>NC_135501.1:149964102-151164102 GCF_052857255.1 Amblyomma americanum | reverse complement strand
CGAGGGAAATAGCTGGGTGTTACAGCAAGAATATGTTATAGATGGTGTTGCATTATTGGGAAAAAAAAATACACCGTTTTTTCTTCTCTCCTTCCGGAAGAAGTAGTGTCGTTGAGAGGTGGATCCGCGGCCCCGTGTGGTAGCATATATACATGCAGTTGTGGGCTTCTAGTTTTCCATCTCTGCGCCGTCAGTGAGGCTGACATGCTCACGGTGTCTACTTTTTCCTCCTCCTTTGATTTGATTCCAAACAGAGCGGATGTGACCAGACACGAGTGGACCCAAAATGAGCGAGCATCCTATCGTGTGCCCCATCTGCCAGAAGGGCTTCACTCAGCAAGCACATCTCACCTGCCATCAGCTGGTCCACTCGGGGGAGTGCCCCGAGTGAGGACAGCGCTTCAGACTAGCCCATCACCCGGCGTTTTGCAGTAGGGTGCAACACTGTGGACGGTGGGGCTGCATCGCACCTGTGGCCCCAGCTGCGGAAAGGGGTTCTCCCAGAGGGGAGACCTCAACAGGCACCAAATGACACACACGGGGGAGAGGCCCCACACCTGCTCACATTGCAGCAAGAGGTTTACGCAACTGGATGAAGCCATGAGACATGAGGGGGCGGTGCACCACTGCCAGTACCAGCTGCACTGCCCGCACTGCGAGAGTGCTTGGACATGGCATATTTGAGACGGCACGTGCATGCATGCCACGGCTCCGCTGGAGATGATGTGCAAGTGTAAAACAAACAAGGAAAGTTGAAGCCAAGGCAGTCATCCTTAGCGAGAGCTCCGCGTGTGTTTTTTCGTGCAATTTTACCATTTGTGAAGAATTAGACAAACTAGAATTTGTTTATGTAGCGGAAAGACACCACATGAAGAAACGAACTTGACAGTACAGAGCACTAACTAACAACCCGGTTTTCATTGCCAGATCGCTTCCTTTTATACAGCAGCTGCTCGTATCAACCAAGTGAAAGAAAAAAACACACTCCAGTCTTCGAGGTATGACGGGATCTCATTTGATCTGATATGTCCATGTGTGAATTCTTGCCATCGTGTTGAATAAATGACTCATCACTGTAGACCTCAGTGTTTCGTTATATTTTCCACTATATGGCATTACATCTAGCACAGAGCCTGCTGCGTGCCCCCCGCGCACCTCAGAACAAACTAGATGAATCTCTAATGAACATCCTCTCAATGTTTCAGACATGTCACGTGTGGTCATGATGTGGGCGTTATGTGGACATCCACTATGATCAAACTGAACATCATATGGACGTCCAGCGGACACAAAAGTAACTAGGAATTAGGGAGGACCCATCATGGGAGCCAAACCAAAGAGGACCAATCCCTTCAGTTAAAATGTGGGTGCACCTGCGACTTGCGACAAACAATTAATGTGTTCCAATATTATTGCGTCGTAAGAAAACCAACTAGGACGCCGCTGCGGCTGCCTCCAGGAAGAGGCGAGGGAAATAGCTGGGTGTTACAGCAGGAATATGTTATAGATGGTGTTGCATTATTGGGAAAAATAAATACACCCTTTTTTCTTCTCTCCTTCCGGAAGAAGTAGTGTCGTTGAGAGGTGGATCCGCGGCCCCGTGTGGTAGCATATATACATGCAGTTGTGGGCTTCTAGTTTTCCACCTCTGCGCCGTCAGTGAGGCTGACATGCTCACGGTGTCTACTTTTTCCTCCTCATTTGATTCGATTCCAAACAGAGCGGATGAGACCAGACACGAGTGGACCCAAAATGAGCGAGCATCCTATCGTGTGCCCCATCTGCCAGAAGGGCTTCACTCAGCAAGCACATCTCACCTGCCATCAGCTGGTCCACTCGGGGGAGAGGTTGCACGAGTGCCCCGAGTGAGGACAGTGCTTCAGACTAGCCCATCACCTGGCGCTTTGCAGCAGGGTGCAACACTGGACGGTGGGGCTGCACCCCACCTGTGTGCCCTCTGTGGAAAGGGGTTCACTCAGAGGGGAGATCTCAACAGGCACCTAGTGATGCACACGGGGGAGAGACCCCACGCCTGCTTACAGTGCTGCAAGAGGTTCACGCAACCAGGTGACGTGAGACATGAGGGGGCGGTGCACCACCGCCAGTACCAGCTGCACTGCCCGCACTGCGAGCGAGGGTGCTTGGACATGGCATATCTGAGACGGTATGTGCGCGCATGCCACAGCTCTGCTGGGGATGCCGTGAAATAAGTGTAAAACATACAAGGAAAGGGAAGCCAAGGCAGTCATCCTTGCAGTCACAGCTTAGAAGCAAACCCCTTGCAATGTATAGAAGTACAAGGGCTGTACAATGTTATCACTGTTGTGCTAAGCACCTCGTAACACTTGCAAGTTTAAATGAGTTACTAGCTCTTGCTAAAGAAGACAGGGAATATTGTTATGTGTGAATGCGGGAGACCACTGATCACAAGAGACTGGAGGTGCTTGCAGGTTGAGATGAGTCCCAAATGCTTGTGCTTGAGCGGCGTCCCATGTGAAAGGCGTGTCTGTCCTCGTCAAACGCGTCAGGGGCTCAGCGATTGGAGCGAAATCTTTCACAATGCGACGGTAGTAGGCACATAATCCTAGAAAGCGGCGGACTGCCTTTTGGTCCTGCGGTGGAGGAAAATTGGCAATAGTTCTGGTTTTGTCTGGGCCCAGCCGAAATCCCTCGTAACTGACGACGTGACCCAAGAACTTTAGCTCAGTGTAAGCAAAGTGGCATTTCTGATTTTTTAACGTTAGCCCAGAATAGTTTGTGCCTTGCAGCACAACTTCGAGGCACCGAAGGTCCTCCTCGAACGTTGGTGCAAACACAACGTCATCAACGTAGACGAGGCATGTCTGCCACTTCAGGTCTGCCAGAACTGTGTCCATCAGCCACTGGAATGGTGCGGGTGCAGGGCACAAACCAAATGGCATTGCCTTAAACTCATAGGGCCCGTCCGGAGTAATAAATGCGTTTTTTTTCTAGGTCCCGTTCAACTACCTCTATTTGCCAACATCCTGATTTGAGGCCAATGGATGAAAAATTTTTTGCATAGCAGAGGCGATCGAGAGCATCGTAGATTCGAGCAAGGGGATAAACATCTTTTTCAGTTACCTTGTTTAGGCGACAGTAGTCAACACAAAACCGTAGTGTACAATCTTTTTTTTGACGAGGATGACAGGTGCCGCCCAGGGACTACGGGAAGGCTGAATGACGTCGTCTCGAAGCATCTCCTTAGTTTGACGGCTGATTGCGGAGCGTTCAGTGGAAGACACACGGTAAGATGACTGTCAGAGAGGGTGCACAACGTGATCCGTAATTATTTGATGCTTGGCCAAGTGTGTTCTTCCGATTCGGGAAGAAGTCGAGAAGGTATCGCCGTAGCGCTGGAGATTTTCTACTTCGCCTCGCTGCTGCGACAAAGGCGTGGGTTTAATGTCGTACTGGAAGTCGGGAACAGCAGTGAGAACTTTTGCTGACGACACCATGGCAAGGCTGGGCGCTCGTTGATTGTCGGCGATACCATGAATGTGGGCCACAGTGGTCCCAAGGCTGAGATGTTGGTGCTTACCTCCAAAATTCGTAAGCAGTACTTCGGTTTCTCCGTTTTCGAGGCAAACGACCCCCCTGGTGACAGCAAGACAGCGGTCGAAAAACTCATAATTTGTTTGCTTTCAATGACATCTTCAAACTTCCGCATCGTCTTCGCACCGACATATACCACAACACTTGAATGGGGTGGAATGGTGACGTCACCCAAGGATGTAAAGAGCCACGGGACGTTCGGAAGAACTGTGGACTGCGTTCTCGGTGGAGAACATCACTGAATTTGATTTAAGGTCAATGACCACGCCATTTTCTGTCAAAATATCCATTCCGAGGATTACGTCCCGGGAACACTGGTCGAGTACTACGAAGGCGGCCAGGTACGTGTCCTCTTTGATGGTCACTCGTGACGTGAACTTGCCAGCTGCCGTGATCAAATGGCCCTCGGCAGTACGAAGCTGTGGGCCCGTCCAAAGTGTGGTCACCTTTTTCATAGTCGCGGCAAACGGTCAACTGATTACCCAGTAATCGGAGCCGGTGTCCACAATGCGGTGACGTCGGTACCGTCGACGGAAATGCTCAGATCAGCAGCTGCAGCCGTAGGTGTACGGGAACGTCGCGGAGTCCGCTCACGGCTGCGGTGTGGCAGCGCCACGTGGTTTCGCTGCGGCGGAGATGATGCAGCGAAGTGTGTTATCGGGCTGGTGATCGTCGGTACGTCGTAGAAGCGGTACGTCATGTCTGCAGTGGTGGAGGATCTTGGACGTGTTGCCGGTGAGACACTTTACCCCCAAAGGTTGCGGCTTCTAGTTTTCCTGACAGGGAATAGGAGACCTTCCGCGCGAAATGTCGGCACAAGAACGTCGCGGAGACGAGAAATGATGTCGAGACGGCGACCGAACATAGTAGTGTGGTGCTTCGGGTGCCGCGGCCAGGTAATCGCTTAATTCTCGAGGCCATTCACCACGCTGCGGTCGGGGCGCATCGGCACTATATCCTTGCCGACCCGTACATCGGTAATGACAGTTGCGGTAGACGTGACCGGGTGCGCCGCAGTGATAGCACAGAGGGCGCTGATCGGCAGTACGCGAGACGTCGCTCTTCTGAGGAGGGACCTGAGAAGGGTGAGGAAGGAGTGGTTGGCGGCGAATGTGGACAGGTGTATCGGGGCGACTTGGAGGCAGCGGTGGACGGTGAATGGCTGCGGCGTATGTCGTCATCTGGGGTGTGTTGTGTTCAGTTCAAGAGGGTCGGCGGCGTGAGCGCCTGTTGGACCTCTTCATGAATAGTGTCCGAAATGGAAGAAACCTGAGGCGACTGCGGGATTGGAAAGAGCTTTTGAAGCTCTTCACGTACGACCCTCCGGATGGTCTCCCAAAGGACGTCGTGGCTAGAAGCATCGACACCACTGGTAGCCATCAACGACGGCGGACGCTCGTACTGTCTGGATCGCACGTTGAGCATGTTCTCCATCGTAGTGACTTCGCAAACAAATTCGGCGACTGTTCTTGGCTTCGAACTAATCCAGCGAAGATCTACTCGTTGATGCCCCTCATAAGAAAGCACAGCTTCTCTTCGGACATGTTGGGATCAGCCCGGCAGAAGAGCTTCGCCATGTCCTCTGGGTAAACGAGGACGCTCTCGTTTGGTAATTGGACGCGTGTCTGGAGGAGCAGCTTGGAACGTTCTTTCCGGAGGACGATGGTAAAAGCCTGAAAAAACTGAGTCGAAGGAACCCCACGTTGTTATTGTGGCCTCTGTTCTCAAACTAAGAACGAGCTGCACCCTCCAGCGAAAAAACACGTATTGCAGCTTCAAGTCGTCAGCCCACCTGTTGTATTGGGCTACGCGCTCAAACTTCTGGAGCCAGTCCTCCGGGTCTTCACCTGGAAAACCTTGAAAGGTGGGTGGCTCACGTGGCAGTTGCAACCCGACGGACGGCAAAGGGATGACATCCGGCATGCTGACAGGGATTTGTGTGGACACTGATGGTCGCGCTGAATCAGAGGTAAGTTTTCTCACGGTCGGACGAGACTGCAGAGGCCCAAACTCTGGTTGCAGTCCTTGCAGCCGCCGGCTACCTTGGTGGGTGGGCGTAACTTCGGCTTTCAAGGATTCAGGCGGGCTGGAGTCCCGGTTTCTTGGAGCGGTCCTGGGCATGGGGTGTGCTACCCAGTACCTCCACCAAGATGTCACGCGTGAATGCGGGAGATCACTGATCACAAGAGACAGCGGCGGGCTTCGACGAAGGTCTTGACCACAGCTCCAGATCACTTCTTCTTCTTTTAAAGCAGCGCTTGCTAGCGGAATGAACCATGTCAATATATTGTTAATGCTCGTCGCTTGAAGACATCGTGTGACATAAGACAATGAAAAGCAAAAACAAGCAAAAGTTAAGCAGGGTAACGAATTTACAAAATGGAGTTTTTTGTGTGTTAGAAGTTCCCGAGAAAGAAAAGTGCCACATCCCGATTAATGCTCGTGGTAAACCTGTGAAGATAAAGTGTATTCAGAGGCACTATATCTGCATTGAGCAATAGACAATCTGCGCCATTGAAGGCAATATAAGGAAAACTCCCCAGCACCAATCAGTTCGTAATTTAGGCCATATAGAAAGTGCCAACGATTATCCCTACGATTGAGGCATCTCAGCACAACCGTAAATTGCCTACTATAAGTCTACCTTTTCTTTTTTTAAAAAATTACCCTCTGAAGTTTGGGGGTCGACTCATATTCGGAGTCGACCTATATGCGGAGTCGTAATTTCGTTGTATATGTGGGGTCAAAAGTAGAGTTTTGGGCGCTTTGGTACTGATCCAGGGTATCAGGGTTCGAACCCCACAGCGGCGGCCACATTTAAATGGAGGCAAAACGCAAAAAGCGCCCGTGTGCTATGCGATGTGAGTGCATGTTAAGGATCCCCAGGTGATCGAAAGTATTCCGGAGCTCTTCACAATGGCACCTTTCTTCCTTCCTTCTCTCACTCCCTCCTTCATCCCTTCCTTATTGGCATGCTTCCAGTGTCCACGGAGATATGAGAGACTACTATGTCATTCTCTTTCATAAAAAATCAATTTTCAATTTTTCAATTCTTTTTCAAGTGGCAGGTAATATCATGGGCATTCAAGCACAATTCCGTAATAGCTGTCGGACATGATACGAAAGCAGGCTGCTTAGAAAACAGGAATTTATCTTAAGATATGCCCCAAATTTGCCCCAATATACCCTATAGACCTCCTGCATGTTTGTAAACAAACGAGGTGGCGCTGCAGTCGCTAGCGAGCTTGTGGTAGGCAAAAAGTCGGGGAGTGGCGTCGCGGATAGGTGTTGAGCGTGGGTTTTCAAGGCTTGTAGGCGCGTTTCCAGTTTCTGCGAATCATAGCAATGGTCGATGCTTCCAACCTGTAATTTGTTGAAGTACACGAGTTCGCGTTGGCCACGTACGGCCTATAAAGGGAAATAGTTTGCCACTGTGTATTGTATATATGGTTAGTAGTAAACATGTAGAAAGCGTACCTGCCATTTATTTATGCGCTAGGCATTGAATAAAACAAGTTTTGACACTCGGCACTAGGACAATAGTGAGGGGAAGCGCTGGCCTTGTTTCGTCGGAGCAGACATGCGCTCATCGTCTGCTGACATACGTACGTGTCGCGCTGTGCGAAAAGTGGGGACAGCGTCGTGTCCCTGATCTCCTGTCTCACTTAGCGCTGTTTTTAGCCGCATTACCACGCACCAGCCAGGCCGACTTGTCCTCTTGTTAAGCTGGTGGATTTGGTGAAAATTTTTGATTTCTAGAATTATTTTCTTTCCTAGCCCTGAAGTCTAGTTTCGTGACAAAAAATTATAGCAAAATATTGAGTACAAATTTATAAATTACGCTTTTTAGAAGTGTGGTCGTCAAAAATTGTGAGGTAATTTCTTTGATTTCAGTGCCGCATTTCTTTGACCAAAGCGAAAGCGAAGATGCCATAAACGAGGGAATAAACTTTAAGGTTCGTTTTGTGACCTCTCACAATTTCTGCGACTGGATCACTCACCTTCGTAATTCGCATGAAAATCAAATGATTCCATTTGTCGCAAACTATTCCTGAGGCGTTGAGGAGCGTAATAAATCTCTCGATTTTTTTCCCTACACGTGCAGTAAGTATACTGTGTTATTTATTGTAAGAAACGTTTTCATGTAACTATGCATGCATAAGTACTGATCATATAGAAAAAGGACTAATCGCGTCATCGTACAGAACAGGGCTTTATGTACATGCTGGCATAAAAAAACTGCGCACTATCTACTCAATTATTTGAGACCTTGGGGGGACTTGACGACGGTGTTAATTATAATTACCCAGAACTGCACCAGGTATGGCTATAAATAAAAAGAATTACTGAAACTAGCGTAGGAATTTCATATTTGCACCAAGTTTAGTTACATATCGCAAGCATGAATAACGAAAACACTTTTCATTGCCGCGTCCCCTCTCAATCTCGCCACGTGTCTGTTAGTAGCACGCCTGCGGCTGCTTCTTTCCAAACAAGCTTCGCGATCATGTACTACCTCATGAAACATGACACATGCATGATGCAATGAGAAAGCATATGGCGTTTAGCACACTTAAGGTACGCTATTCTAAGCACACCAACGCGACCGCGCAAGATTGACACAACTTACCAGACTTCTTTCTACTCGAATGAAATAATTACGTCGTCATATCAAGAAACAGTTTCAAGTAAATATTAAATGTGATAAAACGCGCCATTAAAACATGGTGTGCTATTAACAAAAAAAACGCATTCCTTGGGGTCGAGTGAACCTGTCGGCGCCCCGTGCACTCCGTCTCAAGGTGATAAGTACGTGTGCAGCTGCATATGTCTTTTTTTTCCTTGAGCAATTATAAGCCTACTATCCTGAAGTTCAGGTGAATGAACGCAGTAACTTGCATGCTATTAATTGCATTGAGTGGCAGTGCCTATCGACTCCCAGACTTCGCGCTTTACTACCGTGGCCCAATGCCTGTTAGCCAGTTTCCGAATGCGGCATTTATGCGCGAGAAACCTATCGAGGCTAATTTAATATTTTTTATGCTACTACGTGGATCCAGCAGTGACGCAGCTGGTTAATATATGCTGCTTCTGCAGTGCACAGGCTTGAAGCAGCCGCCGGTAGCTGCGGCAGCTGCGGTAGGCACGGGCAAGCGGAACCTGTTTTGCCTACCATGCGAAAGTCGCTGCTAACATCAGCGCCACCGCATCTTCGTGACGTCGCGGGGTGAAGGAGGTCCATACGGGCCACAATTGAAGTTCCCTTCCTCAAGACGAACACCTTCACCCAGACCCTTCCAATGCTAACACACTGACAGTAGCAAGTTTGGGACGAGATTTCTGTCGAGTCATTATGATACAATCATGCTCTTTTTCAAGCCCCATAGACAGCGAGCTTCCTCCAAGCAACCCTATACAAGCCACAATCGGTGTTCCCCTGCCTCAAAGTGCACACTTCTGCCCAGACCGGTGTAATGCTGTCGCATTCATAGCAATGAGTTTGCGGACGAGATTTTTGTGGACTCATTCTGACACACACGCTACTTTTCAGGCCCCCATAGAGAGCGAAGTTTCTCCACGCAGCCCTATACTTGCCACAATCGGTGTTCCCCTTCCTCAAGGCGGGCACCTCCACCCAGACCCTTCCTTCTAACGCTAACGCATTCATAGTAGTAAGTTTGGGGACGAGATTTCTGTTGGGTCATTCTGGTGCACTCATGCTTTTTCAAACCCCCCTTAAAAGAGAGCTTCCTCCGCGCAACTCTATACTGACCACAATCAGTGTTCCCCTTCCTCAAGGTGCGCACCTCTGCCCAGACCTTCCTAATGCTAATGTATTTATAGTAGCGAAATTAGGGACAAGATTTCTGTCATCAGTCATTCTGACACATGCATGCTCTTCTTCCGGCCCCCGTAGAGAGCGAGCTCCCTCCACACAACCCTACATGGGCCACAATTGGTGTTACCCTTAAGGCGCGCATCTCCACCCAGACAGTTCTAATGCTAACACATTCACAGTAGTAAGTTTGGGGATGAGATTTCTGCACACAAATGCACACCACAAAGCTGCAACACGTGGCTCCCATAGGGGCGGACGCGGAAGCATCCACCTCTTCTGGCCTGAAGGGCCCCCCTGAGAAGCCACCAAAGCCACAGTGATAAAAAAAAGAGCGCCTCTCTCGGACAAGCCCCCGAATGTAATTCAGCAGTGCAGCGCTAATAACAGTCACAATTTGAATTAGGAGGACGCAGGGACGGCGGTCCGTGATCCAACCACGCCAAGAGGCTGACGGACCGCTGCCCGCACCCCCTCGACACGGAAGCCTGTCCACAATGCCACACGTAAGCTCACAGAACCCCCGTTCCCACAAGGACACTCGGCCGACGGCGCCAGCCCAAACCACTGCATGTAAGCCGGGAAGCACTTAGGAGCGTAACGAGCGAGCGCGGCAGTGCAAAGATGTTGGGTATGGAAAGACCACCCAGAACCAGGAATACATTTCGGTGCCCGCATTGTTGTCGCGCCACCAGATTGCCCACCTGGTGCAAACCACCTCGTGGAAGGTGGTTCAGACCATGGCACTCAAGCCCACCGCAGTCCTGACTCGCAGCGAATGGCTAGCTCGGGATGCCACCACGTCGACAAGCTCATTTCTGAGAACCCCCGGCGTGGCCTGGCATGTGGAAAAGGTGCAAAGGAAACATAAAGACGCATGAAAACCGGAAAGTATAGAAAGAAAAAAACAATAGAAAGAAAGAAGGCTTAAAAAAGTGAATGAAAACAAGCAATATGTTGGTGCACCAATAGGCAAAGTGCATCGGCAAAATTATTTTAAGAAATGGAGCCAACAGCGGCTGGGCGACAAACCTAAACAAGTAATGCCGTGGTGCAAAAGAGAGGCGCGCAGAAACCGCCAAGGCAAACGGGCGGGGAAATTGCGCTTCAAAAATGTGGGGAAAAGCGACAGCGAAAACAAAGAAAAAACAAGCAAAAAATTAAAGACGAAGATAAAACGAGTGCTCTGAAGGCTAGCATCGCGAGAGGCGAAAATGGAATATAAATAACAAGCAAAACAACTCACGCAGGAAAGAAGTAGGAGCCCTTTGAAGCAAAGGCGTCGTCGCGATGCCAGCCATGGTGCGAAACAAAAGAAAGAAGAGCAGTTCCCTGTCTGCCCCGCAGCAAAGGTCGTGGTTCAAGGGGTGCCACAGAAGACGTGCACCTCTTCGTGCTAATAATCCGAGGTGAAAAAATCCCAACTGCTTCTAGCTGGTTTCAACTGGAATCAGCTGGTTCCAGTTAGAACCAGCTGGTAGCCAGCTGGTCCTAACAGGAACCAGTCCAGTCTGGAAATGGAACCAGCTGGTCTATAAACAAAACCAGCTGGCCTGAACCAGCTGATTGGAATCCTTGTAGTCTGGAAATGGAACAAGACTGTGAAGCAGACGAGACTGGGACTCGAGCATGGGATTTATGTGTGGTTCAGATGAGTTGATACCCATATGAGGTGCTGGCGCTTCATAGAAATGAGCTCTGTCCAGGTGGTTTCCAACTGAGTGTGCAGGCCTGTAGATCATACAAATTGATGCTTAATGTGAAGGCCCTAGAGAGCTTTGGCAGAATAAAGCAAAGGCTCGCAGTGATAGCTCACATTTCTTTCCCCAAAAGTCCGTATGGTTAACAATTGTAATCGGTATCGTTACTTACTTCAGCTCTGCTATCAGACACAGGCTGAACTGCATGCTTTGACACCTGTACAGCGGGCCAAACCTTTAGTTAGCGTGTGCGACGGTCACTTTTCCAGCACGCCTGCCCTTTACGACTAAGAAAACTTGCTGAACGCTCAATATTGAGCGTGGGCTTAGTGAGCCTGTGCTTAGATTTGATATTTTCACAAGTTTGCTCCATCATAAGCTGCAGGAACACACAAAACCTGGCCGTCGTACAGGCCAGCTAAAGATCTGGCCAGCTGTACAACTGACACATTCACAATGTGCTTGTGAAAAGATTTGACTTATGAACTCGAACTGTCCTATGTCTTCAGTACTAGTTTCAACACAGATCCATACATTTTTGCTGATTGCGCAGTGTGGAAAAATAAAGTGATTAACATTTACATGTGTAAAAAGATGCAGAACAGCCCTGGAATGAATATTCTTTTTTCATGGAGGAAATTAACTATGTGAAATTATAAAACCAGTAATATTCAATTTATTTCAAGGTAAAGAATGGAGATGAAATTCTGACATGAAAATATTTTTTTGAATGAATGCACATGAATCACATGTAACCATAAAGGAGCACTGGTTAGAGGCACTGAAAACAACTTCATCAAATTTTTGTTTTTGAAGAGATCAATTCTACAGTTACTTGTATCGCTGAGAAAATTAAAAAAATTTTCCTGCCACATCTATCAAAATCATGATGTGAAAGCTGAAAAAGGCTTCATGATTGCTTGGAAGTGAATTGACCTGTACTCTAGCCTATAGGATTTACAGCCTGAAAACTGTTGTGGCGCATCACACTTTGCCTGCGAATTAGCCAGTGATTGAGAGACGAGTATTTCATTTGTTCACCCTTTTTATTCTTAAGAAAGCTTTGTTTTCACTGAAAACAGCGCCTTTGTCACTGGAATGCACTAATCGATAAAGGATGGCTTGAATATGTACCTCCAAAGAGATATGTGTGTGGATACCACCCAAAAAACTTCACTGACATCAATGAGCAATCACTGCAACTATTGATATGTGTAAGGAGCACTGTGTTCAAAGGAAGTTTGCAAACTAACCCATTTGTCTGAAAAAAAAAATAAGCATTTCAAATCCTGAAGCTACACACAGCAGCCAATGGGAGAAACAACAGATGGCTTCAGATGAATTTAAATGAAAAGGGTTGTGCAACTTGTGTGTGCACCAGAAAGCATGCAAAGCTCCCACAAATACTAGAAAGCATGTGTTCAGTAGAAATTAACTTCAGACACTCTGTCAGTTGCTGTATGGTGGTGCAACAAAAGTGAATTTCTTGTGCACTTGCATATTATTGTAGTCAATACTACTTTACAGCACTGTACATCACCAATCACTGGCTTATACAGTGCTTTAAATTTAAGTGGTGTAAAAAAACATGATGCACTTCCTTCTATGAAAACACATGGTATGACACCAGACTTTACCTCTGCAATGTGTTCACGTTACGGCAGTTCAGCAGTGAGTATATGCATAGTCCTGTAGGCTGCAGTGGTAAAGACCTTGCGTGCTATCACAAATGTTCTGTAATCTCCAGCCACATCACTGAAGAAAGTTGTATGCATGACTTTGATACTGGCTCCCAATTCCAGCATTGCAGCAGTAGAGTCAGTCATGTACGGTCTTTTGCACTGCTCATTGTGGAACACATACTGAGGTACTGCAACCTGGTCATGTTCCACAGCAGGACCGGATATAATATGACCAATCGGGACTTCAACCCACCTCAAAACTTCTTGAGGAACCTGTGACCTAGCATGAGTAGTGCTGGTGGCTGCCTGAACACAGTGGAAAACATAACTGGCCAAGTGTAAAAGGGCTATGAACCTGTTGGGAGGATAGGCATGTGTTATTGTGATACACCTCAGACCATTTATAACGTAACCGCTTATAATGCAAGACCGCATTCTATGCGAATTTTTGTGACAACCACATTGCTTCCCACTGAGTTAAATGTATTGGCTTACTGTTTAATACGCGGAAGTGCACAACCAAAGACAGCATTTAGTGAGGTTTCTGGAAAGCCTGTGGGCCGCATACCGGTGCAGGCCCGTTAGTACCAGCAGACGCAAGGAGCATGCTTCCCAGATTGCGCAAGAAGGGGGCAACAGGCAGGGCGAGAGAGCGCTGTCAATGTGGTTTAAGGCAAGGCTGAAGGCAGGAGAGGATAGAAAAAAAATTTAGGTCACAAAGCAGGCCTTTTTCCTCCGATGCTCCTCCGTTAGGCACCCTGATTGGACAAAGCTTGAAAGCATGTGATGGCACGGCCAGACGAGCATGCTGGAGCTGCAGCCGCGGCGGCGAGCGCATGGCACGCATAGCACGACGCGCTGCTTGTACCAAGTGCACGTGCGGCAGCGTCTTGTCATGCCTGAGCCCATGAGCGAGATGTGCCGTCGCGAGTAGTGGTAAGTTTATAACGTGAGCAAGTCTACCAGCCCAGGTTGTCTTCAGTGCCGACGGTGTCTGCTCCTCCGAAAGCCAGGAAACAGCAAGCTCTTGAAACCAAGCAGAGCACTGCGAGGGGCATCGAAGGCGGTTTGGAAAAGGCTACGGTGGCAAAAAAGTAGGCTGTCACTGACGCTACTGTGTTCGTCATTTGGAAGAACAGAGGCAATTTGCAACAACAGCTGCAGGAAGACTCCGCGTCGCTTGCAAGGAAGAGGATTCGTGCGTCAAAGTACGATGTCGCCACTTTGAACGGTTTCCCGAGATGCGAGCCGAGAGCGTTCCTGTGAGTGGCTCGATATTGCAAGCCAAGGCCAGGTGCCTTGTAAACATTTTGGGGCATGATGGTTTTAGCCCACTGAGCGTTTGTGCTCAGCGTTTCAAAGACCAGCACAAGATAAGCTCTTCGTCGTTGCCGACTCCAACGGAGTTGTGTGTGAAATGCCTGCCACAAATGGAGACATCGTGGCAGCGGTGTGTACTCACAATGAGTTTCTATCTCAGAATGTGCCTGATGAAATGAGCGAAAGTGGAGAAGTTTCCTGCAAAGATGCGCTCGACTGTTGCAACAAACTGCGCCTCTCCTGCACTCAGAGAAACCTCAGCAAGCAAGTGCTTCACTGTTTTTGAAGATGAAGCCACTAGCAATGCAGTTCAGTCACAGAGCCAGACTAAAATAACATTCTTTCATTCATTATGACGCTTCGACAAAAAGGTCAAATAAACACCTTTGTTGCCTGTGATTGCAGTGTTGTGAGTCTGATGCATTGTCAGGTGAATTCGAAATGTAGGCTGGCCATTATGAAAATGCGAATGCACGGAAAAACTGTTTTGGTTACAGTGCAGTACCGCTTATAATGCGATTTTCCCAACTCCCACGGTATGCGTTATAAGTAGGGGTGTGCGAATATTGGAATACGAATCAAATATGTTTCATATTCAGTTCATATTCGTATTCAAGAAATGGTATTCGTGAATTTCCGAATATTCGAAAAATCACGAATTCGGAAATTCACGAATACCCGGCAGCGATCGTATACCACGGCGACTTTCGTAAATTTGGTAGTGGCAAAAGCTCAATATCTGGGCGGATTATCTGAATATAGAGTTTAACGTTTCAGAAAAACAATATAAAGGCCCTGTTCTCTTTCTTCTCCATCGTTTATCGTGTGGACCAATCGCATTCCGATGCCGCTAGGCTTCACCTTGCGCAAAATTCTGCAAGTGGGCTTTATCACATACCACACGTGCTGCGAGCAAGATGGGGGACGACCCGCTTCTAACAATTGCAGCACGAAAGCGCGTTTATTTTTTTTATCCTTCCGTAATATGTTATATAATTAATGTCCACACCCATGGCATTTGTTCTGTCAACTTAACTAGGGTCCCTATAAATACTTGCTAGTCTGCCGTTTGTGCGGAGCCCCCTACGGAACTGGTTGGCTTCGCCTCGGATGAATTCGCAGGGGGCGCTGCACACATTCGGAACGTCGTGCCGTGCCTGCCGTGGCTGCGGAAGTATTGCGCGCTGCTATTTGGTCGCAAGCCCAGAATACTGCTGTTTTTTTCCAAATAGGTGAACGTAAACCTGCGTGTGTGTTGGTGTGCGTGTGCTCATGGGTGTGTGATCGCGTCAAGTCTAGACAATGTGACAAGCGCGACAGCACGTGTTTCGTGCCGGGATGCAAGAGCGGCTACTGTTCCTGCAAGGTTAAATGCTCTCTCTTCAGGACACCAAAGGATGCAGAGAAGAGGTGACAGTGGGAGCGCAACATCAAGCGCGGCGACAGAGTGCTCGACGAAGCTAGTGCCGTTTGCGAGCGTCGCTTCGAACCGTGCTTTATTGAGCGAAGATTTAAGACTGTGATTCAGGGCAAGGTAGTGGAAATTCCCCAGGATGTGCCGCAACTTGTGAAGTATGCTGTTCCTACGTTGTTTCCTGACGCCCCAAAGTATATCTCAAAACCTCTGCCTCGGAAGAGGAAGGATAGAAACTTGTGCGAGCAGAAGCAATCGCCGGGACACAGAGCACCTCCAGAGAAAAAAAAAGCGCATTGATCTTGAAGCACCAGTGGAGGTGATTGAAGAATCTAGCGGCGGTGGACCATGTGACGCGATTCTGCTCAGGGAATGCAGAGAGCTGCAGCCACTGCCACCTTGGACAAATGTCGATCTTTCGGATGCTCAGCAAGTAACATTCGCTCAGTGCCACACAAGTGAGGACGGCTCTCCCGACGCCTTATACGTAAGTCGACGTGTTCTGCTCCGTCGCAGTGATTCGGATGACGCTGCCATGAAGGCTACTGTATATATTCCAGGAAAAAAAGTGAAAGAGTTGGATGTCAAATCCACAGAAGAGACAATAAATCTTCTTCAGGACATTGCAAAACTCAATTTGTGCCCTGGCTTCGGATAGAAGCCTATCAGCAAATCCTTTACGGCTTCAAATGGGCGTTACTTTGCTCTAAACTGTTCCATTCTTTCGGATACAGCATGCATAGCTTGCAAATACTTACAAAAGCTAACTTAAAACACCCTGTCAGGGAGGAAGAAATCAAGAGTGCCGTGCCTAAAGAAGACGCCGACTTCAAAATCGCGGGCAGTGCGACATATGAAAGACAAGATGGCAAAGCTGCAAAAGGCTCTAGATGAAATGAAAAATGAAAATGAACAGCTTTCAGCAACAGTTTGAAAGAAGGGTTAGTGGCCTTCCTCCTAAGCAGCAGCTTGCTGTCAGAACTTGTTTTGAGGCTGCCAAACACAAGTCAACGAAAGGGATGGCATATTCCAATGAGTGGCTACTTGAATGCATTCTGATGCGAATGAAAAGCCCTAAGTTATATGAACATATACGAAGATACAACATCCTGGCTCTTCCAGGTAGAACATGCTTACAAAAGCGCATCCACAGCTTCAAGACTGAATTTGGTTTTAACCCAAATATATTTAATGCTTTATCCGAGAAGTCGCAACATATGGATGAGTTCTCACGCACAGGAGGTATCGTCTTTGATGAAATGAAAATCTCCGAGCACCTTGATGTGAAATCAACTAGTGAGTGGTTTTTAAACCTTACTTACACCCGTAAGTAAGCTTTAAATGAAACATGTGGCAACTGAGTTTCTGTGTACACTACTTGTATTTTTTCTGGTGAGCTGGAAGGATTCGTCGATATTGCTCAGTTCATGCCCGATTCCCAAAAAGGCCAACTCTCTGACCATGGCATGGTAGTTCTGTTCCAGCCTTTCCAGAGTAATTTATTTTTCTAACCTATATGTCAGATTTGTCACATTACTGTTAAAACGCTGTGTTTGTGGGAAAAATAAATTTGCTGTTTTATCTTTCCAGGCAAGTGGACACAAGCCCTTGGGATTTTCGCATCACGTGGCGATGTCAAGGCAGACATCTTAGCCAAGATCATCATTGCGGCGACAATTCTCTGCGCGAGGGCTGGATTCTTCGTTGACTATGTCACGTGCGAAGGAGCAAGCTGGAATAGATCAATGTGGAAGCGTTTTGGCATTCGAGGTAACTGCTGAACTGGATTCAATTGCAAAGTGTTGTTGTCTTAAGATCATTTGGGTGGTTACGGCGTTACGGTTGTTCAAAGTATTTGCTTACAGCGCCGCCTCATATCTTTGCAGGTGCGAGCACAGGCACACGGTGCAAGGCGCCACATCCTGTCAGCTCAACGCGCCATCTGCAGTTTATCTCGGACTTCCCTCATCTAATTAAAAATGTGCGAAATGCATTTGTAGGAAAAGGGTTTAACACACCTGAGTGTCGGGTGCACGTTCAACCGATCCGAGACGCTTGGAAAATGGACAGCCAGAGTGTTTCCCTTAAAGCCATGCCAAAGATCACCAGCATACACCTGAATCCCAATTCTTTCAAGAAAATGAGGGTTACTCCAGCATTCCAACTAATTAGAGGTACTTTCATTTATTGCATCCAGTTAAGACGCTATTATGACTTTGTGGAAGCAACAGAATCTTTCGTAAAAAGGATGAATAAGCTCATAAGGATAATGACTGCGCGTGTGCCAAAAGCAGCATTATACCCGCAGTCACCAAACTTTGAATTTTTAAAGGAGTTCCTTGCCTTGAACACCTCACAGAGTGGGAAAACCATGCAAAGGCCACAATAGGTGGTTTTCTGAGCAACAGCACAGCAGAGGGACTCCGTGTTTCAATTCAGAGCACACTCAGTTTAGTGGCTCATCTAGGCACCCTTGGCTTTAAGTATATGATGACTGCAAACTTGAGCCAAGACAGGCTTGAAAGCGTACTCAGCATCGTTCGGCAATCATCAGGAACTAATGACCATCTGAATGTCGCTCAGTTTTTGGTTAGTGTTAATGCACTCGCATTTTAGAATCTTGTGCAATGACCACAATCGGGAAACTGTGCACCAGAAGTTGTCACTTCCTTAGTTTCGGTGCCTCAGAAACAGCCAAGCAGCGAGAATATGCTGCCTGTTCTCAACAGCCTTATTGATAAAGGAGAGCTCAATGATGCAGAAACTGCATGGGTCTCTTGTTCTCCACGTACAAGTACCACGTCTGACCATAGTGCCTCTGTGACAGGGGAATGCCACGAGATGTTAATTTATTATATCTTGAGCTACATAGCTCGAAAAGCACTGAAAAAAAACCAGTGCACAGACTGTGTGTCAGCATTGACGAGTGAAAAAGCAGTGGCTACAGAAAATGATCGGGCTGCAGCTTTCACTGCAAACTTTGATAATGGTGGCTTACTCCGTCTGGCCCCTTGAAGAAAATTATCACCGTCCTTGAAGACAGCTTCACCACTTATTTTAGTCTGAATAAGTTGCACGAGAAAAGCATTGTTGACTTTGCTGATTTCTCAAAACATGTAAATTTTTCGTCTCTGGCCTGTGTGAAACATGGACATGAAATTGTTAATGGCATAATCAAATTCTATATTCTCCTTCGCCTGCGCTTCTACACGAAGTCTATCAATGTTGAGAGGGCAGCCAAGAAAGAGCAGCTGAAGCTGTTAATGATGACAAGATGCCAGTAGGTGGTGCAAACGAAAGTGTGGGCAGCTTGAGTGCAAAGTGACGAAAATTAATGTGTCCAACAACGATTTTTATTTTGTGCTATAAATTAGTGATCCTTGGGTGTCTTTTGCCTGACATTACGTGTGACCTACATTGCATTGGCTAATAGTGCAATTTCACCAAGCATGGGATTCGAAGGAACTGCTTAGAATGCATGCTTATGTTCATTACTTCTGTAACTCGGTTGCCTAGGCACTAAGGAATGCGTTCCTGAAGTTTGCCTAAAGCACGTGATTTGCAGGGCTCAGGTTCTCCTCTTACATATTTTAATTGTGCATGCATGTAGAAGTTTCCAGTATTCAGTCTGCCTTCTAACTTCATTTATTTAGAGTCCATAGAAGTTCAGATCGGATCGATAGCATGAATTAAAACGCCGCTGTCAATAGCGCTCTGTTGCGTGCACACACGGCCGTGGTGTTTAGAATCCTGGGCAATAATTTTGATACAAAGAATTTTTATTTAGATTCCTCGGAAGGTGGTATTATAATAAGTGGCACGGTGTAAAAATTGGGTGTAAAAATAAGAGGGTTCGTTTCACCTTCGACTCTGGAGTTCGTGCACAAAATGTTTTCGCAATAAAAAAATCGTTTGCACCGCTACACTAATAACTGAAGTGCACATTGAAAAACCATGACTAAGCTAAAATCAAAGAAAAATAATCAGTGCAATCGCATGTGCAAGGCAGATGAAAACGCACAGAGAATTTGTTTCGCGGGGCGAAACGCGCGTCTACCGCAGACGCCGTGGCTGGCATGGCAGGCAGTTGCTAGCAGTGCCACCGCGGCGATCATTCATTAGCAGCCCCCGCCGCGGCCGGCGGACTAGCAAGTATTTCTAGAGACCCTACCTTAACTCTGAGTGCGACTACCGCCATCTTGTTTTGGTCATATACGCTATGCGGGAAAGCCTACTTGCGGAATTTTGCGTGAGGCTCCCAAAGTGGCGAGTCGAGGTGTCACAACAGGGCAAATGATCCTGTAAAAATCCCGCCATTTGTGTAGTGCACTGTAACCCATACACCTTTTAAAAGGCCATAACGGCACACGTCTAAACGTACGGAGGGCCCCAAAAATAACCTGGCCGCGTAGTTTTGGTTTCTGAGCTTCGCCACTCGCCCGTGGCAATGGCAATTGTCTGCCCGCGCATTCGCCAGTAGTGCAATCTTAGCACCGTGCTGCTTTCAGATGCTGACTGACTCGTCGATGGTAATTTTTTTCCTTTTTAGAAGCAGTCTAGCCATTCCAACGTCAACGTGCGTCCCATCTCGCTCACGTTCGTCATTTATTCCAGCGTGCCAAAACTTGTGCTCGTCACGAGTTTACAGGTGTTTGCACGATAGAGCTGCCTCATACGACTACCGCATTTCTGGTAGTTTTTTGGGGGGGCCGCAGGGCATTTTATAAATCGACCTTCAAATAACCCGGCCATTTCTGTCGGTTTTTGAACTCCGAATTATTGAGGTTTTACTAGCCATCATGTTGTTCTTGTTTCCAGTCTTGTCATGTTATGGATTTCATTTTGCCTGACCGCATTACAGGTTGGATACTGTTATGCTGTTCAATTAAGTAGTATACATTTCTGCGCATATTGTTTTTTTACTTGGTGCTCAGGCAGCCTAGTTTTGTTTATTTCATTTGCAAAGGACATACGCTATTTTTAAAAAAAAGAAATAGGAGCAACAGAGTTTGCTTGTTTCTTTTTTGAATTTATTTTTTGTGCTGACCAGATATTCAATTCGATATTCAAAGCCATTTTTCTTCATATTGATATTTGATTCATATTAGAAAATTTCAATATTTCCATAGTCCTAGTTATAAGCAGTCTATGCTGTATAAACTTTAATTCTGTGGTTTGTTTGCAGTTCCAGGTTGATTTCACGCACCTCACAGATGGATCTGTGAGCAGCTCCGACCACAGTCTCTTTCCTGTAATAAGTCTTGCAGCAGAAGTACAGTAAAAACTTGTTAATTAGCACTTCAAGGGACTGGGAAAAAAGTTTGAATTATCCGATGTTAGAATTATCGACTGACCTCTAAAGAACCATTTGCATTACGGTGTATGTACTGTATTTACTCTCGTAACGAACCCACTCGCATAATGAACCCGCCCACCATGGACTTTTGCCGAAGAATTCGAAAAAAAAAACTGTCAGTCGTTAACGCTTCCCTCCGTTGCGCACAGTGACACGGTCAAGAAAGCATTTCTTGGCAGTGCACCAACATGCAGCGCAGCGGTACCATCATAGTGTGTTTACCTTTTGACGTTAGCTCTAGCAAGGGGGAGAAGTGAACTTTGCAGAGTCACAGCACTTGTCTGGTTGTGCAAGCCTCGTGTTGAGTACATTCGCCTTAGGGCGACCCACATGGAGCGAACTAGCGCTGCTGATTTTGAGCAATGCGGCGAAACGTTGACGCACCGCCGCAATGCTGCACAAGCGGCGGAAAACGGGCGGCTGCCACCAGACCACTGCTGCCAGGAGTTAGAAACAGCGTGTTTCCATATGCTTAGTAAAATGCTGAAAAGAATAGGTCCACATTTACAGTTAAGCTATTATTTATTCAATGACGACAAAGATGACGAATTATCCTTAGTGACCACTTACTGAACCAGAACAGTAAACTTGTTTGAACCTCCCGCGCTTCCTGACGTCAACCGACGCGTAGTGGCTAAGCCTAGGAGCTTTGAAAATCTAGAAGCATTCTGAAAATCTCTCGCATTTCATCGCTAAACTTTTGTGCTGCAGGCATCTTGAGACAAAGCGAAAGCTTCGTGCGACTTTTGTTTTCCGTGCCCGTGAGGCACAGTGTAGCGGCAATGACGAGTTCGTGGTGAAGCGAGAGGCCGCTTCGGCAGGCGCAGCCATGTTGTAGAAACGAGCGGAAGTCAGACGCGGTCGTGCCCTGATTGATCCGCGCTAATTGCGCACGCTGGCCGCTTCCGGCCAACGGCTGACAAAATGTTGGCTGACCGCCGGGCGATGCTAAAAGCTGGCAACATGATCGTGGCTGAACGTGTGCTTCCTTTGGCGACTGATGGGTGGAAGGATGGACGACACTCGCAAAAAGAAAAAAAAAAGTTTTTCACGCGTGATTTGTAGCGCCCGTCCGAAGTCAGCCTTTCGTGTGCGTTGGCTGGGACCGCGCCGACAGCACTTATCCGTATTTCCTAATTAGCAGGGCATGAATTAACGAGTATTTAGTTGCGAGTTTCGGAGGCTGTGCGGAAATGAGGGTAGGCAGCAGCCTCCGCAGCTGCCAACGCCTACCCTCCGGCGCCGCCGGCCGCCACGCTGGTGATGGTGTCATTTAGGCTTTACCCACTCTTCCAAGGTTTTACTGGTTCCATCTTCTGTCCCCGTTTATAAGTCATGCGCAGCCTCTATCTATGTGGAGGTGCTTTTTTGGCCACGTGCTGTGTGCCAAGCCGCCCAGACGCGGCGGCGCGTAGTTCGAATTATCTGTAGCGGAATCGACTTGCTTTCGAATTAACAAACTTTTTTATATGCAGATCTCTATGGAGCTTGGCCGGACCAAGTAGTGTAGTTTGAATTATCGGAAAAATCGAATTATCGAGGTTCGAATTAATGAGCTTTCACTGTATCGTGTTCCCATTTGCATGTCATACATGGCTGGCATAGACATGTTTGGTTTGTTAGCTAAAAGTCACATTAATATAACTGTGAAGATATGAGTTTCATTTGGAGGATATATTTTGTTAAACAGAAACCTGCTGTTTTGTTCTCTCGAAACAGCACCCTAAAGTCATTTAGAGCGTATCTGTCACAACCTCAGTACATACAACTTGCCAAAATAGCATAGGGCTGAACAATTTGTTTCACCTGTTAACCTTTTGCTCAGCATTTATGAGCCTATATTACACGACATGAAATTTCTATTCCTTGCAGGTCCACCTTGCAGAAGGAGTGGTAACAAGTGCAGCAAGTCCACTAAAAGTAATGACAGCCAGAAAGCCAACCATTGCGTGCAAAGACACTGCACAGGTTTTATGGACAAGTGAAGTCCTGGCAGCGCGTAGCCTCAGTCGCAACGTTGCCCCTCCAAAAAGGGGCTTGCGAGCCACCTAGCCAGGCACTTCTGAGAAAGTGGACATGGTTGCAGGTAAGGAAGAGTGCTTATCTACTGGTTTTGTTGTGTTGAAGTGTATGGGGCTGCTTACCGTGACATGTGGCAGATAATGCTGGACACATGCTTTGGCACTTATATCTGCATGTTACATACTGCCTGTGATATATTATCACCAGTGCATCCAGTATCTTTGCTACAGTTATGATGTATAGTTTCTCTTCATGCTGTAGCTTGCAGCAGATGTGCAATTTGTATTGCTCAAGTGCAGCTGTCAAGTTTAATTGGACATGCAAGTAACAACTAATGTGTTTTTTTGTATATGCTGAGACAGCACACTATATTGGGGGCGCAAGAAGGGAGTTGATGTGGAGCAAACTTTGGCTGCAGTGCAGAAGCTCCTTTCAGACAAGATACAGGATTTGTGGAAAGCAATGAACATGCAGCTGAAATAAACAGTTTCAGCCACGAATGCCGTAGTGACCTATATTTCCTTAAGGGGGGACATGGGTTTTCAGGGCAGAAAATTTGCGAAAATATCAATTTTTCAATTTTGTCATATTCGGATTCGCGAGGTTCTTTTCCATCGACAAGTGAAGATTGGAGCCCAAGACTCGCGTAGCTTTTGAGAAATTGACCGATGAATGTGCCGCCGCGGCACAAAAACTCGAGAGGGTGCACCAAAATACACCCGTTTTCTATGCATGTGCAAATCAAAACCATCTGCCATAATGCTCTCTCTGCAGCCTCGTTTGATAGTGGAGCTCGCCGGCTTTCTTTCGCAGCCCCGCGACTGGCTGCCTTGTACCACATGGCGAAATCGGCACTCTTTATTGGCTAGTTTGAATTTCCCACCATTATTAGTTGCATTTGGGTGCCGCCAGATTGCAAAATCTATCAGCGTGAGCAATTGCAAAGTCAAAGAGGGGAACTTGCAAGGCCGATTATTTCCATAAAAAATAGGCAGGAGGGAGGAAAACTGATCTGTGGTCTTCGGTGCTGATGACAACAGGAAATACCGTAGCGTATGTGGCGACAGACCGCAAACCGCATCGGCGGCGTGCAATAGGGTGAAGTTGGTAATAGCTTGCGTCGACCATGGTTCCTTGCAGATTTCATCGGCGGAGCTTACCGTGAGTGACTCAAGAGAAAAAGCTGACAATATGACCGCCAGTTTCTCTGTACGTGGCATCTGCGCGCGAGCGAGTGGCACGGACAGGAAGTTTTCTACCGCATGCAACGACGCGGGTTGGGTGACATCGCGCTGGCTGTCAGCCGGAAAGGCTGCTGATAACATCAGCTGATGTTATCTTAGATACGCAAAACCTTTGAAGGACCGCATGGCGGACCTCGAGTAGAGATGCCTGTGATTGGAATAGCGGAGTAGCGGTTAAATTAGGCGGCCTTTTTTTTTCCAATGTGGCTCCAAGAAATAGACTGGTTTTTAATGATCTCATGAATTTGTTCATTTATCAGAAAACTAATAGCATATTTGAAATCACCTCGAAAAACTTGAGTGGACTGTGCAGTTTCATCAAGATTCAACCCAAAACAAGAAATTTAAAGTTAATGCAGTCAAGGAAAGGACTTGCGCTGAAGAAAAGTGTCAGCACACAAATGCGCATCTGAAAACAGGTAGCAGGCGTGGAGAAAGGGCCTTACGGGTGAAAAATATCACTCAGATTACACGCCTGAGGCTTGTTAGCCATTTCCATGGCCAAACATGCCATTATTTTTTATCATCTCACATGTAATGAAGTATTCTTAGTTTTTGGTATTTTCTCAGAATGTGAATTTCGGACTCCTGACAAGTTAGGAAATCCAGTCTGAAGATGCCAGTTAGCGTACTACAAAAATATTATTCATTATTAGTTAAATGAAGGAAAGCTACTTCAGAAACATGTGAGGGTGAGCAGAAATATGAAAACTGGGGCAGTGCGCCTGCGAACCAGCTGGTCCACTACCAGTCTCCTGCTCACAGTTGAGTTCGCTCTTTAATAAAGTGGGCCCTGCAGGACAGAGGAAGATACAAAGAGTATACCCCTTAATGTACCAGGATTCTTTACAGTCTGTGAGCACTCGTCTCACATCAGCCATAGCAGAGGCCCGAGAAACCACAAGTGAATGCTCTGGCATTACTGAAGCCCTGAAAACGGGACGAATTTTGAATCCCTACCCCTTCGTAGGTGCAGCTCATCATACATCTGCGAGAGACTGCGTAAAGAAGGGATCACCATATATTTCTTAATCAGTGCACTGAAACATCGCTACTATGAGGAGTACGTGTCGATGTTTTAGTTTCAATACAATAAACTTTTTTTTTGACCAGCCAGGGGTACGAGTTGCGGGGTCAAAGAACATGCAGCCACATGCCATATATATCGCCATTTATGACTTTGCTTAGAATTCTTTAGGACTCATTCATGATATCTACGTGAAATTTCCACACCCACTTTTCCGTTTTTAAAGCTCTCATTTTAGGAAAGATAAATGGTGCAAATTACATGAGTAAATATGGTAACTAAAAAAAAATCTGTGGTCTCCGGAACTTAATGAGTCTCCTGCAAAATGAATTGACTTATCACAGAGCTCAAGATGCAGATGGATGCCATGCCTTCAAAGACGACATCTCTAAGGAGTGGGCTGGACTGACCAAACTGGCAAAACTAGCTAGGCGCCAGCCATGCATCAACAAGAATTCTGAAGGAAAACAATGCATGGAAACTGAAGAAATTTGACCTAAAGAAACACAAACGTCGCATGATGTTGAATGGCAGTGCCTAACATACCACTGGTATCGTGCCAAGGGTGATGCCGCCGTGTGAGCGCTTGAACTCTTCCTGTTCATGCTGCGGAAAGTCGAGCCTTTCCCAGAGGAGGCCCGCCTGTGCACCAAGAATCCAGCATGTTCTTGGAGACCTTCGACTTCCAGGCTTTTGAGCTGCACGTAGGTTAGTAAAGATTAGAGAAACAGGCCTCAAGAAACAAAAGCAGGCGCAATGCACATGAGCAAGAGTGTCCATACTAGGAAAAAGATGCTGCAGAGATGCTTCCCAAATCTTCAAATTCATCTATCTCCACGAAGTATTTAAAAACAAACATCAGAAAAGGGTAATCAAAAAACATATCGTTCCACATGGTTCCATAACCTCACCAACAGAATTGTAAACCTACATACAGAGTTGAAACAAAGCTTCCTACTAGTAAAAATTTCTTATGGAGGTTAACTAGCCCTGAAAACAATCACCAGGCCCAATCTGCACTACCACCTTGCAATACTGGCCAGCAGCCCTTTGCTGTACCCAAGTGAAAGTTTTGCTGCAATCACGAGTAATCTTTTTTTTAAGTGGTCCCTATATCCTATGCTAGAATGTGTGGTTTTACCTATTGATCAGGCACCACCAACCATTACAATCCAAGCACTGGCCACTTATGATGACCAACATCTCTGCCACTTCAGCTATTCCCCGAAGGGTGAAATGAAATCTCAAAGGGTGCTGGGGAGATCGCAAAAACACCTCGCATGAAACTATTCACGTAAGATGACCGGAATCACGCCGATGAGAGCGGCCTCTTCTACAAAATGCTGCCCAAAAGAAAGCTCAGTCTGAAGGGGCAAGGGTGCCACAGTGGTAAACACAGCAAGCAGAGGCTGATCCTTTTGCTGTGCATCAACATGGACGGCAATGACAAACGACACCCACTAGTCATTGGTGAGAGCGCGAGGCTGCGATGTTTTAAAGGCACAAAAAGCTTCCTGTGATGTATGTTGCGAACTCAAAAGCTTGGATGTCACGTGTCATTTTTTGCGACATGGCTCCAGGAATTTGACAGCGAAATGCACCGTCAGAAAAGAAAAGTGTGCCTGTTGCTGGACATTTGCATGGCCGACTACGTGCCAGAAGTCGAGCTGACCAGCATGGAGCTTCGCTACTTCCCCCCAAATGCAACGTGCATAGTTCAGCCTCTGGATCAAGGAATTAATAATATAGCGTCAAGTGCGCATACAGGCATCAAGCCGTTAACAGACTTCTGAACCTGGAGCTCAAGCGCGAGATGAAGGTCGACGTTTTCATGGCAGTTGAGATGGTGGCGGCAGCTTGGAGAGCAATGAAGCAATCAGTAATTGTCAACTGCTTCAGGGCTGCTGGCTTCGACATGCTAGGTTCTGATACTGCCAAAGCTGCACCGGACTGCGCGAGCGCCGTGCACCAGCACGAAAATGCCTGGGAGTGTCAACGACCAGTGAATGAAGTGTCCATAGAAATAAGTTTCAACGACCACATGAGTGCTGACGCAAACGCAGTCACGACGGAAGTTTTGGATGACGCATGTAGCTTGCGGCTTGTAGGCAGTGTGGAGGGAGAGGTGGCCAAAGAAGCTGATGACGACACTATCACAAAGCCCTCGTGTCAATACCAGGCCAAGTGATGGATGCCCTTGACCTGCTGCGGCAGTTGGCCAGAACACACGAGAAGACACGCTGGACACATTTCACTTATGAGAAATCCCTGTGGCCATTGCTTACGAAGCGCACGCAAGCAAAGATTATCGACTGCTTTCCTGGGAGATAAATTTGTAGTCCCCTGGGGCCCTTGTGTTTGTGGTAACAATTTGTTTCTTTTCATGCGTGCTAGCGATGTCGGTCGTTTCTGTGGGGCCACAAGTTCATTTTCAGCGTATTTACGCTTCGCAATAAGATACCGCGGTAGCTTTCTCGATGCTGCTGCACCATATAATTGATTGTATCAAATTAAGTGACCGAAAAATGCATCAGTCGACTTGACAATTAAAGTTTCGGTTTCATGAAATAAAAGTTGGAAGTAGCGCTCATCCCTGTCTGTTCCTTCTTTGACCGTGTTGCTTTAGTGCTTTCAAAAAATGTCAAACGTGCACCAGCTAGCCCAATCCGCCACTCATCTATTTGAATGTAACAACAATAACATGCAAGCAATAAAAACAGTGTATACTAAAGCCAGTGCCATCAACCACTTCTGAAGAGCTGCATAGTGGGTATACTGTCACCTACCAGTACTTACAGGGAAGTTTTCACAGCTTTGTGGAAGAAATAAACCAGTCACAGCATATTTTTTTGCTTCCAAATCTGATACACAAGGACTAAGTCCACCACTAGTGGCTGTTGAAGCGAAGTGTACCTATTTACTGCACTCAATGTTCCCGGTTCCACCCCCCCCCCCCCCCATTTATTTACCGTTTTGCTTCAGGCACTTGCCACCAAGTAATATACAGTAAAAATCTCAATAATTGCAACTTGGATAATTAGAAATCATAGATGATTCAAAGAATCTTTACGGTCCTATAATTAATAATGTAAATTTGGCCAGATCATTAGAACTTCCGCCGTGCACCAACTCTGTAAAGTCGAAGATCTCAGTTGCTATGCGAGGATGCACGGTCCCATTTTCAGCGCATTCAATCAAGCGGAGGTTTGTTGGAGCTGCAAGGCTGTTGACGCCAGAAAAAATCGCCGCATGATTAGTTTTCCAAGCATACCTTTTCATGCCCACTTGTTGTTAAAAAAAAAGTCACATCTCAGTTTTGCAGTTGCTAAATTCCATAACATTATGCAGACATGCTATAAGAAGTATATCCAGTTACCAGTGTGAAGATGCCAAACTACAAGTGAACACTTTTGCAGTGGTGAAGCCGTGGAAACGGAACTAATATTGAGGTGCAGCTCGGCATACATATGTTTAAGAATAAGAAAGAAATCACCAGATATTACTAAACCAGCACACAGAAACGCCGCTATGCAGAGTACGCATCGATTTTTTTTAGTTGGAATAAGAATTTTTTTTACCACACAGGGGTGCGAGTTGTGGGGTCAACTAATATGCAGCCACATGCCACATACAATGCCACTTATGGCCTTTGCTTAGTACAGTTTTCTTAGGAGGTGTTCGTGAAATCTCCGTGAAATCTAAGCGTAATTTGCACAGCCCCTTTTTCATTTTTAAACCCTTAAATTTAGGAAAAAAATTTGAGCAAGTTACACTAGTAGATACAGTAATTCAAACAAAACTCTCCAGTCTCCAAAGCTTTAAATTAATGAGTCTGCTGCATAATTAATTCACTTAGCGCGGAGCTACGATGCAGATAGATCCAGTACCTTCAAAGATGACATTTCTGAGTGGGCTTGACTGTTCAACGTGGCAGAGTTAGCTGGGTGCAAGCATGCAGAAGACAAAAATTTTGAAGGAAAACAATCAATGGAAACTAAAGCAATTAAACCTAAAAAACAAATTTCTCATGATGTGGAATGGCAGTGCATACCATATACCGCTCACATGGTGCCAAGGGTGATGCCCATCATGTGAGCGCTTCACTCCTGTGCATGTTGTGGAATATCAAGCCGCTCCCAGAACAGCACTGCCTCTACGTGAGAATTCAGCTGCTGATGTTCTGGGTGACGTTTGGCTTCCAGGCTTTTGAGCTGCATGTAGGTTAGTAAACATTAGAGAAACAGGCCTCAACAAACAGAAACCAGAGCAATGCACACGACAGTCCCCAATCCCAATCTGTGCCAGCCACCTTGCAATGTTGGCCAGCAGCCCTTAGCTGTACCCAAGTGAATGTACAGAAAGCGCATTCTATACGGCCCTCAGTGATTTGCTCTTTCCAATCACAAGCAGTCCAAGCTTGGTTGACCCATTGACAATGGTGGGGAGCAACAGTGACATTCAGGCCTTACTGTCTTTCATACCCTGGGACTTGTCATCATGACAGGTGAGCATTTTGTTTGTAAGCACTTGCCAGAACAAAGCAGTCTGATCAGCGTTGAGTGTATCACAGGGTTGGTACCTTGTCATAATGTTGCTCCATTTTTCTTCAGTCCACTTGTGCACACCACCAACGTATATCACAAGGCTTTCATCGGTGACAGCCCAGCTGGTAATGCTGTGACACCCTTTGAAATGCTGCAGCCAACCTGAGCCATCTTTAAAGTCTGGTCGGTGGAGCATGGAAGCGAAATCCTTCACTTTCTGCTCAATCACTGCGCCAGAAACAGGTATGTTTTGTGAGCTAACATCAATTAACCACTTATACAATGCTGCCTCCACGTCTTTATAAGCAGCTGCTCAAATTCGGTGGGCGCTGGTACCAAGAGGCCTCTTGTCCGTCTTAGCCGAAATGTCGGCCTTAGATTTAAACATCGTACTGGGCGTGTTTCTAAGGACCCTGTACACTGCGGCGACATCAGACCTTATCGCTGCATTGAACTCTTCTGATATTCTCTAGCCCTGAGGACATTGGCAGCTTCTGCCGGTTTGTGGCAGCCATCTCTTTCGGAGAGGATGAGCACTTCGTTCCCACAATGCTACAAGGCACACTATCTTGCAACCGAATAGTGGTGGTGGTTGATACTTTGGGATATTCTGAGGAGGGGATACTGGACGTGGCTTACGTTACCCAATTCATGGGATCACTCATGGCATCCAAGGGGAAGGGAATGGGGGCATTCTGCTGCTGTTGTCAATGAGCTCCTCGTATTCTGGAAATCGTGGGATCGAGCTGCTGATTCTCCGCAATCACCAGGCAGTAGGTCCACCACAGCAGCAGCATCTGCACCAGGGAGGTAGGAGATGAGAGAGAGAGGCGATATTATTGATGATGAGAAAAAAGGGGCAGCGCGGCAGCAATCGCTCTGGCGAAGAAATGGCCGCTGCGCCGTGGTGGCGATTGGGAGTGAAATAGAGGTGATAAGAGTAGATAAGATGGTGACAGTGTGGCTGCTGAGCACACAGTGATCGGATGAACCGAGAAGAGGTGAGCAATTCCGCAGACACGAACGTCAGGGCTCCCTTCGCATTGAGATTCTGCCGAAGCGAATAGCAGGCAATAAATTGCGCACGGAGTAGTAGGTCGAATAAAAAAAACAAGCTTGGAGAGAGCCGCAGAGCGGCTGAGCATGTGAGGGCACGAAAGTGAGGTCGGTCCCATGCAGAAAAGCACGTGAGCGAAAGCGCACGACGGCGAGAAGAGCAGGGGGGCACAGACAGCAAGGCGCGCCCGATGGGGTGAAGCGGGGTGGCCCCGTCGTGAACCCAACATCACAGACTACCGCCCTTAGATAGCGAAGCACGAGTCCACCCGCCCCATGCACGCCTACGACTGCGGCCAACCCCATGGAACACGCTACACGAGAACAACCCACAGAATGCGCCAACGGGCATATTGCTCAAGCATAGAAGCCTTCAGGAGGCAGACGTATGTGAAATTTTAAGTGGCGAATTAAATAAAAGAGCCACGAAAGGGTTATGTGAAGAGATAGGCATGAAATGGGAATAGCGTGCACGAAGTGCACGCAAAAAGAAGAAATTCAGGCATTAAAAAAATGAGGTCTGAAGGACGAGAGAGAAAGCAGGCCGCTGTGGCGTGCAGACAAGCGAGTTGAAGACACTCGCACCGAAATGATTGAAGGCAGAATTTAAATTAATGCATGAGCGGATGACGGTCAAAGAAACTGCGCGCAGTGAATTTTGGTGACGAGGTAAGCCAGCTAAGAAGGTGCCGCAAAGCGGCTGATGGCGCATAGTGCGATAGAAGTTGGGTCAGCCCTGAGCAAAAGAGAGCACGAACAGCAGTGCTACACGGCGAAAGGAGCGGGAGGGCAAGTCCAGAATGGCAACAAAAGGAGTGAAGCGGTGGCGGCAGAAGCAGAGGAGTCCGGGGCTGCCCATGCGTGAACGGGTAAATGCAGACTACCGCCCTTAGACAGCGAAGCGCGCGTCCACCAGCCTCGTGTGCACCAATGACTGCGGCCAAACCCACGGCGGACACGCCAAGACGAGAATTCCCGGAGAATTCCACACGAGCACAAAACGCCTTAGAGGAGCGGACAAAAGTAGAAGAGATGGCAGACTTGAATAAAAAGTAGCTGCCAGCCAAAGTGCAATGCTTGCGAAAGCTGCGAGAAGGGATGAGCGGGCACGAAAGGTGCACGAGAATGGCGGGCCAGTGGCGCACGAAGAGAAGGGCATTACGAAGCCTGGGAGGAGAGAATTGCCAACAACGCAGGAAGAAGAACAAGGCACACGAGGTGCGTGCGAAAATGTCATTGTTCGTCCAGAGTCCAGAGCGAGATATCCGAGCAGCAGACACACGCGAACACTGCACAATGGCAATCCCTTCGAAGGTGGTGATGAAAGTCTGCTGGGTAAACCGCTGCTATGCAGGGGCACAGGAGAGTAGCTGCTGTAAGAGCGCAGAATATGAGATACAGCGAAAGTTATCCTTGGATGACAGTTGAGTAATCCTAAGTAGCGAACCAGGTTTCGGCGCGCATAGAAGCAAGGGCCTTTATGGATGCCCGCAGGGTGTGACAAAGGGCCTAGCTGAGAGACACCGGCCGCCGACCTGTGCACCCGTCGGCAGCCCTACGAAACTGGTGGGGGATGAATGGCAGCGTGCTGAGATCGGCACGCGCGCATCAGGGGCTTGCTGAAGGCAAGCAGCAAGGACTGCACGGCAGCGGGGGCTGTCAGCAGGCTGGTTGGTCCATGTGGCAGCAGGTGAAGACCGCAGGAAACAACTACAGGTAGCAGCGCGGCGAGGGACGCTGAAAACCGCAGTCCCCTGCGGCGCGTAAGGCGCTGTAAGCACAGCAGTGGCGTCAGGCGGCTGGCGCCACGAGGTACAGCGGCCGGTAACAGGAGCACCAAAAATATACCAAATGCTTGCTTGGTGGCTTCGTTGGATGATTGGGGTTACGTCACAGATGCGGTATATGGCTCCTCTAGGTGAACACTGCACAGCACCCGGAAGGAGGAATTGGGAATAAGGGTAGTTAGGAAGGGTTGGGACTTGGCTAGAAGCACTCGGGGCAAGAGTGAAGGCCTGATGTAGACTAAAGCACCGTGGACAGGCTTGTGATGTGAAGAAAATTTACCAAGGCATTGCAGGGCCTGAAGCCGCTGTTTGCTGGGATACAGCATTTGTGTTTCTGTGTCGGTAGAAACAGCCAATTTGCGGTATGTATCAAAGAGCGCGATTCTCTCTGTGTCATAAGTGGGGCAGGCGATAAGGAGGTGATCAATCGTTTCTATGTCAACACAGAATGAGGAGTTGGGAGATGGGACGAGACCTCTGGAGTACCTTCCGGATGCTGCCCAGTAGCAGCCGATCCTTAGTCTCAAAAGAAGTGAACATTTCCGCCTGGTGAGACCATGTTTCGGGAAGGGCTTAAATGGGTTAGCAGCAGAAATTCTGGTGCCTGGATGACGTCTGGTGAGGGCTCTTCGTATGATGTAGTGGGAGTAGTCATAGGGAGAAACGTAGCGTGATATGGGAGGGTCGTCATTATGGGCTCCCTTTGCCAAGGTGTCCAATTCTTCATTCCCCGGGATGCCCAGGTGTGATGGGATACAGTGAAGGGAGAGTTCGAGACCCCAGTTCTCTAAAGACAAAAGTCTGCGTACAAAGACGGGCTGTAAATGGGATAGTCTTGGGTCTATTCAGGCTTAATAGTACTGCTTTCAAGTCACAAATTATAGCGAGAGGAATTGTACGGAGCAGGGACTGAAGTGTGTCACCTGCAAGGTGCCGTGCTGCCATTTCTACTTTGGTGGAGCTGGCTGGGAAGTAAAGGCGAAAAGTGCGTGAAAGGGCGAGTGAGGGGATGAGGCAGGCCGCAGTGGCTTGCCCGGTTATGGAAGAGCACAGCCATCTGTGAAAGTAAGGAGTTTGTTCTAATCTTTTCCTAAAGTAGGGCATTGGTTGCCTGCTTGATGGTGGGGAGTGCGAGAGTGTCTTTTTCTGACCCCGTCAAGTTGTGTCGAAATGGTCAAGGTAGGCCGAGTAGGTGGTGGAGGGAGAACTGGTCTGGGGAAGCAGGGACTAGCAATGATCTCCTCGTATGCGTGGTGCATAGCTTCCCAGCTCTTGAGGACTGATTGGATTTGATTCTTGAGAGGAGGGCCCTTCCATCGGGGGCATGGTTGAGGCGATCAATTACGCGTAGGGCTCATTGGAGGAGAAGGAGGGACAGTGGCCATAATCCAGCCTCTGCAAGTGTGGCAGGGATTTGAGAAATATTTAGCAGTCCTAAGTACTGTCTAATGAAGTTTCTGCGGAGGGTTTCAATGTGTTGTAGTCTGGAGGGTCAGAGGTTCCCATGTGGCAGGGCATAAAGAACTGAGGTTGCTGCTGCCTCAGAGATTTTCACGGCAACGCTTGGACTGCAACCATTTCCTTGTGCAAGGAGTTTGTATATGGCTTTGCCTGCACGTGTCACTTTGGGGACGAGTGCCTTTTCAGCAGGAATCCAGCTGAATTTATAGTCGATGACTAGGCCAAGGTATTTAACGTCTTCCATTGCAGAGGGGTACTAGAAAGTTTTAAGGTGGTGGCCTTGTGTCATTGGCCTTTAGGATGTATGAGGAGGGCTTCTGATTTTGAGGAGGAGAGGTCGAGTCCGCTGCGATATAAGTCTCAACGGCAGAGAGGGCCCTCTGTAGGGCTTTGCAGATGGAAACTAGTCGTCTGGAAGGGCCACGAATCCATTAGACAAGGTCAACTGCATATATTGTACAATGAACTGGGAAAGGAGCGTTGCTTGGGATTTTACGAGCCCGGCCAGAGTGAGATTAGAAACGAAAGGGCTTAGGACAGAGCCGTAGGGTACTCCATTCCTGACTGGTCTTGGTGTGCTGAGGGTTGTACCAACTATGACATAACGTTCTTTTCGGAATGACTCAACAAAGAACCGAAGGCTTCCTTCTATTCTATGTTGGTCAAGGGCTAATAATATGAATCTGTGAGGGAGATTATCGAGGGCTGATTTAATGTCAAGAAGTGCCAGAATGGCAATGTGACCAACTGGTTTAGCCTCTTCTAGTGATGAAACATCTGATATGGAGTCAGTGGTACTGCGGTGACGTCGGAATCCAGTCTGCTGATCGGAAGAAAACGATGTGTTAGAGGCTGCCCAGTTGAGCCTTTCCAGTGCTATAGCCTCTAAGGTCTTGCAGGCTACAGAACTGAGGGATACAGGCCTGTATGATGAGGCTTGCTGAGGGGATTTATTTCCCTTTCAAATGGGTACGACAATTGCAGTACGGCAGGCCTCAGGCACGTCACCAGATCTCCATATTTCATTCAGTCTTTCGAGTAGAGCAAGTTTTTGAGGGTGATCAAGGTTAAAGAGCACCTGGTGCATAATGCCATGAGCTCCTGGGGCAGTTTTCGTTTTTTGCTTGATTGAGAATTCAGAGGCGTTCATGGGGTGCAATAGGTGAGCGATAGGTGGCGTGAATTGCTTTAGCCACAATGTCTGCACTGGTGCATTGTGAGTTATCGCTGAAGGAAGCGAAGGGGGTGTTGTCTCCTAAGCTAGAGGGACTGCTGGCAGGTCCATGTGGTGTTCAGGGCGAGACAAAGTGGTTTGCAAGGTAGGTGCTGTGTGAGGCCTTCAATGGTAAGGTTTTGGGCTGTGGCAATTCCAAGAACATAGTTGCAGGGGATAGTGGACTGCAGAAAGGATTTGAGAAGTCTCCAGGCTGAAGCTGAGCTTCGGGCACTGTCCAGGCTCCTGCAGATTCCAGCCCATGACTCCTTCATCTTGCATGTCTGCGACAAGCAGCGCTAATTTTCTTGTAGGGAATCCAGTCAGCTGGGTTTTTTGTTTTTATTGCCTTCCGCTCAGCTCTTCGTCCTGCTGCTCTCAATGAGAGAAGGCAAATGTCAGGGACAAGTAGCATTCCTGGAAAACTGCAGTGGGTGGTGGCTATGGATGCACATTCCCTTATGTGCTCCAAGAGGTTGCCCCTGGAAGACTGCATAGCTCTCTGAAAGTTGCCCAGTTGATGACTTTGTACGCTTTGTTTGGAGGACGCCGTTTTGAGTCTGGGGTGATGAAGATGGGAAAATGATCTGATCCTCATTTGTCTGCAGGTTGTTCTAGTTTGTAGCAGCATGTGTCAGAAGTGAAGGCGAGGTCAATGGTTGAAGAGGTATTGCCCCTTATGTAGGTTTGGGGAATGGTAGCAGATTGAGGCAGGTAGCAGCAGTTGTCTCATAGAGCAGGCGGCCTCTTCTGTCCGTGTACGAGCAGCCCCAAGTTCTGTGGTGGGCAATAAAATATCCACAGATGAGGGTGCCTTTCCTTAGTCTTGCTTGAATGGTGGCTATGACAGAGGGGTCCCAAGGGGTGCAAGGTACTACATAAGTAGAGATGACTATGGTGTCTACTGAGCCTGTGCGGACCCTGACCACGGAGCACTCATGGGGGCCATTGAAAAAATTGTCAAGGTCTATTTCTATACGAGGGAGGTTACTGCGCATGAAAATAGTGCTACGTGGTCCAGCATGGACATGGTTGGGAGATCTGCAAGGAGAGCAGGAGTATTCTTTGCATTCTGTGCGGCTTCCATAGCCCACATAGCCTGGAATTCTGGTATCCTGCATGGGTATACAAACGTCTCGCACCACAAGGACATTAAATTCTTGCATGCTGGTTTTTAGCAGTCCTAAAAATTCTGAAAGTCTAGGACGCCGGTAGTTGGTGTTCCACCGGAGGATGCACAGGCCTGCAGTGGTGCCTGCTCGTCTAGCCATAGTGGTGAGTGGTGGGGCTCTGCGATTGCAGTGCAGATTAGCAAATTAAGCGTTCGGGAGAGTTGGTTGGAAGCTGTGCCATGAGAGCTCATACTGCCAGCATGAGTGCAGAAGTTACATTGTCTTTCAGTGAACGGCTCACTGTCTCAACCTGTGAGGGGCTTCTTTGTGGCTTGCCAATAACCTGAGGGACTCTGCACTCCTTAGCCACTTCCAGGTATGAGAGCTTTGCAAGAGGATCATTGGGTTTTGTTGCTGGGAGAGCACGAGCTGAGTGGGGAGGAAACTGGTTTGCAATGTGCCGCTAGGATGGAGCTAAGTTCATTTGTATTAGCAGTACTTCAGAGAGCTGCAGTAACCTGGCTCTCTTTTGCCGAATTGGGCAGGAAGGATGGTTGGCTGGGTGTGGTCCACTACAATGCACACACTTGGCAGTGCTGGCTTCACAATGCTTTAAAGTATGCTTGCCCCCACACTTGCCACAACGAGGATGGTTTCTGCAGGAAGCTGCTACATGATTGTAGCCTGCACACTTATAGCATTGGAGGGTCTTGTTCCTGAAATGTTTGACATTGAATCGCATGCCCCAGATGAATACAACTTCTGGCGGTGAGGCGGTTGCAAATCGGGCAGTTACGGTGCACCCATTACACTTTATGCTAGTGACATCGGCATCAGCCTTAATTGACTCTGCCACAGCATGGAGATCGATCTGGGAATCAAGGCCGTATATTATGCCCATTGAGCCTTCACTGTTTGTGGCCTCAAAAGAGTGCACGTGTATGCCACAAAGGGATGTCAGAGTCAGGAGGTACTGGAGAGACTCATCATCAGTAACATCCGCGGAAATGAGGTTCCAACCATGGTTGATTCTTACCTCTGGGACACCTTGTTGGGAATAGAGGTAGGCACTTACATGTTCTTTAACAGCCTCTTTCAGGGACTGCGAGCCCTTCGCTGGTTTGAAAAGGACTGTAGCATATTTTACTTTCAGAGGGCGGGGGCGTTTTTCTTTTTCATTTTGATCCGGCAACTCTCAGTGTGGCACGAAGAAGAAACGTCCGTGGTTGCATGGGAGGCGGAAGTCTTAGTTCTGAGTATCTGAAAATGAGCTTCCAAAGAGTTTTCCTCGCCTGTGTAGTCATATATGGCCAAACGATCCGGTGTATTTCCCTCAGCGGTGTAAAAGGAAATATCCTCTGAGGTTGGATTGTGAGAATGAGAATCATTGCGTGCTTCTTCAGAAGCGGGTGACGGGGCACGACTGGGTTTGGCGGTAGACATAGCACTCGGTAAGTCATTGACGTCCATAGTGGGAAGAGCTGGAGCCTGCGCAGACCGAGATGACTGGCTACAACTGGGATTGGTGCCAGAAGTATACTAATAGCACTGGGACGGTCATTGACATCCTCAGTGGGAACTCGGGCCTTCCCAAAGCGAGAGGACTGGCTACAAGACTCTTTGTTTGCATTGCGACTTTTCTTTCCCTTGTGTAGTAGTTTGGGAGGAATAGCGGGAGGATTCTTATCCTAGAGCTCTCGAGCAAGTTAGAACAAGAATGTAAGGGACTTAGTTCCATGGTGCACCTCGGGCTTAAGCAAGATGTTTCTCTGATACATCCAGGCCTTTTGAGGTGCAGAGGAATGGGAAGCTGAGGAATGGACTGGGGACAAGGCAGCGGGGGTGGGTGCACTCTCTTGGCATTCCTGACCATGTGAAAATTCAGTGAGCCCACTTCAAAGTGGTTTTGCAACAGGTACTATTTGCAAGTGGAGCCACTTGAGCAAGTGGGACCACTTGACAAAAGTGGCCATTTGGAACTACTGGCCAGGTCCAAAAAAAATCATTGGAAATTCCAATTAGAACCAGTTGGATATTTCAGTTGGTTCCAGCTGCGTTTTGAAGTTGGTTTCAAATCATGTTTAAGGTGCAAAACAAAAACTGATATGTGAGGACTGCAGGGCAATGCTCAGCCTTGGTACCCACGTTTTCACAGAACTGTGTATGCCATCATGAAAATCGACACACACACACATACAAGCACACCTCACACACAAGAAACACATATACTATAGTTGAACATAGTAAAATTGGCTCGTTTGTACATCCACAGAACACACTACGGTTGCTCCAATATATATACTCCACTTATAACACTCTCATACTAGGGGCAGTGGCACTTGCCCATTGAGAGCAGTTATTAAAGTGAAAGCTTTACTGGCCACGAACTTTCGATTTCGCCGTGGCGGTGCTCCGAGGAGGCACATGACGTCACAAAGCGCGCCTCGCCGTGGATGTTTCTCTCCCCCGCTGCGCAGCGCCGCGCCTTCCCTCAAAATCCAACTTTCAATTTTCTCTTTCTTTCCCTCCCTCCTTTATACCTTCCTTTACGGAGCGGCTCGGGTATCCACCGAGATATGTGAGGCGGTTACTGTGCCATTTCCTTTCCTCAAAAACCAAACAAAACAAGTGAGCCGGCGGCGTTCATACAGTTCATTGGCGTTGGCAACTTTGCACGGGCCGTTCATTTTCACGGAAGGAAACGCGCACAACCGGCTCAGTCGGTCAGTGGAGGCCTCAATCTCGCTTTCATGTACGTGGCCTTGGTGTCCAACTGCAAAAGCCTGTTTTGATTGCGTTCCGCACAGGGAGGACAGTGCGCCCTCCCTGCCACCCTGGGACGTGGCATGGTTGATCGCGAGAGATCGATCACCAAATGAACGCTGCGGCCTAGCCATTGCTGCAGTGCCGCATGTCAGCCACAACGCTGTGAGCGCTAATGCATTCAGGCCACATCTTTCTCTCAACACCACCACGTGTTTCAAGCACGAATGAGGCGTCCGCATATACAGGGAGCCAGGTATGCGCCCTTCCTCTGCTCAAAGGAATCGCCGTCTAGAACATCGTCAACGCTAACGAACAGTGAACGCCGACATATTTCGCTTTGTATATCCTGCATTAGAGCTAATCCACATATCATTTTTTTCGTATCATTTCGACCGCAGTGACAAAGCATTTTTTAATTTTTTCACATCATTTCGACCGCAGTGACTAAGCAAACGATGAATGCAATTCAGTACGTTAAGATGCTGATAGTTCTTATAGTAAGAATCGTTTTAGTCTTGCCTTGTTTGCCGAATATGCAAATGTTCATATATCGATTGTGGCCCAGCTGTGGCCTCTTGCAGTCTAGTGGCACCCCTTGAAAGCAAGTGGGACCGCTTGTAATACCACTCGCTTTGGAGTGGTACCACTTGTAAAACCACTTGATATCGTCACCTGGTTTAGGAGCTTTGCTACTTTGTGGGCTATGATATCTCAGAGATGATGCTTGGGCGAGAACCCTCTGTCCTTCGTACTCGTTAAGGTACTGTACTCTGAGACGCAGGTGGCGCAGGAAGAAATGGGGGTCAATGCCCACACACGCTACGACGTCTGTCAGGGTCCTGAAGTCCTCGGCCAGGGGAGGCGGGGGGGGGGGAGAGACCGGTGGCATCCACCCTGCGAGCCATGGTAGGACGAGCACGAATCCGGCACTCAGGCGCGGCATCGGAAGTGCAACGGCTTGATCACAGAAGGAAGCACTGGGGCACACTGAGCACTGTCAGGACACGGCGAAACTCGAGGAACGAGGAGTGTTCACGGGCGCATGCCCGCGAGCGAGCGCGGACACAGGAGGAGGCGTCCTTGGCAAAGCGTGCTCGCAATCCAGGGAGCGGCGCTAACGTCTGTGCGGACGGGAGGCTGGGAGGCGACTGACGCAGAGAGGGAAGACGGTTCAGCGAGCGCACGGAGAAACGCGACAGCTCTCATCGGAAGTTCGAGAGGGAAGGTCTTCTTGTGGGTACGTGGGGGGAATGTGCTCGATTTCTGCCACCCATATCGCGGGGGCACAGCTTGGAGCGGGGATGGGGAAAGGGGATGTGGGGAGGGGGATGAGGAAGGTATCGCATCAATGAGGCCGTTGCGATCGCATGCAGACGCACATGGATGAGAGAGAAATAGCAGTCAAACCACTTTTGCTAAGGGGTGGCCGGGTGGCTCTCTTCGGGAGCGAGAGCAGCGCCGCATGGAGCCCAGCTGGGCTAAGCCACTTTGTCAGGAGGGGGTGGAGGGATTGGAGCAGCTGGGCAGCCGCCGCGCGGGAAAGCCAACTTATTATGCAGAAGCCACCACTAATTTCGTTCTTTTAAAGAAATTTGCCGCTCTTCGCCTTTCAAACAGGGCAGTGTTTTATGCCTACTGAAGAACGCAGCAAAAAAATTCCAAAAAACAATAAGCTTGTTAGCATGTTCTCCGTCATTTGCTTGCTGACAAAATTTCCTACCGGTACTAATACATCTTGTTTTTTTTTTCTGGATGTCCTGCATCATCTGCATCTTCAAACTGCTTGTACAGTCCCTGTGGTGTTCATTTCATAAATTCTTGTGTGTTAATCATAGTTTTGAAGTATTTTGACACGTGAGGAATTTGTTATGTGCGTGTATAAAGTTAACCTACATGCTGTTTGTTCAAAATTCGATGAATTTACTTTTGGGGGGCTTGGGCAAGCTATTCAGGGCGAGAGATATTTGTTTTTAATCGAAAGTGCATGAAGTTTGAAAAGGTTATGCTCCCCAAGCCCAATTTTTAGTCTATTTACGAAGTACTTTCCTGAAAATATGCTGGAGTCGAAGCTGCAGCCTGAGCAAGTGGTCCAGACCTCGGCTCCCTGAAACACAGAATCCCACGAAGAGTGAAGAATGTCCCTGAATTCAACAGAAATAGCAAGCAGTGCAATTATCAGCAATTATAGTTAATGGTAGCGGTAGAAGAAATTACGCCGCAAGCTTTCAGGCAGAGCATGCCAAAAAAAAACAAGCTCCTACAGGCGTTTCTCATATCGCTCAAAGCCTTCAATGACAGTGGTTGTGGATCAAGTGACCAAAGTGGCAGTCATACCCTCGACGCAGCGAAGGGTGCTAAGAATCTCTGGCTGTGGACAGGGCACTATTTGAAATTGAACATAGCGTTGTTTAACACTAAATCCGTATCCAGTGAGGCTAGCCTAGCAGCGTTGATCAAGAAACTAGCGGGCATTAAATGGGACGTCATAGGGCTTAGTGAGGTTAGAGCAGAGGTTCTGAAACTGGGTTCCACGGGGAGCCCCTGGGAACACAGGGGTTCCGCGGACTACATTTGTGGCTTCCGCGAGCACGCACATTGGCCATACCTCTTTTCCCATTCACTTTTGACGGGCATGTGCGAAGGAGGTACAACACAGTACTCAATTTGTTGAAACTTATTTCAATGTGCGGGCTTTTCTTGGCTCATTCCTCAGTTTCCTGCCACCCCCAGCGCAGACCTTGGGAGCAGGCCAAGAAACTACATGCAAATAACGACCGCACGTTAATGTTCTGACGAGAGCGCTGGCCACGGTGGATAGTCCGGTGAACTTGGCAGCGCGTTAAACACTGCTGAGCGCAGCTGCGTCAGGGCAGGTGCAAGGCCGCGCTTCATCAACGCGCACATTTTTTTATTATTCCCTTAGCTTGCGGTCACTGCGGGCCTCGGGTCAACGCTCCCCCCCCCCCTACCCGCGTGTCTCCCCCCCCCCTCTACCCCCGCAAGCAATCGCAAAGGCGCAGGAGGCACTGGCTGCTTGACCGCTGTGACGGCCAAAGACACCTGGCTTTGTTAAGCGCACCAGGAAAGCATGCGAGGTGCACACAACGAGCACGTGGTGCCGCTTGGTCTAGGCAGCATTCCCCCGGCGGCAGAATGCGGACCACCTCGCATTCCGCGACGGGCCCCTTTTTTCTTCTTTTTTTGGCATTCTCAATGGCACCGAAGCGTTGCGGTTCTCCGCCGTCTGACATTCCTGCGGCGAGCCAGTGGATCAGTGGTCCCGCCAGTTAGCTAAAAAAAAAACGCTTCATCCTTTGAGAGGCGACGCGCGGGTGCGGCAAGGAAAGGGAAAGCATCAAGCGCTAACGCCGAGAACTCCCCTCGGGGAGAGGGTTTTCAAGATGTTTTCTGTATGTGTTTCTTTTTCTTTATAGCCAAGCCCCAGGCTCGAAGTTGGGTCCAACCTTCAGGGTCTGTGGCTACCTCCATTGGTTATCGAAGCTTAGGGCGGGCCTCGATATATGACCGCCCTAACTTCTTTATTTGCAAAAGATTTAAAATTGCATGTAAAATCATCGGAGAGCAGTCTTGTCTAGTTGAGCTAGAGGCTCCGTGCAGTGGCGCGCAATTGTACAGACCTACACTCTAACCTCGGGTCGATGAGTAAGGTCTTATCTAGTTTCTCTGTGCGAGATCTGTTCTATTAAGTTGAAGTTTGACTGTCTGTGTGACTCAACTTGTAACGCAGTTTGCCAATGTACATCCTGTAAATATATTTTCTCTTTGTCTTTATCATCTGGCATCAATCATCGTCTGCTCCTTCAACACCGTCGAATTCACATTTGGAGAGGTCCTGTGCACCTCCGAAGAAACTCAAGGAACCATCTTGAATTTACTGCAGGCATGTATAGGACACCAGCAAGACGTTGGAAGGGGCATGGCGCACCATACAACGCATGCTAAGTGCGATCATGCACGGGGCGGCTGAAAGTGTGGGCCGCACCACCAGGCTAGCAGAACCGAACCAAGAAAAAAAAGCATGCGTGCCTCATCGGACGTTTGTCTGGGCAATTCGACAGCGTCAGCAGCTGAGCGCACTGGGGTGAGGTTTTACCTCCGATGAGGACATTTTGCGGCGTAAGGCTAGTATTTGTGGAAATTAGAAAGAATGAAAAAAAAAAACGCCGATACCGCGATGATCTCACATCGCCAATAAAAGCCGGATGAGGCATCATGTCTTTCTGCAGCCTAGACTATAAAAAGCGCAAATGCGGGGAAGCGGTTGCGCGACTTGTTTTCTGCTTTCTTGTCTTGGGGTTAGAGGTCTGAGCATGACTGAGACGGGCACTCAATTAAAGCTGGAAAGCAAGAAAACAAAATACTTAAAGAAGTGTACGAAACAGCAAAAAAAACAAACACAAAGGCTCATTTCGCAGGCAGCGCCGACCAAAGGCGAAAGGGGGTTTCTTGGCACTTCTTAAAGGCTGTTTGGGTTACTTGAGGCAAAACATTTTGAGGAGCCAAGCTTGTGAGGTTTAATTTCCCACAGTGACTTAGGCTATAAGGGACGCCGCAGTAAAGGCCGCCAGAAATTTCTACCACCTGGGGTTCTTTAACATGCACTCACATCGTACAGAACACAGGCCTCTAGAATATCGCCCCCATTGAAATTGAAAAATGATAGGTTTAACGTTAAGAGACCGGAAGCCGGCAGAGTGGGTGAGGGAACAAACGCGTGTTAATTACATCCTAGTCGAATTCAAGAGGAAGAAATGGGCTCGGCAGGGCATGTACTGTGAAGGCAATTCCAAGAGAAGGCGCTTGTAGCAGGGGACGGCAGAAGGTAGGTGGGCGGATGAGATTAGGAAGTTTGCAGGCATAGGGTGGCCGGAGCTGGCAAAGCACAGGATTAATTGGAGAGACATGGGAGAGGCACTTGATCTGCAGTGGGCGTAGTCAGGCTGATGATGATGATGATGATGAAATTCGACAGCCGCGGCCGGGATTGAACCCGTGTCATTCGGGTCAGCAGCCGAGCACCATATCCACTGAGCCACTGCTGCAGCTGAAATAAAACTGAAATTGATTTTTACATATGGTTGCCTAAATGAGCAGTAAGAAAAGTGCTGCTTTCCTGACTTCTTATTGGATCCACATATCTACTGCAACTTGAGTATCCTCTTAAAGGGGCCCCGAAACACATTTTTAGTGGATTGTTTTGCCTGTTGGTTACATAGAATGAGTTATAGTGATGCTATTTGCATCGGTCGTAACACGTATACTGCGGTTTTTAATATTTTAAATAGCTCGCAAAAACGAATTCGTGGCGCTGAAGGTGTCACCATACAGTGGCGGTTTTAAGCAGCGGATATGACATCACTTTGTGGGAGCTTGATGATTGGACAAAGAGTAAATATACTCCAAATTGTGTTAATAACAACAAATATGTTCTATCAAGTTTTTTGTGTTTTATATTACACTAACAAAACCAACTTGTTTGCCCTTGATAAAAGCACTGTAAAGCAAGTAAAACAATAAGAGGCCACCAGAGGCTCTGGCAACTTTTTTCCATTGAAGGACTTTGCGCCTCTCGGTAAACATCCTACGACCTAGCACTCAACACTTATGGCTACTCTCTATGTATCTGAGAGCGGCTTTGCGGAATCGATCCGATCGAACCATTGCACTCTATAAGCGTTAGTTTTGGTCCAAAGGAAGGATGCGTTCGTTTCACATTTAGCAGGCAGTGCGCATCGTCAGCTTGTGGAGGATCACCGGGTGGTGGCGCCAGATGGCGCCACGTTCCCGTCAACAGCGCGCGCTCCTTGTTCGCGGAGACCAACCAGCGCGCTAGGAGCGACGGACGATGGCACGCGGTAAACAGTAGCGGTACGCGCTATGCTAAATGTGTCTGATATCTTGCGCAGGCTGTCACAGCGTCGCAGTATCTCGCGCTCGAGTTCGGATCCATAAGTAAGGGAACGGTACTGATCAGTGTTCCCTTCTGTGCCGTCGACGTGACGATGAGAGATCGCTGGGTCAGCTGGGCGTTCACATGGTTGTTGTAACCATTCAAAAGGCGCTGCCAGCCTTGGAATGAACGAGTTACAGAGAACAGGCAACCATGGAGTACAAACTTCCGCCACGTGCTAAGATGGGCTGTTTTGATTGGTCGCCCTCAGTGCCGTCATTTGGAGAGTGAAATGGGAATGGGAAGCTGTGCGAAAATCGGAGTTGAGGGCAGCATTTTGTTTGCTTGTGTTTTGAAATTTCTTCATTGAATAAATCCCGTTCCTATGCATCGATTCTCGAAATTCTTTTTGAGTCAGCGTCTGTGTGACATAAAGAATCCATCTTAAGTGTAACCGGCATCCGTTCAGTGTTTCGCAGCCCCTTTAAAACCTACTGAGAATGCTTAGAATCCTTATACAAAATACTAAAATCTATAATCAAAACACGCCCCGTCGCGGTGGCTCAGTGGTTAGGGCGCTCGACTACTGATCCGGAGTTCCCGGGTTCGAACCCGACCGCGGCGGCTGCGTCTTTATGGAGGAAAAACGCTAAGGCGCCCGTGTGCTGTGCGATGTCAGTGCACGTTAAAAATCCCCAGGTGGTCGAAGTTATTCCGGAGCTTTCCACTACGGCACCTCTTCCTCCTTTCTTCTTTCACTCCCTCCTTTATCCCTTCCCTTACGGCGCGGTTCAGGTGTCCAACGATATATGATACAGATGCGCTGCGCCATTTCCTTTCCCCCAAAAAACCAATTATTATTATTATTATAATCAAAACACCAAAAATATATACTTAAACATTGAAGATATTTCGATCAGAGACCCGGGATTGGGCCAGCGTTTTTGGGGTCAGCAGCTACGAGCACCATAACCACTCAGCCACCCCGCAGCAGCTTGGCTGGATCTTTGTTTTCAATCTTATGCTTGATCCAGATATTATACAGTGCAAAGTGTAGCCTGCGGGTTATTTCAACAAATAAGCAAACGCAATCATCGGCACACGGTGTTGTGAGGATGCCGAGGAACACCGGTCCTTAAAGGGACCTCGCCCCGTTCTGTCAAGTGTAGAGCACATGCACCGGTCTCCAAGAGTCCTCACCTCTCATGCATTTCCGACCACGATGTGTCTTTTAAAACGAATGGTGAAGCACAAATGCAGCAACTCCGTGGAATTGTGCCCATTTATAATGAACAGTGGGTTAGTACGAAAGAGGTCAACACGGCATTTAATATGCCATTGCAGCTATAGTGCTGCGTATTGAATAGAACAAACGCCCGCGGACGAGGCGCTGGCACTAGAAGCCAGCTTGCGGACACGCCCTTTACAGCGTGATATTCATAGCGAAAGTATACAAGGGTTTAAATAATTCTAGGCGCACAACATCAAGATGATGGCCGTTATATAGGAAAAAATGCTCGAGCCACGCAATTGCCGCATTGGCCTGTGTCGCAGACGCTTCTAGCTCCTTCCTAAGTAGGTGTGAATCTCGCGGGAAGGATGCCCAGTGGAGCGGCGATAATGCAGATGTTAACGCTTCTTCCCTATTCCCCCTCGACTGGTCTTAGAACAGAAAAAAACTTATGCGTTCTATTTCAGAGTGGAAAATAAGGCATTTAGCATAGCGTGCACTGCTACCGCCACCAAGCACGAGCGGTCCGCGCTGGTTCATTTATCCGAACGCGGCAGGTACGCCCACTGGTGGCGGTGGTCATAGCAAAGCGTAATCCGCGATCCACTACCGCGCATCGCCAGTGCGCACGCGCTGATTGGTGCCGACGCGGCAGACGGGCGTACTGTGTGTGTGTTGTGATGTGATGCGATGCGATGCGATGCGATGTGATGTGATGAATGGATGGATGGATGGATGGATGGGGTGGGCAGGCGGAGGGAGGGAAGGACTTTCCCTTTGAAACAGAGTGGTGGCAGCTTCCGCCACTTGGCTTTTCTTTATTTTCATTTAACTATGTTGCAAATTGGCCTTAAAATTTGCCATTTTCTCTAAATACGTTTTCAGTCCTACACCTCTAACAAGTCACATCTCTGCTTCTGAGCCACCAATCTTCCAATCGCTTTTTTGCAGCCGGCACATGGCGCCTTCAGGACGATTTGCGCATGCGCAGCACGTGGCGAACCGCGGAGGCGGATAACGGTATCCCCATCACAGATCGCGCTATCTTTTACCTCTCTGATAAAGTATCTGAACGCCCCACGACCGAAACGCGGGAAACTATAGGTCTCCTCGATTTGGCTGCACTTTCTGCACCAGTTCAGGAAGTGCGGCACTCTCGCACTCGATTTGACAGTGCAGCTAGCGCCACCTGCGCTTCGGCACTCGTGCTGCACGAGTTTTTTCGGTACTGCTGCGCTAATGATTTCTGCGTTGGAGCGCGTCGTCAGAACCACTAGATATCGCCCGAGCCGCGTGCACGCACCGATCACGAATTTCTTCGAATCCGGACGAAGTGTCGCACTGCAGCTGAAAAGCTTGCCGCCAAAACCTGCGCACCTGCATGGCTCCTAGCCTGAGCGGACGGGCGGGTCGCGCCTCACCAACTTTCGCCGTCGGCCGCGCTGCCTTTTAATTTTCAGAAATGGTATTTTACAACAGTAATGATTCGTTTATAATAAACTGATCATCTTCCACCAAAAACTTTTATTTTAACCCAACGTTTCGAAGCCGATTTGGCTCCTTCAACAGGGCTGACTGAGGGCGGTAGCTAGCGTCTTCAAAAGTATGGAGGGATGGAGTGGGTCAAAGGGACGAAACCTGTGATGCGAAAGGCGTGGGGGATAGGGGGGAAGGCGGAGGTGGTTAAGGGTGTTAGTCAGGTTACAGTGTTCTAGAAGGTTGTAGTGGCAAGAGCGAAGCGGGCTTCGGCGGGAGGAGCTGAAGCAAAAAAAGCGGTCGGCCGCTCGGGGCGCTGCCATCGAATACTGGAGGAGAAAAGCGAGCCGTCTGCTTCGTCGCGTCGCTGTATTGAGCGGGTTTGAGCGTTGCCGTTGGAAAAAAGTGGCGATTTCGGCTGCTTGGAGTAGTTGGGGTAAGATAGAGTCACTCTAGGGTAAGAACAGCAGATAAGAATATCCTTGGGGGACGCAAAAATGTACAAAAAGACAACAAAACTCGGAGAGCGCCCCTCAGACATGTGGCCCCGCTCCATTAAAAGCCACCTGCGAACACGCACGCTGAACGAGACACCCTGAGGAAACATTGCTGACCAAAGGCACATAGAGTGAAAAAGCGTATGGGACAGAGAAAGTGCAGTGCATAGTAAGCGCGGCGGCCAACGAATGCAAAAGTTGACAAACAAAAGTGAGGGGTAGCAGAGGGGCGAAGGGGAAGAAGATGGGTGGAATGAAGCGGGGGAGGGGTTGCGAAATCACATAGGAACAGCGAGAAAGCGGCGGCAGAACAAGAAAGAAAGGGTGTGAAGAAGAGGAAAAAGAATGAACCGAGAAGTGGAAAAGGGACAAGAGAATGAGGCGTGAAGAGGAATGCCGCACGGAGATATCCCCTACTTCAGTGCTTTTGCCCCTCGAATTTTTTATCAGCTTTCAAATTGTGGTGAGTTCGTCTTGTTTGTGCAATCTTTTTTTTTCTAGCCTTCACCGTTCCTCCTGCTTCGCTACTTGGAAATAAATGCTCAGTTGAAAGCGAGCACTCGTCAGTGTGTCTGTGTTGTGTCTCTCCCGTGCTGTCTTCTCATCGCTGGAACAAGGCGTGTTTTGCATCGCGTGTTCTGTGGAATAGTGGGCTTCTCCTTGTTCGTTATTCGGCCACGCTAGTGCTTTGTAGTAAACTCAGGCACATTTTCAACCAAAAACTAATTTTAAAACCCAACGTTGCGGAGCAAGCTGGGCTCCTTCTTCCGGGGTGAATGGGGGCAGTAGTTAGCGTCTTTAAGTATGCATAAATGGGAGCAGCAGGAGGCCGAAAAAAGAAAAGCGGTGATGCGAAAGAAGCGGGCAGGGTGGGGGTTATGGCTGCGATTCACATTAGGGTGTGTAGAACATATGGGACGTTGTCGGATTGACGCGGTCAATGGCTGTCAATGGCGACTTGTCTCCTTTGAGCTGCAGAGCGAATTAAGCTCCCTGCGCATATACTGCGGGCATGTTTCCTTTTGTGCGCTCGATGTCGCAGGAATGTGCCAGGATTCTGGGAATAGCCGTTTTCGATAATTTTTTTTTTTTGGTTCAGGCACGCACGTACGAGGTTTCGTCGAAGTTGATTCTGTGGTTTGAGTCTTCGGAATGTCCGGGTACACAGGACTGCACTCTCTTGCGAAGTTGCGGACGTCGTTTTTATGTTGCCGAATTCTTTCTTTCAGTTTTTTTTTTCGACGGTGTAGCTTACGTCGCAGTCGCCGCAAGGCTCTTTCCCTCGTGACCGGTCTTTGGGAACATGTAGGCAAAGCGCAACAGTGTTTGTGCGCAACCTGGAGACCCCTTTTCTCAGGATTCGGGCGGTGGTTTCGCTGGCATCTCGGACATAAGGCAGAGTGACGTACTTTGGTGGTAGCGTTGGTTGCTGTTCGTGCACGTGCTTCGGTTTTGCGTTTTCTGCGATGGAAAAAAGGAAAAAAGCAGATATCCACTGTTTTGCAACGGGTTGCAAAACTGGATATCTCGGGCATCGAGTGGAAAACGGACGGAAGCTTTCTGTATTTGCAGCACCCAATGATGCGGAACGTCGAAAGGTTTGGGAGCGAAATTTGAAGCGCGACGACAAGCCTCTTGCTGAAACGTTTGCGATCTGCGAGAGACACTTCGAAGAGCATTTCATCCTTCGGGATTACATACATGTGATTAACGGCAAATTGAAATCCGGCTTCCTCGAGGCAAGCCTGCCCTAGCTCCAGATGCGGTGCCAACACTGCTACCAGGTCTGCCTAAGTACCTCTCGAAGCCTTCTTCTAAACCGAGGGCAGAAAGAAAGCGCCGTGAGGTCGCTGCAGCAGGACCTAGAAAGAAATCTCGGCTGTCTCGTTGTGATGAGCACGAAAACGAAAACTTGGACAGGAGCTCCAACTCGATCGGTGACTTCAAACAAGATGAGCAAGTCGTGCAATCAGGCGATCTTCATTTCATAGCTGAGAATGTAACAGTACCGAAGTTGTGGACGAGGCTGAACAAACCGGATCTTGATACTCTGCTATATGCAACACACGCCACCAAGACACCGTTTACTGTATTCCATGAAAAAGTGACTCGGATGGGGCAAGTGGAATTGTGGCCAAATGCTATTTCAATGGAAAAGAAAAGGAATGCAGAGGAATCACCTACCTTCATGAGGCAGGAGATATTCTAAAAGAAGCTGACTGTGCACGGATTTGCGCAGGCGCTATGAGTGTAGAGACGTATCACGAAGTGAATGAGATGCTGACCTTCAAGATGAAAAACACGCTGAATCTTCTCAACAGCAAAGTCTTTAGAAAGTTCTGCCTTGGTGCAGTCACAGCTGATGGTAAGTGCTTCTAGTATCATAAAACGCACGTTTCAGTTATTTATTTTTTTTAGAAGATCGAAGACGTGCTATATCGGCGTATTATTTAATGAATTTCATTACATTTTTTAATTTCCCGCCCTTCACCACTGGCTGAAGCGATGCCCCGCATCCGCATTTCGTTATTAGCTCAATAACGCCGCTTCAAGCAATGGTGGGGGGCGGCAAATTCAAAACTGGAATGGAATCTGGAAAGACTCGTTATATATACCGGCCCTGTTTTCATATTTAGTACATGAATCAGCAACCAACTTTGTGTATTTCGCTTTTGTTTTGCAGGCGGGATCTGTGTTAGCTGCAGATACCTAAGAAAAGCACTTGTCACCAGAAAGTCAAAGTTGAATACCAAGACCGTGAAAAGGAATTTGTCCCAGCGACTGAGAATTACCAGTCAGAAAACAAAACGGCTCAGTCTACGTTTGAGGAACCATGCAAGTAAGATAACTGCAATGAAAGAAGAAAACTCCAAAACAATAGAAGCGACATTCCAGCGTAGAATTGAATCGCTAACAACAAAGGAGCAAGAAGCAGCTTTGCACATGTTTAAAGCATCGAAAAGAAAAAGCAGGAGAGGGATGATGTACTCAAATGCGTGGATCCTTGAATGCATTATTATGCGAATAAAAGGTCCGCGGCTCTATGAGCACATGCGCAGGCAAAACATCCTCACTTTACCAAGCAAAGTGACATTGCAGAGGTATCTCAAGTCATACAGGACAGGATTTGGCTTTAACGAAAATGTCCTGAACATTCTGAAGCAAAAGACTTCCACCATGGATATCTGCAAGAGGCATGGTGGACTCATTGTGGACGAAAAGAAATTATCAGAAAATCTTTGCGTCTCCTCTTCAGGACATATTCAAGGCTTTGTGGACATGTCAAAATTTACCCCAAGAAGTGAAATGCACAATGTGGCTGACCACGGGATGGTTATAATGTTTGTGCCATTTGCTGGCAAGTGGACACAGATACTTGCACGTTTTGCTACTCGGGGAAGCATGAAAGGAGATCTTTTGACAAAAGTCATGCTGGAAGCAGTAATACTGGCAGAAAATGCTGGCCTGTTTGTTGACTTCAATACCTCTGATGGAGCAACTTGGAGTCGCAAGATGTGGACAGTAATGGGCATTCAGGCAACTGCGTCGAGCACAAAATGCAAAGCACAGCATCCCGTTGATGGAAAGCGGTTTCTTCATTTCGTCTCTGACTTTCCGCATCTGGTTAAATGCGTAAGAAATGGACTTCTGCACTCAGGCTTCAATACACCAGCCGGACATACAAGTGCTCAAGCATATTCAAGCATTCCACTAAGAAAATATTTATTGCTTAGAGAAAATTTGATACTTTCGTTGTCGGTGAAAGAACGCGCGTGCTATTTAACTGTTTAAAATGCTGCACGTTGTCTGTTGCAATGCCACATCGGATTCTTGCTCGCTTTGTTTATCTCAATACAGTATAGCGAGCAGAAATTTTTTTGTTATCTTATTTGTTTCAGGTGTCTATCTTTCCAGATCGAGAAGCCTAAAACTAGATGGCTCCAACGTGACGCTCCAGGCCATGCCAGACATCACTGCACACCACACACAGCCGAACAACTTCGAAAAAATGAGAGTAACATATGCGTTTCAGCTCTTTGGTGACAGCGTTCTTAATGGCCTCCAGCTGTACAAGAGTGAGATTGAGCACCACTGTGGAAGCATTCAGCCTGTCCTGACTTTTTTTGGGTAAGAAAAATGTACGACTGCGGGTACTATTCTCCCTAAAAATGTTCCACGTCATTTTCTAATATTATGTTTTGCGTCTTCCAGAATGATGAGGGACCTTATTGAAATTATGACGTCTCGATATCCCGCTGAAGCTCTGCGTCCGGATTCCCCTTCTGAGGACAAGTTGCTCTCATTTTTGGCTTACATTTGCGTGTGGGAAGTTCACGCCCGCGAGCGTGGTGGTTTCTTGCCCAACTCTACAGCAGTTGGACTTAGGGTCACTATCGGCAGCACACTGTCCCTGATGGACTAACTGGCACGTAGCGTTGGGTATAAATTCATTATGACGTCAAGACTCAGCCAGGATCCAGTGGAGAGCTTGTTTGGCATCGCCAGGCAGTCAGGTTGCAACACGCACCCAACCCCAGAGCAGTTTTTAATAACTGTGTCGTGCCTAAGCTTTTATAACCTTGCCAAGTCAGTTTCTCATGGCAACGCAGAGCCAGGTGTTTTGGATTCTTTACTTAGTGCTGATGCTGTTCCAGGGGCAAAAAACACCAAGCAATCACCCATTGATAAATTGATTGCTGATGGTGATCTGTGCAGTGCTGAGCTTGCTGTAAAAGAACTGAAAGATCCAGCTTCCGACCACATGGCATGTGTATCCGCAAGGAGTGATTTATTTTTTATATTGCTGCATATGTAGCACGAAAGTTCTTGGCTAAATCACCATGTGATGCATGCAAAAAGCTCCTACCTTCGCGCAACACATTTTACACGCCTAAAGGACAAAGAAGGCCTTTTATATCCATCCGGTTTTCTTTTTATGTTTCTGGAAAAGCTGGAGAATCTTTTCACCAGCTGTTTCAGCATGCATGAGCTTCACCACGATAGTGTGATGGTTATTATCGCACTTTTTTGTTGCAAGCACAAATAGAATATTGGCTGTCCTGATCCCTCTGAATTACTGATTGCTGAGATGATGGCATTTTATGTGACAACAAAGTTGCACTTTTTTGTGAAGTCGTTGAACCGTGCCAGGGTGCAGAAGCGCGAAGCCGCGAAATATCTTAAACTTAGTCGCACTTTCCACATATTTATTTCGTTTCCTATATATTTTTCATATGAACGTCATTATTTTCAAAGTGTGTTTACTTCTAGGTTGTCACAGTATGTAACTATTTAACATGTAGAGGACTGTATATATAATACATCTGTTCGTGCTTTTGTAATACGATTTCTCATGCGTGCATTTTTATTGTATTTAAGATTCGATTATTTAATGTTGCTGTAACTATACATGTTTTTGTAATCTTTTATTGCGGAAAGGTATTCTGTTTTCATGATTTCTTTTCTCGTGCATGTTTAAGTTTTGTAGTGAGCATATTGCTTTCACGTCTGAATATATGTAGGCATTCCTTTGCGTTTGGAGTGCAGTTCTGATGCACAGAAAGCAGCAACTGCATAGATTTAAAAAATCGTCGTGTCTGATCGAGAAGCGTCTTAGTTGTACATTTTCACTAAATTCATTTTCGTCTTTCTCAACTAGCTGCAATCAAGTTGTTCAGTGCTGTGATATCATGCAACTATATTATATCTGGCTATTAATTGTTCTTGTTCCGCCACTGTAAAAAACCAGGCTCAGTACGCCTGTGAATTTTTATTGCACAGAAACAAAAGGAAGAATATGGACAAATTAATATTGCGATGTGTTGTTATCATAACGAGTGCTGTGAGGTGAAACCGACGAGGTCATCTCCGGACCTATAGCAATTACTATCCCATTTCGTCGGGAACACATTCACCCTGACCTTCCTGAAAATAAGAAAAATGAAACCTTGGAAGAACAGAGGTAAGCAGTTGGACTTTTTTGCCGAAATTAAACACGCTTGCAACTCCCTGATTTCCTTCTAAAAGCCTGTCATTTCTTTTGTGCCTTTACATCAGTAGCCAAGCGGTGATGCATAAAAAAGGGCATACTTACGCGATAATGCCACAACAAACAGCGCGACTCTCCGATCGGCCCCCCTTAGCCACGCACCGCGCGCTCGCTTCTGCTCCAGGAGTCTACGCCAGCGCCACACCGCCGCGGCAACCGCTTCTAAAGCCTCACGGGAAGCGCGCCGCTTTTGCCACTACACCTTCTAGAACACTGTACTTGTTACTCAAACCTCGAAGTATGAGTGAGAGTTCTAGAAGGATAACGCAGCGGCGGTGGTGCGTTTGGTCCGAAGCGGCCGTGCAGTGCGCCGCCATGTTTGTTTACGAGCGAACTCTAAACTCTCCGCAACGCAAAAAAAAAGTAGATCCTGTAAAGTTCCCGCGGCCCGATAAGTGGAGGCGCATGCGCAGATGTCGCTAGGAGGGCCGGGTAAATGGTAACGCAAACACGGTAACGTGCATGGAGAAAGGAACGCCAACCAAAGGTTGTTGTTAAAACGAAGACGTTTTAACATCTTAAGACGTTTTTTTTTTAAAGTCGGGCAGTACATTTCGCTGTCCATGCGGCTCTCTGCTTTCAAAGTCCATCTGGATTTTAACCCCATATGAAAAGCTAGGAGCCTCATTCCGAGATCTTTCCGTCTGCTGCGACCTGTTGACACGGCCTTTGGCCACAGCGTGGTGTCAAGAGCGGAACGGCAACTGCTTCAAGCCAGGATCCTAGATTGCAAAGCCTCCATCAGGCTCCTGCAGAACGAAGTCTTCTTTGCTCGTCGCCGCCTCGAGCAGCAGTGTCCTGACGACCTCGCCAGCATCCAGTTACATGCTAACTACAAGGTGAGCCTCTAGTCCCGCCAACGAGAGTTGTCCCATAAAAAGATGGTTTGGTTTGATTTATGGGGGCTTAACGTCCCAAAGCGACTCAGGCTATGAGAGACGCTGTAGTGAAGGGCTCCGGAAATTTCGACCACCTGGGGTTCTTTAACGTGCACTGACATCGCACAGTAAACGGGCCTCTAGAATTTCGCCTCCATCGAAATTCGGCCGTCGCGGCCGAGATCGAACCCACGTATTTCGGGCCAGCAGGCGAGCGCCATAACCACTCAGCCACCGCGGCGGCAGTTGTCCCATAAAAAGAAGTTATCAAGGCTGCTGCCTCGCGAAGAAGTGTGTGCGCCAGGCCCGTCCACTTCGATAGTCCACAACCTGTCTTCATACAGGCCTACTCGAGCAGAACTCGCCGTACTTGAACTCGTTGAACTTAAACACGAGACCTGCGCCGGATGCAAAAAAAAAAGGTCTGTGCTGTCGAACGCGCTATAGGCCAAGTAGATAACCGCCGAGAGGAGGCCCGAACTCGTGCAGTCAGCATCCTTGCCAAGCTTCCGCGACATCCTGCGACCCCCCTTCTTTCCGGGGAGCGTACGTGATGCTATCAATTAAGAGTCTGCGTAAAAACACGGACATTATTATACTTCCCGCTGACAAAGCCAACGCTACCTTCATCTTAACGACTAAGTTGAGAAAATGACTGACCTTCTGCAGGACGACAGTACGTACTTGTCGCTGAAGCGGGAGCCTACGCTCAAGGTAGAAACAGATTCTTTTGACTGACGTCTTCCGACTTATTCCATCGGACCACTTTATTTCAAGGACCTCTGCCACAATGGAGCAGCTCCCGCCTGCGCCGGATTAAGAAAAATGGGGGGGCTGGGCTAATGCGCATGCAGGCCCCCTTTCCCTATACTGCCCCCCCCCCCTCCCCCCTGTCGCCTGCTATGCCACTGTAAATATGCCATGTGCAATGAAGACGACAGTGCGCCACCATCGACGACGATGAAGACGTTCGGCCGGCCTCGGCGACCGGCTGCCGCGCGCGTTGGAGAGCTCGAGCTCGCTCTGGAAGTCTGCTCTGGGGCCACTACTGCTGGGCCAGTTTGTGCAACGGTTACGCCGCCAGCCCTTTCACCTCTACAATAAACCGCTCTTGAATATATATATATATATATATATATATATATATATATATATATATATATATATATATATATATATATATATATATATTGAACAGCTAGACCTGCTCATGCCCTTCGACGATGAAACTCTTTGTGGTGGTACCTCCGTCGCCGCAATCACACCACCTAGTCCTGTCTCCGACCCGCTCTCCCCGGAAATGTTTCACCGTTCAGTGGCCAGCGACCTCGACCCAGCTCACCGCGAGAAGCTCCTTGCCCTGCTTCACAAGTTCCACTCTTCCTTCGATCACCAGACAACTTCTTTGGGCCGCGCGACCACCGTCGTTCACCGCATTGATACAGGCCCTCACACCCCTCTCCACCAGCGCCCCAACCGTGTGTCGCCTCCAGAGCGCTGCGTCATCGCTGAACAGGCTGACGACATGCTGCACCGCGGCGTTATCCAGTCCTCTTCTGGTCCGTGGTCGTCGCCCGTCGTGCTCGTCAAAAAGAAGGATGGTTCGATTCGGTTTTGTGTTGATTATGTCGCCTAAACAAAATTACACGCAAAGACGTTTACCCACTACCCCGTATTGATGACGCCCTCGACTGTTTACAAGGAGCCGAGTTCTCTTCCCTTATTCTCCGTTCCGGCTATTGGCAAGTCCCCATGGCTGAATCTGACCGCCCGAAAACAGCTTTTGTCACCTCTGACGGTCTCTATGAATTTAACGTGATGCCATTCGGCCTTACAGAACGCTCCCGCAACGTTTGAGCGCATGATGGACAACATCTTGCGTGGCCTCAAATGGCACATTTGCCTATGCTATTTAGACGATGTTGTCGTTTTTTCGCCTGAATTTCCGACACATCTCGAGCGCTTGCACAAGATTCTGCGCTGTCTCACAGACGCTGGCCTCCAACTCAACCTCAAGAAATGTCGATTTGGTGCTTGCCAACTGACCATACTCAGCCATGTCGTCTCCAAAGATGGCATCCTCCCCGATCCGAAGAAGCTTCGTGCTGTCACAAACTTTCCCAAACCGACTTCTGTTAAGGAGCTCCGAAGCTTCCTGGGCCTATGCTCATATTTTCGCCGCTTTGTGCGCAACTTCGCCTCTATCATCGCCCCGCTTACGAAGCTCCTGACTGGGCCCGACGATCTGTCTGCTTGGAAGTCACCCTGCGACGCCGCTTTCACTATCCTCCGTCGTCTTCTGACTTCACCACCGATCCTGCGCCATCGCGACCCCAGTGCGCCAACCGAGCTGCACACCGACGCCAGCGGCGTAGGCCTCAGAACCGTCCTTGCACAGCGTAACGCCGGCTTTTCTGAATACGTTGTTGCTTACGCCAGTTGTACGCTCACGAAAGCCGAATCTAATTACGCCGTTACGGGAAAGGAGTGCCTCGCCATAGTCTGGGCACTCACAATATTTCTTCCTTACCTTTAGGCCGCCCCATCGACATCTTAACTGACCACCATGCACTCTTCTGGTATACTGAGGAGGTCGACGAGGCTTTGGAAACGATTGTTGGACGCAAGAAAGAAAAAGAAGAGCTTCGGTTGGCTCAAGAAAGACGGGTGTCGTTCGAGCAGAAAGAAAAAGAAGAGCTTCGGTTGGCTCAAAAGAGACGGGAGGTCCGTGAGGCAGAGGAAAAAGCGAGAGAACGTCCTCGAAAAATGAAGGAGCTCGAAATCGCGTCGAACGGAGGGAATATGGCGCGTATTAGCCCTGTAGCTTTGGTAGAGAAGCAAGGGAGGCAGAGATTGCAGGATCTCGTCTCACCATACCGCGCGGGAGGCGATATTGCACTCTTTTTCGTAAATTTCGAACGTGCATGCGGGAAGGTGCACATCGACAAGAGCGCTTGGTCGGAAAAGTTACTTCCTCTCCTTCCGTGCGAGGCGGCCGAAGTGGTGGCTCGCCTCTCACGGGAAGAGTGTGATGACTACGAGAAGGTAAAGAGCGCACTGCTTAGGAAGTACCGGCTTTCTGCTGAAGCCTTTAGGTAGCGATTCAGGCAGGCAAAGAAAGGCGGAGAGTCGCATACTGACTTCGCGTACCGGCTTAAAGTCAGCTTAAACTAGTGGCTTAAGACCGCTGAGGTGCACGGAAGTCATGACAAGGTACTGGAGTGCATCGCACTAGTGCAGTACTATAGCGCGATTCCAGAAGATCTGAGGATATGGCTGCATGATAGGCTAACAGATATAGACCTAGACAAAGCGGCACAGCTCGCAGACGAGTATTACGTTCGCCGAAACCTCCAAAGCAAGGCAGGGTACGATAACAGGTTAGGAAAGGGAGCAACCTATTTATAGAGAATCCCCGACCGAAGGGTGTTACCAGCACGCCGGGATCACCGAGCAGAGGATGCGAGGTCAAATAGAGGATGTAGCGAAAAAAAAGATTGAGTCACCCAAATCTGTCGATTCGCCGAAACAGCAGGCACCTGGAGCTCGCGGGTTTGAAGCGCGAAAGCCCATTGTCTGCTATAATTGCAACAAGGAGGGTTACATCTCAGTGAACTGCAAACAGCAAAAGATGGCGTTCGCGTGCATGCGAGAGTCGGATGAAAGCAAGGCGGAAATTTGGGCGGGTTGGTAAGTGTTCGTTTTCGTTCTAAGCGCAACACGAACGGAGTCCCGTTCGTGTTGCGCTGAGAGCGAAAAAAAAGAAAGTCGGAGGAAAGCCTTAAATTTCTGGAGCTATACATGCGGAATGTGGTGATAAATGGCAAGAAATTCAGAGCACTGCAGGATTCAGCGGCTACCATGGATGTTGCTCACCCGACCTGTGTTTCCTCCACGGACTACACCGGCGAATGCGCCTGGATTAAGCAGGTCACCGAAGAACAGAGTGCATGCTTGCCTATAGCGAAGGTGACTCTAGAGGGGACTTTTGGCAGGCTAGACACAGAAGCGGTAGTTCGCGCAAACTTGCCGACACACTTGCCCTCCCTGTTTTCGAAGAAATCCGAGCAGCTGCTGAAAGAGAAAGGTCTCTCACCTTTGGCTTGGCTTGCATGGCGCTAACACGTTCTCGAGCGCTAGAGCTCGCAAAGAAACTCGAGTGCGCTCCGATAAATGAGCAGGTACCGAACCATTCTCTCGACCAGCCGGGGGATCCTTGCAGGAAAACTGATCCGTCTAAACCGCATGAGCATGACCATGAAGGTGTTCCCGAACCAGCGGTAGCTCATGAAATCCAAGGAACTGCCGATTCCGTAGAGAATGGTGCCACAGGAACCAACGCGAAGGATTCAACATTAACACCTGCTCCGACTTGTTGGGAGGAGTTGACTAAGGTTGATAGGAAAGCACTCATTGCAGAGCAGAAAAGCGACCCATCGTTAAGAGCTCCAAGCAATAATGTGAGAGAGGAAGTCGCCAGAAAGAACATCAGCTTTCATGAAAAATCAGTCCTTCAGTACGGGAAATACTGCGACTCAAAGGGACGCACATATGAGCAACTCCTGGTGCCTGAGGAGTGCCGGCGGCAGCTTCTAGAGCTCGCACACAGAAATGCATGGGCGGGCCACCTGGGCATAAAGAAAACAAAAGCTAGATTAGCCCTCGAATATTACTGGCCTAGCTGCTGGAAAGATGTGCAACAGTTTGTTAGGTCTTGCGACACCTGCCAGCGGGTCGGCAAGTCGACGGATAAATGGAAAGCGCCCATGATACTAGTTCCCATCATTACAGAGCCCCTTCGGCGTCTTGTAATAGATACTGTCGGCCTACTGCCAGCGTCAATCTCTGGTTGTCGCTACATTCTGACCTCACTGCGTGGAAACCAAATTTCCCGAGGCCATTCCCTTGAAGGAGCTAAGTTCCGCATGTGTTGTTGACGCCCTTTTGTCAATTTTCTCTCGTGTGGGGTTCCCTGCAGAGATAGAGCGATAACGGGAGCGTGTTCACAAGCTGCTTGACAACAACGTTCTTTGAACGGTGTGGGATTAAATATGCCGCAGTTCCATTCACCACCCCCAGTCAAATCCAGTCGAGCGTATGCACTCAGTGCTAAAGCGGATACTTAGGTCTGTGTTTTGAGCATAAGGGAGATTGGGAAGGCTGCATTCCAGCAGCACTCTTTGCAACGAGATCCGCCCCCCACGGAAGCACGGAATTTAGCCCCGCTGAACTAGTCTACGGGCGTGACTTGAGGACCCCGTTGCGCATGCTGAGGGAGTCATAGGAGAGTTACGGAGGGGATTCCGGTGTAGTGGAATACGTTCTAAAGCTACTGGAAAGACTTGCGAAAACCAGAGACCTCGTGGAAGCAAATGTCAGAGCAGCGCAGTCACTGTCTAAAGTGTACTACGACAAATCTGAACGCAAGCGCACCTTTCAATCTGCCGACCAGGTGATGTTGCTGTGTCCGTCAAAAAGGAACAAGCCTGAGGTGCAATGGGAAAGGCCAGCTAAGGTGGTGTCCAAGCTTTCGGACACACACTATGAGGTCAAATTTAATAACAAACACAATCGGATAATCCACAGTAATTTGATGAAGCCTTATGTACAGCATGAGGCCATGGTTAACCTGGCGCTGAACATGCCGGAGGAAGAGATCTCAGACACACCTTATGTCGCACATGAGGACGAGCAATCAGCGAATGAGCTGCTAAATTCAATCGACAGAGAGCCACGTTTGACGGAAAGTCAACGACGAGACACGAAAAACGTCGTGCGCGACTTTGAGGCGGTGTTTTCAAACAAGCCAGGAAAAACAACCCTCGTCGAACACGACATTCAGCTGTCCAGCGAACAGCCGATCAGGAGCAAACCGTACCGTGTCTCTCCAAGACAAAAAGAAATCATTGAGACGGAGACACGCCGTATGTGCGAACTTGGCGTCATAGTGCCCTGCGAAAGTGACTAGACGTCACCAATCATTATTGTAGAGATCCCAGGCAAAGATCCGAGACCTTGCGTGGACTACCGGAGACTGAATTTAATCACAGTGGACTGGACCTACCCCATTCCGAACATCGAGGAGAGGGTTAACACAGTCGCTAAATCAGAATATATATCCACACTGGTATTAGTTCGTGGTTACTGGCAGGTGCCACTCGCTGAGCGCGCCAGCAGGTACGCAGCATCCGTGTCCCCCGCCGGCACCTTTCGCCTTGTAATGTTGAGCTTCGGCTTGAAAAATGGCCCGTACTGTTGTTTAAAATTAATGGGCCAAGTGCTGCGGGGACTTGCAGATTTCACTCTCCCCTACCTTGACGACGTGGCCGTTTTGTCACAAAACTAGGAGGAGCACATTGAACACCTGCGTATTTTGTTGAGCAGACTGTTTGATGCTTGTTTAGCTGTAAGGGCGGGAAAATGCCACCTGGGGTGCGCCGAAGTGAACTATCTTGGGCACGTGGTTGGACGAGGCCAAACCACACCCGACAAAAGCAAGTGCCCTCAGAACCCACTTATCCCGCCAGACCAAAACTCAGGGCCAAAACTGCACTTAGCAAAAAAAAATTCAACTAAAACTTGAAGAGATAAAATGTTTTGCCTGAATGAACACATGGTGTCTCCCGACGAGGAGTTTAGACAGGGCACCTGTCCAAGGCGTGTGCTCAGGTTTTTTCTTGGCCTAGCAGGCTATTATCAGCATTATGTAAAGGGCTACTCTGATTTAGCCAGCCCCCTGACCGACGCGCTGAGAAAAAGTGAGCCTACCAATCTTCCTTGGGACCAAAAGAAAGAGAAGGCATTTCAGAGTCTGAAAACGGCCCTAAGCGAGCGCCCAATACTGGCAGCGCCAGATTTCTCGAAACCCTTTATCATAAATTGTGATGCCAGCGGCCGCGGGTGTTGCGCTATTCTTTTTCAGAAAAACGATGGCAGGCACGCACGGCCCGTCCTTTACTTGAGCCGCAAGCTCAGCACGCGGGAAGAGGCGTATAGCATGTCTGAAAAACAATGCGCATGCCTCGTTTGGGCTATAGACAAACTGACATGGTACGTCTCCGGGTCCCGTTTCACAGTAGAAACGGACCATTGCCCTTTGACTTGGCTGCACAATATGTCGCCCAAAAATGGTCGTCTACTGAGGTGGAGCCTGGCAGTCCAGCCCCACAGCTTCGAGGTTCGCCACAAGAAAGGCAAGCTCCACACAAATGCCGACGGGCTAAGCTGAGCCTTTTAGCTGGTAAAGATTTTACCAAAAGGGGATGTCCCCCAAAATTTTTGTTTTGGAGATTTATTTCATATTCTCTTCCTAATGAAGAGCCTATATCTCCCACTTTCTTTGCAGTAATTTTGTTCATCATCAAGTAACATACCTAGGAGTACGTTTTCCTTATTTCGGCCAAAGTAAGAGCGAGTGGTGTAACGTGCCTTGACTCTGAGGTATTGGGGCGGGCAAAATTGAACGTCACGTCGGTCAAATCCAGTCACCTATTCCCGTACCGCGTGCCCTCCAAGCACCAACCTGATTTCATTTAGCGATTTTTTTCCCTTCCAAGTGCGCCTCGAGCGGGAGCACACGCCTTGGACAGGTGCCCTGTCTAAACTCCTCGCCGAGAGACACCATGTGTTTATTCAGGCAAAACATTTGATCTCTTCAAGTTTTAGTTGAATTTTTTTTTGCTAAGTGCAGTTTTGGCCCTGAGTTTTGGTCTGGCGGGATGAGTGGGTTCTGAGGGCACTTGCTTTTGTCGGGTGTGGTTTGGCAACTGTGATCCCTTTTGGCTAGCATTGCAGAGAATTTCCCGAAACGGCCATCTGACGAGGGGAAGCGATGCCGAGCTTCGGCACTGAAGGTCATCCGAAGACTCCTAGAGAGCATCTGGTTCCTGGCACGCCCAGTCAGCCGAGCTACGTGCGAGCAGTTCATCTTCCGGGCGCAATATCTGGCGGCGGGGGTGCTGTTGTGCTCGCGCTTCCTTCCTGCTGTTGAGTTCTTCGAATTTGGACATGGGGAGGATTCCCTGAGGACCACCGCGAGGGTGGGTGAGCCCTCTGGGGGAGACGTGGCTGGAATGCGGGAAGCAGCGACGATAATAGCGTCCCCACGTGTTCTTTCCGGTCCTCAGACGACGAAATGCAAGATCAGTGTTGCCCTCTTCAGTCACGCTGGGGTTGAACAATTGCCCGAGTGCCACGCCTTCGACAAAGGTTACGCGTTCCGGTCATGAGTAGATCCTTCAACCCCAGCTGGGAAACAGCCTGCATTCCTGTGTCACGCAGGCGCCTTCCGGCTCCACATGGGCGCGGTCCGGACAAGTGCGCGCCCACCTGGAGGTCGCGTGGACAACGTGACCGGGTCCTGTTCCCTTTCCCTCGACCGAGCTGCGAGAGGACATCAGGACCGCTTGCCGTGGGTGGTACCATCAGTGCCATCGTGTGATTGGACATCATTCTTCGATCTGTATTCCCCAGCTAGGCCTCTGGGGAATACGAAGAGTATTTAGCGAGCTGCTGGTTTGGTACCAGAAGAGAGCCCCCCTCTTGAGAGGTACCCTTTGCTGGGAGAGACTCCCGACTGCTAAAACCTCCCTTTACTGAGAGGCACTCTCAGTTGCCCTTACTTGTACATTATGTAGATAGTCTTTGTATAAAGTTTTCCGAGTTTTCTTCCTCCGATCGTCCTCGTCTCTTCTCCGGCCCAGTCATACTACCTGAATCCCAACAACTGGTGGCAGCGATGGCCGCAGGCGCGTTCCGGCTCCACATGGGCGCGGTCCGGACAAGTGCGCGCCCACCTGGAGGTCGCGTGGACAACGTGACCGGGTCCTGTTCCCTTTCCCTCGACCGAGCTGCGAGAGGACATCAGGACCGCTTGCCGTGGGTGGTACCATCAGTGCCATCGTGTGATTGGACATCATTCTTCGATCTGTATTCCCCAGCTAGGCCTCTGGGGAATACGAAGAGTATTTAGCGAGCTGCTGGTTTGGTACCAGAAGTGAGCCCCCCTCTTGAGAGGTACCCTTTGCTGGGAGAGACTCCCGACTGCTAAAACCTCCCTTTACTGAGAGGCACTCTCAGTTGCCCTTACTTGTACATTATGTAGATAGTCTTTGTATAAAGTTTTCCGAGTTTTCTTCCTCCGATCGTCCTCGTCTCTTCTCCGGCCCAGTCATACTACCTGAATCCCAACAACTGGTGGCAGCGATGGGATGTTGCTGCCTGAATCCCAGCAGCGCCAACAGCGTCAACGTCTTTTTGCTTCAGCGCCACCTGGCTCGTGACCAACCATTAACTGCCGCCTGACACGGTGCACAGTTAGCTCACAATGCGGTGGGCAGGTACTGATGACGCCACAAGGTAACGAAACCTAGGTCGCCCACTTACCTTCTTCCTTGGTTGCTTCTCTGGGGATTTTTCTCTCACGGTTAACGAAGCCGCCGACGTCGCCGGATTTTCTGCGACACGAGCTCCTTAGCGCTATCGCGTCAAGATGAGTTGTACCTCCCGCTTATCTAAGGGTAAGCTCCGTGTAGTTTCGCGTTCTCTCAACAGAAGGCAAGCTCTAAAAGGTAGTGACATTACAGACTGAGTTCTAGGCTTTCTACAACTGACATCATCATCATCATCAGTCTGACTACACCCACTGCCGGGCGAAGGCATCGCCCATGTCTGTCCAATTAGCCCGGTCCTTTGCCAGCTGCGCCCACCGTATCCCTGCGAACTTCTTAATCTCATCCGCCCACCTAACCTTCTGCCGCCCCCTGCTGCGCTTGCCTTTTCTTGGAATCCACTCCGTTACCCTTAAGGACCAGCGGTTGTCTTCCCTTCGCATCACATGCCCTGCCCAAACCCATTTCTTGATTTCGACTACGAGTTCATTAAACAGCGTTTGTTCCCTCGCCCACTCTCCCCGCTTCAGCTCTTAACGTTACACATATCATTCTTCTTTCCATGGCTCGCTGCGTTGTCCTTAAGTTGAACGATTTTCATTAGCCTCGACGTGTCTGCCCCGCAGGTGAGCACCGCTAAGTTACAGCTGTAGTACACTTTTCTCTTGAGGGATATTGGTAAACTGCTATTCATGATGTGAGAGAACCTGCCATATGCGCTCCACCCCATTCTTATCCTTCTAGTTATTTCCCTCTCATGGTCCGGATTAGCTGTCGCTACCTGCACTAAGTAGACTTATTCCTTTACCACTTCCAGCCCTTCGTTTTCAAATGTGAACTGCTGTTCCCTTGCTAGGCTGTTGAACTTCACATTGCTTTTCTCCAAGTTAATTTTTAGACCCACCGTTTTGCACTGCCTGTCTAAATCACTGATCATGCTTTGCAATTCATCTCGTGACTCAGCAACTGACACTGATAACTGACACTTTACTTCAAGGCCGACATTGCGAAATGTTGCTTCAATAATGCTGTGAGAATTTTACGTTCTGTGCAGCGAAAAAAATACAGTGCTGCATTAGTTGCACAACTGCACGTATTCTTGCAAATTCAAGGGGCCAATGAAGTCAATGGCCACTTGTCCCAAACAGGGATTGGATTTCAGCCGGTAGTTTCAGAAAGTGACAACGGCCAGATACAAAACACGCTTTAATTTCGGCCACGCAACTGACTTTGTGCAAGGGTAGCAAGACATTAGTACAGTATAATTGTGCAGATATCAGAAGCTAATGCAAAGCAGTAGGACTCGGGTACTTTTGTGCGTATTTTCAACTCTGTATTAGTGATGCAGAAGTGAAGGTTCCTGGACATCCGCCACCATGATGTACTTCCTCACATGCAACCAGCAATCGTCATTCAGTTCGTCCAGCTGCATCTGGCCGTCACGGCGGGCGCAGCATTCGACCCTGTGCTTAACGACGCAGGTCGCCCTCAAGAAGCCATTCATGTCGGTGATGGTGCACAACGCCCGCCTTATCATTGCCTTAGCTTCGTCACACTTCACACCAGCCCTATCTGCTACCATTTCTGCGAGCTTCGGATGATCGGACACAAACTCCAGGGCACGCGCGCAATGGCTTGTCATGTCGCCCAGCACGAATCTGATTGCCCGGATGAGGAGGCTGGAGTTGCGCCTCGTTACCTCCTGCACTGTGAAGTGTTCTTCTTTGGCTTCATCACAATAGGGCACGTGGACTCGAATGAGGTTGTAACTACCAGTGACGATTGGTGCCAGGTGCTGCAAGAAGCCAAGATTAGTGTTGTTTTCACAATCTACTTTCACGTGATGGAGATATGCACCACGCACTGCGAATTCAGCAAGTAACGCGCAGTCGGCATTGGAAAAATCAAAGTCTATCAGGGTTACAGCGTTGAGGTTGGCGTTCAACGAAACTGCTTCGACAACTGAACTTTGGGCTTTCGAAAGAATCGAATTCGCTTCATTGTGACTGTATCCCATCAACCGGAGCCAAAGCTCTTTAAGATTGGCAGCTCCTGCTATAAACGCAGAGAGGTAGGAGTGAACTTCATTCATGTATCCTGAATCTATCATGAAGAAGGCTGACCTAATGTGCCCGCAGGACCCGAGGATCTCTAACGTAGCGCAAGGGTCGCAGTCCACGTGAAGTGTATCCAAAGATACGGCCGTAACTTCCGGGCAGACGGGAATATCCCCGAGTGTGATGTAATCCACATAGTGGTTCTTGATGACCACCCTTTGCGAGAGACCACACTCTCGAATCGTCCCGCAAATTTCCTTCAGGTCACATGCCGAGGGAAGGTTGAAAACGGTGACTCGAGTGAGGGTGGTATTGTGCATCAAGGCACGGAAAAAAGCGTGACAGTCTGCCTCTTGCAACTCGAGAAAGTCGACGGTCAGCGTCTCAAGGACTGAGTTGTTTTTCAATGCAGGCAGCCAGGACATTGTTTTTTGCGGGCTGCCTCTCATCAATCTGGCACATGGTGCGAAGTGGTCTTCCAGCGGCTCCATCGGCCAAGTCAAGCTCAGGTTCCTTAGGGTTCTGTTCCGGGCGACCACTTGAGCGAAAATATCAATATCTTCAGCTCCAAAATGCCATGTCACAACAGTCAATTCCTCTAACATTGTCATTGTAGAGATGGCCCTGACAAGGTTTCGCAAAATGGCTGTCTCTGATTCACATCGTGATCTGAGAGCAAGTGACTTGATCGTCGGATTGTTCTTCAAGTAATCGGCAAAACAATCCAGCCGGAAGACGCTTTTCGAAACTGAGAGGCTAGTCACGGTGTTGCTCCGGCTGAGCTGTGCGATGAATTCCATAGCTGCTTTCTCATACAATTCAAAGTGTGCCACGTCAATGGTTACTAGCCTGGCCGCCGCGCAGCCGACAGGAAATGTCCTGACAAACAAATAGTCACCTCTCATGCGCCATTTTAGAAAGAGGAGCTCTTCGATCTGCGTCATTGTCTTGATGAGTTGGAGCAGCCGTTCATGAATGCACTCTTCCTCCGTGCTGACAACTGCTTCGCAGCAGAGGACGAGCAACTTTTTCACACCGTGGCTGCGTGTCAGGGCCTCTGCCAGGAGCTCACATCTGGCGACGTTGCAGGTCAGCTCGACACACACGAGGCATCTATGGTGCGTGAACAGCCAATGCAGGAGATGAATAGCAACGCGTGCGGAATGCAGCATTTGCAAGTGGTGTTCATGCGGAAAGGATTCGAGCGCCACCAGTCGCACGTCGCCAAGGTTGACTTCATCCTCCCGCAGTTGGAGGCCCAAGTGGCACAGGACAGCGTTGAAGGCTTCCAGGCGCCCCAGCAACTGGCAGACGGATCTCTGGCCACTACGAGTGCAAGAGATACACAGCTCAGAGGGAAGAACCTGGACTGTACTCCGCATAACGACCATGCCTGGAACTTGAGTCTCTTTCCGTGGCGTCTTTTCCAAGGCAGGCAGATAGCTCGTGACACGGAGCTGCACAAAAAAAAGAAATATTCTTGTCACGCAGATTGATGATGATCATTATGAATTTTTTTATGGCGAATGGCCCCTGTGAGCAAAGAGCGCCATGGCACAAGGTTTATTCTTCAAGTCAAGGTAGGATCAAAGAACCATTTCAAAGCATTTCTCTCTAAAGCCGAGGACCAGGCAGGGCAAAGCTTGTACCCATGGTATCACCGGTGGGCGCTCGGTGGCACTGGGGATCGAACGCCGCAACTCCCGCATCCATCCGAGGCGGATGCACAAACCGCTAGGCCACCACTGCGGTCGTCACGCAGATTGGCATACTCAAATCCCCACCTTTCTTAACGTGCCCTCTTAGTATTTCAATCAATATATCCTACGCGAACCCCAAGAGCGAGGCGTGTAATCGCAGTCACACTGAAGAAGTGGTTTCTTAACATGATGGCTAACTGCAACGTAGATCAGTCAGTTGAAGCCCACACAGGTTTAATGTGTCTTGCCTTGTCGTGAGCGCTTGTCTCGCTGTGATCAAAACCTGTTTGTCTATAAAAAAACATTTATCTGTTATTTACTTATACTTTGTAGGTTCGCAATGACATCGATTAAGGAGCCAATAAAAAAATATGAAATTGCAAAAACAGCTGAACTCTTTCCCTACTGCAACCACTGGCCATAGCTAGACCACTAACGATATATGCGAACACGAATTTCAGAGGCTTTAGCGCCGTTTCTGAACATGTTACTCAATCAATCAGTTTATTTTGTATTAAAAAACACTCTGCAAGTTGAGGTCTACCAAAGCCTGGCAAGCAGCGAAAATTCGCGTGCAGTGCTTTATATATACATAAAAAAGGAAAAATAAGTCAATAACAAAAAGCAAACAAAAGGTAAAACAAACAACAGAGTTTAACTCGCCAATGTTGCCAGTTAATTCGAAAAATAGCCGGATGCTTCAAACACTCTAAAAACCCACAGTATGTCAACACCTACAGGAGATTAGAAGCAGAGGACAATGTGACCATAAAGGGGTTAACGAGACGAGAAAGGCGAGAAATTGCTGCATAGCAAAACTTCTAACGTAAAATTCATAGTCAGGTGAAAACAGATGAGCGCAGTGGTTCCTTTAGTTTATAATTCCTATTTAGACAGGATGCACTTGAAGGCAGCGCAGTTAATAATGCAGGCACATAAATAGAAACTTAAGTTCTTTTACCATAACGAGTGGGACAGCGCGGAATGGTATTCCTATTTTGCGACCTGGGGCATATACTGGGAATCTACTGAACTTTATGCACAGTTGACCGCAAATCTTTCAGCAAAACTGTTTCAAATATAAGAGAAATAAAGTTTGGGGGTCTTAGAAGACAAAAAGAACAGCACAATCCTTTGAAGGCTGTAACTCATAAGCACTCTTTTTTTGTACGATTGAGCGCAAGATGGAGTTGTCTTTCTTGCCAATTAAGTGCACAGTGCCCGTAAACTGTTTTGCCATATCTTAAAATAATATAACTCAGGGCGTGTATGATAGTTTTTCTAGCGAAAAATTCCATATAGTATCTAACACTCAACACAAGACAGGAAACAGCCCGTAATTTCTGACAGACATTAAGGTGAGAATTCATGGTAAACCACTATCAAACAGCAAACCAAGATATTTTACACGGAAAGCACAAACCGGCGGTGCACAAGAGCACGGGGCACAGTCCATACATGTATGTAAAAGTACACAACGGCCCAGCGTCCCTTTCTTTAATGGGTTACAGAAGGATATCAGCTGAGTTTTGGATACCTTAATAGCGTGTGACCCGCTGACAAACAAGTGACTGTTGGTGCTCTTGGAAACAACGACGCTAAGTGCGTTCATAAAGCCCCAGGTTGTAGAGAACCTCTCTGCGCTCCACAGTTGTTTGTGGAGACATTCCCGTAACATTAGGCACAGGTGCCGGGTAATGACACCACCCAGCACGCCCACAAGCTGGATCTACGCAGTCGTCGTCACCGCGGTACCATCGCGATGACTACCGAAGCAGCTCCATCCACGCCAACATTACCGACTGTCATTGTGGCCTGGCCCACTCTCGCGACTCGGGCACCTTCTGGGGCACCAACGACGTGGATATCGAGGACTGGACTCTCGCTTTATGAGCGTCTCTGCAAGCATAAGCAAGTGGGACGCTACGCTCATGCTTGCGAATGTGAAATTAAGGCGAAAGCCTGTAAGCGCGCTATACTCGCGGTGATGGTGTCCGTCCTGCTCACCTGGCGCAGTGTCAGCTGCTACCCTTTCCCTCACCGGCACGCATCCTCCTCCCACCCCCAGCAGCAGGCGGCGCATGCGCACCTGCGCATAGCCACAGTGCCGTCAGTCGCGCTGCTCGCCTGAGTGGCAGCTGTGGCGCGCGGCGCACGCACAGTTGTCTAGCAACCGTGTAGCAACAGACAGTCGAGGTGCCAGTAATCAGGAAGGCTTTCGCGATGCACACTTTAGGCCCACAAAGTGTCCCCGTAGTTTTTTTCTTACCTTGCCGGAAACGCACGCGAATGGTTCCGAAACCACCAAGATACTACATCCCACGCTAACAGAAGATCCGAGACTTGTTTGGGAAGGCCGTTGGACGGCAGCTCGCTGCTAAGAAATTCCTGCTAACGCCCAAACGTCTACGGAATCTTACCTTTCCTATATTCAGGATGTCGGTCCTGTGCCGACAAGCTGATCAAGAAACGTCCGAGGCAGATAAGGTGGGGCACATACTAAAAGCAATTGCTGACGACGCCTTCAACCCTCTCCTCTGTAAGGACTGCTCGACGGTTGATTCCGTGCTACAGGTGTGCCGGCGATTCGAACAGGCCAAACACCACAGAACTGTGCACCGTTTTGGGCTTTTATACTAAACACAGCTGCAAGTTCCTCGTGCGAGGATCTACAGAATTTATGGCAGCCTTCTAGCACCGAGAACTAGGCTCGGATCGTGCGCTGTGAATTAGAGGCCCTGGCTCTCGTTGCCCCGACACCGCCTTCCGCGGACAACACGATTCAGGTCGACGTTCGACAGAAGGTTGCAAACATTGGCGCTCTCTTTAGCCGCACAATGGAAAACCTGGGTTCGAGCCCCGTCCCTCCTGTGGTCGCTACGGCTACGCCCACCATCACCTTCATGGCCCGTTACCGCTACCGTAATCCTGCGGAGTGGCGTAGCCCTGACGTTCGGGCCATCTGGTTCACGTGCTCGCGGGCCGGTCACATCTCTCGTCACTGCGGTAGCCGTTCTCTCGTCACTGCGGTAGCCGTTGATACTCTCCTCCCCGTTCTTTCTCCTACGCTGACCGTCGTGCCAACTACGGATCCCGCCGCTTCTCGCCCGGCTGAGTCACCCCGCGCCCAGACCACACCGCCTGATGATGGGCCCAGCCGCTCACCCTCTCCGCAAACCCGCCGTTCCCGTTCCACCCTTCCTCGCCGCAGCTCCTCCCCATCTTCCGCCTAGCCGACGCAGCTCCCAGAGCTGACGCAGCATTGATGCCGCGGACAGAAAATCCTGTTGTAACCAATGCTAGTCCCTGTTCTCTTTGCCGTCTTTGTGGATGATGTTCCTGTCCCAGCCTTCATTACCACTGGGGCTCAAGTATCCATCCGTCCTTAGCGCATCTTTTCGCCGCCGCCCCAAGAAAGTGATGACCGCTCCCGCTTCGCAAACAGTTCGCGTCGCCGATGGCAGTACTGGAAAAGTTGGAAAATTGGTTTTTGGAGAAAGGAAATGGCGCAGTATCTGTGTCACATCTGGGCGGACACCTGAACCGCCGTAAGGGAAGGGATAAAGGAGGGACTGAGAAAAGGAAAAAAAAGGGTGCCGTAGTGGAGGGATCCGAAATAATTTCGACCACCTGGGATCTTTAACGTACTTACATCGCACAGCACACGGGCGCCTTTGTGTTTCGCCTCAATCGAAACGCGGGCGCAGCGGTTGGGTTCGCACCAGGGTACTCCGGATACAGTACTGCTGCCGTTACTGGAATGTTCCGTTATTGGAATGTGTACTGCCCGAGTATCCTCTGCCGGACATAACATTCCGGTTCACTTCACTGTCCTTCACCAGTGCCCTCACGACGTGGTCCTCGCTCTGGGCTTCGTAACAGCCCACTACGCCCTTATCGACTCCTCTAGCGGCAGTCTTCGACTTGACTTGCCCGTATGTTCTGACGCCTTATCCAGCCCTACCCGCCTTTGCTCCTCGGACTGCACTTGCCTGCCCCCTGACTCTGCTGACTACCTCCCTATGCTGCCTTTTCCACCTCTTCCTGACGGAGACTACGTTGCTTGACCCATTACCGACGATGTTCTACACAGTAATGTCATTCTCCCGCACCTCGTTGTGCGCATCACCAGGCGTCGCAGCGGCTACTGTCAAATTTCTGTCGGCGAAGGGGACCATGAGACGATCGCTTTCGCCGGCCCAGACGGTCGCTACCAATTTAAAGTAATCTCTTTGGCCTTTGTAACACCCCTGCCACATTTGAACGCATGATGGACTTGCTGTTGCGCGGCTTTAAGTGGACAGCTTGTCTATGCTACTTGGACGATGTGAATGTTTTCTCGCCTACATTTTACAGCCACCTGCATTGATTTTCGTCCACCCTTGCGCTCTTACGCCACGCAGGCCTTCAGTTTAACTCAAAGAAAAGCAGTTTTGTTCACCACGAACTTAAAGATCTCGACCACTTGGTTAATGTTGCTGGCGTCCAGCCCCACCCCGCCAAAGTCCGTCCCGTCAGTGCATTTCCCACTTTCCGTTCGTTGAGTGACGTGCGCAGTTTCATCGGGCTGTGTTCCTATTTTCACCGTTTTGTCCCGAATTTCGCTGAAGTCGCCCGCCCTCTCACCAATCTGCTGAAGACGTTCCTTTCTATAGGGGCACTCAGCACGCTGACACTTTCTCAAGCCTAATTGCTGTCCTCCCCAACCCACCTGTTTTGGCTCACTTCGACCGTTCCGCACCTATGGAACTCCGCACAGACGCCAGCGGCCACGGGATTGGCGCTATCGCTGATCAGCGGCAACGCGGCCACCACTGCGTGATCGCCTATGCCAGCCGCCCACTTTCTTCACCGGAGAATCACTCTATCACAGAGCGGGGGTGACTGGCCGTCGATTGGGCCATTGTGAAATTACGCCCTTACTTGTTTGGCCCACTGTTCACTGTTGTAACCGACCACCACGCTTTTTACTGGCTCTCTTCCCTCTAGGACTCTACTGGCCGCCTTGGGCGCTGGGCATTGCGCTTTGCAAGAGCACACATTTCCTGTCGTGCAAAAATCCGGGCCGCTTCATCAAGATGCAGACTGCTTGTCCAGTCATCCCTTTGATCTTCCTTCCATCAGAGACTGTGACGCCTATGTCTTGTCTATATCTGCCTTCTCACACACTGCTGACAAACAGCGCCTGGATCTCACCTTACGCTCCATCATCGGCCGTCGCAACGCCGACCGCCCTGGCCCTTCCCTTGCCATGTTCGTCACTGAAGGGAGCCCACTCTAGCGCCGTAGTATGCGCCCTGATGGCGCTGTGCTCTTGCTTATGATACCTCAGCACCTGCGTTCTAACGCCGTCGAATAATTCCACTATGCTCCGGCGGCTGGTGACCTTGGTGTCGCGCGCACGTACGCCCGCCTGCGTCGGAGTTTCTTCTGGCCTCGCCTCTACCGCTCTGTCCAACGCTATGTGGCCGCTTGCGAGCGCTGTTAACGCAGAAAGAAGCCCTCGGCTCTGCCTTCCGGCCACTTGCAGCCGATAGCCATCCCAGCCGAGCCGTTTTCTCGTGTTGGCCTTCACTTGCTTGGCCCGTTCCCAGTGTCCACACTGGGTAACAAATGGATCGCCGTCGCCACCGACTATGCCACGCGTTACGCGATCAGGCGCGCCCTCCCGACCAGCTGCGCTAGTGACGTAGCTGACTTCCTTCTACGCGACGTCCTCCTACACCACGGCACGCCCCGACAACTACTCACCGACCGTGGCCGCTGCTTCATCTCCAGAGTGATTGACGAAATTCTTCATTCGTGCTCAGTTCGACCCTCAGACGAGCGGCCTTACGGAACGTCTCAACAGCACGCTTACTGACATGCTCTCTATGTATGTTTCTGACGATCACCTCATAACTCCTCTCGTCATGATACCACTGGGTACACGCCCTTCTATCTTCTTTTTGGACGAGAACCATTATTACCCTTCGATAAGCTACTGCGCGCCGCCGTCGACTCCTTCACTACTTATGCTCGTGATGCCATCGCCCGAGCCATCGCCACCAGCCAGATTGCTTGTCAGTGACTGTGTGCCTCTCAGGGGCCACAAAAACGCCGTTACGACAGTATCCACCGTGGTGTGCACTGTCCACCCGGCTCCCTTGTCCTCCTCTGGCTCCCATCCTGTCGTGTGGGCTGGTGCGCAAAACTTCTGCCTCGTTACACGGGCCCTTACCGTGTTTTACGCCAGATGGCCGATGTGACATACGAGATTGCCCCGCTCCATCATAAGAGCCTCTCCGCTGCACCTCCTTCCAAATTCTGCGCGTTGCCCGCCTTAAGACATACCATTCCCACTCCACCTCGCCTTCACCGAGACAGTGACTTCCCCGCGGCGGTAGTGTTATCTGCTCAAAAAGAAGTGGCTATCGGTGCTCTTGGAGACGACGACGCTGTGTGTGTGTGAGCGTTCGCAATGCCCCAGGTCGTACAGTGCATCTCTTCGCTGCACAAGTGCGTGTGGATGCCTTTTCGTAACAATATTGATAAGATTTAACAGTACAGTACACAACAAAGGTTAGGGACTTTCACCCGAAGGAAAAATACATCAATACACGGAAAAATATGTATACATGTTGGAGCACCGCAGAGTAACCAACCAGACCTCATTGAAGACAAAGAGCCTTCGTTAGTTATTTTGCATAAACCCCTAGAGCAGCAATAAACCTCGAAGATTGCTTGACATGTTTAAGCAATTCGCTCCATATGAGAGCACCGCTCAACTGTAACCACCTTTTCCCATGTACGTTGTGGCATGCAGGTAAGTGAAAACTGTGCCTTGTTGCTGCCCTAGTTTTGATTTGTGGTAATGGAAACGTGTTCACCGAGAATGCTTCATTCGTTTGTGTGAACGAATCGTGTCACCGGTTCACATTAAAGCTTCCGAGCGCTTTGGCACAGGAGAGCCATTTATGTAAAGGATGAATAAGATGGGCCCGAGGACTGAGCCATGCGGTACACGTTTTAAGACAGAACTAGATAGGAAATCGTTTAGTGTCGTCAGTTGCTCGCGGTCTGACAAGTAACTTTTTAGCTGCTTATATATTTGACCTCTGAAACAATATGTGTAATATATTTGAACTATATGCGCACAGCTTCTCAAAAAGAAATGCATAGGTGACAGCACCAAATGCTTTTTTGATCGCCAAGTAGACCACTATGGCAATATTAAGCTCCAGTGAAGCACTCCCGCACGACTCCCGGGTGAACACAGTTCGCTCAGCCGCGGACCAGCGAAGCAGGGCGCGCCAGTCTTCGGGACGGCTTCATCGTGGTCCTTCTGTTATCGGACTGTCGCAGTGCCCTGTGAACAAATTGCGTTGTTTTGTTTCGTCTCTCTCGTTTCTTGCATGGTGCAGTTTAGGTACAAAATCTCTGTTATATTGTACTCCTCTGTTGTGTTACTCTGCATGTATTGCATTGTATTGTAGACCACCTAGTAAACGTACACGTCCTTACGGGTTAGTACAAATTTCTCTGTGTCGTCTCTGCTTGATGAAGTTTTTTTTTGTATGTGAACCTTTCACTTCGATCCTTTATCTGGCTTGCAACCTGCGAATGCTGCGCACCAAACGATCACCCCTTTTCACTTGGTAGCTGGTTTCAGACTGAGATTGTCATGCTGAGTCGAGGGTACCTTTGAGACCGAGACCGCTAGCCCGACGTGCTCCAAGGGTGTCTGGGAGTACACGCTAAAGTGCGCGAAGTTAACAGTAACAGCAAAGAGCCTCTGAACCGTAACATATGAAGTTTATTTAAAACAGCCACCAGCCTCAAACTCATAAGCCTTGAAGCTTGAAAACTAAGGTTTTTTTTTCTATTGGTTGTTCTGTTTCCCGCGCACCCACGATTTCTGCACCGCTTGTGAAAACTGAGGATCGTGTAGGTTAAGAATGACCACCTCCGCTTGAGTGGCACATGTCCTGAAACGGGGCAAGCCTAGTGACTCAGCTGCGTTCACGGTAGACTGTCGACGATCTCGGCAGGATACCGCTATCAGGATGCTGCCTCATCATCCGATCTTAGTTCAGAGGGCAACGAAGACGCGAGGAGCGTCCCAGAACATCGCTGGCAGCACAGTGCTTAGTTTCTTAATTTGGCCCGTTTTGCTCTACTCAGCGGATGTTTTTGGTTTGGTTTTTAGAGGGTTTAAAGTCCCAAAGCGGCTCAGGCTATGAGGGACGCCGTAGTGGGGGACTCCGGATAACTTCGACCGCCTGGGATTCTTTAACGTGCACTGACATCACACAGTACACGGGCCTCTAGAATTTCGCCTCCATCGAAATTCGACCGCTGTCAGTAGGCTTTTCAAAACATCCGGTAAAACCGCCGCTGTGGATCAGTGGTTATGCTGCCCGACTGCTGACCCGAAAGTCCTGGGTTCGATCCCGACCGCCGCGCACGGTATATAACTCAGAACTTTCGGGGCAGCATCCGGGATCAAACCCACGCCTTTTGTGTCAGCAGTCGAGCGCCATAACCACTGATCCACGGTGCCGGATTTGGGGGAGTTTTTGAAAAAAGGTACTGACATTAGCGATGTATTTTCGCATCGGTAGGATTTTCACATTATTCGGACAGGACTTGATACCACCTACGCTTCGAAGGGTTCGGCCGACTATTTCTCCCTCTGAAGGGCGAAATATAGGGTCTAAAGTGATTGTGTTCTTGATGGAGAACTACGAGTTAGAAGTGATTTCTTTTTCAAAAGTACTGTCTATGCCATAGGAAGATATTCTTATTTTACAACTTCTTTAAGTTTCTTTTTCGTTTTGGACACAAGCATATCTTTCCAGGTTCTGTTCAAACTTTATTTAAAACTTTCACTTCGCAAATAAAGTAAAGTAATAAAAATAAAACACTTTAACAAGCTCTTATTATGTGAGGGTGTTTATTATCTTCATTTTGATATTTTGGATTGAAAAGGGCCACAAATGGGCTTCTACCGCACGAGGCGGATTTAGCGTTGTTGACGGCGGAACTTATCGCTGATCCATCAGAGCAACGGTGGTCAAGACCCTTTTCCCAAGCATCTCACCCAGAAAAGCCGAGCACCAGGCCGAGGGAAATCTTGTGCCCATTAAAACCGGTGGGTACCCGGTGGCACTGGGAATCGAACCCAGCACCTCCCGAATGCGAGGCTGATGCTCTACTACAAGGATTATCTCCATATCATCATATCATTTTGATATTTTGGATTAAACTTTAAGCCCTCTGATAATTAAGCTCTTGAATCAACAGAATGTAATGAAAGCTGAGGAAATAGGGCCGTTTTTCGCACGGTAAGGAAAGAATTAGTTTGAAATAAATATATGCGAATTGCATAGAAGAGATAAGGTTTTTTTAACTCTCACGAACACACGTTGTCGCAGAGTAACGCTAAGAAAAGGCAAAAAACGAAAATAAAATAGACCGAAAACATGAACAAACGTAAATTGTAAATTGTGGCGTTTGACGTCCCGAAGTGTCACACGGGCTATGAAGGGAAGCAGTAGTGGATGATTCCCGATCAATCTAGACCACCTGGACTTCTTTTAACATGCTCTGACATCGCACAGCACACGGGTGTGTTTGTATTTCGCCTTCATCGAAATACGGCTGCCGCGGCCAGGACCGAACCCGCGACCAATGCCTCGAAAGCAGAACGCCAAAGCCACTAAGGCTCAACAGCTGGTCAGAAACAATAAAGAAGTACACTCTGTAACCTTTGAAATGCTTTACCAGTTTATCGTGAAGTGAATGGCGGTTGGATGCGAAAGTGAATTGTTCAGAAAGATCATTGAAATATTTGTTGGCACGAGGCAACCCAGCTTAATTGAAAGCTTTTGTTCCCAGTTAGATCCGCTTAAAACTGAAAGCAATATGAAGTCGTCTAGTCATGTCCGAATGTCGTCGGATCAGCAAGGCATGTGGCGCTGTGTCATGGATACATCTGTGATTGAGTTAAAAGGGGGACAGTGATGGGCGCGTCCTACGATTCGAGTGAAATGTGTGGTGTGATATGTTTTGTTAGAATTTCTTATCTTCTCTTTTCAATTCAAGGTCGGCGATTTAGTGCGTCAGAAAATTCTTTTCAATTTCCTAGGGTTTGGCATAGTAAAACCAGGACAGGAGAAAAGTCATTAGCATGTGCGAAAAGTTCGGGTCGCAAGCCCGCGAGGTGTACCGCGCAGTGCAATTCCTTTCTCTCACTGGTAGCGACATACTGTCGATTCACTAGGCATTGTAACAGGACGGGCACTTGCGAACCAAGGATACCAGGCGAAAACAGGAGAATAGCAACATTCTGGAACTATACCGATACAGTAAGTAAGTATACACCGAGAACGGGAAGCTAATAAAGAGCGAATTTAGTCAGACACTTAAAAAAGCATTATGGGCACACAAATACGTAGGTTACTATTGATCTGAAAACACCGCGTACATTTGACAGGTTACTCACATGATTAGATAAACACCACAAAAAAACAACGAACAAATGAAATAAAATATTTCTTTAGAATGTTGTTACTAACCTAGGCTGAGGTTGAAATCTGTTGTTAGGAGCGCGAGCAATTCTGTACTAATTTTACAGGCATGTCGAATATCAAGCACCGGTAACAATGTGAGGAATAATGATTCTTTCATCTTATTATTGTAAGTGAACAAAAATGAGTATTTCTAAAAATAAGTGCGGTATGAGCGCTCTATTATTCTCCCTGAATGCTAATGGCGTATCGGTCTCTGCTTTGAAACAAGGATTCTAGATTTATCAAAAAAAAAAAGAAAACACTCAGCGACCAACGCAGCGTTAACGCGAGAAAATTGGCATGTACGAGGGTGGCACTGGTGAACACTCTCAACCTCAGGTTACACCCACATAAATAGTAACAAAAGTAAAAGACTGAACGGCCGCTGCCGTTGCTCGGTTGGTAGAGGACCGAACGCGAAATTCGGAGGTCGTGGGTTAGGATCCCACCGGCAACATGTGGTCGTTTCTTCGTCTACTTCCTTATGAACTACCTTCAAGCGATAAAATAATAAACTACTAATTTCTAGTGGTGTTCCAATAGTGCTCTTTCCAAAACGAACCATTTTGAAAGGAGCACGAATATTGTAGCTAAATACCGAATCGAATATTAGAACTAAAATTCGCTGCTTGTGCGAATATTCGCACAGAACGAGCAATCGTTCGAAACATTGAAGCGACACTTGTGGCAGTGCTCGTGTACGGTGCCATCTGTTTAAAAGCTATGAAGTTAGGGTTTTATTGCTGCTAAAAGATGCAACACTCATCTCAACTAACAGATCGCAGCGCGAAGTCGCTATTATATTAAATCTAAGATCACCAAGTCATATATAGGAAATCTACCATTTGCTTGGTTTGGTCAAGGACACTTTTCTTAAGCATTGCACTCCAGAAGAGCCGAGCACCAGCCCGGAGGAACCCTTGTACCCATTAGAAAACCGGTGAGTAACCGGCGGCCCTAGAGCCGCACCGCAAGAACTGAGACTAGTGGTAGTTACGTATGAGCAATGGCCTCCGAGATCGAGCTTCAAGGCAAGGTTTCTCTGAAATTGCCTCACCCCTGCCGCGTTGTCCAGTCTGAGAGGCCTTGCACAAGCATCATGAACGCCACAACAAAAATGGACTGCGTCCTGGCGCTCCGCCATAGTTTTTACGGAAGGATGGTCCGCTGAGTCGGTCTAGGCCGTTTTGTCGAATAAAATACGGCGGCCCTTATTCGAACCTCCTGCCATTGTTGGAAAACTATTCGAAGAGTTGAGAACATATTCGATTTGTTTCGAATAATTTTTAAATATACCGTTTGATTCGTTCAAATAACCGAATAGAAGGATAATCAAATCGATACTCAAAATTTTCAATTATTCGCACACACCTACTAATTTCACATTGATCAAAACCACAAATAAAAAACAATAGAATATTCCATTATCCTCCTTGCTTTCGTGAGTGCTCGCTTTCTTCGTAAGTCGTCTGAGCTCCTCGTTTCCCTTCCGCTGTCTGCACGTAAGCCAGCCTTTCTCGAGGAATTTTATCTATGCCCAAGTAGTACGAGGACAAGAAGCATAGAAACGAATACAACACCGCGGGCACGTTCGTTTCACCGCCTCTTCTTCTCGTCGTAATCGCGCTGCCTTGATTTCTCTCGAAAATGCACCAACTACCCCGCAAGAACTTTCAAATGCAGGTAGCCTTCCCGACACACGGGGCGATTAGGTATGAGAAGACGGGAAAAAGGAATCTGCGGTGATGAGCGGGAGTGGAGGAGGGCAGAGAGAAACGACAACTGAGACCGCTTCATAAAGAAGACGCATGCGAAGAGGCTTTCAGAAACGAACAGTACTGGAGACGGTATGCGGAACGGAGAGTCAAGTGCATGGACGACGCATGCAGAGCGGACGCCGTCCCTGAGTCAGGGAAATCAACAAACCCCGAGTGGTTCACTAAAAAACCGGCGCGAAGCGGTAGCTCTAGGTTGTGCCTGAGCATAAGAGCACGCAATATGGTCCCGTACCGAACGGAGTACATAAACTGCAGAGCCACCAGGAAAGGTCACTTGAAGGAGAGCGCGGGCTCACTCCAGCGCGCGCGATGGCCGCTGCAAAGCGAGGAAGCCGCACAGGAGACATGCGCGACAGCGCGCGAGCAGTGGCGGGAGAGCGCCGGGAAGGCCGCAGAGATGGCCGAAAGCAGGTGATGGGAGAACAGAAGTTCGCCTGGTTCTCTGTATCTCTCGACTATAGCGTCGCAATCACGGCACAATGCACGCACATATAGCGTGTCATATTTATTAATATAAACAGCGCGCACGGAAAGGGTTCGCTGCAGCACGAAGGGGGGGAAGTCGCCTCTCGGCGGGCCGCGCACACCCGACGCGAACGCGGAGCAGCTCATGATCAGAGCAGCGGCAGCTACGCAGCAGAGGGAACGAGGACGCAGCCGCCGCCCTCGGCAGCTCATCAGACGACGGCCGATCGGAGCACCCCGCAAGCGGCGAGCATTCTTGCGAGGGGGTCGAGGGTAGGTGCAACCGTGACTGCAGGCAATGAGGGCTATGCAGTGTTCTACGAGCCAATCCTTTTCAATCCAACTGATTCGTCCGCAGTAGGTCAGACAATTCAACACTGTGTCGAAAATACATGGCGTAGCATGCAACTGAATCGAAAAGAAATGAACTCACGGCTACTGATGCTGGTTTCACGGTCGGAGAATGCGCAGCAGGTCGAGTCACACGGCGACATACACCCGCCTTCGCGAGGGAACAAAGATTTCGACGCTACTCTCTGAGCCTCACGTGACAATCGTGGAGGATCATGGGAAATTAGTTCCACACACAGCCATATCACATGGTGTCACAAGTCACGTGGTGGACGAGCGGTAGTTTCTAGCTGATCTCTTCGTGATGCCGTAGTGATCCGTTTCGTACGTTTGAGGGCGTTGCTCTTCCCAGTAGCCGCTCAAATTAGAAGCGCACACGCAACATACACGGCGCATAAAACCTCGACCAGGCTGTTAATGAAGCTCTGTTAACGTGCTGATCGCAATTAGGACGAGTTTCCACTCACGCAAGCATTATAAGAGAAAACTCGACTTTTTTTTGTGTCGCGTGGTTAAGCGGTTGTGAATGACTTCATGCGTGTTCGGGAGTGGAGCGAAGACGTGCACTACTGTCTCTACCCTTGGTGCAACTTTTCTCCCTAGTGCAAACATATAGACGGCGATCAACATTAAAATTTTACTCATTTAATGAAATTATGCCCTGATTAAGACGTGAAATGCCCCTCTGCGATATTAGATATGCGGCCGGGAACACAAAATGGGATGATAGTTGTCACCGTCCGGCAACAAGTTCCCCCACGTATATTAATTAATGAACTTTTCGCCATTCTGGCTAGCGTCAATGCTTTTACTCGAAACATAGAGGCGGTCACATTTCTATTCTATACACCATTTGGTAGAATTCTTCCAGAGCACGCGTTTTGAGCTAGTTGCAACCAAACTTTCCACTAATTTCGCGTAATTCCACATGCAAGGCAGCGGCCGTCGACGCGAAACATCTCTCAAGCCTGATGCAGCTGTCGCTTCGGGCGTTTCTTCTTTTTCGATAGCCGAAACTGAAACTGAAACAGTTATCGCTTTCGCCCATCATTACGGGCTGTTCGAACAGGAAACTCCGCGTCATGCCGATAGGGGTCCGGCGCCGATCGTTACCGCCTTGCATGTGCAATTACGCGAATCGAGCTGAAAATACATTTGTAGGCGAATGGCGGAACACGCGGCGTGCTAACAAAATTCTAGCCAGATGAATTTTCAAGGAAATCGACTCCAACTTAGGTTAAATTGAATCATGCTCTCCTAACTGTTACCGAGTGCCGTGTTACCGATAGCGTTACCGTAGACCCCACCGCCCACCGCCAATCCTCATTTGCAGATCGCTTCGGCGGCGACAGATGGCGCGAGGCACCCAGCACCTGCACTCATGCCTCCCGCATGGGGACCAATCGGCGCGTTCTCACTGGCAGTGGGCGGGATCCTATACTCTGGTAACGGTAATGCTGTACACGGTATGCTAAAGGTGTCATAATTCCTCTGTAACAATGCACCACCGTGGTCGCATAACTTATTCTGAACGCCTAACCTTAGGAAATATTTAAAACTTAATTTTGATCACTCTGTAAACCAAGCGTCAAATGAAACGTCAAGCCAATGAAAATGGAAACAGCAAAATTGGCATATTTCAGCTAAAGGAGCATAGTGCCTAGATTTTCTGTTGTACGCTGCAAAAGCCAAAGCGAGGAAGTTTTTATGAACCGAGCCTATATTTCTTCTACATAACATAATGTTTTTGCTTTCTTGCGTTCCTGTTTTGTTTATCCTCTTCATGTTCAAGTTGGCGCTCATGGTGCATGGTTGGGTATCAGAACGATGCCGGCGTGGAGCTCGCTGCCGGAATCTGTGCCGGCAGCGGCTTGCCGCGCCTCTTCCCGCTTGTGTCGCAAGCAAAGCAACTCCAGCCGTAACCAGTTCAAGAATGTCGTCGAGGTACACTTCAGTAGAAGAAAGTAAACACGCAAACTATATTTCAATACAACTCAAGAACAAAGCGACTTTTTCCCGACAAAGGACCCCTTTCCAACCGCGTCGCCCAATTCCCATGACCCTGCTATATTTAGCGTGACAATGCAGGCAGTGCCAGATAAAAGGGAATAGTCGCCCGGAATAGTGGAAGTGTGTCCTTCGTTGCGGAAAGGCCGCTTTGTACTTGTGTTGTATCCGACTGTAATAGAGGCTGTTGCGACTGGTGGTTCAATTCTCATCATCGTTGTGCGGTCAGTGACGGGAAAGAAGGCTGTCTGAAGGAAGGGCATACCGTGCTTTGCGAAAACAATTTCGATACAGTCTCTACCAGGACATAACACAGGAGTTTGGTGCGGGTGACAAAAGCATCCTGGCAGCTCGAGAACGGTCCTCGCCAGGTGAGGGACGCCAGTCCCCCTCACGGTGCGACTCTCCCCACGGGTTTTTCACCCTTGCTCTATATAGGTTTATAAAACTCGCCGTAGGATGCCCAGTAATGCCCTGGTCCACTCCCGCTTCTGTGGTGCGCCCAGCACGCTCCGACTATCCCCGAGCGCCGACTGGGAGGCAGACATCGTGGCGCCGCCGAACTGATTCGCTTAGCTCCAAAGCGGTCTGCATCCCCCGCGGAGCGTTTGGCTCCATGACAGGGCTTAAGGAGGCTATTATGCTTCGCGCTCTGTAGATTTAACGTGGTAGCGTTAAGGCCTAGCGTTGTCCACAAAATATGGTGTCGTACGACTCTGGCAGGTGGTACCCAGAGAGCAACCTAGGAGACAGGTGCGCCACCTAGGTCGCGAGACCTTGCGTCGTCACCACACCTGCCCAACGGATAGTGAGCAAACTGCCCAACCGTCTCACCCTTGCCCTACATCACCAATGCCCTGGAACCTCGGATGCCGTGATACATCTGGCTGCCCCGTATGCCTACGCCGATAGGGGCACATATGCATTCTTATATTAATGCAAAGCTTCCCTCGTATATCGTTACCCTCCTCACGTGCTCGGCTGATCACCCATGTGCGTGACTTCAATTTGTCCCCATCGAAATGCAGCCGCCGCGACCGAGGTTCGGTCCCACGAATATTGGCTCCGTAGCCGAACGCCATAGCCTATGAGCCGTCGCGGCTGTTAGAGGATAAGGAGTGTATAAGGTATAGACAGGGTAATGATTCAGAAGTTCCCTCGTCCAGTGTTACGTGGCAAGACATTGTATGGTGGCCTGTGGTCCCGCTATCTCCTGGAACTATTTACGGCCCAGACGGCTCCGAGGGAGCTGGCTTCGTTGCAGACGCTGTGCATTGGTTAGCTGAAAACGCGTCCTCCTCGGACAATTAACATGTGTACTAGGGCCGAAAAGCCCTTCTGACTCCTACACCCTCGCCCCTTTTCTGGATGGCACTAGAGCTGGTCTTATTTTGTCAACGAAGGGCGCTTCATTTGGAGAACCCTAGGCTTGGTTATGTGTTCGCGGCTTCCGGAAACGCGACTGCCAATCATCGAGGAATTCTTCCAGCAGCGAACGAAAAGAGCATCTCGTGGAATCAGTTTCGACCTCCCAAGCAAACACTACATAATTACTCTTCAGAAATTACATTACTAATTACTTTCCTAAAAATCTAGAAAGTTTACTTAAATTCAATGAGAAAAAATTGCTGTTAATAAGTAATGGCAATAGTTTACAGTAAAAGATATGCGAAGCTGCTTGGAGGTCTGGCAACGCCGCGCCCGTAGATTCTGGTTGCCATCTTGGCTCGTCTTCCCGTCGCCGTTTTCTATTTCATATCCGTCGTCGCTTTAATTCTCATTGCTCTGGAGGAAAACCAACGGCCGCATTTCCAGCGGCAAGAGCTGCACTCTTCTCTAACTCTAATAGTCCTCATTCATTTGTAGCCAAAGTTACAGACGTGTGTGTCTATGTTGTCTCCGTTTGGCGGATTAGTGCCGAACTTTGCTGCGAACTTTTCCCTCCGTAATTCCAGCTCGCAACGTATCCATCCTCTTGCGACGTGAACCTTCTCATCCAGGACGCCCTCCTCACCAGTCAATTTCTCGCGCAGTCGCGTTGCTTTCACGACGTCAACGTGGGTGTGACTTCCTCGTGACTAACTATCGACAGACTTCACTGCACTTCAGCTAAGCCGCATGGGCATCGCGGGTGTTTTTGACTGCCCACTCCTTACTGGCGGGTGATTTAACCCCGACGGCAATCAAACGCTTCGGTTGCGAGATTTTATGTCTGAATTTCACAACGTCATAACAGCCAGCAACGTTCTACAGCCGACATCAAAAGCAGCAGATGCATCAGACACTAGCCAGAAGTGGTTGAAGCACTTCACCCACCAAGCGACCTTGCTCGCCGTTCTAAACAACGACACGAAAGATGAGCGCGACAATTGGAATGAATAAAAGCGAGCGAGTGGCAAGGCACTCCGAAATGCAGTGCATTCTTTATGCACTGCGTTGATTATAACACGCTGAAATCCTGCAAAAGAAAATTATCTGCAGTACTTTGGAAAACAGTAGAGAACAGAAGCGTAAAATATAGAACGGAGTCCTTCTGAGAATCGGAATTCAAATACAGCACTTCACGGATACGAGGTTCCTATATGCTTTTAAGGCGGAAAATTTTTCTTTTACATATACTATTTACCAATTTTTCACTTCTTTCCTAATGACAGCTAGACCCACTCATTAGGGTAAATTCGTAAGGCAGATCATACACAGGTTCACCGGTGGGATTACAGCCGCAGCGGTGGCTGAGCGGTTATGGTGCTCGGCTGCTGGCCCGAAAGACGCGGGTTGGATACCGGCCGCGGCGGTCGAATTTCGATGGAGGCGAAATTCTAGAGGCCCGTGTACTCTGCGATGTCAGTGCACGTTAAAGAACCCCAGGTTGTCGAAATTCCCGGAGCCCTTCACTACGGCGTCTCTCATAGCCTGAGTCGCTTTGGGACGTTAAACCCCCATAAACCCATAAACCCAAACCTGTGTGATTCAAAAAGCAGCGCGGCTTTGTGGCCGTTGCTAGCCTCGCAATCTGAAAGTCTAGTGTTCAGTTGCCTGCACCTTGGCAAGAAATTTTATCTTGCTCTGATAGCACGGTGGTCTCATCTGTGATCTTTTCGACCACTGCTCCCAGCCAACGCCGACGACGCCGGGATTCACTGCCGATGAACCATCGAGTGCTTTCGCAATAGAAGGGAGTGCTCCCTGATCGCCTGATCTCTGCCGTCAACGGCGAGTGGGCGAGAAACCGCATGCGCGATAGACGCTGCGTCACGCCGACTGCGCAGGCAGCTACCGCGTGCCTTTCCTGGCGTAATTAGAGGTTAAGATCGCTGCGACCGGCCAGAAGAGAAGTTTAGCTCTCAGACAGCTCCTATCAAATACAAAAACGCTGACAGAAGACCTGCTCTGCCGCAGATACATGAGTATTGAAGCACATATCGTAAAACAGGCTTGATTACATCGTTCCGGCCGGTAGAGCAGATGGCATAACAACATACCTGACCTGGTCAAAAAGCGGAGTTTTGTCACGAATGCGCTCCTTATCGGCTACGGTAGTCGTGGTCAATGTGTAAAATATATTAAGAACACGGCGCGCGAACATATTAACAGCTTATGAAACTGGTCACATTGTCCGTCGCACAGCGACACAAAGGTGCGGAACACAAAATCATCATCATCATCATCAGCCTTAGTAAGCCCACTGCAGGGCAAAAGGCTCTCCCATTTCTCTCCAATTAATCCTGTCCTTTGCCAGCTGCATCGACCTTTTGCCTGCAAACTTTTTAATCTAACGCATCAACGTAACGCATCAGGCCATTTTGGACGCAATGGAAGCTGCTGAGATCGGAGGCCGCACGTTCAGCTGGAAACGCAGCTATTTATCAGAGAGGTCGTTTTTTGTCCTGACTGCGGACGGACCAACGTCCTTACACCGAAATTCGCGCGGAGTCCCTTAGGGTGGAGTGCTGAGCCCAGTTCTCTTCAACCTTGCTCTCATCGGCCTGGTCGACGTATTGCCTCAATCTGCTCAGATCTCTGTATATGCAGATGATATCTGCATTTGGTCATCAGGGGTGACCCGTCCTCAAGTTCGTGCAAGACTTCAAAAGGCGGTATCGATATTGACATCTTATCTTCGATTGCAGGGCCTGAACATTTCGACAGAAAAGTGTTCACTTGTGGCCTTCATACGCAAAATAATGTCACGCTACACCATTCGCATTAATGGTGAAGCCATTCCCTATGAGAGAAGCCACAGATTCCTTGGTGTTGTCATCGACAGGAACCTCTCGTGGAGTCCACATGTCTACGACATGAGAAATAGACTAATTGCGATTGCCCACGTCCTCTCTTTCCTCGGGGGAAAATGCTGGGGCGCATCAGTGCACTCTATGCTGCAACTGTACCGTTCCCTATTTCTGGGCTACATGCGGTACAGTCTTCCGATATTCAGTTCCATTAGAAAGACAAATATCAAGACTCATCAAAGTGTGCAAGCGCAAGCTTTCCGTATCTGCCTTTGACTGCCTAAATGTGCATCAACAGCAGCAACTGTTCTTGTTGCCCGGGAACATTCTGTTACTACATACATTGCTGTTGACACCATGAGGACACATATTCGGCACCTCACACGGATTCCCTGTCATCACCTCGCAACACTCCCAATAATTAGGCCGCGTACTGCATTCGCCAAAGTCATTGAAGCTCATCGCGCATATCTGCCATCGGAGTTCACCCCTGCGTCAAGACCGTGCTCACCCTTATGGAGTCTTCATGAACCACGGGTTCACCTCTATATTCCTGGAATTACGAAGAAAGCTGGTGTATCACTACCCGCTCTCAAACAACGGACATTGAATCACTTGCATTCTTACCACAGTCACCGCATACATGTTTACACAGATGGATCAGTTCACTCGACCAGTTCTGCGGGGTCAGTGGTGTTACCGGCCAGATCCTTCTTCATGAAAGTGAAGACGACCTATCCAACATCTTCAACTGGTGCGGAACTCGCAGCCTTACGGGCTGCGGTAGAGTTCATCAGTCAAGAATCTCCACATGACTGGACGGTTTTCACCGACTCTAAAGCAACCCTTCAAGCCCTGCAAGCTGCGCTACACCGCGGGTCGCAGGAACAACTTGTTGCTGAGATCCGTCTACTGTACCACGGCCCCGTTTCCAAAGGTCATGACATCATTTTTCAATGGCTGTCAGGACACTGTGGTATTAACGGTAATCAGCAGGCCGATGCGGCTGCGCGTTCTGCTCACAACGACGGACTTCCAGTGAGGATCCCAATATCAAGACCTGACGCAGCGTGTGGGCTTCGCTCTTTGGCGCTGGAGCTCACAATTTTAGCGTGGAACACGGGACAGATTTGCAACCTCCGCCTCAAGGCACTGGACCCTGGACTGCGCCTTCGTCTTCCACGTAACTTAGCACGTCGCTACGCAACATTGTTACGCCGTTTATGGATCGGCGTTGCTTTTACCAACCACTATGTTTTCCGTATGGGCATGGCCGACAGTCCTGCCTGTGAAAGCTGCGGTTGTGAGGAGACCATCGCTCATATTCTCTGTGAGTGCATTGCATTTGCGAGTGAAAGACATACACTGTGTTGTGCCCTGGACCGCCTCGATCCTCGCCCATTAACAGAGCAAAAGATCCTCGGTCCGTGGCCACAGCAGTCGACTGCCCTAAGGCATACAAGGGACTCTGCCTACTTGAGAGCGACTGGATTGAGTGACAAATTGTGACAGCGTTGTGCGTGTGTGTGTGTTATGCCTTTTTCCCCTTCTCTCTTCCTCCTTTTAGCCCCCTAATCCCTCTTCCCCAGTGCAGGATAGCCAACCGGAACCCCTTTCTGATTAACATCCCTGTCTTTCCCTCCTCCTCTTTATATCTCTATTTTAATCTCATCCGCCCACCTAACCTTCTCCCGCCCCCTGCTACGCTTGTTTTTTCTTGGAATCCACTCCGTTACCCTTAAGGACCAGCGGTTATCTTGCCTTCGCATTACATGCCCTACCCAAGCCCATTTCTTTCTCTTTATTTCGACTAGGATGTCATCAGCCCGCGTTTGTTCCCTCACCCACTCTGCCCGCTTCCGGTCTCTTAACGTTACACCTATCATTTTTCTTTCCATGGCTCGCTGCGTTGTCCTCAACTTAAGCTGAACTCTTTTCGTTAGCCTCCACGTTTCTGCCCCGTAAGTGAGTACCGGTAAGATACAGCTGTTGTACAATTTTATCTTGAGGGAAATCAAAATATAGAGGCAAATCTGATCCGGTTGTTCGACCGCAGTGATTGGCTATGATGGGCAGTTGGTACTGACTGTTTGGAAAAGAGTATCTGTCCAAAATGCTGCAAACTGCCAGACGTCGAGGAGCATCGAGCAGGCGATACAAGTCATCTTGTTGACCGGATTATTCGCATGACATATTTGGATTAGACACACTGTCACCTTGACGATTCTCAAGGCTCCAAATTCGCACATGGACCTCGTTTTGGCTATCAGATAAAGCGTGGAAAGTACACTGTGCTAAGCTTCTGCATCGGACGCCGCGGTGGTTCAGTGGTTACGGCGGTCTGCAGCTGCTGACCCGAAAGACGCGGGTTCGATCACGGACGCGACAGTCGGATTTCGATGGAGGCAAAATTCCAGAGGCCCATGCAGTGTTCGATGTCAGTGCATGTTAAAGATCCAGAGGTGGTCGAAATTCCCGGAGAACTGCACTACGGCGTCCCTCATAGCCTGAGTTGCTTTGGGACATTAAACCACATTAACCTAAGCTCCTGCATCGCATTCGTTGTACTATTGTGGGCACCAGTAAAAGACGCCCCCCTCCCCCCCCCCCCCCCGTCCAAGTTCCCGACCCATGCATCTCTGCATGGCGGTTCCACCTGACAAAGCACTTCTAGTTTCGAGAAGGGCTCACTACGCAGGTCTCGACACCAGACTTGCTTTGTCAGGTGGCGCCCCCAAACACAGCGACAGCGATTGGAAGTTGGAGGGGAACTGGAAGTATGTTACTTTTGCCAGCGATAGTATACGCACTGCTAAAGTTTTCAGCACAGCAGCAGGTGCGAACTGGTTGCGGAAGGGGCGAGGTAGGGGGGGGGGGTACAGATAGGGGGTACAGCGTGTTGGATCTTGAAAGTGCAAAGGGGTCTTGCTCCAGTGCTTTTTTGTTAAAGAAAGTTGGTTTCGCTTTAGACCACATTGAAGCTTGGAGCGTGTAGATGGGAAAAAATTCGGCAGGGACACTTACGACTTCATCCGTGTGGGAATGCGAACGCATCACTGTCCCCGGGTGCATTGATACCAACTTGAAAAAAGATGTAGCGCAAAAGATACGAGCACGGGAGGTAGACACGACAAAGACGAATGCTACTAACAACTGGCTTTATTTTCCGTAACAGTTATCAATATATGGGTGTACACATCGCATGCCCACACGACACAAGGGCGGCTCTGGGCTTCTTGACAGAAAAAAGGGGGAAAAAATAAAAGGGGGAAATTTGATTCCATATCTACAATCGCAAAAAGAATCAGTATCAAAAAGTATAATCTGCGAAAAAAAGGAAAGGTGGGGGTCGGGGCAAACACGCAATGAAAATGAACCTACGGAAAAAGCCTAAAGAAAAAACAGGCACGCACGAAAGAGGCGGTGTTATGCTTACAGAAAACTTTCCAGAAAAGCGCGCTCGGAAGAGAACAAATTTATTGCCAAGTCGACAGAAGATGAGGGGCAGGGCATGCAAAGATATGCTTTGCACCAATCCCATAGCGCACTGACCGGCACGTCATCGCTCGACAACGAGTATATCAACTATACTGGAGTGCCGCCGCCACAAGGCCACCGCAGTCTACAGAATGCCGACGGATAAAGACAGCAATAGAAAGCTCTGCGCGCCTAAACCCAGAGACGGAGGCCAGTTGGGACGAAAGGCGCCAACTGCCGTTCGCGTCAAGCACCCTGTACCAGTAGATCTGAAAAAGGTCCTCATGTCGCTTCCAGACGAAGTCCTAATTGTCATACTCGGTCTTCTAGACTGGCACCACAGGATGAACATGCAGTCAGTGTGCAGGCGGCTTAAGGAGCTTGTGAACGACGGCCCTTGGTTGCGCAGAGCACGCTTCACGCTTAACGACCTGCCGACCGTCTTCACGACCGTAATGTTGCAACTGCGGCCTGAAGCCATCAGCGAGCTGGACGTCACCCACTACGTGCTCGCCAATTCCCAAAGGCTGGCGGAAGGGATTAGTCTGCAAGAACCTCGTCGTGTTGCGCTGCGTTCACACCCGTCTCCTACCCTCGAGTATGTTTCGACTGCTCCGAGACAACGTGCCAAGACTAGAGAGCCTGTACTGGTCACTGCTAGAAGAACCGCTCGATGCATTCCCTCTGCCCCCCGATGGCGCTGAAGAACTGCAGCAGTGCAAATGTACAGCCGTGCCTGCGATTCTAACGCGAATGTACGTTGAAGCGATCTCCGAACCCGCTAGCATCGAGTTTGTCGAAAATGCACTGCAGCATTGTCACCGGCTCCGGTTCCTCCATTTCCACGAGCGAGACGGCACAGTCTCTGAAGTAGCACGCAGGATTCTCGTCGCATACGGAGTTGGAACGCGCAAAAACTTCCACGAGATTACGTTCACCAGTGAATACCTGCCGAACTACGAGAAGCTGCATGCGTACCTTTCCGCGGTGAAAGGGAACCTTCTAACAGACTTCAGCGGGTGCGTCGAGGTGTACAAAAATGTCACTCTGAAACTGAGCAACGGACCTAGCTTCAACTGCATCACTCTCGCCGAACTGGATTCGACCACCGGCATCAAGAGCCACAAGCAGCTGACGGTCTTCATTGCAGAACTCGGGAAGAAAACGATTTCTCGCCTTATTAAGGCAACGCGCGGTAGGACATGCCGCCATCTGAAGGCCCTTACGCTCATCTCGCTGTTCGACACAGGGTACATGTTTAGGCACGATAACGTCCAGAACCAGGCTGCCCTACGCAACTTCATCAGATCATGTGTTGCCTTGACAGAGCTGAACCTCACGAGGTTTCATTTCACCGAGGACTTCAACTGCTGTTCCGTGATCGCCACTGGAGGCCTCGACAACCTCCGGTCCCTGGCTCTAGTTGCTTGCGCACTTTGCAATCCAACAGGCCTGCAATTGCTCAATCAAGCGCCTTTCAAGCTGCGAGAGCTGGACATCCGTTCTACCCTTAACCAACCAGGAGCCAAGGTGGAGTGCGACGTCTGTGAACGCCAGAGCACCTGCGACGACACCTCGCTTGCTTCCCTCCGTCTTCTTCGGCACCTGACGCGTCTGACACTGTACGAACTTGATCATACCCGCACGCTGGACTTCTTGGTCGGCTGTGGCTCGCTCCAGGAACTTCGACTCCGGAACATGGGAATGTGGCTGCCCGGCTGCCACAAGGACATGTCACCCATCGCCGACTTCTGGGTGCAGCTTCGCACACTCGTGCTGCAGAGTTTCTTCGACCCCATAGACTTCACCTTCCTCAATAACGTTCCCGTGGCTTCGAAGCTCACACACATGTGCGTGGGTATAGTGGCCAAAAAGTCTTCCGCGGAAGCCCTCACAAGCAAGCTTGCGCTGGCCTGCCCAATCGCATGCATCATTTACCTCCACAGAATGAGCTTAGCGTCAAAGCTGCAGCAAGCCGCTCATTATCTTTACTCCCGGTTACATCGAGGAGACAACATAATTGGTGATACGATCAAGTTCGGCATTTCTCCGCTGGATAGGATCAGGCTGTGTGCTTTCGGTGACTGCATCGGGGCAGCCAAGCAGTACGGCATCAAGTAATACGATCGCCTGTGGCGTGATACGGAATGCGGCCCTGGTATTTTTCATCGCGCATGTGAATGTGAGCCGTGGCTACATGCACCTATCAGGCCACCAAAAAGCTAGTGCGCGTAATTTCAAACAGATGGAACGCTCAACAGACGAGGAGGCTTTCAACTTGACTCAAACACGCTGTGCGCGCCACTTTGCACATTCTGTTTCATCCGAAGACAATGACAAACCTTCGTAGTGAAATACGTGGGAGCAATTGGACTGCATACAATTCAAGTAATCAAGTTTTACATCAGTACTGCCTGTCATACCTGTTGCTTACTTGGGGTATGGCAAAACTAAGAGTTTTATGTGTAATGCACTTTTATGTCGTAGCCTTGATCATTTTCACGTGTTACATTTTAAACTGAATACTGATTATGTCAGTGGATAAGCGGCATGTCATTGCACCTCGGTAATGTGCTGGAATTTAGTGTCACGTGGTCTTGCACTATGTTGCGTTTTTAAAGCTTTTACCCGCTAACGACAGGTAATAAAATGTCTTCAAATGCAAGAGAATTTGTTGTCTTATTAGTGGCGTGTACAGGACCTGTCACCAGAGCGCTTCCGCACGAAAATGACTGTTCGGAAAAAAAATCGCTGTCATTGCTGCTCGAACCCAGCCGCTCTGTGTGCGATGCGGGCACGCAACGAGTACGCCATGAAGGGTTTTCGTTTTTTTTGTTGCTTACGAATAGTGCCGCAAAGAAAAGTCTGAGTATACTCACGCCATAAAACACCAGAGTGTGTAATACGAGCCCACCATACGCCACAAAGCGTCGTTGGTTCATGCGTGCTAGAGAGGCACGCAGTGAACGCGTTGTGGTGTGTACGAAGGTAAAGTGTGTTGGGGATGTGTACTGGTGTTATACAACTATGACTTGAAAAAAAAAGTTGCTGATATTTAAACGCAAATGGTGTCCGACGTTTCCATTGCAACAGGCTGCAGTGCTCTCCTGTTTTGTACCCCGGCTTAGGTAGTGAAATAAATAGGTAGGATAGAATAAATAGGATAAATAGGTAGGATAGAAATAAAATAGATTCCATAATACGCCTTTCGATGGTACATGATGCGCCATTGCTTTAACGCTGTGCGGAAAGGCGCAACATAACCCGAGCAAGGCACACGAAAGACCGAACGGGTGCAGGTAAATTAAATTGGCTTGCTGCATACTTTCCGCAACGGAAACCGTGCGCGCACGCGCACGCAAAAGACAAAACGAATGTCATCGTGTAAAGAGGCCCAGATAAAATTGAGCAAAGAGAAACCATTCCATTCTGCGCATATTCAGAGGCATTTAATTTTTTTTACCAAAGGCAGGTCACCAGTCAAAGCCGAATCTGTTTTTTGGTCGCCAAAGCAGGTTGTGCGAAAGTACTCCTGGGAGCAAAGGTTTCCGGGACGCGATTTCTGGGGAAAATGTTTGTTGCAGATCGACCTCGCTACCCAGTCGCCCGATATTGTGAAGAGAGGATGGAACATTTAGGCCTGTAATGCCTTCATACCATATCAGGCGACTGGGTGTAGCGAGGTGGAGCTACAATAAACATATTTCCTAGAACTCACGTATCAGAAACTTTTGTCCTCAATAGTAACTGACAAGGAGCGATTCCTTCTCGCTGCTTATAATTATGCTTTCCAGGTTTTCAAGAGAAAGGGCGGGTTTGACCGAAGTAATCCCTCAACCAGACGCGTCCACATGGCTTAGTGGCTGCAGGAGTGGCCGGAACGATCTTGATGTATTCTGAGCAGCAGTTTAGAATCGCGTCATAGCCCATCTTGGCAATGCCTTTACGCGGCACTGCCACATCTTCACCGAAGGGTTCAACTACTCAAGAAACTTATTCACATGGTTTATGTGCCTTCAACAACCCATGCCTTTTCTTACCGGCTGCAGGGGAAGACTTTGTCTACGACAGCTTAGCTTCACGGCATTACAGAAACTGTTTCCTTTATCCTGCGCCAAACTTCCCACCGATGGGCTATGTTTACCGCCTCCAAAGCACCCCTGCAGATCCTGTCCTACCTGCTCAAGAACGCCAATCATCAGCTTATTTCCCTTGACGTCGGGTATCTACATCGTTTCGCAATTGTCACACGCCATGCACTGCATAGCATTTCAGTGCGTACCAGCACACTGGCATTCTGGCTACTGAAAAAACACATGAAGCGGCCCGTAAAAGGCCACCAACATCGGCGATACATTCGAATCTCCTTAACGAAATTTGATGCATCTCAACTGGATAAAAGATTTGCTTCTGAAGAAACCTACCGGCTCTGGAGCTTGCCAACACATCAGTCCCAATTTCTGTGCTCAGTCGACCCGCACACAGATCAAGAATCCAATACAAAAATCCTCGCCATCTGGAAGCGCTTTAGTATCGACTTCGCCTGAACGCAGCATTTACAAACGGCTTCCGATAACGTTTCGGTCAAATGAACAGTCCGCTCTGTGACACCTGTGGCTCGAACAAAAGTCTGGAACCTGCTCTCCTTGACTGCCATGCGTATGCTGACGAGTGTGCGCACTATGAACATTGAAATCAAGCTTTCCCCAGTGCCTCTACCAATGGACAGTTTGAGGTCCCTCAGCCTGCGCCAGACATGCAGTGAACTTTTCATTTGCTTATTTAAAGGACATTTGACAACTTGACAAGCTGTAATTTCACCTTGCATGTCATCCTCATACATTCTTCACGCAGCCAACTGTGTTAGCCCATTTGTCGGACTATGTACTTCATCATTCCATATGTAACATCCATACGCGCCGAGGCACCTAAGTACGCATTTAATGGCTGTTTTTTATCCTCTCACCTTTTTATTTGTTTTAATTTACTTTTTTCGCACTGCTCTCCTTCCACCTTTGTCTCTCAATTCCCATCCCCGCGCTGAGCAGCATGCCAGCGATTTTTAAACGCCGGCTAAATTCCCTTTTCAAAGAGAAACTGTTTACCTCTACCATCCAAGGAGAATTTCGTGTCGTTATCGTAAGCAAAAAACGCCACCACGCGGCAGGCGTCGCAATCTACGCAGAGAAGGAAGCTTGCCAAGTCGGCAAGAATCACGCCAAGTCGGCTGCACTAAACAGCATATCTCCTTTGAAATCAAGCCTACATCATACAGCTCAGTACTCGTTTTCAATAAGAAAAGCCGCAAAGCAAGCATCAAAACCACAGGATAGATAAGGGGCGTGTAAACAATGCGAACACCGCGTGCGACGCGTTCGCTAAATATTAGGTTTGCAGTTGCTTCGAAAGGGGCTCACGTCATTCGAAGCCCTCGTGTGAAGTACAAGCCGCATAATGGTTGATAACGGCGCCTGCAAACACTGCGAAGCACGTTCTTTCTCACCGCGAGTTTCCCGGTAAAGATTACAGTTGCGTAATCTACGTGTTCCACGTATGCCGTTGATTACATCAACGGGCTGATCGCGGCATCCGCGCTGATAAATTGGCGAACTTCAAGGGGGCTAATTCGATATCATACCGATCATAAAGCAGCCGTGAAGGTCTTTGTGAAGTACATTTGACTTGTCTCTGGTTTCACTCTGTAGCAACCGTCGTGGCTGCTGGTGCGCATGATACCGAAAAGGACGAAGTGTCCCCAGTACTGCGTTCAGGTGAATAGCCACCCGATTCTTGGCCGATCCCCCGGTGTGGGTATGTGCCATCTTTTGATAGGCTAACAACAACAACAACAACCTTTGACACCGTCCCCACCGTGTATGTGCTATCGTATTTGAGGCAACAACAACCTTGGCCAGGGCTGGACGCTGGCGCCGCCGCTGTCTCCTCTTCGGCAGGCCTCCAATAAATGTGGCCGCGGCTGCCCTCGTGGGCGACCTCCACCCTGTGGTGACCCGCCGAGCCGCAGCTTCTCCCGCAGATGCGTTCCTGTATGGCGGGCGGGCAGAAACCAGCCTTCAACCCGCCGCTTCCGGCGTTCCTGCCTCAAGGCGTCGGCAGGTGGTTCGCTGAGTTCGAGGCTGCGCTGTGCCTGAACGGCAACGCCATCCAGCCGTTCAAGCACGCGGTCCTCTGAGATATCCTCCCATCCGATCTGCTGTACCGAATCGCTTGCCCTGCCTTGGGCAGCCGGTCGTATAACGAGCTGCGCGCTGCCATACTGGCAGACTTCGGCGTCTCCTACTGCCCGCTGCCGCTCTACGATTCTGCAGACCCGCTTTCGCCGCCGCGAACAGCTGGCCCAGCCGCAGCTTCGCTATCGCTCACGCAGCCTTTGTCATTACCCTGCCAGTCTCCGGCCAGGCCGTCCCTCATCATGACACAGGAGGTAGGGTCAACACCAGCTGAACGCGCCACCCTTCACTGACATTGTCGCTACCGCGTCCTGACAAGGCGCGCCCTGCTGCAGCATGCGTGTCGCGGTTTTCGGCATCTCCGTCTGCCTGGCCAGAACAGCCAAAAGCTCATCAGGCCTCTGCAGCGATGTCGGAGCCGCGGCCGGCTGATCCTAACGAGCTCTCGGCAAAACCCAAGCCTGCCCTTATCAGAAAAATACTCTACTGGGCATGTTGGAACCCGGCACCCGACATGATGGCGGATTATGGTGATGGGCAGTGGTGGGTGCCCACCGTACTGGTGGGTAGTGGGTGCCCAACATATTGCTGGGTGTTGGGTATCATGGTGGGTGCCCAGCATAGTGCTGGGTACTGTTGGGTGCCCGGTAATGCACTGTTGACTGCCCAGCATAGTGGCGGGTGCTCGTGTGTGCCGGGTAACCTGTCTGGCACTGTTGGGTGGCCAGCATAGTACCAGGTACTGGTAGGTGCCAGGTATTATGGCGGTCATTTCTGAGTGCCTGGCATAGTACAATGTATAATGCCGTGCATTGCTCACGTGCAGCTATTATGCCAGGCATAAACAAAATATTGAGTGATGGCCGTAACGAGCAGGCTGGGTAGCAGCGTGACTGGCATACGCATGGTACTACTGCTTTATACTGTGGCTCGGCATGCTCACGTCAGAAATTTGATGAAACAGCATGTGGAATGGGACTCAGTAAAATATTACAGATACCGGATATAATTATAATGAGAGACGCTGTCAAAACTCTATATGATGCATTAAACTAAGATTAAGGAGCACATTCACTGCATGATAAACAATAAACTGATGCACTGCAACCTGCAGGGCATAAATTATGGTGATGTGAAAGGAAAAATATGGCTGTCTGCTTGGCCTGTTTGCAAACAGAGAAATACAACCTGCTACCATCACAGGTTTATTTGTCTGCAGAGCATGTACAGCACAGCCACTGGCTTACATAGAGCTGCTCAACAATACTTGTGCACTCATGCACAGCAACACTTCTGGGACAGCATGGTGTGGAAAGGTCATCGATGTCTTGCCCAAGTCTGTAAAAAGAAATGAGGATGATCACATACAGGAATGGCAGCAGTACAAAAGTATTCTTGCCCCGTTTGAATCCTGGCTGCAATTCAGTAAACTACACCAAGAAGTCATTCCCTCATACAGCCTCCGCAGTTAAGATGGGCATGTACTAATTAAGGACGCACTGAGAACTCCATCTAATTTTTGTTCCATGCAAAAACTGAGTCACGGACTTTGTGGCGCTTTCTGTCTATTCTAATCGCGTTTATTTCACAGACAACTAAATTTAAAAATGAGACATTTTTTCCCACTACTCAGTTTCCATTTGTGACATCAAGACCAAAAAACTCTGTGATCACTGTTTTGAAGTGAATAGTGGTGCAGCGTACTTTCAAGCATATGCCCACAATAACTGCCAAGAGAGCACCACTTTGCTTGTGAAAACGACCACTGGTAGTGGTACCTGCATTTTATTAGACACTGGCTTCAAAACCTCTTTTCAGTGAAAGTAGGTTCTTTCAAATTAGAACGCAGGAATTTATCAATACAGGCCATCATCATCATCAGCCTGACTACACCCACTGCTGGGCAAAGGCCTCCCCATGTCTCTCCAATTAACCCTGTCCTTTGCCAGCTGCACCCACCGTATGCCTGCAAGCTTCTTAATTTCATCCGTCCACCTAACTTTCGGCTGCCCCCTGCTACACTTGCCTTCTCTTCGAATCTGCTCCGTTGCCCTACAAACATTTATTTATTGATTTGTTTATGCTACCCCTAAATTCTCTCCACAGGAGCAGCTGGGATACTTTTTAATATTACATTAAACACAGGAAAGATTAATAAACAAAATAAGCATAGCCAAAGGCAAGCAGGCCGCTACTCATAACTATTTGTACCTAGCACAAAAATATGGATACCATTTTCATCCAACCATTCCTACTTGATCAAAATACAAGAATATGATTTCAAGTCAGTTTTCAAATGGAACACTTGTCACAAAAAAAATTTCCCTGTGAAGAGGTAAATATTCAAACAATAAACAGGAAAGCAAACCGAAAATACGTGGTTACCTTTGAGAATCTTTTGGCTGCAGCACAAACTTAAGTCTAAGCGTAGCTCTGGTACTGTACATTGAATATAAAACATCTGATCAGGAAATCATTTATTTCTGCTTTAATTACCAAGTAAGTATTCTCCTTACGCACTATAAAATGCATTCAACCATTAGCTCCTTAGCTTGAAAAAAATTATACACCAGTTAAGACGGCGAAATGGACTAGTTGGTAAGAATTCATACCAATGTAAAACAGCGCAAAAAGCATTAACACCGAGAGAACGTAAACCCAGTCCTGACTCGCAGTTTAATAACAGAAACTTATTTACAGCCTCAAGATATGCAGTGCGGGAAGGCGCGCAATCCAAAAAGACCACAACAGGACACACGTTTGCCGTCACTGCCGCGCCAAAAATGCAGATTCCTTATAATAGTGAATGGAGAGACCGCTGATGCAATCACCTCCATTTCTTTGGATATGAAAGGCTTCTGACACTTGCCACATTAACTGATCCCAGTGAAGGAATATGAAAGAATAAAAATCTTAGTCCTATGCAACAAAATATTTCTTTCATCCTTTCAACTGCGCCATTCACAGGAGGCACAGTGCGCTGACAGCGCACTGTGAGCATGCCAGCGTAACAAGGTAAAAAATTTTCTTCTTGCTGCCCGCTGACACCATGGCGTCTGACTGATATAATACTGACCACACAACATTAGCACCTATGGCAACAACAATGGCAGGTAGCCTGTCTTGTCCCTGACACAAAACTGAAGCGGTATGCAATCTTCCTTGGTGTGAGAAACCACACATACTTTTACCTCAGACTCACATTGCCAAGGCCATGAGATAGCTTATTAAGGTAGTATGACAGCAACCTTGTGCCCTACTGGCCTGTCCTGAGCTGGTGTCTTCACTTGGCCTTGTATCAAACCTGCACACACATATACAACCAAATCTTGTGAATAGCTGGCTATTGCTAATATTTTAGACTGAATGGCAATACCATATGATGGTGGCAAAATCTACTGAGCATTGACTTGAAGTACAAGACATCACTCTTCACCAACTTTGAATATGTCAACAAGAAACTCAGGATAGGCACTTTTGTCCTTGGGCAGTAAGCCTACCAAACATGCCATGCTTTCCCCTCCATAAGAGCATCAAGAAACTGCAGTCTCTTCGTCTGGCACTTTAACACTGAACTCCAATCCCATGCTTTCCTTTTGAAGGCCTTACAAACATGAAATAGTTGTAACTAAACACTTGTAAGGCAAGGCCTTGCAAACTGCGCTAAATATTTTAGTCCACACACACAAAGAAAATATTACTCAGGATAGGAGCCACACCTGAGCCTGCCCAAACTTCTTTCTTCCACACATAAAGGCCCTTCTGTTCCCTTACAAACAATGAATCAAGGTTAAATTGCAAAACCTTGGAGACTGCATCAACAAAAATACCACAGTTGTGGATAGACGAGCTTTTGCACGAAGAAAAAGAAAAAAAGGAGCTTGCATGTGTTCAAGAGTGGTTCCTATCGCGAATGATATTTCCCTTGCTTGTGTAGACGAAAACATTGAGCACAGTTTTAAAGGCTTCGCCTTGCAGGTGTTTAGGTACAGACACTTACTTCGTGTTTGTGAGTTCTGACAGCTAGCCTAGAGCCATAGTTGCAATGCTGCAGGTTATCAATGAGCAAGGCTGGGGATTAGATTTCAGTGCTGAAGCACCACATGAAGGGATTCTGTAGTTCCTTGATGTATGGCCTTTGTCAAAAATTACAGCCTAAAGAGTTGCTTCCAAGCTGCATAACGAGGCCTTTGTAACAACCTGGGAAGCCTTAGATTACAGTGGTGTGATGAGAGCTCCTCTTACCTTCATGAGGTCCAGAAACTGGTGATAGGTAACAAGACACACCATGGCCGAGAAGCAAACTTCTTGGACTCAAACGTTTTGACAAAGGGTGCATGTATGCAGGTGACACCAAAACACATTTGCTGGGTGTATCACCCAAGGTCAAACAAAAAGCAAACTTGTTTTGAGCTTCCTGGCAGCATATTCAAAGGAGGTAAAGAGGGGTATGGTAGTCTCATGTTTGAAGTCAGTGCCCATGAGGCCTTGCCACTGTCAGACTGCCTCTAGCTTTGGCCTTCAGCATTTTCGGTCTCTTTAAGATGAAGCCGGCAAGCTCACACCTGTTACCGCGTTGTGCCACGTGTGGACAGCAGAGGGAAAAGGATGATAGTAAAAAAAACAGCTTAAGCCTTTGTTCCATAGCGCTAAGATTTTAATCTTTCATCTGGACCAGTAACGTGGGAAGTGGCGACAATGTTTCATATAAGCAGAGGTGGGGATGACTGCATCAGCTTTGTCTCTGTTTACTTGTATGATAAACGAATCTGCATGTCTGACTTGTAATGTCAGTGAACACATGTCCAGTTGTGGCCTTTTGGTTTGCGTGCGTGTTTTTTCCACAGCCTGTTTTTTGGCACAGTGATTTCTACAAAAAAGCACAATTCTGAAATGTTGTAGGGAGCAGAAAATATCAACTTGACATCATATTTTGCCACCATGTATTCTAGAATCTCGCCAATACTCTCCTAAGGGGCACAAACATGGAGGGTAACGAAAAGTGTTCAGCTTAAGTTTAGGAGAATGCAGTGAGCTATGGAAAGAAAAACGATGGGTGTAACATTTAAGAGACCTGAAGCAGGCAGAACGGTGAGGGAACAAATGCGGGTTATTGACATGCTACCGAAATCAAGAGGAAGAAATGGGCTTGTAATGTGAAATCAAGATAACTGCTGTTCCTTAATGTTAATGAAGTGGATTCCAAGGGAAGGCAAGCATAGCAGGGGATGCCAGAAAGTTAGGTGGGCAGATGAGAATAAGAAGTTTTCTGGGATACCGTGGCCACAGCTGGCAAAGGAGATATATGTGAGAGGCCTTTACCCTGCAGTGCGCATAGTCAGGCTGATGGCGATGATTCAAGTTATGAGAGAATTTGCGTAATTATGGTTGTAGTATGCACTTTGATCCAGTTCTCTGTTCAGTTTTTCTCACACTGTTGGTCGCATTGTAAAATTGCTTTTACACTGTTTCTACTACTGCTCGCAAAAGGGGCAAAAGGAAGAATACTGTTTTCTGTCTCGACTTGTATTTTACTCAGCTCTGCCTTTAGAAGGTATGAGGTTACGACACAGTCGTTTAACTAGATAAGACTGCAAAAAATAAATCGCCATGACTTCTTTCAATATTTCTGAGCTCACCTTTTTATGATGGGAACTCGATCTACACGGTGCAAGCTTTCTTAGAAACTTTGAATTGTCCTGTGGAGCCGATTTCTATATTACATCGGATGAAACGTCCCGTTTCCAATCTTTTTTGTTTCTTTAATTGACCAAGAGTAAGAGTCAACCAATTTGAGGAGAGCCTTACAGTCAGTCACATGGCAGCTTGCCACTTGCCATCGGCGGTGTGATATGTAGTAATACGTGGAATGATTTGTGAAAACAAACAGTCCACGGAGATTTTTATTTCTGTGGGCCTAATTGGCAGCTATGCTGTCTGCAACTAAAACTATTCGTAGAAACCTGAAAGCAAAGCAAAAGCAAGATCCGCCACATGACTGGCTCACGGCACTCCCCGCACTACTTGACTCCTCCTACTCTCAGAGGTCAGTTAAAAAAAATGGTGGGAGCTAGGACATCTAATCCAATTTAACAGAGAAATCGGCTGCACAAGACAATAATTCGAAGTTTCCAAGAATGCTCGGAGCATGTAGACCGAGTTTTCATGGTAAAAATACGAGCTCAGAATCCACTTTACTACACAAAGGTGTAGTAAAGAACTGTGTTGCATCTAAACATTTCAGGCATTTTCCTTGCGGCGCTTACAAAGCACATTGAACGTCAATAAATACTGAAAGACTTCAGGAACAATCAAGCGAAGTTGGCATCATTTAATTTAACAAACCATAAAACCAGTAAAAAGATTATTTACATATCTCACCATTGTTAAAATCTGGACATCAACATAAGGCAATTGCTAGCTCTTTTGTGAATGTTGGTGTAGTCGGATACATATCAAGAAGCAGCAGATACGATTCAAACGAGGCCCTCCAGCCGATGACGTCGAACGATTTTTCTTATGCCATGGTTAATTTGCATTCGTCTGGCTCCCCCTACGACGCCACCCTAGCAGGACTAAGGGGATTAACCACATTTTGAGAGTAAGTCCTTGCCATTGTCTGGGTGCAATCATTTGAGGGGAATCTGCCGCTTTGTTTTTGAATTTTACCCAACTATATAAAAATTTCACAAAAGTTGTTACACTCGACCAAAAATCAAAACGTCAATCTTGCACAACCACAGGCTTGGAAATCTCATAATTTTTTCACATTCACTATGCACCAGTTTGGAAATTCCACAAGACGAGTGTCTCAGGGGTCTAGATTCAAACTAGTCACTTGAATGCAATGTGTTACACTGATACGCCTAGAATAGCGACAGAAGTTGCGCGTTTATTTTCCGCATCCTTAACCTGCTGTACGGGTAAAGAACCTTCCTCCTGTAATTCTGCTGTCATCAGCACCTAACAACTTCAGACAGAGCTGAGTAACATACAAGTCGAGAGCCTTCAAAAAGCAGGCTTCCCTTACCGCCTTTGCAGGCAGTGGCAAAAACAGAGCTGAAGGAGTGGTAGAAAGTTCCCGACAATGTGAAAGAGGCTGAACACATAACTAGACCAAGTATGTGGCCCTACCAAAAATAGCACACAAAATTTCTCTTAGCCCCCAAAAAAGTGGTGGCAAAATATGTCGAGCTAGTGTTTTCTTCAGCACCCTCCTCCACCCATATACTTATTAAAGGTCAATTTAAATGTTTTTAATTGTCACTTCCCTTGCATTTTAGTTAAGGTTGTGATTACTTAAGGTGGAGATGCACATTTATGTCATTGCTTGCCAATCGACAGACTTAAGCGTTCAACCATCTTCGAATTCCTCAAAACCATCACAGTTTATTACATTACTAAGGCAAATCTTATGCCAGCTTGTTTTTTACGAAAAAAAATTTCCATGCCAAAGCCGCCGTCTCAAGTTTCGAAACTCGTGTAACAATAAACAAATAATAAACTCAAAAAGGTAAAAAACTGCGATTTTTCAATTTTTGATGTAATTTTATGTTCTCACAGTAATCATTACAACTACTTTCTAAGTTGCCTGGCAGACAAAGAAGCCAAAAAAATGTTTCAGCGATTAGAAACCGTAAGCAGAGTCAGAAAAAAAATTTCTTAATTTCAGTAAAGCAGCTTTTTGTGCCATATTCAGCTGTGAATTCATTGTGAGATGATACTAGTAAAAATATGAAAGGTAGTAAGCTGCACATTACCATTGAATGCAATTTATTCTGGTGATTGAAGTAATTTTTGTATTATGCGAGAAAACAGTGTTGAAAGCTGAGCACCGATGCCAAACCTCAACGTTGCTCTGTGCCTGCTCTTTACTGCAGTGCTCACTAGAGCCGGTTGCAAACCATACCTAAGAAGTGCTGCAAGGTGCTCCAAATGGATGTTCCTATGTTTGTGGGTTGAAAGGCCTCGTGGCGTGTTCATCCATGTTTCAACACTTGAAACAATTGGGTCACTGATTGCGATGTAATTCTAGCATGCACAGTTGAAGTACCACTGGCTGTTCACACGTAGAGAGAAACTGGGAGTGCGACACCACCACGCTTTGAGAACCGCTGCTGCCAAGAGCAGACTAGAATGGGTGCATATTTATTGTTCATGTACCTTTGCCATCAATTCTCCCCAGCTGTCGGCAGCTGTGCTTTGCAAAGCACGGCAGCCATCCGCTCCCGGTTTTCCCTTAAGTGTGAAAGAGCCTGCACATGAAGACGATGTTATGAAACACTACTGTTCTTTCCAAGGAGCTCTTTTAAACCAGTTGGTGAGTTCAATTTGTTTTTCTTGAATGACTTCAAGGACGCAGAAGACAGCCATCATTTCATAGCGCTTCTTGCATCTGCACAATGAGGAGCGTGGCTGCAGTGGTCTTTGGTCCGCATCTCCAGTTACCACGAGGGTTGACTTGATGCTTGTGCTATGTGGCCATTTAATTTTTATTTTTTGTAACCGTGCCCTTGAGTAGACCTCTGTACTCCAGAAGCTGAAAGCATTCATGCCCAGCACACCACCTGCAGCACTGCTTAAACCTACACTTGCAGCTGGCTCCAGCATGCACTGTACTGAGGAGCAGGCAGGGAGCAATACCGCAGCAGGGCATTGATGCTGAACTTGCAAAATGATGCTTTTTTAGAACCAAAATTACTCGAAATAAACTTGTGATAATAAATGCGACTGAATGTTATTGTGCAGCTTACTACCTTTCTTATGCTTACCAGGACCACATCACTATGCAACTGACAGCTGAATATGCCGCAGAAAGGGACTTTTCTCCAATTTAGAATTTTTTCTGGCACGGCTTAGGTTTTCTCATCGCTGAAACGTTTTATAGGCTCTCTTGCCATTCATACAACTTCTGTGAGACCATAAAATTTGGTAAATAATTTCGAAAACGGATAGCTTTCCACCTTTTTCAGTTTAAAAACAAAGAAATATTAAACAAATTAATTTCAAATTTTTGTAAGTGAAAGCATAATGTCTAGTCTAAAAAAATTGATAGTTATGCGTTCTTTATTCAGCCAAATGAAAAGTGATAGTGCATGCATGTGGTACTTCAGATGTCTTTGGCACATTTTCCTTTCCAGTGTGCAAAAAACATAACATCATGCACCTGCAGTGCTTTACATGTTTATTATGTGCATGAGTGCACGTCTGTGCGAGTGCATACTAAAAATAAAAAAACACTGCCATTTCATAATGCCCGCTGCCAGCCCAAAGTAGCTGATTCGATGGTTGAATTGAGAAAGAAGCTGCTTCACCAGCTGCATAGCAAGCATACGCACCATGAATGCAATTCTGAGCTTTGCAGTTGATCTTGCTGTGTACAATGGCTACACACAGCCAGAGTGCACAGAATGCCCAGCGAAAGCTGCAGCGCTGATGTTTGCTGCTAACCTTTCTTTCAGTTATCGCTGTTGCGCTCTTTTAACAAGACCCTTCGCAATGTTGGCTATGCTCGCCATGTTGCCTTCTTCTCATTTCGACGGTAATGGCCCCATATGGCGATATAGCGTTCCTCCAGAAAGCTCACGAGTACGCCACTCGCTATCTCGGCTCAAATCTACAATGGGCGTTACCACGTGTTTCTTGCTTTTCTTACACGTACATCTATAAGTGTTGTTTTCTGGTTAAAATGACATAAGTGCTTTCATGTGATTCTACCTTACCAGTCTAGCCTGACTTAGTACTTCCCTTTAGTGCCCCTTTAAGATGGGGCCACAGCACAATTTTTTTTGGCAAAAACAAGCTGGGATAATGATTCTTATAGTAATAGAATAAACTATATGCATTTTTTAAAGGAAATCGAAGATGCTCGAACAAAATCTGGGTCAGATGGCTTGGAATGACCCAATTTCAAGTGTAATAACTAAAATACACAATCACAAAGTTATTCAGTCTTGTCACATGTCAGCTGCACAAAAAACATGCACTGACGTCTCATCAACCGGTGTCTGCTGAAATTGCTATTTTTGTGTTGTGTACCCAGATATCTCATCCAATCCACTACATACATCATGATACTTATGTGAGCACACTTATCAGTTGTGTTATAGGCAGCACCTTTCCTACAGAATGATGTATGAAGTCTTCAGCATACTTTTCTGTGAATACATCACAGTGAAGAGATAGGAAAGGCAGCTGCTCTACTAACACAAGAATACATAAATGATCATGCACCACAGGTCTTTTCTTCTCCAACTGCACCAACAACCCAAAGTGTCATTAAAAACTTTAGGTGCTCTTTGAATGACACGAGAAAGTTTTACTGGCTGAAATGAAACAAAGTTATGGTATTAGTGAGGCCACACCTGGATGCGCAGGTAAAGCAGTCAGACCCCATGACACGGCACAGCTGTGCAACAAGCAGGCAGTGATATTCTTGCTCTCTGCAGTAAAAAAATGACATGAGAACATCATCATTAGAATCAGAAGCATTCAAAGCAAATAAAAAAAAACTATAGACACTATTCCACATACAAGATGATTTTGGGGTGGTTGGTTCAGTATTTTCCCAAACAGCGCTCGAAGAGACAGACAGAAGGATGAGAAGCACTACACACATTGTGCTGAATTAACAGAATTTTATTCATTAAGCATTACAATATGCACAGTGCAGAAAAAAGCCAACAATCAGTCCCGTCACATGCTCCATCATTATTCTCATCTTTCCCCTTCCAGAAATACCCTTTGTTTCACTAGAAGCGATAGCAATGCACTGCTCATGCATGTGTCTTTATAATCAAAGATTATATGCAATACAGTGATAGTTGACTGAAACCGAGATGAAAAAGCACAGAAAATTACTGAGCGTAAAACAATGCTTGATTATAAAGACACATGCATAAGTAGCACCTCCCTATCACTACTAGCAGAAGAGGCATTTTTGGAAGAGGGAAGATGAGGGTAACGATGGAACGTGACAGGACTGATTGTTGACTGTTTTATCTGCATTGAATATATAGAAATGCTTCATGAATAAAATTTAGTTGCCAGTTGAACAGCGTGTGCGTCATCATTCTGGCCACATCTTCCAGCACTGCTCAGAATAATATATACAAAAGCTGAAGTCCAGCACATGAGGTTTTCCTCTTGGGTTGGCCCATACAAAAACTGCAGCTTTTTTTTGCTTTTCATCACAACATTCAACGCACTGACCACTCTTGCTATGCCAGGTAGCCTGCAGACTGCCTTTAACCTTTTATAAGGTGCAAGCTGCATGCATGTCTCACCATGGCCGGTCTCGAGGGGAACGTGTGCTCTATTTCTTACGGCCCTTGCAAAAGGGTCTGTTTCTGCCTCTTGCCACATCACGGTGGGGTCGCCACTGCCCCACTGTTGCATCCGCCATTCATGCAGGAGGAGAAGGCGCGTTCGCTCCTAGTTTCGTCTACGTCATTGGTAACCATCAGGCCCTTATGTTTCATCCTTTGCACTGTATGCAAATACTGTGAATCAGACCCCTTTCCTTTGTTTTGCCATGTGAGAAATCTGAAACGAATCAATGTTTGTGCATGCTTGCCTTCAGTCCGACTGTGCATGATAGCATGTATTCTTCAAGCACAAATGTCAACCATTCTACCCCTTACATTTTACTAAAAGTCAAGACTCTCAGCCTTTGTAGTTCGTCTTCTGGCAGGTCTGCATTAGAGTGCAGAATGATGTGCCATGTGGAGCATTAGCATGGCAATTTTCAAAGTGTAGAGAATTCTGCAGCATTAATATAGCTCCTGAAATTTCAAGCACAGCTTCTTTAGCTTTGCACGACAGTGGCATTAGCAAGAATTCATGCTGCACCCCAGCAAAGTGCATCATATAATTCGTGAATGGAATGGGCACTGAAAAACCCCCAACACTGGCCACAGGAGCGCAGTGCGATGACAGCACGTTGCACACACGTAACGTCCAAGAGGCATAGATCTGCTCCTCTTGGAAAGGCATTTTGAAGTTTGCCAGTGTCTCACGACTGTCCATTCCCCCAGATGACAATGCAAAAATTAGTTGTTGAAAATAACTGCCAGCAATTCAAAGTTCGGAACTGCGCTTTGAATAAATCAGCCTTCACTAGCGAACAGACTTATCTCAGAAGCAATGACAGCCAGTGTGACACAGTGTATTCACTTGCATTTGTACAGCCTCCTCATCGCTTTTCATAAACCTCCCAAGAACATGAACTTTCCTCATATCATTAAGGAAACGAAGATACACCCAAAAAGCTTATTCTTCTCAACCTAGCATAGGTAAATTAAAGCACACTGCAATGTTTTATGTTAGCTGGCTTAGCTTAAGATGTAAGGAGCTGAAATTAAGGTTTGTGATGCTGACATGTTAATAAGTTCCTGAATTTCAAAAAAATAGAGGGCAGTGAACATTCAACCGCACGCATGGCTGGCCATAATCTCAGCCCTTCTTTTATAAAAATGTTTAAATGAAATATTTTATTGGTAGCTTCTTCAGGGTATGCTGCAAGTTAAATGTATACCTCGACAGCAAAATAGGGTGCTCTTTATTATAGCTAAAACAATTCATCGGACATAATCTCTGAAATTGCAATACTCAGTACGCATCACTATCTGTGCCAGCACACACAACTTGTACTGTTGCTTTCTGGTGACGTTAGGCAGACAAGAATGCCTACAAGCAAACTTGTGCTCAGCCCGAAAACTGCTCATTGGGAAAACTCATGTCCTCAAACATCTAGCAGTTCGGCGGCAGCAATAACACCAATATTACAATTTTTCCTGATACTTGCTAACACATTAGTCATTAGTATTCCTTCGAGGTATCGATACAGGTCTCTCGTTTAAGGAAGTTTGGAAGTATATGGAGGGCAAAATAATTCAGGACACGTGAAAAGTGATATCAGCGTAATTAAGTATTGTATACATTGCCCCGCAATATTTATTTGACAGTCGAATGTTAGTGTATGTGTCTGACTACACTCTACAAATATCGTCTCAAGCCAGCAGCCAATAATGGCGGTACAGGATTTACCACTCGCACGTAGCGGACACTATTGCCCCCGATGGTACATTTTTATAAGGTGAGCTCAAAACTTTCACTATCTGAGTTTCCCTTCTCTTCCCCTTAGCATTAAGCATCATTTATTCATGGACCATGAGACATGCAAGAAAATCATCAGAGTACTTCCTTCTGGATGAGGAAAAAGAAAGTGATTCCTGCTTTTAAATATTTTCACCGAGCACATTTTGTAATGAATCTGTGCGCATGTGGGCTGCACTGAAGACGTGCACGCTCAGCATTCTTTGTTGTTTTTTTAATTTCGGTGCTGCACTCACCATGAATCAGCGGCCGACAGCGCGAACCAGGTGAATGCCACCCACCACCGCAGATGCAGGCAGGGAGCAAGCGGTCGGGTCTTCACGCCTCTAGCAACAGCAGACAGAGTAACTTCTGGAGAAAAGCTCCCATTGCTTCTGCGGTGATTGTAGAGGCCGCAGGAAAGAGTGAAGCAGTCCCCTTGACACCAGCTTGGCCTTATATGCATACAAATGGTAAAAGTGCATTCAGAATGGTTCTGGAAATCCAATGACATCAATTTAAAGCCATTTTGACCCCACGCTTTGTAGAAGAATGGTGAACACATTTGCATCAATGACTTCGTTTTTTTAAAAAACCTCAAATGCGGTGCCTATGTTTTATCTACCTATAAGAACACTTGTAATATATTTGAAGATTGCTTCGAGGCAGTTTACTGATGGAAAAGGCTGAAAAGGTCAACAATGTTTCCAAATTTATTTTCCCACCAGTGAGGGCCACATCAAACTGAACACCTGTAACCCTTATTGCCGTACTTCATGTCCACTCCTCATGTAATAGTACCCTGTAATGGGGCCTTTGAGTATCAATATATAAATAACTAAGTACATACCGATGCTTGAAAACACACACAGAACACCAGGGGGACCATTACCAAAAAAGAAAAACATTCTGAGTGGTTTATTTTCTTGTTAGGTAGTAATGAGCATCTAAAACATGTTATGTAGATGTATCATATTCGTTTGCCGGCACTTGAAGCAAAAGGAACGCGAATCCCCGAATCCTAGAAAGGGTTCAACATTTTTCACATACTGTAATGGCTGAAATGCAATTCGTTTAAACCAGCATGATTATCCAATGTGTACTGAAATCCAAAAGCTTATTTAAATGCTGTCCTGAAACAAGCTATAAAATAACACTATGCCGGAATTCACACGCTCCTTTTCATTCCACACAACTCACAAAGTTTACTTTTACGAGAAGGCAAGATCCGTGCTGTAGGCTCCAAATTGGATGCAGACGAGCCACATGCAGACATCCACCTGCGAAAACTCGTTATTAGAGAGCATAGTGATATAAGAAATGAAAGAATGTGTCACAACATTGATTCCCGTCAGTTATGAATAGAGAAAAAGAGAAAACTAGGATATTTAACGCAATCAGCTCCTCAAAATTGCAGTCTGTCAACACAAGTACTTCTGTTATCATGACAACTGCCAAAACCTGTTAAAGCACCAAGTAAACCCCAGAATAATAAAGGCAGCACATACAAAATGCGAGTATGTGTGAAAGGATTCAGCTGGCATTAATTACACATTGTAGCATGCAACAGACATGACGCCCTTTATATTCCAACCATGATGAAAATTTACAGGAGCAAAAAGACGCAGAAACACAAAAAGCTTAACAAATGAGTGTTCAATTTTTAACAGTGATTAGCAAATGGTAGACAGACTTGTGCTGAAGCTTCTCCACATACTAAAAGACTGTAAATAGAAGCCTGTTCCTGTATTTTATGGCATTCTTTTGGTGAAAAGAACCACACAGGCAAACTGAATGGACATGCTCCGAATGGTAATGCATCTTTTCAGCTGATGATAAGGATTGCAAGCGAATAACTCGCCGAGTTGCACAATCGTAGCATTTGAAAGCTAAATTTTACATTGTGCTAAATAGGCGCACAAAATTTTCCGTTCAACGGATTCGCAACAGGCACGTAGCATATATTATAATCGGCGACAGCTTTCTGTGGCTGCGAAGAAGAAAATACGAGCGCGAAACGTCGGCTCTCACAAGCGCGCTGCACGCACGCGCTCACGAACCAGCGACGCAATCTTGTGAGCCGGCGGTGAGAGCTCGTAGCTTCCGCTGCATGGTCACTCCTTCAGAGGCAACTTCACAGAAAGCTGCGTCCGAGTCTAGACAGAACATTCTTACCTTGAAAACTCCGTTCGTGACGATGTCACCGGCACCGAACCATTGGCGCAGACATCGGCACAAGACCTGCTACACAATGAGCACATTCTATCACATAAGAAGCACAGTAACAACGTCCATGCACTGCGATTTCAAAACTGAGACTGTGCACCGACTTCTTTGCGACGACCTAGAACAAAGGGACACTGATTGGAAGAAGCTTCGTCGGCTGCCACTGACCCTGTTTCACACGTACGGCGCGTTTACAGTGGTACGCGAACCTACGCTCTTCTGTGGTTACATACGTGCACGAATCACACTACAATGCAGGACGGTACTGCACAAAACACTGAAAACCCGTCCTCGTTACAGCTGGGCATGGTGGCTAACCTGGGCATATCGCGGCGCACGCCATAATAGACGGGAAAATAACGTCGACGGTATGGTGACGGAGGTGACGAAGGCCTCTGGCTGGCCTAGCACCCTGCCGGGCAAAAATGCGATGCTGAGTTTCAGTTTCGGTGTTTTGCGAAACGACTGGTATCTCTTCACGATGGGCACAGGAAAAGTTTGCACAAACTTTTGCTGGTATTCTACCGCTTTGGAGGGCGCAGAATTACCAGCAGCTACTAATATCGCGCGGAAAAGCTAACGATGGAACGATATTTTTATGCTTGGATGGCGGTTCAGAATTAATGCTTGAGGAAACAGTGTCTTGATAGATCCGCAACGCGCATTCACGCGGTCGAATTCTGTCCACTATTTCGTTTGCCCTGCGGCTGTCTCCGTCTTCTCTCTCTCTTTTTTTTTGGGGGGGGGGGAGGGGAGGGGTCTGCGGTGCATCTATTGGGATGTTTAGTGCATTCCACAATTTCTTAGCTGCCGTCCCTACGTTATAAAGACGAGCCGTCGTTCGAAATTATTTTTTCGTCAGCAGCAAGTAGAGAGAGTGTAGAAGTCAGCGTCGAAGTGGTAGTATAAAGACCGCAATTCCTCGTATGCGGTCAACGCTTGCGTGCTATGCAGATATCCAGCTCGCGCGCAGCATCTTCAGATTTGATGGCGTTGCCAATTACACGATCGCTAGCTGCCCTGGCTCAGTGTGTGCCGGCTTACCTGCCAATCGGAATTTAACACGACACACCACCGCTATGGGTTCCCGCATGCCCAGTATCGTGTGTTCTGTGCCCACCTAACCTCCCAACATTTTCTGCTCCCAGCATCAAATGCTGTCACATGGCCACCATCGTGTCCGACATGCCCAGTTAGCTTCCCAACAAATGTCCGGCATTGCCAGCACGTTCCAGTATGAAAGCCCTTCTTCCCGGCATGCCCGGTACTTTCGCGAACATGTCCATTATGAATGCGAGCATAAATCATGCTTGTTTTTCCGATAGGGGCTCGCCACACCCCAGCCCCTGCAAAAGTCCGAAATGCAGTGAAAGTCACACTCAGCATGATGAGAAGGCCAAACCGGTGACAGCAGTGCCAAGCACGGCGATTGTCACCCGCCCTACTTTTCCTGACAAGGACTCTGAACCGGTGCCAGCGCCCGTCCTCCAGCCAAACGAGGCCTCTGACCTGGGTTCTTCTTGCTCCCCAGCGGTGTTTTCAAACACGCCTTGCACACCTGGCTCGGCAGCCGCCAAACGCATGTTCGATGGCGGACCACCGCACGCAACCTTTCGTGCCCAGCAGGTTCAGGATCCAACCCCGCTGCAGCTTCACCAACCGCCGTCTAGGAAGTTGCCTAGGCTCACCAGGCCAGCGGGCGTTTCCCTGGTTTTTGTTGTGGTGCTGAGGGCGCCTCCGATTGCCACTACCCCACTCGCGTCCCTCATCATGACCTGCTCGGCGCCAGAGGCAAGGCCGCCGCTCGTGCGTCCTCCCGCCGTGTCCAAGTCAGTCAGTACACGGCTGGCTGTGCGCGTGTCCCAGCAGCCACATGCAGGCCACCGCAGCCATTCCGCCGCCTAGCACCACGTTGCGCCTCCCATAGCTGCTACTACGCGTCCCTCGACGGCGTTGCAAAGATCGGCCTCAACGCCACAGCCAGAGTCGCCGCCTGAGCCTCGTATTCGGACACCGGACGGCCTGCACGAGTATTGACACATTCCGACTGATCGTCTAGGGGAGGAGCCCTGTAGCGACCCGCACGGCTGGCGGTGCGCGTGATGCCGAAAAGGGCGAAGTGTCCCCAGCACGTGTTAGGAAACGCTCGGGATCTTGGCCAGTGCCGGATGCCGCCGCTCCGCTGCTGTCTCCTCTTCGGCAGCGCTCCAGTTAATGTGGCGCGGTAGGCCTCCTGGGCGACCTCCACAACAGCTTGTAGAGCCACGTGTGTGAATTTTCAAGTGACGTCGCAATGGGTTATTTGGTGTCATTTTACACCTTCGCTGTCCAACGAAATTCACGGCGTGAATTGGATCCACAATTTTGTAGCGATAGCTACACTACGCCAGCCACTTCGCGAGGTCAGCGTGGCTGCGCGCTGAGCCGTGGCACCACCTCTCTGCCAGCTGTGCGCATGCGCAGAGTGGCACATAGCCCGCAGCTGGTGTGCGCGCCGTGCGCCTCGCCGCTGCGCCGCCGGCGGAGCCGACTATCTACATCTGAGGCCAGCTAGCAAAAACATTACTTTCACCGAAATACTGCGCCCGACAGCTTTCGCAGAGCGTTCACGTACGGCTGTAGATGGCCGGGATAAAGTGCAAAACCTATTTGACGGATACAATTGGCTAGAAGTACAAGCGCACAGCGCTGATTTATCCATTGTTTCACAGGAAGTGTTCCTGAGAAACATTCGTTATAAGCAGCGCGTATGACAGGATCTCCGCTGCGGCGATGAATACTTTCACATCTTATTCGAACTTGGGCATTCGGTCGCAGGAGCGAGAGAAATCAGCAGCAACCAAAATGCTCACTCGTTCACACATTCCGGCCACCCCGTCGCCGCTTCGACCGCGAGGTCTTTCTTAGTGCAAACCAACGCTGTCTGCGTAACGCACTGGAAGCGCATGTACGCTAAACGAAGGCATTGCTCGACGTTACGCCATTTGTCACATTCGCACTTTTAGTTCAGCGTATGCAAACACAGAGGCAGAGATAAGCTCTAAAGCCGCCATAGCCCTTCTTTGTTGGATAGAAGCGAATTTCTGAGAACTTCCCCGCCGTTTCACTGCCCATCTACTTCCTCCTTGCTCACCCCCTGACAAGAGAAGCAAGCGACCCTCTCCCGTGCTGCCACTGGCTGCGAGGCGCTGGAACGCATCCCGTGACGTCACTCGCCACGTGTCAAGCAGGTTTCCAACTTGCTTTCCTTGTGTTATTGTGAAAATACTACGCGATGTCCAATAGTTTTGTGTGATGCTTGACCTTGAAATGACCTCGAGCAAAACATGAATAATTAAATAAAAAAGTAAAATATTGTCGCGACTGGGATTAGAACCCGCGGCGGTGCGAACAGATCAGCTTCGCTGGGCACTGCACGAGAGCACTTCGCTAACGCCGCAGCCGATCACGCTTTGTGTTAAACTGCAACTCGTTCCTAATTACGGGTGACTTCAACGTGTCTCATCCTTCGTGCGGCTACATGACCGAAAACCCCAACGGTCGTAAGATGACCCTGACCATCGCCCGTGAATCGGGACATTGTGAATCGGGAAACCAACCCGGCCCTGGCACTAGTTGGTACGCAACACTCGTGCACGTGGGCCAATATGTAATGGAATTCGTACAGCCATGATTTCATCTTTGAGACGGCGATTCAGGTGAGTGTGGGCCGAGCACCTAGTCGTAAACTGCGCCTCACGGACTGGGACGCTTTCCGACAACACTGATTAGCTCCGAAAAATGGCGAACGACTCTCCCTGGCTGAAAAGGTTGGACAGTTGCAGGTGGACATAAAGAAAGTCGCCTTTGCAATGCAGGCCACAGAGAAGGCCCCTGGGATAGACCCACACCTCCTACACCTGTGGGAGGCTCGAAGAGGGCTTGTCTGAAGGTGGAGGAAGCAGGGACACAATTGCAAGCTATGCCAATGCATAGCTAAACTCACTCTTTTGGTAGAGTGCAACACAGGGGAGATGACGAGCTTTAACTGGCACTGACTCTGCCCCAGGCTGCAGGGGACACTTGGTATGGCCCAAGCGTGTTCACTCCTCCGCGGCCTTCTCGACCGGTCCAAAACCAAACAGGAAACCTCCGAAACGGTCGCCAAGCTCTTACATAAGGAAACGAAAGACACCACCGCACTGCTGCATGCCCTGCAGGCGCGCTTCATGGTGATGGGCCCAGACCCTAGTCTAGACTAAAAAGCAAAAGCACGGCCCTGGTCGACGACATCATAGAATCAGAGGTCCGAGCAGTGCTCGCGAACCTGACAAGAGGCACAGCACCTGGGGCAGATGGCATTAATTACAGATGCTCCAGAACCTTGACAATGGCTCAGTATACCGCCGTGGCAGATTATTATATGAAGCGTGGATGACCGGCAAACTCCTGCAAGAATGGCGCCACGCTAACATCAGCCTAATACGTAAATCAGGCAAACCGCTTTTCTTCCAAAGCCTTCGTCCCGTATCCCTGACGTCCGTTGGAAAACTGATGGAACATGTCGCGCTCAACCGGCTCCACCCCCACTTAAGAACTAACATCTTTCCTAACACAATGTTCGGATTCCGGCTGCATCTCTCCACCCATGACGTGCACGTTTAGCTGAAAGAGCCAGTGATTATCTTGTGAAGACACAGGCCCGTGCTGTTCTGGCTTAAGACGTGAAGGGGGCCTTCGACAACGTATAGCACGATGCCATCTTAGCGGGCCCTATAGCGAGGCCCCACTGTGGCCGTCGCACTTACGACTACATGAGAGCCTTCCTCTCAGATCTAACCGCTACCCTTTGCTCTCACAGGTCGGGGCACCCCGCTGTGCTCGGTGCTGTTGCCCATGTTTTTCAACGTGGTCTAGCCTTCAGCCGCTACTCTCTAGTATTCCTGATCTGCACCATGCCCTTTACCCCGACGACATGACGATTTGGAAGGCGACAGACTGGGACGGCCACGTCCAAGATGCCTTCAAGAAGCCATAGAAGTGACGCAAAACTAGGCGACTGAGAGCGGCCTTAAGTGGGCTCCTGAGAAGCCGGAAGTGGTCGTTATCCGCAGGCCCATGAGTACTCAAGTAGTCGGCCCCGATATCGGCCTCCACCTCGAAGGCACTTCGATCCCTTGAGTAGACAGACTGTGGGTGCTGAGCCTGTACCCAAACTCATACGGCTGAGCGACCTACACTGTACAGCTGCTCCGGATGCACTATGCGCAGGTGGTACACTTGATCCGCCGCAAATCCAACCAACGCGGGGGCTCAAGAAAGTGACACCCTGAGAATCGTGCAAGCCTTGCTAATCAGCCGTTTGACGGTGCAGGTCTCCATGTCATTTAACGAAGGGCGCTTATGTGCAAAAGCTGCGATGCAGCTGTCGGACGCCGCATTTCTGCGCGACTGCCGCCTCTTCGAACTTAACTCGAATGCATGATGGTCAGCTGGCAAAATATTGACGGCTTGCTCATGAAAGGTGGAAGAAAAACATTTTCATGCTCTTTTTATATCGCACGCACTGCCGGAATACTATGTTTGTTTTCGCTCAGAAATTCGAAGCTCTGATTTTTCGCTAAGCCCCACGAAATGTCTGTTCCACACAAATTCCTTGCGGTTATCCTCGCTACAAGAATGTCAAAAAACAGTATCAGTTTCGACGTGTCCGGTCAAGGGCCAGTGTCGGCATAGCTTTCATGTCTCTAGGCGGTCGGTGGTGCCCCTATTGGCAGCCTCTGTTTCCATATCAAACCTGCCGGGTAAGTAGAACATCGAAGAACAAGGCAATTGTAAATGAATCGAAGAATCCTGATACAACGCAGTCGTGTGCGGCGACGTTCTGGTAGAAGGAAGAGTGACAACATTGCAAAATTATCAAGGTGTCTCAGGCGTAGCAGCTGTTTATAGCTATACTAGCGAGAACTCTTACTTGTGAAATTTCACCGCTGCGACACATTTCACCGCTGGGACACATTGCTCTGCTTTGTAGTCATCGACTATTCGCTTCTTCGGATCAGCGGCATCTGATGCAGCCGTTCCATACAGCTACTTCTTTACAGAAGTGTTCGCACTATTGCTCGGTGCAAGCCACTCTAAAAACACTGCCGACCATGATGTAACGCAATTCTAGAGTAATGCTAAGAACATTACCTTATTGTTCCCGCTGTTACTGCATGCACTGAGTAATGTTGCCAAATCGGGTTTAGAAATTACTCCACTCACCGAAAAGGAAGCACGGCTCGAAGTTGTGGTGCCAACAAAACCTTCCTTCTTGGGAACTGCGCAGAATAAGCACAAGCTAAAATCATTCCCGTTGGCGTACTTTGATGCAACTTTCTGCGGGCAGTAAAGAAACAGATCCAGGGCTGAGTCGTGAACTGCCCTTCGTCATGCATATTAAAAATACCTCGTTGTTATTGTATGCAATACATAATGACTTCCTGTTGTTCAGTTTCCTCAGGGTCTTTCTCCACCGCGATATTCGTTTTCCCTTCTGCGTCCGCATCCGGCCACGGTTGCGGTTGAGAAAACGTGTGCAGTCAATCAATTTAGTTTCTCTAAGTCAGTGCAGTCGTTCGTGTGCTGTGTTCTGAGTCGACTTGAGTAGAGGTGTTGAATTCTACACGTGGGATTAGCCTTGCTTATTCTGCCGGCTCTGTTATTGTTAACTTTAAATGAGTAGCACATGAAGTAGCATCGCAAAGCACAGAAAATAATCAATTTTTTTCTTTCTGTCCCACTGTAACTCTGACTTCGCGCCACACGCACAAAATTCCACTGCGACGCTGGAATATAAATAGAGTTTTATTTGTTCGTGTTAGCAGACAAAATCCTGCAACAGGACAATGCTAGATTTCGTCCAACAACTTTCCATCAGATAACAAATGTCTAATGACATGACGCTTATCCACTTTTATAATCAGTACTTGTCAAAGTCAAAAATTTGATAAAACCCGTCGGGATCACGGCTGCGCCATGTAGTCTGGCACAAAATTGCGTTCCACGCAAAACCGGTAGATATACCATACTACAAGTATTAAACCTTAATAAAGGCGGTTCTGATGTGAAAGTCGATTCCTTCCATTGTATGCAGTCATGATTTTCACCCCTGTGCTTCGCGACAAAGGTTCGTCACTGTCTTCGATGTTGAGCCCGAAGCGGGCCAACCATAGTTTGCAGTGTTGTGCGGACGATGTAGTTTAGGCGACAATTTTGAGCCCCGTTGAGTTATTTTAAGCCTAACACCTGCTCCTCGCTACGCACACTTGTTTTTCGGTGTACCGGAGGGTACATGTAATTAAAACACTTTCACGCGAGGAAGAGAAAAGGACCAACACAGCATTTGACATCACGCCACGGGCGGTGGCATTACTTGATGCTGTATTGCTTGGCGGCCCCGGTGCACTACAGACAAGTTCACTACCAGGTATTGCCTGCTGAAGAAATACACAGCTCTTTGTATATGTACAAGAATGACATGTACATGTACAAGAATGTACAATGTACAAGAATGTACAAGAATGTACAAGAATGACATGTATATGATTGTCTGAATTGCCGGTGCTCGGCTTGCCGTCAGCTTCAAATGACCGCTTGATGAAGTCACGTGATTTTTTTGCCATCGCTGATATTTTCTGTGCCATCTTTGAGTTCACACACCAAGACATGCGCGCCGCCAGCTTTTCTCGTAATTGGACTCGTAATGATATAGCGTTAAAACTTGACTGAAGCTTAACGTGGTACCCTTAAATGCATTACATGATCATTAGAGATCCCTCCTGCCCAAATACTCCTTTCTTTTAGCTTAAGCTAGACGAACGCCTTTCAGCGATGTATCCGTGGGGCGCCCGTGTTGTTACACAAAAGGGCAGTGGTTCCGTTTCCGCTTGTCTAATGTTTTCTTTACGGCGAAAGTGTTTTAAAACGTGTCGCCTTCATAGCTGGCGGGCAGTCGCTCATGCCGCTATTGGCACAGTGTCGTATAGCGGTTAAGCTGTACCTTCCAATTGCCATAACCCCACCCACGTTTGCCATATCCCATTCCCATATCCCACTCCAAGCTGCTACTTCCTAGGGGAGATCAGGGGAGTCTCCGGGCCCGCTCCTCCGCCTGTGGGTCGCTTTAGTAGCCATTTCCATATTGATTTCTTTCTACCTTCGGGTGGCAAAATCCCAATTGCCCGAGGGCCACACCTTTTATATTACTATTGGAATTATACTTTAGTGGTTCGGGAGAGGCTTGTTTTTCTTATTCATTTTTACTTTTCAGTCTATACTATGTACGCCGCTACCACCACGGCAAGCGGCTGCTTCAAACGCAGCCACCGGTGGAGCGCTTCTGAGACCCAGCTTGCTCTTCCCAAGCTCTCGTAACGCTTATTTCAGCGCACATAGTTCTAAGGGAGATTGTCTTTCTTGACCTAGCCGTAGCAACAGAAGGTCACGTGACCTCTCGCGCCAAAATCTTTAACTGACACCTGCCACTGAAGGTAGATTGCCTGCAGCCCTTGGGGCAGGTTGCCACTTGCCCACCCTGGAAGGTGACCAACTTTCTTTACCGTGACACGGACGGACAGAAGTCGTATTTCCTAAAGGACGGGACCGCTACTGCTATCGATTTAAAATGCCGGCGACAATGTCAATGAGAGTCCTTCAACCCAGCCAATTTTTAACGCGATAGCATTAACGATGCCGTACAGTTGACTACTCGGCGTCGGCATCGGCGGCCCGAAAAAAGCAGGTGGGCCACCTGCCACCAATGTCAGGTGACATTACGATGCCATCACAATCAGCCCACCGTGGCTGGTGACAACCTACCCGCCGTGGCAGGTGCGAGTTGATGATTGGTCGAGAGAGGTCACTTCACCCTACGTCGTCATCACAACCTGGCAACCAAGGGAGGCGGCAACCTGCTCACTGGGTTGTGAGCTACCTGCCTAGCGTGGAAGGTGGAAATGAAAAGAATTCAAAAAATTCAGTGCACGTGTCATCTGCCCGCCGTGCCGCTGCGCATGAGCCTTCAGGGAACTTCGGAAGAGCGAGCTGGGTCTCGCAAGCCCAATAAGTAGCTGCGTTTGAAGCAGCCACCTACCGGGGATGTGATGCATTAAACATTCGCTTGACTGACCCATCATCTTAGATATGGGGGGCGCGAACGCTAAACGCCCTAGAAAGCGGAGCTTTCACAGCTAAACTTCCTGTTCTCCTTAATGGTTTGATTCGAATGCGAATGGATGACGCAGGGCAGCACTTTCGACCACATAGGGTTCTTTAACGTGCCCCGACGTCGCATAATACAGGGCCTCTAGAATTTCGCCTCCATCGAAATTCGACCGCCGCGGCCGTCATCCAACCCACGTTTTTCAGTTCAGCAGCCAAGCGCCACAACCAATGAGCCATCGCGGCGGCTGTTCTGCTTATAGCTTCATTCTGACATAGAAGGGTAATTTTATTGCTGTCCTGTCGCCTTGCTCTGTGTTCTAGTGCAGGCCAAAAAAGTTAATATCAACTGCTTATTGGTGTCTCCAAGTCACAAGCAGACGTTGATTGGCTTGAATGAAGCACGTTCTGGCAGAGAGAACGCAGCCCAGATTTATTTGCGTCGCAGATTTTAACGGCAACTGCCTGGTGACAAAGCCATCGTCAACGGCCATAAAGTGCTAACGTGATGAGAGCAGAGAGGAACCGACAAGGAGTCAGTTACAACATGACGTCAGCCCCTGCGCTTCTATTGTTCTAAGAAGAGAAAGCGATAACTGTAGTAGCAAAGCATCAGGACTGTTCGCTTGCTTAACGGTCCTTCGATGATTGTCGGCAGAAGGACGCTATCGCCGATAGGAGTTTTGCAGGGTGAGCTGTTCTATCTCGACCCCGTCGTCAAATATCAAAGTTCGTGACCTGTTTTCAGCGGTCACATGAGCCTCACGGGTCATGTCCCCAATAAACATAATACACATAAAACCACATAGTTACACGTACATGGCTCCTTTAACTGCTGTGGATCGGCCGTCAGATCGCCCGTCGCTCGCAAATCTTCCCGGTCCAGGCATGCCGTGGTGTATTCACGCCTACTGTATGCTGTTGGGGCTGCATCACGCTCAGGTAGCCATGCGACGCCACCAGCACGACCTAACGCGGCCTGCGCAGAATGCGAGACTAAAAAGCCACGGGCCAGAACGAGCTGCAGAGGACGTGGCGCTTCTACAAGTCCTGCGAGGACGTCATGGAGGCTGGCACTGACAACGTGGCCACCGTGGTGAGCGTGCTGGACGACGTTAGTGGAGGTTAAGAATGAGGTGGAGTGAATTTAGCTGGGCATGTAATGCGAAGGCAAGATAATCGGTGGCCCTTAAAGGTCATGCAGTGGATTACAAGAGAAGGTAAGCGTAGCAGGGAGCACCAGAAAGTTAGGTGGGCGAATGAGATTAAGTTTGCGGAGACATGGTAGGCGCAGCTGGCAAAGGACAGGGTTAATTGGAGACATATGCGACAGGCCTCTGCCATGCATTCGGCGTAGTGAGGTTGATGATGATGATGAATTTAGCCGGTACAAAGAGTAGAACGTTTGAAACTGAGCTCCTGATTTCGCAGGAACTACTTAAAGGGAAAATATAGGGATAACGTTGCGAGTCATGAAAAGAGATGCAATATAACACGCATATTAACATCCAATCTGAAATCAAGACGTGGAGATTGAAATGGGGAGGGCATGCTCTGCAGAGACCTGATACCCGATGGCCTCTTCGGGTATCTCAGTGGATTCTAATAGAAGGTGAGCACAGCAGGCAGGAATATAATTATCACTTACCACTTACGGAGAGGGTGAATACTAGATCAGTGGCAGAGGCCTTGTTACGAAGTAGACGAAACAAGTCTGATGATTTTGGTAGAACTGAGCCGACAGACGTAAAAATTATACTTTTTGCCCTCACCCGGAGTAAGAGAGAATATAAGTGGAGCTCGTTATGCGATTCAAAACAGCAATCTGTTTGCGCGCTCGCTCAACTGCTCCTCCGAAGTGACGTGCACGCGCCCACCGTTGACCCCTCCTAGACACCATCAGCAAAAGCGCAGCACAAGCCTCGAGTAAGGAGCAGGAAGAGAAGGAAAGGCAGGGAGGTTAACCGGAAGAATAAACCGATTTGCTACCCGGCACGGGGGGAAAAGGGGTGAGGGGATATAAAGATGGAGAAAAGAGAGTAACAAGAAAATAACGAGTAAGTGGATCGGAAATGGCTTTGTCTCGGAAATCATCGAGCTTTCTCTTCATTTGACCAACTGTACCTGTGTCTTGCTGTTTCCCTTGCCATTATGCCTCCAAAAAATTACAAAGGGTTGCGCCAGGGATATAACACGGCTTATTAACGCGAAACCTGGCTCGTATTTCCGGTAGCACTTCTTGCCGTATGTGGGCCGCTTTCGCTCAGCGCGATGAGGCAGCGTTGCGACGCTCCATGATTGGCTGCCGTAGCCGTCCACGGGCCAAGCTCGGCCATAGCATCCGCCCGCAGTCGCTTCCGATGAGTAGTGTTCATCTGACGACGATGCATGGTGCGGTCCCAGAGATGAGCAGCTACACGTTCTGCTGCGTGCACGGGTTCCTTTTTCTTTCCTACTGCGACGCGAATGCTCTCTCAAGTAGGTCCCCGCGAACTACACTTGCAGCGTGCATAGGCGTCCGGTCTAAGCTGATCTCCCTTGTCCTTAAGTTTCCTCCTCTGTTTGCTCTCACCTCTCTTCCGCTTTCCTCCTTTTCTTCTTCGAGGATTCAAGATGACAAAAATCACCGGCGTCTAATTTAACCGGCAGTCGGATTTGAGCAGTTCACGCGGCTGGGCCTCTTCTTATTCCTCGTGACGTGCTTTTGTGATGTTGGCAGTTTTCTTTCGGCACTGCTCGTTTTATGGGTCGAAACCCCTGTCAGCTATGAGAAATAACCCTCTTCCATTCATGTGCGCGAACAGCATTGGTCGTCATGCTCTTCGTACTGGGCGCGTTAATGCATTAGATGCGTCCGTAAAGAGCTTTAAGCATGCCCACGCGTTTCCTCTGCAATGCGAGGGCGTGTGCTTCCAAATTCGTTGTCTTCGTTACTTGGCCAGCGCTGGCCACCCACTGCTGCAGACGGCTGGTCACTGACAGTCATCGTGGATGAGTACCCTAGGACTGCTTTCTGCTGCAGTAAACATGAATAGTCGAGCACACTTATTACAACCGCATGTATAACAAACGCTCGCTTATCACCAACGAGGGCGGCGCTACCGTCAAAATATGCATTATGGAAAATCGAACTGCGCCGCAAATAGAATGAACAAACGTGGCGGCGTATCTCGGTTAGAACGAATGAGGAGGGGCCGTAAACTCGGCCGCGCTGTCGAAAAACACGCACTTCCAGCTAGCCCAAAGAAGGAAAAGCGGATCCGGGCCCCTGCGACACCTTTTTAATTCTGTAATGAACATGAGGATGTGAGTTCTATTAAATGCAGCCATCGGAAACGCGTGAAAGACACACGTGGATCGATAGTGTGTTAACATCCTAATATCCACGAGTTGGATCGGCAGCAATCGGCGGCAGCCAACTCTACATACGAGCTCCAACTCGTGCTCGATAAGTTTACAACGCACCACATGTTGCTTTCTCTGGCATTGATGACAAAGAAGTTGGATTGGCAGCAATCGGCGGCAGCCCATTGTCATCGCCAACTCTACATACGAGCTCCAACTCGTGCTCGATAAGTTTACAACGCACCACATGTTGCTTTCTCTGGCATTGATGACAAAGAAGTTTTCGCCACGAAATCCGCCAAGATCCAGCCAAGATCCAGCCACAGGACATGGGCGCTATTCACGTGCTCAACTTTCTCTACCACCTACGTTATCCTGATAAAACACATGCACCAGACGGTGATGTTCGGATTCGGATATATTTGCTCTCTACTTTGGAAATTATTAAAGCCGCGCGGATGGGACTGACTGCTCAGTGCATCAGGAATTCCATTCGTAAAGCGTGCTTTATGGACGAAGTAACAACTGAGAACGCTGTTGAGCGTCCGCGTGATTAGACACATGAGGATTTGTATCAATTCGTTTGTTCCTGGACAGATAGTCGGACATACTTCGCCAGAGATGCCTTCGTTGGTGGTGATCATGACGCGGGCATCGAAAAGTCAGCGGACGACGTCATTGTACGAGATGGATAGACCACTTTCCGACTGCCGAAAATCTTATGACGATCACGAGGAGACTGACCTGCCCGTAGTTGTCGCGAACACTTCACCACGATTTCTTAAATCGTGTTCTCAAGGCAGCTAGATTATCGGAACTTAGGACCTCGGCGAGGTACATAAAGTATGACCTCTATTGAAGGCTTGGACAGCACTGCGATATAGTCTCATTTGAAGAAGCCACGCGGATAACGAACTTTTTTAAGAAATAAACGTCAGTTCCATTGGACTTTGTTTTTCTGACTAAAATGAGAAGTGCAGTTAGTATGAACCTCCGATACAACGAACGCATTCCGGGAGACCGTCAAGTTCACTTTAAGTGGACTCGACTATGCTACCAAACCTCTCACAACTTCATTCTTCTAAGCGATGAACACCTCCCTTATGCCGTTGGCCTGATCTCAGTTTTCTACAACGAGGTACCTTGCCTTTCGCCTCAGCGAACAATCTTCCGTTTACCACGATTGCCATAGTCCCCCGGTAGCCGCTTTACTGTCGAGTAACGCTGTTCATTAGAGCACGTCAAAACCAGCGGTAAGCTCTAGCAGCACTGCATTCAGATTATAGGTGGTGGTGGTGGTGAAAGCATTTATTTGAATATAGAGGGATCTCCAGAAGCCAGGCTAAACTTCAGCGCTCCTAAATGTTACGCTACGAACACGTCTGGTGTTCCAGAAGCGTACGTCTGGGGCCAGAAGCCCTCGGACGTACGCCCTTTGCCAAAAGTGACCAAGCAGCAGGCTTTTGCTTCTCAAACGTATAACGGAGCCTTGACGCCCCCCCCCCCCCCCCCCCACACCCTCTTGAGACCGAGAGGTGTTAAAATGTGCCAGACAAGCATTCACTCTACTTGGCATAGATTCAGATTTTAAGGGCTACCATAGGTGCTTCGCTGCGCGGCTAAGAAACAAACCACGGCTGCCCGGTTACTTTTCGCAAAGATGGTACCTTGGATTTCGCGACAATGTGCGCAGCATGCGGCCGAAGACTCCTTTAGGTAATCGTCACCGACCTGACCTGTCTACCTCTCTTGTCCTCGTTTGTCGCCCACTAAGCCAACCTGCAAATCATAAATCACCAACTGGCCCAAAACTCCACTTTGCTGAAGAACTTCCATTGCATTTGCTCGTTGCAGACTGGACGTCATCACCCGTAGAGGAACCAACGCTCATATATACATACGTACGCCTACAAACGTGCACCTCCCCCCTCCCCCCCAGACACACACTGCCTGCACCCGGCCGTAATGTAAAACTGCTGTGAATGTTGGTGGATTTATGAAATTGTAGTTGGGGAAGCGCTAATGCTACAGTGAAGGCTTCTTTTTTACGACATCTCGCTTTCTAACTGAACCATCTTGAGTAGGAATAACTTGAAGAAGGCGTCTAAACGACTCAATCTTCTTCAGACTCTTCCGAATTGCTGAGAGTACTGGGAGTCATACCCGCTGCGGCCACGCAGGTAGTAGAGGACATCGGGGACATCCACACGGACATCGTGCACAACTGGCGCACTGTGAACATGGTGTACGCCACCATAGGAGAACAGCTGTCCTGGCTGCTGGGCAAGGAACTTGAGAGCAGCAGGCTGTACCCGTTCGAGTCGGAGCGTGACACTACCATACTGCCAACGGGCATCACCTTTCCCTACTACCTCCCATACGTTCCGGCCTACCTGAAGTGCGTACACACTAAATCTGAGGCCCTTGCAACGCCTTGTCTAAATGTTGTCACTGCCATCAAGCTTTAAAAAAATTTGTTTGGCGCCATACTGCTGCCGAAGAGCAACAAACACTGCGAAAAATTAATAGACAAGGAACACAGGTGATAACTAAGACAATACGTTCCAAGGTGCAGCCACTCCTGCGGCTATAGTTGGATATAAATTGAATGAATGAAGGTGTAACGTTAAGATACCGGAAGCGGGCAGAGAGGGTGAGGGAACAAACGCGGGTCAATGACATCCTAGTCGAAATCAAGAGGAAGAAATGGGCTTGGGCAGGGCATGTAATGTGAAGGCAAGACAACTGCTTGTCCTGAAGGGTAACGGAGTGGATTCCAAGGGAAAATAAATGTAGCAGGTGGCGGCAGAAGGTTAGGTGGGCGGATCAGCTGGCAAATGACAGCGTTAATTGGAGAGACATGGGAAAGGCTTTAGCCCTGCAGCAGGTGTAGTCAGGCTGATGATCTTGATGATGAATGAATACTGAGGACATCTTCAACCAATTTTTGTACCATTGCATGGCTCTTTTTGGCTGTGCTTATGTCTGTCCGGAAGCAAATTATGCAATTATTGCAGCGAAGGTTGGATTTCAAAGTTTCAGCGATGCGAGAGAGAAAGAGAATAAACTTTATTTTGCTCCAGTTTTGTTCGTCTGCAGTGTCAGATGACTTAGATTAAGAAGTTTGCAGGCAAAGGATGGATGCAGCTGGCAAATGACAGGGTTAATTGGAGAGACATGGGAAAGGCCTTAGCCCTGCAGTAGTTGTAGTCAGACTGATGATTTTGATGATGATGAATGAATACTGAGGACATCTTCAACCAATTTTTGTAACATTGCATGGCTCTTTTTGGCTGTGCTTATGTCTGTCCGGAAGCAAATTATGCAATTATTGCTGCGAAGGTTGGATTTCAGTTTCAGCGATGCGAGAGAGAGAGAGAGAGAATAAACTTTATTTTGCTCCAGTTTTGTTCGTCTGCAGTGTCAGATGACTTGGGTCATCTTCTCTTGCACAGGGTTGTCTGCCCCTATTCCAGGTCTCCGCTGGATGCCACCGCCAGCTTGGCCCGCCGGATTAGACCAATTTGATCGCACCGGCGGTCGCTGGAGAGCAATCCCTCGCACTGCACCGCACTCGGGTTTGGTATGGCTGGGACCACGGGTATTCTCGGGCATTCCCACGAAATATGATATAGCGTGGGCGTTTCGTTACACCATGGACATGTATCTTTACATTGCGTGGGGTGAATTTTGCTTAGTATGGAAGATTTCTAACTTGTGACGTCAAGGTAAAAGTAAAAAAGGGACTCCGTGACCGCGGCTATGAATTGAATGTCGGTCTAGTGCAGCCTCATGGATTCGTATTTCACAGCTTTCTTGACGTCACTGTACTTGCGAAAGCGGCTGCTGGTGGTGGAACCTCTTTTTTACTTTTTCAAACCTCTAAAAGCTATGTTTTCAGGCTAAGGACCATCTTCCTTGTAACGAGGCGGTCCATCGATACAGGCCAGCTCCAATTTGCCTCCACTGACGACATTTTAAATCGGCCTGTATATTAATTTTCTCTCGTCTAGCTGCAGTACAAGCAACCGTAACAGGCTGAGCGAGCCCCGCTTCACAGCGCTTTTTAATATCCCTTTCTGTGTTATACTTGGGCTCGCCAACAGGCACGGCACCTTCGCCACGTCCCTAGCTCGCGTTACCTCGAAACTCTACTGGAGCTTCAAGCCCAAGGCGGCGGCCGCCTTCCGGCACTGCTGCACCGTCTCCGCCGGGTGGTCTCCGCTCCTAGGAGACGTGCAGGGCGCCAGCGCCATCGAAGCCGCTGGCGCCCTCTATGGTGCGACTGCAAAGAAGGATAGACGCAGCTCTGGAGGTAACGCAACCTCCGTGTTCCGAGAGGAGGAACTTCCGCTGCCGGGCCTGGAGAACCTGTCGCCGCGGCAGCTCTTCTACGTGTCTTCCTGCTGCCTGCAGTGCACCGGCAGCAAGATCCCCGTGAACTGCAATGGGACTCTGCGCTGGAGCGCCGGCTTCGCGCAGGCATTCAAGTGTGCGCCCGATAGCCGCATGGTGTTCAACAACCCGCGCCGCATGTTCGCCGCCGACCAGACGCTCGTCAAGGAGGCGCCGCTTGTGACAGCCCGCGTGCCTTGTCTTTCTAAGTACAGTTGTGAGTAATATGAAGGGGAACACCTTACCGGCCGGCACGCAATTAAACACTACTTCTGAAGTATAATACGAGTAATTACAGTTTCAAGTATTTTTCCCTCGAAGAAGAAACCTGAGATTAAAATTTTTGCATAACATTTTCTATTCCAAGACTAGCATAGACGGATCAAAATATTTGAAGCCGCCTTTCTATGTCTCGAAGCGAAGGGACCACAATTTAAAGTTTCATGCATTTCCTTTTAAAGGTGACGTACTCCGTTATTCGTTTTTTCTGCGAACAGTTCGCGAATGGAATGCTTTGCCGCCACATATTGTTAATGTTCTACCTAATGATGCCTTTTTTCACGCGTTAAGTGCATGACTTTTTGTTTTTTGAATGTGAAAGTGCCCCCCTGCTGTAATGCTGAAAGGCGATGCAGGTACCAAATAAAAAAAAATAAATAAATAAAAGAAGGATTCCCACTACACTTTCTACAGTTTCGTGATATTCGAGATTTTCACCAAAAAGATGATGTTCCATAATTATTAAATTCTAATCTTGAACTCGGTGTTCCCATTCTCATTTCTTCCACCTGTATGTGAATGTTTTAGGGAAATTTTTTTGTGACTTGTTTAACAACGCACGTTTGAAGAGCAGTTGAGATTTCGTGAACTTCACTAGGAAAATGGACAGTGAAAGACTTTTGAATGGTTTCACTTCTTGATAGCGGCCATTCACTATAGGGGTATTTATGTTTTAACGGGATGATTCAAAAACGTGTTATATGTGCGAATTATGACGGTCTTGAAGGTATCCTTCTTTAAGACGACTACGAACAGGAAGATCACTCTTTATGATGCGGAATTCGGCTCCATCGCATCACGTGCACAAAGCATCAAGTTTTCTCAACTGATTGTCAGCTTTACGACTGGAATGCAGTATCTTAGTGGAAACTTTGCAAGCCCCCTTGGTGGAAATACTTGGCGACTGGTTTCGGCGAAGTCTGACGAGATAGCTTTTACTGAACTTACCACCACCACGGCTTTCCAGATATAGGACTGGTCAAATGCTTTTTTGACTGAAAACCAGCTTTCGCACAAAATTTCAATGTTTCGTGGTTAGCAATGCAAAATCTTTTTCGTCAGGATAAGTGGCGATCGGCATTTGTGATAACTTTGAAGTTTTTTAACAGGAGGCCACACAGCAGATCTAGCATGCTGGAAATGCAGTGAGGTATGAATCTCAAAATGTTTCGGGTGAGCCCCAGAAACTTCATTATCGATAGTAGTTCTGGAACGGCCTATGAAATGGTTTTTTAAGGTGGCTGTTTAATGCCCGCATTGTGTATATTACAGGGTGTTCAGTGTTTAAAGGCGAGGTATGTTATTTTTGCAAAATAATTTTCTCCCATTCCTTTCTGCATGGCTCATGGCGACGACTACTGTCGGTTCCTCATGCTAACTTTGCATTTAAACTTTGAATGGGCCCCGTGACGTCAAGGGCTGTCATTGGCTCGTCATAGCACATCGCACCCTGTAACTGCTGGCATAAAAGAGCAACATATCTCATTCTTCTGCCTCCTCCGGGAACTTCTGTTTTTTAGGCGCAGAAAGTAGTCTTTTACGGGCGCCTTTATTTGGCCATCGTGAGCACCGCAGCAAAAACTAGTACTGCAATCACCATTTAAAACCTGTCCGCTCGTAACGCATGTGCTGTTCTGGCGGCGCCACCATCGAATCCAGGTGGGCTCAAAACCCAACTTGACGGCCATCTACGAAAGAACAAGCAATAGCAATGACGAAAACTAATGACCGAAAACATCTAATGAGACTGCACATAGGGGCAGAATGAATTTTAATACTTGATACGAAACACGAATTATCCCCTTACTCATTTTTTTCACATCACAACACCACGAGAATCACAACCTCAAAAATGTGGTTAATGGAGTTTGTGGAACCATGCTTTTCAAACATCACTCATCAACTTCCAAGCATGACCACCCCGTACATGGTCGTTGACTTTTTCCGCACTTCTTACTTCCTTTCTCATTAAATTTGTATTTCGTGTTTTCATGCAAAAATAAATTCAGCTCTGCATCAAACGGGCCCATTTTGTTTCTCCTCCACAGGTACAGGCGATGGCTGCATGGAAGGAAATATGTTAGTGGCATTTAACCAATGATAACTTCATTATAGTCTAAGTAACAACCACGTCGTTTTCTAAATAATACGGTTTCTCTGGAGAAATAATACCCGCATGACATTTCTTACCTAAATGTATAATTAACAGTAAAATTCGGTATTTGTCAGCAAACTGGCTGTTCACTTTCATATCAGAGCCACACCACCGTGCTTCATCATGCACCTTGGGCGCTTCAAGTTTATTTTTTCCTATGGCAGTATGTTACAGGCGTTAGCCTCCTGTTTGTCACATATTTTTCATTCAGAAACTTCTCTTCCCTCTATCCCCAGGGTGCTCACACCCACCATGCACATCATAGAAGAGTCGGTTTGTTGACAAAAATGCTCCCTGCTTCAACAACTAGACGCCACTAGGGTGAGCTCGTTTAGTTGAATACTAATGTTAGCACATAAATAACACAGTTAATAATACTGATAACAGTTCATATAAAACAATAACCGGCAAAGTTAACATAATCAAAAGCCTAATATAATGTCAGGTAATATTTTATATTGTAAGCACTGATGTCAGACATATTAGATATGTTATTCATGCGTTAGTATTATAAATGAAATTATATATGTAACATTACATTTAATGCATTCATTTAGCTAAGTTTTAATTAAACACAAACTACGAAGAGGAAATGTGATATTCAGAGAATGTCATCAAGAATACGTTGATAAAACATAGTATGCACCCACATTGAAACTCTCTTACTAACCATGCAGAAACAACAAAGGAAAACGTATTTCTATAGCGGTTATGCGGCAGTAAGTTGAAATACCCCCCCCCCCCCCCTTTTTGCGAAGGCACAATCCATGCAGGGGAGATAACTGCACTTGGCATCATTGAGGGTCTCTACATCAGGTGCCGTTAAATTTAAACAGCCCAGTCACATGCTTGCCGGTACCACTAAGTACGTCCCCTGCTGCCTTCTTCACAATGGCATGTTGCCTTTCACAGATAATAGACAAATACTGCGAAAGAGGGCTTGAGAGGTCCGGCGACAAGTTGTTAAGCATCACGTTTCGTATGTACCCCTCTTCGTGGTACTTTCCCTTCGAGGCTTGCCGCCTGAACCGTGCTTCACTTTTCTCCGTGCGTGTATACAGCTGGATCTAGTTATGAAGCTTGAATGTCGGCTTCTTCGTCCAACCGTTGGCAATGGGGTATAAGGGAAACACCGCGGCACAAAGGAGTTTTCTGGAGGCTCCATGCTCGTTCACTTACGGAGTGGAGCGCTCTGCATGCGCAACTGCGTTGCAATTATCCTGACCGACGTGCGCATGATCTTCGTACAGTGGCTAGAGGACACTGCGGAGCAGTGCCGCACTCAGCGCCGCCATGGCAGGTATGACGACACTGGGGAAGTGAATGTGCTGATCGCACTACGTGCTCCAATTTTCCGCCGCGTTTTGTGTACGACCGCCAGCTGTGCTCTTGGGTTGCATCATGTGCTGTGCTTTCAAGTGTTGCAAGTGGCCTTTTCTGGTTTTATGCGCATTAAAGGCTTATAGCAATAGTGTTCCAGCCGCTCTGAAGGGCTTAATTCAGGTGAGTTTTATTTTATTGTGGAAATTCACACTTTGGCATCAGTGCAACGCAGCATTCCAATGGGTGGTGCATACAATGGTTGTTAAGGGACAATTATGGTGTATGAAAACCTTTTATCTCTTGAAGGCCTCTTAGTTGCATAGACTCAGCTAACTATAGTAACTGGCATGCGTTTCTATTGCGTTTTTTGTATACGTTGGCGAGGTGCTTAGTGTAGGTGCTTGTTGACTATTTCTTCACGAATTCGCAGTTGTCGCAGTTGTCGGCAACAGCTAATTTGCACTACGACGAGGTGCGCGCACTCTGCAGAACATAGTCGAACACTAAAGTTTATGGGACATGGAGATCGTAAAAAAAAACACAATTGTTTGGTACTCGACTTAAGCATGCAGCCACGAATTGGAATGTATTCTTTGCACTTCCCTGCGCTACATGCACAGTGCACTTCCCTGCGCTACCTCAACGCCTGGCCGCACCTCCTGCAGGCGAGGAAATCCAGCTTTTTTGTGATTTTGATGTTCGGAAAAATTTTGTGGTCTACAGTACGTCCTATAGGCAACAAAGCTTACGGGATGCGAGTTCTCGGATTAAAAAAAAAACCAGTTGCATGGTAATATTATGGGTGGAAGTACACGCCCTGTCATACATTCCTACATCTGAGGTGATATGTTTGTGTGGCAATGCCTATATAATCCCCCCACCACCCTCGTATTCTGTTACCTCCTGATTCGGACAGTATACGTACCGTCCTGTTTCAGAACATCCCAAACGTCAAAGGAACTCGAGCGCGGCGAGAAGCCGCACAAGTGCCGAAAGTTTGGTTAGACGCCTGCATTAGAAAGTAGCTCTAGCACTATCAAAATTCTAAATGCATGTCGCAGGGAGTTCTAACTTGTGCGTAATTTGAAAATGTAGCTTTAAATGCACACACCTAAGACTGACGTTGAATTTGGCACATGATATTGACTTGACTGTCCGGACTGCTTCAATCCACTTCTCGGTCGTGCAGCTTACCCGAAAACTTGGATCGATCAAAAAATTTGAGCCTCACGAGTCACGGGGCCAAATCTAGGGTAATCTAGTTTTCTCTTCATAGACATACAGCATTAAGATGGCTTTCATATTGCACTAGAACTGCAGAGGAAGCAACTGTAATGACATAAAAGACAGTTTAAACGAAATTTCTGTTGTTCCTTTATTGTTTCAAGTTATCTATACAAAAGTCAGTAGCCGTTCTGTTCTAGTTCAGAAGAGAGGACTGCACACTCGTCCCACCCTTTTTCTGAACGAAGTCACACTACCAGTAAATGATGAGCACAAATTTTTGAAATAAGTTTTCTCAAAAAGTCACATTCCTGCCACACATAAGCGCCCTCAAACAGAAAGCCTAGTCCCTGAGTAAACTCAAAGTTCTCTCACAAAAACACTCGGGCTTAGATAGGACGTATTTTTATCACTCTGCAGTACGCCCTACCATAGATTATGGATGTATAGTATCTGGATGCATAGTTCAGCGAGACCATCGTACCTTAAATGACTGGATACAGTACGTAACTTAGGTTTGCGTCTTTCCACTGGCGCATATAGGATATCACACCATAAATAGCCCTTATGTAGAAACTTACGAACCATCACTTGCAGAGGGAAGAACGATGTTCATACAATCACGTGTTCATACAACCAAAACATCCGTCCACTACCTAACACATCTATGACCAAATAGTCACTAAGTGCCTATCTAGAATGCTGTTTAACAACAAACCGTAAACCACCAGGCCGATACTTTTTTGGTTTGAAGAGATGTGCTAAAACATCGGTGTACTAGACACATTACCTGCAATTGTTATGACGAGATCCGGTACCTCTATGGTACACTTTCCCAGCAATCTGTGATTTCACTCTTACACAATTCTGTAAAAAACAAACTCCACAACAGCATATCACAAGAATTTCTTACACTCAAGCAAAAGTACAGCTTCACAGATTCCACAACAGACGGTTCAAAAACAGATGCTTACGTTTGAAGTGCAGCGCTACAAGGGAATTGGAATAAAATAGTAAGACTTCCACAGTGCACACCAACCATGTTCAATGCCGAATGTTACGCCATCTGTGTAGCCGTAGAAAAACTAGGAAATGAGAACCTCACAAACAGTGTTATTTACACAGGCTCGCTAAGTGTGCTTAAAGCCCTTAACTCTAGAAAAATCACTCCGCTGCTTGGCGATGTCATACACAACATAATAACCGCCATAACTCAAGGACAGAACATAAAGCCGTGCTGGGTACCAAGTCATGTGGCCATAAAAGGCAATGAAAGAGCAGATTTCTACGCTGTTCAAGCTTGTGGCAAGCAAATTAAAAATGTAAACATGCCCTATAAAAATTGCTTGAACTTAGTACACTGTAAAGCAAGGAAAAAATGGCAGTCCGCCTGGAACAACGAAACAAATAACATCATCTCATCAGCCTTACTACACCCACTGCAGGGCAAAAGCCTCTCCCATGTCTCTCCAATTAACCCTGTCCTTTGCCAGCTGCATCCACCATTTGCCTGCAAACTTCTTGATCTCATCAGCCCACCTAACCTTCTGCCGGCCCCTGCTACGCTTACTTTCGCTTGGAATCCACGCCGTTACTCTTAAGGACCAGCGGTTATCTTGCCTTCGGATTACATTAGTTATTTCAGTGGTAGAAATAAATAAGCACACTAAATAAAACCAGTTTTAGGTCAATGGAAGTTGTGTGCACCAGAAACGTTTCAAGGAAACAATTATCTGCTGTTTCCATATAGGCCACACACAAATTACAACTTCTTGCAAACAAAACAAGACAAACCTGTTTGCAAAGAATGCGGAGATGAACTTACGGTTAACCATCTCTTATTCTCTCACGTGAAACTGGAAAAACTAAGAAGTACTTTGTTGAATTTTGTGACAAATATATTCCTTTTATCCTACACTGCTTTTGGAATAATGGATATAATGGAAATGTACACATGTCTTGCATTTTTAGCTTTTGAAGAGAAGCAGGATTTCTCAAAAAACTGAATTTTTTACCCTCTGGTCTGTTTGAATTTTAATAGACCTCAGCAAAGGGTAATTTTCACATTTCTATAAAATTCAGCAAACAATTCTTCCGATACCTTGTGGCTGGCATATGATAGCCTTAGTTGCTTATGGGCCTTAAAACAACAACCGCAATTTAATTTCATGCTCGAAATTGGAAAAGCAAAGGAAAAAGTGATTTTTTTCCATTTTTTAATCATTGCATCCTTTTTCACCCAGCACTGCTCTTAGTTGTTAATGCAATGGTAGATATGTCTTGTGTCTTGGTTTTCTTTAAAAAATGTAAATCGTGACCCAGTGTTCTGTCTGAAACACCTCAGCCATTTCTCATTCCCGAGAACAATGCTGAGGTTTTTATATGGTTGGTTGGGAGCCTCGAGATCCTAGCCCGGGCAAGTATGGGCGCTGATGTTACCAGACACATTTAAAAGCTTTCAATAATTACGTACCCATTTATAAATTCTTTTCTTTTATCAAGAGGTAGTTACTTTTTAAGCACTCTGCACCAGAGACGATTTTTCACATTTCTATAAAATTATTCAGAACATTTCTCCTGTACCACGAGCTTGGCATGTGATGGCCTTAGTTGCCGATGCGCCATAAAAGCAGACACAATGCACAACCCATCCTGCTTTTTCTGTCCCGCTCCTGTCTGCGAGGCGGATACAAAACATTCGCCTTAGACCTGCCCCTCTTTGCATGCTATCCGGCAGAAACAGCGTCCACCAGATGTCTTAGAAGAATGGGTTTTTGGGCCGCACCACCAGATGCTACTGGACTTTCTTTGAGAGTTCAGTGTGTACCTGTATTTGTAAATAATACTGTATGCCAGCAGGCACACTGCCGCAATAAAAAAAAGAAAAGCATGCCATGGAAAGCTTATGGAATGGGGCTTTGGTGAAGGAACTTTATTTACAGGCTGGACGCATTGGTTTATATTTAATGATTCACTGTGCAAATAGCCCCCTTAACATCAGGCCGCATTCAAGACTGCATGCAAAAGCGAGCATCAAGTCGTTTTTGTAGTGATAGCTAAATTACGGTAGCATTTCGAGCCTTCAGTGTGGCACCGACACCCCATGGCGCCTATGCTGTCACGTGGTGCGGAGCAGCTGCCAGTGGCACGGCGCCGTGGCTGATCACGTGGTTGGTCACGTGACCAGCCATGTGGTGCGCAGCAGCTGCTGCTGCCAGTGGTGCGGGGCGCCGGTGAAACCGAGCTGCCACAGCTGTGCGCATGCACCGTGTCAAGTGGGACGAAGATGAAGAAGGAATGCCCAGCAAAACGGAGCGGCGTAGACTGACTGACTTTGCAATTCAACTGTGCAAGTTCCACTCGGCCAGGTGTAGCTATCGTGTCACTCTGGGCTTAACCAGAGCTAAACCGCCACCATTTTTTTTTGTGACGCTGTCGGAGCTCTGCCTGTCTATGAGGCTGTTTCATCTAGTGAAAATCAACATTTCTTTCTTGGCGCCACCGAAGCATTCTTTGGGATATGTAAAAATATACATTGGCTTTGGACTTAGCGCGGGCGGACGAAGGACCTCAATTGATTGTGGCTTTAGTTTTCCGTCGTGCTGAGTACGGAGGTTGTACAATGTACGAGGCACACACTGCCATACAAACAACTTTGATCATTCAGGCAGAGAGAAAGCATCCGTCACTTACCTTGATAAGTCCATACGTGAGCATAGGCTATCCTGTAAACCCTAACGTGAAGAAAGGAATACAGACTGCAGCAAAACTGAAAACATGATCAATCCACGTTTTCTTTTTCGTGTTTAAGGGCCATCAATAATGTTTCGTCTCTATTGCTGTGGGTTATACGAAGAAAAAGCTGTACGAATAGCTCATACAGTTGAAGTTGAGTCAGGTAATGGCAGTCAGATCCATGTTATGCTGATCAAAGAGCATGTGCTTTTCTTTATTTGTTCACTTCTTATTGATACTGTTAGTTACAGGGACGTTACAGGGTTGGTTGAAAACGCAAGCGCAATATATACAGCAGGAAGTGCTCATAACCACAACCATAAACAGTAGTAAAAACTAGAATAAATAGCTCAAATGCCGAACTTGTTGCAACTGAGTTGCGTTGTGAAATGTCTTTAGCAAGAGCACAGTGTGAACACAATGATCACCGAATGCAAAACAACAGCGGGCAATCCGATGAAAACAATGTGATAACAGCATCGTGAGGCACGCTTTCTAAACAAGTACGAAATAAGAGTACCGTGAACATTGAAAATGGTGGAAAATGAATTTTCCTGCCAATCCCCGCCCGTCTCCTATTTTTGGCGCATGCAGAACTACACCTTTTAATAAAACAATGAAAACAGTATCAAGCACCACTTCTTAATGGGAACAAACCAACAACAGGACAAGGGCAAACACACTATAAGACGAGTTTACGAACAAGAAAAACAGTACGTATATATGAAGCCGCCTATAGTCAGCGGAAACAAAGGTGCCTTCACTGTGCTCACGACGGTGCATTGGCATGAGCGCACTGAATTCAAATGCATCACGAGAAAGAGTTCAAGCAGTCAGGATTGACTGAGAACTAATATACTAAAGAGGAATTTGTGCCAGTTTTTAATTTTATTCTTCCTCATGTTCCACTTTGGCTCAACACAGGTAAACTGCATCACGGGCAAAGGGATTTTCTTTTCCTGTTGACGTCTTTCTGTATGTAAATTTTTCTGTGCAGCCCGTATAGTCTTTCTCTATATGAATATATGAAGGGTCGCGCCATATTTTTGTTCTCTATTTATAAAAATTGCCAGTGTAACATATTCGTTAGCACGAAAATATTTTTCGCCCTCGTGCGTATCTACGCTCTGTCAAATCTTTTCAATGCTGCTGGGTTTTTGTCCTGCGTCTTGGGCGTCCTATCATGTCTTGTTCTTAATATCCTGATTTCACCAGCAGTTGCGCTACGCCACCGCTGTCACGATGCAGTCTGGGAGTTGTGGTACTCCGGCCGGCAGCGGCGTCGGCGTGGGGAGCAGTCCTATTTGCGTCGCCACACAGTGTTTCTTGGCGTGAGTGCTGGACCGATGTAAGGTTGGGGGCGAACAAGTGTGCGAAATTTTATGGTCGTATTCAGGAATCCACAATGTGCATGCTTGATGCGCATGCATTGTCATTTCTGATAATTTGAGCTGTCATAGTAGTGATAGTGCTTTCTCTATTTCATGGAATGAGAATGCATCGCTAAAAACCGTAGAAATGTGTTGCCCATCGGTCTTTGTGGATATGTGACATTGCCATTTCAGCAACATGTCATTTATGCCAGAATATCACTCCCTTTTTACTCAGTATTTCTGAAAATAAAAAAAAGGACGCTTATCTAGTGTTTACTCATAAGTCAATGTGTTCACACTCGTGTTGAGAAAATAGTGAGTGAGTCGCATGGCAGGCGCCCTGGTAGCAAATATTATATTACCTTAAATCAAAAAGAAATTAGAGTTGAAAATGCGCTCGAAAATGAACTCATTTGTCACAGTAATAAAAACCACTGGAACTTTATTTGGCGCATTCAAAGCCTCCCCTATTGGCTCCTTTTTTTTATTTTAAACGGAACACAACCAACCCGGCGAACACATTGTGAATATATTTATATGTTGACACGAAGCAAAATAAATACTGCATGGACAGTTTTAAATGAGGACTATGATGGAAAAATAGACACCAAACGTACTGTTACACAGCTCTAGTGAAAGACGAGGTGGATGCAACGAATATTAACACGGCGAAATAAGGCGGCAAGAAATCTACACATGCTCTTAATGGCGTGCATCGTTTATGCGTAGAACTGTTCTTTCTGCAAAATGAGCCAAAATAACGGTCAATCGCGTTTTCATCGTCACCTGCAGGACTTTTAACGACAGGGTCCGAGTAACAAGCGCAACATTGCCGAAGCGGTCAGTCGATCCACTCCCTGCTGCAACTGAATACCCTCTCAGCGCTGCGTCTGCTGTGATTAGCATTGAATCCATAAACTTCGTAGTGACGCCTCTGTTGCATTTAGCTCAACGCAGTAAATGACACTGCGGAAAACTACTGCGACCGGGTATAATGCCAATCAAGATGCCAATAAAGTGGGCTTCCGTGCAGACAGCGCCACAAAGGACTGCAACCAAGATGACTCTTGGCTTCTTCCTGTAAACAGGCATATGCGCAGTGGCCTTTGTGAAATTGGTCTATTCTTCGCTAACTACTGCTTAGGATGACTGCTTTGGCTTTCCTTTTCTTGTTTGTTTTACACTACTTTCACGTCAGCTCTACGACTGGAATACTTACTCTCTTCCTCGCTTTTACATGGCTTCAACTGCACTGAGTCCCTCACTCATTGCTGTACTGTGGTTGATCATCCCCAGCAAAGCCGTTGCATGCGTGCACGTGTCTTCTCATATGGGCCACGTCCCAGCGCACTCTCCCGGAGTGCGGGCAGTGCAGCTGGTACTGGCAGCCGTGCACCACCCTCTCATGTCTCACTTCACCACCCAGTCGCGTGAACCTCTTGCCGCACTGTGAGCAGGCGTGGGGCCTCTCCTCTGTGCGAGTCACAAGGTGCCTGTTGAGGTCTCCCCTCTGGGTGAACCCCTTTCCGCAGCGGGGACACAGGTGGGATGCAGCCCCATCGTCCACAGAGTGCTGCACTCTGCAATGAAGCGCCAAGGGATGGGCTAGGCTGACGCGCTGTCCGCACTCGGGGAACTCGTGCGGCCTCTCCCCAGAGTGCATCAGCTGGTGGCGGGTGAGACTTGCTTGCTGAGTGAAGCACTTTTGGCAGACGTGACACATGAAGGGATGCTCGCCCGTGGGGGTCCTCTCGTGTGTGACGGCATTAGCTCTGGATGGAAGCGAACGAAATAAGGAGGGAAGAGCATGTCAGCCTTATTATTTCACGGCGCAGAGGTGATAAACTAAGAAGCCCAATGCATGCTACCACACGTGGCCGGGGATCCACCTCCTAGTGTCACTAGTTCGTCCAGGAGGAGAGCCGAAAGCAAAAGCGTATTTTTTCAATGATTCAACTGCATCCTGTTGAAACACTTTCCCCTTGTAGCACCGAGCTATTGCCCCTACCTCTTCCTGCCCTTCTTGAATATGGATATTGGAACAGCATTGTTTTTGTCGCAGGTGTATCTACATATTAAAAAAAAAAAACAAGGTGTCTTACTTTTCATTGCTCGAAAAGGGGCAGTGGGCGCAGCGGTACCTTCCCTCTGGCCTCTGCGGGTGCTTGCGCCGCCTGTGCTTCTCCAAGCCGTCTTGCGCAGAAAACAGCTCGCCGCATGCGTCGCAGGAGAAAACCGGTTTCGGTTTTGCTTCGTGATTTCCATTTCCTGAGGGTATAAAAACGGACAATTTGTGGAGAGCTCGGGAATGAATTATCAGAAGGTTCAGAATTAATCTTCAGTCATCACAAATTCACATCTATACACACGTGTTCAGAAGAGTTACTACCGCTTTGTTATCGTCATCTCGTGCAGTTGCTTGTGCAAAGTACCACGGGCGCAGCTCTGTACTGGCAAGGACAACTGCATGCACGCTGGCCGTTCTTCCGAAGGTGACAAAAGAGCGGGGGAAATAGACGTTTATGTCAGTGTCGGCACCAAGAGGGAGGCGAGGGTTTACAGCCACCATCCCAAAGACCTGGCAGACCTAACCAAATGTTTTCCCAGCGCTTCCTTGAGATGCTGACGAGGAGAAAGCTTTCCAATACTGAGGGCGTGGCTAAGTGCTCTCGCTGGCAGGCGAGTATTCGAAGCTCTCGAAAGTTCATTTTGTTATTTTGCTTCTCTCGTTTATTTTGTCTTCACGAGGAGTAATAGCACAAATGCATCATGTATGCTTTAAATTTGACCCTCCCTCCAATCTCCCATTATTTTCCTTCTTTAAGCTGCCCAACCACGAATATTCTGGCGCCATTCGTGGTCCATATATAGAGGGCGTATCACTGTCAGCAATGCTTTCAAACCGGCTTTTTGAGTTAGAAAGGCACTTTTTCCGCATGGCATTGTCAGCGGTGTAGTGTATGAGAATACATCTAAAGGCCAACTGACATGGAGCGAACTATGGCAGGGCGAAGCTCGCGCGGCCAGGACTAGCGCAATGCAAAACCGGCGTGCCGTCACCGTGCTGCGCCACATGCTGCGAAACATATGTGGAGATAGCTCAGGAGATGCCATGGGGGAAGCAAGGAAAACTCAGGAGAGGCTCTGGCTGTCCGCCAAAAAAGAGTGCAACAAATCATGCGCTTTCGCAAGTACTACTGGGAGCCACTTATACCAGCCTGATTCAAGAGCTGGAATGGCAATAATTGACAAATCAGCAGTTGTACTGTCATTTTTTTTTCATTCCTCGCGTGACCTAAACACAGCCATCGTTGGGCTGATTAAACCGAAACAGCATCAAGAAGAAATTCAATTATAAACTATGTAGCAGCCTTAGGCGACTAACACGGCGTTGTCTATGCATATCAACCTCTAACACATGATTTGAAGGAAGAAAGCACGCAAGCAAAAATTTGGTGTTTATACTCCTTTAATACGTGCTAAATACAAAGCAGGTAAACTAAACAGATTAGTTACCTGTTTAATTGTTACTGTTAAGCTTCTGATTTATTGAGAGCCATGTAGCCCAACATAGGTGATATCCATAATAGTCCTTAGATTTTTGAAAATCTCTTGTCAACGTTAATCAGCTCACCCAACCCATTTGCGGTTGTTCATCGTTGGCGTGAAATGACGAGACCCTCAACTTCCGCGGGCGGCCGCGACCTGAGCGAACGTTGTGCCGTACCAAACGAGGAGCTCCTCTTCGGCGCCCACGGCCTTGGGCGTCCAGTAGTATACGTTGCCGGAACGCCTGATGGCCACCAGGCACTCCTCCCGCGGACTGGCCGCGCAGTTCACGTAGCGCATCCAGTGGGATCTGTCCCCCAGGAATATCTCGCCGTCTTTGCGGATCGCCTTGGTGTTCTGTCCTCAGCTTCAGCCTAGGGACGCCGTGAAACATTCTCAGTGAAGCTTTTTTCTTTTCGCCTCTCCATCGCAAGCCTGCTGAAAGCTACGATGAAGTAAAGGGGTCGTATATTTACTACATTTTATTTCGGCAATTTCTTTTAGTCATTTGTCATGGCTTCCCACTGACCGGTGGACGACCCCAAAGACAGAGAACCAAAAGAAATCAAAACGAAACTAAGATCACGAAATGTGGCTCGAGTCGCTTGTATCCTCCAGCTGATGATGGTATTACCTGCTTTGCAGGGGGGTTCCTTTCTGAAAGGTCATGCTCCTGAGCACCACGTTCCATTTCTCGAGTGGCAAGAAATTGACCAGTCTTGCGAACATATTTCTATGAAGTACGCATTGAGAGTCATTGTGCGCCAACAAAAGCTATGAATAATGCTGAAAGATTGAAGAATCCCAGGAACTTTCCGAAAGAATGTATTAAGGGTGGTTTTGGTCAATCTTAGCCTAACGCCAAAGCATAGGAGACAGCAACAATGTCTACACTGATGACTTGTGAAGCTGAATTCAACCAAGGCATGGCACATACCACGCCTTTAAACACAACTGTTTGCTGTCCTTTTTCAGTAAGCCAGATATTTCGCTAAGACAAAGACTGAACCTACTACCTTCCGTAATTGAAAGATCTTGCCAAGAGAGCTTCGGGTCGAGCATTTCGATCATACATCTGGCGATATGTACGTTTATCCTGGAAGGTATAAAGAGTTAGCCTACTCACTGAAAAGCTCCTTCACTTCATATGTGATGGCAGTATAGCCATTGAGTAAAAATATATTCTTTGATAACCATCAAACAGCTGTCACAAGGTGCAAAGACAAGTTCTCTAACCACTGCCTCAATAGTTCTAAAGAAGACCTGTGTCTGAAGCGCCTGCCAGTTGTAGCTGTTGCCCTCTCCGTTGTTCTCCACCTTGACGCCCTCATGTGGACCAAAGTAGACCTTCCTGGGCAGTGGTTTTCGCCGTGCTGGGCCCCTTTAATGGTAGAGCGGCTGATGGACAGGGCCCACGGGGAGGGTATTGTTGGCATGAAGCGGGTCGCCGGCCTCCACCTGCGAACAGCGCGCCAGTTTGAGGCCCACTGGCTAATGTTTTTTATGCACTGGAAATGCACAGATTACACTTTTCATATTCTCTGGAGCTGAAGTTCCAGACTCGACAATTCTCTTCATTTGCGTTCGCTTGAATGTGGTAGTCTTTGAAACGGGCTGAAAGAATGAAAAGGCGTGCATGTGGTGTATACCAGTGAGGTCAAAAGGAAAGGCGCAGTTAACAGTCTCCCTCAAGCTTGGTGGGAAAGGAACCGCGGCGGTCAGGGCAAAAATGAAACAGGCAGTAAAAGGAGGGAGAGGGAATTTCCATAGTCGAGAGGTCCATTAAGGTGAAGGCGCGCATTTAAGCACCACTGTCTCCGCCGGGCAAGTTCGCTGTGGTAGTGTTCATCGGCTGCCTTTACGCCGGCCGCAAACAGGTAGACGTGAACGCGGTTTGAAGACAGCGTTTTATGATTGCCTTCAAAAGTTTACGTGCTTGGCACTCACCTCCACATCCTTGACGTGGGTCAATGGTCCGTGTTCGGGGCAGTCACCAGGGCAGTCGATTCCGCAGTCATCGCAAACTAGAGAGTATCCAGGTCGTGGTTTCAGAAAATGATGCGAGGATGCTGACATTTTGTATGCAATGGTCGCTGACTGAAGGGCGCTCAAACTGTGCCTGAAATATGCATGCCTGGGTGACCATGGCTCATTATTCCATGATAAAAATGAAACCTTCAAGGATGCCTTCTCTGCGCTAGACATTTCCATTGTAAGAAGTTGTCCAAATGGCCGGTCCCTAGTGTGGAGCATGTAAGTAGCCAAGAGTGCCAGAGATTCTAGACAATCTGCACTGCATTTCCTATGTTCATCACTTACTAGTTCTGCTTAAAGACCCATTTACAACGAAGTCCGCATTTCCCGTCATCGTTTTGCAAGCCAGGAACCGGTTTTCAGACACGCACAGGTATTCCTCGTCTGAGTTTTCCTCGCATTCCATGTACTTGATCTCTTTTCGCTGCCGTCTCAGGCAGCAGTACCCGCTGGAAGACGTCTCGGACGAGGCTGCATTTGATCACAAGATAGGTGCTCTAAGCATGGCTCGTGGCATAGAATCGAATAGAGCAGCTTTAACGGAACATTACGATTCCGTGCTAAAGAAACAAACAATTAAGCTGCAGCATAATCAAGTGTCTTCTATAACATTCTATGAAAGAAAACAAAACAGCAATCCTCATCATCGTAAAACATCGCACCGTTTGTTATCCCTAGCTATTGACGTCTGAGAACTTAAGCCCATTCAATTGCCCAAAGCTCTGCCGATTCTTAGCTGGATTAGCAAGCCATCTTTATTACTTTTGCTTTATTAGCATATGTCTGCTAACGGACTCTGTTCCAGCGAAACTCTGCAGAAGATTAGCTGAAAACTGTGGTATTGCTTCTGTCAGAAACAAGCACTCTCATGTAAAGCCCCTCATGTGAAAAATCCTCACCCAAGGGCCATTGGAGTATCTGTAATAAATAAGTAAATAAATAAATAAATGAACGTCAAATCATGCCTTTCCAGCTGGAAATGCCCAGTTACAACTAGAACTACAAATCGTGTCCAGCTGGAACATTTCTTGCTCTCAGTCTCCAGCTGTAAAATTTTCAGCCCCAGTAGCTACAGCTCGAGTCTCGTCCATGTACGGCGAGAAAATGTCACCCCAGCTGGAAATTCGGCTAGAAAATTTCTTTTCCAGCGTGAATACCCCTGAGGAAAGTTTACTTAGCCTTCATTTCCTTTTCGGACTGCCTTACTGTGCACATGTCATTATAGGCTCACTTTTAGCAAAGAGCGCAGGCATACATGGTAATGCACCTCAACACTTAATACACCTTTAGTTCCAAAAGAACCCTCAGTAATTCGTCGTGTATGCACCCTGTTTAGACCTAGCTTTTAATGTACTGCCGCCCAGCTCTTTATGGCAATGGGTTCGTCACATGCTTTCTGGTCTCACTGAATACCCCTCTCTTGATATCGCTTTCACGAACATGCGAGGTGCACAGGGAATAACTAAATAACGGGGCTTCCCCCAGGAACCTCCGCACTCACAGGAGGGCTGGCCGGATGACCCCTGGTCTTCGGCGTCCTCCACGTAGCTGACTTCCTTGACGGCACGCTTTGGGTAGCGTCTGTCATCAGCTTCAACTGCACCGAGTCAAATAATGTGGGATACATTAGGTCCCACACGGCATGTGTGTATACGTGTTCTTCGCAAAGGCCGGGAATGGATCGCGCTTTATTTATTTTTTTGTTCGTGTAAAGCAACGTTACTCCAAAAGCGTTCCTTATGACTTCTTCAGTTGAGCGCTGAGAAAAGCCGCACATATGTAAGCTTGTGTAATCATTCATTCACCACAATCACACTGTGCCAACCAAAGGCATTTAACCCAGATCATAGAATGATAACTGAAACCAAAAAGAGGACAGTGCGATTCAGAGGGCGGCAGAGGTAGGCAAAGTAACCTTGTGAAATCCACTAACCTTCCGAGCGAGCTAATGAAAAGACAGTCATTAAATCTTAGGTCGTGAGCTAGCTAATCTGCAGGATTTCTTAGTGAACTTACATCCGCCGCGGCTGAGAGTATTTTCCTGAAAAGACTTCCAATTTCGAACGTACTGTTTTTAGGAAGTTTTGAATGTGGTCGCTGAAACACCCGCCATTGTAGCAAATAAACAGATGAAATGCACATATATATTCTCTAGCAATCCTACCTTGCAAGGGTGAGGAAATTGGTAACTTACGTGTCTTTAAACGTCAATTATCCTCTGAAGGTCCTCTCTTCTCTCGTTCGGCATGATGTCCTTTGACGGGAGGAGCCCCCAGCTGACGGCACCACGCAGCGGGCTTATGTATCTGGCTTGAGCTCGCGTTCTTTGTCCAATGAGCCTGATAATGACGTGCACAAATGAATCGCAATAAGAAACAGCAAGAAATACTTTTTCTGCGGTGCAATATGTGAAGCGGGAGACAAAGATGACGCTTAAAAACTAAACAAACACTTTGTCTAAATTATAGGAATAATATATCCGGTGGATTCGTCCAAGAGGCTGGATTGAGCTCAGAAAGCATCAGAATGTGCGGTTGGCGGCCTAAGACCTTGCACTAATTAAAAAAATAGGATTTCTGAGTTAGAACAGCCCTTTTTTCGGCATAGCATGGTCAGCGGTGGAGTATATCAGAATATAAGCTGAGGTGTGATAACTAGCAGACTGGTTAACTAATACTGAATAGTTTGTCTCTAACCATTACTGTTAGGCTCCTTAATTATTTAGAGGCATGTAGTCCACGGCAAGTAATAGCCATACCAGTTATAATTTCGGAAACGCGTTCACCTCGGCGCTGTGGCCCAATAAATTTTGTCTATTTCGACGAGTTACATGCACTGGAGAGGTTGCTTTGCCTGCCAGCTTCTCGAAAGCACACATATATTGGCATGATATCGGCCAAATTTGTTGGGCTTTGCCTACAAGCCTTCGAAAGCACATGTCTATTGGCGTGATATTGGCGGAATCTTTTCGGCGACAGCACCAGGGGCCACCGCGTTTTCGAAATTCCAAAAACTGATATGAATACAACTTACCATAGGCTACATGCCTTTGTGATTGAAGAGCCTTATGGTAGCAGTTATTAAGTTAATTATTCAATATTAGATACCCAGCCTGTTGGTTAGCACGCTTTAACTGTATTCTGATGTACTTCACCACTGACAATGTTATGCCGAAAAAAGCGCTGCTCTAACTCAATAAGCCTATTTTTAAAAACTGTGTAAAGTCCAAGGCACATGGTAACTAGCGCTGAAGACAAGGACAGAAGAGAGACGTACGCACAACATGAACACTGAATCGAAGCCGGGAACTCCGGATCAGTAGCCGAGCGCCCTAACCACTGAGCCACCACTGCGGGTAACTACATGCTTCCAAAAACTCAGAATTAAAGGTAAAATTTATTTCAAAAGGTACTTTTTGCATTGCTAGAGCTAAATCTGGTAATAGTGTCGCGCACTTCAGTCAGGCGTCACTGCGCGCAGGCAAGGCAGATCATCCGTGTCTATGCGGAGTTTCACATTTACTTAAAATGCAGCGGCAGCTTTCTTGTAGGCTGCGTTAGCTGTTAGGAATCTAAAGGCGCGTGATGAGGTTACCTGTTGAGTGACGGACGAATTCTTATCTTTAGAGCACCAGTCAGTACGGTACTGCAACGTTTATACAGTCCTGCACAGCACCCCTACAGTACTGCACATTATTACAGTATATCCGTGCATTCAACACACACCGCTTCTTCTCCACTGGTCTCAAGGTTTGAGACATTCTTACTGCACCTTAAAGAGTCCACCTAATGTTGAAGGTGAATAAAAAAAACTATTGGCACAAAAGTATTGGCTCAATATGATTGGTCTTGCTCTATATATGGTGGTAAAACGACCAAAAAATTGGCAAAGGCTCTATATATGGTGGTAAAACGACCAAAAAATGAGCAAATTGATCAGTAATTGACAACTTAAATTTACAGAGAAAGTGAGGATAAACTCGATAGGGGCGACGTACATGCTGTGCTCAGACGTCGTCCCCTTGCTGGCAGGTGGCCTACTATTGCCTGCAGTGACGACACTACATTTCATGAAGACTGAGCGCAATTCAAACATTTTTATTGGAAGGAACTTCAAGCACACTGAATTTTTTTTTCGTGCCATTAGAGAATAGTACTGTGCTAAAAGGCTTTTACTGTGTCAGTACTGTGGGGTTAACATAATTTTAACGTCCCGTAATTTGCTTAAGAATACTTCCCGCCAGAGGAGTAATCGAGGCTAAACTCACTTCAGCTTCCCAAAACAAAGACAGAAGGATGAGGTGTTACCAGCATGTATTGGGCGAGTGTTGGCCCAATATAGGTTACAAGCAGAGCGTCGAATAAGGGACCGCCTGCGCAGAACTGAACCCGTGTCCTTGATTCTCTTGCCATAGTTGTCGGTCTGCATTCGTGAAATGAATCAGTGGGGGTGGGTATCATTAAAAACATGGATCCATATATTTTCTTCTCTTTTTTCTGGAAGAATGGGGACTGCGGGGGGAATTTCAGGCGAAGGTTCAAGTTCAAATATACCGATGATGTTTCAGTAAGTATGCAATGAAAACCATAAAAAGAAAGTGTAACAAGCTCTAAAAAGTATGCATGTGAAAATACCTAAAACCAACAACAACGCGGTCGTGAAACATGCTCCGAAAAAAGTTCTTGAGCTTTGTGATTGCTCCTCAATAAATTGCTCTCGCTAGACATGCAAGAGAAAAAAGAACGCTGCATTATGATGCAGTTCTCAAAAAGTATGGATATCCGTAGCACGCCTCTCATTTAATATTTTACCGCAGAGGTGAACAAGAGTTGTAAACTTTTCTGTCACACGCTGTACTGCAAATGACCTGTCTTTAAGCAGTCGTAAGTTTCGTTTTGTGCCGAAGTTTTGCGGTAATATTCGAGTACAGTAAACTGAAAAATGGTTTATGGTGGTTTAATGTCCCAAGGAGACTCAGGCTATGAGGAGCGCCGTAGTGGAGGGCTCTGGAAATTTCAACCGCCTGGGGTTCTTCAGCGTGCATCGGCACCGTACAGTACACGAGCCTTTAGAATTTAGCCTCCATCGAAATCCAACCACCGTAGCCGGGATCGAACCCGCGTCTTTTGGGGTCAGCAGCCGAGTGCCATAACCACTGAGCCACCACGGCGGTATAACCCGAAAAAATTTATGGGCTATCCTGCATATAAATTGCAACAATTGAGCAGAAAGGCATGTAAATGTAAAGTTTGTCCAAAATAAGATACGGCTTGCTCTCAAGTATATCGCACAGCCCAGAAACAAAATATTGTGTGCATAACAGGCAGACTTTCATGAATTAATGTTTTTATACTGCTTGAACAACTTAAGAACATTTAATGGGATTTTGAAAAACAGAATTTTTTATTGGTGTCGTGTGCAATTACGTTCACGCTACTACGGCTTTTGCATACTACGTTCGCGACAGTCGTCTGCGCGTGGGGCGCACAATGGGACATCTTATCTTAATAATGCCACTCCCCAGGTATCATAAACTGAGACATAAGACGTATGGAGAGCAATAGGAAACTGTGTTATGTCGTGAAACATTCATTAGATTGTGGGCAGACCAGAAAAAAAAATAGAAAAATACCTCTGACTGCTTCGTCCATGGCACAGCGACCTAAACCAGTTTAAATTAAATAATGCGGCACAAGCAGATCGCGAACTTTCGCGCCTCCTTGCACAGACTGCGTGGCATATATTGATTGTTTGCTCATCCCACAATAGTTTCTATAAGCAGCAAAGTTATTGACCAATACGCTGCAATTCAAAAAGAGACCAGTCAAGCGAAACGCGTGCAAGGAAATGCGTCGACATTGTTTTGACTCAAATGTTAAATGCATCTTCTGCTTTGCATGCACATATGGCAGCTTCGACTCTGAGAAAAAGCAATGGTGCTTCTGGTACAGCTACAGTGCAGTGTAAATAAATAATATGTTCAAAAATTATTTTCCTGTCTGGATTTGATTCACTGTGCTTGTGTAGTCTCCTCACTTTCGAAGGCGAGAGTACATGAGCACTGTGAATCAATTAGCAAAAGCGAAAGCAGATTTTGTGTACTAACTTGATAAAGTGAATCAAGCCACACCAATGCATGCGAACAAGATAAGAGGAGTACTGTGACAATATTGAGGCAGAAAGACTTACAGTTCTGCTATCATCGAAAACAACCATAGCTAGGAACTCGAGCTTGGAGAGTGGGATTGTGGAGGGATTAGGTGTGTATAAAGACAGAGAGGCAGAGGGGGACGTGGAGCGAGTAGGAGGGAATGTGGTTCCCGAGTTCCAGCTGGTACAGGTCAATATATGACAGTGGGCGGAGGGACGTCCTGTAGCAGGTAAGTCAATATGACACCCGCAAAAGCAGAGGGGCCTCGAGGCCCACTTCCGGTGGTGTATGCGGCAGTTGGCTGGCCACCTCATCTGCTGCAGTAACCGCAGCTCTCAAAGATATCATAGAGTCGCTGCAGCCAGTCCAGGAAGCACAATCCACCACTCACTGCCACCAACTTGGCCCAGGTAGCTGCAGAGAAGGAGATGTGAGTGACGAAACGCATGTAGAGGTGGTCACAGCTTCCTGGGGTCGGACGGAAGCACTGGTGAATGGTACACACTCAGAGGCGCGCAGACGAAACACGGTGGAAAGAGAAGAAAAAGACCACCGAAGAACCACTACACAGCGAAGAGGTCTGCACACTCGATGGTGGCCAGCACCACGCCGGGAGAGATCGAACAGCGACAAAGAGCTGAAAGGAAGAGAGCACGTGATATCCACCGTGCAGCGAGGAAACTGCACGAAGGAACCATTGCAACCTTGCTTTAGTATATATAGGCAGCGACGCGGATAGGGCTGCAGGCACGCAAAGGTCCGCGCGAAGACTGCTGCAGAACGAGTACAGAGCGACGATGGGAGGTCCACAGGGTATTCACGCGTAGCGGTAGCACGGAGAGCAGGGCGAGCCCACGAGGGCACAAGCAATGGCCGCCGCGCAGCGGAGAAACAGGATGAGGGATCTGCTGCTGGGGAAACGTGGCAGAGTTGTGGTAAGGGTTACGTGCGAATACAGGTTCCCCCAAAGTTAGCACGATGATGAGGAACCTTCACATCATATAAATCAGGCTGAACTACGAAGAGAGCGTGTGACGTTCCAGGCGTGCACCGTGGAGGCCGCAAAGATGGCGGGGCCGCCGCCGCCTGCCAGCTTCGAGACAGGCAACTGCGTGTACTCTTGAGAAAAACACCGAGCCCAAACAGCCCGTGAGAATTAGATGGGCCTTTCTGTTGAAATGCGTGTCGTCTACAATCTATATTAAAGAGGGCAGCAATATAACCCGTCTTCAATCCCGTGCACCACAAGCCCGAAAAGCCCGCCAAAATGGAATGTTTTGCCGCCAAACTTTTGTGGTCTATAAGGCGCCTTAAATAGGGCTGACATAGAACCAGCCGTCTGCCTGGTATCCAAACCGAGGCCAAAATCCCACCAAAATAAGATTCCTTTCTCGCCAAAACTTCTATCGCCTTTAAGATACCTTTGAGAGGGCAGAGATAGGACCCGTCTTCTAAGGGCCTTTTTTAAGCGTATTGTTAGGACAGACTGAATCCTGACGGTAAAAGATCTTTTGAAAGCGTTTACTTTGGTCGAAAATCTCTTTTATCCGTTTTATCTCTAAAATAAACGTCTCGAAGATCTTGAGTGCTCCTGGGTCGTTGTTCGACAAAAAGTCCGGCTTTCCGCACCAGGTGGCAGGGACACTTTATTTTTCGTTCTTTTTATGGCCCCACAAAATTTTTTGTCTTCACCAGGTAGCTCACTGGCCCATGATGCTTTGAGCGTCCATGATGGCTAAAGTGCGGTGCCGCCAGCTTTCCCTCCAGTTGACAGTAAGAAACGCCATGTTCGGATGGTTGTCGTTTTCCTTTATATTTTACCTGCTGCGGAGCCTCAGTGGCTATGTGGCACTCGGCTGCTGAGCCCAATTAAGGATCGACGTGGGATCGAATCCCGACCGAAGCGGCCTCAATTTGAAGGAGGCAAAATGTAATTTTCCCATGTTCTGTACGTGATATGTCACCGTACATAAAAAAAAACCTGTGGCTAGGCAGTTAGTCTAAATTTATCCCGAGCCCACCACTACGGCGCCTCTTTAGCCAACATATGTAGCAACATCTGACATACGTATAAAATAACATTTGCATAAGGAACGAAATAGCTCGCAGCACTCGGATCACATCAGCTCGACTCTGCTCAATCTGGAAAGCTACCTGTTTTCTCAGCTGAACAAAATATTGGTTCAATATGGTTTCCAATTTCTACGCTAAGTCGTCGATAACTCTTTCTCCGATATCGCTGTGAGGTGAAACTGACTCAGAGGCGTGCACACTGGCCATAAACAACTGAAGAAGGAAAGAAGCCAAGTCGTAAAATTATAAGAATTAGCTCAGCACTTCATACTTTACACAGTGTGACAGTTCTTTGCTTATACTTACGGGAGCTGGACTTTGTTGGACGTTTAGCAGGAGCCAGTTTTGGTTTCGTAAATTAAGGAAGCAGTGGCCTCAGTGGTGTAAATATGCAGGCAAGAGTCATAACTTTTTTCCTCAATTCTTTTTCTGTATCTCCTTCTACGTTAGCAATCATGTTAGCAATCTGTCTTGGTGGGCGACTGAGCCGTTGATTCTGGGCCCGCAATTTTTATAATACCCACAGTTGCTGCATTTTTGTTGAAAACAGCATCATTCTGGCAGCCATAAAATACATTAATTGCAGAAAAATTTTAAAGCAAGACTCATTTTCAAAGAAGCTGCTCCGAAGGAAGGCAGTCAAAAAGAGTTCACTCACCCAGCTTCAGCATCAGCTCGTACTACTCGCTGATGTTCGTCCGAGAAATAGTGACAAATTTCTGGAAAGTCATCTTCACTCGCTGTCTCAATCATCGCATGAAAGTCTCAGCAAAGATCTCTCTTATCTTCTGCGCTTTAACCGCCACATGGAAAGGCTATCTGTGCTTGAGTGCTTAGCGGTTTACGCAATAAGAATACAGTTAGGAACAAAAAAATCAGTTTATGGTTACATGCTATCACGCAACTGGTAATACCTTTCTAAAGGTTTTGCGATGAATATTACTTTACACTCGTCCAGTAATTATATACAAACAAGTGATTAGTGCAAGGGGGGTTTGTGCACAAATAGGCCAGAGGAAAGAGTTCACGGCGGGCGACACAAAACGACGAGCATGCACTGCACTGCCTGCACTGCGAGTGCTTGGACATGGCATATTTGAGACAGCACGTGCATGCATGCCACGGCTCCGCTGGAGATGATGTGAAAGTGTAAAACAAACAAGGAAAGTTGAAGCCAAGGCAGTCATCCTTAGCGAGAGCTCCGTGTGTGTTTTTTCGTGCAATTTTAACATCTGTGAAGAATTAGACAAACTAGAATTTGTTTATGTAGCGGAAAGACACCACACGAAGAAAGGAACTTGACAGTACAGAGTGCTAACAACACAGTTTTCATTGACAGAACGCTTCCTTTTATACAGCAGCTGCTCGTATCAACCAAGTGAAAAGAAAAGAACACACTCCAGTCCTCGAGGTATGACGGGATCTCATTTGATCTGATATGTCCATATGTGAATTCTTGCCATCGTGTTGAATAAATGACTCATCATTGTAGCCCTCCGTGTTTCGTTATATTTGCCACTATATGGCATTAAATCTAGCACAGAGCCTGCTGCGTACCCCCCGCGCACCTCAGAACAGATTAGATGAATCCCTAATGAACATCCTCTCAATGTTTCAGAAATGTCACGTGTGGTCATGATGTGGGTGTTGTGTGGACATCCACTATGATCAAACTGAACATAATATGGACGTCCAGTGGACACAAAAGTAACTAGAAATTAGAGAGGACCCATCATGGGAGCCAAACCAAAGAGGACGAATCCCTTCAGTTAATATGTGGGTGCACCTGCGACTTGCGACAAACAATTAATGTGTTCCGATATTATTTGCAATAAAAGCAACTAGGACGCCGCTGCGGCAGTTCCAGGAAGAGGCGAGGGAAATAGCTGGGTGTTACAGCAGGAATAAGTTACAACACGATGGTGTTGCATTATTGGAAAAAAAAACGTTTCTTTCCTCTCTCCTTCCGGACGAAGTAGTGTCGGTGAGAGGTGGATCCGCGGCCCCGTGTGGTAGCATATATTCATGCAGCTGTGGGCTTCTAGTTTGCCACCTCTATGCAGTCAGTGAGGCTGACATGCTCACGGTGTCTACTTTTCCCTCCTCCTTTCATTCGATTCCAAACAGATCGGATGTGACCAGACACGAGTGGACCCAAATGAGCGAGCATCCTATCGTGTGCCCCATCTGCCAGAAGGGCTTCACTCAGCAAGCACATCTCACCTGCCATCAGCTGGTCCACTCGGGGGAGAGGTTGCACGAGTGGCCCGAGTGAGGACAGCGCTTCAGACTAGCCCATCACCTGGCGCTTTGCAGCAGGGTGCAACACTGTGGACGGTGGGGCTGCATCCCACCTGTGGCCCTCGCTGCGGAAAGGGGTTCTCCCAGAGGGGAGACCTCAACAGGCACCTAATGACACACACGGGGGAGAGGCCCCACACCTGCTCTCATTGCAGCAAGAGGTTTACGTGACTGGGTGATGCCATGAGACATGAGGGGGCGGTGCACCGCTGCCAGTACCAGCTGCACTGCCCGCACTGCGAGTGCTTGGACATGGCATATTTGAGACGGCACGTGCGTGCATGCCACGGCTCCGCTGGAGATGACGTGAAAGAAGTGTAAAACAAACAAGGAAAGTTGAAGCCAAGGCAGTCATCCTTAGCGAGAGCTCCGTGTGTGTTTTTTGTGCAATTTTAACATCTGTGAAGAATTAGATGAACTAGAATTTGTTTATGTAGCGGAAAGACACCACACGAAGAAAGGAACTTGACAGTACAGAGCGATAACAACACAGTTTTTATTGACAGAACGCTTCCTTTTATACAGCAGCTGCTCGTATCAACCAAGTGAAAAGAAAAGAACACACTCCAGTCCTCGAGGTATGACGGGATCTCATTTGATCTGATATGTCCATATGTGAATTCTTGCCATCGTGTTGAATAAATGACTCATCACTGTAGCCCTCAGTGTCTCGTTATATTTGCCATTATATGGCATTACATCTAGCACAGAGCCTGCTGCGTGCCCCCCCGCGCACCTCAGAACAGATTAGATGAATCTCTAATGAACATCCTCTCAATGTTTCAGAAATGTCATGTGTGGTCATGATGTGGGCGTTATGTGGACATCCACTATGTACAAACTGAACATAATATGGACGTCCAGTGGACACAAAATTAACTAGAAATTAGGGAGGACCCATCATGGGAGCCAAACCAAAGAGGACGAATCCCTTCAGTTAATATGTGGGTGCACCTGCGACTTGCGACAAACAATTAATGTGTTCCGATATTATTTGCAATAAAAGCAACTAGGACGCCGCTGCGGCAGTTCCAGGAAGAGACGAGGGAAATAGCTGGGTGTTACAGCAGGAATAAGTTACAACACGATGGTGTTGCATTATTGGAAAAAAAAAATGTTTCTTTCCTCTCTCCTTCCGGACGAAGTAGTGTCGGTGAGAGGTGGATCCGCGGTGCCGTGTGGTAGCATATATACATGCAGCTGTGGGCTTCTAGTTTTCCACCTCTGCGTCGTCAGTGAGGCTGACATGCTCACGGTGTCTACTCTTTCCTCCTCCTTTCATTCAATTCCAAACAGAGCGGATGTGACCAGACATGAGTGGACTCAAATGGGCAAGCGTCCTATCGTGTACCCCATTGCTAGAAGGGCTTCACTCAGCAAGCACATTTCACCTGCCATCAGCTGGTCCACTCTAGGGAGAGGTTGCACGAGTGGCCCGAGTGAGGACAGCGCTTCAGACTAGCCCATCACCTGGCGCTTTGCAGCAGGGTGCAACACTGTGGACGGTGGGGCTGCATCCCACCTGTGTCCCCCGCTGCGGAAAGCGGTTCTCCCAGAGGGGAGACCTCAACAGGCACCTAATGACACACACGGGGGAGAGGCCCCACACCTGCTCTCATTGCTGCAAGAGGTTCACGCGACTGGGTGATGTCGTCAGACATGAGAGGGCAGTGCATTGCTGCCAGTACCAGCTGCACTGCCCGCACTGCGAGACAGTGCTTGAACATGGCATATTTGAGACGGCACATGCGTGCATGCCACGGCTCCGCTGGAGATGACGTGAAAGAAGTGTAAAACAAACAAGGAAAGTTGAAGCCAAGGCAGTCATCCTTAGCGAGAGCTCTGCGTGTTTTTTCGTGCAATTTTAACATCTGTGAAGAATTAGACAAACTAGAATTTGTTTATGTAGCGGAAAGACACCACACGAAGAAACGAACTTGACAGTACAGAGCACTAACAACTCGGTTTTCATTGACAGATCGCTTCCTTTAATACAGCAGCTGCTCCTATCAACCAAGTAAAAGAAAAGAACACACTCCAGTCCTCGACGTATGACGGGATCTCATTTGATCTGATATGTCCATATGTGAATTCTTGCCATCGTGTTGAATAAATGACTCATCACTGTAGCCCTCAGTGTTTCGTTATATTTGCCATTATATGGCATTACATCTAGCACAGAGCCTGCTGCGTGCCCCCCGCGCACCTCAGAACAGATTAGATGAATCTCTAATGAACATCCTCTCAATATTTCAGAAATGTCACGTGTGGTCATGATGTGGGCGTTATGTGGACATCCACTACGATCAAACTGAACATAATATTGACGTCCAGCGGATACAAAATTAACTAGAAATTAGGGAGGACCCATCATGGGAGCCAAACCAAAGAGGACGAATCCCTTCAGTTAATATGTGGGTGCACCTGCGACTTGCGACAAACAATTAATGTGTTCCGATATTATTTGCAAGAAAAGCAACTAGGACGCCGCTGCGGCAGTTCCAGGAAGAGGCGAGGGAAATAGCTGGGTGTTACAGCAGGAATAAGTTACAACACGATGGTGTTGCATTATTGGAAAAAAAAACGTTTCTTTCCTCTCTCCTTCCGGACGAAGTAGTGTCGGTGAGAGGTGGATCCGCGGCCCCGTGTGGTAGCATATATACATGCAGCTGTGGGCTTCTAGTTTTCCACCTCTACGCAGTCAGTCAGGCTGACATGCTCACGGTGTCTACTCTTTCCTCCTCCTTTCATTCAATTCCAAACAGAGCAGATGTGACCAGACATGAGTGGACTCAAATGGGCAAGCGTCCTATCGTGTACCCCATTGCTAGAAGGGCTTCACTCAGCAAGCACATTTCACCTGCCATCAGCTGGTCCACTCGGGGGAGAGGTTGCACGAGCGCCCCGAGTGAGGACAGCGCTTCAGACTAGCCCATCACCTGGCGCTTTGCAGCACGGTACAACACTGGACGGTGGGGCTGCATCCAACCTGTGTCCCCCGCTGCGGAAAGTGGTTCTCCCAGAGGGGAGACCTCAACAGACACCTAGTGATGCACACGGGGGAGAGGCCCCACGCCTGCTCACAGTGCTGCAAGAGGTTCACGCAACCAGGTGACGACGTGAGACATGAGGGGGCAGTGCACCGCCGCCAGTACCAGCTGCACTGCCCACACTGCGAGAGAGGGTGCTTGGACATGGCATATCTGAGACGGCACGTGCGCGCATGCCACAGCTCTGCTGGGGATAACGTGAAAGAAGTGTAAAACATACAAGGAAAGGGAAGCCAAGGCAGTCATCCTTGCAGTCACAGCTTAGAAGCAAACCCCTTGCAATGTATAAAAGTACAAGGGCTGTACAATGTTATCACTGTTGTGCTAAGCACCTCGTAACACTTGCAAGTTTAAATGAGTTACTTGCTCTTACTAAAGAAGACAGGGAATATTGTCATGTGTGAATGCGGGAGACCACTGATCACAAGAGACTGGAGGTGCTTGCAGGTTGCGTTGAGTTCCAAATGCTTGTGCTTGAGCGGCGTCCCATGTGAAAGGCGTCTGTCCTCGTCAAACGCGTCAGGGGCTCAGCGATTGGAGCGAAATCTTTCACAATGTGACGGTAGTAGGCACATAATCCTAGAAAGCGGCGGACTACCTTTTGGTCCTGCAGTGGAGGAAAATTGGCAATAGCTCTGGTATTGTCTGGGCCCAGCCGAAATCCCTCGTAACTGACGACGTGACAAAAGAACTTTAGCTCAGTGTAAGCAAAGTGGCATTTCTGATTTTTTAACGTTAGCCCAGAAGAGTTTGTGGCTTGCAGCACAACTTCGAGGCACCGAAGGTCCTCCTCGAACATTGGTGCGAACACGTCAACGTAGACGAGGCATGTCTGCCACTTCAGGTCTGCCAGAAGTGTGCCCATCAGCCACTGGAATGGTGCGGGTGCAGGGCACAAACCAAATGGCATTGCCTTAAACTCATAGGGCCCGTCCGGAGTAATAAATGCGTTTTTTTTCTCGGTCCCGTTCAACTACCTCGATTTGGCAATATCCTGATTTGAGGCCCATGGATGAAAAATATTTTGCATAGCAGAGGCTATAGAGAGCATCGTCGATTCGAGGAAGGGGATAAACATCTTTTTTAGTTACCTTGTTAAGGCGACAGTAGTCAACACAAAACCGTAGTGTACAATCTTTTTTTTTTGACGAGGATGACAGGTGCTGCCAAGGGACTACGGAAGGCTGAATGACGTCTCGAAGCATCTCCTTAGTTTGACGGCTGATTGGGGCACGTTCAGTGGAAGACACACGGTAAGATGACTGTCAAAGAGGGTGCACGGCGTGATCTGTAATTATCCGATGCTTGGCCAAGTGTGTTCTTCCGATGCGGGAGGAAGTCGAGAAGGTATCGCCGCAGCGCTGGAGATTTTCTACTTCGCCTCGCTGCTGTGGCAAAGGCGTGGGTTTAATGTCGTACTGGAAGTCGGAAACAGCGGTGAGAACTTTTGCTGACGACACCATGGCAAGGCTGGGCGCTCGTTGATTGTCGGCGATATAATGAATGTGGGCCACAGTGGCCCCAAGGCTGAGATGTTGGTGCTCACCTCCAAAATTCGTAAGCAGTACTTCGGTTTCTCCGTTTTCGAGGCAAACGACCCCTCTGGTGACAGCAAGACAGCGGCCGAAAAACACATAATTTGTTTGCTTTCAATGACATCTTCAAACTTCCGCAGCGTCTTTGCGACGACAGATACCACAACACTTGAATGGGGTGGAATGGTGACGTCACCCAAGGATGTAAAGAGCCATGGGACGTTCGGAAGAACTCTGTGGACTGCGTTCTCGGTGGAGAACATCACTGAATTTGATTTAAGGTCAATGACCACGCCATTTTGTCAAAATATCCATTCCGAGGATTACGTCCCGGGAACACTGGTCGAGTACTACGAAGGCGGCCAGGTACGTGTCCTGTGATGGTCACTTGTGACGTGAACTTGCCAGCTGCCGTGATCAAATGGCCCTCGGCAGTACGAAGCTGTGGGCACGTCCAAAGTGTGGTCACCTTTTTCAGAGTCGCGGCAAAAGGTCAACTGATTACCTAGTAATCGGAGCCGCTGTCCACAATGCGGTGACGTCGGTACCGTCGACTGAAATGTTCAGATCAGCAGCTGTAGCCGTAGGTGTACGGGAACGTCGCGGAGTCCGCTCACGGCTGCGGTGTGGCGGCGTCACGTGGTTTCGCTGCGGCGGAGATGATGCAGCGAAGTGTGTTATCGGGCTGGTGATCGTCGGTACGTCGTAGAAGCGGCACGTCATGTCTGCCGTGGTGGAGGATCTTGGACGTGTTGCCGGTGAGCAACCTTCCCCCCAAAGGTTGCGGCTTCTAGTTTTCCTGACAGGGAATAGGAGACCTTCCGCGCGAAATGTCGGCACAAGAACGTCGCGGAGACTAGAAATGATGTCGAGACGGCGACCGAGCATAGTAGTGTGGTGCTTCGGGTGCCGCGGCCAGGTAATCGCTTATTTCTCGAGGCCATTCACCACGCTGCGGTCGGGGCGCATCGGCACTATATCCCTGCCGACCCAAACATCGGTAACGACAGTTGCGGTAGACGTGACCGGGTGCGCCGCAGTGATAGCACAAAGGGCGCTGATCGGCAGTACGCGAGACGTCGCTCTTCTGAGAGGGGACCTGAGAAGGGTGAGGAAGGAGTGGTTGGCGGCGAATGTGGACAGGTGTATCGGGGCGACTTGGAGGCAGCGGTGGACGGTGAATGGCTGCGGCGTATGTCGTCATCTGGGGTGTGTTGTGTTCAGTTGAAGAGGGTCTGGTGGCGTGAGTGCCTGTTGGACCTCTTCATGAATAGTGTCCGAAATGGAAGAAACCTGAGGCGACTGCTGGATTGGAAAGAGCTTTTGAAGCTCTTCACGTACGACACTCCGGATGGTCCCCCAAGGGACGTCGTGGCTAGAAGCATCGACACCACTGGTAGCCATCAACGACGGCGGACGCTCGTACTGTCTGGATCGTAAGTTGAGCATGTTCTCCATCATAGTGGCTTCGCAAACAAATTCGGCGACTGTTCTGGGCAGGCTTCGAACTAATCCAGCGAAGATCTACTCGTTGATGCCCCTCATAAGAAAGCACAGCTTCTTCTCTTCGGACACGTTGGGATCAGCCCGGCAGAAGAGCTTCGCCATGTCCTCTGGGTAAACGAGGGCGCTCTCGTTTGGTAATTGGACGCGTGTCTGGAGGAGCAGCTTGGAACATTCTTTCCGGAGGACGATGGTAAAAGCCTGCAAAAACTGAGTCGAAGGAACCCCACGTTGTTATTGCGGCCTCTGTTCTCAAACTAAGAACGAGCTGCACCCTCCAGCGAAAAAACACGTATTGCAGCTTCAAGCCGTCAGCCCACCTGTTGTATTGGGCTATGCGCTCGAACTTCTGGAGCCAGTCCTCCGGGTCTTCACCTGGAAAACCTTGAAAGGTGGGTGGCTCACGTGGCTGTTGCAACCCGACGGACGGCAAAGGGATGGCATCCGGCATGCTAACAGGGGATTGTGTGGACACTGATGGTCGCGCTGAATCGGAGGTAAGTTTTCTCACGGTCGGACGAGACTGCAGAGGCCCAAACTCTGGTTGCAGTCCTTGCAGCCGCCGGCTACCTTGGTGGGTGGGCGTAACTTCGGCTTTCAAGGATTCAGGCGGGCTGGAGTCCCGGTTTCTCGGAGGGGTCCTGGGCATGGGGTGTGCTACCCAGCACCTCCACCAAGATGTCACGCGTGAATGCGGGAGATCACTGATCACAAGAGACAGCGGTGGGCTTCGACGAAGGTCTTGACCACAGCTCCAGATCGCTTCTTCTTCTTTTAAAGCAGCGCGTGCTAGCGGAATGCACCGTGTCAATATATTCTTAATGCTCGTCGCTTGAAGGCATCGTGTGACATAAGACAATGAAAAGCAAAAACGAGCAAAAGTTAAGCAGGGTAACGAATTTACAAAATGGAGTTTTTTGTGTGTTAGAAGTTCCCGAGAAAGAAAAGTGCCACATCCCGATTAATGCTCGTGGTAAACCTGTGAAGATAAAGTGTATTCAGAGGCACTATATCTGCATTGAGCAATAGACAATCTGCGCCATTGAAGGCAATATAAGGAAAACTCCTCAGCACCAATCAGTTCGTAATTTAGGCCATATAGAAAGTGCCAACGATTATCCCTACAATTGAGGCATCTCGGCACAACCGTAAATTGCCTACTATAAGTCTACCTTTTTTTTTTCAAAAAATTACCCTCTGAAGTTTGGGGGTCGACACATATTCGGAGTCGACCTATATGCGGAGTCGTAATTTCGTTGTATATGTGGGGTCAAAAGTAGAGTTTTGGGCGCTTTGCTACTGATCCAGGGTATCAGGGTTCGAACCCCACAGCGGCGGCCACATTTAAATGGAGGCAAAACGCAAAAAGCGCCCGTGTGCTATGAGATGTGAGTGCATGTTAAGGATCCCCAGGTGATCGAAAGTATTCCGGAGCTCTCTACAATGGCACCTTTCTTCCTTCCTTCTCTCACTCCCTCCTTCATCCCTTCCTTATTGGCATGCTTCCGGTGTCCACGGAGATATGAGAGACTACTATGTCATTCCCTTTCATAAAAAATCAATTTTCAATTTTTTTTCAAGTGGCAGGTAATATCATGGGCATTCAAGCACAATTCCGTAATAGCTGTCGGACATGATACGAAAGCAGGCTGCTTAAAAAGCAGGAATTTATCTTAAGATATGCCCCAAATTTGCCCCAATATACCCTATACGGGCCACAATCGAAGTTCCCTTCCTCAAGACGAACACCTTCACCCAGACCCTTTTAATGCTAACACACTGACAGTAGTAAGTTTGGGACGAGATTTCTGTCGAGTCATTATGATACAATCATGCTCTTTTTCAAGCCCCATAGACAGCGAGCTTCCTCCAAGCAACCCTATACAAGCCACAATCGGTGTTCCCCTGCCTCAAAGCGCACACTTCTGCCCAGACCGGTGTAATGCTGTCGCATTCATAGCAGTGAGTTTGCGGACGAGATTTTTGTGGATTCATTCTGACACACACGCTACTTTTCAGGCCCCCATAGAGAGCGAAGTTTCTCCATGCAACCCTATACTTGCCACAATCGGTGTTCCCCTTCCTCAAGGCGGGCACCTCCACCCAGACCCTTCCTTCTAACGCTAACGCATTGATAGTAATAAGTTTGGGGACGAGATTTCTGTTGGGTCATTCTGGTGCACTCATGCTTTTTCAAACCCCCTTAAAAGAGAGCTTCCTCGGCGCAACTCTATACGGACCACAATCAGTGTTCCCCTTCCTCAAGGTGCGCACCTCCGCCCAGAACTTCCTAATGCTAATGTATTTATAGTAGCGAAATTAGGGACAAGATTTCTGTCGTCAGTCATTCTGACACATGCATGCTCTTCTTCCGGCCCCAGTAGAGAGCGAGCTCCCTCCACACAACCCTACATGGGCCACAATTGGCGTTACCCTTAAGGCACGCATCTCCACCCAGACAGTTCTAATGCTAACACATTCACAGTAGTAAGTTTGGGGACAACGAGATTTCTGCACACAAATGCACACCACAAAGCTGCAACACGTGGCTCCCATAGGGGCGGACGCGGAAGCATCCACCTCTTCTGGCCTGAAGGGCCCCCCTGAGAAGCCACCAAAGCCACAGCGATAAAAAAAAAAAGAGCGCCTCTCTCGGACAAGCCCCCGAATGCAATTCAGCAGTGCCGCGCTAATAACAGTCACAATTTGAATTAGGAGGACGCAGGGACGGCGGTCCGTGATCCAACCACGCCAAGAGGCTGACGGACCGCTGCCCGCACCCCCTCGACACGGGAGCCTGTCCACAATGCCACATGTAAGCTCACAGAACCCCCGTTCCCACAAGGACACTCGGCTGACGGCGCCAGCCCAAACCACTGCATGTAAGCACCCATGGCCTGTTAGGAGCGTAACGAGCGAGTGCGGCAGTGCAAAGATGTTGGGTATGGAAAGACCACCCAGAACCAGGAATACATTTCGGTGCCCGCATTGTTGTCACGCCACCAGATTGCCCACCTGGTGCAAACCACCTCGTGGAAGGTGGTTCAGACCATGGCCTTCAAGCCCACCGCAGTCCTGACTCGCAGCGAATGGCTAGCTCGGGATGCCACCACGTCGACAAGCTCATTTCTGAGAACCCCCGGCGTGGCCTGGCATGTGGAAAAGGTGCAAAGGAAACATAAAGACGCATGAAAACCGGAAAGTATAGAAAGGAAAAAACAATAGAAAGAAAGGAGGCTTGAAAAAGTGAATGAAAACAAGCAATATGTTGGTGCACCAATAGGCAAAGTGCATCGGCAAAATTATTTTAAGAAATGGAACCAACAGTGGCTGGGCAACAAACCAAAACAAGTAATGCCGTGGTGCAAAAGAGAGGCGCGCAGAAACCGCCAAGGCGAACGGGCGGGAAAACCACGGTTTAAAAATATGGGGAAAAGCGACAGCGAAAACAAAGAAAAAAAAACAAGCAAAAAATTAAAGACGAAGATAAAAAACGAGTGCTCTGAAGGCCAGCATCGCGAGAGGCGAAAATGGAATATAAATAACAAGCGAAAAAACTCACGCAGGAAAGAAGTAGGAGCCCTTTGAAGCAACGGCGTCGTCGCGATGCCAGCCATGGTGCGAAACAAAAGAAAGAAGAGCAGTTCCCTGTCTGCCCCGCAGCAAAGGTCGTGGTTCAAGGTGTGCCACAGAAGACGTGCACCTCTTCGTGTTAATAATTCCAGGTGAAAAAATCCCAACTGCTTCTAGCTGGTTTCAACTGGAATCAGCTGGTTCCAGTTAGAACCAGCTGGTAGCCAGCTGGTCCTAACAAAAAAGTCCAGTCTGGAAATGGAACCAGCTGGTCTATAAACAAAACCAGCTGGCCTGAACCAGCTGATTGGAATCCTTGTAGTCTGGAAATGGAACAAGACTGTGAAGCAGACGAGACTGGGACTCGAGCGTGGGATTTATGTGTGGTTCAGATGAGTTGATACCCATATAAGGTGCTGGCACTTCATAGAAATGAGCTTTGTCCAGGTAGTTTCCAACTGAGTGTGCAGGAATGTAAATCATACAAATTGACGCTTAATGTGAAAGCCCTAGAGAGCTTTGTAAGAAAAAATAAAGGCTCGCAGTGATAGCTCACATTTCTTTCCCCAAAAGTCCGTATGGTTAACAATTGTAATCGGTCTCATTACTTACTTCAGCTCTGCTATCAGACACAGGCTGAACTGCATGCTTTGACACCTGTACAGCGGGCCAAACCTTTAGTTAGCGTGTGCGACGGTCACTTTTCCAGCACGCCTGCACTTTACGACTAAGAAAACTTCCTGAAAGCTCAATATTGAGCGTGGGCTTATTGAGCCTGTGCTTAGATTTGATATTTTCACAAGTTTGCTCCATCATAAGCTGCAGGAACACGCAAAACCTGGCCGTCGTACAGGCCAGCTAAAGATCTGGCCAGCTGTACAACTGACACATTCACAATGTGCTTGTGAAAAGATTTGACTTATGAACTCGAACTGTCCTATGTCTTCAGTACTAGTTTCAACACAGATCCATACATTTTTGCTGATTGCGCAGTGTGGAAAAATAAAGTGATTAACATTTACATGTGTAAAAAGATGCAGAACAGCCCTGGAATGAATATTCTTTTTTCATGGAGGAAATTAACTATGTGAAATTATAAAACCAGTAATATTCAATTTATTTCAAGGTAAAGAATGGAGATGAAATACTGACATGAAAATATTTTTTTGAATGAATGCACATGAATCACATGTAACCATAAACGAGCACTGGTTAAAAGCACTGAAAATAACTTCATCAAATTTTTGTTTTTGAAGAGATCAATTCTACAGTTACTTGTATCGCTGAGAAAATTAAAAAAATTTTCCTGCCACATCTATCAAAATCATGATGTGAAAGCTGAAAAAGGCTTCATGATTGCTTGGAAGTGGATTGACCTGAACTCTAGCCTATAGGATTTACAGCCTGAAAACTGTTTTGGCGCATCACACTTTGCCTGCGAATTAGCCAGTGATTGAGAGACGAGTATTTCATTTGTTCACCCTTTTTATTCTTAAGAAAGCTTTGTTTTCACTCAAAACAGCGCCTTTGTCACTGGAATGCACTAATCGATAAAGGCTGGCTTGAATATGTTCCTCCAAAGAGATATGTGTGTGGATACCACCCAAAAAACTTCACTGACATCAATGAGCAATCACTGCAACTATTGATATGTGTAAGGAGCACTCTGTTCAAAGGAAGTTTGCAAACTAACCCATTTGTCTGAAAAAAAAAATAAGCATTTCAAATCCTGAAGCTACACACAGCAGCCAATGGGAGAAACAACAGATGGCTTCAGATGAATTTAAATGAAAAGGGTTGTGCAACTTGTGTGTGCACCAGAAAGCATGCAAAGCTCCCACAAATACTAGAAAGCATGTGTTCAGTAGAAATTAACTTCAGACACTCTGTCAGTTGCTGTATGGTGGTGCAACAAAAGTGAATTTCTTGTGCACTTGCATATTATCGTAGTCAATACTACTTTACAACACTGTACATCACCAATCACTGGCTTATACAGTGCTTTAAATTTAAGTGGTATAAAAAAACATGATGCACTTAGTTCTATGAAAACACATGGTATGACACCAGACTTTACCTCTGCAATGTGTTCATGTTACGCCAGTTCAGCAGTGAGTATATGCATAGCCCTGTAGGCTGCAGTGGTAAAGACCTGGCGTGCTATCACAAACGTTCTGTAATCTACAGCCACATCACTGAACACATTTGTATGCATGACTTTGATACTGGCTCCCAATTCCAGCATTGCAGCAGTGGAGTCAGTCATGTACGGTCTTTTGCACTGCTCATTGTGGAACACATACTGAGGTACTGCAACCTGGTCATGTTCCACAGCAGGACCGGATATAATATGACCAATCTGGACTTCAACCCACCTCAAAACTTCCTGAGAAACCTGTGACCTAGCATGAGTAGTGCTGGTGGCTGCCTGAACACAGTGGAAAACATAACTGGCCAAGTGTAAAAGGGCTATGAACCTGTTGGGAGGATAGGCATGTATTATTGTGATACACCTCAGACCATTTATAACGTAACCGCTTATAATGCAAGACCGCATTCTATGCGAATTTTTGTGACAACCACATTGCTTCCCACTGAGTTCAATGTATTGGCTTACTGTTTAATACGCGGAAGTGCACAACTGAAGACAGCATTTAGTGAGGTTTCTGGAAAGCCTGTGGGCCGCATACCGGTGCAGGCCCGTTAGTACCTGCAGACGCAAGGAGCATGCTTCCCAGATTGCGCAAGAAGGGGGCAACAGGCAGGGCGAGAGAGCGCTGTCAATGTGGTTCAAGGCAAGGCTGAAGGCAGGAGAGGATAGAAAAAAAATTTAAGTCACAAAGCAGGCCTTTTTCCTCCGATGCTCCTTCGTTAGGCACCCTGATTGGACAAAGCTTGAAAGCATGTGATGGCACGGCCAGACGAGCATGCTGGAGCTGCAGCCGCGGCGGCGAGCACATGGCACGCATAGCACGACGCGCTGCTTGTACCAAGTGCACGTGCGGCAGCGTCTTGTCATGCCTGAGCCCATGAGCGAGATGTGCCGTCGCGAGTAGTGGTAAGTTTATAACGTGAGCAAGTCTATCAGCCCAGGTTGTCTTCAGTGCCAACGGTGTCTGCTCCTCCAAAAGCCAGGAAACAGCAAGCTCTTGAAACCAAGCAGAGCACTGCGAGGGGCATCGAAGGCAGTTTGGAAAAGGCTACGGTGGCAAAAAAGTAGGCTGTCACTGACGCTACTGTGTTCGTCATTTGGAGGAACAGAGGCAATTTGCAACAACAGCTGCAGGAAGACTCCACGTCGCTTGCAAGGAAGAGGATTCGTGCGTCAAAGTACGATGTCGCCACTTTGAACGGTTTCCCGAGATGCGAGCCGAGAGCGTTCCTGTGAGTGGCTCGATATTGCAAGCCAAGGCCAGGTGCCTTGTAAACATTTTGGGGCATGATGGTTTTAGCCCACTGAGCGTTTGTGCTCAGCGTTTCAAAGACCAGCACAAGATAAGCTCTTCGTCGTTGCCGACTCCAACGGAATTGTGTGTGAAATGCCTGCCACAAATTGAGACATCGTGGCAGCGGTGTGTGCTCACAATGAGTTTCTATCTCAGGATGAGCCTGATGAAATGAGCGAAAGTGGAGAAGTTTCCTGCAAAGATGCGCTCGACTGTTGCAACAAACTGCGCCTCTCCTGCACTCAGAGAAACCTCAGCAAGCAAGTGCTTCACTGTTTTTGAAGATGAAGCCACTAGCAATGCAGTTCAGTCACAGAGCCAGACTAAAATAACATTCTTTCATTCATTATGCCGCTTCGACAAAAAGATCAAATAAACACCTTTGTTGCCTGTGATTGCAGTGTTGTGAGTCTGATGCATTGTCAGGTGAATTCGAAAGGTAGGCTGGCCATTATGAAAATGCGAATGCACGGAAAAACTGTTTTGGTTACAGTGCAGTACCGCTTATAATGCGATTTTCCCAACTCCCACGGTATGCGTTATAAGTAGGGGTGTGTGAATATTCGAATACGAATCAAATATGTTTCATATTCAGTTCATATTCGTATTCAAGAAATGGTATTCGTGAATTTCCGAATATTCGAAAAATCACGAATACTCGGCAGCGATCGTATACCACGCCGACTTTCGTAAATTTGGTAGTGGCAAAAGCTCAATATCTGGGCGGATTATTTGAATATAGAGTTTAACGTTTCAGAAAAAGAATATAAAGGCCCTGTTCTCTTTCTTCTCCATCGTTTATCGTGTGGACCAATCGCATTCCGATGCCGCTAGGCTTCACCTTGTGCGAAATTCTGCAAGTGGGCTTTCCCACATACCACACGTGCTGCAAGCAAGATGGGGGACGACCCGCTTCTAACAATTGCAGCACGAAAGCGCATTTATTTTTTTTATCCTTCCGTAATATGTTATATAATTAATGTCCACACCCATGGCATTTGTTCTGTCACCTTAACTAGGGTCCCTATAAATACTTGCTAGTCTGCCGTTTGTGCGGAGCCCCCTACGGAACTGGTTGGCTTCGCCTCGGATGAATGCGCAGGGGGCGCTGCACACATTCGGAACGTCGTGCCGTGCCTGCCGTGGCTGCGGAAGTGTTGCGCGCTGCTATTTGGTCGCAAGCCCAGAATACTGCTGTTTTTTTCCAAATAGGTGAACGCTAACCTGCGTGTGTGTTGGTGTGCGTGTGCTCATGGGTGTGTGATCGCGTCAAGTCTAGACAATGCGACAAGCGCGACAGCACGTGTTTCGTGCCGGGATGCAAGAGCGGCTACCGTTCCTGCAAGGTTAAATGCTCTCTCTTCAGGACACCAAAGGATGCAGAGAAGAGGTGACAGTGGGAGCGCAACATCAAGCGCGGCGACAGAGTGCTCGACGAAGCTAGTGCCGTTTGCGAGCGTCGCTTCGAACCGTGCTTTATTGAGCGAAGATTTAAGACTGTGATTCAGGGCAAGGTAGTGGAAATTCCCCAGGATGTGCCGCAACTTGTGAAGTATGCTGTTCCTACGCTGTTTTCTGACGCCCCAAAGTATATCTCAAGACCTCTGCCTCGGAAGAGGAAGGATAGAAACTTGTGCGAGCAGAAGCAATCGCCGGGACTCAGAGCACCTCCAGAGAAAAAAAAAGCGCATTGATCTTGAAGCACCAGTGGAGGTGATTGAAGAATCTAGCGGCGGTGGATCATGTGACGCGATTCTGCTCAGGGAATGCAGAGAGCTGCAGCCACTGCCACCTTGGACAAATGTCGATCTTTCGGATGCTCAGCAAGTAACATTCGCTCAGTGCCACACAAGTGAGGACGGCTCTCCGGACGCCTTATATGTAAGTCGACGAGTTCTGCTCCGTCGCAGTGATTCGGATGACGCTGCCATGAAGGCTACTGTGTATATTCGAGGAAAAAAAGTAAAGAAGTTGGACGTCAAATCCACAGAAGAGACAATAAATCTTCTTCAGGACATTGCGAAACTCAATTTGTGCCCTGGCATCGGATTGAAGCCTATCAGCAAATCCTTTACGGCTTCAAATGGGCGTTACTTTGCTCTAAACTGTTCCATTCTTTCGGATACAGCATGCATAGCTTGCAAATACTTACAAAAGCTAACTTAAAACACCCTGTCAAGGAGGAAGAAATCAAGAGTGCCGTGCCTAAAGAAGACGCCGACTTCAAAATCACGGGCAGTGCGACATATGAAAGACAAGATGGCAAAGCTGCAAAAGGCTCTAGATGAAATGAAAAATGAAAATGAACAGCTTTCAGCAACAGTTTGAAAGAAGGGTTAGTGGCCTTCCTCCTAAGCAGCAGCTTGCTGTCAGAACTTGTTTTGAGGCTGCCAAACACAAGTCAACGAAAGGGATGGCATATTCCAATGAGAGGCTACTTGAATGCATTCTGATGCGAATGAAAAGCCCTAAGCTGTATGAACATATACGAAGATACAACATCCTGGCTCTTCCAGGTAGAACATGCTTACAAAAGCGCATCCACAGCTTCAAGACTGAATTTGGTTTTAACCCAAATATATTTATTGCTTTATCCGAGAAGTCGCAACATATGGATGAGTTCTCACGCACAGGAGGTATCGTCTTTGATGAAATGAAAATCTCCGAGCACCTTGATGTGAAATCAACTAGTGAGTGGTTTTTAAACCTTACTTACACCCGTAAGTAAGCTTTAAATGAAACATGTGGCAACTGAGTTTCTGTGTACACTACTTGTATTTTTTCTGGTGAGCTGGAAGGATTCGTCGATATTGCTCAGTTCATGCCCGATTCCCATAAAGGCCAACTCTCTGACCATGGCATGGTAGTTCTGTTCCAGCCTTTCCAGGGTAATTTATTTTTCTAACATATATGTCAGATTTGTCACATTACTGTTAAAACGCTGTGTTTGTGGGAAAAATAATATTGCTGTTTTATCTTTCCAGGCAAGTGGACACAAGCCCTTGGGATTTTCGCATCACGTGGCGATGTCAAGGCAGACATCTTAGCCAAGATCATCATTGCGGCGACAATTCTCTGTGCGAGGGCTGGATTCTTCGTTGACTATGTCACGTGCGAAGGAGCAAGCAGGAATAGATCAATGTGGAAGCGTTTTGGCATTCGAGGTAACTGCTGAACTGGATTCAATTGCAAAGTGTTGTTGTCTTAAGATCATTTGGGTGGTTACGGCGTTACGGTTGTTCAAAGTATTTGCTTACAGCGCCGCCTCATATCTTTGCAGGTGCGAGCACAGGCACACGGTGCAAGGCGCCACATCCTGTCAGCTCAACGCGCCATCTGCAGTTTATCTCGGACTTCCCCCATCTAATTAAAAATGTGCGAAATGCATTTTTAGGAAAAGGGTTTAACACACCTGAGTGTCGGGTGCACGTTCAACCGATCCGAGACACTTGGAAAATGGACAGCCAGAGTGTTTCCCTTAAAGCCATGCCAAAGATCACCAGCATACACCTGAATCCCAATTCTTTCAAGAAAATGAGGGTTGCTCCAGCATTCCAACTAATTAGAGGTACTTTTATTTATTGCATCCAGTTAAGACGCTATTATGACTTTGTGGAAGCAACAGAATCTTTCGTAAAAAGGATGAATAAGCTCATAAGGATAATGACTGCGCGTGTGCCAAAAGCAGCATTATACCCGCAGTCACCAAACTTTGAATTTTTAAAGGAGTTCCTTGCCTTGAACACCTCACAGAGTGGGAAAACCATGCAAAGGCCACAATAGGTGGTTTTCTGAGCAACAGCACAGCAGAGGGACTCCGTGTTTAAATTCAGAGCACACTCAGTTTAGTGGCTCATCTAGGCACCCTTGGCTTTAAGTATATGATGACTGCAAACTTGAGCAAAGACAGGCTTGAAAGCGTATTCAGCATCGTTCGGCAATCATCAGGAACTAATGACCATCTGAATGCCGCTCAGTTTTCGGTTAGTGTTAATGCACTCGCATTTTACAATCTTGTGCAACGACCACCATCGGGAAACTGTGCACCAGACGTTGTCACTTCCTTAGTTTCGGTGCTTCAGAAACAGCCAAGCAGCGAGAATATGCTGCCTGTTCTCAACAGCCTTATTGATAAAGGAGAGCTCAATGATGCAGAAACTGCATTGGTCTCTTGTTCTCAACGTACAAGTACCACGTCTGACCATAGTGCCTCTGTGACAGGGGAATGCCACGAGATGTTAATTTATTATATCTTGAGCTACATAGCTCGAAAAGCACTGAAAAAAAAACCAGTGCACAGACTGTGCGTCAGCATTGACGAGTGAAAAAGCAGTGGCTACAGAAAATGATCGGGCTGCAGCTTTCACTGCAAACTTTGATAATGGTGGCTTACTCCGTCTGGCCCCTTGAAGAAAATTATCACCGTCCTTGAAGACAGCTTTATCACTTATTTTAGTCTGAATAAGTTGCACGAGAAAAGCATTGTTGACTTTGCTGATTTCTCAAAACATGTAAATTTTTCGTCTCTGGCCTGTGTGAAACATGGACATGAAATTGTTAATGGCATAATCAAATTCTATATTCTCCTTCGCCTGCGCTTCTACACGAAGTCTATCAATGTTGAGAGGGCAGCCAAGAAAGAGCAGCTGAAGCTGTTAATGATGACAAGATGCCAGTAGGTGGTGCAAACGAAAGTGTGGGCAGCTTGAGTGCAAAGTGACGAAAATTAATGTGTTCAACAACGATTTTTATTTTGTGCTATAAATTAGTGATCCTTGGGTGTCTTTTGCCTGACATTACGTGTGACCTACATTGCATGGGCTAATAGTGCAATTTTACCAAGCATGGGATTCGAAGGAACTGCTTAGAATGCAAGCTTATGTTCATTACTTCTGTAACTCGGTTGCCTAGGCACTTAGGAATGCGTGCTGCAGTTTGCCTAAAGCACGTGATTTACAGAGCTCAGGTTCTCCACTTGCATGTTTTAATTGTGCATGCATCTAGAAGTTTCCAGTATTCAGTCTGCCTTCTAACTTCATTTATTTAGAGTCCATAGAAGTTCAGATCTAATCGATAGCATGAATTAAAACGCCGCTGTCAATAGCGCTCTGTTGCGTGCACACACGGCCGTGGGGTTTAGAATCCTGGGTAATAATTTTGATACAAAGAATTTTTATTTAGATTTCTCGGAAGGTGGTATTATAATAAGTGGCACGGTGTAAAAATTGGATGTAAAAATAAGCGGGTTCGTTTCACCTTCGACTCTGAAGTTCGCGCACAAAATGTTTTTGCAATAAAAAAATCGTTTGCACCGCTACACTAATAACTGAAGTGCGCATTGAAAAACCATGACTAAGCTAAAATCAAAGAAAAATAATCAGTGCAATCGCATGTGCAAGGCAGATGAAAACGCACAGAGAATTTGTTTCGCGGGGCGAAACGCGCGTCTACCGCAGACGCCGTGGCTGGCATGGCAAGCCAGTTGCTAGCAGTGCCACCGCGGCGATCATTCATCAGCAGCCCCCGCCGCGGCCGGCGGACGGCAGACTAGCAAGTATTTCTAGAGACCCTACCTTAACTCTGAGTGTGACTACCGCCGTCTTGTTTTGGTCATATACTCTATGCGGGAAAGCCTACTTGCGGAATTTTGCGTGAGGCTCCCAAAGTGGCGAGTCGAGGTGTCACAACAGGGCAAATGATCCTGTAAAAATCCCGCCTTTTGTGTGGTGCACTGTAACCCATGCACCTTTTAAGAGGGCAGAACGGCACGTGTCAAAACGTTTGGAGGGCCCCAGAAATAACCTGGCCGCGTAGTTTTGGTTTCTGAGCTTCGCCACTCGCCCGTGGCAATGGCAACTGTCTGCCCGCGCATTCGCCAGTAGTGCAATCTTAGCACCGTGCTGCTTTCAGATGCTGACTGACTCGTCGATGGTAATTTTTTTCCTTTTTAGAAGCAGTCTAGCCATTCCAACGTCAACGTGCGTCCCATCTCGTTCATGTTCGTCATTTATTCCAGCGTGCCAAAACTTGTGCTCGTCACAAGTGTACAGGTGCTTGCACGATAGAGCTGCCTCATACGACTACCGCATTTTTGGTAGTTTTTTGGGGGGGCCGCAGGGCATTTTATAAATCGACCTTCAAATAACCCGGCCATTTCTGTCGGTTTTTGAACTCCGAATTAATGAGGTTTTACTAGCCATCATGTTGTTCTTGTTTCCAGTCTTGTCATGTTATGGATTTCATTTTGCCTGACCGCATTACAGGTTGGATACTGTTATGCTGTTCAATTAAGTAGTATACATTTCTGCGCATATTGTTTTTTTACTTGGTGCTCAGGCAGCCTAGTTTTGTTTATTTCATTTGCAAAGGACATACACTATTTTGAAAAAAAAAAATAGGAGCAACAGTGTTTGCTTGTTTCTTTTTTTAATTTATTTTTTGTGCTGACCAGATATTCAATTCGATATTCAAAGCCATTTTTCTTCATATTGATATTTGATTCATAATAGAAAATTTCAATATTTTCATAGTCCAAGTTATAAGCAGTCTATGCTGTATAAACTTTAATTCTGTGGTTTGTTTGCAGCTCCAGGTCGATTTCACGCACCTCGCAGATGGATCTGTGAGCAGCTCCGACCACAGTCTCTTTCCTGTAATAAGTCTTGTAGCAGAAGTACAGTAAAAACTTGTTAATTAGAACTTCAAGGGACTGGGAAAAAAGTTTGAATTATCCGATCTTAGAATTATCGACTGACCTCTAAAGAACCATTTGCATTACGGTGTATGTACTGTATTTACTCTCGTAACGAACCCACTCGCATAATGAACCCACCCAACACGAACTTTTGCCGAAGAATTTGAAAAAAAAAACTGTCAGTCATTAACGCTTCCCTCCGTTGCGCACAGTGACACGGTCAAGAAAGCATTTCTTGGCAGTGCACCAACATGCAGCGCAGCGGTACCATCATAGTGTGTTTACCTTTTGACGTTAGCTCTAGCAAGGGGGAGAAGTGAACTTTGCAGAGTCACAGCACTTGTCTGGTTGTGCAAGCCTCGTGTTCAGTACGTTCACCTTAAGGGCGACCCACATGGAGCGAACTAGCGCTGCTGATTTTGAGCAATGCGGCGAAACGTTGACGCACCGCCGCAATGCTGCACAAGCGGCGGAAAACGGGCGGCTGCCACAAGACCACTGCTGCCAGGAGTTAGAAACAGCGTGTTTCCATATGCTTAGTAAAATGCTGAAAAGAATAGCTCCACATTTACAGTTAAGCTATTATTTATTCAATGACGACAAAGAGGACGAATTATCCTTAGTGACCACTTACTGAACCAGAACAGTAAACCTGTTTGAACCTCCCGCGCTTCCTGACGTCAACCGACGCGTAGTGGCTAAGCCTAGGAGCTTTGAAAATCTAGAAGCATTCTGAAAATCTCTCGCATTTCATCGCTAAACTTTTGTGCTGCAGGCATCTTGAGACAAAGCGAAAGCTTCGTGCGACTTTTGTTTTCCGTGCACGTGAGGCACAGTGTAGCGGCAATGACGAGTTCGTGGTGAAGCGAGAGGCCGTTTCGGCAGGCGCAGCCATGTTGTAGAAACGAGCGGAAGTCAGACGCGGTCGTGCCCTGATTGATCCGCGCTAATTGCCCACGCTGGCCGCTTCCGGCCAATGGCTGACAAAATGTTGGCTGACCGCCAGGCGATGCTAAAAGCTGGCAACATGATCGTGGCTGAACGTGTGCTTCCTTTGGCGACTGATGGGTGGAAGGATGGACGACACTCGCAAAAAGAAAAAAAAAGTTTTTCACGCGTGATTTGTAGCGCCCGTCCGAAGTCAGCCTTTCGTGTGCGTTGGCTGGGACCGCGCCGACAGCACTTATCCGTATTTCCTAATTAGCAGGGCTTGAATTAACGAGTATTTAGTTGCGAGTTTCGGAGGCTGTGCGGAAATGAGGGTACGCAGCAGCATCCGCAGCTGCCAACCGCCGCCGGCCGCCACGCTGGTGATGGTGTCATTTAGGCTTTACCCACTCTTCCAAGGTTTTACTGGTTCCATCTTCTGTCCCCGTTTATAGGTCGTGCGCAGCCTCTATCTATGTGGAGGTGCTTTTTTTGGCCACGTGCTGTATGCCAAGCCGCCCAGACGCGGCGGCGCGTAGTTCAAATTATCCGTAGCGGAACCGACTTGCTTTCGAATTAACAGGCTTTTTTATATGCAGATCTCTATGGAGCTTGGCCGGACCAAGTAGTGTAGTTCGAATTATCGGAAAAATCGAATTATCGAGGTTCGAATTAATGAGCTTTCACTGTATCGTGTTCCCATTTGCATGTCATACATGGCTGGCATAGACATGTTTGGTTTGTTAGTTAATTAATATAACTGTGAAGATATGAGTTTCATTTGGAGGATATATTATGTTAAACAGAAACCTGCTGTTTTGTTCTCTCGAAACAGCACCCTAAAGTCTTTAGAGCATATCTGTCACAACCTCAGTACATACAACTTGCCAAAATAGCATAGGGCTGAACAATTTGTTTCACCTGTTAACCTTTTGCTCAGCATTTACGAGCCTATATTACACGACATGAAATTTCTATTCCTTGCAGGTCCACCTTGCAGAAGGAGTGGTAACAAGTGCAGCAAGTCCACTAAAAGTAATGACAGCCAGAAAGCCAACCATTGCGTGCAAAGACACTGCACAGGTTTTATGGACAAGTGAAGTCCTGGCAGCACGTAGCTACAGTCGCAATGTTGCCCCTACAAAAAGGGGCTTGCGAGCCACCTAGCCAGGCACTTCTGAGAAAGTGGACATGGTTGCAGGTAAGGTAGAGTGCTTATCTACTGGTTTTGTTGTGTTGAAGTGTATGGGGCTGCTTACCGTGACATGTGGCAGATAATGCTGGACACATGCTTTAGCACTTATATCTGGATGTTACATACTGCCTGTGATATATTATCACCAGTGCATCCAGTATCTTTGCTACAGTTATGATGTATAATTTCTCTTCATGCTATAGCTTGCAGCAGATGTGCAATTTGTATTGCTCAAGTGCAGCTGTCAAGTTTAATTGGACATGCAAGTAACAACTAATGTTTTTTTTTGTATATGCAGAGACAGCACACTATATTGGGGGTGCAAGAAGGGAGTTGATGTGGAGCAAACTTTGGCTGCAGTGCAGAAGCTCCTTTCAGACAAGATATAGGATTTGGAGAAAGCAATGAACATGCAGCTGAAATAAACGGTTTCAGCCACGAATGCCGTAGTGACCTATATTTCCTTAAGGAAATATAGGTTCAATTGTTCAATTTTGTCATATTCGGATTCGCGAGGTTCTTTTCCATCGACAAGTGAAGATTGGAGCCCAAGACTTGCGTAGCTTTTGAGAAATTGACCGATGAATGTGCCACCGCGGCACAGAAACTCGAGAGGGTGCACCAAAATACACCCGTTTTCTATGCATGTGCAAATCAAAACCATCTGCCATAATGCTCTCTCTCCAGCCTCGTTTGATAGTGGAGCTCGCCGGCTTTCTTTCGCAGCCTCGCGACTGGCTGCCTTGTACCACATGGCGCAATCGGCACTCTTTATTGGATAGTTTGAATTTCCCGCCATTATTAGTTGCATTGGGGTGCCGCCAGATTGCAAAATCTATCAGCGTGAGCAATCGCAAAGTCGAAGAGGGGAACTTGCAAGGTCGATTAATTGCATAAAAAATAGGCAGGAGGGTGGAAAACTGATCTGTGGTCGTCGGTGCTGATGACAACAGGAAATACCGTAGCGTATGTGGCGACAGACCGCGAACCGCATCGGCGGCGTGCAATAGGGTGAAGTTGGTAATCGCTAGCGTCGACCATGGTTCCTTGCAGATTTCATCGGCGGAGCTTACCGTGAGTGACTCAAGAGAAAAAGCTGACAGTATGACCACCAGTTTCTCTGTACGTGGCATCTGCGCGCGAGCGAGTGGCACAAACAGGAAGTTTTCTACCGCATGCAACGATGCGGGTTGGGTGACATCGCGCTGGCTGTCAGCCGGAAAGGCTGCTGATAACATCAGCTGATGTTATCTTAGATACGCAAAACCTTTGAAGGACCGCATGGCGGACCTCGAGTAGAGATGCCTGTGATTGGAATAGCGGTGTAGCGGTTAAATTAGGTGGCCTTTTTTTTTCCAATGTGGCTCCAAGAAATAGACTGGTTTTTAATGATCTCATGAATTTGTTCATTTATCAGAAAACTAATAGCATATTTGAAATCACCTCGAAAAACTTGAGTGGACTGTGCAGTTTCATCAAGATTCTACCCAAAACAAGAAATTTAAAGTTAATGCAGTCCAGGAAAGGACTTGCGCTGAAGAAAAGTGTCAGCACACAAATGCGCATCTGAAAACAGGCAGCAGGCGTGGAGAAAGGGCCTTACGGGTGAAAAATATCACTCAGATTACACGCCTGAGGCTTGTTAGCCATTTCCATGGCCAAACATGCCATTATTTTTTATCATCTCACATGTAATGGAGTATACTTAGTTTTTGTTATTTTCTCAGAATGTGAATTTCGGACTCCTGACAAGTTAGGAAATCCAGTCTGAAGATGTCAGTTAGCATACTACAAAAATATTATTCATTATTAGTTAAATGAAGGAAAGCTACTTCAGAAACATATAAGAGTGAGCAGAAATATGAAAACTGGGGCAATGTGCCTGCGAACCAGCTGCTCCACTACCAGTCTCCTGCTCACAGTTGAGTTCGCTCTTTAATAAAGTGGGCCCTGCAGGACAGAGGAAGATACAAGGAGTATACCATTTAATGTACCAGGATTCTTTACAGTCTGTGAGCACTCGTCTCACATCAGCCATAGCAGAGGCCCGAGAAACCACAAGTGAATGCTCTGGCATTACTGAAGCCCTGAAAACGGGACGAATTTTGAATCCCTACCCCTTCGTAGGTGCAGCTCATCATACATCTGCGAAAGACTGCGTAAAGAAGGGATCACCACATATTTCTTAATCAGTGCACTGAAACGTCGCTACTATGAGGAGTACGTGTCGATGTTTTAGTTTCAATACAATAAACTTGTTTTTTGACCAGCCAGGGGTACGAGTTGCGGGGTCAAAGAACATGCAGCCACATGCCATATATATCGCCATTTATGACTTTGCTTAGAATTCTTTAGGACTCATTCATGATATCTACGTGAAATTTCCACACCCACTTTTTTGTTTTTGAAGCTCTCATTTTAGGAAAGATAAATGGTGCAAATTACGTGAGTAAATATGGTAACTAAAAAGAAATCTGTGGTCTCCGGAACTTAATGAGTCTCCTGCAAAATGAATTGACTTATCACAGAGCTCAAGATGCAGATGGATGCCATGCCTTCAAAGACGACATCTCTAAGGAGTGGGCTGGACTGACCAAACTGGCAAAACTAGCTAGGCGCCAGCCATGCATCAACAAGAATTCTGAAGGAAAACAATGCATGGAAACTGAAGAAATTTGACCTAAAAAAACACAAACGTCGCATGATGTTGAATGGCAGTGCCTAACATACCACTGGTATCGTGCCAAGCAAGGCTGATGCCGCCGTGTGAGCGCTTGAACTCTTCCTGTTCATGCTGCGGAATGTCGAGCCTTTCCCAGAGGAGGCCTGCCTGTGCACCAAGAATCCAGCATGTTCTTGGAGACCTTCGACTTCCAGGCTTTTGAGCTGCACATAGGTTAGTAAAGATTAGAGAAACAGGCCTCAAGAAACAAAAGCAGGCGCAATGCACATGAGCAAGAGTGTCCATACAAGGAAAAAGATGCTGCAGAGATGCTTCCCAAATCTTCAAATTCATCTATCTCCACGAAGTAGTTAAAAACAAACATCAGAAAAGGGTTATCAAAAAACATATCGTTCCACATGGTTCCATAACCTCACCAACAGAATTGTAAACCTACATACAGAGTTGAAACAAAGCTTCCTACTAGTAAAAATTTCTTATGGAGGTTAACTAGCCCTGAAAACAATCACCAGGCCCACTCTGCACTACCACCTTGCAATGCTGGCCAGCAGCCGCAGCCCTTTGCTGTACCCAAGTGAAAGTTTTGCTGCAATCACGAGTAATCTTTTTTTTAAGTGGTTCCTATATCCTATGCTAGAATGTGTGGTTTTACCTATTGATCAGGCACCACCAACCATTACAATCCAAGCACTGGCCACTTATGATGACCAACATCTCTGCCACTTCAGCTATTCCCCGAAGGGTGAAATGAAATCTCAAAGGGTGCTGGGGAGATCGCAAAAACACCTCGCATGAAACTATTCACGTAGGATGACCGGAATCACGCCGATGAGAGCGGCCTCTTCTACAAAATGCTGCCCAAAAGAAAGCTCAGTCTGAAGGGGCAAGGGTGCCACAGTGGTAAACACAGCAAGCAGAGGCTGATCCTTTTGCTGTGCATCAACATGGACGGCAATGACAAACGACACCCACTAGTCATTGGTGAGAGCGCGAGGCTGCGATGTTTTAAAGGCACAAAAAGCTTCCTGTGATGTATGTTGCGAACTCAAAAGCTTGGATGTCACGTGTCATTTTTTGCGACATGGCTCCAGGAATTTGACAGCGAAATGCACCGTCAGAAAAGAAAAGTGTGCCTGTTGCTGGACAATTGCATGGCCGACTACGTGCCAGAAGTCGAGCTGACCAGCATGGAGCTTCGCTACTTCCCCCCAAATGCAACGTGCATAGTTCAGGCTCTGGATCAAGGAATTAATAATATAGCGTCAAGTGCGCATACAGGCGTCAAGCCGTTAACAGACTTCTGAACCTGGAGCTCAAGCGCGAGATGAAGGTCGACGTTTTCATGGCAGTTGAGATGGTGGTGGCAGCTTGGAGAGCAATGAAGCAATCAGTAATTGTCAACTGCTTCAGGGCTACTGGCTTCGACATGCTAGGTTCTGATACTGCCAAAGCTGCACCGGACTGCGCGAGCGCCGTGCACCAGCACGAAAATGCCTGGGAGTGTCAACGACCAGTGAATGAAGTGTCCATAGAAATAAGTTTCAACGACTACGTGAGTGCCGACGCAAACGCAGTCACGACGGAAGTTTTGGACGACGCATGTAGCTTGCGGCTTGTAGGCAGTGTGGAGGGAGAGGTGGCCAAAGAAGCTGATGACGACACTATAACAAAGCCCTCGTGCCAATACCAGGCCAAGTGATGGATGCCCTTGACCTGCTGCGGCAGTTGGCCAGAACACACGAGAAGACACGCTGGACACATTTCACTTATGAGATATCCGTGTGGACATTGCTTACGAAGCGCATGCAAGCAAAGATTATCGACTGCTTTCCTGGGAGATAAATTTGTAGTCCTTTGGGGCCCTTGTGTTTGTGGTAACAATTTGTTTCTTTTCATGCGTGCTAGCGATGTCGGTCGTTTCTGTGGGGCCACAGGTTCATTTTCAGCGTATTTACGCTTCGCAATAAGATACCGCGGTAGCTTTCTCGATGCTGCTGCACCATATAATTGATTGTATCAAATTAAGTGACCGAAAAATGCATCAGTCGACTTGACAAAGTTTCGGTTTCATGAAATAAAAGTTGGAAGTAGCGCTCATCCCTGTCTGTACCTTCTTTGACCGTGTTGCTTTAGTGCTTTCAAAAAATGTCAAATGTGCACCAGCTAGCCCAATCCGCCACTCATCTATTTGAATGTAACAACAATAACATGCAAGCAATAAAAACAGTGCATACTAAAGCCAGTGCCACCAACCACTTCTGAAGAGCTGCATTGTGGGTATACTGTCACCTACCAGTACTTACAGGGAAGTTTTCACAGCTTTGTGGAAGAAATAAACCAGTCACAGCATATTTTTTGCTTCCAAATCTGATAGACAAGGACTAAGTCCACCACTAGTGGCTGTTGAAGCGAAGTGTACCTATTTACTGCACTCAATGTTCCCGGTTCCACCCCCCCCCCCCTTTTATTTACCGTTTTGCTTCAGGCACTTGCCACCAAGTAATATACAGTAAAAATCTCAATAATTGCAACTTGGATAATTAGAAATCATAGATGATTCAATGAATTTTTACGGTCCTATAATTAATAATGTAAATTTGGCCAGATCATTAGAACATCCGCCGTGCACAAACTCTGTAAAGTCGAAGATCTCAGTTGCTATGCGAGGATGCACGGTCCCATTTTCAGCGCATTCAATCAAGCGGAGGTTTGTTGGAGCTGCAAGGCTGTTGACGCCAGAAAAAATTGCCGCATGATTAGTTTTCCAAGCATACTTTTTCATGCCCACTTGTTGTTAAAAAAAAAGTCACATCTCAGCTTTGCATTTGCTAAATTCCATAACATTATGCAGACATGCTATAAGAAGCATATCCAGTTACCAGTGTGAAGATGCCAAACTACAAGTGAACACTTTTGCAGTGGTGAAGCCGTGGAAACGGAACTAATATTGAGGTGCAGCTCCGCATACATATGTTTAAGAATAAGAAAGAAATCACCACATATTACTAAACCAGCACACAGAAACGCCGCTATGCAGAGTATGCATCGATTTTTTTTAGTTGGAATAAGAATTTTTTTTACCACACAGGGGTGCGAGTTGTGTGGTCAACTAATATGCAGCCACATGCCACATACAATGCCACTTATGGCCTTTGCTTTGTACAGTTTTCTTAGGAGGTGTTCGTGAAATCTCCGTGAAATCTAAGCGTAATTTGCACAGCCCCTTTTTCATTTTTAAACCCTTAAATTTAGGAAAAAAATTTGAGCAAGTTACACTAGTAGATACAGTAATTCAAACAAAACTCTCCAGTCTCCAAAGCTTTAAATTAATGAGTCTGCTGCATAATTACTTCACTTAGCGCGGAGCTACGATGCAGATAGATCCAGTACCTTCAAAGATGACATTTCTGAGTGGGCTTGACTGTTCAACGTGGCAGAGTTAGCTGGGTGCAAGCATGTAGAGACAAAAATTTTGAAGGAAAACAATCAATGGAAACTAAAGCAATTAAACCTAAAAAACAAATTTCTCATGATGTGGAATGGCAGTGCATACCATATACCGCTCACATGGTGCCAAGGGTGATGCCCATCATGTGAGTGCTTCACTCCTGTGCATGTTCTGGAATATCAAGCCACTCCCAGAACAGCACTGCCTCTACGTGAGAATTCAGCTGCTGATGTTCTGGGTGACGTTTGGCTTCCAGGCTTTTGAGCTGCATGTAGGTTAGTAAACATTAGAGAAACAGGCCTCAACAAACAGAAACCAGAGCAATGCACACGACAGTCCCCAATCCCAATCTGTACCAGCCACCTTGCAATGTTGGCCAGCAGCCCTTAGCTGTACCAAAGTGAATGTACAGAAAGCGCATTCTATACGGCCCTCAGTGATTTGCTCTTTCCAATCACAAGCAGTACAAGCTTGGTTGACCCATTGACAATGGTGGGGAGCAACAGTGACATTCAGGCCTTACTGTCTTTCCTACCCTGGGACTTGTCATCATGACAGGTGAGCATTTTGTTTGTAAGCACTTGCTAGAACAAAGTCTGATCAGCGTTGAGTGTATCACAGGATTGGTACCTTGTCATAATGTTGCTCCATTTTTCTTCAGTCCACTTGTGCACACCACCAACGTATATCACAAGGCTTTCATCGGTGACAGCCCAGCTGGTAATGCTGTGACACCCTTTGAAATGCTGCAGCCAACCTGAGCCATCTTTAAAGCCTGGTCGGTTGAGCATGCAAGCGAAATCCTTCACTTTCTGCTTAATCACTGCGCCAGAAACAAAGTATGTTTTGTGAGCTAACATCAATTAACGACTTGTACAATGCTGCCTCCACGTCTTTATAAGCAGCTGCTCATATTCGGTGGGGCTGGTACTAGGAGGCCTCTTGTCCGCCTTAGCCGAAATGTCAGCCTTAGATTTAAACATCGTACTGGGCGTGTTTCTAAGGACCCTGTACACTGCGGCGACATCTGACCTTTTCACTGCATTGAACTCTTCTGATATTCTCTAGCCCCGAGGAAATTGGCAGCTTCGGCCCATTCGTGGCAGCCATCTCTCCCGGAGAGGATGAGCACTTCTTCCCACAACGCTACAAGGCACACTATCTTGCAACCGAATAGTGGTGGTGGTTGATATTTTGGGATATTCTGAGGAGGGGATACTGGACGCGGCTTACGTTGGCCAATTCATGGGATCACTCATGGCATCCAAGGGGAAGGGAATGGGGGCATTCTGCCGCCGTTGTCAATGAGCTTCACGTATTCCGGGAATCGTGGGATCGAGCTGCTGATTCTCCGCAATCACCAGGCAGCACATCCGCCACAGCAGCAGCATCTGCACCGGGGAGGTGGGAGATGAGAGAGAGAGGTGATATTCATGATGATGAGAAAAAAGGGGCAGCGCAGCAGCAATCTCTCTTTGGCGAGGAAATGGTCACTGCGCCGTGGTGGCGAATGGGAGTGAAATAGAGGTGATAAGAGTAGATGAGATGGTGACAGAGTGGCTGCTGTGCACACAGTGATTGAATGAACCGAGAAGAGGTGAGCAATTCCGCCGACACGAACGTAAGGGCTCCCTTCGCGTTGAGATTCCGCCGAAGCGAATAGCATGCAATAAATTGTGCACGGAGCAGTAGGTCGAATAAAAAAAAACTAGTTTGGAGAGAGCCACAGAGCGGCTGAGGGTGTGAGCACACAAAAGTGTAGTCGGTCCCATGCAGAAAAGCACACAACTAGTTTGGAGAGAGCCGCAGAGCGGCTGAGGGTGTGAGCACACAAAAGTGAGGTCGGTCCCATGCAGAAAAGCACGTGAGCAAAAGCGCACGACGGCGAAAATAGCGGGGGGGGGGGGGGGCACAGACAGCAAGGCGCCCGATGGAGTGAAGCTGTGGCGTCAGAAGCGGAGGAGTCCGGGGCGGCCCCGTCGTGAACCTAACATCACAGACTACCGCCCTTAGATAGCGAAGTGCGAGTCCACCAACCCCGTGTACGCCGACGACTGCAGCCAACCCCATGGAACGCGCTACATGAGAACAACCCGCAGAATGCTCCGACGGGCGTATTGCTCAAGCATAGAAGCCTTCAGGAGGCGGACGTAAGTCAAATTTTAAGTAGCGAATTGGATAAAAGAGCCACGAAAGGGATATGCGAAGAAATAGGCATAAAATGGGAATAGCGGGCATGAAGTGCACGCAAAAAGAAGCAATTCAGGCATTAAAAAAAGGAGGTCTGAAGGACAAGAGAGAATAGCAGGCCACTGTGGCGCGCAGACAAGCGAGTCGAAGACACTTGCAGCGAAATGATTGAAGGCAGAATTTAAATTAATGCATGAGCGGATGACGGTCAAAGAAACTGCACGCAGTGAATTTAGGTGGCGAGGTAAGCCAACTAAGAAGGTGCCGCAAGGCAGCTGATGGCGCATAGTGTGATAGAAGTTGGGTCGGCCCTGAGCAAAAGGGAGCACGAATAGCAGCGCTACACGGCGAAAGGCACGGGAGGGCAAGCCCAGCACGGCAACAAAAGGAGTGAAGCAGTGGCGGCAGAAGCAGAGGAGTCCGGGGCTGCCCATGCATGAACGCGTAAATGCAGACTACCGCCCTTAGATAGCGAAGCGCGCGTCCACCAGCCTTGTGTGCGCCAATGACAGCGGCCAAACCCACAGCGGACACGCCAAGACGGGAATTCCCTGAGAATGCGCCGAAAAGCACACCGCACGTGCACAAAACGCCCTAGAGGAGCGGACGATAGTAGAAGAGATGGCAGACTTGAATAAAAGGTAGCTGCCAGCCAAAGTGCAATGGATGCAAAAGCTGCGAGAAGGGATGAGCGGGCACGAATGGTGCCCCAGAATGGTGGGCCGGTGGCGCGCGAAGAGAAGGGCATTAAGAAGCTTGGGAGGGGAGAATTGCCAACAACGCAGGAAGAAGAACAAGGCACACGAGATGCGTGCGAAAAAGTCATTGTTCGTCCAGAGTGAGAGATCCGAGCAGCAGACATACGCAAACACTGCACAATGGCAATCCGTTCGAAGGTGGTGATGAAAGTCTGCTGGGTAAACCGCTGCTATGCAGGGGCGCAGGAGAGTAGCTGCTGTAAGAGCGCAGAATATGAGATGCAGCGAAAGTTATTCTTGGATGACAGTTGAGTAATCCTAAAAAGTAGCGGACCAGGGTTCGGCGCGCATAGAAGCAAGGGCCTTTATGGATGCCCGCAGGGTGCGACAAAGGGCCTAGTTGAGAGACACTGGCCGCCGACCTGTGCACCCGTCGGCGGCCCTACGAAACTGGTGGGGGATGAATGGCAGCATGCTGAGATCGGCGCGCGCGCATCAGGGGCTTGCTGGAGGCAAGCAGCAAAGACTGCAGGGCAGCGGGGGCTGTCAGCAGGCGGCCGGCACGTTGGTTGGTCCATGTGGCAGCAGGTGAAGACCGCAGGAAACAACTACAGGTAGCAGCGCGGCGAGGGACGCTGAAAACCGCAGTTTCCTGCGGCACGTAGGGCGTTGTAAGCACAGCAGTGGCGTCAGGCGGCTGGTGCCACGAGGTACAGTGGCCGGTAACAGGAGCACCAAATACTTGCTTGCTGGCTTCGTTGGATGATTGTTGTTACGTCACAGATGCGGTATTTGGCTCCTCTAGGTGAACACTGCACAGCACCTGGGATGAGGAATTGGGAATAAGGGTGGTTAGGAAGGGTTGGGACTTCGCTAGAAGCACTCGGGGCAAGAGTGAAGGCCTGATGTAGACTAAAGCACTGTGGACAGGCTCGTGATGTGAAGGAAATTTACCAAGGCATTGCAGGGCCTGAAGTCGCTGTTTGCTGGGGTACAGCATTTGTGTTTCTGTGTCGGTAGAAAGATCCAATTTGCGGTATCTATCAAAGAGCACGATTCTCTCTGTGTCATAAAAGGGGCAGGCGATAAGGAGGTGATCAATTGTTTCTATGTCAACACAGAATGAGCAGCTGGGCGATGGGACGAGACCTCTGGAGTACCTTCCGGATGCCGTCCAGTAGCAGCCGATCCTTAGTCTCAAAAGAAGTGAACATTCCCGCCTGGTGAGACCATGTTTCGGGAAGGGCTTATGGGTTACCAGCAGAAATTCTGGTGTCTGGATGATGTCTGGTGAGGGCTCTTCGTATGATGTGGTGGGAGTAGTCATAGGGAGAAACGTAGCGTGAAATGGGAGGGTCATCATTATGGCCTGCCTTTGCCAAGGTGTCCAATTCTTCATTCCCCGGGATGCCCAGGTGTGATGGGATCCAGTGAAGGGAGAGTTCGAGACCTCAGTTCTCTAAAGACAAAAGTCTGCGTTCAAGGACTGCGGCTTTAAATGGGGTGGTCTTGGGTCTATTCAGGCTTAATAGTGCTGCTTTCGAGTCACAAATTATAGCGGCAGGAATTGTAGGGAACAGGGACTCATCTGTGTCACCTGCAAGGTGCCGTGCTGCCATTTCTACTTTGGTGGAGCTGGCTGGGAAGTCCAGGCGACAAGTACGTGAAAAGGCGAGTGAGGGGATGAGGCAGGCCGCAGTGGCTTGCCCGGTTATGGAAGAGCACAGCCATCTGTGAAAATAAGGAGTTTGTTCTAAGCTTTTCCTAAAGTAGGGCATAGGTTGCCTGCTTGATGGTGGGGAGTGCGAGAGAGTCTTTTTCTGACCCCGTCAAGTTGTGCCGAAATGGTCAAGGTAGGCCGAGTAGGTGGTGGAGGGAGAACTGGTCTGGGGCAGCAGGGACTAGCAATGATCTCCTCGTATGCGCGGTGCGTAGCTTCCCAGCTCTTGAGAACTGATTGGATTTGATTCTTGTGAGGAGGGCCCTTCCATCGGGGGCATGGTTGAGGCAATCAATTACGTGTAGGGCTCGTTGGAGGAGAAGGAAGGACAGTGGCCATAATCCAGCCTCTGCAAGTGTGGCAGGGATTTGAAAAATTTTTAGCAGTCCTAAGTACTGTCTAACGAAGTTTCTGCGGAGGGTTTCAATGTGTTGTAGTCTGGAGGGTCAGAGGTTCCCAAGTGGCAGGGCATAAAGAACTGAGGTTGCTGCTGCCTCGGAGATTTTCAAGACAACGCTTGGGCTGCAACCATTTCCTTGTGCAAGGAGTTTGTATATGGCTTTGCCTGCACATGTCCCTTTGGGGAGGAGTGCCTTTTCAGCAGGAATCCAGCTGAATTTATAGTCGATGACTAGGCCAAGGTATTTTACGTCTCCCATTGCAGAGGCGTACCAGAAAGTTTTAAGGTGGTGGCCTTGTGTCATAGGCCTCAAGGATGTATAAGGAGGGCTTCTGACTTTGAAGAGGAGAGGTCGAGTCCGCCTAATGCGATGTAAGTCTCAACGGCAGAGAGGGCCCTCTGTGGGGCTTTGCGGATGGAAACTAGTCTGGAAGGGCCACGAATCCATTAGACAAGGTCAACTGCATATATTGTACAATGAACTGGGAAAGGAGCGTCGCTTGGGATTGTTTTTACGAGCCCGGCCAGAGTGAGATTAAAAAGGAGGGGGCTTAGGACAGAGCCCTGGTGTACTCCATTCCTGACTGGTTTTGGTGTGCTGAGGGTTATACCAACTCTGATATAACGTTCTTCTCAGAATGACTCAACAAAGCCGAAGGCTTCCTTCTATTCTATGTTGGACAAGGGCTAATATGAAACTGTGAGGAAGATTATCGAGGGCTGATTTAATGTCAAGTGGTGCCAGAATGGCAACGTGACCAGCTAGTTTAGCCTCTTCTAGCGATGAAACATCTGATATGGAGTCAGTGGTACTGCAGTAACGTCGGAATCCAGTCTGCTGTTCGCGAGAAAACGATGTGTTAGAGGCTACCCAGCTGAGCCTTTCCAGTGCTATATCTTCTAAGGTCTTGCAGGCTACAGAACTAAGGGATACAGGCCTGTATGATGAGGCTTGCTGAGGGAATTTATTTCCCTTTTAAATGGGTACGACAATTGCAGTACGCCAGGCCTCAGGCATGTCACCAGATCTCCATATTTCATTCAGTCTTTCGAGTAGAGCAAGTTTTTGAGGGTGATCAAGGTTGCAGAGCATCTGGTGTGTAATGCCATGAGCTCCTGGGGCAGTTTTCTTTTTTTCTTGATTGAGAATTCAGAGGCGTTCATGGAGTGACAGGTGGCGTGAATTGCTTTAGTTACAGTGTCTGCACTGGTGCGTTGTGAGTTATCGCTGAAGGAAGCGAAGGGGGTGTTGTCTCCTAAGCTAGAGGGACTGCTGGCAGGTCCATGTGGTGTTCAGGGTGAGACAAAGTGGTTTGCAGGTGCTGTGTGAGGCCCTCAATGGTTAGAATTTTTGCTATGGCAATTCCAAGAACAGAGTTGCAGGGGATAGTGGGCTGCAGAAAGGATTTGAGAAGTCTCCAGGCTGAAGCTGAGCTTCGGGCATTGTCCAGGCTCCTGCAGATTCCAACCCATGATTCTCTTCTCTTTCATCTTGCCTGTCTGCAACATGCAGCACTGATTTTCTTGTAAGGAATCCAGTCAGCTGGGTTTTTTGTTTTTATTGCCTTCCGCTCTGCTCTTCGTCCTGCTTCTCTCAATGAGAGAAGACAAATGTCAGGGACAAGTAGCATTCCTGGAAAACTGCAGTGGGTGGTGGCTATGGATGCACATTCCCTTATGTGCTCCAAGAGGTTGCCCCTGGGAGACTGCATAGCGCTCCGAAAGTTGCCCAGTTGATGAATTTGTACGCCTTGTTTGGAGGACACCGTTTTGAGTCTGGGGTGATGAAGATGGGGAAATGATCTGATCCTCATTTGTCTGCAGGTTTTTCTAGTTTGTAGCAGCATGTGTCAGAAGTGAAGGCGAGGCCAATGGTTGAAGAGGTATTGCCCCTTATGTAGGTTTGAGGAATGGTAGTAGATTGAGGCAGGTGGTAGCAGTTGTCTCATAGAGCAGGCGGCCTCTTCTGTCCATGTACGAGCAGCCCCAAGTTCTTTGGTGGGCATTAAGATATCCAAAGATGAGTGCCTTTCCCTAGTCTTGCTTGAATGGTGGCTATGACAGAGGGATCCCAAGGGGTGCAAGGTACTACATAAGTAGAGATGACTATGGTGTCTACTGAGCCTGTGCGGACCCTGACCACTGAGCACTCATGGGGGCTATTGAAAAAATTGTCAAGGTCTATTTCTATATGAGGGAGGTTACTGCGGACGAAAATGGTGCTACGTGGTCCAGCCTGGACATGGTTGGGAGATCTGCAAGGAGTTAGAGAGCAGGAGTATTCTTTGCATTCTGTGCGGCTTCCATAGCCCACATAGTCTGGAATTCTGGTATCCTGCATGGGTATGTGAACTTCTCGTACCACGAGGACATTAAATTGTTGCATGCTGGTTTTTAGGAGTCCTAAAAATTCGGAAAGTCTAGGACACAGGTAGTTGGTGTTCCACCGGAGGATGCAAGGCCTGCAGTGGTGCCTGCTCGTCTAGCCATAGTGGTGAGTGGTGGGGCTCTGCGACTGCAGTGCAGCTTAGCAAATTAAGCGTTCAGGAGAGTTGGTTGGAAGCTGTGCCATGAGAGCTCATACTGCCAGGCCAGCATGAGTGCAGAAGTTACATAATCTTTCAGTGAAGGGCTCACTGTCTCAACCTGTGAGGGGCTTCTTTGTGGCTTGCCAATAACCTGAAGGACCCTGCACTCCTTAGCCAGTTCCAGGCATGAGCGCTTTGCAAGAGGATCATTGGGTCTTGTTGCTGGGAGAGCAGGAGCTGAGTGGGGAGGAAACTGGTTTGCAATGTGCCGCTAGGATGGAGCTAAGTTCATTTGTATTGGCAGTACTTCAGAGATCTGCAGTAACCTGGCTCTCTTTTGCCAAATTGGGTAGGAAGGATGGTTGGCTGGGTGTGGTCCACTACAATGCACACACTTGGCAGTGCTGGCTTCACAATGCTTTAACATATGCTTCCCTCACACTTGCTACAACGAGGATGGTTTCTGCAGGAAACTGCTACATGATTGTAGCCTACACACTTATAGTATTGGAACGGCTTGTTCCTGAAATGTTTGACATTGAATCGCATGCCCCGGATGAATACGACTTCTAACGATGAGGCGGTCGCAAATCGGGCAGTTACGGTGCGCCCATTACACTTTATGCTAGTGACATCAGCATCAGCCTCAATTGACTCTGCCTCAGCACGGAGATCAATCTGGGAATCAAGGCCGTATATTATGCCCACTGAGCCTTCACTGTATGTGGCCTCAAAAGAGTGCACATGTAAGCCACAAAGAGATGTCAGAGTCAGGAGGTACTAGAGAGACTCATCATCAGTAACGTCCGCGGAAATGAGGTTCCAACCACGGTTGATTCTTACCTCTGAGATACCTTGTTGGGAATAGAGGTAGGCACTTACGTGTTCTTTAGCAGCCTCTTTCAGGGAATGCAAGCCCTTCACTGGTTTGAAAAGGACTGTAGCATATTTTGCTTTCAGAGGGCGGGGGCATTTTTCTTTTTCATTTTGACCCAGCCACTCTCAGTGTGGCACGAAGAAGGAACATCTGTGGTTGCATGGGAGGCGGAAGTCTTAGTTCTAAGTATCTGAAAATGAGCTTCCGAAGAGTTTTCCTTGCCTGTGTAGTCAGATATGGCCAAACAATCCGGTGTATTTCCCTCAGCGGTGTAAAAGGGAATATCCTCTGAGGCTGGATCGTGAGAATGAGCATCATTGCGTGCTTCTTCAGAAGCGGGTGACGGGGCACGACTGGGTTTGGTGGTAGACATAGCACTCGGTAAGTCATTGACGTCCATAGTGGGAAGAGCTGGAGCCTGCTCAGACTGAGATGACTGGCTACAACTGGGATTGGTGGCAGAAGTATACTAATAGCACTGGGACAGTCATTGGCATCCTCAGTGGGAACTCGGGCCTGCCCAAAGTGAGAGGACTGGCTACAAGAGTCTTTGTTTGCATTGCAACTTTTCTTTCCCTTGTGTAGTAGTTTGGGAGGAATAGCGGGAGGATTCTTCTCCTAGAGATCTCGAGCGAGTTAGAACAGGAATGTAAGGGACTTAGTTCCATGGTGCACCTCGTGCTTAAGCAAGATGCTTCTCTGATAAATTTAGGCCTTTTGAGGTGCAGAGGAATAGGAAGCTGAGGAATGGGGTGGGGACAAGGCAGCGTGGGTGGGTGCACTCTCTTGGCATTCCTGACCATGTGAAAATTCAAATGGGCCCACTTCAAAGTGGTTTTGCAACAGGTACTATTTGCAAGTGGGACCACTTGAGAAAAGGGGCCATTTGGAACTACTGGACGGGTTCAAAAAAAATCATTGGAAATTCCAATTAGAACCAGTTGGATATTTCAGTTGGTTCCAACTGCGTTTTGAAGTTGGTTTCAAATCATGTTTAAGGTGCAAAACAAAAACTGATATGTGAGGACTGCAGGGCAATGCTTAGCCTTGGTACCCACGTTTTCACAGAACTGTGTATGCCATCATGAAAATCGACACACACATACAAGCACACCTCACACACAAGAAACACATATACTATGGTTGAGCATAGTAAAATTGGCTCGTGTGTACATCCACAGAACACACTACGGTTGCTCCAATATATATACTCCACTTATAACACTCTCATACTAGGGACAGTGGCAGTTGCCCATTGAGCGCAGTTATTAAAGTGAAAGCTTTACTGGCCACGAACTTTTCGATTTCGCCGTGGCGGTGCTCCGAGGAGGCACATGACGTCACAAAACGCGCCTCGCCGCGGATGTTTCTCTCCCCCGCTGCGCAGCGCCGCGCCTTCCCTCAAAATCCAACTTTCAATTTTCTTTCTTTCCCTCCCTCCTTTATCTATTCCTTTACGGAACGGTTCGGGTGTCCACCGAGATATGTGAGGAGGTTACTGTGCCATTTTCTTTCCTCAAAAACCAAACAAAACAAGTGAGCCGGCGGCGTTCATACAGTTCATTGGCGTTGGCAACCTTTCAAGGGCCGTTCATTTGCACGAAAGGAAACGCGTACAACCGGCTCAGTCGGTCAGTGGAGGCCTTATTCTCGCTTTCATGTACGTGGCCTAGGTGTCCAACTGCAAAAGCCTGTTTTGATTGCGTTCCGCACAGGGAGGGCAGTGCGCCCTCCCTGCCACCCTGGGAGGTGGCATGGTTGATCGCGAGAGATCGATCACCAAATGCACGCTGCGGCCTAGCCATTGCTGCAGTGCCGCATGTCAGCCACAACGCTGTGAGCGCTAATGCATTCAGGCCACATCTTTCTCTCAACACCACCACGTGTTTCAAGCACGAATGAGGCGTCCGCATATACAGGGAGCCAGGTATGCGCCCTTCCTCTGCTCAAAGGCATCGCCGTCTAGAACATCGTCAACGCTAACGAACAGTGAACGCCGACATATTTCGCTTTGTATATCCTGCATTAGAGCTAATCCACATATTTTTTTGGTATCATTTCGACCGCAGTGACAAAGCATTTTTTAATTTTTTCACATCATTTCGACCGCAGTGACTAAGCAAACGATGAATGCAATTCAGTACGTTAAGATGCTGATAGTTCTTATAGTAAGAATCGTTTTAGTCTTGCCTTGTTTGCCGAATATGCAAATGTTCATATATCGATTGTGGCCCAGCTGTGGCCTCTTGCAGTCTAGTGGCACCCCTTGAAAGCAAGTGGGACCGCTTGTAATACCACTCGCTTTGGAGTGGTACCACTTGTAAAACCACTTGATATCGTCACCTGGTTTAGGAGCTTTGCTACTTTGTGGGCTATGATATTTCAGAGATGATGCTTGGGCGAGAACCCTCTGTCCTTCGTACTCGTTAAGGTACTGTACTCTGAGACGCAGGTGGCGCAGGAAGAAATGGGGGTGAATGCCCACACTCACGCTACGACGTCTGTCAGGGTCCTGAAGTCCTCGGCCAGGGGGGTGGGAGACCGGTGGCATCCACGCTGCGAGCCATGGTAGGACGAGCACGAATCCGGCACTCAGGCGCGGCATCGGAGGTGCAACGGCTTGGTCACAGAATGAAGCACTGGGGCACACTGAGCACTGTCAGGACACGGCGAAACTCGAGGAACGAGGAGTGTTCACGGGCGCATGCCCGCGAGCGAGCGCGGACACAGGAGGAGGCGACCTTGGCAAAGCGTGCTCGCAATCCAGGGAGCGGCGCACGCGTCTGTGCGGACGGGAGGCTGGGAGGCGACTGACGCAGAGAGGGAAGACGGTTCAGCGGGCGCACGGAGCAACGCGACCGCTCTCATCATCTTGTGGCTACGTGGGGGGACAATGTGCTCGATTTCTGCCACCCATATCGCGGGGGCACAGCTTGGAGCGGGGATGGGGAAAGGGGATGTGGGGAGGGGGATGAGGAAGGTATCGCATCAATGAGGCAGTTGCGAACGCATGCAGACGCACATGGATGAGAGAGAAAGAGCAGTAAAGCCACTTTTGCTAAGGGGTGGCCGGGTGGCTCTCTTCGGGAGCGAGAGCAGCGTCGCATGAGCGCAGCTGGGCTAAGCCACTTTGCCAGGAGGGGTGGAGGGATTGGAGCAGCTGGGCGGCCGCCGCGCGGGAAAGCCAACTCATTATGCAGAAGCCACCACTAATTTCGTTCTTTTAAAGAAATTTGCCGCTCTTCGCCTTTCAAACAGGGCAGTGTTTTATGCCTACTAAAGAACGCAGCAAAAAAAAATTCCAAAAAACAATAAGCTTGTTAGCATGTTCTCCGTCATTTGCTTGCTGACAAAATTTCCTAGCGGTACTATAATACATCTTGTTTTTTTTTTTTTGATGTCCTGCATCATCTGCATCTTCAAACTGCTTGTACAGTCCCTGTGGTGTTCATTTCATAAATTCTTGTGTGTTAATCATAGTTTTGAAGTATTTTGACACGTGAGGAATTTGTTATGTGCGTGTATAAAGTTAACCTACATGCTGTTTGTTCAAAAGTCGATGAATTTACTTTTGGGGGGCTTGGGCAAGCTATTCAGGGCGAGAGATATTTGTTTTTTATCGAAAGTGCATGAAGTTTGAAAAGGTTATGCTCCCCAAGCCCAATTTTTAGTCTATTTACGAAGTACTTTCCTGAAAATATGCTGGAGTCGAAGCTGCAGCCTGAGCAAGTGGTCCAGACCTCGGCTCCCTGAAACACAGAATCCCACGAAGAGTGAAGAATGCCCCTGAATTCAAGAGAAATAGCAAGCAGTGCAATTATCAGCAATTATAGTTAATGGTAGCGGTAGAAGAAATTACTACGCCGCAAGCTTTCAGGCAGAGCATGCCAAAAAAAAAATGCTCCTACAGGCATTTCTCACATCGCTCAAAGCCTTCAATGACAGTGGGTGTGAATCAAGTGACCAAAGTGGCAATCATACCCTCGACGCAGCGAAGGGTGCTAAGAATCTCTGGCTGTGGACAGGGCACTATTTGAAATTGAACATAGCGATGTTGAACACTAAATCCGTATCCAGTGAGGCTAGCCTAGCAGCGTTGATCAAGAAACTAGCGGGCATTAAATGGGACGTCACAGGGCTTAGCGAGGTTAGAGCAGATGTTCTCAAAATGGGTTCCACGGGGACCCCCTGGGAACACAAGGGTTCCGCGGACTACTTTTGTGGCTTCCGCGAGCGCGCACATTGGCCATACCTCTTTTCCCATGCACTTTTGACGGGCATGTGCGAAGGAGGCACAACACAGTACTCAATTTGTTGAAACGTATTTCAAAGTGTGGGCTTTTCTTGGCTCATTCCTCAATTTCCTGCCACCCCCAGCGCAGACCTTGGGAGCAGGCCAAGATACATGCAAATAACGACCACACGTTAATGTTCTGACGAGAGCGCTGGCCACGGTGGATCGTCCGGTGAACTTGGCAGCGCGCCGAGACACTGCTGAGCGCAGCTGCGTCAGGGCAGGTGCAAGGCCGCGCTTCATCAAGGCGCACATTTTTTTTATTATTCCCTTAGCTTGCGGTCACTGCGGGCCTCGGGTCAACGCTCCCCCCCCCCTACCCGCGTGCCTCCCCCCCCCTCTACCCCCGCAAGCAATCGCAAAGGCGCAGGAGGTACTGGCTGCTTGACCGCTGTGACGGCCGAAGACACCTGGCTTTGTTAAGCGCACCAGGAAAGCATGCGAGGTGCACACAACGAGCACGTGGTGCCGCTTGGTCTAGGCAGCATTCCCACGGCGGCAGAATGCGGACCACCTCGCATTCCGCGACGGGCCCCTTTTTCTTCTTTTTTTGGCATTCTCAATGGCACCGAAGCGTTGCGGTTCTCCGCCGTCTGACATTCCTGCGGCGAGCCAGTGGGTCAGTGGTCCTGCCAGTTAGCTAAAAAAAAAACGCTTCATCTTTTGAGAGGCGACGCGCGGGTGCTGCAAGGAAAGGGAAAGCATCAAGCGTTAAGCCGAGAACTCCCCTCGGGGAGAGGGTTTTCAAGATGTTTTCTGTATGTGTTTCTTTTTCTTTATAGCCAAGCCCCGGGCTCGAAGTTGGGTCCAACCTTCAGGGGCTGTGGCTACCTCCATTGGTTATCGAAGCTTAGGGCGGGCCTCGATATATGACCGCCCTAACTTCTTTGTTTGCAAAAGATTTAAAATTGCATGTAAAATCATCGGAAAGCAGTCTTGTCTAGTTGAGCTAGAGGCTCCGTGCAGTGGCACGCAATTGTACAGACCTACACTCTAACCTCGGGTCGATGAGTAAGGTCTTATATAGTTTCTCTGTGTGAGATCTGTTCTTTTAAGTTGTAGTTTGACTGTCTGTGTGACTCAACTTGTAACGCAGTTTGCCAATGTACATCCTGTAAATATATTTTCTCTTTGTCTTTATCATCTGGCATCAATCATCGTCTGCTCCTTCAACACCGTCGAATTCACATTTGGAGAGGTCCTGTGCACCTCCGAAGAAACTCAAGGAACCATCTTGAATTTACTGCAGGCATGTATAGGACACCAGCAAGACGTTGGAAGGGGCATGGCGCACAAGACAACGCATGCTAAGTGCGATCATGCACGGGGCGACTGAAAGTGTTGGCCGCACCTCCAGGCTAGCAGAACCGAACCAAGAAAAAAAAGCATGCGTGCCTCATCAGACGTTTGTCTGGGCAATTCGACAGCGTCAGCAGCTGAGCGCACTGGGGTGAGTTTTTGCCTCCGATGAGGACATTTTGCGGCGTAAGGCTAGTATTTGTGGAAATTAGAAAGAATGAAAAAAAAAACGCCGATACCGCGATGATCCCACAGCACCAATAAAAGCCGGATGAGGCATCATGTCTTTCTGCAGCCTAGACTACAAAAAGCGCAAATGCGGGGAAACGGTTGCGCGACTAGTTTTCTGCTTTCTTGTCTTGGGGTTAGAGGTCTGAGCATGAATGAGACGGGCACTCAATTAAAGCTGGTTTCTGAAAGCAAGAAAACAAAATACTTAAAGAAGTGAACGAAACAGCAAAAAAAAAGCACAAAGGCTCCTTTCGCAGGATGCGCCGACCAAAGGCGAAAGGGGGTTTCTTGGCATTTCTTAAAGGCTGTTTGAGTTACTTGAGGCAAAACATTTTGAGGAGCCAAGCTTGTGAGGTTTTCCCACAGTGACTTAGGCTATAAGGAACGCCGCAGTAAAGGCCGCCAGAAATTTCTACCACCTGGGGTTCTTTAACATGCACTCACATCGCACAGAACACAGGCCTCTAGAATTTCGCCCCCATTGAAATTGAAAAATGATAGGTGTAACGTTAAGAGACCGGAAGCGGGCAGAGTGGGTGAGGGAACAAACGCGTGTTAAAAACATCCTAGTCGAAATCGAGAGGAAGAAATGGGCTTGGGAAGGGCATGTACTGTGAAGGAAATTATGATAACCGTTGGTCCTTAAGGGCAACGGAGTGGATTCCAAGAGAAGGCACGCGTAGCAGGGGGCGGCAGAAGGTAGGTGGGCGGATGAGATTAAGAAGTTTGCAGGTATAGGGTGGGCGCAGCTGGCAAAGGACAGGTTTATATTGAGTGACATGGGAGCGGCATTTGATCTGCAGTGGGTGTAGTCAGGCTGATGATGATGAAATTCGACAGCTGCGGCCGGGATCGAACCCGCGTCATTCGGGTCGGCAGCCGAGCACCATATCCACTGAGCCATTGGGGCAGCTGAAATAAAGCTGAAATTGATTTTTATATATGGATGCCTAAATGAGCAGTAAGGAAGAGTGCTGCTTTCCTGACTTCTTATTGGCTTCACGTATCTACTGCAAGTTGGGTATCCTCTTAAAGGGGCCCCGAAACACATTTTCGGTGCATTTTTTGTCTGTTGGTTGCATAGAATGAGTTATAGTGATGCTATTAGCATCGGTCGTACGGCGTATATAGAGCGGTTTTTAATATTTTATGTAACTCGCAAAAACAAATTCGTGGCGGTGACGGGGTCACCATACAGTGGCAGTTTTTAGCAGCGGATATGAAAATCACTTAGTGGGAGCTTGATTGATTGGACAAAGAGTAAATGTACTGCAAATTATGTTAATAACTAGAGAAGTTTGTCAAGTTTTTATGTTTTATATTACATTAACAAAACCAACTTGTTTGCCCTTTATAAAAGCAATGTAAAGCAAGTAAAACAAAAATACACCACCCGAGGCGCTGGCAACTTTTCTGCATTGAAGGACTTTGCGCCTCTCTGTAAACATCCCACGACCTAGCACTCAACACTTTGGCTACTCTCTATGTATCTTAGAGCGGCTTTGCGGAATCGATCCGATCGAACCATTGCACTCTATAAGCGTTCGTTTCGGTCCCAAAGAAGAATGCGTTCGTTTCACAATGAGCAGGCAGTGCGCATCGTCAGCTTGTGCAGGATCACCGGGTGGCGGCGCCAGATGACGCCACGTTCCCGTCAACAGCGCGCGCTCCTTGTTCGCGGTGACCAACCAGCGTGCTAGGAGCGACGGGCGATGGCAGGCGGTAAGCAGTAGCGGTACGCGCTATGATAAATGCGTCTGATATCTTGCGCAGCCTGTCACACCTTCGCAGTATCTCGCGCTCCAGTTCAGATCCATAAGTAAGGGAACGTCACCGATCAGTGTTCCCTTCTGCGCCGTCGACGTGACGATGAAACATCGCTGGGTTAGGTGGGCGTTCACGTGGTTGTTGTAACCATTCAAACGGCGCGGTCAGCTTTGGCATGAACGAGTTACAGAGAACAGGCAACCATGGAGTACAAACTTCCGCCACGTGCTCAGATAGGCTGTTTTGATTGGTCGCACTAAGTGTCGTTATTGGGAGAGTGAAATGGGAATAAGAAGCTGCGGGAAAATCGAGTTGAGGGCAGCATTTTGTTTGCTTGTATTTTGAAATTTCTTCATTGAATAACTCCCGTTCCTATGCATCGATTCTCGTAATTCTTTTTGATTCAGCGTCTGTGTGACGTAAAGAATCCATCTTAAGTGTAACCGGCATCCGTTCAAGCAGTGTTTTACAGCCCCTTTAAAACCCACTGAGAATGCTTAGAATCCTTATACAAAATACTAAAATCTATAATCAAAACACCAAAAATATATACTTAAAATATTGAAGATATTTCGATCAGAGACCCGGGATTGGGCCCGCGTCTTGGTGTTCAGCAGCTACGAGCACCATAACCACTCAGCCACCCCACAGCAGCTTGGCTGGAAGGAGCTTTGTTTTCAATCTTATGCTTGATCGAGATATTATACAGTACAAAGTGTAGCCTGTGGGTTATTTCAAAGAATAAGCAAACGCAATCATCGGCACACGGTGTTGTGAGGATGCCGAGTAACACCTGTCCTTAAAAGGACCTCGCCCCGTTCAGCCAAGATTAGAGCACATGCACCGGTCTCCAAGAGTCCTCACCTCTCATGCATTTCCGACCACGATGTGTCTTTTAAAACGAATGGTGAAGCACAAATGCAGCAACTCCGTGGAATTGTGCCCATTTATAATGAACAGTGGCCTAGTACGAAAGAGGTCAACACGCCATTTAATATGCCATTGCAGCTATAGTGCTGCGTATCGAATAGAACAAACGCCTGCGGACGAGGCGCTGGCACTAGAAGCCAGCTTGCGGACACGCCCTTTGCAGCGTGATATTGTTGCGGGAAAGAATATATTTACAGTTATTTACAAAAACGAATGAACAGCTACGGGCGGCACTCAGAACACAGCCAGAGATGAGTTCTCGTCTTCTTCCTCGTCCACTCGTTCACTCGCTCAATGTCGTCGTCGTCGTCTACCCGCTACAGGACCCCCGGCTGATGAAACGCCGTCTCGGCGTTAGAGTGGTGGCGTAGGAGCGTCGTGATAAGGTTTGAGGCAGCATACATGGACGACGTCGGTAGAGGGGCCAGAGGACGATGGCGAGGACGCAAGGGGAGCAATTTCATAGTTCATGTCGGTGAGTCGGCGCACCACACGGTAAGGGCCACGGTAGTGAGAAAGGAGCTTCTCGGAGAGACCGACGCTGCGCGACGGCATCCAGAGAAGGACGAGTGATCCGGGGGGATATTCGACGGCCCGGTGCCGGCGGTCGTAGGCGGACTTCTGGGAAGCTTGAGAGGCACGGAGCCGACTACGGGCTATTTGGCGAGCCAGCGTGGCTTGAGCGATGGCGTGGTGGGGACTGAAGAAGGCGGCATGAGTGTGTCCAAAGGCAATAGGGGGTGCCTACCAAACAAAAGGTAGAAAGGGGAATAGCCTGTTGTGTCATGCCGTGAAGAATTATACGCAAATGTCACATAACGCAAGGCTGCGTCCCAATCGCGGTGGTCCGGTGAGACGTACATTGCTAATGTATCGGTGAGCGTGCGGTTGAACCGTTCCGTAAGCCCGTTGGTTTGTGGATGGTAAGCTGTCGCGAGCTGGTGCTGCGTGGCACACGAACGAAGAATGTCATCGATCACTCTGGACAGAAAATAACGACCGCGGTCGGTGAGCAGTTAACGAGGGGCGCCATGGTGAAGAATTACGTCTTGGAGAAGAAAATTGGAGACATCGGTAGCGCAGCTGGTGGGCAAAGCACGCGTGATGGCGTACCGAGTCGTATAATCAGTTGCGACAGCGATCCACTTGTTACCGGAGAGGGACGTGGGAAAAGGGCAATTTGTTCTTTTGCGAAAGTTTTTGAAATGATTATGTGCGAACGCATGGGCTCATACTTCAAACAGAAGATCTCGATTCTGCAGCACGGTTTTTTGAGAGGTCGCTCTGTGGAAACGAATTTATGCAGCTTTCTTGATTATACTGGGCCACATGTATTTAATCGTGGTCAGGTAGATGCAGTCTACTTTGACATGACTAAAGCTTTCGATATGGTTTCCCATGAGGTACTTCTGATGAAGATGGAAAGATACGGACTTTGCCCCATATACTGCAGGTGGCTCAAAAGCTACCTTGGCAGCCGCCGTAACATGGTACGATTTTCCGGCTGTGTGTCCAACGAATTTTTGTCATCTTCGGGAGTGCCTCAGGGCTCCAACTTAGGACCGCTGTTGTTTTTAGTGTTTATTAATGATTTGCCGTTACATGTCAAGAACTCGAGAATTTTGCTCTTCGCAGATTTCAAATTATTCCGTAATATTGGAGATATTGAGGACTGCCGTCAATTGCAAGCTGACATTAACAACGTTGAGAATTGGTGTCTGATGAATCGCTTAAAACTGAATATTAAGAAGACTTCCGTCCTGTCTCTAACTAGGAAACGCGACACAGTTACGTTTGATTACACACTTTTGGCGGGTGAGATTTCTCGCGTGGCCCATGTACGAGACCTTGGTGTTGTTGTTGATTCAAAGCTTGATTTTAGACTGCATGTAAATTCAATTGTGTTACGCGCATTGAGGCATATTGGTCTTATCTCTAGATTAACAACAAAATTTCGACGGCACGAATGTCTACGCACTCTATACTGTGCCCTTGTGAGACCGCGTCTTGAGTTCGCGTCAGTAGCCTGGAATAGCGTATCTGTCGCCTATTGCACGAAAATTGAAAATGTCCAGCGTAAGTTCATACGCATCTATTATGATAGATATATTGGTCGCCGTCGTTTCTACGACTATGATTTTCTCTTGGCAGACCTCAATATGTCTACCCTTGGCGACAGGCGACGCATACGTGACATGCAGTTTCTGCAAAACGTCGTGCGCGGTTACATTAACTGTGGGACCTTACTGATGTCGCTGAATTTTCGTGTGCCGCATGCAAAAGCTGCAAAATGTTTCGACACATTTTATCCCGATTTGCACGCCATCTGTCCAATGACTCGTTTACAAATCTTATATAACAAAACGTTTAATGACATGGACATATTTGCCTAATTGTTTAATTGTTGTTTTCGTGCCTGCTTTTAAATCTTTTGAAGTGGTGTTTTTGATGTATCTGACCTAGTGTGCGCTCGTTTAGGCCACTTGGCTGTTGAGGCGCACTCAAATAAACATTATCTATCTATCTATCTATCTATCTATCTATCTATCTATCTATCTATCTATCTATCTATCTATCTATCTATCTATCTATCTATCTATCTATCTATCTATCTATCTATCTATCTATCTATCTATCTATCTATCTATCTATCTATCTATCTATCTATCTATCTATCTATCTATCTATCTATCTATCTATCTATCTATCTATCTATCTATCTATCTATCTATCTATCTATCTATCTATCTATCTATCTATCTATCTATCTATCTATCTATCTATCTATCTATCTATCTATCTATCTATCTATCTATCTATCTATCTATCTATCTATCTATCTATCTATCTATCTATCTATCTATCTATCTATCTATCTATCTATCTATCTATCTATCTATCTATCTATCTATCTATCTATCTATCTATCTATCTATCTATCTATCTATCTATCTATCTATCTATCTATCTATCTATCTATCTATCTATCTATCTATCTATCTATCTATCTATCTATCTATCTATCTATCTATCTATCTATCTATCTATCTATCTATCTATCTATCTATCTATCTATCTATCTATCTATCTATCTATCTATCTATCTATCTATCTATCTATCTATCTATCTATCTATCTATCTATCTATCTATCTATCTATCTATCTATCTATCTATCTATCTATCTATCTATCTATCTATCTATCTATCTATCTATCTATCTATCTATCTATCTATCTATCTATCTATCTATCTATCTATCTATCTATCTATCTATCTATCTATCTATCTATCTATCTATCTATCTATCTATCTATCTATCTATCTATCTATCTATCTATCTATCTATCTATCTATCTATCTATCTATCTATCTATCTATCTATCTATCTATCTATCTATCTATCTATCTATCTATCTATCTATCTATCTATCTATCTATCTATCTATCTATCTATCTATCTATCTATCTATCTATCTATCTATCTATCTATCTATCTATCTATCTATCTATCTATCTATCTATCTATCTATCTATCTATCTATCTATCTATCTATCTATCTATCTATCTATCTATCTATCTATCTATCTATCTATCTATCTATCTATCTATCTATCTATCTATCTATCTATCTATCTATCTATCTATCTATCTATCTATCTATCTATCTATCTATCTATCTATCTATCTATCTATCTATCTATCTATCTATCTATCTATCTATCTATCTATCTATCTATCTATCTATCTATCTATCTATCTAAGGTCGAGGCCAACACAGTGAAAAGGTTCCGGAGGTACGTCGATGGGTTGTAGAAGACCGGCAGGCAAAGTGGAGGGCCTTTTCCGGCGTTGACACAGGTCGCAAGCGGCAACGTAACGCTTGACGGAACGATACAGACCAGGCCAAAAGAAGCGGTGCCGCACTCGAGCGTACGTGCGGGACACGCCAAGGTGGCCGGCTGTCGGCAGATCGTGCAATTCCTCAAGGACAGAAGAACGTAGATGTTGGGGTATGACGAGGAGCAGCGGAGGACCGTCGGAGCGTAGGTTGCGGCGATACAAAATGCCATTCTGGAGCACATAAAGGTGCAGAGACGGAGATCGGTTTGCAGAGCGGAGGCCATCAAAGATAGGTTGTAAAGATGAGTCGTTGCGCTGTTCGTTGGCGATATCGGTGAGAGCAGTGATAGCTAAGAGGTAGGGTAGGGTCTCAGCGTCTTCGAGGTCAGGTGGCTCCACAGGGTATCGGGATAAACAGTCAGCATCCTGGTGGTGACGACCGGACTTGTATGTGCACGACAGAGTATGAATACTCTTGAAGGCGCAAAGCCCAGCGACCAAAGCGACCGGTGGGATCTTTTAGTGAAGACAGCCAACAGAGAGCGTGGTGATCAGTGACGACAGTGAATGAGCGGCCGAATAGGTACGGGCGGAATTTAGCGACAGCCCATACAAGGGCGAGACACTCGCGCTCAGTAATGGAGTAATTTTGCTCTGCGGCGGAAAGTAGGCGGCTGGCATAAGCGATGACGCGATCTTGGCCCTGTTGACGTTGGGCTAGCACGGCACCGATCCCATATCCGGAGGCGTCGGTGCGAATCTCTGTGGGAGACGACGGGTCAAAATGGGCTAAGATGGGCGGAGAGGTTAGCAAATGAACGAGGGAGGAAAATGAGTTTTCTTGAGCAGGGCCCCAGATAAAGGGGGTGTCGTTCTTAAGAAGGTCGGTGAGGGGGCGAGCGATGCCGGCTAAATCTTTGATAAAACGTCGAAAATACGAGCACAAGCCGACAAAGCTGCGCATATCTTTCGACGACCTAGGAAGAGGAAACTCCTTCACGGCTTGAATTTTGACTGGATCTGGGCGTACACCAGAAGCATCAACCAGGTGTCCGAGAATAGTGAGTTGGCGGCGACCGAATTTGCATTTCGATGAGTTCAGCTGGAGTCCGGCGCTACGAAACACTGTCAAAATACTGGAGAGGCGTTCGAGGTGCGTGGCAAAAGTAGGCGAGAAAACCACAACATCGTCTAGGTAGCAGAGGCAGGTAGACCACTTAAAGCCGCGAAGAAGGGAGTCCATCATTCGTTCAAAGGTAGCCGGCGCGTTACGGAGTCCGAATGGCATGACTTTAAATTGGTGTAAGCCATCAGGCGTCACGAAGGCGGTCTTTTCACGGTCCTTTTCATCTACGGCAATTTGCCAGTACCCCGATCGAAGATCAATTGAAGAGAAATATTTGGCGCCGTGGAGGCAATCTAATGCATCATCGATCCTCGGGAGAGGCTATACGTCTTTTTTTGTGATGCGGTTTAGGTGCCGGTAATCAACGCAGAAGCGCCAGCTGCCGTCCTTCTTTTTCACCAGGACAACTGGAGAAGCCCAAGGGCTTGACGAGGGCTCGATGATGTCTTTTGCGAGCATCTTATCGACCTCTTGATTTATGACGGTGCGTTCAGCGCTGGACACGCGGTACGGACGTCTGTGGAGAGGAGCGGCATCACCGGTGTTTATCCGATGCGTCACCACAGAGGTACGAGTCAAAACACGGGCATCAAAGTCGAAGATGTCGCGAAAAGATGATAAGAGGCACCTAAGATCGTGAGCGTGCATCGCTGGTAGGTCAGAACAGATCATGTCGGCGTAGTCATCCGTTGGTTTCTCTGGTGATGTTGCCGCAGGCAATAGGCATTGATGAGTAGAAGGTAAGCAGCTGTCCACCACTGATATGACACATTCGGCAGCGAGGCACAGCGTGGCGAATGAGATGCCTTGCGGGAGCGGTTGGATAGACGAGCCAAAGTTCAGAACCGGAAGGCACGCACGGTTTTCCGACATTGTAGAGACAGTGTGCGCAAGCGCAATACTTCGCGTGAGGGCAGCGTCAAGGTCCGGAGTGACTACGTAGGGGCCATCAGGGACAGGGGGAACAGATGAGAAAGAAATGTAAGTTGCGGCTTGAGGCGGTAGACGGACAAAGTCGACAGCACAAAGACGAGGTACAACTGGGGACGGCGACTCAGCAGAAAGAGGAAGGTCAAGCTGGACAACACTGGTGGCGCAGTTGATGAGGGCTGAATGCTCAGACAGGAAGTCGAGGCCAAGAATTACGTCATGAGGGCACTGGTCCAGAACAGAGAATAGAACGGATGTATGGCGGCCGGATATGGTCACACGGGCTGTGCATAGTCCAACCACAGGAGGCGTTCCGCCGTCGGCAACGCAGAGAACGGCTGTGGGTGCAGGGGTCAGTACCTTTCTGAGGCGGCGTCGTAGGGTGGAACTCATGACAGACACGTGCGCGCCCGTGTCGATCAGGGCTCTCAGAGGGACTCCATCGACATGAATAGTGAGCAACTTTTGGTGTGCGCGAAGGGCTAAGCGAGGATTTTGGGACTGGGGCTGTACTGCAGCATCACCTCCAGACACTGCAGCGTCTAGTTTTCCGCTTGCGAGCGTCCGTAGGGGCCAGGAGAGGAGCGACGGCGTAGGGGCGAACGAGACTGCCGCCGCAGGGGGGACGGGGAGCGGTTGGAGCGGGAAATCTGGCCGTCAACGGTAGCACCCTGCTGGGCTGGAGTGGGCGTGAAGTGGCGGGGCTGGTCATCGTTGCGGTGAGAGCTTAGATGACTGTATGTGCTACGACGAGACCAATAATTGCGACAGAGAGGGAGATGTGGCCAATGAGGTGGCAGAGGAAACAAATGGGTCTGTCGTCGGGTGTCCGCCAGTCGTTAGGGTTACGGCGACGTGGAGCGAAGTAGGAAGGTCGTTCAGGAGCAATCGCAGTGATGTCGGGTGGTGATGAAGGACGCACAGGGCTGACGGGCTGGAGGCCAAGGTTTGCAAGCTCTTGACGGACGACGGCTTGTACCATCGAGATGGTGGGCAAGTGGTTGTCGCCATCACGTAGAGGCAGGGAGGCAGGGGACATAGCTTCGAGTTCGCGTCGAATGATGCGGGTCACATTTTCTGGAGGCGCAGGAGTTTGCCGGTGCAGCAGGTCTTCACATGAGGAAGTCGCAGCCGTGTTGGGGAGGCGTGTGTACGGCTGACTAATACGTCTGCTTTTAGCTTCCTCGAAGCGGCGACATTCCTTAATAATGCCGTCGTCTGTAGTGCAGTTCTTGCAGACGAGCAGGTTGAAGGCGTCGTCGGCGATCCCCTTCAACACGTGACCCACTTTGTCAGATTCGGGCATGTTATTGTCAACTTTGTGGCAGAGGGCCAACACGTCCTGAATGTAGGAAACATAGGATTCCGTAGACGTTTCAGCTCTGGACGCAAGCTCCCTCTTAGCGGCGAGTGTTCGGCCGAGCGGCCGTCCAAACAGCTCGCGCAGTTTCTGCTTGCAGACGTCCCAGCTGGTCAAATCATCTTCGTGAGTCTCGTACCCGACGCGGGCGGTGTCTTTTAGATAGAAGATGACATTCGCGAGCATAAGAGTCGGATCCCAGCGGTTGTACGTACTCACGCGTTCATACATGTTGATCCAGTCGTCCACGTCAACGTTGTCGGTGCCAGAAAATGTCCCAGGGTCACGAGGGGAAGAAAGAACGAGCGATGGCATTGCCGATTGTGATGTTTGCTGGGAGGCGTCTTGGGTCATGGTGAGCGAAGTCAGCTGGCGGCCGCTGCGGAGCTCCGTCTTCGGTAGGCGTAGAGGAAAACCGCACCTCCACCAAATATGTTGCGGGAAAGAATATATTTACAGTTATTTACAAAAACGAATAAACAGCTACGGGCGGCACTCAGAACACAGCCAGAGATGAGTTCTCGTCTTCTTCCTCGTCCACTCGTTCACTCGCTCAATATCGTCGTCGTCGTCTACCCGCTGCAATATTCATAACGAAAGTATACAAGGGTTTAAATAATTTTAGGCGCACAACATCAAGATGATGGCCGTTATATAGGAAAAAATGCTCGAGCCACGCAATTGCACCATTGGCCTGTGTCGCAGACGCTTCTAGCTCTCCCTCCTAAGTAGGTGTGAATCTCGCGGGAAGGATGCCCAGTGGAGCGGCGATAATGCAGATCTTAACGCTTCTTCCCTATTCCCCCTCGACTGGTCTTAGGACAGAAAAAAAAATATATGCGTTCTTTTTCAGAGTGGAAAATAAGGCATTTAGCATAGCGTGCACTGTTACCGCCACCAAGCACGGGCGGACCGCACTGGTTCATTTGTCCGAACGCGGCAGGTACGCCCACTGGTGGCGGCGGTCATAGCAAAGCGTAATCCGCGATCCGCTACCGCGCATCGCCAGTGCGCACACGCTGATTGGTGCCGACGCGGCAGGCGGGCGCACTGTGTGTGTGTTGTGATGTGATGGATGGATGGATGGCTGGATGGATGGATGGGGGGGGGGGCAGGCGGAGGGAGGCAACGACTTTCCCTTTGAAACGGGGTGGTGGCAGCTTCCGCCACTCGGCTTTTCTTTATTTTTAATTAACTGTGTTGTAAATTGACCTTAAAATTTGCCATTTTCTCTAAATACGTTTTCAGTCCTACACTTCTAACAAGTCACATCTCTGCTTCTGAGCCACCAATCTTCCATTCGCTTTTTGCAGCCGGCACATGGCGCCTTCAGGACGATTTGCGCATGCGCAGCACGTGGCGAACCGCGGAGGCGGATAACGGTATCCGCATCACAGATCGCGCTATCTTTTACCTCTCTGATAAAGTATCTGAACGCTCCACGACCGAAACGCGGGAAACTATAGGTCTCCTCGATTTGGCTGCACTTTCTGCACCAGTTCAGGAAGTGCGGCACTCTCGCACTCGATTTGACAGTGCAGCTAGCGCCACCTGCGCTTCGGCACTCGTGCTGCACGAGTTTTTTCTGTACTGCTGCGCTAATGATTTCTGCGTTGGAGCGCGTCGTCAGAACCACTAGATATTGCCCGAGCCGCGTGCACGCACCGATCACGAATTTCTTCGAATCCGGACGAAGTGTCGCACTGCAGCTTAAAAGCTTGCCGCAAAAACCTGCGCACCTGCATGACTCTTAGCCTGAGCGGACGGGCGGATCGCGCCCCACCAACTTTCGCCTTCGGCCGCGCTGCCTTTTAATTTTCAGAAATGGTATTTTACAACAGTAATGACTCGTTTATAATAAACTGAACATCTCCCACCAAAAATATTTATTTTAACCCAACGTTTCGAAGCCGATTCGGCTCCTTCAACAGGGCTGACTGAGGGCAGTAGCTAGCGTCTTCAAAAGTGTGGAGGGAAGGAGTGGGTCAAAGGGACGAAACCTGTGATGCGAAAGGCGGGGGGGGGGGGGGGGGGGGAAGGCGGAGGTGGTTAAGGCTGTTGGTCACGTTACAGTGTTCTAGAAGGTTGTAGTGGCAAGAGCGAAGCGGGTTTCGGCGGGAGGAGCTGAAGCAAAAAAAGCGGTTGGTCGCTCGGGGCGCTGCCATCGAATACTGGAGGATAAAAGCGAGCCGTCTGCTTCGTCGCGTCGCTGTATTGAGCGGGTTTGAGCGTTGCCGTTGGAAAAAAGTGGCGATTTCGGCTGCTTGGAGTAGTTGGGGTAAGAACAGCAGATAAGAATATCCTTGGGGGACGCAAAAATGTACAAAAAGACAACAAAACTCGGAGAGCGCCCCTCAGACATGCGGCCCCGCTCCATTAAAAGCCATCTGCGAACACGCACGCTGAACGAGACACCCTGAGGAAACATTGCTGGCCAAAGGCACAGAGAGTGAAAAAGCGTATGGGACAGAGAAAGTGCAGTGCATAGTAAGCGCGGCGGCCAACGAATGCAAAAGTTGACAAACAAAAGTGAGGGGTAGCAGAGGGGCGAAGGGGAAGAAGATGGGTGGAATGAAGCGGGGGAGGGGTTGCGAAATCACATAGGAACAGCGAGAAAGCGGCGGCAGAACAAGAAAGAAAGGGTGTGAAGAAGAGGAAAAAGAATGAACCGAGAAGTGGAAAAGGGACAAGAGAATGAGGCGTGAAGAGGAATGCCGCACGGAGATATCCCCTACTTCAGTGCTTTTGCCCCTCGAATTTTTTATCAGCTTTCAAATTGTGGTGAGTTCGTCTTGTTTGTGCAATCTTTTTTTTTCTAGCCTTCACCGTTCCTCCTGCTTCGCTACTTGGAAATAAATGCTCAGTTGAAAGCGAGCACTCGTCAGTGTGTCTGTGTTGTGTCTCTCCCGTGCTGTCTTCTCATCGCTGGAACAAGGCGTGTTTTGCATCGCGTGTTCTGTGGAATAGCGGGCTTCTCGTTTTTTATTCGGCCACGCTAGCGCTTTGTAGTAAACTCAGGCACATTTTAAACCAAAAACTAATTTCAAAACCCAACGTTGCGGAGCCAGCTGGGCTCCTTCTTCCGGGGTGAATGGGGGCAGTAGTTAGCGTCTTTAAGTATGCATGGATGGGAGCAGCAGGAGGCCGAAAAAAGAAAAGCGGTGATGCGAAAGAAGCGGGCAGGGTGGGGGTTACGGCTGCGATTCACATTACGGTGTGTAGAACATATGGGACGTTGTCGGATTGACGCGGTCAATGGCTGTCAATGGCGACTTGTCTGCTTTGAGCTGCAGAGCGAATTAAGCTCCCTGCGCATATACTGCGGGCATGTTTCCTTTTGTGCGCTCGGTGTCGCAGGAATGTGCAAGGATTCTGGGAATAGCCGTTTTCGAGATATTTTTTTTTGGTTCAGAAGACGGCACGCACGTACGAGGTTTCGTCGAAGTTGATTCTGTGGTTTGAGTCTTCGGAATGTCCGGGTACACAGGACTGCGCTCTCTTGCGAAGTTGAAGGACGTCGTTTTTATGTTGCCGAATTCTTTCTTTCAGATTTTTTTTTTCGACGGTGTAGCTTACGTCGCAGTCGCCGCAAGGCTCTTTCCCTCGTGACCGGTCTAAGGTGGCTTAACCGGTCTTTGGGAACATGGAGGCAAAGCGCAACAGTGTTTGTGGGCTTGTGCGCAACCTGGCGACCTCTTTTCTCAGGATTCGGGCGGTGGTTTCGCTGGCAACTCGGACATAAGGCAGAGTGACGTACTTTGGTGGTACCGTTGGTTGCTGTTCGTGCACGTGCTTCGGTTGTAGTGCTTCGGTTTTGCGTTTTCTGCGATGGAGAAAAGGAAAAAAGCAGATACCCACTGTTTTGCACCGGGTTGCAAAACTGGATATCCCGGGCATCGAGTGGAAAACGGACGGAAGCTTTCTGTATTTGCAGCACCCAAAGATTCGGAACGTCGAAAGGTTTGGGAGCGAAATTTGAAGCGCGACGACAAGCCTCTTGCTGAAACGTCTGCGATCTGCGAGAGACACTTCGAAGAGCATTTCATCCTTCGGGATTACATGCATGTGATTAAGGGCAAATTGAAATCCGGCTTCCTCGAGGCAAGCCTGCCCTAGCTCCAGATGCGGTGCCAACACTGCTACCAGGTCTGCCTAAGTACCTCTCGAAGCCTTCTTCTAAACCGAGGGCAGAAAGAAAGCGCCGTGAGGTCGCTGCAGCAGGACCCAGAAAGAAATCTCGGCTGTCTCGTTGTGATGAGCACGAAAACGAAAACTCGGACAGGAGCTCCAACTCGATCGGTGACTTCAAACAAGCTGAGCAAGTCATGCAATCAGGCGATCTTCATTTCATACCTGAGAATGTAACAGTACCGAAGTTGTGGACGAGGCTGAACACACCGGATCTTGATACTCTGCTATATGCAACACACGCCACCAAGACACCGTTTACTGTATTCCATGAAAAAGTGGCTCGGATGGGGCAAGTGGAATTGTGGCCAAATGCTATTTCAATGGAAAAGAAAAGGAATGCAGAGGAATTACCTACCTTCATGAGGCAGGAGATATTCTAAAAGAAGCTGACTGTGCACGGATTTGCGCAGGCGCTATGAGTGCAGAGACGTATCACGAAGTGAATGAGATGCTGACCTTCAAGATGAAAAACATGCTGAATCTTCTCAACAGCAAAGACTTTAGAAAGTTCTGCCTTGGTGCAGTCACAGCTGATGGTAAGTGCTTCTAGTATCATAAAACGCACGTTTCAGTTATTTATTTTTTTTTAGCAGATCGAAGACGTGCTATATCGGCGTATTATTTAATGAATTTCATTACATTTTTTAATTTCCCGCCCTTCACCACTGGCTGAAGCGATGCCCCGCATCCGCATTTCGTTATTGGCTCAATAACGCCGCTTCAAGCAATGGTGGGGGGCGGCAAATTCAAAACTGGAATGAAATCTGGAAAGACTCGTTATATATACCGGCCCTGTTTTCATATTTAGTACATGGATCAGCAACCAACTTTGTGTATTTCGCTTTTGTTTTGCAGGCGGGATCTGTGTTAGCTGCAGATACCTAAGAAAAGCACTTGTCACCAGAAAGTCAAAGTTGAATACCAAGACCGTGAAAAGGAATTTGTCCCAGCGACTGAGAATTACCAGTCAGAAAACAAAACGACTCAGTCTACGTTTGAGGAACCATGCAAGTAAGATAACTGCAATGAAAGAAGAAAACTCCAAAACAATAGAAGCGACATTCCAGCGTAGAATTGAATCGCTAACCACAAAGCAGCAAGAAGCAGCTTTGCACATGTTTAAAGCATCGAAAAGAAAAAGCAGGAGAGGGATGATGTACTCAAATGCGTGGATCCTTGAATGCATTATTATGCGAATGAAAGGTCCGCGGCTCTATGACCACATGCGCAGGCAAAACATCCTCACTTTGCCAAGCAAAGCGACATTGCAAAGGTATCTCAAGTCACACAGGACAGGATTTGGCTTTAACGAAAATGTCCTGAACATTCTGAAGCAAAAGACTTCCACCATGGATATCTGCAAGAGACATGGTGGACTCATTGTGGACGAAATGATTATTATCAGAAAATCTTTGCGTCTCCTCTTCAGGACATATTCAAGGCTTTGTGGACATGTCAAAATTTACCCCAAGAAGTGAAATGCACAATGTGGCTGACCACGGGATGGTTATAATGTTTGTGCCATTTGCTGGCAAGTGGACACAGATACTTGCACGTTTTGCTACTCGGGGAAACATGAAAGGAGATCTTTTGACAAAAGTCATGCTGGAAGCAGTAATACTGGCAGAAAATGCTGGACTGTTTGTTGACTTCAATACCTCTGATGGAGCAACTTGGAGTCGCAAGATGTAGACAATAATGGGCATTCAGGCAACTGCGTCGAGCACAAAATGCAAAGCACAGCATCCCGTTGATGGAAAGCGGTTTCTTCATTTCGTCTCTGACTTTCCGCATCTGGTTAAATGCGTAAGAAATGGACTTCTGCACTCAGGCTTCAATACACCAGCCGGACATATAAGTGCTCAAGCATATTCAAGCATTCCACTAAGAAAATATTTACTGCTTAGAGAAAATTTGATACTTTCGTTGTCGGTGAAAGAACGTGCGGGCTATTTAACTGTTTAAAATGCTGCACGTTGTCTGTTGCAATGCCACATCGGATTCTTGCTCGCTTTGTTTATCTCAATACAGTATAGCGAGCAGAAATTTTTTTGTTATCTTATTTGTTTCAGGAGTCTATCTATCCAGTTCGAGAAGCCTTAAAACTAGATGGCTCCAACGTGACGCTCCAGGCCATGCCAGACATCACTGCACGCTACACATAGCCGAAAAACTTCGAAAAAATGAGAGTAACATATGCGTTTCAGCTCTTTGTTGACCGCGTTCTCAATGGCCTCCAGCTGTACAAGAGCGAGATTGAGCACCACTTTGGAAGCATTCAGCCTGTCCTGACTTTTTTTGGGTAAGAAAAAAGTACGACTGCGGGTACTATTCTCCCTAAGTATGTTCCACGTCATTTTCTAATATTATGTTTTGCCTCTTCCAGAATGATGAGGGACCTTATTGAAATTGTGACGTCTCGATATCGCGCTGAAGCTCTGCGCCCGGATTCCCCTTCTAAGGACAAGTTGCTCTCATTTTTGGCTTACATTTGCGAGTGGGAAGTTCACGCCCGCGAGCGTGGTTGTTTCTTGCCCAACTCTACAGCAGTTGGACTTAGGCTCACTATCGGCAGCACACTGTCCCTGATGGACTAACTGGCACGTAGCGTTGGGTATAAATTCATTATGACGTCAAGACTCAGCCAGGATCCAGTGGACAACTTGTTTGGCATCGCCAGGCAGTCAGGTTGCAACACGCACCCAACCCCAGAGCAGTTTTTAATAACTGTGTCGTGCCTAAGCTTTTATAACCTTGCCAAGTCAGTTTCTCATGGCAACGCAGAGCCATGTGTTTTGGATTCTTTACTTAGTGCTGATGCTGTTCCAGGGGCAAAAAACACCAAGCAATCACTCATTGATAAATTGATTGCTGAGGGTGACCTGTGCAGTGCTGAGCTTGCTGTAAAAGAACTGAAAGATCCAGCTTCCGACCACATGGCATGCGTATCCGCAAGGAGTGATTTATTTTTTATATTGCTGGATATGTAGCACGAAAGTTCTTGGCTAAATCACCATGTGATGCATGCAGAAAGCTCCTACTTGCTCACGAAACTGACATACGAAACCTTCGCGCATCACATTTTACACGCCTAAAGGACAAAGGAGGCCTTTTATATCCGTCCGGTTTTATTTTTATGTTTCTGGAAAAGCTGAAGAATCTTTTCACCAGCTGTTTCAGCATGCATGAGCTTCACCACGAAAGTGTGATGGATATTATCGCACTTTTTCGTTGCAAGCACAAAGAGGATATTGGCTGTCCTGATCCCTCTGAATTACTCAGTGCTGAGATGATGGCATGTTATGTGACAACAAGGTTGCACTTTTTTGTGAAGTCGTTGAACCGTGCCAGGGTGCAGAAGCGCGAAATATCTTAAACTTAGTCGCACCACGTAAGTCGCACTTTCCACATATTTATTTCGTTTCCTATATATTTTTCATATGAATGTCATTATTTTCAAAGTGTGTTTACTTCTAGGTTGTCACAGTATGTAACTATTTAACATGTAGAGGACTGTATATATAATACATCTGTTCGTGCTTTTGTAATACGATTTCTCATGCGTGCATTTTTATTGTATTTAAGATTCGATTATTTAATGTTGCTGTAAATATACATGTCTTTGTAATCTTTCATTGCGGAAAGGTATTCTGTTTTCATGATTTCTTTTCTCGTGCTTGTTTAAGTTTTGTAGTGAGCATATTGCTTTCACGTCTGAATATATGTAGGCATTCCTTTGCGTTTGGAGTGCAGTTCTGATGCACAGAAAGCAGCAACTGCATAGATTTGCAAAATCGTCGTGTCTGATCGAGAAGCGTCTTAGTTGTACATTTTCACTAAATTCATTTTCGTCTTTCTCAACTAGCTGCAATCAACTTGTTCAGTGCTGTGATGTCATGCAACTATATTATATCCGGCTATTAATTGTTCTTGTCCCGCCACTGTAAAAAAAACCAGGATCAGTACGCCTGTGAATTTTTATTGCACAGAAACAAAAGGAAGAATATGGACAAATTAATATTGCGATGTGTTGTTATCATAACGAGTGCCGTGAGGTGAAACCGTCGAGGTCATCTCCGGACACATAGCAATTACTATCCCATTTCGTCGGGAACACACTCAGCCTGACCTTCCTGAAAATAAGAAAAATGAAACCTTGGAAGAACAGAGGTAAGCAGTTGGCCTTTTTTGCCGAAATTAAACGCGCTTGCAACTCCCTGATTTCCTTCTAAAAGCCTCAGTCATTTCTTTTGTGCCTTTACATCAGCAGCCAAGCGGTGATGCATAAAAAAAGGGGATACTTACGCGATAATGCCACAACAAACAGCGCGACTCTCCGATCGGCCCCCCTTAGCCACGCACCGCGCGCTCGCTTCTGCTCCAGGAGTCTACGCCAGCGCCACACCGCCGCGGCAACCGCTTCTAAAGCCTCACGGGAAGCGCGCCGCTTTTGCCACTACACCTTCTAGAACACTGTACATGTTACTCAAACCTCGAAGTATGAGTGAGAGTTCTAGAAGGATAACGCAGCGGCGGTGCTGCGTTTGGTCCGAAGCGGCCGTGCAGTGCGCCGCCATGTTTGTTTACGAGCGAACTCTAAACTCTCCACAACGCAAAAAAAAAGTAGATCCTGTAAAGTGCCCGCGGCCCGATAAGTGGAGGCGCATGCGCAGATGTCGCTAGGAGGGCCGGGTAAATGGTAACGCAAACACGGTAACGTGCATGGAGAAAGGAACGCCAACCAAAGGTTGTTGTTAAAACGAAGACGTTTTAACATCTTAAGACGTTTTTTTTTTAAAGTCGGGCAGTACATTTCGCTGTCCATGCGGCTCTCTGCTTTCAAAGTCCATCTGGATTTTAACCCCATATGAAAAGCTAGGAGCCTCATTCCGAGATCTTTCCGTCTGCTGCGACCTGTTGACACGGCCTTTGGCCACAGCGTGGTGTCAAGAGCGGAACGGCAACTGCTTCAAGCCAGGATTCTAGATTGCAAAGCCTCCATCAGGCTCCTGCAGAACGAAGTCTTCTTTGCTCGTCGCCGCCTTGAGCAGCAGTGTCCTGACGACCTCGCCAGCATCCAGTTACATGCTAACTACAAGGTGAGCCTCTAGTCCCGCCAACGAGAGTTGTCCCATAAAAAGATGGTTTGGTTTGATTTATGGGGGCTTAACGTCCCAAAGCGACTCAGGCTATGAGAGACGCTGTAGTGAAGGGCTCCGGAAATTTCGACCACCTGGGGTTCTTTAACGTGCACTGACATCGCACAGTAAACGGGCCTCTAGAATTTCGCCTCCATCGAAATTCGGCCGTCGCGGCCGAGATCGAACCCACGTATTTCGGGCCAGCAGGCGAGCGCCATAACCACTCAGCCACCGCGGCGGCAGTTGTCCCATAAAAAGAAGTTATCAAGGCTGCTGCCTCGCGAAAAAGTGTGTGCGCCAGGCCCGTCCACTTCGATAGTCCACAACCTGTCTTCATACAGGCCTACTCGAGCAGAACTCGCCGTACTTGAACTCGTTGAACTTAAACACGAGACCTGCGCCGGATGCAAAAAAAAAAAGGTCTGTGCTGTCGAACGCGCTATAGGCCAAGTAGATAACCGCCGAGATGAGGCCCGAACTCGTGCAGTCAGCATCCTTGCCAAGCTTCCGCGACATCCTCCGACTCACCTTCTTTCCGAGGAGCGTACGTGATGCTATCAATTAAGAGTCTGCGTAAAAACACGGACATTATTATACTTCCCGCTGACAAAGGCAACGCTACCGTCATCTTAACGACTAAGTTGAGAAAATGACTGACCTTCTGCAGGACGACAGTACGTACTTGTCGCTGAAGCGGGAGCCTACGCTCAAGGTAGAAACAGATTCTTTTGACTGACGTCTTCCGACTTATTCCACCGGACCACACGCACTTTATTTCAAGGACCTCTGCCACAATGGATCAGCTCCCGCCAGGGCCGGATTAAGAAAAATGGGGGGGCTGGGCTAATGCGCATGCAGGCCCCCTTTCCCTATACTGCCCCCCCCCCCCCCTGTCGCCTGCTATGCTACTGTAAATATGCCATGTGCAATGAAGACGACAGTGCGCCACCATCGACGACGATGAAGACGTTCGGCCGGCCTCGGCGACCGGCTGCCGCGCGCGTTGGAGAGCTCGAGTTCGCTCTGGAAGTCTGTTCTGGGGCCGCTACTGCCGGGCCAGTTTGTGCAACGGTTACGCCGCCAGCCCTTATATATATATATATATATATACAGTCAAACCCGACTATATCGAACCCGTTTACATCGAATTACCCCGTATATCGAACAATTTATGAACATTGTATTGCTAAAATGAGAATATATAGCAAAAAATACTAATATATCGAACAAAAATAGCAGCCGCGCTTGATATATCGAACTTCAAGCCGCGCAAAACTGCTCCAGAAGTTGGCTTTCCCGCGTGGCGGCCGGGCGAGCTGCGCCAACATCCATCCCCCCCCCCCCCCCCACTTGGCCAAAGTGGTTTAGCCCAACAGCGCTCGCACGGCGCTGCTATAAATAGAGTCCCAGCGCTGCTCTCGCTCCCTCAGACAGCCACCCAGCCACCCCTAGCAGAAGTGGTTCGACCGCGCACTCTGTTTACTCGCAGCCACGTGCGCCTGCATCCTGGTAAGTGACTCGCGCGACTGCCATTGCGACTGCTTTGTTCCGTGTGCTTCGTTGCTTTGTGGGAGCGGTGAGCTCGTCCGCTTCGTGAAAGATGGCTGCTGTGAAGCGACAGAACCTAACCATATCTTCAAAGCTGGAGATCATCAGAAGAGTTGAGCGCGGAGAAAAGAAGTCGGATGTCGCCGCAGCGTACAGCATCCCCAGAAGCACGCTGAGTACGATTTTGAAAAATAAGGCCGACATTAGGGCTAAGGCGGACAAGAGGCCTGCTGCTACCACCAGCGCTCGACGAGTACGGACGGCTGCATTTGAAGACGTAGAGGCTGCAGTGTATAAGTGGTTTGTTGACGTTAGGTCGCAAAACATCCCCGTTTCTGGCCCAATGATCGAACAGAAAGCAAAGGATTTCGCTTTCATGCTGAACAGACACGACTTCAGAGGCGGCTCAGGCTGGCTGCAGCGGTTTAAAGAGCGTCACGGCATTGTCGGCCGTGCTGTCACCGGTGAAAGCCGCGCTGTAGATCTCGGCAGCGTGCAAAAGTGGATTGATGAAAATTGGAACGACATTAAAACAAGGTACCATCCTCGTGATATATTCAACGCCGATGAGACTGCTTTATTCTGGCAAATGCTTCCGAACAGAACGCTGGCCTGTCGTGATGACAAGTCCCACGGCGGGAAGGTCAATAAAGCCAGAATATCCGTGTTGCTCGCCACCAACGTCGACGGGTCAACCAAGCTTCGACCGCTCGTAATAGGAAAGAGCAAATCACCGCGGTGCCTAAAGAACGCACTTTCTGTCCCGGTGTCTTACAGATCGAATGGGAAAGCTTGGATGACAAGCGAACTTTTTGGCAAGTGGCTCAAGTCCTGGGACGACGACCTGGTAAGCCAAGGCAGAAAGGTCTGCTTACTGGTTGATAACTGCTCTGCCCACCATTGCAACGTCAGCGTCAGCAACATCGAGCTTCGTTTTCTTCCGCCGAACACAACGTCGGTGCTGCAGCCTTTAGACCAAGGTGTCATTCGTGCACTGAAGGCAGGCTACAGAAAGCGACTTGTGCAGAGGCTTTTGCTAAACCTCCGCACTGGCCGGGAGCTGAAAATTGACCTCCTGGGAGCAATAACCATGCTGAATGAGTCATGGAACGACGTCAAACAAGAAACAATTCAGAACTGCTTCCGTCATTGTGGACTCTCTGCTTCCGGCGAGGCTGGCGCGAGCTCATCAAACAATCACCATGAACCCCTGGATAGCGGTGAACCGCTGGAGGAACTTGATGAGTTGTTTAGCCAGCTTGCCGAGTTCCCGGGTGCTGTTTGTGATGGGACTGCAGCAACAGACTTCGTCTCCGTCGACGACGATGTTCCGACAACCGGAGAGCTCGCTGACGAAGACATCATTGCCGACCTCACTAGGGATGCCGCCGGCGACAGTAACTGTCAGGATACGACGAGTTCGTACCCGCCATCGTGTTCCGACGCACTTAACGCGCTGAGCGTTGTTCGCCGTCACTGTGAGTCAATAGAAGGCTGTGGGCTCAGCTGTTCTCAGTCGCTCGATAACGTTGAGAAGTGCATGCTTAATAATGCTTTCAAAATCAAAAAGCAGAAGAAGATCAACGACTATTTCTCGCATTAATAGTCCCACCGTACATGTTTTTATCAAATAAAGAATGCTTTTTACTGAGGTGCGGTTTGTACATTGCCAAATTTGTTAAAAGTTGTATTTCGAATTACACGATATACCGAAGTGATTCCCGTTTTTTTACGAGTTCGATATATCCGGGTTTGACTGTATATATATATATATATATATATATATATATATATATATATATATATATATATATATATATATATATATATATATATATACAGTCAAACCCGGATATATCGAACTCGTAAAAAAACGGGAATCACTTCGGTATATCGTGTAATTCGAAATACAACTTTTAACAAATTTGGCAATGTACAAACCGCACCTCAGTAAAAAGCATTCTTTATTTGATAAAAACATGTACGGTGGGACTATTAATGCGAGAAATAGTCGTTGATCTTCTTCTGCTTTTTGATTTTGAAAGCACTTTTCGGTGGACAGGGGTGCGACAGCGCGTATTCTCTTTCTATTCATTACTCTTTCTCCCTTTTCTAGTATTTTTGTTTTCTGTCCATCTTCTTTCCAGCACCCGATTGCTTGTTGCTATTTTCATGTGGCGGACATGTGTGCCAATTACAACTCCTCAAGAACGGGAGGAAGATCGCTGTAACTTCAGTCTTGAGAAAGGACGATTTGCTCATGCCCGTCGACGATGAAACTCTTTGTGGTGGTACCTCCGTCGCCGCCCTCACACCACCTAGTGCTGTCTCCGACCCGCTCTCCCCGGAAATGTTTCACCGTTCAGTGGCCAGCGACCTCGACCCAGCTCATCGCGAGAAGCTCCTTACCCTGCTTCACAAGTTGCACTCTTCCTTCGATCACCAGACAACTTCTTTGGGCCGCGCGACCACCGTCGTTCACCGCATTGATACAGGCCCTCACACCCCTCTCCACCAGCGCCCCTACCGTGTGTCGCCTCCAGAGCGCTGCGTCATCGCTGAACAGGCTGACGACATGCTGCACCGCGGCGTTATCCAGTCCTCTTCTGGTCCGTGGTCGTCGCCCGTCGTGCTCGTCAAAAAGAAGGATGGTTCGATTCGGTTTTGTGTTGATTATGTCGCCTAAACAAAATTACACGCAAAGACGCTTACCCACTACCCCGTATTGATGACGCCCTCGACTGTTTACAAGGAGCCGAGTTCTCTTCCCTTATTCTCCGTTCCGGCTATTGGCAAGTCCCCATGGCTGAACATGACCGCCCGAAAACAGCTTTTGTCACCTCTGACGGTCTCTATGAATTTAACGTGATGCCATTTGGGCTTACAGAACGCTCCCGCAACGTTTGAGCGCATGATGGACATCTTGCGTGGCCTCAAATGGCACATTTGCCTATGCTATTTAGACGATGTTGTCGTTTTTTCGCCTGAATTTCCGACACATCTCGAGCGCTTGCACAAGATTCTGCGCTGTCTCACAGACGCTGGCCTCCAACTCAACCTCAAGAAATGTCGATTTGGTGCTTGCCAACTGACCATACTCGGCCATGTCGTCTCCAAAGATGGCATCCTCCCCGATCCGAAGAAGCTTCGTACTGTCACAAACTTTCCCAAACCGACTTCTGTTAAGGAGCTCCGAAGCTTCGTGGGCCTATGCTCATATTTTCGCCGCTTTGTGCGCAACTTCGCCTCTATCATCGCCCCGCTTACGAAGCTCCTGAATGGGCCCGACGATCTGTCTGCTTGGAAGTCACCCTGCGACGCCGCTTTCGCTATCCTCCGTCGTCTTCTGACTTCACCACCGATCCTGCGCCATCACGACCCCAGTGAGCCAACCGAGCTGCACACCGACGACAGCGGCGTAGGCCTCAGAACCGTCCTTTCACAGCATAAGGCCGGCTTTTCTGAATACGTTGTTGCTTACGCCAGTCGTACGCTCACGAAAGCCGAATCTAATTACACCGTTACGGGAAAGGAGTGCCTCTCCATAGTCTGCAGCACTCACAATGTTTCTTCCTTACCTTTATGGCCGCCACATCGACATCTTTACTGACCACCATGCACTCTTCTGGTATACTGAGGAGGTCGACGAGGCTTTGGAAACGATTGTTGGACGCAAGAAAGAAAAAGAAGAGCTTCGGTTGGCTCAAGAAAGACGGGTGTCGTTCGAGCAGAAAGAAAAAGAAAAGCTTCGGTTGGCTCAAGAGAGACGGGAGGTCCGTGAGGCAGAGGAAAAAGCGAGAGAACGTCCTCGAAAAATGAAGGAGCTTGAAATCGCGTCGAACGGAGGGAATATGGCGCGTATTAGCCCTGTAGCTTTGGTAGAGAAGCAAGGGAGGCAGAGATTGCAGGATCTCGTCTCACCATACCGCGCGGGAGGCGATATTGCACTCTTTTTCGTAAATTTCGAACGTGCATGCGGGAAGGTGCACATCGACAAGAGCGCTTGGTCGGAAAAGTTACTTCCTCTCTTTCCGTGCGAGGCGGCCGAAGTGGTGGCTCGCCTCTCACGGGAAGAGTGTGATGACTACGAGAAGGTAAAGAGCGCACTGCTTAGGAAGTACCGGCTTTCTGCTGAAGCCTTTAGGTAGCGATTCAGGCAGGCAAAGAAAGGCGGAGAGTCGCATACTGACTTCGCGTGCCGGCTTAAAGTCAGCTTAAACTAGTGGCTTAAGACCGCTGAGGTGCACGGAAGTCATGACAAGGTACTGGAGTGCATCGCACTAGAGCAGTACTATAGCGCGATTCCAGATCTGAGGATATGGCTGCATGATAGGCTAACAGATATAGACCTAGACAAAGCGGCACAGCTCGCAGACGAGTATTACGTTTGCCGAAACCTCCAAAGCAAGGCAGGGTACGATAACAGGTTAGGAAAGGGAGCAACCTATTTATAGAGAATCCCCGACCGAAGGGTGCCACCAGCACGCCGGGATCACCGAGCAGAGGATGCGGGGTCAAAAGGAGGTTGTAGCGAAAAAAAAAGATTGAGTCACCCAAATCTGTCGATTCGCCGAAACAGCAGGCACCTGGAGCTCGCGGGTTTGAAGCGCGAAAGCCCATTGTCTGCTATAATTGCAACAAGGAGGGTCACATCTCAGTGAACTGCAAACAGCAAAAGATGGCGTTCGCGTGCATGCGAGAGTCGGATGAAAGCAAGGCGGAAATTTGGGCGGGTTGGTAAGTGTTCATTTTCGTTCTCAGCGCAACACGAACGGAGCCGCGCTGAGAGCGAAAAAAAAGAAAGTCGGAGGAAAGCCTTAAATTTCTGGAGCTATACATGCGGAACGTGGTGATAAATGGCAAGAAATTCAGAGCACTGCGGGATTCAGCGGCTACCATGGATGTTGCTCACCCGACCTGTGTTTCCTCCACGGACTACACCGGCGAATGCGCCTGGATTAAGCAGGTCGCCGAAGAACAGAGTGCATGCTTGCCTATAGCGAAGGTGAGTCTAGAGGGGACTTTTGGCAGGCTAGACACAGAAGCGGCAGTTAGCGCAAACTTGCCGACACACTTGCCCTCCCTGTTTTCGAAGCAATCTGAGCAGCTGCTGAAAGAGAAAGGTCTCCCTTTCACCTCTGGCTTGGCTTGCATGGCGCTAACACGTTCTCGAGCGCTAGAGCTCGCAAAGAAACTCGAGTGCGCTCCGATAAATGAGCAGGTACCGAACCATTCTCTCGACCAGCCGGAGGATCCTTGCAGGAAAACTGATCCGTCTAAACCGCATGAGCATGACCATGGAGGTGTTCCCGAACTAGCGGTAGCTCATGAAATCCAAGGAACTGCCGATTCCGTAGAGAATGGTGCAACAGGAACCAACGCGAAGGATTCAACATTAACACCTGCTCCGACTTGTTGGGAGGAGTTGACTAAGGCTGATAGGAAAGCACTCATTGCAGAGCAGAAAAGCGACCCATCGTTAAGAGCTCCAAGCAATAATGTGAGAGAGGAAGTCGCCAGAAAGAACATCAGCTTTCATGAAAAATCAGTCCTTCAGTACGGGAAATACTGCGACTCAAAGGGACGCACATATGAGCAACTCCTGGTGCCTGAGAAGTGCCGGCGGCAGCTTCTAGAGCTCGCACACAGAAATGCATGGGCGGGCCACCTGGGCATAAAGAAAACAAAAGCTAGATTAGCCCTCGAATATTACTGGCCTAGCTGCTGGAAAGATGTGCAACAGTTTGTTAGGTCTTGCGACACCTGCCAGCGGGTCGGCAAGTCGACAGATAAATGGAAAGCGCCCATGATACTAGTTCCCATCATTACAGAGCCCCTTCGGCGTCTTGTAATAGATACTGTCGGCCCACTGCCAGCGTCAATCTCTGGTTGTCGCTACATTCTGACCTCACTGCGTGGAAACCAAATTTCTCGAGGCCATTCCCTTGAAGGAGCTAAGTTCCGCATGTGTTGTTGACGCCCTTTTGTCAATTTTCTCTCGCGTGGGGTTCCCTGCAGAGATACAGAGCGATAACGGGAGCGTGTTCACAAGCTGCTTGACAACAACGTTCTTTGAACGGTGTGGGATTAAATATGCCATAGTTCCATTCACCACCCCCAGTCAAATCCAGTCGAGCGTATGCACTTAGTGCTAAAGCGGATACTTAGGTCTGTGTTTTGAGCATAAGGTAGATTGGGAAGGCTGCATTCCAGCAGCACTCTTTGCAAGGAGATCCGCCCCCCACGGAAGCACGGAATTTAGCCCCGCTGAACTAGTCTACGGGCGTGACTTGAGGACCCCGTTGCGCATGCTGAGGGAGTCATAGGAGAGTTACGGAGGGGATTCCGGTGTAGTGGAATACGTTCTAAAGCTACTGGAAAGACTTGCGAAAACCAGAGACCTCGTGGAAGCAAATGTCAGAGCAGCGCAGTCACTGTCTAAAGTGTACTACGACAAATCTGAACGCAAGCGCACCTTTCAATCTGCCGACCAGGTGATGTTGCTGCGTCCGTCAAAAAGGAACAAGCCTGAGGTGCAATGGGAAAGGCCAGCTAAGGTGGTGTCCAAGCTTTCGGACACAAACTATGAGGTCAAATTTAATAACAAACACAATCGGATAATCCACAGTAATTTGATGAAGCCTTATGTACAGCATCAGGCCATGGTTAACATGGCGCTGAACATGCCGGAGGAAGAGATCTCAGACATACCTTATGTCGCACATGAGGACGAGCAATCAGCGAACGAGCTGCTAAATTCAATCGACAGAGAGCCACGTTTGACGGAAAGTCAACGAGGAGACATGAAAAACGTCGTGCGCGACTTTGAGGCGGTGTTTTCAAACAAGCCAGGAAAAACAACCCTCGTCGTACACGACATTCAGCTGTCCAGCGAACAGCCGATCAGGAGCAAACCGTACCGTGTCTCTCCAAGACAAAAAGAAATTGAGACGGAGATCCGCCGTATGTGCGAACTTGGCGTCATAGTGCCCTGCGAAAGTGACTAGACGTCACCAATCATTATTGTAGAGATCCCAGGCAAAGATGCGAGACCTTGCGTGGACTACTCGAGACTGAATTTAATCACAGTGGACTGGACCTACCCCATTCCGAATATCGAGGAGAGGGTTAACACAGTCGCTAAATCAGGATATATATCCACACTGGTATTAGTTCGTGGTTACTGGCAGGTGCCACTCGCTGAGCGCGCCAGCAGGTACGCAGCATTCGTGTCCCCCGCCGGCACCTTTCGCCTTGTAATGTTGAGCTTCGGCTTGAAAAATGGCCCGTATTGTTTTTCAAAATTAATGGGCCAAGTGCTGCGGGGACTTGCAGATTTCGCTTTCCCCTACCTTGACGACGTGGCCGTTTTCTCATAAAACTGGGAGGAGCACATTGAACAACTGCGTATTTTGTTGAGCAGACTGCTTGATGCTTGTTTAGCGGTAAGGGCGGGAAAATGCCACCTGGGGTGCGCCGAAGTGAACTATCTTGGGCACGTGGTTGGACGAGGCCAAACCACACGCGACAAAAGCAAGTGCCCTCAGAACCCACTCATCCCGCCAGACCAAAACTCAGGGCCAAAACTGCACTTAGCAAAAAAAAAAACTTCAACTAAAACTTGGAGATAAAATGTTTTGCCTGAATGAACACATGGTGTCTCCCGACGAGGAGTTTAGACAGGGCACCTGTCCAAGGCGTGTGCTCAGGTTTTTTCTTGGCCTAGCCGGCTATTATCAGCATTATGTAAAGGGCTACTCTGATTTAGCCAGCCCCCTGACCGACGCGCTGAGAAAAAGTGAGCCTACCAATCTTCCTTGGGACCAAAAGAAAGAGAAGGCATTTCAGAGTCTGAAAACGGCCCTAAGCGAGCGCCCAATACAGGCAGCGCCAGATTTCTCGAAACCCTTTATCATACATTGTGATGCCAGCGGCCGCGGGTGTTGCGCTATTATTTTCAGAAAAACGATGGCAGGCACGCACGGCCCGTCCTTTACTTGAGCCGCAAGCTCAGCACGCGGGAAGAGGCGTATAGCACGTCTGAAAAACAATGCGCATGCCTCGTTTGGGCTATAGACAAACTGACATGGTACGTCTCCGGGTCCCGTTTCACAGTAGAAACGGACCATTGCCCTTTGACTTGGCTGCAAAATATGTCGCCCAAAAATGGTCGTCTACTGAGGTGGAGCCTGGCAGTCCAGCCCCACAGCTTCGAGGTTCGCCACAAGAAAGCAAGCTCCACACAAATGCCGACGGGCTAAGCTGAGCCTTTTAGCTGGTAAAGATTTTACCAAAAGGCGATGTCCACCAAAATTTTAGTTTTGGAGATTTATTTCATATTCTCTTCCTAATGAAGAGCGTATATCTCCCACTTTCTTTGCAGTAATTTTGTTCATCATCAGGTAACATACCTAGGAGTACGTTTTCCTTATTTCGGCCAAAGTAAGAGCGAGTGGTGTAACTTGCCTTGACTCTGAGGTATTGGGGCGGGCAAAATTGAACGTCACGTCGGTCAAATCCAGTCACCTATTCCCGTACCGCGTGCCCTCCAAGCACCAACCTGATTTCATTTAGCGATTTTTTTTCCCTTCCAAGTGCGCCTCGAGCGGGAGCACACGCCTTGGACAGGTGCCCTGTCTAAACTGCTCGCCGAGAGACACCATGTGTTTATTCAGGCAAAACATTTGATCTCTTCAAGTTTTGAAGTTTTTTGCTAAGTGTAGTTTTGGCCCCGAGTTTTGGTCTGGCGGGATGAGTGGGTTCTGAGAGCACTTGCTTTTGTCGGGTGTGGTTTGGCAACTGTGATCCCTTTTGGCTAGCATTGCAGAGAATTTCCCGAAACGGCCATCTGACGAGGGGAAACGATGCCGAGCTTCGGCACTGAAGGTCATCCGAAGACTCCTAGAGAGCATCTGGTTCCTGGCACGCCCAGTCAGCCGAGCTACGTGCGAGCAGTTCACTTCCGGGCGCAATATCTGGCGGCGGGGGTGCTGTTGTGCTCGCGCTTCCTTCCCGCTGTTGAGTTCTTCGAATTTGGACATGGGGAGGATTCCCTGAGGACCACCGCGAGGGTGGGTGAGCACTCTGGGGGAGACGTGGCTGGAATGCGGGAAGCAGCGACGGTAATAGCGTCCCCACGTGTTCTTTCCGGTCCTCAGACGACGAAATGCAAGATCAGTGTTGCCCTCTTCAGTCACGCTGGGGTTGAACAATTGCCCGAGTGCCACGCCTTCGACAAAGGTTCCGCGTTCCGGTCATGAGTAGATCATTCAACCCCAGCTGGGAGACAGCCTGCATTCCTGTGTCACGCAGGCGCCTTCCGGCTCCACATGGGCGCGGTCCGGACAAGTGCGCGCCCACCTGGAGGCCGCGTGGACGTGACCGGGTCCTGTTCCCTTTCCCTCGACCGAGCTGCGAGAGAACATCAGGACCGCCTGCCGTGGGTGGTACCATCAGTGCCATCGTGTGATTGGACATCATTCTTCGAACTGTATTCCCCAGCTAGGCATCTGGGGAATACGAAGGGTATTTAGCGAGCTGCTGGTTTGGTACCAGAAGAGAGCCCCCCTCTTGAGAGGTACCCTTTGCTGGGAGAGACTCCCGACTGCTAAAACCTCCCTTTACTGAGAGGCACTCTCAGTTGCCCTTACTTGTACATTATGTAGATAGTCTTTGTATAAAGTTTTCCGAGTTTTCTTCCTCCGATCGTCCTCGTCTCTTCTCCGGCCCAGTCATACTACCTGAATCCCAACAACTGGTGGCAGCGATGGGATGTTGCTGCCTGAATCCCAGCAGCGCCAACGTCTTTTTGCTTCAGCGCCACCTGGCTCGTGACCAACCATTGACTGCCGCCTGACACGGTGCACAGTTAGCTCACAATGCGGTGGGCAGGTACTGATGACGCCACAAGGTAACGAAACCTAGGTCGCCCACTTACCTTCTTCCTTGGTTGCTTCTCTGGGGATTTTTCTCTCACGGTTAACGAAGCCGCCGACGTCGCCGGATTTTCTGCGACACGAGCTCCTTAGCACTATCGCGTCAAGATGAGTTGTACCTCCCGCTTATCTAAGGGTAAGCTCCGTGTAGTTTCGCGTTCTCTCAACAGAAGGCAAGCTCTAAAAGGTAGTGACATTACAGACTGAGTTCTAGGCTTTCTACAACTGACATCATCATCATCAGTCTGACTACACCCACTGCCGGGCGAAGGCATCGCCCATGTCTGTCCAATTAGCCCGGTCCTTTGCCAGCTGCGCCCACCGTATCCCTGCGAACTTCTTAATCTCATCCGCCCACCTAACCTTCTGCCGCCCCCTGCTGCGCTTGCCTTCTCTTGGAATCCACTCCGTTACCCTTAAGGACAAGCGGTTGTCTTCCCTTCGCATCACATGCCCTGCCCAAACCCATTTCTTGATTTCGACTACGAGTTCATTAAACAGCGTTTGTTCCCTCGCCCACTCTCCCCGCTTCAGCTCTTAACGTTACACATATCATTCTTCTTTCCATGGCTCGCTGCGTTGTCCTTAAGTTGAACGATTTTCATTAGCCTCGACGTGTCTGCCCCGCAGGTGAGCACCGCTAAGATACAGCTGTAGTACAGTGAGGGATATTGCTAAACTGCTATTCATGATGTGAGAGAACCTGCCATATGCGCTCCACCCCATTCTTATCCTTCTAGTTATTTCCCTCTCATGATCCGGATTAGCTGTCGCTACCTGCACTAAGTAGACTTATTCCTTTACCACTTCCAGCCCTTCGTTTTCAAATGTGAACTGCTGTTCCCTTGCTAGGCTGTTGAACTTCACTTTGCTTTTCTCCAAGTTAATTTTTAGACCCACCGTTTTGCACTGCCTGTCTAAATCACTGATCATGCTTTGCAATTCATCTCGTGACTCAGCAACTGACACTGATAACTGACACTTTACTTCAAGGCCGACATTGCGAAATGTTGCTTCAATAATGCTGTGAGAATTTTACGTTCTGTGCAGCGAAAAAAATACAGTGCTGCATTAGTTGCACAACTGCACGTATTCTTGCAAATTCAAGGGGCCAATGAAGTCAATGGCCACTTGTCCCAAACAGCGATTGGATTTCAGCCGGTAGTTTCAGAAAGTGACAACGGCCAGATACAAAACACGCTTTAATTTCGGGCACGCAACTGACTTTGTGCAAGGGTAGCAAGACATTAGTACAGTATAATTGTGCAGATATCAGAAGCTAATGCAAAGCAGTAGGACTCGGGTACTTTTGTGCGTATTTTCAACTCTGTATTAGTGATGCAGAAGCGAAGGTTCCTGGACATCCGCCACCATGATGTACTTCCTCACATGCAACCAGCAATCGTCATTCAGTTCGTCCAGCTGCATCTGGCCGTCACGGCGGGCGCAGCATTCGACCCTGTGCTTAACAACGCAGGCCGCCCTCAAGAAGCCATTCATGTCGGTGATGGTGTACAACGCCCGCCTTATCATTGTTTTAGCTTCGTCACACTTCACAGCAGCCCTATCTGCTACCATTTCTGCGAGCTTCGGATGATCGGACACAAACTCCAGGGCACGCGCGCAATGGCTTGTCATGTCGCCCAGCACGAATCTGGTTGACCGGTTGAGGAGGCTGGAGTTGCGCCTCGTTACCTCCTGCACTGTAAAGTGTTCTTCTTTGGCTTCATCACAATAGGGCACGTGGACTCGAATGAGGTTGTAACTACCAGTGACGACTGGTGCCAGGTGCTGCAAGAAGCCAAGATTAGTGTTGTTTTTACAATCTACTTTCACGTGATGGAGATATGCACCACGCACTGCGAATTCAGCGAGTAACGCGCAGTCGGCATTGGAAAAATCAAAGCCTATCAGGGTTACAGCGTTGAGGTTGGCGTTCAACGAAACTGCTTCGACAACTGAACTTTGGGCTTTCGAAAGAATCGAATTCGCTTCATTGTGACTATATCCCACCAACCGGAGCCAAAGCTCTTTAAGATTGGCAGCTCCTGATATGAACGCAGAGAGGTAGGAGTGAACTTCCTGCATATATCCTGAATCTATCATGAAGAAGGCTGACCTAATGTGCCCGCAGGACCCGAGGATCTCTAACGTAGCGCAAGGGTCGCCGTTCCCGCGAAATGTATCCCAAGATACGGCCGTAACTTCCGGGCAGACGGGAATATCCCCGAGTGTGATGTAATCCACATAGTGGTTCTTGATGACCACCTTTTGCGAGAGACCACACTCTCGAATCGTCCCGCAAATTTCCTTCAGGTCACATGCCAAGGGAAGGTTGAGAACGGTGACTCGAGTGAGGCTGGTATTGTGCATCAAGGCACGGAAAAAAGCGTGGCAGTCTGCCTCTTGCAACTCGAGAAAGTCGACGGTCAGCGACTCAAGGACTGAGTTGTTTTTCAAAGCAGGCAGCCATGAAATCACTGTTTTTTGCTGGTTGCCTCTCACCAAACTGGCACATAGTGCTAATTGGTCTTCCAGCGGCTCCATCGGACAAGTCAAGCTCAGCTCCCTTAGGGTTCTGTTCCGGGCGACCACTTGAGCGAAAATATCAATATCTTCAGCTCCAAGGTACCATGTCACAACAGTCAATTCCTCTAACATTGTCATTGTAGAGATGGCACTGACAAGGTTTCGCAAAATGGCTGTCTCTGATGCAAATCGTGATCTGAGAGCAAGTGACTTGATCGTCGGATTGTTCTGCAAGTAATCGGCAAAACAATCCAGCCGGAAGACGCCTTTCGAAACTGAGAGGCTAGTCACGGTGTTGCTCCGGCTGAGCTGTGCGATGAATTCCATAGCTGCTTTCTCATTCAATTCCAAGTGTGCCACGTCAATGGTTACTAGCCTGGCAGCCGCGCAGCCGAGAGGAAATGTTCTGACAAACAAATAGTCATATCTCATGGGCCATTTTAGAAAGAGAAGCTCTTCGATCTGCGTCATTCTCTTGATGAGTTGGAGCACCCGTTCATGAATACACTCTTCCTCGTTGCTGACAACTGCTTCGCAGCAGAGGATGAGCAACTTTTTCACACCGTGGCTGCGTGTCAGGGCCTCTGCCAGGAGCTCACATCTGGCGACGTTGCAGGTCAGCTCGACACACACGAGGCATCTATGGTGCGTGAACAGCCAATGCAGGAGATGAATAGCAACGCGTGCGGAATGCAGCATTTGCAAGTGGTGTTCATGCGGAAAGGATTCGAGCGCCACCAGTCGCACGTCGCCAAAGTTGACTTCATCCTCCCGCAGTTGGAGGCCCAAGTGGCACAGGACGGCGTTGAAGGCTTCCAGGCGCCCCAGCAACTGGCAGACGGATCTCTGGCCACTACGAGTGCAAGAGATACACAGCTCAGAGGGAAGAACCTGGACTGTACTCCGCATAACGACCATGCCTGGAACTTGAGTCTCTTTCCGTGGCGTCTTTTCCAAGGCAGGCAGATAGCTCGTGACACGGAGCTGCACAAAAAAAAAAGAAATATTCTTGTCACGGCGATTGATGATGATCATTATGATTTTTTTTATGGCGAATGGCCCCTGTGAGCAAAGAGCGCCATGGCACAAGGTTTATTCTTCAAGTCAAGGTGGGATCAAAGAACCATTTCCCAAGCATTTCTCTCTAAAGCCGAGGACTAGGCAGGGCAAAGCTTGTACCCATGGTATCACCGGTGGGCGCCCGGTGGCACTGGGGATCGAACCCCGCAACACCCGCATCCATCCGAGGCGGATGCACAAACCGCTAGGCCACCACTGCGGTCGTCACGCAGATTGGCATACTCAGATCCCCAGCTTTCTTAACGTGCCCTCTTAGTATTTCAATCAATATATCCTACGAGAACCCCAAGAGCGAGGCGTGTAATCGCAGTCACACTGAAGAAGTGGTTTCTTAACATGATGGCTAACTGCAACGTTGATCAGTCAGTTGAAGCCCACACAGGTTTAATGTGTCTTGCCTTGTCGTGCGCGCTTGTCTCGCGTTGATCAAAACCTGTTTGTCTATAAAAAAAACATTTATCTGTTATTTACTTATACTTTGTAGGTTCGCAATGACATCGATTAAGGCGCATATAAAAAGATATGAAATTGCAAAAACAGCTGAACTCTTTCCCTACTGCAACCACTGGCCATGGCTAGACCACTAACGATATATGCGAACACGAATTTCAGAGGCTTTAGCGCCGTTTCTGAACATGTTACTCAATCAATCAGTTTATTTTGTATTAAAAAACACTCTGCAAGTTCAGGTCTACCAAATCCTGGGAAGCAGCGAAAATTCGCGTGCAGTGCTTTATATATACATAAAAAAGGAAAAATACGTAAATAACAAAAAGTAAACAAAAAGTAAAACAAACAACAGACCAATGTTGCCAGTTAATTCGAAAAATAGCCGGATGCTTCAAACACTCTAAAAACCCACAGTATGTCAACACCTACAGGAGATTAGAAGCAAAGGACAATGTGACCATAAAGGGGTTAACGAGACGAGAAAGGCGAGAAATTGCTGCATAGCAAAACTTCTAACGTAAAATTCATAGTCAGGTGAAAACAGATGAGCGCAGTGGTTCCTTTAGTTTATAATTCCTATTTAGACACGATGCACTTGAAGGCAGCGCAGTTAATAATGCAGGCACATATATATAAACGTAAGTTCTCTTACCATAACGAGTGGGACAGCGCGGAACGGTATTCCTATTATGCGGCCTGGGGCATATACTGGGAATCTACTGAACTTTATGCACAGTTGACCGCAAATCTTTCAGCAAAACTGTTTCAAATATAAGAGAAATAAAGTTTGGGGGTCTTAGAAGACAAAAAGAACAGCACAATCCTTTGAAGGCTGCAACTCATAAGCACTCTTTTTTTGTGCGATTGAGCGCAAGATGGAGTTGTCTTTCTTGCCAATTAAGTGCACAGTGCCCGTAAACTGTTTTGCCATATCTTAAAATAATATAACTCAGGGCGTGTATGATAGTTTTTCTAGCGAAAAATTCCATATAGTATCTAACATTCAACACAAGACAGGAAACAGCCCGTAATTTCTGACAGACATTAAGGTGAGAATTCATGGTAAACCACTATCAAACACCAAACCAAGATATTTTACACGGAAAGCACAAACCAGCGGTGCACAAGAGCACGGGGTACAGTCACATGTATGTAAAAGTACACAACGGCCCAGCGTCCCTTTCTTTAATGGGTTACAGAAGGATATCAGCTGAGTTTTGGATACCTTAATAGCGTGACCCGCTGACAAACAAGTGACTGTTGGTGCTCTTGGAAACAACGACTCTAAGTGCGTGTGCGTTCATAAAGCCCCAGGTTGTAGAGAACCTCTCTGCGCTCCACAGTTGTTTGTGGAGACATTCCCGTAACATTAGGCACAGGTGCCGGGTAATGACACCACCCAGCACGCCCACAATCTGGATCTACGCAGTCGTCGTCACCGTGGTACCATCGCGATGACTACCGAAGCAGCTCCATCCACGCCAACATTACCGACTGTCATTGTGGCCTGGCCCACGCTAGCGACTCGGGCACCTTCTGCGGCACCAACGACGTGGATATCGAGGACTGGACTCTCGCTTTATGAGCGTCTCTGCAAGCATAAGCAAGTGGGACGCTACGCTCATGCTTGCGAATGTGAAATTAAGGCGAAAGCCTGTAAGCGCGCTATACTCGCGGTGATGGTGTTCGTCCTGCTCACCTTGGCGCAGTGTCAGCTGCTACCCTTTCCCTCACCGGCACGCATCCTCCTCCCACCCCCAGCAGCAGGCGGCGCATGCGCACCTGCGCATAGCCACAGTGCCGTCAGTCGCGCTGCTCGCCTGAGTGGCAGCTGTGGCGCGCGGCGCACGCACAGTTGTCTAGCAACCGTGTAGCAACAGGCAGTCGAGGTGCCAGTAATCAGGAAGGCTTTCGCGATGCACACTTTAGGCCCACAAAGTGTCCCTGTAGTTTTTTTCTTACCTTGCCGGAACCGCACGCGAATGGTTCCGAAACCACCAAGATACTACATCCCACGCTAACAGAAGATCCGAGACTTGTTTGGGAAGGCCGTTGGACGGCAGCTCGCTGCTAAGAAATTCCTGCTAACGCCCAAACGTCTACGGAATCTTACCTTTCCTATATTCAGGATGTCTTGGCCCTGTGCCGAAAAGCTGATCAAGAAATGTCCGAGGCAGATTAGGTGCGGCACATACTAAAAGCAATTGCTGACGACGCCTTCAACCCTCTCCTCTGTAAGGACTGCTCGACGGTTGATACCGTGCTACAGGTGTGCCGGCGATCCGAACAGGCCAAACACCACAGAACTGTGCACCGTTTTGGGCTTTTATACTAAACACAGCTGCAAGTTCCTCGTGCGAGGATCTACAGAATTTATGGCAGCCTTCTGGCACCGACAACTAGGCTCGGATCGTGCGCTGTGAATTAGAGGCCCTGGCTCTCATTGCCCCGACACCGCCTTCCGCGGACAACACGATTCAGGTCGACGTTCGACAGAAGGTTGCAAACATTGGCGCTCTCTTTAGCCGCACAATAGAAAACCTGGGTTCGAGCCCCGTCCCTCCTGTGGTCGCTACGGCTACGCCCACCATCACCTTCATGGCCCGTTACCGCTACCGTAATCCTGCGGAGTGGCGTAGCCCTGACGTTCGGGCCATCTGGTTCACGTGCTCGCGGGCCGGTCACATCTCTCGTCACTGCGGTAGCCGTTGATACTCTCCTCCCCGTTCTTTCTCCTACGTTGACCGTCGCGCCAACTACGGACCCTGCCGCTTCTCGTCCGGCTGAGTCACCCCGCGCCGAGACCACTCCGCCTGATGATGGGCCCAGCCGCTCACCTTCTCCGCAAACCCGCCGTTCCCGTTCCACCCTTCCTCGCCGCAGCTCCTCCCCATCTTCCGCCTAGCCGACGCAGCATTGATGCCGCGGACAGAAAATCCTGTTGTAACCAATGCTAGTCCCTGTTCTCTTTGCCGTCTTTGTGGATGATGTTCCTGTCCCAGTCTTCATTACCACTGGAGCCCAAGTATCCATCCGTCCTTAGCGCATCTTTTCGCCGCCGCCCCAAGAAAGTGATGACCGCTCCCGCTTCGCAAACAGTTCGCGTCGCCGATGGCAGTACTGGAAAAGTTGGAAAATTGGTTTTTGGAGAAAGGAAATGGCGCAGTATCTGTGTCACATCTGGGCGGACACCTGAACCGCCGTAAGGGAAGGGATAAAGGAGGGACTGAGAAAAGGAAAAAAAAGGGTGCCGTAGTGGAGGGATCCGGAATAATTTCGACCACCTGGGATCTTTAACGTACTGACATCGCACAGCACACGGGCGCCTTTGTGTTTCGCCTCAATCGAAACGCGGGCGCAGCGGTTGGGTTCGCACCAGGGTACTCCGGATACAGTACTGCTGCCGTTACTGGAATGTTCCGTTATTGGAATGTGTACTGCCCGAGTATCCTTTGCCGGACATAACATTCCGGTTCACTTCACTGTCCTTCACCAGTGCCCTCACGACGTGGTCCTCGCTCTGGGCTTCGTAACAGCCCACTCTGCCCTTATCCACTCATCTAGCGGCAGTCTTCGACTTGACTTGCCCGTATGTTCTGACGCCTTATCCAGCCCTACCCGCCTTTGCTCCTCGGACTGCACTCGCCTGCCCCCTGACTCTGCTGACTACCTCCCTATGCTGCCTTTTCCACCTCTTCCTGACGGAGACTACGTTGCTTGACCCATTACCGACGATGTTCTACACAGTAATGTCATTCTCCCGCACCTCGTTGTGCGCATCACCGGGCGTCGCAGCGGCTACTGTCAAATTTCTGTCGGCGAAGGGGACCATGAGACGATCGCTTTCGTCGGCCCAGACGGTCGCTACCAATTTAAACTAATCTCTTTGGCCTTTGTAACGCCCCTTCCACATTTGAACGCATGATGGACTTGCTGTTGCGCGGCTTTAAGTGGACAGCTTGTCTATGATACTTGGACGATGTGAATGTTTTCTCGCCTACATTTTACAGCCACCTGCATCGATTTTCGTCCACCCTTGCGCTCTTACGCCACGCAGGCCTTCAGTTTAACTCAAAGAAAAGCAGTTTTGTTCACCACGAACTTAAAGTTCTCGACCACTTGGTTAATGTTGCTGGCGTTCAGCCCCATCCCGACAAAGTCCGTCCCGTCAGTGCATTTCCCACTCCGTTCGTTGAGTGACGTGCGCAGTTTCATCGGGTTGTGTTCCTATTTTCGCCGTTTTGTCCCGAATTTCGCTCAAGTCGCCCGCCCTCTCACCAATCTGCTGAAGAAATTCCTTTCTCAAAGGGCATTGAGCACGCTGACGCTTTCTCAAGCCTCAGTTCTGTCCTCACCAACCCACCTGCCTTGGCGCACTTCGACCGTTCCGCGCCTATGGAACTCCGCACATGTGCCAGCGGCCACGGGATTGGCGCCATCGCTGCTCAGCGGCAATCACTGCGTGGTTGCCTATGCCAGCCGCACACTTTCTTCACCGGCGAATTACTCTATCACAGAGCGGGGGTTACTGGCCGTCGGTTGGGCCATTGCGAAATTACGCCCTTACTTGTTTGGCCCACCGTTCACTGTTGTAACCGACCACCACGCTTTTTACTGGCTCTCTTCCCTCTAGGACTCTACTGGCCGCCTTGGGCGCTGGGCATTGCGCTTTGCAAGAGCACATATTTCCTGTCGTGCAAAAATCCGGGCCGCTTCGTCACGATGCAGACTGCCTGTCCAGTAATCCCTTTGATCTTCCTTCCTCCAGAGACTGTGACGCCTATGTCTGGTCTATATCGGCCTTCTCACACACTGCTGACAAACAGCGCCTGGATCTCACCTTACGCTCCATCATCGGCCGTCGCAACGCCGACCGCCCTGACCCTTCCCTTGCAATGCTCGTTACTGACGGGAGCCCACTCTAGCGCCGTAGTATGCGCCCTGATGGCGCTGTGCTCTTGCTTATCATCCCTCAGCACCTGCGTTCTAACACCGTCGAATAATTCCACTACGCTCCGGCGGCTGGTCACCTTGGTGTACGCCCGCCTGCGTCGGAGTTCCTTCTGGCCTCGCCTCTACCGCTCTGCCCAACGCTATGTGGCCGCTTGCGAACGCTGTCAACGCAGAAAGAAGCCCTCGGCTCTGCCTTCCGGCCACTTGCAGCCGATAGCCAACCCAGCCGGGCCGTTTTCTCGTGTTGGCCTTCACTTCCTTGGCCCGTTCCCAGTGTCCACACTGGGTAACAAATGGATCGCCGTCGCCACCGGCTATGCCACGCGGTACGCGATCAGGCGCGCCCTCCCGACCAGCTGCGCTAGTGACGTAGCTGACTTCCTTCTACGCGACGTCCTCCTACACCACGGCACGCCCCGACAACTAACTACTCACCGACCGTGGCCGCTGCTTCATCTCCAGACTGACTGACGAAATTCTTCATTCGTGCTCAGTTCGACACCGATTCACCACGGCTTATCACACTCAGACGAACGGCCTTACGGAACGTTTCAACAGCACGCTTACTGACATGCTCTCCATGTATGTTTCTGACGATCACCTCATAACTCCTCTCGTCATGATACCACTGGGTACACGCCCTTCTATCTTCTTTTGGGACGAGAACCATTAATACCCTTCGATAAGTTACTGCGCGCCGCCGTCGACTCCTTCACTACTTATGCTCGTGATGCCATCGCCCGAGCCATCGCCACCCGCCAGGTTGCTCGTCAGTGACTGTGTGCCTCTCAGGGGCCACAAAAACGCCGCTACGACATTATCCACCGTGGTGTGCACTGTCCACCCCGCTCCCTTGTCCTCCTCTGGCTCTCGTCCCGTCGTGTGGGCTGGTGCGAAAAACTTGTGCCTCGTTACACGGGCCCTTACCGTGATTTACGCCATGACCGATGTGACATACGAGATTGCCCCGCTCCATCATAAGAGCCTCTCCGCTGCACCTCCTTCCAAATTGTGCGCGTTGCCCGCCTTAAGCCATACCATTCCCACTCCACCTCGCCTTCACCGAGACAGTGACTTCGCCGCGGCGGTAGTGTTATCTGCTCAAAAAGAACTGCTATCGGTGCTCTTGGAGACGACGACGCTGTGTGTGTGTGAGCGTTCGCAATGCCCCAGGTCGTACAGTGCATCTCTACGCTGCACAACTGTGTGTGGATGCCTTTCCGTAACAATATTGATAAGATTTAACAGTACAGTACACAACAAAGGTTAGGGACTTTCACCCGAAGGAAAAATACATCAATACACGGAAAAATATGTATACATGTTGGAGCACCGCAGAGTAACCAACCAGACCTCATTGAAGACAAGGAGCCTTCGTTAGTTATTTTGCATAAACCCCTAGAGCAGCAATAAACCTCGCAGATTGCTTGACATGTTTAAGCAATTCGCTCCATATGAGAGCACCGCTCAACTGTAACCACCTTTTCCCATGTACGTTGTGGCATGCAGGTAAGTGAAAACTGTGCCTTGTTGCTGCCCTAGTTTTTCTTTGTGGTAATGGAAACGTGTTCACCGAGAATGCTTCATTCGTTTGTGTGAACGAATCGTGTCACCGGTTCACATTAAAGCTTCCGAGCGCTTTGGCACAGGAGAGCCATTTATGTAAAGGATGAATAAGATGGGCTTGAGGACTGAGCCGTGCGGTACACGTGGTAAGACTGTTTGCGAACTAGATAGGAAATCGTTTAGTGTCGTCAGTTGCTTGCGGTCTGACAAGTAACTTTTCAGCTGCTTATATATCTGACCTCTGAAACAATATGTGCAATATATTTGAACTCTGATACTATATGCGCACAGCTTCTCAAGAAGAAATGCATAGGTGACAGCACCAAATGCTTTTTTGATCGCCAAGTAGACCACTATGGCAATATTAAGCTCCAGTGAAGCGCTCCCGCATGACCCCCAGGTGAGCACCGTTCGCCCAGCCGCGGACCAGCGAAGCAGGGCGCGCCAGTCTTCGGGACGGCTTCATCGTGGTCCTCCTGTTATCGGACTGTCGCAGTGCCCTGTGAACAAATTGTGTTGCTTTGTTTCGTCTCGTTTGTTGCATGGTGCAGTTTAGGTACAGTATCTCTGTTATATTGTACTCCTCTCTTGTGTTACTCTGCATGTATTGCATTTTATTGTAGACCACCTTGTAAACATGCACGTCCTTACGGGTTAGTACAAATTTCCGTGTCGTCTCTTTGCATGATAAAGTTTTTTTGTGTGTGTGAACCTTTTCACTCCGACCCTTTATCTGGCTTCCAACCTGCGAATACTGCGCACCAAACGACCACCCCCTTGTCAGTTGGCAGCTGGTTTCTGGCTGAGATTGTCATGCTGAGTCGTGGGCATCTTTTTTGAGACCGAGACCGCTACCCCGACAAGCTCTTAGGGTGTCTGGGAGTTCCTGCTAAAGTGCGCGAAGATGACAGTAACAGCAAAGAGCCTGTGAATCGTAACATATGAAGTTTATTTAAAACAGCCACCAGCTTCACAATCCATAAGCCTTGAAGCTTGAAAACGAAGTTTTTTTTATGCGAAGCATATTAACGCAGGTTTCGGGCCTTCGCGCGACGCCCGGCGGTGGCCACCATTGACCCTGAAGTGGGGTCACGTGACATGACTTCACGAGATGACGTCACGCAGGCTGCAGATGGGGCCTCATATCGCGCCGTCGGTCGCCTCCCGGCGGTGGCCACCATTGACCCTGAAGTGAGATCACGTGACATCACGTCACGTGATGACGTCACACCGGCTGCAGATGGGGCCTCATATCGTGCCGTCGGTCGCCTCCCGGCGGTGGCCACCATTGACCCTAAAGTGAGATCACATGATGTGACGTCACGTGATGACGTCACACCGGCTGCAGATGGGGCCTCATATCGCGCCGTCGGACGTCGCCCGGCGGAGACCTCCACGCTTCGGTTCGCGCGCGACGCGGCGGCGGCGCCACCATCGCTGCATCACGTGATATGTGACGTCACGCCAGGGATGAAGCGGCGCGCGCCCGCCGTCGCGTCAGTCTCTGTGCCCGCAACCGCGCCAGCGTCTTTGCGCCGGGCGTGTATGCGGTCAAGATGCCTCCAAACGCTAAGGACGTTAATAATAGGAATGCAAAACGAAGGCTGCAGCGTGCTACGGAAACCGATGAAGAACGCGAAGAACGCCTAGCCAAGCGGCTTCGCATCCACTGGGCTTAACCTTGATAAGCCTCCAATTTTTTTCTCTCGGTTGTTCTGTTGCCCGCGCAGCCGCGATTTCTGCACTGCTTGTGAAAACTGAGGATCGTGTAGGTTGAGAATGGCCGCTTGTGTGGCACATGCCCCGAAACGGGGCAAGCCTAGTGACTCAGTTGCGTCCACGGTAGACTTTGTCGACGATCTCGGCAGGATACCGCTATTAGGATGCTTCCTCATCATCCGATCTTAGTTCAGAGGGCAACGAAGACGCGAGGAGCGTCCCAGAACATCGCTGGCAGCAACGTGCTTAGTTTCTTAATTTGGCCCGTTTCGCTGTACTCAGCGGATGTTTTTGGTTTGGTTTTTAGAGGGTTTAAAGTCCCAAAGCGGCTCAGGCTATGAGGGACGCCGTAGTGGGGGACTCCGGATAACTTCGACCGCCTGGGATTCTTTAACGTGCACTGACATCACACAGTACACGGGCCTCTAGAATTTCGCCTCCATCGAAATTCGACCGCTGTCAGTACGCTTTTCAAAACATCCGGTAAAACCGCCGCTGTGGACCAGTGGTTATGGTGCCCGACTGCTGACCCGAAAGTCCTGGGTTCGATCCCGACCGCCGCGCACGGTATCTAACTCAGGACTTTCGGGGCAGCATCCGGGATCAAACCCACGTCATTTGTGTCAGCAGTCGAGCACCATAACCACTGATCCACGGTGCCGGATTTGGGGGAGGGTTTGAAAAGGGTACTGGCGTTAGCGGTGTTATTTGTCACATCGGTATTATTTTCACATTATTTGGGCAATATTTGATACCACCTACGCTTCGAAGGGTTCGGCCGACTATTTCTCCCTCTGAAGGGCCGAAATATAGGGTCTAAAGTGATTGTGTTCTTGACGGAGAACTACGAGTTAGAAGTGATTTCTTTTTCAAAAGTACTGTCTATGCCATAGGAAGATATTCTTATTTTACAAATTCTTTAAGTTTCTTTTTCATTTTTAACACAAGAATATCTTTCCAGGTTCTGTTCAAACTTTATTTAAAACTTTCATTTCGCAAATAAAGTAAAGTAATAAAAATAAAACACTTTAACAAGCTCTTATTATGTGAGGGTGTTTATTCATTTTGATATTTAGGATTGAAAAGGGCCACAAATGGGCTTCTACCGCACGAGGCGGATTTAACGTTGTTGACGGCGGAACTTATCGCTGATCCATCAGAGCAACGGTGGTCAAAACCCCTTTCCCAAGCATCTCACCCAGAAGAGCCGAGCCCCAGGCTGAGGGAAATCTTGTGCCCATTAAAACCGGTGGGTACCCGGCGGCACTGGGGATCGAACCCAGCACCTCCCGAATGCGAGGAGGATGCTCTACCACAAGGATTATCTTCATATCATCATATCATTTTGATATTTTGGATTAAACTTTAAGCCCTCTGATATTCAAGCTCTTGAATCAACAGAATGTAATGAAAGCTCAGGAAATAGGGCCGTTTTTCGCACGGTAAGGAATTAGTTTGAAATAAATATATGCGAATTGCATAGAAGAGATAAGATTTTTTTTTAACTCGCACGAACACACGTTGTCGTAGAGTAACGCTAAGAAAAGGCAAAAAACGAAAATAAAATAGACCGAAAACATGGACAAACGTAAATTGCAAATTGTGGCGTTTGACGTCCCGAAGTGGCACACGGGCTATGAAAGGAAGCAGTAGTGGATGATTCCCGATTAACCTATATAGACCACCTGAACTTCTTTTAACATGCTCTGACATCGCACAGCACAGGGGTGTGTTTGTATTTCGCTTTCATCGAAATATGGCTGCCGCGGCCAGGACCGAACCCGCGACCAATGCCTCGAAAGCAGAACGCCAAAGCCACTAAGGCACAACAGCTGGTCAGAAACAATAAAGAAGTACACTCTGTAACTTTTGAAATGCTTTACCAGTTTATCGTGAAGTGAATGGCGCTTGGATGTGAAAGTGAATTGTTCAGAAAGATCATTCAAATATTTGTTGGCACGAGGCAACCCAGCTCAATTGAAAACTTTTGTTCCCAGTTAGATCCGCTTAAAACTGAAAGCAATATGAAGTTGTCCAGTCATGTCCGAAGGTCGTCGGATCAGCAAGGCATGTGGCGCTGTGTCATGGATACATCTGTGATTGAGTTAAAAAGGGGACAGTGATGCGCGCGTCCTACGATTCGAGTGAAATGTGTGGTGTGACATGTTTTGTTAGAATTTCTTATCTTCTCTTTTCAATTCAAGGTCGGTGATTTAGTGCGTCAGAAAATTCTTTTCAATTTTCTAGGGTTTGGCATATTAAAACCAGGACAGGAGAAAAGTCATTAGCATGTGCGAAAAGTTGGGGTCGCAAGCCCGCGAGGTGTACCGTGCAGTGCAATTCCTTTCTCTCACTGGTAGTGACATACTGTCGATTCACTAGGCATTGTAACAGGACGGGCACTTGCGAACCAAAGACACCAAGCGAAAACAGGAGAATAGCAACGTTCTGGAACTACCGATACAGTAAGTATACACCGAGGACGGAAAGCTAATAAAGAGCGAATTTAGTCAGGCACTTAAAAAGCATTATTGGCACACAAATACGTAGGTTACATTATTGATCTGAAAACACCGCGTTCATTTGACAGGTTACTCACATGATTAGATTAACACCACAAAAAAAAGATGTAATGAAATAAAATATTTCTTTAGAATGTTGTTACTGACCTAGGCTGAGGCTTGAAATCTGTTGTTAGGAGCGCGAGAAATTCTGTACTAATTTTACAGGCATGTCAAATATCAAGCACCGGTAGCAATGGGAGGAATAATGTTTCTTTCATCTTATTACTGTAAGTGAACAAAAATGAGTATTTCTAAAAATAAGTGCGGTATGAGCGCTCTATTATTCTCCCTGAATGCTAATGGCGTATCGGTCTCTGCTTTGAAACAAGGATTCTAGATTTATCAAAAAAAAAAAACACTCAGCGACCAAAGCAGCGTTAACGCGAGAAAATTGGCATGTACGAGGGTGGCGCTGGTGAACACTCTCAACCTCAGGTTACACCCACATAAGTAGTAACAAAAGTAAAAGACTGAACGGCCGCTGCCGTTGCTCGGTTGGCAGAGGACCGAACGCGACATTCGGAGGTCGTGGGTTAGGATCCCACCGGCAGCATGTGGTCGTTTCTTCGTCTACTTCCTTATCAACTACCTTCAAGCGATAAAATAATAAACTACTAATCTCTACGGCTGTGCGAATAGTGCTCTTTCCAAAACGAAGCATTTTGAAAGGAGCACGAATATTGTAGCTAAATACCGAATCGAATATTAGAACTAAAATTCGCTGCTTGTGCGAATATTCGCACAGAACGAGCAATCGTTCGAAACATTGAAGCGACACTTGTGGCACTGCTCGTGTACGATGCCATCTGTTTAAAAGCTGTGAAGTTGGAGCTATTGCTGCTAAAAGACGGAACACTCATCTCAACTAACGGATCCCAGCGCGAAGTAGCTACTGTATTAAATCTAAGACAACCATGTCATATATAGGAAATCTACCATTTGCTTGGTTTGGTCAAGGACACTTTTCTTAAGAATTGCACTCCAGAAGAGGCGAGCACCAGCCCGGAGGAACCCTTGTGGCCATTAGAAAACCGGTGAGTACCCGGCGGCCCTAGAGCCGCACCGCAAGAACTGAGACTAGTGGCAGTTACGTATGAGCAATGGCCTCCGAGATCGAGCTTCAAGGCAAGGTTTTTCTGAAATTGCCTTACCCCTGCCGCGCGTTGTCCAGTCTGAGAGGCCTTGCACAAGCATCATGAACGCCACAACAAAAATGGACTGCGTTGAGGCGCTCCGCCACAGTTTTTTTACGGAAGGATGGTCCGCATAGTCGGTCTAGGCCGTTTCGTCGAATAAAAATACGGCGGCCCTTATTCGAACCTCCTGCCACTGTTGGAAAACTATTCGAAGAGTTGAGAACATATTCGATTTGTTTCGAATAATTTTTAAATATACCATTTGATTCGTTCGAATAACCGAATAGAAGGATAATCAAATCGATACTCAAAATTTTAAATTATTCGCACACACCTACTAATTTCACATTGATGAAAACCACAAATAAAAAACAATAGAAGATTCCATTATTCTCCTTGATTTCGTGAGTGCTCGCTTTCTTCGTAAGTCGTATGAGCTCCTCGTTTCCCTTCGGCTGTCTGCACGTAAGTCAGCCTTTCTCGAGGAATTTTATCTATGCCCAAGTAGTACGAGGACAAGAAGCATAGAAACGAATACAACACCGCGGGCACGTTCGTTTCACCGCCTCTTCTCCTCGTCGTAATCGCGCTGCCTTGATTTCTCTCGAAAATGCACCAACTACCCCGCAAGAACTTTCAAATGCAGGTAGCCTTCCCGACACACGGGGTGATTAGGTAAGAGAAGACGGGAAAAAGGAATCTGCGGTGATGAGCGGGAGTGGAGGAGGGCAGAGAGAAACGACAACTGAGACCGCTTCATAAAGAAGACGCATGCGAAGAGGCTTTCAAACACTAACAGTACTGGACACGGTGTGCGCAACGGAGAGTCAAGTGCATGGACGATGCATGCAGTGCGGGCGCCGTCCCTGAGTAAGGGAAATCCACGAATCCAGAGTGGTTCACTAAATAACCGGCGCGAAGCGGCAGCGCTAGGTTGTGCCTTAGCACAAGAACACGCAATATGGTCCCGTACTGAACGGAGTACATAAACTGCCGAGCCACCAGGAAAGGTCACTAGAAGGAGAGCGCGGGCTCACTCCGGCGCGCGCGATGGCCGCTGCAAAGCGAGGAAGCCGCACAGGAGACATGCGCGACAGCGCGCGAGCAGTGGCGGGAGAGCGCCGGGAAGGCCGCAGAGATGGCCGAAAGCAGGTCATGGGAGAACAGAAGTTCGCCTGGTTCTCTGTATCTCTCGAGTAGAGCGTCGCAATCACGGCACAATGCACGCACATATAGCGTGTCATATTTATTAATATAAACAGTGCGCACGGAAAGGATTCGCTGCAGCACGAAGGGGGGAAGCCGCCTCTCGGCGGGCCGCGCACACCCGACGCGAACGCGAAGGAGCCCACGATCACAGCAGCGGCAGCTACGCAGCAGAGGGAACGAGGACGCAGCCGCCTCCCTCGGCAGCTCAACAGACGACGGCCGATCGGAGCACGCCGCAAGCGGCGAGCATTCTTGCGAGGGGGTCGAGGGTAGGTGCAACCGTGACTGCAGGCAATGAGGGCTATGCAGTGTTCTACGAGCCAATCCTTTTCAATCCAACTGATTCGTTCGCAGTAGGTCAGACTATTCAACACTGTGTCGAAAATACATAGCGTAGCATGCAACTGAATCGAAAAGAAATGAACTCACGGCTACTGATGCTGGTTTCACGGTCGGAGAATGCGCAGCAGGTCGAGTCACACGGCGACATACACCCGCCTTCGCGAGGGAACAAAGATTTCGACGCTACTCTCTGCGCCTCACGTGACAATCGTGGAGGATCATGGGAAATTAGTTCCACACACAGCCATATCACATGGTGCCACAAGTCACGTGATGGACGAGCGGTAGTTTCTAGTTGATCTCTTCGTGATGCCGTAGTGATCAGTTTCGTACGTTTGCGGCGTTGCTCTTCCCAGTAGCCGCCCAAATTAGAAGCGCACACGCAACATACACGGCGCCTAAAACCTCGACCAGGCTGTTAATGAAGCTCTGTTAACGTGCTGATCGCAATTAGGACGAGTTTCCACTCACGCAAGCATTATAAGTGAAAACTCGACTTTTTTTGTGTCGCGTGGTTAAGAGGTTGTGAATGACTTCATGCGTGTTCGGGAGTGGAGGGAAGACGTGCACTACTGTCTCTACCCTTGGTGCAACTTTTCTCCCTAGTGCAAACATATAGACGGCGATCAACATTAAAATTTTACTCATTTAATGAAATTATGCCCTGATTAAGACGTGAAATGCTCCTCTGCGCAATTAGATATGCGGCCGGGAACACAAAATGGGATGATAGTTGTCACCGTCAGGCAACAAGTTCCCCCACGTATATTAATTAATGAACTTTTCGCCATTCTGGCTAGCGTCAATGCTTTTACTCGAAAGATAGAGGCGGTCACATTTCTATTCTATACACCATTTGGTAGAATTCTTCCAGAGCACGCGTTTTGAGCTAGTTGCAACCAAACTTTCCACTAATTTCGCGTAATTCCACATGCAAGGCAGCGGTCGTCGACGCGAAACATCTCTCAAGCTTGATGCAGCTGTCGCTTCAGGCGTTTCTTCTCTTTCGATAGCCGAAACTGAAACTGAAACAGTTATCGCTTTCGCCCATCGTTACGGGCTGTTTGAACAGGAAACTCCGCGTCATGCCGATAGGGGTAAGGCGCCGATCGTCACCGCCTTGCATGTGCAATTACGCGAATCGAGCTGAAAATACATTTGTAGGCGAATGGCGGAACACGCGGCGTGCTAACAGAATTCTAGCCAGATGAATTTTCAAGGAATTCGACTCCAACTTAGATTAAATTGAAACATGCTCTCCTAACTGTTACCGTGTGCCGTGTTACCGATAGCGTTACCGTAGACCCCACCGCCCACCGCCAATCCTCATTTGCAGATCGCCTCGGCGGCGACAGATGGCGCCAGGTACCCAGCACCTGCACGCATGCCTCCCGCATGGGGACCAATCGGCGCGTTCTCACTGGCAGTGGGCGGGATCCCGTTACTCTGGTAACGGTAACGCTGTACACGGTATGATAAAGTGTCATAATTCCTCTGTAACAATGCACCACCGTGGTCGCATAACTTATTTTGAACGCCTAACCTTAGGAAATATTTAAAGCTTAATTTTGATCACTCTGTAAACCGAGCGTCAAATGAAACGTCAAGCCAATGAAAATGGAAACAGAAAAATTGGCATATTTCAGCTAAAGGAGCATAGTGCCTAGATTTTATGTTGTACGCTGCCAAAGCCATAGCGAGGAAGTTTTTATGAACCGAGCCTATATTTCTTCTGCATAACTTAATGTTTTTGCTTTCTTGCGTTCCTGTTTTGTTTATCCTCTTCATGTTCAAGCTGGCGCTCATGGTGTATGGTTGGGTATCAGAACGATGCCGGCGTGGAGCTCGCTGCCGCAATCTGTGCCGGCAGCGGCTTGCCGCGCCTCTTCCCGCTTGTGTCGCAAGGAAAGCAACTCCAGCTGTAACCAGTTCAAGAATGTCGTCGAGGTACACTTCAGTAGAAGAACATAAACACGCAAACTATATTTCAATACAAGTCAAGAACAAAGCGACTTTTCCCCGACAAAGGACCCCTTTCCAACCAATGGCGTCGCCCAATTCCCATGACCCTGCTATATTTAGCGTGACAATGCAGGCAGGGCCGGATAAAACGGAATAGTCGCCCGGAATAGTGGAAGTGCGTCCTTCGTTGCGGAAAGGCCGCTTTGTACTTGAGTTGTATCCGACTATAATAGAGGCTGTTGCGACTGGTGGTTCAATTCTCATCATCGTTGTGCGGTCAGTGACGGGAAAGAAGGCTGTCTGAAGGAATGGCATACCGTGCTTTGCGAAAACAATTTCGATACAGTCTCTACCAGGACATAACACAGAAGTTTGGTGCGGGTGACAAAAGCATCCTGGCAGCTCGAGAACGGTCCTCGCCAGGTGAGGGACGCCGGTCCCCCTCACCGTGCGACTCTCCCCACGGGTTTTTCACCCTTGCTCTATATAGGTTTATAAAACTCGCCGTAGGACGCCCAGTAATGCCTTGGTCCACTCCCGCTTCTGTGGTGCGCCCAGCACGCTCCGACTATCCCGAGCGCCGACTGGGAGGCAGACATTGTGGCCCCGCCGAACTGATTCGCTTAGCTCCAAAGCGGTCTGCATCCCCCGCGGAGCGGTTGGCTCCATGACAATGCTCAAGGAGGCTGTTAAGCTTCGCGCTCTGTAGATTTAACGAGGTAGCGTTAAGGCCTAGCGTTGTCCACAAAATATGGTGTCGTACGACTCTGGCAGGTGGTACCCAGAGAGCAACCTAGGAGACAGGTGCGCCACCTAGGTCGCGAGACCTTGCGTCGTCATCACACCTGCCCAACGGATAGTGAGCAAACTGCCCAACCGTCTCACCCTTGCCCTACATCACCAATGCCCTGCAACCTCGGATGCCGTGATACGGCTGGCTGCCCCGTATGCCTACGCCGATAGGGGCACATATACATTCTTATAATAATGCAAAGCTGCCCTCGTATGTCGTTGCCCTCCTCCCGGGCTCGGCGGATCACCCATGTGTGTGACTTCATTTTGTCCCCATCGAAATGCAGCCGCCGCAACCGAGGTTCGGTCCCACGAATTCCCACGCATATGGGCTCCGTAGCCGAACGCCATAGCCTATGAGCCGTCGCGGCTGTTAGAGGATAAGGAGTGTATAAGGTATAGACAGGGTAATGGATTCAGAAGTTCCCTAGTCCAATGTTGCGTGGCAAGACATTGTATGGCGGCCTGTGGTCCCGCTATGTCCTGGAACTATTTACGGCCCAGACGGTTAACTGAAAACGCGTCCTCCTCGGGCACTTAACATGTGTACTAGGGCCGAAAAGCCCTTCTGACTCCTACACCCTCGCCCCATTTTCTGGATGGCACTAGAGCTGGTCTTATTTTGTCAACGAAGGGCGCTTCATTTGGAGAATTAACCCTAGGCTTGGTTATGTGTTCACGGCTTCCGGAAACGCGACTGCCAATCATCGAGGAATTCTTCCAGCAGCGAACGAAAAGAGCATCTCGTGGAATCAGTTTCGACCTCCCAAGCAAACACTACATAATTACTTTTGAGAAAGAATTACATTACTAATTACTTTCCTAAAAATCTCGAGTTTAATTAAATTCAATGAGAAAAAATTGCCGTTAATAAGTAATGACAATAGTTCACAGTAAAAGATATGCGAAGCTGCTTGGAGGTCTGGCAACGCCGCGCCCGTAGATTCTGGTTTCCATCTTGGCTCGTCTTCCCGTCGCCGTTTTCTATTTCATATCCGTCGTCGCTTTAATTCCCATTGCTCTGGAGGAAAACCAACGGCCGCATTTCCAGCGGCAAGAGCTGCACTCTTCTCGAACTCTAATAGTCCTCATTCATTTGTAGCCAAAGTTACAGACGTGTGTGTCTATGTTGTCTCCGTTTGGCGGATTAGTGCCGACCTTTGCTGTAAGCTTCGCAAAGTAACCACGCCAGTTGCGAACTTTTCCCTCCGTAATTCCAGCTCGCAACGCATCCATCCTCTTGCGACATGCACCTTCTCATCCAGGACGCTCTCCTCACCAGTGAACTTCTCGCGCTGTCGCGTTGTTTCACGACGTCAACATCGGTGTGACTTCCTCACGACTAACTATCGACAGACTTCACTGCACTTCAGCTAAGCCGCACGGGCATCACGGGTTGTTTCGACTCTCCCGTCCTTACTGGCGGGTGATTTAACACCGACGACAATCAAACGCTTCTGTTGCGAGATTTTATGTCTGAATTTCACAACGTCATAACAGCCAGCAACGTTCTACAGCCGACATCAAAAGCAGCAGATGCATCAGGCACTAGCCAGAAGTGGTTTAAGCACTTCACCCACCAAGCGACCTTGCTCGCCGTTCTAACAACGGCACGAGAGATGAGCGCGACGATTGGAATGAATAAAAGCGAGCGAGTGGCAAGGCACTCCAAAATGCAGTGCATTCTTTATGCACTGCGTTGATTATAACGCGCTGAAATCCTGCAAAAGAAAATCATCTGCAGTACTTTGGAAAACAGTAGAGAACAGAAGCGTAAAATATAGAATGGAGTCCTTCTGGGAATCAGAATTCAAATACAGCACTTCACGGATACGAGGTTCCTATATGCTTTTAAGGCGGAAACTTTTTTCTTTTACATATACTATTTACCAATTTTTCACTTCTTTCCTAACGACAGCTAGACCCACTCATTAGGGTAAATTCGTAAGGCAAATCATACACAGGTTCACCTGTGTGATTACAGCCGCAGCGGTGGCTGAGCCGTTATGGTGCTCGCCTGCTGGCCCGAAAGACGCGAGTTGGATCCCGGCCGCGGCGGTCGAATTTCGATGGAGGCGAAATTCTAGAGGCCCGTGTACTCTGCTATGTCAGTGCACGTTAAAGAACCCCAGGTGGTCGAAATTCCCGGAGCCCTTCACTACGGCGTCTCTCATAGCCTGAGTCGCTTTGGGACGTTAAACCCCCATAAACCCCTAAACCCAAACCTGTGTGATTCAAAAAGCAGCGCGGCTTTGTGGCCGTTGCTAGCCTCGCAATCTGAAAGTCTTGTGTACAGTTTCCTGCACCTTGGCAAGAAATTTTATCTTGCTCTGATAGCACGGTGGTCTCACCTGTGATCTTTTCGACCACTGCTCCCAGCCAACGCCGACGACGCCGGGATTCACTGCCAATGAACCATCGAGTGCTTTCGCACTAGAAGGGAGTGCTCCCTGATCGCCTGATCTCTGCCGTCAACGGCGAGTGGGCGAGAAACCGCATGTGCGATAGACGCTGCGTCACGCCGACTGCGCAGGCAGCTACCGCGTGCCTTTCCTGGCGTAATTAGAGGTTAAGATCGCTGCGACCGGCCAGAAGAGAAGTTTAGCTCTCAGACAGTTCCTATCAAATACGAAAACGCTGACAGAAGACCTGCTCTGCCGCAGATACATGAGTATTGAAGCACATATCGTAAAACAGGCTTGATTACATCGTTCCGGCCGGTAGAGCAGATGGCATAACAACATACCTGACCTGGTCCAAAACCGGAGTTTTGTCACGAATTCGCTCCTTATCGGCTGCGGTAGTCGTGGTCAATGTGTAAAATATATTAAGAACACGGCGCGCGAACATATTAACAGCTTATGAAACTGGTCACATTGTCCGTCGCACAGCGACACAAAGGTGCGGAACACAAAATCATCATCATCATCATCAGCCTTAGTAAGCCCACTGCAGGGCAAAAGGCTCTTTCATTTCTCTCCAATTAACCCTGTCCTTTGCCAGCTGCATCCACCCTTTGTCTGCAAACTTTTTAATCTAACGCATCAACGTAACGCATCAGGCCATTTTGGACGCAATGGAAGCTGCTGAGATTGGAGGCCGCACGTTCAGCTGGATACGCAGCTATTTATCAGAGAGGTCGTATTTTGTCCTGACTGCGGACGGACCAACGTCCTTACACCGAAATTCGCGCGGAGTCCCTTACGGTGGAGTGCTGAGCCCAGTTCTCTTCAACCTTGCTCTCATCGGCCTGGTCGACGTATTGCCTCAATATGCTCAGATCTCTGTATATGCAGATGATATCTGTATTTGGGCATCAGGGGTGACCCGTCCTCAAGTTCGTGCAAGACTTCAAAAGGCGGCATCGATATTGACATCTTATCTTCGATTGCAGGGCCTGAACATTTCGACCGAAAAGTGTTCACTTGTGGCGTTCACACGCAAAATAATGTCACGCTACACCATTCGCATTAATGGTGAAGCCATTCCCCATGAGAGAAGCCACAGATTCCTTGGTGTTGTCATCGACAGGAACCTCTCGTGGAGTCCACGTGTATACGACATGAGAAAGAGACTAATTGCGATTGTCCACGTCCTCTCCTTCCTCGGGGGAAAAGTCGTGGGGCGCATCAGTGCACTCTAAGCCGCACCTGTACCGTTCCCTATTTCTGGGCTACATGCGGTACAGTCTTCCGATATTCAGTTCCATTAGAAAGACAAATATCAAGACTCTTCAAAGTGTGCAAGCGCAAGCTTTCCGTATCTGCCTTGGACTGCCTAAATGTGCATCAACAGCAGCAACTGTTCTTGTTGCCCGGGAACATCCTGTTACTACATACATTGCTGTTGACACCATGGGAACACATATTCGGCACCTCACACGGATTCCCTGTCATCACATCGCAACGCTCCCAATAATTAGGCCGCGTACTGCATTCGCCAAAGTCATTGAAGCTCATCGCGCATATCTGCCATCGGAGTTCACCCCTGCGTCAAGACCGTGCTCACCCTTATGGAGTCTTCATGAGCCTCGGGTTCACCTCTATATTCCTGGAATTACGAAGAAAGCTGGTGTATCAATACCCGCTCTCAAACAACTGACATTGAATCACTTGCATTCTTACCACAGTCACCGCATACATGTTTACACAGATGGATCAGTTCACTCGACCAGTTCTGCGGGGTCAGTGGTGTTATCGGCCAGATCCATCTTCATGAAAGTGAAGACGACCTATCCAACATCTTCAACTCGTGCGGAACTCACAGCCTTACTGGCTGCGGTAGAGTTCATCAGTCAAGAATCTCCACATGACTGGACGGTTTTCACCGACTCTAAAGCAACCCTTCAAGCCCTGCAAGCTGCGCTACGCCGCGGGTCGCAGGAACAACTTGTTGCTGAGATCCGTATACTGTACCACGGCACCGTTTCCAAAGGTCATGACATCATTTTTCAATGGCTGCCAGGACACTGTGGTATTAACGGTAATCACCAGGCCGATGCGGCTGCGCGTTCTGCTCACAACGACAGACTTCCATTGGGGATCCCAATATCAAGACCTGACGCAGCGTGTGGGCTTCGCTCTTTGGCGCTGGAGCTCACAATTTTAGCATGGAACACGGGAGAGTTTTGCAACCTCCGCCTCAAGGCACTGAACCCTGGACTGCGCCTTCGTCTTCCACGTAACCTAGCACGTCGCAAAGCAACATTGTTATGTCGTTTATGGATCGGCGTTGCTTTTACCAACCACTATGCTTTCCGGATGGGGATGGCCGACAGTCCTGTCTGTGAAAGCTGCGGTTGTGAGGAGACCATCGCTCATATTCTCTGTGAGTGCATTGCATTTGCGAGTGAAAGACATACACTGTGTTGTGCCCTGGACCGCCTCGATCCTCGCCCATTAACAGAGCAAAAGATCCTCGGTCCGCGGCCACAGCAGTCGACTGCCCTCAAGGCATACAAGGCACTCTGCCTACTTGAGAGCGACTGCGATTGAGTGACAAATTGTGACAGCGTTGTGCGTGTTTGTGTGTGTGTTATGCCTTTTTCCCCTTCTCTCTTCCTCCTTTTAGCCCCCTAATCCCTCTTTCCCAGTGCAGGATAGCCAACCAGAACCCCTTTCTTTTTAACATCCCTGTCTTTCCCTCCTCCTCTTTATATCTCTATTTTAATCTCATCCGCCCACCTAACGTTCTCCCACCCCCTGCTACGCTTGCCTTCCCTTGTAATCCACTCCGTTACCCTTAAGGACCAGCGTTTATCTTGCCTTCGCATTACATGCCCTGCCCAAGCCCATTTCTTTCTCTTGATTTCGACTAGGATGTCATCAACCCGTGTTTGTTCCCTCACCCACTCTGCCCGCTTCCGGTCTCTTAACGTTACACCTATCATTTTTCTTTCCATGGCTCGCTGCGTTGTCCTCAACTTAAGCTGAACTCTTTTCGTTAGCCTCCACGTTTCTGCCCCGTAGGTGAGTACCGGTAAGATACAGCTGTTGTACACTTTTCTCTTGAAGGAAATCAAAATATAGAGGCAATTCCGATCCGGTTGTTCGACCGCAGTGACTGGCTATGACGGGCAGTTGGTACTGACTGTTTGGAAAAGAGTATCTGTCCAAAATGCTGCAAACTGCCAGACGTCGAGCAGCATCGAGCAGGCGATAGAAGTCATCTTGTTGACCGGATTATTCGCATGACATATTTGGATTAGACACACTGTCACCTTGACGATTCTCAAGGCTCCAAATTCGCACATGCACCTCCTTTTGGCTATCAGATAAAGCGTGGAAAGTACACTGTGCTAAGCTTCTGCATCGGGCGCCGCGGTGGTTCAGTGGTTACGGTGGTCTGCAGCTGCTGACCCGAAAGACGCGGGTTCGATCACGGACGCGAAAGTCGCATTTCGATGGAGGCAAAATTCCAGAGGCCCATGCAGTGTTCGATGTCAGTGCATGTTAAAGATCCAGAGGTGGTCGAAATTCCCGGAGAACTGCACTTCGGCGTCCCTCATAGCCTGAGTTGCTTTGGGACATTAAACCACATTAACCTAAGTTCCTGCATCGCATTCGTTGTACTATTGTGGGCAGCAACAGTAAGAGACGCCCCCCCTTCCCCCCCCCCCCCCCCGTCCAAGTTCCCGACCCATGCCTCTCTGCATGGCGGTTCCACCTGACAAAGCACTTCTAGTTTCGAGAAGGGCTCACTACGCAGGTCTCGACACCAGACTTGCTTTGTCAGGTGGCGCCCCCAAGCAGAGCGACAGCGATTGGAAGTTGAAGGGGAACTGGAAGTCTGTTACTTTTGCCGGCGATAGTATACGCACTGCTAAAGTTTTCAGCACAGCAGCAGGTGCGAACTGGTTGCGGATGGGGCGAGGTAGGGGGGGGGGGTACAGATAGGGGGTACAGCGTGTTGGATCTTGAAAGTGCAGAGGGGTCTTGCTCCAGTGCTTTTTTGTTAAAGAAAGTTGGTTTCGCTTTAGACCACATTGAAGCTTGGAGCGTGTAGAGGGGAGAAAATTCGGCAGGGACACTTACGACTTCATCCGTGTGGGAATGCGAACGGATCACTGTCCCCGGGTGCATTGATGCATTGATACCCACTTGAAAAAAGATGCAGCGCAAAAGATACGAGCACGGGAGGTAGACACGACAAAGACGAATGCTGCTAACAACTGGCTTTATTTTTTTTATCAATATATGGGTGTGCACATCGCATGCCCACACGACACTAGGGCGGCTCTTGGCTTCTTGACAGAAAAAAAGGGGGAAAAATAAAAGGGCGAAATTTGATTACATATCTACAATCGCAAAAAGAATCAGTATCAAAAAGTAAAATCTGCGAAAAAAAAGGAAAGGGGGGGGAACACGCAATGAAAATGAACCTACAGAAAACGCCTAAAGAAAAAACAGGCACGCACGAAAGAGGCGGTGTTATGCTTACAGAAAACTTTCAAGAAAAGCGCACTTGGAGGAGAACAAATTAATTGCCAAGTCGACAGAAGATAAGGGGCAGGGCATGCAAAGATATGCTTTGCACCAATCCCATATCGCACTTACCGGCACGTCATCGCACGACAACGAGTATATCAACTATACTGGAGTGTGCGGCCGCCACAAGGCCACCGCAGTCTACAGAATGCCGACGGATAAAGACACCAATGGAAAGCTCTGCGCGCCTAAACCCAGAGACGGAGACCAGTTGGGACGAAAGGCGCCAACTGCCGTTCGCGTCAAGCACCCTGTACCAGTAGATCTGAAAAAGGTCCTCATGTCGCTTCCAGACGAAGTCCTAATTGTCATACTCGGTCTTCTAGAATGGCACCACAGGATGAACATGCAGTCAGTGTGCAGGCGGCTGAAGGAGCTTGTGAGCGACGGCCCTTGGTTGCGCAGAGCACGCTTCACGCTTAACGACCTGCCGACCGTCTTCACGACCGTAATGTTGCAACTGCGGCCTGAAGCCATCAGCGAGCTGGACGTCAGCCACTACGTGCTCGCCAATTCCCAAAGGCTGGCGCAAGGGATAAGTCTCTGCAAGAACCTCGTCGTGTTGCGCTGCGTTCACACCCGTCTCCTTCCCTCGATTCTGTTTCGACTGCTCCGAGACAACCTGCCAAGACTAGAGAGCCTGTACTGGTCACTGCTAGAAGAACCGCTCGATGCATTCCCTCTGCCCCCCGATGGCGCTGAAGAACTGCAGCAGTGCAAATGTTCAGCCGTGCCTGCGACTCTAACGCGAATGTACGTTGAAGCGATCTCCGAACCCGCTAGCATCGAGTTTGTCGAAAATGCACTGCTGCATTGTCACCGGCTCCGGTTCCTCCATTTCCACGAGCGAGACGGCACGGTCTCTGAAGTAGCACGCAGGATTCTCGCCGCATACGGAGTTGGAACGCGCAAAAACTTCCACGAGATTACGTTCACCAGCGAATACCTGCCGAACTACGAGAAGCTGCATGCGTACCTTTCCGCGGTGAAAGGGAACCTTCTAACAGACTTCAGCGGGTGCGTCGAGGTGTACAAAAATGTCACTCTGAAACTGAGCAATGGACCTAGCTTCAACTGCATCACTCTCGCCGAACTGGATTCGACCACCGGCATCAAGAGCCACAAGCAGCTGACGGTCTTCATTGCAGAACTCGGGAAGGAAACGATTTCTCGCCTTATTAAGGCAGCGCGCGGTAGGACATGCCGCCATCTGAAGGCCCTTACGCTCATCTCGCTGCTCGACACAGGGTACATGTTTAGGCACGATAACGTGCAGAACCAGGCTGCCCTATGCAACTTCATCAGATCATGCGTTGCCTTGACAGAGCTGAACCTCACGAGGTTTCATTTCACCGAGGACTTCAACTGCTGTTCCGTGATCGCCACTGGAGGCCTCGACAACCTCCGGTCCCTGGCTCTAGTTACTTGCGCGCTTTGCAATCCAACAGGCCTGCAATTGCTCAGTCAAGCGCCTTTCAAGCTGCGAGAGCTGGACATCCGTTCTACCCTTAACCAACCAGGAGCCAAGGTGGAGTGCGACATCTGTGAACGCCAGAGCACCTGCGACGACACCTCGCTTGCTTCCCTCCGTCTTCTTCGGCACCTGACGCGTCTGACACTGTACGAACTTGATCATACCCGCACGCTGGACTTCTTGGTCGGCTGTGGCTCGGTCCAGGAACTTCGACTCCGGAACATGGGCATGTGGCTGGCCGGCTGCCACCAGGACATGTCACCCATCGCCGACTTCTGGATGCAGCTTCGCACACTCGTGCTGCAGAGTTTCTTCGATCCCATAGAATTCACCTTCCTCAATAACGTTCCCGTGGCTTCGAAGCTCACACACCTGTGCGTGGGAATAGTGGCCAAAAAGTCTTCCGCGGAAGCCTTCACAAGCAAGCTCGCGCTGGCCTGCCCAATCGCATGCATCATTCACCTTCACAGAATGAGCTTAGCGTCAAACCTGCGGCAAGCCGCTCCCTATCTTTACTCCCGGTTACATCGAGGAGACAACATAATTGGTGATACGATCAAGTTCGGCATTTCTCCGCTGGATAGGATCAGGCTGTGTGCTTTCGGTGACTGCATCGAGGCAGCCAAGCAGTACGGCATCAAGTAATACGATCGCCTGTGGCGTGATACGGAATGCGGCCCTGGTATTTTTCATCCCGCATGTGAATGTGAGCCGTGGCTGCATGCACCTATCAGGCCACCAAAAAGCAAGTGCGCGTAATTTCAAACAGATGGAACGCTCAACAGACGAGGAGGCTTTCAACTTGCCTCAAACACGCTGTGCGCGCCACTTTGCACATTCTGGTTCATCCGAAGACAATGACACCTTTGTAGTGAAATACGCGGGAGCAATTGGACTGCATACAATTGAAGTAATCAAGTTTTACATCAGTACTGCATTTCATAACTGTTGCTTACTTGGGGTATGGCATAACAGTGTTTTATGTGTAACGCACTTTTATGTCGTAGCCTTGATCATTTTCAGGTGTTGCATTTTAAACTGACTACTGATTATGTCTGTGGATAAGCAGCATGTCATTGCACCTCGGTAATGTGATGGAGTTTAGTGGCACGAGGTCTTGCACTATGCTGCGTTTTTAACGCTTTTACCCGCTAACGACAGGTAATAAAATGTCTTCAAATGCGAGAGAATTTGTTGTCTTAGTGGCGTGTACAGGACCTGTCACCTGAGCACTTCCGCACGAAAATGACTGTTCGAAAAAAAATCGTTGTCATTGCTGCTCGAACCCAGCCGCTCTGTGCGCGATGCGGGCACGCAACGAGTACGCCATGAAGGGTTTTCGTTTTTTTTATTGATTACGAAGTGTGCCGCAAAGAAAAGTCTGAGTATACTCACGCCATAAAACACCAGAGTGTAATACGAGCCTACCATACGCCACAAAGCGTCGTTGGTTCATGCGTGCTAGAGAGGCACGCAGTAAACGCGTTGTGGTGTGTACGAAGGTAGAGTGTGTTGGGGATGTGTACTGGTGTTATACAACTATGACTTGAAAAAAAAAGTTGCTGATATTTAAACGCAAATGGTGTCCGACGTTTCCATTGCAACAGGCTGCAGTGCTCTCCTGTTTTGTACCCCGGCTTAGGTAGTGAAATAAATAGGTAGGATAGAATAAATAGGATAAATAGGTAGGATAGAAATAAAATAGATTCCATAATACGCCTTTCGATGGTACATGATGCGCCATTGCTTTAACGCTGTGCGGAAAGGCGCAACATAACCCGAGCAAAGCACACGAAAGACCGAACGGGTGCAGGTAAATTAAATTGGCTTGCTGCACCCTTTTCCGCAACGGAAACCGTGCGCGCACGCGCACGCAAAAGACAAAACGAATGTCATCGTGTAAAGAGGCCCAGATAAAATTGAGCAAAGAGAAACCATTTCATTCTGCGCATATTCAGAGGCATTTCATTTTTTTTACGAAAGGCAGGTCACCAGTCAAAGCCGAATCTGTTTTTTGGTCGCCAAAGCAGGTTGTGCGAAAGTACTCCTGGGAGCAAAAGTTTGCGGAACGCAATTTCTGGGGAAAATGTTTGTTGCAGATCAACCTCGCTACCCAGTCGCCTGATATTGTGAAGAGGATGGAGCATTTAGGCCTGTAATGCCTTCATACCATTTCAGGCGACTTGGTGTAGCGAGGTGGAGGTACAATAAACATAATTAATTGAACTCACGTCTCAGAAACTTTTGTCCTCAATAGTAACTGACAAGGAGCGATTCCTTCTCGCTGCTTATAATTATGCTTTCTAGGTTCTCAAGAGGAAGGGCGGGTCTGACCGGAGTAATCCTTCAACCAGACGCGTCCACATGGCTTAGTGCCTGCAGGAGTGGCAGGAACGATCTTGATGTATTCTGAGCAGCAGTTTAGAATCGCGTCATAGTCCATCTTGGCAATGCCTTTACGCAGCACAGCCACATCTTCACCGAAGGGTTCAACTACTCAAGAAACCTCTTTACATGGTTTATGTGCCTTCAACAACCCATGCCTTTTCTTACCGGCCGCAGGGGAAGACTTCGTCTACGACAGCTTAGCTTCACGGCATTACAGAAACTGTTTCCTATATCCTGCGCCAAACCCCCGACCGATGGGTTGTTTACCGCCTCTAAAGCACCCCTGCAGATCCTGTCCTACCTGCTGAAGAACGCCAATCATCAGCCTATATCCCTTGACGTCGGGTATCTACATCGTTTGGCAATTGTCACACGCCATGCACTGCATAGCATTTCAGTGCATACCAGCACATTGTGGCATTCTGGCCACTGAAAAAAACACATGAAGCGGCCCTTAAAGGCCACCAACATCGGCGATACATTCGAACCTTCTTAACGAAATCTGATGCATCTCAACTGGATAAAAGATTTGCTTCTGAAGAAACCTACCGGCTCTGGAGCTTGCCAGCACATCACTCGCAATTTCTGTGCTCAGTCGACCCACACCTCAGATCAAGAATCGCATCCAAAAATCCTCGCCATCTGGAAGCGCTTTAGTATCGACTTCGCCTGAACGCAGCATTTATAAACGGCTTCCGATAACGTTTCGGTCAAATGAACAGTCCGCTCTGTGGCACCTGTGGCTCGAACAAAAGTCTGGAACCTGCTCTCCTTGACAGCCATGCGTATGCTGACGAGTGTGCGCACTATGAACATTGAAATCAAGCTCTCCCCAGTGCCTCTACCAATGGACAGTGTTCGAGGCTCCTCAGCCTGCGCCAGGCAGCACAGATATGCAGAGAACTTTTCATTTGCTTATTTAAAGGACATTGGACAACTTGTCAAGCTGTAATTTCACCTTGCATGTCATCCTCATACATTCTTCACGCAGCCAACTGTGTTAGCCCATTTGTCGGACTATGTACTTCATCATTCCATATGCAACATCCATACGCGCCGAGGCACCTAAGTACGCATTTAATGGCTGCTTTTTATCCTCTCACCTTTTTATTTGTTTTAATTTACTTTTTCCGCACGGCTCTCCTTCCGCCTTTGTCTCACAATTCCCATCCCCGCGCTGAGCAGCATGCCAGCGATTTTTAAACGCCGGCTAAATTCCCTTTTCAAAGAGAAACTGTTTACCTCTATTATCCAGGGAGATTTTCGTGTCGTTATCGTAAGAAAAAAACGCCACCACGCGGCAGGCGTCGCAATCTACACAGAGAAGGAAGCTTGTGCCGCCGCGTATCAACTCCAATCACGCCAAGCCGGCTGCACTAAACAGCATATCTCCTTTGAAATCAAGCCTACATCATACAGCTCAGTACTCGTTTTCAATAAGAAAAGCCACAAAGCAAGCATCAAAACCAGAGGATAGATGATAAGGGGCGTGTAAACAATGCGAACACCATGCGACGCGTTCGCTAAATATTAGGTTTGCAGCTGCTTCGAAAGGGGATCACGTCATTCGAAGCCCTCGTGTGAAGTACAAGCCGCATAATGGATGATAACGGCACCTGCAAACACTGCGAAGCCCGTTCTTTCTCACCGCGCGTTTCCCGGTAAAGATTACAGTTTCGTAACCTATGTGTTCCACGTATGCCGTTGATTACATCAACCAAGCGGATCGCGGCATTCGCGCTGATAAGTTGGCGATCTTCAAGGGGGCTAATTCGATATCATGCCTATCATAAAGCAGCCGTGAATGTCTTTGTGAAGTACATTTGACCTGTCTCTGGTTTCACTCTGTAGCAACCTTCGTGGCTGCTGGTGCGCATGATACCGAGAAGGACGAAGTGTCCCCAGTACTGCGTTCAGGTGAATAGCCACCCGATTCTTGGCCGATCCCCCGGTGTGGGTATGTGCCATCTTTTGATAGGCTCACAACAGCAACAACAACCTTTGACACCGTCCCCACCGTGTATGTGCTATCGTATTTGATGCAACAAACCCTTGGCCAGGGCTGGACGCTGGCGCCGCCGCTCCGCTGCTGTCTCCTCGCCTCCAATAAATGTGGCCGCGGCTGCCCTCGTGGGCGACCTCCACCCTGTGGTGACCCGTCGAGCCGCAGCTTCTCCCGCAGATGCGTTCCTGTATGGCGGGCGGGCAGAAACCAGCCTTCAACCCGCCGCTTCCGGCGTTCCTGCCTCAAGGCGTCGGCGGGTGGTTCGCTCAGTTCGAGGCTGCGCTGTGCCTGAACGGCAGCGCCATCCAGCCGTTCAAGCAAGCGGTCCTCTGAGATATCCTCCCATCCGATCTGCTGTACCGAATCGCTTGCGCTGCCATACTGGCAGACTTCGGCGTCTCCTACTGCCCGCTGCCGCTCTACGATTCTGCAGACCCGCTTTCGCCGCCGCGAACAGCTGGCCCAGCCGCAGCATCGCTATCGCAGCCTTTGTCATTACCCTGCCCGTCTCCGGCCAGGCCGTCCCTCATCACGACACACGAGGTAGGGTCAACACCAGCTGAACGCGCCACCCTTCACTGACATTGTCGCTACCACCTCCTGACAAGGCGCGCTCTGCTGCAGCATGCGTGTCGCGGTTTTCGGCATCTCCGTCTGCCTCGCCAGAACAGCCAAAAGCTCATCAGGCCTCTGCAGCGATGTCGGAGCCGCGGCCGGCTGATTCTAACGAGCTCTCGGCAAAACCCAAGCCTGCCCTTATCGGAGAAATACTCTACTGGGCATGCTGGAACCCGGCACCCGACATGATGGCGGATTATTGTGACGGGCAGTGGCGGGTGCCCACCATACTGGTGGGTAGTGGGTGCCCACCATATTGCTGGGTGTTGGGTATCATGGTGGGTGCCCAGCATAGTGCTGGGTACTGGTGGGTGCCCGGTAATGCACTGTTGACTGCCCAGCATAGTGGCGGGTGCTCGTGTGTGCCGGGTAACATGTCAGGCACTGTTGGGTGGCCAGCATAGTACCAGGTACTGGTAGGTGCCAGGTATTATGGCAGTCATTTCTGAGTGCCTGGCATAGTACAATGTATAATGCCGTGCATTGCTCAGGTGCAGCTATTATGCCAGGCATAAACAAAATATTGAGTGATGGCCATAACGAGCAGGCTGGGTAGCAGCATGACTGGCATACACATGGTACTACTGCTTTATACTGTGGCTCGGCATGCTCGACGTCAGAAATTTGATGAAACAGCATGTGGAATAGGACTCAGTAAAATATTACAGATACTGGATATAATTATAATGAGACGCTGTCAAAACTCTAAATGATGCATTAAACTAAGATTAAGGAGCACATTCACTGCATGATAAACGATAAACTGATGCACTGCAACCTGCACAGCATAAATTATGGTGATGTGAAAGGAAAAATATGGCTGTCTGCTTGGCCTGTTTGCAAACAGAGAAATACAACCTGCTACCATCACAGGTTTATTTGTCTGCAGAGCTTGTACAGCACAGCCGCTGGCTTACATAGAGCTGCTCAACAATACTTGTGCACTCATGCACAGCAACACTCCTGGGACAGCATGATGTGGAAGGGTCATCGATGTCTTGCCCAAGTCTGTAAAAAGAAATGAGGATGATCACATACAGGAATGGCAGCAGTACAAAAGTATTCTTGCCCCGTTATGAATCCTGGCTGCAATTCAATAAACTACACCAAGAAGTCATTCCCTCATACAGCCTCCGCAGTTAAGATGGGCATGTACTAATTAAGGACGCACTGAGAACTCCATCTAATTTTTGTTCCATGCAAAAACTGAGTCACGGACTTTGTGGCGCTTTCTGTCTATGCTAATCGCGTTTATTTCACAGACAACTGAATTTAAAAATGAGATTTTTTCCCACTACTCAGTTTCCATTTGTGACATCAAGACCAAAAAACTCTGTGATCACTGTTTTGAATTGAATAGTGGTGCAGCGTACTTTCAAGCATATGCCCACAATAACAGCCAAGAGCGCACCACTTTGCTTGTGAAAACGACCACTGGTAGTGGTACCTGCATTTTATTAGACACTGGCTTCAAAACCTCTTTTCAGTGAAAGTAGGTTCTTTCAAATTAGAACGCAGGAATTTATCAATACAGGCCATCATCATCATCAGCCTGACTACACCCACTGCTGGGCAAAGGCCTCCCCATGTCTCTCCAATTAACCCTGTCCTTTGCCAGCTGCACCCACCGTATGCCTGCAAGCTTCTTAATTTCATCTGCTCACCTAACTTTCGGCCGTCCCCTGCTACACTTGCCTTCTCTTCGAATCCGCTCCGTTGCCCTACAAACATTTATTTATTGATTTGTTTATGCTACCCCTAAATTCCCTCCACAGGAGCAGCTGGGATACTTTTTAATATTACATTAAACACAGGAAAGATTAATAAACAAAATAAGCATAGCCAAAGGCAAGCAGGCCGCTACTCATAACTATTTGTACCTAGCACAGAAATATGGATACCCTTTTCATCCAACCATTCCTACTTGATCAAAATACAAAAATATGATTTCAAGTCAGTTTTCAAATAGAACACTTGCCACAAAAAAAAATTTCCCTGCGAAGAGGTAAATATTCAAACAATAAACAGGAAAGCAAACTGAAAATACGTGGTTACCTTTAAGAATCTTTTGGCTGCAGCACATACTGAAGTCTAAGCGTAGCTCTGGTACTGTACATAGAATATAAAAAATCTGATCAGGAAATCATTTATTTCTGCTTTAATTACCATGTAAGTATTCTACTTACACACTATAAAATGCATTCAACCATTAGCTTCTTAGCTTGAGCAAAGGTATACACCAGTTAAGACGGCGAAATGGAATAGTTGGTAAGAATTCATACCAATGTAAAACAGCGCAAAAAGCATTAACACCGAGAGAACGTAAACCCAGTCCTGACTCGCAGTTTAATACACAACAGAAACTTATTTACAGCCTCAAGATATGCAGTGCGGGAAGGCGCGCAATCCAAAAAGGTCGCAACAGAACACACGTTCGCCGTCACTGCCGAGCCAAAAATGCAGATTCCTTATAATAGTGAATGAAGAGACCGCTGATGCAATCACCTCCATTTCTTCGGATATGAAAGGCTTCTGACAGTTCCCACATTAACTGATCCCAGTGAAGGAATATGAAAGAATAAAAATCTTAGTCCTATGGAACAAAATGTTTCTTTCATCCTTTCAACTGCGCCATTCACAGGAGGCACAGTGCGCTGACAGCGCACTGTGAGCCTGTGAGCATGCCAGCGTAACAAGATAAAAAATTTTCTTCCTGCTGCCCGCTGACACCATGGCGTCTGACTGATATAATACTGACCACACAACATTAGCACCTATGGCAACAACAATGGCAGGTAGCCTGTCTTGTCCCTGACACAAAACTGAAGCGGTATGCAATCTTCCTTGGTGTGAGAAACCACACCTACTTTTACCTCAGACTCACATTGCCAAGGCCATGAGATAGCTTATTAAGGTAGTATGACAGCAACCTTGTGCCCTGCTGGCCTATCCTGAGCTGGTGTCTTCACTTGGCCTTGTATCAAACCTGCACACACATATACAACCAAATCTTGTGAATAGCTGGCTATTGCTAATATTTTAGACTGAATGGCAATACCATATGATGGTGGCAAAATCTACTGAGCATTGACTTCAAGTACAAGACATCACTCTTCACCAACTTTGAATATGTCAACAAGAAACTCAGGATAGGCACTTTTGTCCTTGGGTAGTAAGCCTACCAAACATGCCATGCTTTCTCGTCCATAAGAGCATCAAGGAACTGCAGTCTCTTCGTCTGGCACTTTAACATTGAACTCCAATCCCATGCTTTCCTTTTTGAAGGCCTTACAAACATGAAGTAGTTGTAACTAAACACTTGTAAGGCAAGGCCTTGCAAACTGTGCTAAATGTTTTAGTCCACACACACAAAGAAAATATTACTCAGGATAGGAGCCACACCTGAGCTTGCCCAAACTTCTTTCTTCCACACATAAAGGCCCTTCTGTTCCCTTACAAACAATGAATCAAGGTTAAATTTCAAAACCTTGGAGACTGCATCAACAAAAATACCACAGTTGTGGACAGACGAGCTTTTGCACGAAGAAAAAGAAAAAGAGCTTGCATGTGTTCAAGAGTGGTTCCTATCGCGAGTGATATTTCCCTTGCTTGTGTAGACGAAAACATTAAGCACAGTTTTAAAGGCTTCGCCTTGCAGGTGTTTAGGTACAGACACTTACTTCGTGTTTGTAAGTTCTGCCAGCTAGCCTAGAGCCATAGTTGCAATGCTGCAGGTTATCAATGAGCAAGGCTGGGGATTAGATTTCAGTGCTGAAGCACCACATGAAGGCATTCTGTAGTTCCTTGATGTATGGCCTTTGTCAAAAATTACACCCTAAAGAGTCGCTTCCAAGCTGCATAACGAGGCCTTTGTAACAACCTGGGAAGCCTTAGATTACAGTGGTGTGATGAGAGCTCCTCTTACCTTCATGAGGTCCAGAAACTGGTGATAGGTAACAAGACACACACCATGGCTGAGAAGCAAACTTCTTGGACTCAAAATTTTTGACAAAGGGTGCATGTATGCAGGTGACACCAAAACACATTTGCTGGGTGTATCACCCAAGGTCAAACAAAAAGCAAACTTGTTTTGAGCTTCGTGGCAGCATATTCAAAGGAGGTAAAGAGGGGTATGGTAGTCTCATGTTTGAAGTCAGTGCCCATGAGGCCTTGCCACTGTCAGACTGCCTCTAGCTTTGGCCTTCAGCATTTTCGGTCTCTTTATGATGAAGCCGGCAAGCTCACACCTGTTACCACATTGTGCCACGTGTGGACAGCAGAGGGAAAAGAATGAAAGTAAAAAAAACAGCTTAAGCCTTTGTTCCATAGCGCTAAGATTTTAATCTTCCATCTGGACCAGTAACGTGGGAAGTGTCGACAATGTTTCATATAAGCAGAGGTGGGGATGACTGCGTCAGCTTTGTCTCTGTTTACTTTTATGATAAAGGAATCTGCATATCTGACTTGTAATGTCAGTGAACACATGTCCAGTTGTGGCCTTTTGGCTTGCGTGCGTGTTTTTTCCACAGCCTGTTTTTTGGCACAGTGATTTCTACTAAAAAGCACAATTCTGAAATGTTGTAGGGAGCAGAAAACATCAACTTGACATATTTTGCCACCATGTATTCTAGAATCTTGCCAATACTCTCCTAAGGGGCACAAACATGGAGGGTAACGAAAAGTGTTCAGCTTAAGTTTAGGACAATGCAGTGAGCTATGGAAAGAAAAACGATGGGTGTACATTTAAGAGACCTGAAGCAGGCAGAACGGTGAGGGAACAAATGCGGGTTATTGACATGATACCGAAATCAAGAGGAAGAAATGGGCTTGGGCAGGGCTTGTAATGTGAAATCAAGATAACTGCTGTTCCTTAATGTTAATGAAGTGGATTCCAAGGGAAGGCAAGCATAGCAGGGGATGCCAGAAAGTTAGGTGGGCAGATGAGAATAAGAAGTTTTCTGGGATACCATGGCCACAGCTGGCAAAGGAGATATATGTGAGAGGCCTTTACCCTGCAGTGGGCATAGTCAGGCTGATGGCGATGATTCAAGTTATGAGAGAATTTGCGTAATTATGGTTGTAGTATGCACTTTGATCCAGTTCTCTGTTCAGTTTTTCTCACACTGTTGGTCACACTGTAAAACTGCTTTTACACTGTTTCTACTACTGCTCGCAAAAGGGGCAAAAGGAAGAATACTGTTTTCTGTCTCGACTTGTATTTTACTCAGCTCTGCCTTTAGAGGGTATGAGCTTACGACACGGTAGTTTAACTACATAAGACTGCAAAAAATAAATCGCCATGACTTCTTTCAATATTTCTGAGCTCACCTTTTTATGATGGGAACTCGATCTACACGGTGCAAGCTTTCTTAGAAACTGAATTGTCCTGTGGAGCCGATTTCCATATTACATCGGATGAAACGTCCCGTTTCCAATCTTTTTTGTTTCTTCAATTGACCAAGAGTAGGAGTCAACCAATTTGAGGAGAGCCTTACAGTCAGTCACATGGCAGCTTGCCACTTGCCATCGGCGGTGTGATATGTAGTAATACGTGGAATGATTTGTGAAAACAAACAGTCCACGGAGATTTTTATTTGTGTGGGCCTAATTGGCAGCTATGCTGCCTGCAACTAGAACTATTCGTAGAAACCTGAAAGCAAAGCAAAAGCAAGATCTGCCACATGACTGGCTCACGGCACTACCCGCACTACTTGACTCCTGCTCTCAGAGGTCAGTTAAAAAAAAATGATGGGAGCTAGGACATCTAATCCAATTTAACAGAGAAATCGGCTGCACAAGACAATAATTCAAAGTTTTCAAGAATGCTCGGAGCATGTAGACAGAGTTTTCATGGCAAAAATACGAGCTCAGAATCCTCTTTACTACATCTTTAAAGAACTGTGTTGCATCTAAACATTTCAGGCATTTTCCTTGCGGCGCTTCCAAAGCACAGTGAACGTCAATAAATACTGAAAGACTTCAGGAACAATCAAGCGAAGTTGGCATCATTTAATTTAACAAACCATAAAACCAGTAAAAAGATCATTTACATATCTCACCATTGTTAAAATCTGGACATCAACATAAGGCAATTGCTAGCTCTTTTGTGAATGTTGGTGTAGTCGGATACATATCAAGAAGCAGCAGATACGATTCAAAGGAGGCCCTCCAGCCGATGACGTCGAACGATTTTTCTTATGCCATGGTTAATTTGCATTCGTCTGGCTCCCCCTACGACACCACCCTAGCAGGACTAAGGGGATTAACCACATTTTGAGAGTAAGTCCTTGCCATTGTCTGGGTGCAATCATTTGAGGGGAATCTGCCGCTTTGTTTTTGAATTTTACCCAACTATATAAAAATTTCACGAAAGTTGTTACACTCGACCAAAAATCAAAACGTCAATCTTGCACAACCACAGGCTTGGAAATCTCATAATTTTTTCACATTCACTATGCACCACTTTGGAAATTCCACAAGACGAGTGTCTCAGGTGTCTAGATACAAACTAGTCACTTGAATGCAATGTGTTACACTGATACGCCTAGAATAGCGACAGAAGTTGCGCGTATTTATTTTCCGCATCCTTAACCTGCTGTACGGGTAAAGGACCTTCCTCCTGTAATTCTGCTGTCATCAGCACCTAACAACTTCAGACAGAGCTGAGTAACATACAAGTCGAGAGCCTTCAAAAAGCAGGCTTCCCTTACCGCCTTTGCAGGCAGTGGCAAAAACAGAGCTGAAGGAGTGGTAGAAAGTTCCCGACAATGTGAAAGAGGCTGAACACATAGCTAGACCAAGTATGTGGCGCTACAAAAAATAGTACACAAAATTTCTCTTAGCCCCCAAAAAAGTGGTGGCAAAATATGTCGAGCTAGTGTTTTCTTCAGCACCCTCCTCCACCCATATACTTATTAAAAGTCAATTTAAATGTTTTTAATTGTCACTCCCCTTGCATTTTAGTTAAGGTTGTGATTACTTAAGGTGGAGATGTACATTTATGTCATTGCTTGCCAATTTTCAGACTTAAGCGTTCAACCATCTTCGAATTCCTCAAAACCATCACAGTTTATTACATTACTAAGGCAAATCTTATGCCAGCTTGTTTTTTACGAAAAAAATTTCCATGCCAAAGCCGCCGTCTCAAGTTTCGAAACTCGTGTAACAATAAACAAATAATAAACTCAAAAAAGGTAAAAAACTGCGATGTTTCATGTAATTTTATGTTCTCAGAGTAATCATTACAACTACTTTCTAAGTTGCCTGGCAGACAAAGAAGCCAAAAAAATGTTTCAGCGATTAGAAACCGTAAGCAGAGTCAGAAAAAAATTTCTTAATTTCAGTAAAGCAGCTTTTTGTGCCATATTCAGCTGTGAATTTATTGTGAGATGATACTAGTAAAAATATGAAAGGTAGTAAGCTGCACATTACCATTGAATGCAATTTATTCTGGAGAGTGATTGAAGTAATTTTTGTATTATGCGAGAAAACAGTGTTGAAAGCTGAGCACCGATGCCAAACTTCAACGTTGCTCTGTGCCTGCTCTTTACTGCAGTGCTCACTAGAGCCGGTTGCAAACCATATCTAAGCAGTGCTGCAAGGTGCTCCAAATGGATGTTCCTATGTTTGTGGGTTGAAAGGCCTCGTGGCGTGTTCATCCATGTTTCAACACTTGAAACAATTGGGTCACTGATTGCGATGTAATTCTAGCATGCACAGTTGAAGTACCACTGGCTGTTCACACGTAGAGAGAAACTGGGAGTGCGACACCACCACGCTTTGAGAACCGCTGCTGCCAAGAGCCGACTAGAATGGGTGCATATTTATTGTTCATGTACCTTTGCCATCAATTCTCCCCAGCTGTCGGCAGCTGTGCTTTGCAAAGCATGGCAGCCATCCACTCCCGGCTTTCCCTTAAGTGTGAAAGAGCCTGCACATGAAGACGATGTTATGAAACACTACTGTTCTTTCCAAGGTGCTCTTTTAAACCAGTTAGTGAGTTCAATTTGTTTTTCTTGAATGACTTCAAGGAAGCAGAAGACAGCCATCATTTCATAGCGCTTCTTGCATCTGCGCAATGAGGAGCGTGGCTGCAGTGGTCTTTGGTCCGCATCTCCAGTTACCACGAGGGTTGACTTGATGCTTCTGCTATGTGGCCATTTATTTTTATTTTTTGTAACCGTGCCCTTGAGTAGACCTCTGTACTCCAGAAGCTGAAAGCATTCACGCCCAGCACACCATCTGCAGCACTGCTTAAACCTACACTTGCAGCTGGCTCCAGCATGCGCTGTACTGAGGAGCAGGCAGGGAGCAATACCACAGCAGGGCATTGATGCTGAACTTGCAAAATGATGCTTTTTTAGAACAAAAATTACTCGAAATAAACTTGTGAAAATAAATGCGACTGAATGTTATTGTGCAGCTTAATACCTTTCTTATGCTTACGAGGACCACATCACTATGCAACTGACAGCTGAATATGCCACAGAAAGCGACTTTTCTCCAATTTAGAATTTTTTCTGGCACGGCTTAGGTTTTTTCATCGCTGAAACGTTTTACAGGCTCTTTTGCCATTCATACAACTTCTGTGAGACCATAAAATTTGGTAAATAATTTCGAAAACGGATAGCTTTCCACCTTTTTCAGTTTAAAAATAAAGAAATATGAAACAAATTAATCTCAAATTTTTGTAAGTGAAAGCATAATGTCTAGTCTAAAAAAATTGATAGTCATGCGTTCTTTATTCAGCCAAATGAAAAGTGATAGTGCATGCATGTTGTACTTCAGATATCTTTGGCACATTTTCCTTTCCACTGTGCACCTGCATAGTGCTTCACATGTTTATTATGTGCATGAGTGCACGTCTGTGCGAGTGCATACTAAAATAAAAAAACACTGCAATTTCATAATGCCCGCTGCCAGCCCAAAGTAGCTGATTCGATGGTTGAATTGAGAAAGAAGCTGCTTCACCAGCTGCATAGCAAGCATACGCACCATGAATGCAATTCTGAGCTTTGCAGTTGATCTTGCTGTGTACAATGGCTACACACAGCCAGAGTGCACAGAATGCCCAGCGAAAGCTGCAGCGCTGATGTTTGCTGCTAACCTTTCTTTCAGTTATCGCTGTTGTGCTCTTTTAACGAGACCCTTCGCACTGTTGGCTATGCTCGCCATGCTGCCTTCTTCGCATTTCGACAGTAATGGCCCCATATGGCGATATAGCGTTCCTCCAGAAAGCTCACGAGTACGCCACTCGCTATCTCGGCTCAAATCTACAATGGGCGTTACCACGTGTTTCTTGCTTTTCTTACACGTATAAGTGTTGTTTTCTGGTTAAAATGACATAAGTGCTTTCATGTGATCCTACCTTACCAGTCTAGCCTGACTTAGTACTTCCCTTTAGTGCCCCTTTAAGATGGGGCCACAGCACAATTTTTTTTGGCAAAAACAAGCTGGGATAATGATTCTTATAGTAATAGAATAAACTATATGCATTTTTTAAAGGAAATCGAAGATGCTCGAACAAAATCTGGGTCAGATGGCTTGGAATGACCCAATTTCAAGTTTAAAAACTAAAATACACAATCACAAAGTTATTCAGTCTTGTCACATGTCAGCTGCACAAAAAACATGCACTGACGTCTCATCAACCGGTGTCTGCTGAAATTGCTATTTTTGTGTTGTGTACCCAGATATCTCATCCAATCCACTACATACATCATGATACTTATGTGAGCACATTTATCAGTTGTGTTATAGGCAGCACCTTTCCTACAGAATGATGTATGAAGTCTTCAGCATACTTTTCTGTGAATACATCATAGTGAAGAGATAAGGAAAGGCAGCTGCTCTACTAACACAAGAATACATAAATGATCATGCACCACAGGTCTTTTCTCCTCCAACTGCACCAACAACCCAAAGTGTCATTAAAAACTTTAAGTGCTCTTTGAATGACACGAGAAAGTTTTACTGGCTGAAATGAAACAAAGTTATGGTATTAGTGAGGCCACACCTGGATGCGCAGGTAAAGCAGTCAGACCCCATGACACGGCACAGCTGTGCAACAAGCAGGCAGTGATATTCTTCCTGTGTGCAGTAAAAAAATGAGATGAGAACATCATCATAAGAATAAGAAGCATTGAAAGCAAATAAAAAAACTATAGACACTATACCACATACAAGATGATTTTGGGGCGGTTGGTTCAGCATTTTCCCAAACAGCGCTCGAAGAGACAGACAGAAGGATGAGAAGCACTACACACATTGTGCTGAATTAACAGAATTTTATTCATTAAGCATTACAATATGCACAGTGCAGGAAAAAGAGCCAACAATCAGTCCCGTCACATGCTCCATCATTATTCTCATCTTTCCCCTTCCAGAAATACCCTTTGTTTCACTAGAAGCGATAGCAATGCACTGCTCATGCATGTGTCTTTATAATCAAAGATTATATGCAATACAGTGACAGTTGACTGAAACCGAGATGAAAAAGCACAGAAAATTACTGACCGTAAAACAATGCTTGATTATAAAGACACATGCATATGTAGCACCTCCCTATCACTACTAGCAGAAAAGGCATTTTTGGAAGAGGGAAGATGAGGGTAATGATGGAACGTGACAGGACTGATTGTTGACTGTTTTATCTGCATTGAATATATAGAAATGCTTCATGAATAAAATTTAGTTGCCTGTTCAACAGCGTGTGCATCAACATTCTGTCCACATCTTCCAGCACTGCTCAGAATAATATATACAAAAGCTGAAGTACATCCAGCACATGAGGTTTTCCTTTTGGGTTGGCCCATACAAAAACTGCAGCTTTTTTTTTTGCTTTTCATCACAACATTCAACACACTGACCACTCTCACTATGCCAGGTAGCCTGCAGACTGCCTTTAACCTTTTATAAGGTGCAAGCTGCATGCATGTCTCACCATGGCCGGTCTCGACGGGAACGTGTGCTCTATTTCTTACGGCCCTTGCAAAAGGGTCTGTTTCTGCCTCTTGCCACATCACGGTGGGGTCGCCACTGCCCCACCGTTGCATCCGCCATTCATGCAGGAGGAGAAGGCGCGTTCGCTCCCAGTTTCGTCTACGTCATTGGTAACCATCAGGCCCTTATGTTTCATCCTTTGCACTGTATGCAAATACTGTGAATCAGACCCCTTTCCTTTGTTTTGCCATGTGAGAAATCTGAAACGAATTAATGTTTGCGCATGCTTGCCTTCAGTCCGACTGTGCATGATAGCATGTATTCTTCAAGCACAAATGTCAACCGTTCTACCCCTTACATTTCACAAAAAGTCAAGACTCTCAGACTCGCCTTTGTAGTTCGTCTTCTGGCAGGTCTGCATCAGAGTGCAGAATGATGCGCCATGTGGAGCATTAGCATGGCAATTTTCAAAGTGTAAAGAATTCTGCAGCATTAATATAGCTCCTGAGATTTCAAGCACAGCTTCTTTAGCTTTGCACGACAGTGGCATTAGCAAGAATTGATGCTGCACCCCAGCAAAGTGCATCATATAATTCGTGAATGGAATGGGCACTGAAAAACCCCCAACACTGGCCACAGGAGCGCAGTGCGATGACAGCACGTTGCACACACGTAACGTCCAAGAGGCATAGATCTGCTCCTCTTGGAAAGGCATTTTGAAGTTTGCCGGTGTCTCACGACTGTCCATTCCCCCAGATGACAATGCAAAAATTAGTTGTTGAAAATAACTGCCAGCAATTCAAAGTTCGGAACTGCGCTTTGAATAAATCAGCCTTCACTAGCGAACAGACTTATCTCAGAAGCAATGACAGCCAGTGTGACACAGTGTATTCTCTTGCATTTGTACAGCCTCCTCATCGCTTTTCATAAACCTCCCAAGAACATGAACTTCCCTCATACCATTAAGGAAAAGAATATACACCCAAAAAGCTTATTCTTCTCAACCTAACGTAGGTAAATTAAAGCACACTGCAATGTTTTATGTTAGCTGGCTTAGCTTAAGATGTAAGGAGCTGAAATTAAGGTTTGTGATGCTGGCATGTTAATAAGTTCCTGAATTTCAAAAAAATAGAGGGCAGTGAACATTCAACCGCACGCATGGCTGGCCATAATCTCAGCCCTTCTTTTATAAAAATGTTTAAATGAAATATTTTATTCGTAGCTTCTTCAGGGTATGCTGCAAGTTAAATGTATACCTCGACAGCAAAATAGGGTGCTCTTTATTATAGCTAAAACAATTCATCGGACATAATTTCTGAAATTGCAATACTCAGTACGCATCACTATCTGTGCCAGCACACACAACTTGTACTGTTGCTTTCTGGTGACGTTAGGCAGACAAGAATGCCTACAAGCAAACTTGTGCTCAGCCCGAAAACTGCTCATTGGGAAAACTCATGTCCTCAAACATCTAGCAGTTCGGCGGCAGCAATAACACCAATATTACAATTTTTCCTGATACTTGCTAACACATTAGTCATTAGTATTCCTTCGAGGTATCGATACAGGTCTCTCGTTTAAGGAAGTTTGGAAGCATATGGGGGGCAAAATAATTCAGGACACGTGAAAAGTGATATCAGTGTAATTAATTATTATATACATTGCCCCGCAATATTTATTTGACAGTCAAATGTTAGTGTATGTGAGTCTGACTACACTCACAAGTATCATCTCAAGCCAGCAGCCAATAATGGCGGTACAGGATTTACCACTCGCACGTAGCGGACACTTTTGCCCCCGATGGTACATTTTTATAAGGTGAGCTCAAAACTTTCACTATCTGAGTTTCCCTTCTCTTCCCCTTAGCATTAAGCATCATTTAATCATGGACCATGAGACATGCAAGAAAATCATCAGAGTACTTCCTTCTGGATGAGGAATGAGAAAGTGATTCCTGCTTTTAAATATTTTCACCGAGCACATTTTGTGATGAATCTGTGCGCATGTGGGCTGCACTGAAGACGTGCACGCTCAGCATTCTTTGTTGTTTTTTAATTTCGGTGCTGCACTCACCATGAATCAGCGGCCGACAGCGCGAACCAGGTGAATGCCACCCACCACCGCAGATGCAGGCAGGGAGCAAGCGGTCGGGTCTTCACGCCTCTAGCAACAGCAGACGGAGTAACTTCTGGAGAAAAACTCCCATTGCTTCTGCGGTGATTGTAGAGGCCGCAGGAAAGAGTGAAGCAGTCCCCTTGACACCAGCTTGGCCTGATATGCATACAAATGGTAAAAGTGCATTCAGAATGGTTCTGGAAACCCAATGACATCATTTTAAAGCTGTTTTGACCCCACGCTTTGTAGAAGAATGGTGAACACATTTGCATCAATGACTTCGTTTTTTTAAAAATACTCAAATGCGGTGCCTATGTTTTATCTACCTATAAGAACACTTGTAATATATTTGAAGATTGCTTCGAGGCAGTTTACTGATGGAAAAGGCTGAAAAGGTCAACAATGTTTCCAAATTTATTTTCCCACCAGTGAGGGTCACATCAAACTGAACACCTGTAACCCTTATTGCCGTACTTCATGTCCACTCCTCATGTAATAGTACCCTGTAATGGGGCCTTTGAGTATCAATATATAAATAACTAAGTAAATACCGATGCTTGAAAATACACACAGAACACCATTACCAAAAAAGAAAAACATTCTGAGTGGTTTGTTTTCTTGTTAGGTAGTAATGAGCATGTAAAATATGTTATGTAGATGTATCATATTCGTTTGCCGGCACTTGAAGCAAAAGGAACGCGAATCCCCGAATCCTAGAAAGGGTTCAACATTTTTCACATACTGTAATGGCTGAAATGCAATTCGTTTAAACCAGCATGATTATCCAATGTGTACTGATATCCAAAAGCTTATTTAAATGCTGTCCTGAAACAAGCCATAAAATAACACTATGTCGGAATTCACGCGCTCCTTTTCATTCCATACAACTCACAAAGTTTACTTTTACGAAGAGGCAAGATCCGTGCTGTAGGCTCCAAATTGGATGCAGACGAGCCACATGCAGACATCCACCTGCGAAAACTCGTTATTAGAGAGCATAGTGATATAAGAAATGAAAGAATGTGTCACAACATTGATTCCCGTCAGTTATGAATAGCGAAAAAGAGAAAACTAGGATATTTAATGCAATCAGCTCCCCTAAAATTGCAGTCTGTCAACACAAGTACCTCTGTTATGACAACGGCCAAAACCTGTTAAAGCACCAAGTAAACCCCAGAATAATAAAGGCAGCACATACAAAATGCGAGTATGTGTGAAAGGATTCAGCTGGCATTAATTACGCATTGTAGCATGCAACAGACATGACACGCTTTATATTCCAACCATGATGAAAATTTACAGGAGCAAAAAGACGCAGAAACACAAAAAGCTTAACAAACGAGTGTTCAATTTTTAACTGTGATTAGCAAATGGTAGACAGACTTGTGCTGAAGCTTCTCCACATACTATAAGACTGTAAATAGAAGCCCGTTCCTGTATTTTATGGCATTCTTTTGGTGAAAAGAACCACACAGGCGAACTGAATGGACATGCTCCGAATGGTAATGCATCTTTTCAGCTAATGATAAGGATTTCAAGCGAATAACTCGCCGAGTTGCACAATCGCAGCATTTGAAAGCTGGCCTGCAAGTACTCTCGTTGCCGCTTACTTTTGCCCTAACTGAGAAATTTTACATTGTGCTAAATAGGCGCACAAAATTTTCCGTTCAACGGATTCGCAACAGGCACGTAGCATATATTATAATCGGCGACAGCTTTCTGTGACTGCGAAGCAGAAAACACGAGCGCGAAACGTCGGCTCTCACAAGCGCGCTGCACGCACGCGCTCACGAACCAGCGACGTAATCTTGTGAGCCGGCGGTGAGAGCTCGTAGCTTCCGCTGCATAGTCACTCCTTCAGAGGCAACTTCACAGAAAGCTGCGTCCGAGTCTAGACAGAACATTCTTACCTTGAAAACTCCGTTCGTGACGAAGTCACCGGCACCGAACCATTGGCGCAGACATCGGCACAAGACCTGCTACACAATGAGCACATTCTATCACATAAGAAGCACAGTAACAACGTCATGCACTGCGATTTCAAAACTGAGACTGTGCACCGACTTCTTTGCGACGACCTAGAACAAAAGGGACACTGATTGGAAGAAGCTTCGTCGGCTGCCACTGACCCTGTTTGACACGTACGGCGCGTTTACAGCGGTACGCGAACCTACACTCTTCTGTGGTTACATACGTGCACGAGTCACACTACAATGCAGGACGGTACTACACAAAACACTGAAAACCCGTCATCGTTACACCTGGGCAAATCGCGGCGCACGCTATAATAGACGAGAAAATACGGAGGTGACGAAGGCCTCTGGCTGGCCTAGCCCCCTGCCGGGCAAAAATGCGATGCTGAGTTTCAGTTTCGGTGTTTTGCGAAACGACTGGTATCTCTTCACGACGGGCACAGGAAAAGTTTGCACAAACTTTTGCTGGTATTCCACCGCTTTGGAGGGCGCAGAATTGCCAGCAGCTACTGATATCGCGCGGAAAAGCTAACGATGGAACGATATTTTTATGCTTGGATGGCGGTTCAGAATTAATGCTTGAGGAAACAGTGTCTTGATAGATCCGCAACGCGCATTCACGCGGTCGAATTCTGTCCACTATTTCGTTTGCCCTGCGGCTGTCTCCGTCTTCTCTCTCTCTTTTTTTGGGAGGGGAGGGGTCTGCGGTGCATCTATTGGGATGTTTAGTGCATTCCACAGTTTCTTAGCTGCAGTCCGTACGTTATAAAGATGAGCCGTCGTTCGAAATTATTTTTTCGACAGCCGCAAGTAGAGAGAGTGTAGAAGTCAGCGTCGAAGTGGTAGTATAAAGGCCGCAATTCCTCGTATGCGGTCAATGCTTGCGTGCTATGCAGATATCCAGCTCGCGCGCAGCATCTTCAGATTTGATGGCGTTGCCAATTGCACGATCGCTAGCTGCCCTGGCTCAGTGTGTGCCGGCTTACCTGCCAATCGGAATTTAACACGACACACCACCGCTATGGGTTCCCGCATGCCCAGTGTCGTTTGTTCTGTGCCCACCTAACCTCCCAACATTTTCTGCTCCCAGCATCAAATGCTGTCACATGGCCACCATCGTGTCCGACATGCCCAGTAAGCTTCCAACAAATATCCGGCATTGCCAGCACGTTCCAGTATGAAAATCCTTCTTCCCGGCATGCCCGGTACTTTCGCGAATATGTCCATTATGAATGCCAGCATAAATCATGCTGGTTTTTCCGATAGGGGCTCGCCACACCCCAGCCCCTGCAAAAGTCCGAAGTGCAGTGAAAGTCACACTCAGCAGGATGAGAAGGCCAAACCGGTGACAGCAGTGCCAAGCACGGCGATTGTCACCCGCCCTACTTTTCCTGACAAGGACCCTGAATCGGTGCCAGCGCCCGTCCTCCAGCCAAACAAGGCCTCTGACGTGGGTTCTTCTTGCTCCCCAGCGGTGTTTTCAAACACGCCTTGCACACCTGGCTCGGCAGCCGCCAAACGCATGTTCGATGGCGGACCACCGCACGCAACCTTTCGTGCCCATCAGGTTCAGGATCCAACCCCGCTGCAGCTTCACCAACCGCCGTCTAGGAAGTTGCCTAGGCTCACCAGGCCAGCGGGCGTTTCCCTGGTTTCTGTTGTGGTGCTGAGGGCGCCTCCGATTGCCACTACCTCGCTCGTTTCCCCCGTCATGACCTGCTTGGCGCCATTGGCAAGGCCGCCGTTCGTGCGTCCTCCCGCCGTGTCCAAGTCAGTCAGTACACGGCTGGCTGTGCGCGTGTCCCAGCAGCCACATGCAGGCCACCGCAGCCATTCCGCCGCCTAGCACCACGTTGCGCCTCCTATAGCTGCTACTACGCGTCCCTCGACGGCGTTGCAAAGATCGGCCTCAACGCCACAGCCAGAGTCGCCGCCTGAGCCTCGTATTCGGACACCGGACGGCCTGCACGAGTATTGACACATACCGACTGATCGTCTAGGGGAGGAGCCCTGTAGCGACCCGCGCGGCTGACGGTGCGCGTGATGCCGAAAAGGGCGAAGTGTCCCCAGCACGTGTTAGGAAACGCTCGGGATCTTGGCCAGTGCCGGATGCCACCGCTCCGCTGCTGTCTCCTCGTCGGCAGCCCTCCATTTAATGTGGCGCGGTAGGCCTCCTGGGCGACCTCCACAACAGCTTGTAGAGCCACGTGTGTGAATTTTCAAGTGACGTCGCAATGGGTTATTTGGTGTCATTTTACACCTTGGCTGTCCAACGAAATTCACGGCGTGAATTGGAGCCACAATTTTGTAGTGATAGCTCCACTATGCCAGCCACTTCGCGAGGTCAGCGTGGCTGCGCACTGAGCCCTGGCACCACCTATCTGCCAGCTGTGCGCATGCGCAGAGTGACACATAGACCGCAGCTGGTGTGCGCGCCGTGCGCCTCGCCGCTGCGCCGACGGCGGAGCTGACAATCTACATCTGAGGTCAGCTAGCAAAAACAGTTCTCTCACCGAAATACTGCGCCCGACAGCTTTCGCAGAGCGTTCACGTACGGCTGTAGATGGCCCGGATAAAGTTCAAAAACTCTTTGACGGAGGAAAAACGCTAAGGCGCCCGTGTGCTGTGCGATGTCAGTGCACGTTAAAGATCCCCAGGTGGTCGACATTATTCCGGAGCCCTCCACTACGGCACGTATTCTTCCTTTCTTCTTTCACTCCCTCCTTTATCCCTTCCCTTACGGCGCGGTTCAGGTGTCCAAAGATATATGAGACAGATACTGCGCCATTTCCTTTCCCCAAAAAACCAATTATTATTATTATCAAAATTATTTGAAGCAATCCTTATCACCATTAATCGCCACACGTTTGCTGCCACATGAGCTTCTGTTCGTAAGAAGAATGTCTTACTGCGTATCGCAGTTATAACTTCGATTAGTGTCCTCATTTAGTGGTGCAAAATTAAAAAAATGTATTCTAAAAACCTCGTTTTTCTCTTACTCGGTTGGATTCGTTAAATGTCGGGAGACTTGATTTCTACATATGTGCGCACGCGTCTCTGCAGCACGCGCGTATTTTCATTCTTCCTAATGCAATAATCAAGTGCTGCATTCCTAGACGAGCTTTGCCTCTGTAGAAAAGACTCAAGCTACGGCGTAGACGGCCGTTTAGGTTGTCCCTTTCTAGTGCACGAATGAATTCGGTTGGACAATGAAAACGCCAGAATAGCGTCCCGAGTCGATTCTATCCACCCGTCCGTCCGTCCGTCCGTCCATCCATCCATCCATCCATCCATCCATCCATCCATCCATCCATCCATCCATCCATCCATCCATCCATCCGTCCGTCCGTCCGTCCGTCCGTCCGTCCGTCCGTCCGTCCGTGCGTCCGTCCGTCCAGCCAGCCAGCCAGCCAGCCAGCCAGCCAGCCAGCCAGCCAGCCAGCCATCCATCCGACCGTACGTCCTTCCGTCACAAAAGGCCCAGGCGCATTGCCAAGCATACTCAACGCATCAGTAGCAAGACAGAAAAACAAAATTGGAGGGACACTTAAGCTTTGCCTTAAGGGTAAGATGCGCTAGCGTTAGTGCTCATATATCGGCAATTCGTCATTCTCCACTTTATATACCGGGTGTCCCAGCTAACTAGAACCAAGGGTTAAAAAATGAATTGTCAGAGACAGCCGAGTGAAACCAGTTGCATATCAGTGACAGCCATCTTGCGCACCACAGGCAATTTTTGTTTCGCAATTAATTAATAGATTATTTTAAATATCAAACTTAATAAATATTGACTTTAGGCGACAAATTGTATTTGCAAAATTGTAGAGCACCTTCAGAAACCCCCATTCCATCATTTACGATAAGGATACACTCACGCCTGTCTTTTTTTCCCGGCTGCAAAGAAAGCCCGCGAAATACAAAAAACCACGTGACTAACACATTCGCGCGCCATGATCATGCTGCTCTCAAGCGTGGTTTGAGCAAACGAAATCAGCGGCAGCCTTGACTCGACAGCCCCGCAGCAGGGGCAGGCCGACATGTTGGCGATGGTTTCTCGTCCGCGTCAGCCAGTTGGCACGCGTGACGGGGCAAATTGCAGCGAGCGCGCCGCGCTTTTGCGATAACGCCATAGTCCCAAGATCACTGAGAAGTAAAAGATAAATTCAAGGCATACTTTTTCGTCTGGAGTTGTTGGGGCGGTGTTGTCGCTTCCTAAAGAGGATTTTGAATGCTGGAAACAGTGGTCAGGCAAACTTTGTCGTGTTCTTTTGTGATGCCTGTCACAAGCGAGATGGAAGCTTTGGAGTAGTGATTTCCAGCGTTTAAGACATGTCGTTTACAAACGAAGAGAAAGGAGACATGAATCTGGCTCTAGGAGCGCATCTCATGGGAACAGAAGGCGCGCTGCAGACCTTATGCAACAATGGCACCCAGGCAGACGGTCAAGTCCAAAAAAGATCCTGCGTACCTTCCATACGCTGCGAAGGACGGGAAGCTTTGCGTCCACACAAAGCACCCGTTTTTAGTGAGGATGTTGAGACGAACATTGTATCAATATTCGCTTTGGATCCCCAGGCAAGCCTCCGGAGCGTGAGCGAGGATATCAGTGTGGCGGATACTGCGGAAGAACCGCCTGCACCCGTACCATGTACAGTTGCATCATGCTCTGGTGCCACGGGATTTCCAGAACAGGACAGATTTTGCTAATTGGATTCTGTTAGAAACGCAAGACGACCCGGATTTTTTGAGCAAAGTGATATGTAGTGACGAGGCGAGTTCTTCGCGAAATGGACAGGTAAACTTGCACAATGCTCACTACTGGAGCGAATCAAATACCCACTGGGTTTCACAGACGCGGCACCAGTACCAATGGTCGTTCAGTGTTTGGTGCGAAATTTTCGACGGTCGTTTTCTCGGGCATGTGTTTTTCGATTAGACTCGGACAGCAGAGCCCTACGTCAATGACATCCTCAAAGGAACCGTTGATGGTTTCCTTTCGAATTTACCGCTCGCCAGGGCCACAGGTGTATGGTTTCAGCACGATGGCGCCCCTGCGCACAGCAGCGCCAAGGCTCGGACCTGCCTCGACGCAGCGTTTCTGCAGAAATGGATAGGACGACTAGGTCCAGTGAATTAGCCAGCCAGGTCACCTGATATGACACCTGTGGACTATTTTTTGTGGGATTACATTAAGGACAAGGTGTACAGGGCACCAACTACCACACGCCAGGACCTGAAAGATAAAATAAGGCAAGTCTGCTTGAATATGCCTGAGGCGGTCGTAAGAGATGCAACGGCTCATGTGGAAACAAGATGCCAGAGCTGTATTGTTGCCTAAGGCGACCTATTTGATCACTTGTTGTAACTGGTAACTAACGAAATGAGATGGCTTCAGGACAGCCACGGGCCACGGCTTTCATCGTCGCGCAGCGAAGTCGGGAACCGCCACTATCTTTTCTTTATTCGGAAGTTCCACGGGCTATAGGTGGTGTGCGAGGCAATCCAACATGGCTCCCGGCGAGATGTTCCGTGCGGCCGCATAGCTGACCTAGTCCATAAGTGCAGCGCTCGGTCGGTCTTTTTGTTGTGCTCTTCGCTCGCTAGCAACCATCTTTTACACGGCCATTGTGTCTGGGAGACATAATGAAACATATTGGACAAGAGGAGACTCGAATCCTGTGCTTGATTGAAAGTGAAGAAGTCCTCAACGCCGGCTACCTCATTTGCTGTGGCTTGAAGGATTGTTTCCCTGCGTCGGTGACAGTGCAAGGCCTCTGCTTGCAAACATCGCACGTCAAGCAGAAGCCGCACGAAGTGAAGTGCGTTTATGGAATAGATGCCTCATTGCAGGTATGCGAGTCTACATTTTGCATATAAATTGTTGTATTTGGTGACGCATGCGACTCAAGGCTATCACAGACGCCGTAGTGGAGCGCTCCGCGATTTCGACGACTACCTGGGATTCGTGCACCGACATCGCACATTAGCGAAATGCGACTGCCGCGGCCGGGATCGAATTCACGTCTTTCGGCTCAGCAGCTCGTCATCATGACCACTTAGCCACTGCGGCGGCTCAGATGCAGTATTTGATTGTGCATCCCCCCCCCTCTTTTTTTTCAGTGCCAGTTCTCATGCAAAGCTGGCAGATCACAACGCTGCAAGCACATCATTGAAATGCTGCTGTTTGTGAACAGACAAGAAACTTTTTTATTTTTCTTAACAAACACATTTTTAATGAGCTGAAGTGCTTTTGAAAATGCAATAAGCACAGTTTTTACCATCTTCTTCAAATGTCTTACTATTTCGAACATAAGAAGCAATATATTTTTAAGTACTAGCAAAGTAACGGCTGTGCTTTTTTTGGTTCATCTGCAGGACGGGCATACAGAACCTGGAGCAAATGACAGGCACGGATATGGAAAGGGCGTGGGGAAGATTAAAATCCAAGCCACTGTATGAAGCCCAAGAGCTCAAGGATTTGTGCCATGTGGAGGCGCAGCCACAACTGCGACTTAGTGAGCAGAGACTGCACGATATAAGACAGCGCCTCATTGCAGCAGTACCAGACAGTGCACTTGCGCTGCACTTTCATGGCAGGTTCCAGCAAACTGATGCCATTGAAACTGATGTCACCGCAACATACGAAAAGGATGTGATGGTGTGCCACATGGCTGCTGACAGCGTGATGCCATACAGAGAAATGCTTTTTAATGAAGCGGCATTCACTGATGAACTTCAACTTAAAATACTATACAGATTTTCATACAGTGATTTGTCACAACCACTGAAACAGTTTTACGAGGAATATGTACAAGTGTCACAAGAACAAGCAGTGAGGATCTGCACAGAAACTCACTCCCAGAATACCACTAAGTGGCGAAGAGAACGCCAAGTGCGAATAACTGGCAGTAAGTGCCGCTCATATTTCACTTTTTTACCCCGAGAAGACCAATCATGGGAACAAAAAGTGACCGCAATGCTCGCCTATTGTTTCCAAGGAAACAAGGCGACTCGGTATGGGAAAGCTTCCGAGAAACCTTCTCTAGAAGAGTATTGTAAAATGACATCAAATGCTGTAACAAAAGCTAGGGCTGCTTGTAAACCCTCTCCTACCTTGGCTTGGCTACAGCCCTCATGGCGTTGTGTTCAAGAATGGTTGTCCTGCCATCCTGATTGAGGTAAAAAGACCTCTTCTGGGAGACACTCGGAAAGCAATTGATATTGCCCGTGAAGGGAAGTTAAAGTACCTAAAGAAAGATGGCGAAAATTTTGTTCTGAACACAAATCACAATTATGTTTCTCAAGTGCAACTCGGGATGTTCCTTTCGAACTTAGATACGACACATTTCATCGTGTTTTCTAAAGTACAGTCACTAATCATAAATGTGGTGCGATGTGACCAACACATTGATGGTCTTGTACGCAAACTGCAGCTCGTGTATTTCAAACATCTCCTGCCAAAGTTGGCAAAAGTGCTAACAAGCGTAGCTTGTAACGAAGGAAAACCGCGTTGCATGCTATATGCATTTTTAATAAATATTTGCATTGTAGTGCACAAAGAACCTGTGGTTGTTTTACTTGTTGCACTAAAGAAACAAGCAATGCTAACTAAAGGAGGGTTCAAGATATTGCAGGAAAGACGTAATTTCTTGGACTTGTGCATAGCAGGAACATACCGCTGTATGCAGCAATTGCAAATGGTGAAAAGGAAACCATAGACAGTGAAGGAAATAAAATTATCTGTGGTTTAGCTTTGGTGAACCCAAGTCGAATTGTGAAAGCTTCGTTTCCTCGGCACGTCGTCTACGCAGCGTCTCATTCCGACGCTCTCGAGAATTCAAAGCGGTCTCTTCCGCAGTAGAAGAGTCACTAAGGGAGGTGTCACTTCTTCTAGCCGCATCTGCGCTACGACGGTTCTCGAGCCTTGCGGCGCGTTCTTCTGGCGTCTCTTGAGCGCGTTGTCTCTTGCTCGCTTCGTTCTGTCGTTGTTGCGTCTCTTTCGCGCTCTCCATAACGACTACAATATGCACGCCGTTTAGCTAAACGTTGCTCCCGCTCTTCATCGGTTTCTTCCGCACGCCGCCGCTTCTTAGCTGGAGCACATCGTTGCAGCATCACCTTATACACATCATCCGACATACCGTGGAGGATTCGTTGGGACGACTGCGACGAGCCGAGTTGGAGGGCCGCTTTTCCACAGCTGGCATTATGTCACGTACAGCGAGCACCCCTCGCGGCAGCGGCACGCAGCTGCAGCATGGAGGATTCGCTGGGACGATCGCGACGAGCCGAGTTGGGGTCCCGCTTTTCCACAGATGGTATGACGTCAAACATAGGTCACGCTAAAGGTCAATGGTGGATTCTCCGGGACGATGGCCAAGAGCGGAAACCTCGAGCAGTATTGCTTTCGCAATAAAATAACCAGCTTCAAAAATAGTCAGCCTGTCAGTATGAATTACAGAAGACGTATCTCAAGACAGCACTAAAAGATCAGTTTCCAAATCACTCGTGTGATTCCAAAGTGCATGCCCTACAACTCATTGACGGCAAGATTTTCTGCCTCGAGGGTAAATTTTCAAAAGCGTTTTGTATGAAACTACAAATCTCATTAATGGCTTTATTTCCATTTGGATTTACTTCATCATTAACAGAACACAAGTTCATGTGTGATGGCAGTTTGCAAAGCCTGCACATCACAATCACGTTTTCTTAATGTCACAGGCAAGAAACATAATTGCAGAGCGCCAAATGCACTGCTATAACCTTGAAGGATAGTATGGGAAAAAAGGCGCAAAAGCAATGTGGCGTGCACAGTCTATATGAAATCCACATAGCACAAAGAAAGAAGCACACACTCGCCAAATCACACAGTAAATGTTGTCCAGAAATGAACTACAGTAAATGACATTGTTTCACCAATAGGTTATACCAAACATCGCAAAAATGGAAACGATGCTCTTAGAGTTTACTAAAACAGAGTAGAAGAACAGGTAAATTAGCAATTATTTTGCACACCATCACAACTGGTACAAGCACAACAAAAAATGCAATAACACGCAATAATGAATGAATGAATGAATAATTCAGGACAAAGAAAGCCGACACAACACTGAACATACATCAAAATTATGAGCATAAAACTTCACAATACGCCAAGCATTTATAAAAATGCACATTATACAGGTGCTCAATAACATAGAACAGCGCTGTGACCACAGCAGAGTACCCAGTTGCCTTAAGGCTGACACACCAAAGAATATGTCCAGACAGAAAGAAAGTTAACTCTAGAGTGCCATCACAACAAAAGGTGCACACAGTGCTAAACAGTTTTGGCCCATCAGGAATGGGCCACCTAAAAGAAAAAGAATAACTGTCCATATGCACAAACGTGAGTTTACTGTTAATGCAAAAAATTTCTAGCCTGTCTCCCCACTGAGTAGGTGCGAGCGTGCAGTGCATTGCGTGGAATAGCGTACCTCATACTAGGATATCTCTTAGATTGTATAGATGCATTGTGCGGAATAACGTGCTTCATACTAGGATAGCTCACAGATTGTATAGATTGTAGATGGCATGCATTAGTACAGGCCACGGTCTTTACCTGACGTCACCAAGTCGCCTTCATTTGCCGCTTCTTGTGATTTATTTGCCAGTGCGTTCAGCTGCTTTGGCTGCTGCTGACAGGCAGTGCGCTGAACATTCCTCATTAGTTTTGCTGTTCGGCACACAATAGCACTCACTAGCTCTTTATTGGCCTTAGTGACGAGTTTGGCCTCCTTGCTCTTTTTCTCACTTGCACGTGTACCCAATAAAAAAAAAAAAAGCTGCAGAGACCTAGCCGAGGTCTTCTATCTCTAGGCTTGACTGGCTCCATTGCACAGGCACAGCGGCGGTAGCACACACAACTGGCTCCAAGCATTTGGAAGCACAGAATAACAGATGAAAGATGAGGACAACGACGCACAATGCAAGGGGTTATGAGCAAAACACACCATATGAGAAGCTGTGGCGACAGCCAAGCTGACCGCCGCAGGAGAAACTGAAGCAGCTCTTTTGGTGCCATTGCTGGTTTGAATCATACTCTGGCCTGAAGTTATATTCTGCTTGCTATGAACCCAGTCCCAACTGCCACATTTTGATGGAGGCAGAATAGTCGCGCATGTATGCTGTACGATGTCGGCGATGTTAAAGAAACCCCAGGCAGTCAACATTTTGGAACCCTCTACTACGACGCTTCTCATAGCCCGAGTCACTTTGGGACATAAAATCCCAGAAATCAAACCAAACCAATCTGATTGGGGACATTTGCGAGCAGGCGACGTTTACCTGATTTTGTTGAGAATGGGAGCTACAAGCATTTTATGCTTTAAACATTCCTTCATTATGCCAAGGCATATGAAGCCTGATAAACTGCATTAAGTGGTGAAAAATTCACAGCATTAAGGTATTTTGAAGACAGTGCAAAAAATTATGACCATGGCGCTGGCCTTACGATACAATAGTCACAATTACACTGAAAGAATTACTGCCACTGGACACCCCCACTAAACCGTTTTTCAGAGAGTATCGGAGCTGACAGGTTAACAATGCCTGCTATAATAACCATTATTTGGTCGAGCACCCCAACAAGATCCCACGGAATAGGCCCCTTAAGCACTTTGAACACTTTCATGCGTTGGATGACCCTCTCTCAATGCACTCTAGCTTTGGCAATGTGAACTGTTTTAGTCGCATCCTCAGCTGAGAACTGCTCTTGAGATCGCAGGAAAGGTGGCTGTACCACACCAAGGCCCAGTTTTGCGCATATGTCGTCAATGCAGAAGCCCTTATCAACCATTACGTCATCTGCGAAGCTTTTCAGCTTGTCCAACACATTGGACTTTAGCACACATGCTTTATCGGATGCACGGCCTCCAAATCCATTACTAATGAATGTTATAAGCCCAGCAGGTGACACCCCAACAAGTGCCTTAGCCGTGTGCGTTCCCTTGTAATAGGAATATGTCAGGATGTGGCAAGACTGACAGTGCCATTTCTCTACCTGCACTTCTGTGCAATGTAGGACAACCCGCACCCCCTGAAATTACGAAAAGCAATCAGGCATAATCTGCATTATTTTATTTTTTGATGGCCATGAAATGACTGCTTTGAGTATGGCAGCAAGGCTGCGAAGGGTGCCATAGAAATGCATCTGCATTGTCGTTTTACTCTTACAGAATAGTGCGGCAAGGCACTTTAGTCACAGGCATCTTTTAGGCGTACAAGTACAAGAGCAACACGCTCATACACAGGAATGTCCGTGGTCATTTCGTCGACCAACGCCACCTCTTCTGAAATACCTGAAAGCGCACTTTTTGACTTTACATCAGTGAGGGCTCGCACAGCTACATCTGTTGTCAGTAACTCAACAACCTTTCTCTTTCTCTGCGGAGCGGAAAGTGTATCAGCTTGTACACCTTTGTCAGTGTAGGCGTGGCGGTGCCCTGCTAGCTGAAGCATGACCTCTGCCACTTCAGCATCCGTCATTGTTGGATTGGGCACAGTCTCGTCTTCATGGGGGGCAGTAGGAAATGCAGATTCATGCCAATCATCTTACACTTGCATAAAAAGATGTTTATGAACAAGACATTAAACGAAAAATGTGAAAATTCTTTCTAAATATGAGCCAGGATTTTAGGCAAGGATGACAAGTGTGCAGTGAAACATGCTGCTAGTATTGCACTTTGCTGCAGTAGCATCTGGAGAATTAACACTGAAAGTTGCACGGTTAACAAATACAGAACCCAGACGTACCTACATGTCTTATAATTTACAACTCACCTCGTTATCTACAAATCAAGCTGGGATTGCCCTCTTTCCCCATCTTAAACACAAACAAATCTTATTGGTGCTTTTCATCACACCCTGAAGCACTATCACTGAGAGGCTCATGCAACAGGCACAACAACTTGGTACCGAAACAAGTGATTTTCAATTATTCATACTACTAACTCTCAAAAACTGTCCATCGGTGCTTGCAGGCTCCCTGTCTTGTGCTGGTTGGGTAAGCACACCTTGACAAAACAATTTCCACGCACCAACTATAGAAGAAAAAGACGTAGCTACAACATGGGCACTGAAATAAGTGCAAAAAAGTCGTAACATACCTTTTACATACTTCTCAGTTTTGTATTTCCCATGCAAAGGAATAATTTTACTGCAACGTTAATATTTAGCTATTAATGCCTCCCTCAGCTGCACAACATATCTGAAGAAATTTATGAGTTGCACACGCATCACACTGTGGCTCATTAGATGTTAATCTTTTACTCAGGGGTTTTGTATTTCACTGCGGATGTTACCAATATGCGTTAACGAAGGCTTAAGGGATAGTGTCACTGCACACGTCACCTGAATGACGAGAGATGCAAAGGATAGTGCAGGAAATTGACAGCTGATACAGAGTATGTGAGCATTTTCAGACAAAAGTAATGCTTCAAACCGGACAAATGTGGTAAGCCAATCCTCACTACAGACATCTTTGTAGATGTATCTCCATCTGAAGGGGCCAGTGGTGGAGAGGACAGCTCCGAAATGCCACTGGGTTCGGGTAGCATCACTGAGAAAAATGAACATGATTGAAAAACATGCACATTTCTCTGCCATAACAAATAAATAAAAGTGCTACTGCATAAAGTTGTGTACCTTAGATTTTAGATAGGTGTATACTTCAGTTGGTTCTAGTGTCTCGTAATTTGTACAGCGTAGGCTTATTATCAAGCAAAGTGCTTTACAGAATGAGATTAGAATCTCATAAATTTAGCTTTAATGCAACCATGTCTCAACCAGGTTTAAAAAATAACTTACCGTGGCTATCCCTAGCGGATGCTCGTGCAGCACGGGCTGCTGATGCTTGTGCTCTTCGAAGGTCCTGATGGTCATGAGTTCTGTTTGGTAGGCATTGTGAAGGTACAGCAGTTTTCTTGAGCCTCTTACGAACCGGTTTCCATACGTTTGGATCTGTAGAGTAAATTATGAATTACCTCTTAGCTCAATGCCGCTAAGCTTTCTATCTCTGACAATGGTTTGAAAGTGCGGCACTGTTAAGACAGAAATACTAACATTAGTCGCTTCACTCTGCACAAGCTACTAATTTTTGCAAACTGCTGCAGCACTTCACTAGGACTGCTGCAGGATTTACTGACAACAGATGCCTTAAAGTACAGCCATATATTGATTAAATTGAGGGTACTCCGTGCATGAAACAGCAGCAAAAGACAGTGCTAGAATGCGGCATCACACACTACGCTGAACTGCATCATAGCTACCCTGCATTACCCTCACAGGCTGTTATTTCGCCGCAGTGGGTGACTCAGACGATAATATTCGCTTTAAGCAGAAATTAACAAGAAACTTGAGCCCAGATCTGCTTGTGTGTTCCCGTGACGTTACGAATGAGCGTAAATGACCTCACATTTTGGATTGTGGGTTTTGAGGCCGCCAAGCGGCTCAGCTTACGAGAGGTCGTCGTAGTGGAGGGCTCTGAATTAATGTAGACTATGCAGGGTTATTTAACGTGAGCTCACATCGCACAGCACAAGGGCGTTTTTTGCATTTCGCCCGTGACCTTGCGATCACGAGTCGAACGCCAAATCCACTGAGCCACCGCGGCGGGTACCATCATACAAATGAGCAGCTGTTAGTGTACAGAAAACATCTCATGATTGTGCATTTACACAAATGCACAGCTTGACGCTAACTTCCCAGCTTAGCGACGCATTTCGTTGCAGCTCGCTTCTACATCCTGAGATCTGCATTTGTCGCTTGCTCATTCCTTGCGCACACACACTGTAGAAATATTTTCGCTAGACAGTTGATTTCTGCTAGCATATAGTGAAATAAATAGCACATCGCTTACCAGTACGGCTCCAAAAGAAGTCATCCGCAAAAGTGGGCACTGCACACCTTCATCGGCGTTGTCACACGTTTCCCGATGTGCAACTTAATCATCCATTTTCTTCAGGCGGGCGTCAGCGGGAGAATGCAGACTTGTTTGTCCACACACTGCCCCGTTTGTGCACTGCGGAACGAAGCACATCCTGTTGCTCTTGTACTTTCTTTTTTCCATCGCAAACAGGCTGAAGACGTCGCTAACGTGCAGCGCCAACAAAGTGAAAAACTGTGAAGTCCTAGCTCCCGCATTCCCGCCTGCTCGCACCGATCATCTCAGTGGCGTTTCTCGGCCTCACCGGTGTGCGACGCCACCGCCTACGGAACTTGCGAAAAACTGCCTTATAAAGTTTCTCCCATTTGTATCCTTCCAGCTTGGTAGTCTGTAGTGCGACAGCAAAGAGCGGCGCGCTCGCTGCTACTTGCACCGTCATATGTTTGTTCCTCTGGCTGACGCAGACGAGAAACCACCGTCCACATATCGGCCTGCCGCGGGTGCGAGGCCGTCGAGTCAAGGCTGCAGGTGATTTCGTTTGCTCAAACCACTCTTTAGAGCAGCACGATCTTGGCGCAGAAGTGCGTTAGTGGCGTGGTTTATTTTGTATTTCGCGGGCTTTCTTTACAGCCGGGAAAAAAAGACACGTGCGTGTATCTTTATCGTAAATGATGTAATGGGGGTTTCTGAAGGTGCTCTACAACTTTGCAAATACAATTTGTTGCCTAAAGTCAATATTTATTCATTTTGATAAACTTAAACTATTAAATGCGATACAAAAAATTGCTTCTGGTGCGCAAGATGGCTGTCACCAAAATGCCACTGGTTTCACTCGCATGTCTCTAATAGTTGATTTTTTAACCCTTGGCTATAGTTAGCTGGGACACCCGTAGATAGATCCCTGGGTGCCTTCAGACAACTGTCGCAGTCGTGAAGCCCAAGTCGTGATGCACAACAGCCCTGCGATGGCAGGTGCTGCCACTGGTGGGCATTGCGAGTCAGGTTGCTCTTCCCGCGCAACCTCCCGTGACCAACCATGAACTGCCACCTGACAGGGTGTACAGTTCGCTCACAATCAGAGGGGCAGGTTCTGATGACGCCACAAGGTTGCGACACCTAGGTGGCCCAATTACCTCCTTCCTTGGTTGCTTCTGTGGGAATTTTTCGTGGATTCACTCACGGTTGACGACGCCGGATTTTCTGCGACACGCGCACATTAGCGCTATCGCGTTCAAATGAGCTGTACTGTCTGCTTGTCCAAGCGTACGCTCCGCGGAGTTTTGTGTTCTCTCAACAGAACGTAATCTCTAAAAGGTAGTGACATTACAGCATTCATTCTAGACCTCTCCTACCTGACCCTCTACTTCAAGGACGACGTTATGAAATGTAGCTTGTATAATACTATGAGAGTTTTGTGTTCTGTGAAGCGAAAAAAATACACTGCTGCATTAGTCGCACAACTGCACTCAATACTAAGACAACTTACTCTGGCGAATTCCAGCGGCCAATGAAGTCATTGGCAACGTGTCCCAGAGATTTTGGATTTTAGCCGGCAGTTTCAGACAGTGACAACAGCCAAATACAAAACACGCTTTAATTTCGACCACGCAATCGGCTTTGTGCGAGGGAAGCAAGACATTAGTACAGTTTATTTGTGTAGATATCAGAAACTTGCAAAGCAGGAGGACTCGGGTAGCTTTCTACGTATTTTGAACTCTCGATTAGTGATGCTGAAGCGACGGTTCCTGGACATCCGCCACCATGATGTACTTCCTCACATGCAACCAGCAATCCTCATTCATTTGTTCCAGCTGCATCTGGCCGTCGTGGCGGGCGCAGCACTCCACCCTGTACTTAACCACGCAGGCCGCCCTCAGGAAGCCATTCATGTCGGCGATGCTGTGCAGCGCCCGCCGTATCATTGCCTCTGCTTCGTCACAAGTCACGGCCGCCCGATCTGCAACCATTTCTAGTAGCTTCGGGTGTTTGGACACAAACTCCAGGGCACGCGCGCAACGGCTTGTCATGTCGCCCAGCACGAAGCTGGTTGCCCGGATGAGGAGGCTGGTGTTGCGCCTCGTAGCCTCCTGCACTGTGAACTGTTCTTGCTTTCCTCCATAACAATAGCGCACTTGGACTTGAAGGAGGTTGTAACAACCAGCGACCGCTGGTGCCAGGTGCTGCAGGAAGCGAAGATTTTTATTACCAAAATTTACTTTAACGTGATGGAGATTTGGACTGCGCACTGCGAAATCAGCGAGTAATGGGCAGTCGTGGTCGGACAAATCTAGGTGTAACAGCGTGACAGCGTTGAGGTTGGTGTTCAACGAAATTGCTTCGACCACAGCACTTTGGGCTACCGAAAGATTTGAATTAGCTTCAATGTGACTACATTCCTTGAACAGAAGCCAAAGCTCTTTAAGACTGGCAGCTCTTGCTATAAATGCAGCCAGGTAGGAATGAACTTCTTTCAAGCACTCTGAATCTACCACGAAAAAGGCTGACCTAATGTGTCCACAGGACCCGAGGATGGATAACGTAGCGCCAAAGTCAGAGTTCCCATAAGACGTAAAAAAAAATACGGTCGTAACTTCCGGGCAATCGGGAATATCCCCAAGTGTGATGTAATCCAAGTAGTGGTTCTTGATGACCACTCTTTGCTCGAGGCCACACTCTCGAATCGTACCGCAAATTTCCTTCAGGTCACAACGCCGCGGGAGGCTGATAACGGTGACTCGAGCGAGAGTGGCATTGTGCATCAAGGCACGGAAAAAAGCGTGGCAGTCTGCCTCTTGCACATCGTGAAAGTCGACGGTCAGCGTCTCAAGGACTGAGTTGTTTTTCAATGCAGGCAGCCACGACCTCACTGTTTTTCGCTGATCACCCCTCAGATTTCTGCGGCAGAATTCAATTTGACCTACTAGCGGTGTTGTTGGCCAAGTCAAGCTCAGCTTCCGTAGGGTTCCGTTCCAGGCGACCACTTGAGCGAAAATGTCGATATCTTCAGCATCCGGGTAGCGCGTCACAACACTCAGTTCCTCTAACATTGTCATAGTAGAGATAGCACTGAGAAGGCTTCGTGAAATAGGCATCGGGAAGGCATATTCTGATCTGAGAGCAAGTGACTTCAGCGTCGGATTATTCTTCAAGTAATCGGCGAAACGATCCCGCCGGAGGACGCCTTCCGGAACAGAGAGACTAGTGACGGTGTTGTTCTGGATGAGTTGTGCGATGAATTCCACAGCTGTCTTCCTATCCAATTCCAAGCATGCCACGTCAATGGTTACTAGTCTGGCCGCCGCGCAGCCGACAGGAAATGTCTCGACAAATAAAAATTTGTTGCGACACTTTAGAAAGAGCAGCTCTTCGATCTGCGTCATTGAATTGATGAGTTCTAGCACCCGTTCATCAATGCAGCCATTGTTAACAACTGCCTCGCAGCAGCAGACATGCAACTTTTTCACACCTTGGCTGCCTGTCAGCGCCTGCCTCAACAGACCATATCTAGTGATGTTACACGTCAGCTCGACACACACGATGCATCTATGCAGCGTGAACAGCAAGTGCATGAGACCAATGGGAACATGATATGAATGCAGCTTTGGTAAGCCGTATTCACGGAACGATTCGAGCGCCACCAGTCGCACGTCGCCAAGGTTGACTTCATCCTCTCGCAGCTGGAGGCCCAAGTGCCAGAGGACGGCGTTGCAGGCTTCCAGGTGCTCCAGCAACTGGCAGACGGATTTCTGGCCACTACGCGTGCAGGAGATACACAGCTGAGGGGGAAGCACAAGGACTGCACTCTGCAGAACGCGCATGTCTGCAACCTCAGTCTCTTTGTGTTGCGTCCGTTCCATGGCAGACAGCCTGCTCCTGACACGGAACTGCAAAAAAGAAAAAGAAAAATGCTTGTCAAGCACACTGATGGTGATCGTCATGAATTTTTTATGGCGCAAGGGCATCTGTGACCAGGAAGCGCCATGGTACAAGGTATTTTCCTCTACTCAAGGTTTGGTCAAAGACCTATTTTCCAAGTATTGCACCCTAAGGAAGCCGAGCTCCCGTCACGGGAAAGCGTATGCCTATTGTATAACCTGTGGGCACCCGGTAGCACTGGAGATCGCACCCCGCACCTCCCGCATACATCCGAGGCGGGTGCTCAAACCGGTAGGCCACCGCTGCGGTCGTCACCCAGATTGGCATACTCAAATCCCCAGCTTTCTTAACGTGTCCTCTCAGTATTTGAATCGATATTCCCTACGAAAACCGCAACAGCGAGGCGTGTATAATCGAAGACAAAGTGAAGATATCGTTTCTTAACCAGGTAGCTAACTTCAATGTTGATTGGTCATTTGCAGCCCACGCGGGTTTAATGCGCCTTCTCTTGTCGTGCGCGTTTGTCTCGCGGTGAACAAAGTCTGTTTCTCTGCAAAAATGTTCACCTGTTATTTATTTATACCTTACAGGCTCGTAACGGCATCGAGTAAGGCGAAAATAAAAAAAACCGAACTCTTTCCCTGCTGCGACCACTGACCATTGCTAGACCGCTAACGATAGATGCAAGCACGAACTTCAATGACTTCCGCGCCGTTCCGCAACACGTTGATCAATGAATCAATCCACCAACCAATCAGTTTATTTTATAATAAGAAAACACTGCAAGTTCGGGCCTGCCAAAGCATCATTGGGCTTGTATGGCAGCGCCTGGCAGACAGCGAAAATTGCCTTGGTTTATGGGTGTTTAACATCCCAAAGCGACTCAGGCTATCAGGAACGCCGTAATGAAGGAATCCGGAAATTTTGACCACCCGGGGTTCTTTCACGAGCACTGACATTGCACAGTACACGGGCGTCTAAAATTTCGCCCCCATCGAAACTCGACCGCCCCGGCCAAGGTCGAACCCGCGTCTTTCGGGTCAGCAGGCGAGCGTCATAGCCACCTAGCCACCTTGGCGGCAAGCGAAAACTGGCGTGCAGTATTTCATATACATAAAAAAGAATAAAGGAAAGAAAAAAATCAAACAAAAAAGCAAAAGCAAAACAGAAACAACAAAATTTATCTCGCCAATGATACCAGTTCAGTAGAATAATAGCCGGATGCGTCAAAGCCTCTCAAAACAATAGGTATCACAAGTAGAGGAAAATGTGACCATCAAAAGGCTGACGAGAGGAGATAGGCGAGAAACTGCTAGATAGCAAAAATTCCTACCTAGAATAAAAGGTCTGCTGAAAACATGCACGCAGTGGTTTCTTTAGTTTAATTTGTACTTAGACAGGACGCATTTGACGGTAGCGCATTTATTAATGCCGGCACATAGAATGCACAAGTTCTTTTACTACAACAAGTGGAACGGCGTGGAATAATATGCCTATTTTTCGGCCCCAGGCATCTACTGGGAATACACTGGAGTTCATACACACTGCCCAAAAATGTGTCAGCACAACTGTTTCAAATAGAAGAGAAATAAAGTTTGTAAGCGTTAAAGCGAAGACTAAAAACATCACATTCGTTTTAACGTTGTAACTCATAATCCCTGTATTTTTTAAAGATCGAGCGCAAGATGGAGTCGTCTTTCTTGCCAACGAAGTGCAATGTGCCCGTAAACTGCTGTGCCATATTTTAAAACACTAACTCACGGCGTGTATGATTGTTTTTCTAATGGAAAATGCTATGTAGTATCTAGCATTTAACAGCAGAGAGGAAACAGCGCGTAATTTCTGACAGACATTGTTAAGGTGAGAATTAAAGATATCCTATTAAAGAGCAAACCAAGATATTATGCACGCGAAGCATAAACCAGCGGTGCACAACAGCACAGGGCACAGGGAGATGTATGTAAAAGAACACAACGGCCAAGCGTCCCTTTCTTTAATGGGTTATAATATAATAATTATAATTGGTTTTAGGGGGAAAGGAAATGGCGCAGTATCTGTCTCATATATCGTTGGACAGCTGAACTGCGCCGTAAGGGAAGGGATAAAGGAGGGAGTGAAAGAAGAAAGGAAGTAAGACTCCGTAGTGGAGGGCTCCGGAATAATTTCGACCACCTGGGGATCTTTAACGTGCACTGACATCGCACAGCACACGGGCGCCTTAGCGTTTTTCCTCCATAAAAACGCAGCCGCCGCGGTCGGGTTCGAACCCGGAAACTCCGGATCAGTAGTCGAGCGCCCTAACCACTGAGCCACCGCGGCAGAAGCATATCAGCTGAGTTTTAGATACCTTAAAGAGGCCCCGAAACACATCTTCAGTGCATTGTTTTGCCTGTTAGTTGCATAGAATGAGTTATAGTGATGCTATTAGCATCGGTCGTACGGCGTATATTGTGGTTTTTAATATTTTAATTAGCTCGCAAAAACGAATTCGTTGCGCTGACGGGGTCACCATACAGTGGAGGTTTTTAGCAGCGGATATGACATCACTGTGCGCCAGCTTGTGATTGGACAAAAAGTAAATATGCTGCAAATTGCGTTAATAACTAGAGATACGTTTTGTCAAGTTTTTGTGTTTTATATTACATTAACAAAGCCAACTTGTTTGCACTAGATAAAAGCACTGTAAATCAAGTAAAACAAAAACACGCCACCAGAGGGACTGGCTACTTTTTGCATCGAAGGACTTTGCGCCTCTGTGAACATCCTACGACCTAGCACTAAACACTTATGGCTACTCTCAATGTATCTGAGAGCGGCTTTGTGGAATCGATCCGATCGAGCCATTGCACTCTATAAGCGTTCGTTTCGGTCGCAAGGAAGGATGCGTTCGTCTCACATTTAGCAGGCAGTGCGCATCGTCAGCTTGTGGAGGATCACCGGGAGGCGGCGCCAGATGGCGCCACGTTCCCGTCAACAGCGCGCGCTCCTTGCTCGCCATGGCCAACCAGCGTGCTAGGAGCGACTGTTGGCGGTAAGCCGTAGCGCTCTATGCTAAATGTGTCTGATATCTTGCGCAGGCTGTCATACCGTAGCAGTATCTCGCGCTCGAGTTCGGATCCATAAGTAAGGGAACGTCACTGATCAGTGCTCCCTTCTGCGCCGTCGACGTGACGGTGAAGCATCGCTGGATCAGCTGGGCGTTCACATGGTTGTTGTAACCATGCAAACGGCGCTGTCAGCCTTGGCATGAACGAGTTACAGAGAACAGGCAACCATGGAGGGAAAACTTCCGCCACGTGCTAAGATAGGCTGTTTTTATTGGTCGCGCTGGGTGTCGTCATTGGGAGAGTGAAATGGGAATGGGAAGCTCCGCGAAAATCGAGTTGAGGGCAGCATTTTGTTTGCTTGTATTTTGAAATTTCTTAATTGAATAACTCCCGTTCCTATGCATCGATTCTCGTAATTCTTTTTGACTCAGCATATGTGTGACAAAGAATCCATTTGAAGCGTAACCGGCATCCACTCAAGCGGTGCACTGCAGCCCTTGCCGGGACCTTGCCGGAACCGCACGCGTAAGGTTCGAAAACCACGAAGATCTCACATCCTGGGACATATGCACAGAGACGCGCCGAGACTTGTTTGGGAAGCATGTTGGACGGCAGCTCGCCGCTAAGAAAGAACTTGCTGCTAACGCCCAAACGTCTACGGAACCTTACCTTTCCTATATTCAGGATGTCTTGGCGCTGCGCCGAAAAGTTGATCAAGAAATGTCCGAGGCAACTAAGGTGGGGCACATACTAAAAGGAACTGCTGACGACGCCTTCAACCTTCTCCCCTCCAAGGACTGCTCCACGGTTGATTCTGTCCTACAGGTATGCCGGAGATTCGGACAGGCCAATAACCAGGGAACTGCCCACCGTTTTGACCTTTTACCAAACACAGCTGCCAGTTCCTCGTGCGAGGATCTACAGCCTTTACGGCAGCCTTCTAGCCCCGACAACTGGACTCGGATAGTGCGCTGTGAACTAGAGGCCCTGGCTCTCGTTCCCTCCACACCGCCTTTGGCGGAAAACACGATGGCCACTATATCTCTCATTCAGGCCGTTGTTCGACAGGAAGTTGCAAACATGGGCATGCCCTCTAGCCGCACAATGGAAAACCTGGGTTCGAGCCCCGTCCCTCCTGTCGTCGCCACGCCTACGCCCACCATCACCTTCATGGCCCGTTATCGCTACCGTAATCCTGCGGAATGGCGCAACCCTGACGATCGGCCCATCTGTTTCACGTGCTCGCGGGTCGGTCACATCTCTCGCCATTTCCGCAGCCATTGGTACTCTCATCGCCGACCGTTGTCCTACGTTGTTCGTCGTGCCAACTACGGACCCCGACTTTTCTTGTGGGGCTGTGAGTCACCCCGCTCCGAGACCAGCTCATTGGTCCATCCGTTCACCTTCGCCGAAAACCCGCCGTTTTTGCGCCCTCTTCCTCGCCGCAGCTCTTCCCCATTTTCCGCCGAACGCTTCACGGGAAACTAGCCGGTGCAGCTCCCGGAGGTGACGCTGCATTCATGCCTCGGACTGCAAATCCTCTGCTCGTCCCTGTAATCTCCTTGACGTCTTTGTGGATGACGTTCTTGTCCCAGCCCTCATGAACTCTGGTGCCCGAGTAACCGCCCTTAGCTCACCTTTTCGCCGCCGCCTCAAGAAAGTTATGACCCCTGCCACTTCGCCAACAGTTCGCGTCGCCGATGGCAGTCATCACATTCCGGTTCTGTTCACCGTCCTTCACCAGAGCCCTCACGACGTGATCCTCGGTCTGGGCTTTTTAACTGCCCACTCTGCCCTTACTGACTGCTCTAGCGGCCTTCTTCGAGAAGACTTGCCCGTAGGCTCTGATGCACCATCCAGCCCTACCCGCTTTCGCTCCACACGGTTCACTCGCCTGTCCCCTGACTCTGTCTGCCTCCCTATGTTTCCACCTGTTCCTGACGGTGACAACGTCGCTCCCCAATACTGATGTTTTTCTACACCATAATGTCATTTTCCCGCACCTCGTCGTGCGCGTCGTAGCGGCTCCTGGCAAATCTCTGCCGACGAAAGGGACCGTGAGAAGACCGCTTTCGTCGCCCCAGACGCTCTCTACGATTTTAGAGTAGTGCCCTTGGCCTTTGTAACGCCCCTGCCACATTTGCACGCATGATGGACTCGCTGTTGCGCGGCTTTAAGTGGACGAGTTGTCTATGCTACTTGAACGATGTGATCGTTTTCTCGCCCAGATTTTACAGCCACCTGCATCGACTGTCGTCCGTCCTTGCGCTCTTCCACCACGCCGGCCTTCAGCTTAACTCAAAGAAATGCAGTTTTGGTCACCGCGAATATAAGAGTTCTCGGCCACTAGGTTAATGCTGCTGGCGTTCAGCCCGATCCCGAAAAAGTCCGCTGCGTCAGCACCTTTCCCACTCCCCGTTTGCCAAGTGACGTAAGCAATTTCATCGGGTTGTGTTCCTATTCTCGCCGTTTCGTCCCCGATTTCGCTGCAATCGCCCACCCTCTCACCAATCTACTGAAGAAAGATGTTCCCTTCTCTTGGGGCGCTGAGTACGCTGACACTTCAAGCCTCGCTGCTGTCCTCACGAACCAACCTGTCTTGGCGCGCTTCGACCCTTCCGCCCCTATGGAGCTTCGCCCACACGCCAGCGGTCACGAGATTGGCGCCCACGTTGCTCAGCGGCAACGCGGCCACCACTGCGTGATCGCCTATGCCAGCCCACTCCTTTCTTCACCGGAGAATTACTCTATCACAGAGCGGGAGCGCCTGGCCGTCGTTTGGGCCATTGTGAAATTACGCCCTTACTTGTTTGGCCCCCTTTTACTGTTTTAACCGACCACCACGCTTTGTACTGGCTCTCTTCCCTCAAGGACCCTACTGACAGCCTTTGGCGCTGGGCGTAGCGCTTGCAAGAGCGCACATTTCCTGTCGGGCACAAATCCGGGCGGTTTCATCAAGATGCACACTGCCTGTCCCGTCATCCGCATGACCCTCCTTCCTCCGCAGACTGCCTCTGACGCCTGTGTCTTATCTATATCGACCTTCTCACACATTGCCGACAAACAGCGCCTGGATCCCACATTACGCTCCATCATCGTCCGCCCTGACCCTTCCCTTGCCATGTTCGTCATTGACGGGAGCACACTGATGGCGCTGAGCTCTTGCTTATCATCCCTCAGCACCTGCGTTCTACCATCGTCGAATAATTTCACTATGCTCCGGCGGCTGGTCACCTTGGTGTCGCGCGTACGTACGCCCGCGTTCGAATGCTGCGCACCAACCGATCACCCCTTTTCACTTGGTAGCTGGTCTCTGGCTGAGATTGTCATGCTGAGTCGAGGGTAGCTTTGAGACCGAGACCGCTACCCCGACGTGCTCCAAGGGTGTCTGGGAGTACACGCTAAAGTGCGCGAAGTTAACAGTAACAGCAAAGAGCCTCTGAACCGTAACATATGAAGTTTATTTAAAACAGCCACCAGCCTCAAACTCATAAGCCTTGAAGCTTGAAAACTAAGGGTTTTTTTTTCTATTGGTTGTTCTGTTTCCCGCGCACCCACGATTTCTGCACCGCTTGTGAAAACTGAGGATCGTGTAGGTTAAGAATGACCACCTCCGCTTGCGTGGCACATGACCTGAAACGGGGCAAGCCTAGTGACTCAGCTGCGTCCACGGTAGACTTTGTCGACGATCTCGGCAGGATACCGCTATCAGGATGCTGTCTCATCATCCAATCTTAGTTCAGAAGGCAACGAAGACGCGAGGAGCGTCCCAGAACATCGCTGGCAGCACCGTGCTTAGTTTCTTAATTTGGACCGTTTTGCTCTACTCAGCGGATGTTTTTGGTTTGGTTTTTAGAGGGTTTAAAGTCCCAAAGCGGCTCAGGCTATGAGGGACGCCGTAGTGGGGGACTCCGGATAACTTCGACCGCCTGGGATTCTTTAACGTGCACTGACATACACAGTACACGGGCCTCTAGAATTTCGCCTCCATCGAAATTCGACCGCTAACAGTACGCTCTTCAAAACATCCGGTAAAACCGCCGTTCTGGATCAGTGGTTATGGTGCCCGACTGCTGACCCGAAAGTCCTGGGTTCGATCCCGACCGCCGCGCACGGTATCTAACTCAGGACTTTCGGGGCAGCATCCGGGATCAAACCCACGCCTTTTGTGTCAGCAGTCGAGCGCCATAACCACTGATCCACGGTGCCGGATTTGGGGGAGTTTTTGAAAAAGGTACTGACATTATCGATGTATTTTCGCATCAGTAGGATTTTCACATTATTCGGACAGGACTTGATACCACCTACGCTTCGAAGGGTTCGGCCGACTATTTCTCCCTCTGAAGGGAAGAAATATAGGGTCTAAAGTGATTGTGTTCTTGATGGAGAACTACGAGTTAGAAGTGATTTCTTTTTCAAAAGTACTGTCTATGCCATAGGAAGATATTCTTATTTTACAACTTCTTTAAGTTTCTTTTTCGTTTTGGACACAAGCATATCTTTCCAGGTTCTGTTCAAACTTTATTTAAAACTTTCATTTCGCAAATAAAGTAAACTAATAAAAACAAAACACTTTAACAAGCTCTTATTATGTGAGGGTGTTTATTATCTTCATTTTGATATTTTGGATTGAAAAGGGCCACAAATGGGCTTCTACCGCACGAGGCGGATTTAACGTTGTTGACGGCGGAACTTATCGCTAATCCATCAGAGCAACGGTGGTCAAGACCCCTTTCCCAAGCATCTCACCCAGAAGAGCCGAGCACCAGGCCGAGGGAAATCTTGTGCCCATTAATACCGGTGGGTACCCGGCGGCACTGGGGATCGAACCCAGCACCTCCCGAATGCGAGAGGATGCTCTACCACAAGGATTATCTTCATATCATCATATCATTTTGATATTTTGGATTAAACTTTAAGCCCTCTGATATTTTAAGCTCTTGAATCAACAGAATGTAATGAAAGCTCAGGAAATAGGGCCGTTTTTCCCACGGTAAGGAAATAATTAGTTGGAAGTAAATATATGTGAATTGCATAGAAGAGATAAGGTTCTTTAATTTGCACGAATATACGCTGTCGCAGAGTAACGCTAAGAAAAGGCAAAAAAACGAATATAAAATAGACCGATAACATGAACAAAAACGTAAATTGTAAATTGTGGCGTTTGACGTCCCGAAGTGTCACACGGGCTATGATGGGAAGCAGTAGTGGATGATTCCCGATTAATCTAGACCACCTGGACTTCTTTAACATGCTCTGACATCGCACAGCACACGGGTGTGTTTGTATTTCGCCTTCATCGAAATACGGCTGCCGCGGCCAGGACCGAACCCGCGACCAATGCTTCGAAAGCAGAACGCTAAAGCCACTAAGGCACAACAGCTGGTCAGAAACAATAAAGAAGTACACTCTGTAACCTTTGAAATGCTTTACCAGTTTATCATGAAGTGAATGGCGGTTGGATGTGAAAGTGAATTGTTCAGAAAGATCATTCAAATATTTGTTGGCACGAGGCAACCCAGCTTAATTGAAAGCTTTTGTTCCCAGTTAGATCCGCTTAAAACTGAAAGCAATATGAAGTCGTCTAGTCATGTCCGAAGGTCGTCGGATCAGCAAGGAATGTGCCGCTGTGTCATGGATACATCTGTGATTGAGTTAAAAGGGGGACAGTGATGCGCGCGTCCTACGATTCGAGTGAAATGTGTGGTGTGATGTTTTGTTAGAATTTCTTATCTTCTCTTTTCAATTCAAGGTCGGTGATTTAGTGCGTCAGAAAATTCTTTTCAATTTTCTAGGGTTTGGCATAGTAAAACCAGGACAGGAGAAAAGTCATTAGCATGTGCGAAAAGTTCGGGTCGCAAGCCCGCGAGGTGTACTGCGCAGTGCAATTCCTTTCTCTCACTGCTAGCGACATACTGTCGATTCACTAGGCATTGTAACAGGACGGGCACTTGCGAACCAAGGATACCAAGCGACAACAGGAGAATAGCAACATTCTGGAACTATACCGATAAAGTAAGTAAGTATACACCGAGAACGGAAAGCTAATAAAGAGCGAATTTAGTCAGACACTTAAAAAAGCATTATTGGCACACAAATACGTAGGTTACATTATTGATCTGAAAACACCGCGTACATTTGACAGGTTACTCACATGATTAGATTAACACCACAAATAACAACGAAGTAATGAAATAAAATATTTCTTTAGAATGTTGTTACTAACCTTGGCTGAGGCTTGAAATCTGTTGTTAGGAGCGCGAGCAATTCTGTACTAATTTTACAGGCATGTCGAATATCAAGCACCGGTAGCAATGGGAGGAATGTTTTTCATCTTATTATTGTAAGTGAACAAAAATGAATATTTCTAAAAATAAGTGCGGTATGAGCACTCTATTATTCTCCCTGAATGCTAATGGCGTATCGGTCTCTGCTCTGAAACAAGGATTCTAGATTTATCAACAAAAAAAAAAACACTCAGCGACCAACGCAGCGTTAACGCGAGAAAATTGGCATGTACGAGGGTGGCACTGGTGAACACTCTGAGCCTCAGGTTACACCCACATAAATAGTAACAAAAGTAAAAGACTGAACGGCCGCTGCCGTTGCTCGGTTGGCAGAGGACCGAACGCGAAATTCGGAGGTCGTGGGTTAGGATCCCACCGGCAGCATGTGGTCGTTTCTTCGTCTACTTCCTTATCAACTACCTTCAAGCGATAAAATAATAAACTACTAATCTCTAGGGCTGTGCGAATAGTGCTCTTTCCAAAACGAAGCATTTTGAAAGGAGCACGAATATTGTAGCTAAATACCGAATCGAATATTAGAACTAAAATTCGCTGCTTGTGCGAATATTCGCACAGAACGAGCAATCGTTCGAAACATTGAAGCGACACTTGTGGCACTGCTCGTGTACGATGCCATCTGTTTAAAAGCTGTGAAGTTGGAGCTATTGCTGCTAAAAGACGGAACACTCATCTCAACTAACGGATCGCAGCGCGAAGTCGCTATTATATTAAATCTAAGACAACCAAGTCATAGGAAAACTACCATTTGCTTGGTTTGGTCAAGGACGCTTTTCTTAAGAATTGCACTCCAGAAGAGCCGAGCACCAGCCCGGAGGAACCCTTGTACCCATTAGAAAACCGGTGAGTACCCGGCGGCCCTAGAGCCGCACCGCAAGAACTGAGACTAGTGGCAGTTACGTATGAGCCATGGCCTCCGAGATCGAGCTTCAAGGCAAGGTTTTTCTGAAATTGCCTCACCCCTGCCGCGCGTTGTCCAGTCTGAGAGGCCTTGCACAAGCATCATGAACGCCACAACGAAAATGGGCTGCGTCGAGGCGCTCCGCCATAGTTTTTACGGAAGGATCGTCCGCTGAGTCGGTCTAGGCCGTTTCGTCGAATAAAAATACGGCGGCCCTTATTCGAACCTCCTGCCATTGTTGGAAAAGTATTCGAAGAGTTGAGAACATATTCGATTTGTTTCAAATAATTTTTAAATATACCGTTTGATTCGTTCGAATAACCGAATAGAAGGATAATCAAATCGATACTCAAAATTTCCAATTATTTGCACACCCCTACTAATTTCACACTGATCAAAACCACAAATAAAAAACAATAGAAGATTCCATTATTCTCCTTGCTTTCGTGAGTGCTCGCTTTCTTCGTAAGTCGTCTGAGCTCCTCGTTTCCGTTCCGCTGTCTGCACGTAAGCCAGCCTTTCTCGAGGAATTTTATCTATGCCCAAGAAGTACGCGGACAAGAAGCATAGAAACGAATACAACACAACGGGCACGTTCGTTTCACCGCCTCTTCTCCTCGTCATAATCGCGCTGCCTTAATTTCTCTCGAAAATGCGCCAACTACCCCGCAAGAACTTTCAAATAGAGGTAGCCTTCCAGACACACGGGGTGATTAGGTATGAGAAGACGGGAAAAAGGAATCTGCGGTGATAAGCGGGAGTGGAGGAGGGCAGAGAGAAACGACAACTAAGACCGCTTCATAAAGAAGACGCATGCGAAGAGGCTTTCAAACACTAACAGTACTGGACACGGTGTGCGCAACGGAGAGTCAAGTGCATGGACGATGCATGCAGAGCGGGCGCCGTCCCTGAGTAAGGGAAATCCACGAATCCCGAGTGGTTCACTAAATAACCGGCGCGAAGCGGCAGCGCTAGGTTGTGCCTTAGCACAAGAGCACGCAATATGGTCCCGTACCGAACGGGGTACATAAACTGCCGAGCCACCAGGAAAGGTCACTTGAAGGAGAGCGCGGGCTCACTCCGGCGCGCGCCATGGCCGCTGCAAAGCGAGAAAGCCGCACAGGAGACATGCGCGGCAGCGCGCGAGCAGCGGTGGGGGAGCGCCGGGAAGGCCGCAGAGATGGCCGAAAGCAGGTCATGGGAGAACAGAAGTTCGCGTGGTTCTCTGTATCTCTCGAGTAGAGCGTCGCAATCACGGCACAATGCACGCAGATATAGCGTGTCATATTTATTAATATAAACAGTGCGCACGGAAAGGGTTCGCTGCAGCACGAAGGGGGGAAGCCGCCTCTCTGCGGGCCGCGCACACCCGACGCGAACGCGGAGGAGCCGACGATCAGAGCAGCGACACGTACGCAGCAGAGGGAACGAGGAGGCAGCCGCCGCCCTCGGCAGCTCATCAGACGACGGCCGATCGGAGCACCCCGCAAGCGGCGAGCATTCTTGCGAGGGGGTCGAGGGTAGGTGCAACCGTGACTGCAGGCAATGAGGGCTATGCAGTGTTCTACGAGCCAATCCTTTTCAATCCAACTGATTCGTTCGCAGTAGGTCAGACTATTCAACACTGTGTCGAAAATACATGGCGTAGCATGCAACTGAATCGAAAAGAAATGAACTCACGGCTACTGATGCTGGTTTCACGGTCGGAGAATGCGCAGCAGGTCGAGTCACACGGCGACATACACTCGCCTTCGCGAGGGAACAAAGATTTCGAATAAGCCTCACGTGACAATCGTGGAGGATCATGGGAAATTAGTTCCACACACAGCCATATCACATGGTGTCACAAGTCACGTGGTGGACGAGCGGTAGTTTCTAGTTGATCTCTTCGTGATGCCGTAGTGATCCGTTTCGTACGTTTGAGGGCGTTGCTCTTCCCAGTAGCCGCTCAAATTAGAAGCGCACACGCAACATACACGGCGCATAAAACCTCGACCAGGTTGTTAATGAAGCTCTGTTAACGTGCTGATCGCAATTAGGACGAGTTTCCACTCACGCAAGCATTATAAGAGAAAACTCGACTTTTTTTTGTGTCGCGTGGTTAAGCGGTTGTTAATGACTTCATGCGTGTTCGGGAGTGGAGGGAAGACGTGCACTACTGTCTCTACCCTTGGTGCAACTTTTCTCCCTAGTGCAAACATATAGACGGCGATCAACATTAAAATTTTACTGATTTAATGAAATTATGCCCTGATTAAGACGTGAAATGCTCCTCTGCGATATTAGATATGCGGCCGGGAACACAAAATGGGATGATAGTTGTCACCGTCAGGCAACAAGTTCCCCCACGTATATTAATTAATGAACTTTTCGCCATTCTGGCTAGCGTCAATGCTTTTACTCGAAAAATAGAGGCGGTCACATTTCTATTCTATACACCATTTGGTAGAATTCTTCCAGAGCACGCGTTTTGAGCTAGTTGCAACCAAACTTTCCACTAATTTCGCATAATTCCACATGCAAGGCAGCGGCCGTCGACGCGAAACATCTCTCAAGCCTGATGCAGCTGTCGCTTCGGGCGTTTCTTCTTTTTCGATAGCGAAACTGAAACTGAAACAGTTATCGCTTTCGCCCATCATTACGGGCTGTTCGAACAGGAAACTCCGCGTCATGCCGATAGGGGTCCGGCGCCGATCGTTACCGCCTTGCATGTGCAATTACGCGAATCGAGCTGAAAATACATTTGTAGGCGAATGGCGGAACACGCGGCGTGCTAACAAAATTCTAGCCAGATGAATTTTCAAGGAAATCGACTCCAACTTAGGTGAAATTGAATCATGCTCTCCTAACTGTTACCGAGTGCCATGTTACCGATAGCGTTACCGTAGACCCCACCGCCCACCGCCAATCCTTATTTGCAGATCGCCTCGGCGGCGACAGATGGCGCCAGGCACCCAGCACCTGCACTCATGCCTCCCGCATGGGGACCAATCGGCGCGTTCTCACTGGCAGTGGGCGGGATCCCGTTACTCTGGTAACGGTAATGCTGTACACGGTGTGCTAAAGGTGTCATAATTCCTCTGTAACAATGCACCACCGTGGTCGCATAACTTATTCTGAACGCCTAACCTTAGGAAATATTTAAAGCTTAATTTTGATCACTCTGTAAACCAAGCGTCAAATGAAACGTCAAGCCAATGAAAATGGAAACAGCAAAATTGGCATATTTCAGCTAAAGGAGCATAGTGACTAGATTTTCTGTTGTACGCTGCAAAAGCCAAAGCGAGGAAGTTTTTATGAACCGAGCCTATATTTCTTCTACATAACTTAATGTTTTTGCTTTCTTGCGTTCCTGTTTTGTTTATCCTCTTCATGTTCAAGCTGGCGCTCATGGTGCATGGTTGGGTATCAGAACAATGCCGGCGTGGAGCTCGCTGCCGCAATCTGTGCCGGCAGCGGCTTGCCGCGCCTCTTCCCGCTTGTGTCGCAAGCAAAGCAACTCCAGCCGTAACCAGTTCAAGAATGTCGTCGAGGTACACTTCAGTAGAAGAACGTAAACACGCAAACTATATTTCAATACAACTCAAGAACAAAGCGACTTTTTCCCGACAAAGGACCCCTTTCCAACCGCGTCGCCCAATTCCCATGACCCTGCTATATTTAGCGTGACAATGCAGGCAGTGCCAGATAAAAGGGAATAGTCGCCCGGAATAGTGGAAGTGTGTCCTTCGTTGCGGAAAGGCCGCTTTGTACTTGAGTTGTATCCGACTGTAATAGAGGCTGTTGCGACTGGTGGTTCAATTCTCATCATCGTTGTGCGGTCAGTGACGGGAAAGAAGGCTGTCTGAAGGAAGGGCATACCGTGCTTTGCGAAAAGAATTTCGATACAGTCTCTACCAGGACATAACACTGGAGTTTGGTGCGGGTGACAAAAGCATCCTGGCAGCTCGAGAACGGTCCTCGCCAGGTGAGGGACGCCGGTCCCCCTCACGGTGCGACTCTCCCCACGGGTTTTTCACCCTTGCTCTATATAGGTTTATAAAACTCGCCGTAGGACGCCCAGTAATGCCCTGGTCCACTCCCGCTTCTGTGGTGCGCCCAGCACGCTCCGACTATCCCCGAGCGCCGACTGGGAGGCAGACATCGTGGCCCCGCCGAACTGATTCGCTTAGCTCCAAAGCGGTCCGCATCCCCCGCGGAGCGGTTGCCTCCATGACAAAGCTTAAGGAGGCTATTATGCTTCGCGCTCTGTAGATTCAACGAGGTAGCGTTAAGATTTAGCGTTGTCCACAAAATATGGTGTCGTACGACTCCGGCAGGTGGTGCCCAGAGAGCAACCTAGGAGACAGGTGCGCCACCTAGGTCGCGAGACCTTGCGTCGTCATCACACGTGCCCAACGGATAGTGAGCAAACTGCCCAATCGTCTCACCCTTGCCCTACATCACCAATGCCCTGCTACCTCGGACGCCGTGATACGGCTGGCTGCCCCGCATGCCTACGCCGATAGGGGCACATATACATTCTTATATTAATGCAAAGCTGCCCTCGTATATCGTTACCCTCCTCACGGGCTCGGCGGATCACCCATGTGCGTGACTTCATTTTGTCCCCATCGAAATGCAGCCGCCGCAACCGAGGTTCGGTCCCACGAATTCCCACGAATATGGGCTCCGTAGCCGAACGCCATAGCCTATGAGCCGTCGCGGCTGTTAGAGGATAAGGAGTGTATAAGGTATAGACAGGGTAATGGATTCAGAAGTTCCCTCGTCCAATGTTGCGTGGCAAGACATTGTATTGTGGCCTGTGGTCCCGCTATGTCCTGGAACAATTTACGGCCCAGACGGCTCCGAGGGAGCTGGCTTCGTTGCAGACGCTGTGCATTGGTTAACTGAAAACGCGTCCTCTTCGGACACTTAACATGTGTACTAGGGCCGAAAAGCCCTTCTGACTCCTACACCCTCGCCCCCTTTTCTGGATGGCACTAGAGCTGGCCTTATTTTGTCAACGAAGGGCGCTTCATTTGGAGAACCCTAGGCTTGGTTATGTGTTCACGGCTTCCGGAAACGCGACTGCCAATCATCGAGGAATTCTTCCAGCAGCGAACGAAAAGAGCATCTCGTGGAATCAGTTTCGACCTCCCAAGCAAACACTACAAAATTACTCTTGAGAAGAAATTACATTACTAATTATTTTCCTAAAAATCTCGAGTTTAATTAAATTCAATGAGAAAAAATTGCTGTTAATAAGTAATGGCAATAGTTTACAGTAAAAGATATGCGAAGCTGCTTGGAGGTCTGGCAACGCCGCGCCCGCAGATTCTGGTTGCCATCTTGGCTCGTCTTCCCGTCGCCGTTTTCTATTTCATATCCGTCGTCGCTTTAATTGCCATTGATCTGGAGAAAAACCAACGGCCGCATTTCCAATGGCAAGAGCTGCACTCTTCTCGAACTCTAATAGTCCTCATTCATTTGTAGCCAAAGTTACAGACGTGTATGTCTATGTTGTCTCCGTTTGGCGGATTAGTGCCGAACTTTGCTGTAAGCTTCGCAAAGTAACCACGCCAGTTGCGAACTTTTCCCTCCGTAATTCCAGCTCGCAACGCATCCATCCTCTTGCGACGTGCACCTTCTCATCCAGGACGCTCTCCTCACCAGTGAACTTCTCGCGCTGTCGCGTTGCTTTCACGACGTCAACGTGGGTACGACTTCCTCACGACTAACTATCGACAGACTTCACTGCACTTCAGCTAAGCCGCATGGGCATCGCGGGTGTTTTTGACTGGCCACTCCTTACTGGCGGATGATTTAACACCGACGACAATCAAACGCTTCGGTTGCGAGTTTTTATGTCTCAATTTCACAACGTCATAACAGCCAGCAACGTTCTACAGCCGACATCAAAAGCAGCAGATGCATCAGGCACTAGCCAGAAGTGGTTGAAGCACTTCACCCACCAAGCGACCTTGCTCGCCGTTCTAAACAACGGCACGAAAGATGAGCGCGACGATTGGAATGAATAAAAGCGAGCGAGTGCCAACAGTAGAGAACAGAAGCGTAAAATATAGAACGGAGTCCTTCTGAGAATCGGAATTCAAATACAGCACTTCACGGATACGAGGTTCCTATATGCTTTTAAGGCGGAAAATTTTTCTTTTGCATATACTATTTACCAATTTTTCACTTCTTTCCTAATGACAGCTAGACCCACTCATTAGGGTAAATTCGTAAGGCAGATCATACACAGGTTCACCGGTGGGATTACAGCCGCAGCGGTGGCTGAGCGGTTATGGTGCTCGGCTGCTGGCCCGAAAGACGCGGGTTGGATACCGGCCGCGGCGGTCGAATTTCGATGGAGGCGAAATTCTAGAGGCCCGTGTACTCTGCGATGTCAGTGCACGTTAAAGAACCCCAGGTTGTCGAAATTCCCGGAGCCCTTCACTACGGCGTCTCTCATAGCCTGAGTCGCTTTGGAACGTTAAACCCCCATAAACCCAAACCTGTGTGATTCAAAAAGCAGCGCGGCTTTGTGGCCGTTGCTAGCCTCGCAATCTGAAAGTCTAGTGTTCAGTTACCTGCACCTTGGCAAGAAATTTTATCTTGCTCTGATAGCACGGTGGTCTCATCTGTGATCTTTTCGACCACTGCTCCCAGCCAACGCCGACGACGCCGGGATTCACTGCCGATGAGCCATCAAGTGCTTTCGCACTAAAAGGGAATGCTCCCTGATCGCCTGATCTCTGCCGTCAACGGCGAGTGGGCGAGAAACCGCATGTGCGATAGACGCTGCGTCACGCCGACTGCGCACGCAGCTACCGCGTGCCTTTCCTGGCGTAATTAGAGGTTAAGATCGCTGCGACCGGCCAGAAGAGAAGTTTAGCTCTCAGACAGTTCCTATCAAATACGAAAACGCAGACAGAAGACCAGCTCTGCCGTAAACACAGGAGTATTGAAGCACAAATCGTAAAACAGGTTTGATTACATCGTTCCGGCCGGTAGAGAAGATGGCAGAACAACATACCTGACCTGGTCAAAAAGCGGAGTTTTGTCACGAATGCGCTCCTTATCGGCTACGGTAGTCGTGGTCAATGTGTAAAATATATTAAGAACATGGCGCGCGAACATATTAACAGCTTATGAAGCTGGTCACATTGTCCGTCGCACAGCGACACAAATGTGCGGAACACAAAATCATCATCATCATCATCAGCCTTAGTAAGCCCACTGCAGGGCAAAAGGCTCTCCCATTTCTCTCCAATTAACCCTGTAGTTTGCCAGCTGCATCCACCCTTTGCCTGCAAACTTTTTAATCTAACGCATCAACGTAACGCATCAGGCCATTTTGGACGCAATGGAAGCTGCTGAGATCGGAGGCCGCACGTTCAGCTGGATACGCAGCTATTTATCAGAGAGGTCGTTTTTCTTCCTGACTGCGGACGGACCAACGTCCTTATACCGAAATTCGCGCGGAGTCCCTTAGGGTGGAGTGCTGAGCCCAGTTCTCTTCAACCTTGCTCTCATGGGCCTGGTCGACGTATTGCCTCAATCTGCTCAGATCTCTGTATATGCAGATGATATCTGTATTTGGGCATCAGGGGTGACCCGTCCTCAAGTTCGTGCAAGACTTCAAAAGGCGGCATCGATATTGACATCTTATCTTCGATTGCATGGCCTGAACATTTCGACTGAAAAGTGTTCACTTGTGGCGTTCACACGCAAAATAATGTCACGCTACACCATTCGCAATAATGGTGAAGCCATTCCCTATGAGAGAAGGCACAGATTCCTTGGTGTTGTAATCGACAGGAACCTCTCGTGGAGTCCACATGTCTACGAAATGAGAAAGAGACTAATTGCGATTGTCGACGTCCTCTCCTTCCTCGGGGGAAAGTCCTGGGGCGCATCAGTGCACTCTATGCTGCAACTGTACCGTTCCCTATTTCTGGGCTACATGCGGTGCAGTCTTCCGATATTCAGTTCCATTAGAAATACAGATATTAAGACTCTTCAAAGTGTGCAAGGACAAGCTCTCCGTATCTGCCTTGGACTGCCTAAATGTGCATCAACAGCAGCAACTGTTCTTGTTGCCCGGGAACATCCTGTTACTACATACATTGCTGTTGACACCATGAGAACACATATTCGGCACCTCACACGGGTTCCCTGTCATCACCTCGCAACACTCCCAATAATTAGGCCGCGTACTGCATTCGGCAAAGTCATTGAAGCTCATCGCACATATCTTCCATCGGAGTTCACCCCTGCGTCAAGACCGTGCTCACCCTTATGGAGTCTTCATGAACCTCAGGTTCCCCTCTATATTACTGGAATTACGAAGAAAGCTGGTGTATCACTACCCGCTCTTAAACAACTGACATTGAATCACTTGCATTCTTACCATAGTCACCGCATACATGTTTACACAGATGGATCAGTTCACTCGACCAGTTCTGCGGGGTCAGTGGTGTTACCGGCCAGATCCATCTTCATGAAAGTGAAGACGACCTATCCAACATCTTCAACTGGTGCGGAACTCGCAGCCTTATGGGCTGCGGTAGAGTTCATCAGTCAAGAATCTCCACATGACTGGACGGTTTTCACCGACTCTAAAGCAGCCCTCCAAGCCCTGCAAGCTGCGCTACGCCGCGGGTCACAGGAACATTTTGTTGCTGAGATCCCTCTACTGTACCACGGCACCGTTTCCAACGGTCATGACATCATTTTTCAATGGCTGCCAGGACACTGTGGTATTAACGGTAATCAGCAGGCCGATGCGGCTGCGCGTTCTGCTCACAACGACGGACTTCCAGTGAGGATCACAATATCAAGACCTGACGCAGCGTGTGGGCTTCGCTCTTTGGCGCTGGAGCTCACAATTTTAGCGTGGAACACGGGAGAGTTTTGGAACCTCCGCCTCAAGGCACTGGATCCTGGACTGCGCTTTCGTCTTCCACGTAACTTAGCACATCGCGACGCAACATTGTTATGCCGTTTATGGATCGGTGTTGCTTTTACAAACCACTATGCTTTCCGGATGGGGATGGCCGACAGTCCTGCCTGTGAATGCTGCGGTTGTGAGGAGACCATCGCTCATATTTTCTGTGAGTGCATTGCATTTGCGAGTGCAAGACATACACTGTGTTGTGCCCTGGACCGCCTCGATCCTCGCCCATTAACAGAGCAAAAGATCCTCGGTCCGTGGCCACAGCAGTCGGCTGCCCTCAAGGCATACAGGGCACTCTTTGCCTACTTGAGAGCGACTGGATTGAGTGACAAATTGTGACAGCGTTGTGCGTGTACGTGTGTGTGTGTTATGCCTTTTTCCCCTTCTCTCTTCCCCCTTTTAGCCCCCTAATCGCTCTTCCCCAGTGCACGATAGCCAACCGGAACCCCTTTCTGGTTAACACCCCTGTCTTTCCCTCCTCCTCTTTATCTCTCTATTTTAATCTCATCCGCCCACCTAACCTTCTCCCGCTCCCTGCTACGCTTGCTTTCTCTTGGAATCCACTCCGTTACCCTTAAGGACCAGCGGTTATCTTGCCTTCGCATTACATGCCCTGCCCAAGCCCATTTCTTTCTCTTGATTTCGACTAGGATGTCATCAACCCGCGTTTGTTTCCTTACCCACTCTGCCCGATTCCGGTCTCTCAACGTTACACCTATCATTTTTTTTCCATGGCTCGCTGCGTTGTCCTTAACTTAAGCTGAACTCTTTTCGTTAGCCTCCACATTTCTGCCCCGTAGGTGAGTACCGGTAAGATACAGCTGTTGTACAATTTTATCTTGAGGGAAATCAAAATATAGAGGCAATTCCGATCCAGTTGTTCGACCGCAGTGACTGGCTATGTCGGGCAGTTGGTACTGACTGCTTGGAAAAGTGTATCTGTCCAAAATGCTGCAAACTGCCAGACGTCGAGCAGCATCGAGCAGGCGATACAAGTCATCTTGTTGACCGGATTATTCGCATGACATATTTGGATTAGACACACTGTCACCTTGACGATTCTCAAGGCTCCAAATTCGCACATGGACATCCTGTTGGCTATCAGGTAAAGCGTGGAAAGTACACTGTGCTAAGCTTCTGCATCGGGCGCCGCGGTGGTTCAGTGGTTACGGTGGTCTGCAGCTGCTGACCCGAAAGACGCGGGTTCGATCACGGACGCGACAGTGGCATTTCGATGAAGCAAAATTCCAGGGGCCCATGCACTGTTCGATGTCAGTGCACGTTAAAGATCCAGAGGTGGTCGAAATTCCCGGAGAACTGCACTACGGCGTCCCTCATAGCCTGAGTTGCTTTGGGACATTAAACCACATTAACCTGAGCTCCTGCATCGCATTCGTTGTACTATTGTGGGCAACAGTAAGAGACGCCCCCCCCTTCCCCCCCCCCCCCCGTCCAAGTTCCCGACCCATGCCTCTCTGCATGGGGGTTCCATCTGACAAAGCAGAGCGACAGCGATTGGAAGTTGGAGGGGAACTGGAAGTCTGTTACTTTTGCCGGCGATAGTATACGCACTGCTAAAGTTTTCAGCACAGCAGCAGGTGCGAACTGGTTGCGGATGGGGCGAGGTAGGGGGGTGTACAGACAGGGGGTACAGCGTGTTGGATCTTGAAAGTGCAGAGGGGTCTTGCTCCAGTGCTTTTTTGTTAAAGAAAGTTGGTTTCGCTTTAGACCACATTGAAGCTTGGAGCGTGTAGATGGGAAAAAATTCGGCATTGACACTCAAGACTTCATCCGTGTGGGAATGCGAACGCATCACTGTCCCCGGGTGCATTGATACCCACTTGAAAAAAGATGTCGCGCAAAAGATACGAGCACGGGAGGTAGACATGTCAAAGACGAATGCTACTAACAACTGGCTTTATTTTCCGTAACAGTTATCAATATATGGGTGTACACGTCGCATGCGCACACGACACTAGGGCGGCTCTGGGCTTCTTGACAGAAAAAAAGGGGGAAAAATAAAAGGGGGAAATTTGATTACATATCTACAATCGCAAAAAAGAATCAGTATCAAAAAGTATAATCTGCGAAAAAAAAGGAAAGGGGGGAAACACGCAATGAAAATGAACCTACAGAAAACGCCTAAAGAAAAAACAGGCACGCACGAAAGAGGCGGTGTTATGCTTACAGAAAACTTTCCAGAAAAGCGCGCTCGGAGGAGAACGAATTTATTGCCAAGTCGACAGAAGATAAGGGGCAGGGCATGCAAAGATATGCTTTGCACCAATCCCATATCGCACTGACCGGCACGTCATCGCACGACAACGAGTATGTCAACTATACTGGAGTGTGCGGCCGCCACAAGGCCGCCGCAGTCTACAGAATGCCGACGGATAAAGACAGCAATGGAAAGTTCTGCGCGCCTAAACCCAGAGACGGAGGCCAGTTGGGACGAAAGGCGCCAACTGCCGTTCGCGTCAAGCACCCTGTACCAGTAGATCTGAAAAAGGTCCTCATGTCGCTTCCAGACGAAGTCCTAATTGTCATACTCGGTCTTCTAGACTGGCACCACGGGATGAACATGCAGTCAGTGTGCAGGCGGCTTAAGGAGCTTGTGAGCGACGGCCCTTGGTTGCGCAGAGCACGCTTCACGACCTGCCGACCGTCTTCACGACCGTAATGTTGCAACTGCGGCCTGAAGCCATCAGCGAGCTCGACGCCAGCCACTACGTGCTCGCCAATTCCCAAAGGCTGGCGGAAGGGATTAGTCTCTGCAAGAACATCGTCGTGTAGCGCTGCGTCCACACCCGTCTCCTACCCTCGGGTCTGTTTCGACTGCTCCGAGACAACCTGCCAAGACTAGAGAGCCTGTACTGGTCAGTGCTAGAAGAACCGCTCGATGTATTCCCTCTGCCCACCGATGGCGCTGGAGAACTGCAGCAGTGCAAATGTTCAGCCGTGTCTGCGACTCTAACGCGAATGTACTTTGAAGCGATCTCCGAACTCGCTAGCATCGAGTTTGTCGAAAATGCACTGCAGCATTGTCACCGGCTCCGGTTCCTCCATTTCCACGAGCGAGACGGCACGGTCTCTGAAGTAGCACGCAGGATTCTCGCCGCATACGGAGTTGGAACGCGCAAAAACTTCCACGAGATTACGTTCACCAGCGAATACCTGCCCAGCTACGAGAAGCTGCATGGGTACCTTTCCGCGGTGAAAGGGAACCTTCTAACAGACTTCAGCGGGTGCGTCGAGGTGTACAAAAATGTCACTCTGAAACTGAGCAATGGACCTAGCTTCAACTGCATCACTCTCGCCGAACTGGATTCGACCACCGGCATCAAGAGCCACAAGCAGCTGACGGTCTTCATTGCAGAACTCCGGAAGGAAACGATTTCTCGCCTTATTAAGGCAACGCGCGGTAGGACATGCCGCCATCTGAAGGCCCTTACGCTCATCTCGCTGCTCGACACAGGGTACATGTTTAGGCACGATAACGTCCAGAACCAGGCTGCCCTATGCAACTTCATCAGATCATGCGTTGCCTTGACAGAGCTGAACCTCACGAGGTTTCATTTCACCGAGGACTTCAACTGCTGTTCCGTGATCGCCACTGGAGGCCTCGACAACCTCCGGTCCCTGGCTCTAGTTGCTTGCGCGCTTTGCAATCCAACAGGCCTGCAATTGCTCAGTCAAGCGCCTTTCAAGCTGCGAGAGCTGGACATCCGTTCTACCCTTAACCAACCAGGAGCCAAGGTGGAGTGCGACGTCTGTGAACGCCAGAGCACCTGCGACGACACCTCGCGTGCTTCCCTCCGTCTTCTTCGGCACCTGACGCGTCTGACACTGTACGAACTTGATCATACCCGCACGCTGGACTTCTTGGTCGGCTGTGGCTCGCTCCAGGAACTTCGACTCCGGAACATGGGCATGTGGCTGCCCGGTTGCCACCAGGACATGCCACCCATCGCCGACTTCTGGATGCAGCTTCGCACACTCGTGCTGCAGAGTTTCTTCGACCCCATAGACTTCACCTTCCTCAATAACGTTCCCGTGGCTTCGAACCTCACACACATGTGCGTGGGAATAGTGGTCAAAAAGTCTTCCGCGGAAGCCCTCACAAGCAAGCTCGCGCTGGCCTGCCCAATCGCATGCATCATTCACCTCCACAGAATGAGCTTAGCGTCAAACCTGCGGCAAGCCGCTCACTATGTTTACTCCCGGTTACATCGAGGAGACAACATAATTGGTGATACGATCAAGTTCGGCATTTCTCCGCTGGATAGGATCAGACTGTGTGCTTTCGGTGACTGCATCGGGGCAGCCAAGCAGTACGGGATCAAGTAATACGATCGCCTTTGGCGTGATACGGAATGCGGCCTTGCTATTTTTCATCCCGCATGTGAATGTGAGCCGTGGCTACATGCACCTATCAGGCCACCAAAAAGCAAGTGCGCGTAATTTCAAACAGATGGAACGCTCAACAGACGAGGAGGCTTTCAACTTGCCTCAAACACGCTGTGCGCGCCACTTTTCACATTCTGGTTCATCCGAAGACAATGACAAACCTTTGTAGTGATATACGCGGGAGCAATTAGACTGCATACAATGGAAGTAATCAAGTTTTACATCAGTACTGCCTTTCATACTGTTGTTTACTTGGGGCATGGCAAAACTGATAGTTTTATGTGTAAGGCACTTTTATGTCGTAGCCTTGATCATTTTCACGTGTTGCATTTTAAACTGACGACTACTGATTATGTCAGTGGATAAGCGGCATGTCATTGTACCTCGGTAATGTGATGGAATTGTGTCATGAGGTCTTGCACTATGCTGCGTTTTTAACGCTTTTACCCGCTAACGAGAGGTAATAAAATGTCTTCAAATGCGAGAGAATTTGTTGTCTATTTGTGGCGTGTACAGAAGCTATCACCAGAGCGCTTCCGCACGAAAATGACTATTCGAAAAAAAAAATCGCTGTCATTGCTGCTCGAACCCTGCCGCTCTGTGTGCGAAGCGGGCGCGCAACGACTACAGCCACGAAGGGTTTTCGTTTTTTTTTATTGCTTACGAATAGTGCCGGAAAGAAAAATCTGAGTATGCTGAAGCCATAAAACACCAGGCTGTGTACGAGCCCACCATACGCCACAAAGCGTCGTTGGTTCATGCGTGGTAGATCGGCACGCAGTGAACGCGTTGTGGTGTGTACGAAGGTAAAGTGTGTTGGGGATGTGTACTGGTGTTAGACAACTATTACTTTAAAAAAAGAAAGTTGTTGATGTTTAAACGCAAATGGTGTCCGATGTTTCCATTGAAACAGGCTGCAGTGCTCTCCAGTTTTTGTACCCCGGCTTAGGTAGTGAAATCTCTTCCGCATAGCGAAAAGCAAGAGTTGCGGTAGCACAGAAAGAAAATTGATTCCATAATACGCCTTTCGATGATACATGATGCGCCATTGCTTTAACGCTGTGCGGAAAGGCGCAATATAACCCGAGCAAAGCACACGAAAGACCGAACGGGTGCAGGTAAATTAAATTGGCTGACTGCACCTTTTTCCGCAACGGAAACCGTGCGCGCACGCGCACACAGAAGACAAAACGAATGTCATCGTGTAAAGAGGCCCAGATAAAATTGAGCAAAGAGAAACCATTCCATTCTGCGCTTATTCAGAGGCATTTCATTTTTTTTTTTTACCAAAGGCAGGTCACCAGTCAAAGCCGAATCTGTTTTTTTGGTCGCCAAAGCAGGTTGTGCGAAAGTACTCCTGGGAGCAAAAGTTTCCGGGACGCGATTTCTGGGGAAAATGTTTGTTGCAGATCGACCTCGCTACCCAGTCGCCTGATATTGTGAAGAGAGGATGGAGCATTTAGGCCTGTAATGCCTTCATACCATATCAGGCGACTGGGTGTAGCGAGGTGGATCTACAATAAATATATTTTCTAGAACTCACGTCTCAGAAACTTTTGTCTTCAGTAGTAACTGAGAAGGAGCGATTCCTTCCCGCTGCTTATAATTATGCTTTCCAGGTTCTCAAGAGGAAGGGCAGGTCTGACCGGAGAAATCCCTCAACCAGACGCGTCCACATGGCTTAGTGGCTGCAGGAGTGGCAGGAACGATCTTGAAGTATGTTGAGCAGCAGTTTAGAATCGCGTACGTCATAGCCCATCTTGGCAATGCCTTTACGCAGCACAGCCACATCTTCACCGAAAGGTTCAACTACTCAAGAAACCTCTTCACATGGCTTTATGTGCCTTCAACAACCCATGCCTTTTCTCACCGGCTGCAGGGGAAGACTTCCTCTACGACAGCTTAGCTTGACGGCATTATAGAAACTGTTTCCTATATCCTGCGCCAAACCCCCGACCGATGGGTTATGTTTACCGCCTCCAAAGCACCCCTGCAGATCCTGTCCTACCTGCTGAAGAACGCCTATCAGCCTATTTCCCTTGACGTCGGGTATTTACATCATTTGGCAATTGTCACATGCCATGCACTGCACAACATTTCAGTGCATACCAGCACACTGTGGCATTCTGGCCACTGAAAAAAATACAAATTTACTACCGAGAACTCTTGTGAAAATTCACCGCTGGGACACATTGCTCTGCTTTGCAGTCATCAACTATTCGCTTCTTTGGATCAGCGTCATTGTGACGTAGTGCAAGTCATGCACACGCGCCTAGCCGGACAGAAGCAGCCCCCATTTCTGTTATCTAACCGCTTGCCTATATAACCGCTCGCCTTCTTCAATAAAGCGTCATTCATGCACCCTGCTTCGTCGTGTCCACATGGTGTCAGAAGTGGCCGGTTAGCGATCGCGCAACGCAACCGGGCAACGTAACCGACGGCAGAAGCACGGAAATCCGGGAGGCCCGGGTAATTTCATCGGACCAGAGCCATGACAGACGGCGAGCAGCACCGCGCCCAGCCTGCCGCCCCCGTCACTTCGCTGCTGCCACCACCGAAGGCCCTGGATACAACGGGAGATGTCTGGCATAGCTGGGAAGCATGGAAGCAAGAGTTCGAGCTCTTCTCAACTGCAACCTACCTGGACCAACAACCGAAAGAGGTACAGGCAGCCACTTTTCTCATCAGTATTGGAGAAGACGCACGCAAAACGTACAGCACTTTCGTATTTGATGCTGGAGAGGATAAAAGCGACATTGCTGTACTGAAGCGAAAGTTTGAAGCGTTCTACAAACCAGCACTAAACCTAGCTTATCACGAGTTTCGATTTGGAAAGCGTGACCAGAAGGAAGACGAACATTTTAACGATTGGTTAACGGAGCTGCGTGTACTAGCAAAAAGCTGTGAATTCGGTGAGCTGGAAGAACGCATGCTAAGAAGCAGAATCATTCTGGGAATGAGAGACAAGAAGCTTCAAGAAACGCTTCTTTCTGAAAATGCTTCCTTGGCCAAAACTGTTGAAATGTGTCGAGCTCGGGAACACGGCAAAGAGCAAAGTGAAGAAATACACTACAGCAAGAACTGTCAAGTGGAGGTCAATGCGGTCCTCCAAATGAAAAGTCGCTGTAACAAATGTGCTCGTGTTCACAACAGTGAAACATGCCCTGCAAAGGGACGCACGTGCTTAAAATGTGGCAAAAGAAATCATTTTGCAGCTGCGTGCAAAACGAAGAGCGCTAACCTCTGCGTGAAAGAGCAAAAAGTGGCGTCACTGGAAGCGAATTCAGACGGACAGGCAGATAATTTCTGGTTGCAAACTTTATCGCCAAGCAGCAAGAAAGGCGACAGCTGGACTGCAATCGTGAAAATAGAAGAAACGCCCGTTGCCTGCAAGCTTGATACAGGAGCCAATTGCTCGGTCATATCACGCAGCCAGCTGCAGAAGATAACTCAAAAGCAATCCGAAAACTGCGCTGTCGTGCTGAACACATTTTTTGGCTTTCAGAAAAAGCAACGAAACGTAGTCACGTTCATGTGACCGGACCCGAGGGAACATTTGAAACGACATTCTTCGTAATGGAAGACGACATACCCGTGACTCTTAGCGGCTCAGTTGCCGAGAAGCTAAGCTTGATTCGCCGAATTGCTTCACTGGAGCACCAAGAGCTGTACGACGTAGTCAAGCCGTATGAAGACGTCTTCTCCGGATGAGGCGAGCTCAAGGGTGTCGTCTACCACTTGAAGCTCAAGCCAGGTTCCCAAGGAGTGGTCAAAGCAGCACGCCGGATTCCGTTCGCACTCGAGGACAGAGTAAAAGCGGAACTGGACCGCATGGAAGCAGCCGGAGTAGTTTCCAAGGTGACCGAGCCAACCGAGTGGTCCAGCCACATGGTTACCGTCATAAAGAACGACAAGGTACGCATATGTCTCGATCCATCTGATTTGAACAAAGCGCTGCTGAGGGAACATTATCCTATGCCAACGCTAGAAGACATTGCACCGTCTCTGTGTGGAGCACAATACTTTTCGACTTTGGATGCCGCTACGGGATTTTGGCAGATAAAACTGGATGAGGAAAGCTCCAGAATTTGCACAATGAGCACTCCGTACGGTCGTTACAGGTTCCTACGTATGCCTTTCGGCATTTCTTCGGCTCCCGAAATATTTCAGCGCGCCATGCACAAAGTACTAGAAGGTCTCACTGGCACAGCAGTCGTAATGGACGACATTCTAGTCTGGGGTCGCACTAAAGAAGAGCATGACGCAAATCTTGTCAATATGCTGACAAGATGTCAGGAGCACAACTTGAAATTGAACAAAACAAAGTGTAACTTCTTGCAGGAATCCGTCAAGTACCTAGGCTGCGTGTTGACGCGCGACGGGTTGAGCCTGGATCCAGGGAGACTGGAAGATATTTTCCACGTGCAGGCCCCTTGCAACCGGAAAGAGCTACAGACATTCTTGGGTATGGTGAACTTCGTTTCCCGCTTCATTCCTAATATGTCAACGCTCACAGCATCGCTCCGAGAACTTTTAAAAAAGAATGCTGCATGGGTTTGGGAAGACAGACATCAAAAAAGCATTGAATCACTGCGCGAAGCACTAGCAACGGCTCCCATATTGGCATATTACCAGAAGGGCAAACCAATCACCCTATCTGTAGACGCCAGCCAAAACGGAATTGGCGCTGTGATAATGCAGGATGGACACCCTTTAGTTTACTCATATCGCTCGCTGACAGAAGCACAGCAAAGGTACGCGCAGATAGAGAAAGAGATGCTAGCAATCGTCCACGGCTGTGAAAAATTCAAGGACTACATTTTCGGGCAGCCAGAAGTCATTGTGGAATCTGATCACAAGCCGCTCGAAATGATTTTCAAGAAGCCATTATGCCAGTGCCCTCTCCGCCTGCAGCGTATGCGTCTAAACCTACAAAAATACCATATAAATGTCAAGTATACTGCGGGAAAACAACTGTTCATCGCTGACGCGTTATCACGTTTTCCTAATAAAGCACAGCTCGTAGAACATTGCGCGCATTTCCACGTTAACACTATCGCTTGTCTTCAAGCTTCAGACAGGCGCCTGGAGCAAGTTCTGCGGGAGACGGACCGTGACCCAGGCATGGTGAAACTTCGCCAGTATGCAAGCACAGCGTGGCCCATTGACAAGGCTGACGTCACTACCGAGCTACGCAGCTACTGGAGCTTCCGCGACGAGCTGCATACTGAATCCGGCCTTGTGTTCCGGAGCAATCGCCTTATCATTCCTGCCAGACTGCGCAGTGAGGTACTGGCTTCTCTTCATGCTGCGCAGACAGGAGCAGAAAAAATGAAGGCACGCGCCCGAACCGTTGTCTTCTGGCCAAGTATAAACAGCGATATTGAGGAAGTCGCTCAACGCTGTCAAACATGCCAAAAGTACAAATCAAGAAATGCGCGACTACCGCTGTTAAGTCACGAGATACCAACTCTGCCCTGGGAGTCAGTAGGAGCTGATATTTGTCATCACAACGGTGCCGAGTACTTAGTCGTTGTTGACTTCTACTCTTTCTTTTTTGAAATCAGGCTTGTGCAAGCGCCGTCAGCAAACAAGGTTATTGCAGCATGCAATGACATCTTCGCAACACATGGCTTCCCAAGGCGACTTTGCACAGACAACGGACCACCCTTCAGTAGCCAACAGTTCAAGGATTACGCCGATAAGATTGGCCTGCAACACGTCCGGTCTAGTCCGTACTATCCCCGCTCGAATGGAATGGCAGAAAGAGCAGTACAGGAAGCTAAGAAGCTGTTAAGGCGGTTCCGTTTCGGCAGCACTGAGTTTTGTGCCGCATTGCCCGAGTGTCGAAATTCACCTCGGGACTCTTCTCTGAAGTCCCCTGTGCAGAGGCTCGTGGGCCGACAGACAAGAACGCTGCTTCCTGTACCAACTAGCCACCTACAGCCACAGTGCCACCCAAGACCGTGCGACGAAGGCTAGAAGACATCAGGAGCAAGCAACGCTGCTTCTACAAAAGAGGTACACGGCCTCTTCCAGAGCTTCGCACTGGCTCGACCGCAACTATGTACAATGTGCCCTCAAGATCATGGTCCCCTGTCACGGTCGTACAGCGGGCTGGGACTCCTCGTGCCTACATCGTCAAAACGGAAGAGGGTCAACAGTTTCAGCGCACAAGAGAACACCTCAATCCGGCTCCTCCTCCCTCGTCTCCAGACCACAAGACTCCCGCGCCGCTGCCAGCTGTGGGAGTCCCAGACACTACAGGGACATCCGAATCTACACAACTCCGCAGGAGTGAACGGAAGCGCCAACCACCACGAAGATACCCGGCGCCTGAGTTCTGAAACTCTACGATTAAAAAAAAAGAGAGGGGAGATGTGACGTAGTGCAAGTCATGCACACGCGCCTAGCCGGACAGAAGCAGCCCCCATTTCTGTTATCAAACCGCTTGCCTATATAACCGCTCGCCTTCTTCAATAAAGCGTCATTCATTCACCCTGCTTCGTCGTGTCCACAGTCATCTGATGCAACCGTTCTATACAGCTACTTCTTTACAGAAGTGTTCGCACTATTGTTCGTTGCGAGCCACTCTAAAAACACTGCCGACCATGATGTAACGCAATTCTAGAGTAGTGCTAAGAACATCACCTTATTGTTGCCACTGCTACTGCATGCACTGAGTAATGTTGCCAAGTCGGGTTTAGAAATTACTTCTCTCACCGAAAAGGAAGCACGGCTCGAAGTTGTGGTGCCAACGAAACCTTCCTTCTTGGGAACTGCGCAGAATAAGCAGCAAGCTAAAATCATTCCCATTGGCGTACTTTGATGCAACTTTCTGCGGGCGGTACAGAAACAGATCCAGTGCTGAGTCGTGAACTGCCCTTCGTCATGCATATAAAAAATACCTCGATGTCATTGTATGCGATATATGATGACTTCCTGTTGCTCAGTATCCTCAGGGTATTTTTCCACCGCGATATTCGTTTTCCCTTCTGGGTCCGCATCCGGCCACGGTTGCGGTTGAGAAAACGTGTGCAGTCAATCAATTTAGTTTCTCTAAGTCAGTGCAGTCGTTTGTGTGCTGTGTTCTGAGTCGACTTGAGTAGAGGTGTTGAATTCTACAGGTGGGATTAGCCTTGCTTATTCTGCCGCCTCTGTTATTGTTTACTTTAAATGAGTAGCACGTGAAGTAGCATCGCAAGGCACAGAAAATAATCAATTTTTCTCTTTCTGTCCCACTGTAACTCTGACTTCACGCCACGCGCACAAAATTCCACTGCGACGCTGGGTTATAGAGTTTTATTTGTTCGTGTCAGGAGACAAAATCCTGAAACAGGACAATGCTAGATTTGGTCCAACAAGGTTCCATTAGATAAATGTCTAATGACATGACGCTTATCCACTTTTATAATCAGTACTTGTCAAAGTCAAAAATTTGATAAAACCCGTCGAGATCACGGCTGCGCCATGTAGTCTGCCACAAAATTGCGTTACACGCAAAACCGGTAGATATACCATACAAGTATGAAACCTTATTAAAGGCGGTTCTGATGTGAAAGTCAATTCCTTCCATTGTATGCAGTCATGATTTTCACCCATGTGCTTCGCGACAAGGGTTCGTCACTGTCTTCGATGTTGAGCCCGAAGCGGGTCAACCATAGTTTGCAGTGTTGTGCGGACGACGTACTCTAGGTGGCAATATTGAGCCACGTTGAGTGATGTTAAGCCTAACACTTGCTCCTCGCTACACACACTTGTTTTTCGGTGTACCGGTGGGTACATGTAATTAAAACACTTTCACGCGAGGAAAAGAAAAGGACGAACACAGCATTTGACATCACGCCACGGGCAGTGGCGTTACTTGATGCTGTATTGCTTGGCGGCCCCGATGCACTACAAACAAGTTCACTACCAGGTATTGCCTGCTGAAGAAATACACAGCTCTCTCGTATCTATTTCTGCGTTGTCCCCTCGTTCGAACAGTGTATTGAGAGCGGAAATGTCCATCAGGTCTGTCTCTGGATCCCACACGTGTAGGTATTCAGAATGACGGCCGCGGCGGGTGCAGAATGGCTCCAGATTAGTTATGTTCTAAGGTAATAAACAATGAGAATAGCGCCCTCATAAACTGGTCCAACACTGTACTTTGCGCGGACTTTGCGAATGTGCTGGTGTTATTTCCCTCGTGGGGAAGATGTTATCAAGACACGGCTTTGCCCTGGGAGCAACCTTTTATCCTGAGATGCAGCAACATTGTCATAACTGATGAGATAGATAAACTTAGTGTGATAGTGAAGAAATTACTTTTTCTATGAGCAGCCCCACCAGCGCTGTAGATTCCCGCTGGCACATAAAAAAATTCGGCAGAGAAGACTGCTTACTTGCGGGAATTTGTAAGCCTTACTGTCTCTGGGTGCATTGACACCCACCCACACACACAGAGCCGACACATACACCCGCGCGCATGACACTACCCGGAACACTGTACGACGAAAGGTTGCATTATAATTTTGATACAAAATTGTTTTTTCTTAGAAAAGGGAATGGCGCAGTAACTGTCTCACATCTCGGTGGACAATTAAAGGTGTATATGTCATCGGTAGGAATCTCTGTCGCAAGCTAGCCTCCATCTTAACTACTACTTGTAAGCGTTATGCAACGAGAATTTATATGACACGAACCAGGACGTTGTACGACGAACGGTTGCTTCACAGTTCTGCTACGAATGTTGTCGGGAAAACTGGCGCCACATTGACGTGGGTCAATTGGGTGTATATGTACAAGAATGACATGTATATGATTGTCTGAATTGCCGGTGCTCGGCTTGCCGTCAGCTTCAAATGACCGCTTGATGAAGTCACGTGATTTTTTTTGCCATCGCTGATATTTTCTGTGCCATCTTTGAGTTCACACACCAAGACATGCGCGCCGCCAGCTTTTCTCGTAATTGGACTCGTAATGATATAGCGTTAAAACTTGACTGAAGCTTAACGTGGTACCCTTAAATGCATTACATGATCATTAGAGATCCCTCCTGCCCAAATACTCCTTTCTTTTAGCTTAAGCTAGACGAACGCCTTTCAGCGATGTATCCTTGGGGCGCCCGTGTTGTTACACAAAAGGGCAGGGGTTCCGTTTCCGCTTGTCTAATGTTTTGTTTACGGTGAAAGTGTTTTAAAACGTGTCGCCTGCATAGCTGGCGGGCAGTCGCTCATGCGGCTATTGGCACAGTGTCGTATAGCGGTTAAGCTGTACCTTCCAATTGCCATAACCCCACCCATGTTTGCCATATCCCATTCCCATATCCCACTCCAAGCTGCTACTTCCCAGGGGAGATCAGGGGAGTCTCCGGGCCCGCTCCTCCGCCTGTGGGTCGCTTTAGTAGCCATTTCCATATTGATTTCTTTCTACCTTCGGGTGGCAAAATCCCAATTGCCCGAGGGCCGCACCTTTTATATTACTATTGGAATTATACTTTAGTGGTTCGGGAGAGGCTTGTTTTTCTTATTCATTTTTACTTTTCAGTCTATACTATGTACGCCGCTACCACCACGGCAAGCGGCTGTTTCAAACGCAGCCACCGGTGGAGCGCTTCTGAGACCCAGCTTGCTCTTCCCAAGCTCTCGTAACGCTTATTTCAGCGCACATAGTTCTTAGGGAGATTGTCTTTCTTGGCCTAGCCGTAGCAACAGAAGGTCACGTGACCTCTCGCGACAAATCTTTACTTTAACTGACACCTGCCACTGAAGGTAGATTGCCTGCAGCCCTTGGGGCAGGTTGCCACTTGCCCACCCTGGAAGGTGACCTACTTTCTTTTCCATGACACGGACGGACGGAAGTCGGATTTCCTAAAGGACGAGACCACTACTGCTATCGATTTAAAATGGCGGCGACGATGTCAATGAGAGTGCCTCAACCCAACCACTTTTTGACACGATAGCACTAACGATGCCGTACAGTGGACTACTCGGCGTCGGCGTCGGTGGGCTGAAAAAAGCAGGTGGGCCACGTGCCACCAATGTCAGGTGACCTTACGATGCCATCACAATCAGCCCACCGTGGCTGGTGACGACCTACCCGCCGTGGAAGGTGCCAGTTTATGATTGCTGGAGAGAGGTCACTTCACCCTACGTCGTCATCACAACCTGGCAACCAAGGGAGGTGGCAACCTGCTCACTGGGTTGTGAGCTACCTGCCTAGCGTGGGAGGTGGAAATGAAATGAATTAAAAAAATTCAGTGCACGTGTCATCTGCCCGCCGTGCCGCTGCGCATGAGCCTTCAGGGAACTTCGGAAGAGCGAGCTGGGTCTCGCAAGCCCAATCAGTAGCTGCGTTTGAAACAGCCACCTACCGGGGATGTGATGCATTAAACATTCACTTGACTGACCCATCATCTTAGATATGGGGGGCGCGAACGCTAAACGCCCTAGAAAGCGGTGCTTTCACAGCTAAACTTCCTGTTCTCCTTAATGGTTTGGTTGGAATGCGAAGGGATGCCGCAGGGCAGCACTTTCGACCACATAGGGTTCATTAACGTGCCCTGACGTCGCATAATACAGGGCCTCTGGAATTTCGCCTCCATCGAAATTCGACCGCCGCGGCCGTCATCGAACCCACGTTTTCAGGTCAGCAGCCAAGCGCCACAACCAATGAGCAGCCATCGCGGCGGCTGTTCTGTTTATAGCTTCATTGTAACATAGAAGGGTAATTTCATTGCTGTCCTGTCGCCTTGCTCTGTGTTCTAGTGCAGGCCAAAAAAGTTAATAACTGCTTATTGGTGTCTCCGTTACAAGCAGACGTTGATTGGCTGCATTGAAGCACGTTCTGGCAGAGAGGACGCAGCCCAGATTTATTAGCGTCGCAGATTTTAACGGCAACTGCCTGGTGACAAAGCCATCGTCAACGGCCATAAAGTGCTAACGTGATGAGAGCAGAGAGGAAACGACAATGAGTCAGTTACAACATGACGTCACCCCCTACGCTTCTATTGTTCTAAGAATAATAATAATAATAATAATTGGTTTTTGGTGGAAAGGAAATGGCGCAGTATCTGTCTCATATATCGTTGGACACCTGAGAAGAGAAAGCGATAACTGTAGGAGCAAAGCGTCAGAACTGTTCGCTTGCTTAACGGTCCTTCGATGATTGGCGGCAGAAGTACGCTATCGCCGATAGAAGTTTTGCAGTGTAAGCTGTTCGATCCCGACCCCGTCGTCAAATATCAAGGTCCGTGACCTGTTTTCAGCGGTCACGTGAGCCTCACGGGTCATGTCCCCAATAAACATCATACACATGAAACCACACATTTACACGTACATGGCTCCTTTAACTGCTGTGCATCGGCCGTCAGATCGCCACGTAGCTCGCAAATCTTCCCGGTCCAGGCATGCCGCGGTGTAGTCACGCCAACTGTATGCTGCTTGGCACTGCATCACGGTCAGGAAGTCATGCTCCGCCACCAGGAGGACCTAACGCGACCTGCGCAGAACACGAGCCTGATCGCCACGGGCCAGAAGGAGCTGCAGAGGACGTGGCGCTTCTACAAGTCCTGCGAGGACGTCATGGAGACAGGTACTGACAACGTGGCCACCGTGGTGAGCGTGCTGGACGACGCCGGCATCCGCTGGCCCAAGCCGTCAATCGCCGTCGTGAACGTCCTGTGCGCAATGGTGGTGCTCGCGACGAAGGTGGGCTGGCCCAGCATATTCGAGTTCGCTGTCCTCGATGACGTCGCCAGGGACAAACAGGTAAGGAAAAGGCATCCACGACGAAATCGACTTCTTTTTATTTCACAGGGACACGTTTTTAATTCGTTTAGCAAAAACACTGCAGACGAGTTGATCTTAGTCAAGGGAATAACTCATTGACGTCTACGTGCTAGTCATAATGGGAAGATTCTGTGAAAACTGTATGGCTTACATTTGTAGTCGTACATGTGAGTTCCTCCTACTCCGCCTAGCAGGATTTTCCTGGGGCTGTGGTGCTGATTGGTTAAGCCTCGCCGTTCCATCTGCTAGCCCTCCAGGTTAGCTTAGTTGCTGGAGCGACAGAGTGTCATAGGCATTGGTCCTACAAGAAAGCCTTATAGCCTCCCTCACTCGACGTATGAATGAGCTCATGTGGTGGTTACTCTGTAATTAATACTCTCTGGATGTTCAACTTTTGCACAACCAATCCGTAGCACTGTACTGATGGATGTGTATAGCCCGGTATGTATTGGCAAACATGTCCAGCAAAAGATATCGAGCCTGTACGGAAAATTCCAGCAGAAAACTTGCTTTACAGTCGGACTCGCGGGCTCCTCTAAGCTACACTCGTGGTAAATGGGGTTAAATATAGCGAGTGTGCCCTGTTCTAACTCGGTTGCGACATTTGGGGCGAAAGTCTCATCCTCAATGCACACTCGGCAGCGACTTGGAGTCGGTGTACAGACATCCTCTTGGCCCCAAAGCCCATCCTGGAGTTGGTGTTCTCAGTGCCCCAAAGCTCACCCTGGAGTTTGCGACGTCTGTGGTAATCCAGGAAGCTCTATAAAAGCTGCGCATTTATAAGAGGACGTAACCGTTTGACTGTACTGGACAGCCAGCCGTTTCTCTGGCGCTGCAGCCAGGACATTGCTATAGCGATCCAGGCAAAGACGCAGTCATATATCGCCCAAAGACCTCAATGTGCAGATATTGCCAAAGATCCATAAAATCAGAATCGGAAACTCAGAATCATAAATTTATTTCAACATCACACGGTGCGCATGCAATGCTGCAGGCGCAGGTAAAAAGTCTTCTGGAAGCTTGACAAGACCTACACACTACTAAAATGCAAACAGCATATTCATCTATTTAAATACGCTATCGAAAATCGGTTTCAATCATCAAATTCGCCATCACTGCCAATGGTGGATAGTGGCGAGTGGTCAAGCGCACCTAGCTTTCGCCCTTTGCTCTCGTTCAAGAAAGTGTACTTTGTGGGAGATCTGTATATTTAGCTCTTTTTAGGGGCAACCAGTGAATGTGTGCTGGTTGCACATTGGGGGTTTACAGCAATTATTCTGGCCATCTAAGCACAATCACGATTGGTGTGCTCGCAGGTCAACGTAAACCCGTCGCCGCTCACCAAGACCATGCCGCAGCGTCGATGGCGGCTGCTACAGGAGAAGACCGCCTACAGCCAGTACTTCGATATGCTGGTTCGCAACTTCAGGCGCGACTCACACTCCAGAAGCGAGCTCACTTTCGACGAGACGATGACCATCAAGGACCGCACTTGAATGTGACTGCCTTCGAGAAGAAAGCCGGAGAGTTGGTGCGACACTGGGGCGATTTGAGGCCTACTTCTGCTAGTGCTACCAGCGGCTGTTTCTCTACAACCGTTGCTACTACAATTAGTACTAGTAGTACTAGTGATAGTACTACAAAAATTTCTTCTGCTATACACTAATACGCAGCTGAGGGGGAAGCACAAGGACTGTACTCAGAAGAACAAGCATATCTGCAACCTGAGTCCCTTTCCGTGGTGCCCTTCCTGCACGGGAGACAGCTTGTTCCACACGGAGCTGCGCACATAAAGAAAAACGCTTGTCAAGAGATTAGCATACTCAAATCTCCAGCTGTCTTACATGACCTCTTAGTGTCTGATTCGATATTTCCTACGAAAAACAGTAACAGCGAAGCTTGTGATGGAGGTCAAATTGAAGATGTGGTTTCGAAATATTATAGCGAACTGCACTCAAATGTCGGCCAATCAGGTTTCACGCGTAATCCCTTGCCGTGCACAGTTTGTCTCGTGTTGAACAAAGCCGGCTGTGTATATAAAAATAATGTATGTTTTTCTATCTTACAGACCCACAATGGCATCGAGTAAGGAGGCAAGAGGCAAGATCCACTTGCCTCTATCCCAGCGAGACTATTGACCATCGCTAGACCGCTAATCATAGATGGGAACACCATTTTCAAACGCTTCCGCGCCGTTCCTGAACATGCTACGCCATAAGCCGTGAAGCTAGAAAACTGAGCAGTGTATCTTTTGTTAGTCGGTCTTTCTCAAGCGTAAGGGTGACTTATGAACCGCTAGTGAAACAGTGGGGCTTAGAGGTTGAGAATGCCCGCCTCCTCTCAAGTGGCATGCACCCTGAAACATCCCGATTTAGCTCCACCCGCAGTACTTTGTGGCGACGATCAAGGCAGGAGTCACTATAAGGACGCTGCCTCATCATCCGACCTTAGTTCAGAGGGCGACGAAGAAGCGAGGAATAGGCTCAGAACATCGGTGGCTGCCTCAATTAGTATCTTATTTGGACCCGCTTTCATCGACTACGCGGATGTTTTGAAAAGGTTACTGACATTAAAGATATTATGTCTCATCGGCTGGGTTATCACATTATTTGGGCAGGATTTGATTCCGCCTTCCCTGCGAAGGGTTCGCCCGGCTGTTCCTCCCTGTGATGGGCCGAAATATATGGTAATTTTTATATAAATATCGAATGAAGCTATGGTAGCAAAGAAATAATTAATTTTCTTTCATTTTATTATTGTCATTGAAAAAACATGAGTATTAATAAACATTAGTGTGCCATCTCTGCTCTATTACTGTCTCTGAAAGCTTATGGCATGTTGGTACCTGCTCTGAAACTAGGATGCAGTATCTAGTTTTAACAAACAAGAACACTGGGCGACAAATGCACGGTTCATCCCAGAAAACACAGCACAGAAACGGGCGACCTCATTCCAGCATTAGAAGTCGCATTTAACAGCAATGCCAGCGTCCGTCCATCCGTATCACCAAACACTGGAAAAGGTTTAACGCTAGTTAAACCTATTGATACGTGCCAAAGCTGATAAAAATGGTTGCACATGGTTTCCGGGCACGCGCCTCATATGTGGCTAGACAGCGGCCGAGCGCCAGCTAAGCTTCTGTTATACCCGCGCTAGTCACGTGGTATACAAAAGCTGTATTTTGCCAGTGCTCACCTATGGGGCAGAAACTAACGAAAACAGTGCAGCTTAAGTTAAGGACAACGCAGCAAGCTAAGGAAAGCAAAATGATAGGTGTAACGTCGAGATACCAGAAGCGGACGGAGTGGGTGAGGGAACAAACGCGGGTTAATGACATCCTAGTCAAAATCAAGAGGAATAAATGGGCTTAGGCAGGGCATGTAATGCGAAGGCATTTCAAGAGAAGGTGGATTTCAAGAGAAGGCAAGCATAGCAAGGGGGAACGAAAGTTAAGATCCAAGAAGTTTGCGGACATACGGTGACAGCAACTGGCGAAAGACAGGGTTAATTAGAGAGACGTGGGAAAGGCTTTTGCCCTGTAGTGGGCGTAGTGAGACTGATGACGATGATAGGTAAGACTAAGCGATTCCCGAGGTACTTGAGCAGGATGTACGGTTACAAAACTTGGATGACGATGTGTATGTCCACAGCGGGACGGTTTTTCCGGCACGTCTAAGAAGTGGACCAGCAGGTGGCGATGCCTGGCATTGAATACTTAACTTATTAAAACCCGAAACATTGCTTAAACTGAGCAAACCTTCACGCAAGATCTAAGATTTGCTAACAAAGCAGTCGGCCATAACATGGGGCGCTGAACATCTACCGAGCAAAGACCCCATGCTGCGGTCGGAAGGTGTTATTTACTCTCTCCCGCCATTGTCCCTAAAAAACCTGTTGTGTTCGTTTGCCTAGGATCCCGGAAACCCTTTTGGTAGCCAATTGGAAATCCGTTTGTTGGAGCCAGTAAAAATTTCTTTAAAATTTTAGCAGCCAATAGCACGCCGGTGCTCACGAGACTGCTTACTCGCCAGCACCGCGCGATTTTCGTGAAGACGCGCGCATTACCGTTTGTAACTAGGCACACAGACACAAATAGACCAGAAGGACAACCGAACCGAAGCACAACAGAAAAACGACAACCGTCGGCTCCGCTTTGCAGCCCGAATGCGAACTTTCAAGCTCATGCCTCTTTCGGTGAGCGGCTGCGCGTCTTTCTAGCTGTTTACCAGTTACAATATTCGAACGGCTCAGGGAAACATCCCGCACAACACGTCCTTACAAGTAGGCAAAGGAACAGGGCTCTCCTAGCCGCGTCGAGGTGCAAGCACAACGGCGCACGAACTTGACTGTGGGATATTGCAGCAGTCCCGCCGCAGAGACAGGAAAGCATTCTCCTTCTCGCCTGTTGGTTCGCAAAATTGGCGCGCGACATCTGCGGAACTCGCTACGCGACACCATGTTGCGCCCGGCAGCGAAGCGGGTTTCCCTTCCTACACAAACATAGGAAATCGGACGTCAGCCCAGGCAGAGTGCTCGACTCGCGAGACGAGGGGATGCAAGCGTTAGAGGATGGGGAGCGTTTCGCAGAAGTTCAGAGCTCATAAGGGCGCCGCTGTTAACAACGCTTTCCGAAACAGAGTCGAAAATACACAGCGTGACATGTAATTGAATAGACGAGAAATGAACTCACGGCTGCTGATGCCGTTTTCACGGACGCAGAATACGCCGCAGGTCGACCCGCAAGGCGACGTTCACCCGCCTTCTAAAGCGAACAAATATTCCTACGCGACCGTTGGAGCGTCATGTGACGGTCATGGAGGATCACGGCAAAATTAGTTCAACACATAGCCTTGTCACATGGTGCAGCTTGTCACATGGTGGACGAGCGGTAGTTTCTAGCTGACCGCTTGCTGATGCTACAGGCGACTAAACTCAACTTCTGGCCTGGGGCGCTGCGAAGTCTGGCAACATAGTGTTCCTGTATATGCTCTCGCAGGGAGCAGAGTTCCGCGTCTGTTTTCCCTTGCCGCTCCGTACGCCATTCGCCGAGAGGCGATAACATGATTTTCGTGACGTCAAGTTTTCAACCTTCCGTGGGGAAACTGATTTCACAGGCGCAGTGCCGGGCGACCCCTCGTCAGCTCGACGCCTGATGTGAGGCCACGCTGTGGGCTGCATTACGCAGATTTTTCGTGGACACCTGTGGCGTCGGCTTTGGGGTTCTGCTGCGGTAGTGAGCGACGCAGTCGTCAGCTGTGACTGCGTGCAGTGCGCCGAACTGCAGCAACCACAATGGAAACGGCAAAGCGTTTTACGAACTGTCATTTGGAAGGTCGGCGGCTGAAGTGCGTCGGCGATTGAAATGGCTTTTGAGGATTGGCCGCCTTAAGCGCGACCAAATATTGGAATTTAATAATTGATATGAAAAGATAATGCCTCTTAATAAAAATTAGAAAAGCTAATAATATCAAAGTGAAAGAGCACTTTCAAGGTCCCTTGAATATTCGTCATTTCACTGCATTTTGCAACGGGATACATTGTGTAAAATGTTTTACGCAAGCAATTGAGTTTGAAATTTTTCGTTAGGTCAGACTCGCCTGTTCAATGCATTGGTGTTGCTTTAGTGTGCGTGCCTGCAACAAACTACAGAACCATTTTAATGTGGTTTTAGGGAGTTGCGTTTTCATATTTTCGGTGTATAATTCGCACAGAACACGCGGCGGTGCTAGTTGTGAAAAAAGTAATTCATCGCTATACTCTTTTTTTTTCTTAAGACGAGCACGCGGACGAAAGACGGGACAGATGCTGTCCCATCATGAACGCGACTGCTTACTCATCTGAAATTACTTGTTCCAAAAAAAAAATAGCAGGCCGTTACTAGTATTTTTCGTGAATTTGCGGCGGCTGCGTTTTTATGGAGGAAAAACGCTAAGGCGCCCGTGTGCTGTGCGATGTCAGTGCACGTTAAAGATCCCCAGGTGGTCGAAATTATTCCGGAGTCCTCCACTACGGCACCTCATTCTTCCTTTCTTCTTTCACTCCCTCCTTTATCCCTTCCCTTACGGCGCGGTTCAGGTGTCCAACGATATATGAGACAGATACTGCGCCATTTCCTTTCCCCAAAAACCAATTATAATTATTATTATTATTATTACTGCGATTTGCTGTTAACCTAAAAGAACGACCTGCTGGGCAAGTTGGCAACGGTACATCTTTTTGGTTACAGGCGCGAAAACAGATACAACACAAGGTAGAAAGACGGGACGGAGCGCCACTCACAGCTGATTTATTTGAAGGCAACACGGACAAATATATACCATCGTACAAGGAACCAAGGAATGCTATCATCTTTAAAGTTGATATGATAGCGAACGAGTGAAAAAATTGTTCTATGCCTTATACTGAGATATGGAAGTGTCGCTGACGCCCATGCTTCCTTTCTATGCAATAAAAAAAGCTTCCATTAATTCCCTGGTTTTAGTATCTTTGCTTTTTGATAGAATTCGCGCTCCGGAAAAACAGCGCTCACAAGAGCGTGACGGGAAGGACCTTATATGCTTAGGCATATTTGGGCCTTCTTTATCTTGCTCTACGTTTCTTTCGTGTTCCCTGATTCGCTCGTTAGCGCAGCGTCCTGTTTGCCTATATAGGAGCGGCCGCAGGAGAGGGGAATTTCGTAGACAACACCTTCGGCGCACTTCATGAATGATCGCCCATGTTTGGTGCCACAACCTCTTTTTTCTTCTCGGTCTCTTTCAATGCGACAGCAAAGGCTTCCGAGCTTTGTGTCTGTTTTCGCGCCTGTAACGAAAAAATTAGATGTGGTTTAACTCTGGTTAACCCAAGTTGAATTGCGAAAGCTTCGTTTCGTCTCATTCTGACGCTCTCCTAAACCCAAAGCGGTCTCTTCCGCAGTTGGAGTCATTCCGGGACGTGGCACGACTTCTAGCCGCATCTTTGTTACAACGTTTCTAGAGTCGTGCGGAGCGGTCTTCTGGCGTCTCTTGAGCGCGTTGTCTCTTCCTCGCTTCGTTCTGTTGTTCCAGATCAGGTGTCGCCAAAGTCGCGTCAGCATTGAGAGCATGCATGATACTTGTAGATGCATCCAGATCAAGAGATGTTGAACGCATTCGCCTGGCTGCATAATATGTACGCCGTTTAGCTAAACGTTGTTCCCACTCTTCATCCGTTTCTTCCGCACGCCGCCGCTTCTTAGCTGCAGCACATCGTTGCAGCTTCACCTTATACACATCATCCGACATACCGTGGAGGATTCGCTGGGACGACTGCGACGAGCCGAGTTGGGGGGCCGCTTTTCCACAGCTGGCATGACGTCACGTAGAGCGAGCGCCTCCCCCACGGCAGCGGCGCGTGGAGGATTCGCTGGGACGATCGCGACGAGCCGAATTGGGGAGAGGCGCTTTTCCACAGCTGCCATGACGTCACGTACAGCGAGCGCCCCTCGCGGCAGCGTCGCGGAGCTGCAGCACGGAGGATTGGCTGGGACGATCGCGACGAGCCGAGTTGGGGCCCCGCTTTTCCACAGCTGGTATGACGTCACACATAGGTCATGCTAAAGGTCAATGGTGGATTCTCCGGGACGACGGCCAAGAGCGGAAGCCTCGAGCAGTATTGCTTTCGCAATGAAAAAGAAGTTGCTGCTAACCTTTGGCGATTTTTTTTCCATGCTGTATGCACACCATCGGCAAATCACAGATTAGTTTTTGGCTTTACGTTTAAAAATTACGAACGAGTACAATTTGTACGGCAAATAAAAAACAAGCCCAAGCGCTCTACAGAGCGAGCCCATGAAGGCAGCCCCTGTTCGCACGAGCGATGGCTTTCCCGCGCAGCTTGGAACGTGATGGCTGGCCTTCGCGCAGCTCTGCTCAATGCGGGAGCATATACAGGAACACTATCGCAACATAGGGTGCCTGGATGCCCGCTTCCTCCGCTTTCAGGGTGGGGACACCCTTTGCGCTACCCCGCGCCGCCGTTTCCCCTTCGCAGCGGCAAGTTGGGTTATGGAGGAAAAACGCTAAGGCGCCCGAGTGCTGTGCGATGTCAGTGCACGTTAAAGATCCCCAGGTGGTCAAAATTATTCCGGAGCCCTCCACTACGGCACCTCTTTCTTCCTTTCTTCTTTCACTCCCTCCTTTATTCCTTCCTTTACGGCGCGGTTCAGGTGTCCAACGATATATGAGACAGATACTGCGCCATTTCCTTTCCCCAAAAACCAATGATTATTATTATTATTATGTTGGGTCCCACGCGTCAGTTGCGTACTGTGCGCTATGCGTGTGGCACGGTTTCTGTGCGGTCGTGTGGCGACTGAAATAATGATACTGATCTGGAAATAGACGGTAGATATTTGTTGCACTCGTGGCAGTAGTGTTCTGATGGTTTTGAGCGCATTTTATGCATGATGCACTCGCTCCGATTACACGATAATCGAAAAGTTATGACGGAGTTAGGACATCCACTTTTCCAACATTCTCTCAAGTACCTTTGTCTTGTTGCTACACCGTATGTGAAACACCCAACTTAATTATGTCAAATTTCTCTTCCAAGTAATCTGTCGCCTTACTGCTAGGGAGTGAAAAGCTGAGGACACGTCTGAAACCAAATGGTCATATTTTCTGAACCGCTTCCCTTAGTGGCTTGTACCGCAACAAAATAATTCAGATGGTTGCCTTTCCTTTTGGATGGCGTTGACTACACGTAAACTGATGATGCGACGCGACGACGTCTTCCTAATTTGTAGTGAAAGTCGCTTTATTCGAGGACAAATTTAACTAAAGAATTTATCTTTGCTTTCAAAACATGAAGAAAAATCATCAAAAGCGACTTATCCACAAAGCGACCTCACAAAATCAGCCCCTGATACCTACCTATTTTCAGACTCATTGTCCCTGCCAGAGTACACTAATGGTGAATTCCAATCGCAGGCCCGGAGCGGTCTGCACGCCCTGTGACAGAGCGCCTGAATCCGGCGCAGAGCGCGCGACCTGAAATTGCGATTGGAGTACACTTGCTCTGGCCAGAGCATGTAGGGCGCCGCTATCGCCGCTGAATAAGAACGTCACGCAAACTTCCGGTCGGATACGCCGATTTCGGCGGAGAAGTCCCGACTGCTCCACGGAGCAATCTCGGCTCGGCAACCGCTCCCTGTCTACGACTGGAAGACTCGATCTGTGCCTCAGATTTGGGTATGGAATACAGTCGCTCCGAAAAGAGCAGGAAACGTTGCTCCAGAAGTGCTCCAACTCTGCGATTGGAAGTCAACATTAGAAAGAAGATCTGGAATAACACAAGAAAAAATTGATAATAATAATTGGTTTTGGGGGAAAGGAAATGGCGCAGTATCTGTCTCATATATCGTTGGACACCTGAACCGCGCCGTAAGGGAAGGGATAAGGGAGGGAGTGAAAGACGAAAGGGGTACCGTAGTGGAGGGCTCCGGAATAATTTGGACCACCTGGGGATCTTTAACGTGCACTGACATCGCACAGCACACGGGCGCCTTAGCGTTTTTCCTCCATAAAAACGCAGCCGCCGCGGAAGAAATTGAAAATTGGTTTTTGAGCTGTGTGCTGTGCGATGTCAGTGCACGTTAAGGATCCCCGGGTGGTCATATTATTCCGGAGCCCTCCACTACGCAACCTCTTTCTTCTTTCACTCCCTCCTTTATTCCTTTCCTTACGGCGTGGTTCAGGTGTGCAACGAAATATGAAATAGATACTGAGCCATTTCCTTTCCCCAAAAAACAATTATTAGTATTATTATTTTGAGGAAAGCAAATGGCGCAGTAACTGTCTTATCTCGGTGGACACCCGAACCGCGCCGTAAGTGAAGGGAGGAAGGTGGGAGTGAAAGAAGAAACAGGTGCCGTAGTGGAGGGCTGCGGAATAATTTCGAACACCTGGAAATCTTTAACTTGCACTTACATCCCAGCCCCGCCGCGGTGGCTCAGTGGTTAGGGCGCTCGACTACTGATCCGTAGTTCCCGGGTTCGAACCCGACCACGGCGGCTGCGTTTTTATGGAGGAAAAACGCTAAGGCGCCCGTGTGCTGTGCGATGTCAGTGCACGTTAAAGATCCCCAGCTGGTCGAAATTATTCCGGAGCCCTCCACTACGGTTCCCCTTTCTTCCTTTCGTCTTTCACTCCCTCCCTTATCCCTTCCATTACGGCGCGGTTCAGGTGTCCAACGATATATGAGACAGATACTGCGCCATTTCCTTTTCCCCCAAACCAAAGGAATGCGATGTTTTTATGCGAAGCACACTAGCCGCAAAACCAAGCTCTTCCTTGCTGCGCCGCGCGCGGCCGCGTAGCTACCACTTGACCTACATCGGCGCACCACGTGATATGATGTCACAACAGCTGTGAAAGCTGGGGCTCAACTCGTGCGCTCGCTTGCGGACGCGCAGCCTCCGCCGGCGGCCTAACTCCCGCTCCTACCGCTAGGAGATACTGACGTCGCGCAATTGTATAAAAGGCGACGCACTCGTTGAGCCCTACCTATCCTTCTCTCTATCTGCACGCCGGCAGTGGTTGTGGTGTTTTAACACCAGTCACAGGCCCGTGCATTTTCCTTTCCTCTTCCCCTTTCATCCACTTACTACTTACTACTAGTCAGTTGAGCAGCGAGATGTCGGCCAGGGAGAGGTCGGCTCGCCAGACCGCAAAGCGCAAGTTACAAAGAGCCACGGAAACGGGAGAAGAACGAGAAGTACGGCTTGCCAAGCGACGTATGCTTCGCATCCTAGGCTTAGCCATAAGCTAAGCCAGGCCATTTTTAGTCTTCTAAGGCCTCCAAGCCTTTATGCACACTGAACAGCGCAAAAGACAACTCTGGCAAAAAAATGGCAGTTTTTTCTAGCTTGAAATCCGCCATTAACAAGTCATGTCAGTGTCACCACTTCTCGCACTTTAGCGTACACTCCCAGACACCCTTAGAGCGTGTGGGGGTAGCGGTCTCGGTCACAAAGGAGATGCCCTCGACTCAGCGTGGCAAGCTCCGCCGGAGACCAGCTACCAGGTGATAAGGGGGTTGGTCGTTTGGTGCCCAGCTTTCGCCGGTCGCAAGCCAGAGAATGGGTCGGAGCCAAAGGTTTACGAAACAAAATAAAGTTTATACAGCAAAGAGACGATACAGAGGATTTCACAATCACTCGTACGAGCACATACAAAGTGGTTTACAAATACAATGCAACTCGTGCAAAGTAACAACACACAATTTGTTCACCGGGCACTGCGACAGTCCGACGATCTGAGGAACACGATGGGGCCGATCCGTAGACTGTGCACGTTGCCTCGCTGGTCCGTGGCTGGTTGAGTGGCGTCCTCCCGGGAGTCGAGCGTGCCACTTCTTCTTGAGCTTAAACGGCGGCTCGGTCAGCGGTTACATCCCCTCATTTAATACGCGGTCCGCGTCTGTTAGTTCTTCGCGCCAAGGCAGGCGCGCACATACAAGCAGTATCACTGCACAATTTCCTTCTCGCGCCGGGTGCGCGACCCCATTGGTCGAGCGTGGAAGCCGCCTTCCAGATGATTCGGGGTCCTTCTCGCGATGAGAAGACGATGGCGCGAGAGCGAAGGGGAGAGGGTACCACTTTTAGCGCGGTCAAGATTAAGCCATCTCCGTCGACGATGAGTAGAAACTACTCAGACATTTTAGAGAAATCGACGCCGAGCGTGGCCGTGTTTCCTTTCGCGCCGCTCCGGCGAGCTGAGTGGAAAGGGCAGCAGCACACGCAATGTTACGCGCTCTCCGGGGGTCCTTGCCCGCAGTTTTTTTGTTTTATTTTATCGCACGCGGCCGCGATTGCTTACACGTAGCGCCTTTGTTTCGAATATGCGCCGAATTTTGTGACAGTCATGACAAATTGAGCAAAAGCGTGCGTATTTTAACATGTCATAACAGCAAAGAAAAGATGTACAGAAACCCAAGTAAAGCGTGGCGTGCGACCGCGCGCAGCAAGCCGACGACGATACATCCACCGGTCTCCCCTAGCGGGCCCTATTTTGGACCAGTCCGCGCTCGAAGCAGATGCCATGCGGGCACCCCCCTGGCTGAAATGTTTGTTCGCTTGCGAAGCGCGGTGAGCAGCGCCGTATGGCTCGTCCTGCTGCGTGTTCTCCATTCGTGAAACCGACATCACTAGCCGTGAGTTCATTGCGTTTTGACTCAATTCCATGCTACGCTGTGTATTTTGAACTGTGTCGCAAACCATGGCCTACTGCAAACGAATCATTTGGATTGAGAACGATTTGGCTTGTAGAGCGCTGCATTGACTGATTCACGCTTCCGTCTACCCCCGCAATCTCTCACGAATGCTCGCCAGGGGCGAGGTGCTCAACGAAACGGGCTGTGGTCCGTTGAGCCGCCGAGGGAGATGGCTGCGGCCATGTTACCGCCGCTCGGTCGGCTCGGTTCTCATGCAATTCTTTCAGCCATCTTTGCGAGCGGCCTCCTCGGCGGTCGCCCGTCACTGCGCGTGCGCACTATCGCGCGTCCCTCCCGTGTGGCTTCCTCGCTTTTGCAGCGGCGAGCATCGCGCGCTCCCCTTCGTCAGCATTTCAGGTGGCTCAGCAGTTTATGTCGACAGTTCGGCCTCCTCACCGACCGGCGGCCATATTGCGCACCCCTGTGCTGGCGCTCCGCGACGGTTCTTCAGCGGACCACTCGGGGTTCATGCAGTTCTCGGGCTGTGCGTCGGTGCGCCTCTTCGCGAGCTTCTGCGTGCGCGTCACGTTTAATAAGTTGTCTCCATTATCATTTCTGTGTATCTATCCTCCTCCAGTCCCGTTCCATCACTTCTGCTTCTGCGCAGGGCAACCGTCGAGAGCCTTGCGGATTCCAAATGTGACCACTTCCTGCTCGACCACGCCTTTTCTTACGTGTGTGCGCCGAGAAAACCACCTTTGGTAGAACTTTCTTTTCGGTTCCTTTTCGAGGACATTTAAGAGTATCCGAATGGGATGAGTACAGGAGTTGAAGAAACGAATGTGCCCGTCTTATTGTAATCGTTTTTTTACTCTTGTCCTCGTGCTATTTGCGCAGTCATAAAATACCTGGAAAAGGCTACCGTACGGCTGAACCTCAGCCGAAATGCATCTGCGAATGGAAGGTGTGCATTCTTGCAAAACACTGACTCAGTCACTGCCCCTTCGCAAGTGAAAAGAAGAGAAAAAAGCGGTAATTCTTGGCTTTATATTGAGAGCACTACAGGATATAATCAAGAACACGAGAAGGAAGTGTCTTTGTGCGCGTTGTGTTCAGAAGAAAGAGAATAAAAATTTAATTGTAAAAACAAGACCGGAGCAGAAGAGACTGCCATCTAGCGGAAGGCCTTAGAACAGGTTGGTGGAGAAGCAAAGAGAAGCGGGAGAGGGAGCCGTCGCATCACGACATGCCGAGACCCGAAAGTTCCCGAGTTGTCGCTGCTATCTGTTTCAGTGAACTTCCGATTATTGCCTCCGGTCCTGTGTGCACCGCATTCGCTGGTTGTATGGAAGGGCAACCTCTGGTAGCGCGTTTTCAGTGCACCAAGGAGCGACCGATGTTGCGTTGTTAACAGCGGCATCCTTAACTCCGACGACGCTTACATCCCCTCGTCTCGCGAGTCGAGCACTCCGCCTGGGCTGACGTCCGATTTCCTGTCTTTGTGTAGGAAGGGAAACCCGCTTCGCTACTGGGCGTCGCGTAAGGAGTTTCGCAGATGTCGCGCGCCAATTTTTCGAACCAACAGCCGAGAAGCCGAATTGCTTTCCTGTCTCTGCGGCTTGACTGTTGCCATCTCCCACAGTTAAGTTACCGCGCTGTTGTGCTTACACCCCGATGCGGTTAGTAGATCCCTATTCCATTGGCTATTTGTAAGGACGGGTGGTTCGAATGTTGTAATGTGATAAACCGCTAGAAACACGGGTAGCTGACATAGAAAGAAGCAGGAGCTTGAAAGGTCGCATTCGGGCCGCAAAGCGGTGCCGATGGTTGTCGTTTTTCGGTTGTGCTTCTGTTCGGTGGTCGTTCTTGTCTGTTTGTGTCTGTGTGCCTAATTACAAACCGAAGTGCGTACGTCTTTGTCGAAATCGCGGGGTGCTCGCGAGTAAGCAATCTCGTGAGCACCGGCGTGCACTGGTTAAATTTTAAAGAAATTATTACTGGTTCCGACAAACGCATTTCCGGTTGGTTTCCGAAAGGTGCCCCAGAATCCTAGGCAAATGAATATAAAAGGTTTTTTTAAGGGCAATGGGGGAGAGAGTAAATAACCTTCCGCTTGCGGCTCACTGCAGCACGGGGAATTTTCTTGCGTGGCCCTTGCTATGACTGACTGCTTTCTTGATAAATCTTAAGTCTTGCGTGTCAGTTTATGGAATGTATGGGAATTTCCTTTAATGTGTTGAGTTATTCAATGCTACCTGCTGGTCCAATTTGACGCGGCGGAGGAACCCTCCGGCCACGGAGATACTTTGTTAAAACAGTACCAAGGTCGCGCTTCAGCCCGAAAGATGGTTTGGTTTACTTTGTAGGATTTGGCGTCCCAAAGAGACTTGGGGATAAATTCGACTCCTGGGGCTCTTTAACATGCACTGACATCGCACACTGCGCGAGCCTCTAGTGTTTCTCCCTCATTAAAATGCGACCGCTGCGGCCTGTAATAAACCCGTGTCTTCCTGGCCAGTAGCCGAGCACCATAACCAATTAGCCACCGCGTGTTACCATCGATCGTATTAGCATATAAGGTCTGCGGTCATATTCGCGGTTGGCAGTGAGGTCGTCTCAGAATGACTTTACAGTGCTCTTGCAACTTCAGTGTTTTTGCCGTCATATGTAGGCATCCACTGGCAGCTCAAACGTCAGAGGCTGGTGCGAGTGCAGTATGCTCGACAACGCCTGGACTCCACAGAGGTGATACACAGACTGTGGAATGGAAGCGGTGGTGGTAGTCCCAAGGGCTCCCTCTCGAAATAATTCGTAGCAGTGATTGCAGAACTTATGTTGAAGTCTTTTGGCGGTCTACCGCTCTGATGTGACCGAATGTCATCATCAGCATGACTGCGCCCACTGCAGGGCAAAGGCCTGTCTCGATTCTCCAGTTGATCCTGTCTGTCCATTTCCTGCTGCGCCCACCGTATGCCCGCAAACTTCTTAATCTCATCCGCCCACCTAACCTTCTCCCGCCCCCTGCTACGCTTGCCTTCTCTTGGAATCCACTCCGTTACCCTTAAGGACCAGCGGTTATCTTGCCTTCGCATTACATGCCCTGCCCAAGCCCATTTCTGCCTCTTGATATCGACTAGGATGTCATTAACCCGCGTTTATTCCCTCACCCGCTCTGCCTGTGTCCGGTCCCTTAACGTTACACCTATCATTTTTGTTTCCATGGCTCGCTGCGTTGTCCTTAAGCTCTGAGCCCTTTCATTAGCCTCCACGTTTCTGCCCCGGTAGGTGAGTAGCGGTAAGATACACCTGTTGTGCACTTTTCTCCTAAGGGCATGGGTAAACTGGCATTCATGATGACAAATGCAAAAAAAAAATACGAGGTTACAATCAGTGAGCAAAACAACAAGATACAATGCTCATTCACTCAAGAAAATTCTCGAGAGGTTTAATCATATTGGAGGACTGGAAAATTTCAGTCGGAAACAACCCTTGGAAAAAAAAACTGCTTGAAAGAGTCAGTCCATGCAAAAATGAATTCGTGAATGGGGTGTTCGGCGCGACAATTGTTTGAGAATTGCAGGGCGGGGTATGATTATTTTGTGTTATAGAGTATGCACAAACAAGAGACAAGAGATTTTGTTGCGTACTGGAAGTAGTGCAATATGGTTGGTTTTCATTAGCGTTGTAGGTGAGTCTAACCTCCTGTATTTGTTATAAACCTAACTGCTTTCCTCTCCACCATCTAGATCTATGTGGTATGTCTATTTATGAATGAATCCCATAAACAGAAGTGAAGTCTAATTTGGACCTAATAAACTGAGTATGCAAGGTGTTTGACTTTACATGGGGCATCTTTAAAGGGCCACAGAAAAGAGTGTTCGAGCTTGGCTTTAAAATGCATGCACTATGTAGAATACAGGCGACCGAGCGTCCATGCTATGTGCGAAACCTCAAAAGCGAGCGGGAAATTTACAATACATTTGTGGGATGTCATTTCTGCTGAAGGACGAACCCCCAAGAAAAAAACGTAACTCTTTATTCGATTAGCGATGGCAGCAGACGAGCATACCAACGCTAGGCTAGTCTAGGTAGCGGAAGGAAGAAAGCCGCTCTTCCCAGCCGGGTAGCCTTTTTTTGTGGCCACGGTCGGTGACGCATGCCTCGGTTGAGGCAGCGGTAGCGCTGTGTTTTATCGGTAACGGAGTAGAGCGTGTGGCCGTGTTACGCTGGGCCGGATGATAACAAGGCGGAGGCTGCGCGGAAATGTGCACAATGTGTGTCACCACATCACCCCCCCCCCCCCCTTCCCCGTGGAGCGGAGAGCCCTCAGGGCTTGTAAAAATCTGTTTAGTGTGCCCGATGTCCACAGCGTGTAGTGACAGAAGCAGGCGGCGATGCCCGGTGTCGTGGATGGATGCCTGTGGGTACACTGGTATTTCCTGGTTCGGCGGAATCGATGTAGGCTGGTTTCAGCCGGTCAGTAGAGACCCGGACGTCATTCCCGTTAACGCGCAGGATGAAGGTTTTGTCGTCGCGATGGAGAACTGAGTAGGGTCCGCTGTAAGGTGGCTGGAAAGGCCTGCGAACGGTGTCGTCGCGGAGTAATGTGTGGTGCACGTTGCCAGATCTTTGAAGAAGGGGCAGTCTTACAGCGGTGTGCTGCACGTGACAGGCGGAGGGCAGCGATGGTGCGTCGGAGCCGAGCTACGAAATTGGTAGGATCTGAACGTCGTGGTGGTGGATGACGGTGCAGCAAGAAATTAGCCTGGGAGACGGAGTGGTGCCCCGCAGACGAGCTCTGCGGGTGTAGGCAGGATGTCAGGCTTGAAGGTGGCGCGAAGACCTATGGCGACGGCTGGGATGGTTTCGAGCCAGGTTGAGTCCGGTTGGCGCATGATGGCTGCTTTGGACTGATGGTGGAAAAGCTCGATCATCCCGTCTGCGCAGGGGTGGTAGCTGATGGTCCTCGAGCGCTCGAACCCGATGGACAGCCCGAGGAGCCTGAAAAGGTGCGATTCGAACTGTCGTCCCTGGTCGGTGGTGACACGGCGAGGGGGCCCGAAGCGAGCAATCCAGCCGGCGAAGGCCGAGGCGACATCTTCCGCGGCCCATGCCTCAGGCCGTCGAGTATACCGATCGATGGCGGTGATGGATGGCAATGATGGATGGCAATGATCCATGGCGATCGTTGGCAGTAGCGATAGGCTCCACCTAAGGTTAACGGTCCTATGATATTAAAGTGTACGTGTTGAAACCGACCAGAGGGCTGGGAGAATGCTCCGAGCCGCGAAGTAATATGCCTGGTGACTTTAGCGCGCTGGCATTGAATGCAGGAGCGCGCCCAGATGTGGCAATTGCGCTGCATGCAGTGCCAGACATAGCGGTCGGCCACGAGGCGTGTATGGCGGGATGGCTGAGATTATGTTGAAGAGGCCACGGCGATGGGAAAGGGGCATGTAAGGCCTGCTTCGTGCTGTTGACATGTCGCAGTAAAAAGTCGTCGATCCAGGTATGGGGACTTGTTGCAGCTGTAGTGAGGATCCGCCCTTAAGAAGTTATCGCAGTTCCGACATCCGTAGTCTGAGGCTCGGCGAGGACGTCAGCTGTTATCTGCGAAGAGCTGCTAGCTGCCACTCGTGAAAGCGCGTCGGCGGCGACGTTGTCATCGCTGACATGTTGAATGTCGGTGTTAAACTGGGCAATTGAAAACTAAACATTTTGAACAATTTGCCTGTCTGGGTCTATTTGAAGACATAATAAACTGCACATCTCGAACCAAAATTTTTTTAAAATTTTAACCCAAGGTTTCGAAGCCAACTCGGCTCCTTCATCAGGGGTGACTGAGAGGTGATGAACGGGCTACCTGTCCGGAATGGTGCGGGCGTAGAGGGCACGGTAGTCCCTACAAGGCCGTCACCCCTGATGAAGGAGCCGAGTTGGCTTCGAAACGTTGGATTAAAATTAAAACAATTTTTTGGTTGGAGATGTGCAGTTTAGAAACTGGGCAATGAACGAGAGCTGGTTTCGCTGAACCGGCGGGAGTTTGTCGCGCCGTTGAGAGAAGGCGTAGGTCAGACGTTTATGGTCGGTGTAGATAGAGCAGGTCCGTGCTTCGAGAATGTGGCAAAAGTGTTGAACTGCTTCGTATATCGCCAGAAGTTCTCTGTGGTAAGCTGGCGAACTCTACGGGGCGGGGGCCGTGGTTTCATTGGTGGAACTGGCCGCAGGAGGGGGTCGTTTTCCGAGCTGAGAATATCTTGGAGAAAAACGCCAAGGGATGCCAGGTGTTGTCTATGCGTTGCATAAGGGCGGCGCCGACGGCGAAGTTAGAGGCGTCCGTGAAGAGCCCCAAAGGAGCGTCTAGCGTGGGATGGGAGAAAAGTGTGGCGGTGCAGAGAGCAGCTTTGCATACTTTGAAAAGTTCCGTTAAAGCCGGTGTCCACGTGACGGGTTGGTTTCCTCGTTAACCAGCCAAGGCATCATGGAGGGGTGCCTGGTAGTCGGCTGCGTGTGGCAAGAAACGCCTGTAAATGTTCAGCCTGCCGAGAAAACGGCGAAGGTATTTAACAGTGGTGGGTTGGGGGTAATTTTGCTGGTCTGAGATGTGTGGAGGCAAAGGCCGAGTTCCCTCTGACGAAACTTCTTGGCCGCGGAATTTGACAACTGAAGCGCAGAGCGTACTTTTTGGGACACTGACGAGTAGGCCATGGTCATCGAGGCGTTGGAAAAGTAAAAAGTATACGAAGGTGCGTGTGGTGTTCGTCGCCGTTACGGGGAAAAGACCAATATGTCGTCAAGATAGATGAAGCAGAAGTCGAGGCCGCGGACGACTTCATCGATGAACCGTTGAAAGGTTTGTCCAGCGTTCCTCAGGCCAAAGCTCATGAAGGAAAACTCTAACAAGCCTAAAGGGTTACATAATGACTGCAGTTTTAGGGACGGCGTCTGAATTGACATCTCGCCTCGTTTTGGTTCTTTTCTGTGAGGTTTTAATTGGGAATAAATATGTTCTCCCCGATCAACCGCGGCCGACAGGATTGAGAAGTGCCCGGGCCGCACCCCGTGATCGCGCGCGCCGACCAAGGCGGGCCTTGTTCTGTGTGGGAACAAAGGAAGAACACTATGGCTGACACAGTGGCATTTATTGCTGCTGAAGCAATAACGCCAGCTAGGAGCAAAATACACGAATGGATCGAGGTCATCCGACTCAACAGCATGGTTACTAGAGAATGTTCGCCCACGCTAGGGCAAGCGAGAAACATCGAAGCCGGAAGGGACGAGATGCGGGAGGGGGTTCCCAACACGACGCCTCGGCCTGTTAGCGAAGAGCCCGCGCCGAGCAGTCGATGCGCGTCGAGTTCCCGAGCCGAAGATCGAGCGCTATGCGCGGCGTGCACGCGCAGCAATCACGCCGTCCGTGGCGCTTGTTTCACTGCGACGCCGGCGCCCTTCCTTGTTAGTTAGAAATTCGGGAGGGCCTATCGCGGGAACCAAACCAAAGGGGACGAATACCCTCAGTTAATATGTGGATACACCTGCGGCTTGCGACAAACATTTAAGGTATTCCAATATTTATATTCAAGAAGGGCAGGAAGAGGCGAGGGAAATAGCTGGGTGTTACAGCAGGAATATTGCCGCGAAGCTTGCTTTTTGTCTGGAACCTGCTGCTCTCGCTCGCGGGGCGAACTTTTGGCTCAGTCACCCCCCGGCGCTGCTTCGCTTGGGGGATCTTCTTATCGCGGCAGGCACGCCGCATTATCAATTTTCTGGGACGCGAGACGCGACCAGAGTTATCTCGATTTTTCCTAGCCTCGCGCAAGTGTGCCTACTATGTTCTGGAACTTTCCTTGCCGCCTTTAAAATCGAGCACGGCTAAGAGCGGCGGGCATTCTGTTCGACGACCGCCGAGCACGCTTGTCGCTTCGCCGCCGCCGAGTGATTCAGTCGATTTTGGGTGCAAGTCAGCCCAATAAACAGTTCTTTTAGAAGATCCTTTCGTCCGTCTTCATCGCTGCTTCGACTGCCGTCACCACTACGTGACATCTGGTGGAGGTGCTGGGTAGTACTTACTGCAGCGGCGTAGGTCATGGCCTGGGGTTCTGTGGCCGTCGGGGTGCCAAGTGCCTGTTGCACTTCTTCCCGTACCACATCCATCAGAGTCGCTGCTTGTGGCTGTGGGGAGGAAATTTTGCAGGCTTCGCATGACGAACCAATGGCTGGCCACCTCGGGTTTACTCGCACCCTCCGCCGAATCCAAGAGAGCTATTACTGGCCTCGTCTATCCTCCGACGTCGCGCACTACGTTAAGAGTTGTCGTGAATGCCAACGCCGGAAAACGCCACCGAAAAGACCAGCAGGGTTCCTGCAGCCGATTCGACCGCCATCAAGACCTTTCCAGGAGGTCGGTATGGACCTACTTGGCCCCTTCCCAACATCAACGACGGGCAACAAGTGGATTATTGTGGCGACCGATTATCTCACCAGGTACGCCGAAGCAAAGGCCCTCCCGAACGGCACAGCAGCAGAAGTCGCCAAATTCTTCGTCGAATCCATTCTTTTACGACACGGCGCCCCCGAAATACTGATAACAGACAGGGGGACAGCGTTCACGGCGGAGCTAACCCAGGCCATTCTGCAGCACAGCCATACAAGTCACCGGAGAACAACTGCGTACCATCCGCAGACAAACGGGCTTACAGAACGCCTCAACAAGACCATCGCCGATATGCTTTCTATGTACGTAGACGCAGAACACAAGACATGGGACGTCATTCTTCCCTATGTGGTGTTCGCCTACAACACCGCTGTGCAAGAGACCACCCAAATGACACCATTTAGTCTCGTCCACGGGAGGGAGGCCACGACCACACTCGACGCCATGCTGCCCGACGTTACCGACGAAAGTAACCTCGACGTTGCCGCCTACCTGCAGCGCGCAGAACAAGCTCGACGACTTGCCCGTGAGAGAATACAAGACCAGCAGCGCACCGACGCCCTACGCTACAATCTTCGAAGACGCGCAGTGCAATACAAGCCAGGCGATAGAGTTTGGGTTTGGACGCCGATTCGCCGCCGCGGACTGAGTGAAAAACTTCTGCGCCGCTATTTCGGCCCGTACAGGATTCTTCGCAGACTGGGTAATCTGGACTATGCACTCGTCCCTGACGGAGTTACAGCATCCCAGAGACGCCGCACACGCTCAGAAGTTGTCCACGTCGCCCGTCTGAAGCCTTACTATTCGCGCTAATGACTCTTTGTGCTTACATTATGAGTATTTATTTTGTATGCTCTGTATCTTTGTGTCCGTTATCCCTGTTTTTAAGCATCGGGTCGATGCTTCTTTAAGGGGGGAGTAATGCCGCGAAGCTTGCTTTTTGTCTGGAACCTGCTGCTCTCGCTCGCGGGGCGAACTTTTGGCTCAGTCACCCCCCGGCGCTGCTTCGCTTGGGGGATCTTCTTATCGCGGCAGGCACGCCGCATTATTAATTTTCTGGGACGCGAGACGCGACCAGAGTTATCTCGATTTTTCCTAGCCTCGCGCAAGTGTGCCTACTATGTTCTGGAACTTTCCTTGCCGCCTTTAAAATCGAGCACGGCTAAGAGCGGCGGGCATTCTGTTCGACGACCGCCGAGCACGCTTGTCGCTTCGCCGCCGCCGAGTGATTCAGTCCATTTTGGGTGCAAGTCAGCCCAATAAACAGTTCTTTTAGAAGATCCTTTCGTCCGTCTTCATCGCTGCTTCGACTGCCGTCACCACTACGTGACAATATGCTACAACAGGATGGTGTTGCATTATTTAACAAAAAAATAACCCTTCTCTCCTTTCGGACGAAGTAGTGTCGGTGAGAGGTGGATCCGCGGCCCCGTGTGGTAGCATATATGCATGCAGCTGTGGGCTTCTAGTTTTCCCCCTCTGCGCCGTCAGTGAGGCTGACATGCTCACGGTGTCTACTCTTTCCTCCTTTCATTCGCTTCTAAACAGAGCGGATGTGATCAGACACGAGCGGATCGACCCACACGGGCGAGCACCCTTTCGTGTGCCCCATCTGCCAGAAGGGCTTCACTCAGCAAGCACATCTCGGCTAGGGGAGGTGGTGGGTTCGACTCCTGCCGCCGGCCGGTTACCCACCGGTTTCCTCAAAATGGGTACAAGCCATTCGTCGGCCTGGTGCTTGGCTCCTCAGGGTGCATGGCTTGGAAAAGGAGGCCGCGCCCAACACTGTGTGAGGCCGAGTGCAAGGCACTTCTGTGTACTCGGCACTCAGCTGGTCCACTCGAGGGAGAGGCCGCACGAGTGCTCGGAGTGCGGACAGCGCTTCAGACTATCCCATCACCTGGCGCTTCACAGCAGGGTGCAACACCCTGTAAACGTTTGGGCTGCATCCCACCTGTGTCCCCGCTGCGGAAAAGGGTTCATCCAGAGGGGAGACCTCGACAGGCACCTGGTGACGCAAATGGGGGAGAGGCCCCATGCCTGCTCAAGTGACTGGGTGATGCCGTGAGACATGAGAGGGCGGTGCACCGCCGCCAGCACCAGCTGCACTTCCCGCACTGCGAGAGGGTGCTTGGACATGGCATATATGAGACGACACGTGCGCGCATTGCACGGCTCCACTGGGGATGATGTGAAAAAAATTAAAACAAACAAGGTGAAGCCAAGGCAGTCATCCTTAGCGAGCGCTTCTCGTGTGTCCTGTCTTGTGTGTTTTTTCGGGCAATTTTAACATCTGTGAAGAATTACACAAACCAGAATGTGTTTTTATGGCAGGAAGACACCACACGAAGAAACGAACTTGACTGTAGAAAGCGCTAACAGCTCAGTTTTTATTGACAGATCGCTTCCTTTTATGCAGCAGCTGCTCGTATCAACAAAGTGAAAGAAAAGAATTCACTCCAGTCCTGCTCGAGGGATGACGGGATCTCAGTTGATCTGATATGTCCGTGTGTGAATTGTTTTCTTTCACTTTGCTGATACGAGTAGCTGCTGTATAAAAACAAGAGATCTGTCAATAGAACCCGAGTTGTTAGAGCTTTGTCTTGTCAAGTTCGTTTCTTCCTGTGCTGTCTATCTGCGCTCAACACAAATTCGAATAAAGCACCAACTAGCCTGCAAACACGTTCTCGCAAGTTATAACTAGCCCCACAGCAAGCCTAACTCGTCCTATGCAATTGTTGGGGAACAATTAAGAATAATATGCAGAACGCTGAGGACCTACGACTAAAGCAAGCGGTTTTGCGATCTCTCGATCGACAGGGTCGATATGCATGCGAGGGCAAAATAATAGTTTTCTTTGAACGCTTTAATCGGGCAATTTCAGCAAAAACTAAACAAAAAATTTTCCGTGACGAATTCATATGTTCATATACGGATGCACTAAAGCAGGCAAAAAATGCACTGGCCTGAGGTGCAGTGATGACCAGAGGAACATTGCGTGTGATGTACGCTAGGTGGAGACTTCATTACTCACCGATACTTCACAGAAATTACACCATGATTTTGCGGAATGCTGTTACCATTGTTGTCGCAGCCAGCAAAAAAAAAAAACGAAAAACAGATGGAGGACGCTTGAGGTTTGCCTTTAAGAGTGGAACGCGATAGAGCTATCGCACCCCGTTTGCACCGCCAACTCATTCGCTCGGCATGCTCTTGAGTCACACAATGACGCGCCATGAAGGCGATCGCAGGGCCTACGCCCCCATGGTCCTCTATCTCGCTTGGGAGCACCACGGATACGCATGACTCCTCGCCAGCAGCTATGAAGCCCAGCAAGAGAAAGTGTAATTGTCTGCTTTTTAAATATACCTCTTTAATCCCTAGGGGTGTGGTCTAGGTACTCACCCACTGTAAGACTGCTACAGCACATTTACTTTTTTAACTACTTATCATCCAAACCCAGATGCGCAAAAAGAAAAAGATTGGTTATCAGGAAATGAAAGGTGTGGTAACTGCATAACTTGGTGGACACCTAAACCGTGCTGTGAGGGAAGGGAGGGAGATGGTAGCAAATGAAGAAAAAAGAAGCCCTAGTCGAGTGCCCCGGACTACTGAGACTACCGGGGGATCTTGAACACCCCTGACATCGCAGAGCACAAGGGCACCGTTTGCATTTCGCCGCCGTCGAGACGCGGCCGTGTTGAACCGACCCTGTACTGTGGCGCAGTAGCCGAGCGCCCTACCTACTGAGCCACTGCGGCGGGTGCTCAAAAAGGCGTCCGTGTGCTGTGTGAAGTCGGTTCTCTTTAAGACCACCAGGAGGTATTATTTCAGAGCCCCCCATTACAGCACCTCTTTCTTCTTTTACTTCCTGCGTGCGGTTGAGAAGTATGGACAGTTACTGACACTTTAATTTCTTCAAATCAAATTTTCATTTTCAGAAGCGCAGATGACGTCCTAGACACATTTCGAAGTGTTTCATGGCGTCTTATAGCTGGGCGTCAACGAAGGTTGCGTGATGTTCAAGGCATGGGTGTAGGCCTGAGGTGGTCACCTCAGTGGAGGAAAAAGTTGCGCAACAAAGGTAGCAGAAAACGCGTACCTGGGGTGATCACGTGATGCAGGACAGACCTGCCTCGGTTTCGGGGCACCTTAACACACACAGCTCTAGCGGCAGAAAACCCAGCCCTAAGTGAATCAATGACCGCAAACTGCAGCTTAATTCTTCTCCCGATGGCGTCGACCTCGTAGCTGCTGTCCCTGTTTCTCCAGCTATTGTAATTTTCCATCTTCCTTATCAGTTTAACGCTCCCAAATACTCGGCACTGAGCGCTGCCACCGTATCCATCAGAAGGAACCAGTTCAGTTAAGAGATAGAGGCCTATGCCAACGGCAGCCTTATGTATCTGCACAGGAAGGCGAGAAGGCGGACTAACACATCGCTAAGGCTAAAGAAAAAAAAAACGGCGGGGGCTCGCCATGCATCAAGCAATGAAAGCAGCGATAGATATGAGCAGCGCGGGAAATATAGGCGGATGAACTGGGCGACCCATAAAGCGCTAGAAGCGGCGGGGAACGTGTTCAGCGCTGTTTAGCAGGAAGAGAAACTGTTCAGGGCGGCGGCTCCTAAAGCTGCGAAAGCAGCCAGGGTGGGCATATATGCGCGCTGCCCACGTTGAAGACTACAAGAAAATTAAGGCAGCAGTTTGTCCAGCAGCCGAATGACCTGGTTGACACCAGAGTCTGGCTAGCGCCATCTATAGGGCATCCTAGAATGTGTTACGCCATTTCCTGCAAAGCATTTCATCTTGACGACGAGACGTACTACGAATTTTTTAACCACTACCTCGCCTGTACAGGTCCCATGCACTCCAAGTCATCATAATGTTCCTGCCACTACGCAGCAAACATAGCCATGTTCTATGATGGAGCCGTCTGCAGCCATCTGGACACTACAGTTCCTGGCATATATCTGTAAGGGAAAGCGTAACAAATTGCAAACTGCTACCCGAAGGGCATACGACGAGTTATAAGTGTTAGCTGGTACACGAAATGATTAACGCATTACATACACAACGGCGGCTGTGTTTACATATTGCGACAGTTTGAAGAATGCTTTATGGTTTGTCAAATCTGCAGGCACGAACTTGGAGTATTTTGTCGCACAGCACGCTTACGGGCATGCCGCGCTCTGAGGGCCGGCATTCATACTATGTCCTTCCTGCCTCACGTTTTTATTCTGACTGAAAACCAGCTTTCTTACAATATTTCGTGGTTAGCAATGCAAAATCTTTTTCGTCAGGATAAGTGGCGATCGGCATTTGTGATAACTTTGAAGTTTTTTAACAGGAGACCACACAGCAGATCTAGCATGCTGGAAATGCAGTGAGGTATGAATCTCAAAATGTTTCGGGTGAGCCCCAGAAACTTCATTATCGATAGTAGTTCTGGAACAGCCTATGAAATGGTTTTTTAAGGTGGCTGTTCAACGCCCGCATTGTGTAGATTACAGGGTGTTCAGTGTTTAAAGGCCAGGTATGCTATTTGCAAAATAATTTTCTCCCATTCCTTTCTGCATGGCTCATGGCGACGTCTACTGTGGGTTCTTCATGCTAACTCTGCCTTTAAACTTTGAATGGGCCCCGTGACGTCAAGGGCTGTCATTGGCTCGTCATAGCACATCGCACCCTGTAACTGCTGGCATAAAAGAGCAACATATCTCACTCTTCTTCCTCCTCCCCCCCCCCGCCACTCCTTGCGAAGGCACAATCCACGCAGGGGAGATCACTGCACTTGGCACCATTGAGGGTCTCTACATCAGGTGCCGTTAAATTTAAACAGCCCAGTCACATGCTTGCCGGTACCACTAAGTAGGTCCCCTGCTGCCTTCTTCACAATGGCATGTTGCCTTTCACAGATAATAGACAAATACTGCGAAGGAGGGCTTGAGAGGCCTGGCGACAAGTTGTTAAGCATCACGTTTCGTATGTACCCTTCTTCGTGGTACTTTCCCTTCGAGGCTTGCCGCCTGAACCGTGCTTCACTTTTCTCCGTGCGTGTATACAGCTGGATCTAGTTATGAAGCTTGAAAGCTGGCTTCTTCGTCCAACCGTTGGCAATGGGGTATAAGGGAAACCCCGCGGCACAAAGGAGTTTTCTGGAGGCTCCATGCTCGTTCACTTACGGAGTGGAGCGCTCTGCATGCGCAACTGCGTTGCAGTTATCCTTGACAGACGTGCGCATGAGCTTCGTACAGTGGCTAGAGGACAATGCGGAGCAGTGCCGCACTCAGCGCCGCCATAGCAGGTATGACGACACTGGGGAAGTGAATGTGCTGACCGCACTACCTGCTCCAAGTTTCCGCCGCGTTTTGTGTACTACCGCCAGCTGTGCTCTTGGGTTGCATCATGTGCTGTGCTTTCAAGTGTTGCAAGTGGCCTTTTCTGGATTTATGCGCATTAAAGGCTTATAGCAATAGTGTTCCCGCCGCTCTGAAGGGTTTAATTCAGGTGAGTTTTATTTTATTGTGGAAATTCACACTTTGGCATCAGTGCAACGCAGCATTCCAATGAGTGGAGCATACAATGGTTGTTAAGGGACAATTGTGGTGTATGAAAACCTTTTATCTCTTGAAGGCCTCTTAGTTGCATAGACTCGCCTAACTATAGTAACTGGCATGCGTTTCTATTGCGTTTTTTGTATACGTTGGCGAGGTGCTTAGTGTAGGTGCTTGTTGATTATTTCTTCACGAATTCGCAGTTGTCGCTTTGGCTATAATATAGGGTAAAGTAAATCGGAAACAGCTAATTCGCACTACGACGAGGTGCGCGCACGCTGCAGAACATAGTCGAACACTAAAGTTTATGGGACATGGAGATCGTAAAAAAAAAAACGTGGACATGGAGATCGTAAAAAAAAACACGATTGTTTGGCACTCGACTTAAGCATGCAGCCAAGAATTGGAATGTATTTGCACTTCCCTGCGCTACCTCAACGCCTGGCCGCACCTCCTGCAGGCGAGGAATTCCAGCTTTTTTGTGATTTTGATGTTCGGAAATATTTTGTGGTCTACAGTACGTCCTATAGGCAACAAAGCTTACGGGATTCGAGTTCTCGGATTAAAAAAAAAGTAGCGCCGCCTCTCAACCCAGTTGCATGGTAATATTATGGCTGGAAGTACACGCCCTGTCATACATTCCTACATCTGAGGTGATATGTTTGTGTGGCAATGCCTATATAATCCCCCCACCACCCTCGTATTCTGTTACCTCCTGATTCAGACAGTATACGTACCGTCCTGTTTCAGAACATCCCAAACGTCAAAGGAACTTGAGCGTGGCGAGAAGCCGCACAAGTGCTGAAAGTTTGGTTAGACGCCTGCATTAGAAAGTAGCTCTAGCACTATCAAAATTCTAAATGCATGTCGCAGGAGTTTTAACTTGTGAGTAATATCAAAATGTAGCTTTAAATGCACGCACCTAAGACTGACGTTGAATTTGGCACAGGATATTGACTTGACTGTCCGGACTGCTTCAATCCACTTCTCGGTCGTGCAGCTTACCCAAAAACTTGGATCGTTCAAAAAATTTGAGCCTCCCGAGTCACGGGGCCAAATCTAGGGTAATCTAGTTTTCTCTTCATAGACATACAGCATTAAGATGGCTTTCATATTGCACTAGAATTGCAGAGGACACAACTGTAATGACATAAAAGACAGTTTAAACACAATTTCTGTTGTTCCTTTATTGTTTCAAGTTATCTATACAAAAGTCAGTAGCCGTTCTGTTCTAGTTCAGAATAGAGGACTGCACACTCGTCCCACCCTTTTTCTGAACGAAGTCACACTACCAGTAAATGATGGGCACAAATTTTTGAAATTCTCACGAAAACACTCGGGCTTAGATAGGACGTATTTTTATCACTCTGCAGTACGCCCTACCATAGATTATGGATGTATAGTGTCTGGATGCATAGTTCAGCGAGACCATCGTACCTTAAACGACTGGATACAGTACGTAACTTAGGTTTGCGTCTTTCCACTGGCGCATATAGGACATCACCCCATAAATAGCCCTTATGTAGAAACTTACGAACCATCACTTGCAGAGGGAAGAACGATGTTCATACAATCACGTGTTCATACAACCGAAACATCCGTCCACTACCTAACACATCTATGACCAAATAGTCACTAAGTGGCTATCTAGAATGCTGTTTAACAACAAACCGTAAAGCACCAGGCCGATACTTTTTCGGTTTGAAGAGATGTGCTAAAACATCGGTGTACTAGACACATTACCTGCAATTGTTAAGACGAGATCCGGTACCTCTATGGTACACTTTCCCAGCAATCTGTGATTTCACTCTTACACAATTCTGTAAAAAACAAACTCCACAACAGCATATCACAAGAATTTCTTACACTCAAGCAAAAGTGCAGCTTCACAGATTCCACAACAGACGGTTCAAAAATAGATGCTTACGTTTGAAGTGCAGCGCTACAAGGGAATTGGAATAAAATAGTAAGACTTCCACAGTGCACATCGACCATGTTCACCGCCGAATGTTATGCCATCTGTGTAGTCGTAGAAAAAGTAGGAAATGAGAACCTCGCAAACAGTGTTATTTACACAGGCTCGCTAAATGTGCTTAAAGCCCTTAACTCTAGAAAAATCACTCCGCTGCTTGGCGATGTCATAATCGCCATAACTCAAGAATAAAACATAAAGCCGTGCTGGGTACCAAGTCATGTGGTCATAAAAGGCAATGGAAGAGCAGATTTCTACGCTGTTCAAGCTTGTGGCAAGCAAATCAAAAATGTAAACATGCCCTATAAAGATTGCTTGAACTTAGTACACTGTAAAGCAAGGAAAAAATGGCAGTCCGCCTGGAACAACGAAGCAAATAACATCGTCTCATCAGCCTTACTACACCCACTGCAGGGCAAAAGCCTCTCCCATGTCTCTCCAATTAACCCTGTCCTTTTCCAGCTGCATCCACCCTTTGCCTGCAAACTTCTTATTCTCATCCGCCCACCTAACCTTCTGCCGCCCCTTGCTACGATTACTTTCTCTTGGAATCCACTCCGTTACCCTTAAGGACCAGTGGTTATCTTGCCTTCGCATTACATTAGTTATTTCTGTGGTAGAAATAAATAACCACACTAAATAAAACCAGATTTAGGTCAATGGAAGTCGTGTGCACCAGAAATGTTTCAAGGAAACAGTTATCTGCTGTCTCCATATAGGCCACATACAAATTACAACTTCTTGCAAACAAAACAAGACAAACCTGTTTGCAAAGAATGCGGAGATGAACTTACGGTTAACCATCTCTTATTCTCTCACGGGAAACTGGAAAAACTAAGAAGCACTTTGTTGAATTTTGTGACAAATATATTGCTTTTTATCCTACACTGCTTTTGGAATAATGGATATAATGGAAACGTACACGTCTTGCATTCTTAGCTTTTGAAGAGAAGCAGGATTTCTCAAAAAACTGAATTTTTTACCCTCTGGTCTGTTTGAATTTTAATAGACCTCAGCCAAGGGTAATTTTCACATTTCTATAAAATTCAGCAAACAATTCTTCCGATACCTTGTGGCTGGCATATGATAGCCTTAGTTGCTTATGGGCCTTAAAACAACAACCGCAATTTAATTTCATGCTCGAAATTGGAAAAGCAAAGGAAAAAGTGATTTTTTTTCCATTTTTTAATCATTGCATCCTTTTTCACCCAGCACTGCTCTTAGGTGTCAATGCAATTGTAGATATGTCTTGTGTCTTGGTTTTCTTTAAAAAATGTAAATCGTGACCCAGTGTTTTGTCTGAAACACCTCAGCCATTTCTCATTCCCGAGAAAAATGCTGAGGTTTTTATATGGTTGGTTGGGAGCCTCGAGATCCTTGCCCGGGCAAGGATGGCCGCTGATGTTACCAGACGCATTTAAAAGCTTTTAATAATTACGTACCCATTTATAAATTCTTTTACTTTATCAAGATGTAGTTACATTTAAAGCACTCTACACCGGAGACGATTTTTCACCACATTTCTATAAAATTATTCAGAACATTTCTCCTGTATCACGAGCTTGGCACGTGATGGCCTTAGTTGCCGATGCGCCATAAAAGCAGACACAATGCGCAACCCATCCTGCTTTTTCTGTCCCGCTCCTGTCTGCGAGGCGGATACAAAACATTCGCCTTAGACCTGCCCCTCTTTGCATGCTATCCGGCAGAAACAGCATCCACCAGATGTCTTAGAAGAATGAGTTTTTGGGCCGCACCACCAGATGTTACTGGACTTTCTTTGAGAGTTCAGTGTGTACCTATATTTGTAAATAATACTGTATGCCAGCAGGCACACTGCCGCAATAAAATAAGAAAAGCATGCCATGGAAAGCTTATGGAATGCGACTTTGGTGAAGGAACTTTATTTACAGGCTGGACGCATTGGTTTATATTTAATGATTCACTGTGCAAATAGCCCACTTAACATCAGGCAGCATACAAGACAGCATGCAAAAGCGAGCATCAAGTCGTTTTTGTAGCGATAGCTAAATTACGGTAGCATTTCGAGCCTTCAGTGTGGCACCGACACCCCATGGCGCCTATGCTGTCACGTGGTGCGGAGCAGCTGCCGGTGGCACGGCGCCGTGGCTGATCACGTGGTTGGTCACGTGACCAGCCATGTGGTGCACAGCAGCTGCTGCTGCCAGTGGTGCGGGGCGCCGGTGAAACCGAGCTGCCACAGCTGTGCGCATGCACCGTGTCAAATGGGACGAAGATGAAGAAGGAATGCCCAGCGAAACGAAGCGGCGAAAGACTGACTTTGCAATTCAACTGCGCAAGTTCCACTCGGCCAGGTGTAGCTATCGTGTCACTCTGGGCTTAACCAGAGCTAAACCGCCACCATTTTTTTTTGTGGCGCTGTCGGAGCTCTGCCTGTCTATGAGGCTGTTTCATCTAGTGAAAATCAACATTTCTTTCTTGGCGCAACCGAAGCATTCTTTGGGATATGTAAAAATATACATTGGCTTTAGACTTTGGAGCGTAAGGGCAGTGAAGGTGCCGATGAAATTCTGTGCATGTAGTTCTCAGCTTTCGTCCTAGGCATTCTGTCGTCACCCTTAGCGCAGGCAGACGAAGGACCTCAATTGATTGTGGCTTTAGTTTTCCGTCATGCTGAGTACGGAGGTTGTACAATGTACGAGGCACACACTGCCATACAAACCACTTTGATCATTCAGGCAGGGAGAAAGCATCCGTCACTTACCTTGATAAGTCCATACGTGAGCATAGGCTATCCTGTAAACCCTAACATGAAGAAAGGAATACAGACTGCAGCAAAACTGAAAACATGATCAATCCACGTTTTCTTTTTCGTGTTTAAGGGCCATCAATAATGTTTCGTCTCTACTGCTGTGGGTTATACGAAGAAAAAGCTGTATGAAGAGCTCATACAGTTGAAGTTGAGTCAGGTCATGGCAGTCAGATCCATGTTATGCTGATCAAAGAGCATGTACTTTTCTTTATTTGTTCACTTTTTATTGATACTGTTAGTTACAGGGATGTTACAGGGTTGGTTGAAAACGCAAGCGCAATATATACAGCAGGAAGTGCTCATAACCACAACCATAAACAGTAGTAAAAACTAGAATAAATAGCTCAAATGCCGAACTTGTTGCAACTGAGTTGCGTTGTGAAATGTCTTTAGCAAGAGCACAGTGTGAACACAATGATCACCGAATGGAAAACAACAGCGGGCAATCTGATGAAAACAATGCGATAACAGCATCGTGAGGCACGCTTTCTAAACAAGTACGAAATAACAGTACAGTGAACATTGAAAATGGTGGAAAATGAATTTTCCTGCCAATCCCCGCCAGTCTCCTATTTTTGGCGCATGCAGAACTACACCTTTTAATAAAAGAATGAAAACAGTATCAAGCACCACTTCTTAATGGGAACAAACCAACAACAGGACAAGGGCGAACACACTATAAGACGAGTTTACGAACAAGAAAAACAGTATATATGAAGCCGCCTATAGTCAGCGGAAACAAAGGCGCCTTCACTGTGCTCACGACGGTGCATTGGCATGAGCGCACTGAATTCAAATGCATCACGAGAAAGAGTTCAAGCAGTCAGGATTGACTGAGAACTAATATACTAAAGAGGAATTTGTGCCAGTTTTTAATTTTATTCTTCCTCATGTTCCACTTTGGCTCAACACAGGTAAACTGCATCTCAGGCAAAGGGATTTTCTTTTCCTGTTCAGGTCTTTCTGTATGTGAATTTTTCTGTGCAGCCCGTATAGTCTTTCTCTATATGAATATATGAAGGGTTGCGCCATGTTTTTGTTCTCTTTTTATAAAAATCGCCAGCTTAACATATTCGCTGGCACGAAACTATTTTTCGCCCTCGTGCGTATCTATGCTCTATCAAATCTTTTCAATGCTGCTGGGTTTTTGTCCTGCGTCTTGGGCGTCCTATCAAGTTTTGTTCTTAATATCCTGATTTCACCAGCAGTTGCGCTACGCCACCGCCGTCACGATGCAGTCTGGGAGTTGTGGTACTCCGGCCGGCAGCGGCGTCGGCATGGGGAGCAGTCTTATTTGCGTCGCCACACAGCGTTTCTTGGCGTGAGTGCTGGACCGATGTAAGGTTGGGGGCGAACAAGTGTGCGAAATTTTATGGTCGTATTCAGGAATCCACAATGTGCATGCTTGATGCGCATGCATTGTCATTTCTGATAATTTGAGCTGTCATAGTAGTGATAGTGCTGTCTCTATTTCATGGAATGAGAATGCATGGCTAAAAACCGTAGAAATGTGTTGCGCATCGGTCTTTGTGGATATGTGACATTGCCATTTCAGCAACATGTCATTTATGCCAGAATATCACTCCCGTTTTACTGAAAATAAAAAAAAGGACACTTATCTAGTGTTTACCCATAAGTCAACGTGTTCACACTCATGTTGAGAAAATAGTGAGTGAGTCGCATGGCAGGCGCCCTGGTAGCAAATATTATATTACCTTAAATCAAAAAGAAATTAGAGTTGAAAATGTGCTCGAAAATGAACTCATTTGTCACAGTAATAAAAACCACTGGAACTTTATTTGGCGCATTCAAAGCCTCCCCTATTGGCTCCTTTTTTTAAATTTTAAACGGAACACAACCAACCCGGCGAACACATTGTGAATATATTTATATGTTGACACGAAGCAAAATAACTACTGCATGGACAGTTTTAAATGAGGACTATGATGGAAAAATAGACACCAAACGTACTGTTACACAGCTCTAGTGAAAGACGAGGTGGATGCAACGAATATTAAAACGGCGAAATAAGGCGGTAAGAAATCTACACATGCTCTTAATGGCGTGCATCGTTTATGCGTAGAACTGTTCTTTCTGCAAAATGAGCCAAAGTAACGGTCAGTCGCGTTTTCATTGTCACCTGCAGGACTTTTAACGACAGGGTCCGAGTAACAAGCGCAACATTGCCGAAGCGGTCAGTCGATCCACTCCCTGCTGCAACTGAATACCCTCTCAGCGCTGTGTCTGCTGTGATTAGCATTGAATCCATAAACTTCGTAGTGACGCCTCTGTTGCATTCTGCTCAACGCAGTAAATGACACTGCGGAAAACTACTGCGACCGGGTATAATGCCAATCAAGATGCCAATAAAGTGGGCTTCCGTGCAGACAGCGCCACAAAGTACTGCAACCAAGCTGACTCTTGGCTTCTTCCCGTAAACAGGCACATGCGCAGTAGCCTTTGTGAAATCGGTCTATTCTTCGCTAACTACTGCTTAGGATGACTGCCTTGGCTTTCCTTTTCTTGTTTGTTCTACACTACTTTCACGTCAGCTCTACGACTGGCATACTCTCTTCCTCGCTTTTACATGGCTTCAACTGCACTGAGTCCCTCACTCATCGCTGTACTGTGGTTGGTCATTCCCAGCAAAGCCGTTGCATGCGCGCACTTGTCTTCTCATATGGGCCACGTCCCAGCACACTCTCCCGCAGTGCGGGCAGTGCAGCTGGTACTGGCAGCCGTGCACCACCCTCTCATGTCTCACTTCACCACCGAGTCGCGTGAACCTCTTGCCGCACTGTGAGCAGGCGTGGGGCCTCTCCTCCGTGTGAGTCACAAGGTGCCTGTTTAGGTCTCCCCTCTGAGTGAACCCCTTTCCGCAGCGGGGACACAGGTGGCCTCTCCCCAAAGTGCATCAGCTGGTGGCGGGTGAGACTTGCTTGCTGAGTGAAGAACTTTTGGCAGACGTGACACATGAAGGGATGCTCGCCCGTGTGGGTCCTCTCGTGTGTGACGGCATTAGCTCTGGATGGAAGCGAACGAAACAAGGAGGGAAGAGCATGTCAGCCTTATTATTTCACGACGCAGAGGTGATAAACTAAGAAGCCCAATGCATGCTACCACACGTGGCCGCGGATCCACCTCCTAGTGTCACTAGTTCGTCCAGGAGGAGAGCCGAAAGAAAAAGTGTATTTTTCAATGATTCAACTGCATCCTGTTGAAACACTTTCCCCTTGTAGCATCGAGCTATTGCCCCCACCTCTTCCTGCCCTTCTTGAATATGGATATTGGAACAGCATTGTTTTTGTCGCAGGTGTATCTACATATTAACAAAAAAAAAAACAAGTTGTCTTACTTTTCATTGCTCGAAAAGGGGCAGTGGGTGCAGCGGTACCTTCCCTCTGGCCTCTGCGGGTGCTTGCGCCGCCTGTGCTTCTCCAAGCCGTCTTGCGCAGAAAACAGCTCGCCGCATGCGTCGCAGGAGAAAACCGGTTTCGGTTTTGCTTCGTGATTTCCATTTCCTGAGGGTATAAAAACGGACAATTTGTGGAGAGCTCGGGAACGAATTAGCAGAAGGTTCAGAATTAATCTTCAGTCATCACAAATTCACATCTATACACACGTGTTCAGAAGAGTTACTACCGCTTTGTTATCGTCACCTTGTGCAGTTGCTTGTGCAAAGTACCACGGGCGCAGCTCTGTACTGGCAAGGACAACTGCATGCACGCTGGCCGTTCTTCCGAAGGTGACAAAAGAGCGGGGGAAATAGACGTTTATGTCAGTGTCGGCGCCAAGAGGGAGGCAAGGGTTTACGGCCACCATCCCAAAGACCTGGCAGACCTAACCAAATGTTTTCCCAGCGTTTCCTTGAGACGCTGATGAGGAGAAAGCTTTCCAATACTGAGGGCGTGGCTAAGTGCTCTCGCTGGCAGGCGAGTATTTGAAGCTCTCAAAAGTTCATTTTGTTATTTTGCTTCTCTCGTTTATTTTGTCTTCACGAGGAGTAATAGCACAAACGCATCATGTATGCTTTAAATTTGACCCTCCCTCCAATCTCCCATTATTTTTCCTTCTTTAAGCTGCCCAACCACGAATATTCTGGCGCCATTCGTGGTCCATATATAGAGGGCGTATCACTGCCAGCAATGCTTTCAAACCAGCTTTTTGAGTTAGAAAGGCACTTTTTCAGCATGGCATTGTCAGCGGTGTAGTGTATGAGAATACATCTAAAGGCCAACCGACATGGAGCGAACTATGGCAGGGCGAAGCTCGCGCGGCCAGGACTAGCGCGATGCAAAACCGGCGTGCCGTCACCGTGCTGCGCCACATGCGGCGAAACATATGTGGAGATAGCTCAGGAGATGCCATGGGGGAAGCAAGGAAAACTCAGGAGAGGCTCTCGCTGTCCGCCAAAAAAGAGTGCAAAAAATCATGCGCTTTTGCAAGTACTACTGGGTGCCACTTAAACCAGCCTGATTCAAGAGCTGGAATGGCAATAATTGACAAATCAGCAGTTGTACTGTCATTTTTTTTTCATTCCTCGCGTGACCTAAACACAGCCATCGTTGGGCTGATTAAACCGAAACAGCATCAAGAAGAAATTCAATTATAAACTATGTGGCAGCCTTAGGCGATTAACACGGCGTTGTCTATGCATATCAACCTCTAACACATGATTTGAAGGAAGAAAGCACGCAAGCAAAAATTTGGTGTTTATACTCCTTTAATACGTGCTAAATACAACGCTGGTGAACTAAACAGATTAGTTAACTGTTTAATTGTTACTGTTAAGCTTCTGATTTATTGAGAGCCGTGTAGCCCAACATATGTGATATCCATAATAGTCCTTAGATTTTCGAAAATCTCTTGTCAACGTTAATCAGCTCACCCAACCCATTTGCGGTTGTTCATCGTTGGCGTGAAATGACGAGACCCTCACCTTCCGCGGGCGGCCGTGACCTGAGCGAACGCTGTGCCGTACCAAACGAGGAGCTCCTCTCCGGCGCCCACGGCCTTGGGCGTCCAGTAGTATACGTTGCCGGAATGCCTGATGGCCACCAGGCACTCCTCCCGCGGACTGGCCGCGCAGTTCACGTAGCGCATCCAGTTGGATCTGTCCCCCAGGATTATCTCACCGTCTTTGCGGATCACCTTGGTGTTCTGTCCTCAGCTTCAGCCTAGGGACACCGTGAAACAATCTCAGTGAAGCTTTTTTCTTTTCGCCTCTCCATCACAAGCCTGCTGAAAGCTACGATGAAGTAAAGGGGTCGTATATTTACTACATTTTATTTCGGCAATTTCTTTTAGTCCTTTGTCATGGCTTCCCACTGACCGGTGGACGACCCCAAAGACAGAGAACCAAAAGAAATCAGAACGAAACAAAGATCACGAAATGTGGCTCGAGTCGCTTGTATCCTCCAGCCGATGATGGTATTACCTGCTTTGCAGGGGGGTTCCTTTCTGAAAGGTCATGCTCCTGAGCACCACGTTCCATTTCTCGAGTGGCAAGAAATTGACCAGTCTTGCGAACATATTTCCATGAAGTACGCATTGAGAGTCATTGTGCGCCAACAAAAGCTATGAATAATGCTGAAAGATTGAAGAATCCCAGGAACTTTCCGAAAGAATGTATTAAGGGTGGTTTTGGTCAATCTTAGCCTAACATCAAAGCATAGGAGACAGCAACAATGTCTACACTGATGACTTGTGAAGCTGAATTCAACCAAGGCATGGCACATACCACGCCTTTAAACACAACTGTTTGCTGTGCTTTTTTAGTAAGCCAGATATTTCGCTAAGACAAAGACTTTGAACCTACTACCTTCCGTAATTGAAAGATCTTGCCAAGAGAGCTTCGGGTCGAGCATTTCGATCATACATCTGGCGATATGTAGGCTTATCCTGGAAGGTATAAAGAGTTAGCCTACTCACTGAAAAGTTCCTTCACTTCATATGTGATGGCAGTATAGCCATTGAGTAAAAATATATTCTTTGATAACCATCAAACAGCTGTCACAAGGTGCAAAGACAAGTTCTCTAACCACTGCCTCAATAGTTCTAAAGAAGACCTGTGTCTGAAGCGCCTGCCAGTTGTAGCCATTGCCCTCTCCATTGTTCTCCACCTTGACGCCCTCATGTGGACCAAAGTAGACCTTCCTGGGCAGTGGTTTCAGCGTGAACACGCCGTGTTGGGCCCCTTTAATGGTAGAGCGGCTGATGGACAGGGCCCACGGGGAGGGTTTTGTTGGCATGAAGCGGGTCACGACCTCCACCTGCGAAAAACGCGCCAGTTTGAGGCTTCCTGCAATGCCACTGGCTAACGTTTTTTATGCACTGGAAATGCACAGATTACACTTTTCATATTCTCTGGAGCTGAAGTTCCAGACTCGACAATTCTCTTCATTTGCGTTCGCTTGAATGTCGTAGTCTTTGAAACGGGATGAAAGAATGAAAAGGCGTGCATGTGGTGTATACCAGTGAGGTCAAAAGGAAAGGCGCAGTTAACAGTCTCGCTCAAGCTTGGTGGGAAAGGAACCCCGTCAGGGCAAAAATGAAACAGGCAGTAAAAGGAGGGAGAGGGAATTTCCATAGTCGAGAGGTCCATTAAGGTGAAGGCGCGCATTTAAGCACCACTGTCTCCGCCGCGCAAGTTCGCTGTGGTAGTGTTCATCCGCTCCCTTTACGCCGGCCGCAAACAGGTAGACGTGAACGCGGTTTGAAGACAGCGTTTTATGATTGCCTTCAAAAGTTTACGTGCTTGGCACTCGCCTCCACATCCTTGACGTGGGTCAATGGTCTGTGTTCGGGGCAGTCACCAGGGTAGTCGATTCCGCAGTCATCGCAAACTACAAAATATCCAGGTCGTGGATTCAGAAAATGATGCGAGGATGCTGACATTTTGTATGCAATGCTCGCTAACTGAAGGGCGCTCAAACTGTGCCTGAAATATGCACGCCTGGGTGACCATGGCTCATTATTCCATGATAAAAATGAAACCTTCAAGGATGCCTTCTCTGCGCTAGACATTAGCATTGTAAGAAGTTGTCCAAATGGCCGGTCCCTAGTGTGGAGCATGTAAGTAGCCAAGAGTGCCAGAGATTCTAGACAATCTGCACTGCATTTCCTATGTTCATCACTTACTAGTTCTGCTTAAAGACCCATTTACAACGAAGTCCGCATTTGCCGTCATCGTTTTGCAAGCCAGGAACCGGTTTTCAGACTCGCACAGGTATTCCTCATCTGAGTTTTCCTCGCATTCCATGTACTTGATCTCTTTTCGCTGCCGTCTCAGGCAGCAGTACCCGCTGGAAGACGTCTCGGACGAGGCTGCATTTGATCACAAGATAGGTGCTCTAAGCATGGCTCGTGGCATAGAATCGAATCGAGCAGCTTTAACGGAACATTACGATTCCGTGCTAAAGAAACAAACAATTAAGCTGCAGCATAATCAAGTGTCTTCTATAACATTCTATGAAAGAAAACAAAACAGCAATCCTCATCATCGTAAAACATCGCACCGTTTGTTATCCCTAGCTATTAACGTCCGAGAACTTAAGCCCATTCAATTGCCCAAAGCTCTGCCGATTCTTAGCTGGATTAGCAAGCCATCTTTATTACTTTTGCTTCTTTATTAGCATATGTCTGCTAACGGACTCTGTTCCAGCGAAACTCTGCAGAAGATTAGCTGAAAACTGTGGTATTGCTTCTGTCAGAAACAAGCACTCTCATGTAAAGCCCCTCATGTGAAAAATCCTCACCCAAGGGCCATTGGAGTATCTGTAATAAATAAGTAAATAAATAAATAAATGAACGTCAAATCATGCCTTTCCAGCTGGAAATGCCCAGTTACAACTAGAACTACAAATCGTGTCCAGCTGGAACATTTCTTGCTCTCAGTCTCCAGCTGTAAAATTTTCAGCCCCAGTAGCTACAGCTCGAGTCTCGTCCATGTACGGCGAGAAAATGTCACCCCAGCTGGAAATTCGGCTAGAAAATTTCTTTTGCAGCGTGAATACCCCTGAGGAAAGTTTACTTAGTCTTCATTTCCTTTTCGGACTGCCTTACTGTGCACATGTCATTATAGGCTCACTTTTAGCAAAGAGCACAGGCATACATGGTCATGCACCTCAACACTTAATACACCTTTAGTTCCAAAAGAACCCTCAATAATTCGTCGTGTATGCTCCCTGTTTAGACCTAGCTTTTAATGTACTGCCGCCCAGCTCTTTATGGCAATGGGTTCATCACATGCTTTCTGGTCTCACTGAATACCCCTCCCTTGATATCGCTTTCACGAACATGCGAGGTGCACAGGGAATAACTAAATAACGGGGCTTCCCCCAGGAACCTCCGCACTCACAGGAGGGCTGGCCGGATGACCCCTGGTCTTCGGCGTCCTCCGCGTAGCTGACTTCCTTGACGGCATGCTTTGGGTAGCGTCTGTCACCAGCTTCAACTGCACAGAGTCAAATAATGTGGGATACGTTAGGTCCCACACGGCATGCGTGTATACGTGTTCTTCGCAAAGGCCGGGAATGGATCGCGCTTTATTTATTTTTTTGTTCGTGTAAAGCAAAGTTACTCCAAAAGTGTTCCTTATGACTTCTTCAGTTGAGCGCTGAGAAAAGCCGCACATATGTAAGCTTGTGTAATCATTCATTCACCACAACCACACTGTGCCAACCAAAGGCATTTAACCCAGACCATAGAATGATAACTGAAACCAAAAAGAGGACAGTGCGATTCAGAGGGCGGCAGAGGTAGGCAAAGTAACCTTGTGAAATCCACTAACCTTCTGAGCGAGCTAATGAAAAGACAGTCATTAAATCTTAGGTCGTGAGCTAGCTAATCTGCAGGATTTCTTAGTGAACATACATCCGCCACGGCTGAGAGTATTTTCCTGAAAAGACTTCCAATTTCGAACGTACTGTTTTTAGGAAGTTTTGAAAGTGGTCGCTGAAACACCCGCCATTGTAGCAAATAAACAGATGAAATGCACATATATATTCTCTAGCAATCCTACCTTACAAGGGTGAGGAAATTGGTAACTTACGTGTCTTTAAACGTCAATTATCCTCTGAAGGTCCTCTCTTCTCTCGTTCGGCATGATGTCCTTTGACGGGAGGAGCCCCCAGCTGACGGCACCACGCAGCGGGCTTATGTATCTGGCTTGAGCTCGCGTTCTTTGTCCGATGAGCCTGATAATGACGTGCACAAATGAATCGCAATAAGAAACAGCAAGAAATACTTTTTCTGCGGTGCAATATGTGAAGCGGGAGACAAAGATGACGCTTAAAAAGTAAACAAACACTTTGTCTAAATTATAGGAATAATATATCCGGTGGATTCGTCCGAGAGGCTGGGTTGAGCTCAGAAAGCATCAGAATGTGCGGTTGGCGGCCTAAGACCTTGCACTAATTAGAAAAATAGGATTTCTGAGTTAGAACAGCCCTTTTTTCGGCATAGCATGGTCAGCGGTGGAGTATATCAGAATATAAGCTAAGGTGTGATAACTAGCAGACTTGTTAACTATTACTGAATAGTTTGTTTCTAACCATTACTGTTAGGCTCCTTAATTATTTAGAGGCATGTAGCCCACGGCAAGTAATAGCCATACCAGTTATAATTTCGGAAACGCATTCACCTCGGCGCTGTGGCCCAATAAATTTTGTCTATTTCGACGAGTTACGTGCACTGGAGAGGTTGCTTTGCCTGCCAGCTTCTCGAAAGCACACATATATTGGCATGATATCAGCCAAATTTGTTGGGCTTTGCCTACAAGCCTTCGAAAGCACATGTCTATTGGCATGATATTGGCGAAATCTTTTCGGCGAAAGGACCAGGGGCCACCGCGTTTTCGAAATTCCAAAAACTGATATGAATACAACTTACCATGGGCTACATGCCTTTGTGATTGAAGAGCCTTATGGTAGCAGTTATTAAGTTAATTATTCAATATTAGATACCCAGCCTGTTAGCACGCTTCACCACTGACAATGTTATGCCGAAAAAAGCGCTGCTCTAACTCAATAAGCCTATTTTTAAAAACTGTAAAGTCCAAGGCACATGGTAACTAGCGCTGAAGACAAGGACAGAAGAGAGACGTACGCACAACATGAACACTGAATCGAAGCCGGGAACTACGCTAAGGCGCCCGTGTGCTGTGCAATGTCAGTGCACGTTAAAGATCCCCAGGTGGTCGAAATTATTCCGGAGCCCTCCACTACGGCACCTCCTTCTTCCTTTCTTCTTTCCCTCCCTCCCTTATCCCTTCCCTAACAGCGCCATTTCCTATCCCCAAAAAACCAATTATTATTATTATTAACTCCGGATCAGTAGCCCTAACCACTGAGCCACCACTGCGGGTAACTACATGCTTCCAAAAACTCAGAATTAAAGGTAAAATTTATTTCAAAAGGTACTTTTTGCATTGCTAGAGCTAAATCTGGTAATAGTGTCGCGCACTTCATTCAGGCGTCACTGCGCGCAGGCATGGCACATCATCCGTGTCTATGCGGAGTTTCACATTTACTTAAAATGCAGCAGCAGCTTTCTTGTAGGCTGCGTTAGCTGTTAGGAATTTAAAGGCGCGTGATGAGGTTGCCTGTTGAGTGACGGACGAATTCTTATCTTTAGAGCACCAGTCAATACTGTACTGCAACGTTTATACAGTCCTGCACAGCACCTCTACAGTACTGCACATTATTACAGTATATCCGTGCATTCAACACACACCGCTTCTTCTCCACTGGTCTCAAGGTTTGAGACATTCTTACTGCACCTTAAAGAGTCCACCTAATGTTGGAGGTGAATAAAAAAAAACTATTGGCACAAAAGTATTGGCTCAATATGATCGGTCTTGCTCTATATATGGTGGTAAATTGACCAAAAAATGAGCAAATTGATCAGTAATTGACAACTTAAATTTACAGAGAAAGTGAGGCTAAACTCGATAGGGGCGACGTACATGCTGTGCTCAGACGTCGTCCCCTTGCTGGCAGGTGGCCTACTATTGCCTGCAGTGACGACACTAGATTTCATGAAGACTGAGTGCAATTCAAACATTTTTATTGGAAGGAACTTCAAGCGCACTGAATTTTTTTTCATGCCATTAGGGAATAGTGCTGTGCTAAAAGGCTTTTACTGTGTCAGTACTGTGGGGTTAACATAATTTTAACGTCCCGTAATTTGCTTAAGAATACATCCCGCCAGAGGAGTATTCGAGGCTAAACTCACTTCAGCTTCCCAAAACAAAGACAGAAGGATGAGGCGTTACCAGCGTGTATTGGGCCAGTGTTGGCCCAATATAGGTTACAAGCAGAGCGTCGAATAAGGGACCGGTCGCCTGCGCAGAACTGAACCCGTGTCCTTGATTTTCTTGCCATAGTTTCCGGTCTGCATTGGTGAAACGAATCAGTGGGGGTGGGTATCATTAAAAACATGGATGCATATATTTTCTTCTCTTTTTTCTGGAAGAATGGGGACTGCGGGGGGAATTTCAGGCGAAGGTTCAAGTTCAAATATACCGATGATGTTTCAGTAAGTATGCAATGAAAACCATAAAAAGAAAGTGTAACAAGCTCTAAAAAGTATGCATGTGAAAATACCTAAAACCAACAACAACGCGGTCGTGAAACATGCTCCGAGAAAAGTTCTTGAGCTTTGATTGCTCCTTAATAAATTGCTCTCGCTAGACATACAAGAGAAAAAAGAACGCTGCATTAAGATGCAGTTCTCAAAAAGTATGGATATCCGTAGCACGCCTCTCATTTAATATTTTACCGCAGAGGTGAACAAGAGTTGTAAACTTTTCTGTCACACGCTGTACCGCAAATGACCTGTCTTTAAGCAGTCGTAAGTTTCGTTTTGTGCCGAAGTTTTGCGGTAATATTCGAGTACAGTAAACTGAAAAATGGTTTATGGTGGTTTAATGTCCCAAGGAGACTCAGGCTATGAGGAGCGCCGTAGTGGAGGGCTCTGAAAATTTCAACCGCCTGGGGTTCTTCAGCGTGCATCGGCACCGTACAGTACACGAGCCTTTAGAATTTAGCCTCCATCGAAATCCAACCACCGTAGCCGGGATCGAACCCGCGTCTTTTGGGGCCAGCAGCCGAGCGCCATAACCACTGAGCCACCACGGCGGTATAACCCGAAAAAATTTATGGGCTATCCTGCATATAAATTGCAACAATTGAGCAGAAAGGCGTGTAAATGTAAAGTTTGTCCAAAATAAGATACGGCTTGCTCTCAAGTATATCGCACACCCCAGAAACAAAATATTGTGTGCATAACAGGCAGACTTTCATGAATTAATGTTTTTATACTGCTTGAACAACTTAAGAACATTTAATGGGATTTTGGAAAACAGAATTTTTTATTGGTGTCGTGTGCCATTACGTTCACGCTACTACGGCTTTTGCATACTACGTTCGCGACAGTCGTCTGCGCGCGCGGCGCACAATGGGACATCTTATCTTAATAATGCCACTCCCCAGGTATCATAAACTAAGACATAAGACGTATGGAGAGCAATAGGAAACTGTTATGTCGTGAAACATTCATTAGATGGTGGGCAGACCAGAAAAAAAATATAAAAATACCTCTGACTGCTTCGTCCATGGCACAGCGACCTAAACCAGTTTAAATTAAATAATGCGGCACAAGCAGATCGTGAACTTTCGCGCCTCCTTGCACAGATGCGTGGCATATATTGATTGTTCGCTCATCCCACAATAGTTTCTATAAGCAGCAAAGTTATTGACCAATATGCTGCAATTCAAAAAGAGACCAGTTAAGCGAAACGCTTGCAAGGAAATGCGTCGACATTGTTTTGACTCAAATGTTAAATGCATCTTCTGCTTTGCATGCACATATGGCAGCTTCGACTCTGAGAAAAAGCAATGGTGCTTCTGGTACAGCTAAACTGCAGTGTAAATAAATAATATGTTCAAAAATTATTTTCCTGTCTGGATTTGATTCACTGTGCTTGTGTAGTCTCCTCACTTTCGAAGGCGAGAGTACATGAGCACGGTGAATCAATTAGCAAACGCGAAAGCAGATTCTGTGTACTAACGCGAAAGCAGATTCTGTGTACTAACTTGATAAAGTGAATCAAGCCACACCAATGCATGCGAACAAGATAAGAGGAGTACTGTGACAATATTGGGGCAGAAAGACTTACAGTTCTGCTATCATCGAAAACAACCATAGCTAGGAACTCGAGCTTGGAGAGTGGGATTGTGGAGGGATTAGGTGTGTATAAAGACAGAGAGTCAGAGGGGGACGTGGAGCGAGTAGGAGGGAATGTGGTTCCTGAGTTCCAGCTGGTACAGGTCAATATATGACAGTGGGCGGAGTGACGTCCTGTAGCAGGTAAGTCAATATGACACCCGCAAAAGCAGAGGGGCCTCGAGGCCCACTTCCGGTGGTGTATGCGGCAGCTGGCTGGCCACCTCATCTGCTGCAGTAACCGCAGCTCTCAAAGATATCATAGAGTCGCTGCAGCCAGTCCAGGAAGCACAATCCACCACTCACTGCCACCAACTTGGCCCAGGTAGCTGCAGAGAAGGAGATGTGAGTGACGAAATGCATGTAGAGGTGGTCACAGCTTCCTGGGGTCGGACGGAAGCACTGGTGAATGGTACACACTCAGAGGCGCGCAGACGAAACACGGTGGAAAGAGAAGGGGAAGACCACCGAAGAACCACTACACAGCGAAGAGGTCTGCACGCTCGATGGTGGCCAGCACCACACCGGGAGAGATCGAACAGCGACAAAGAGCTGAAAGGAAGAGAGCACGTGATATCCACCGTGCAGCGAGGAAACTGCACGAAGGAACCATTGCAACCTTGCTTTAGTATATATAGGCAGCGACGCGGATAGGGCTGCAGGCACGCAAAGGTCCGCGCGAAGACTGCTGCAGAACGAGTACAGAGCGACGATGGGAGGTCCACAGGGTATTCACGCGTAGCGGTAGCACGGAGAGCAGGGCGAGCCCACGAGGGCACAAGCAATGGCTGCCGCACAGCGGAGAAACAGGATGAGGGATCTGCTGCTGGGGAAACGTGGCAGAGTTGTGGTAAGGGTTACGTGCGAATACAGGTTCCCCCAAAGTTAGCACGATGATGAGGAACCTTCACATTATATAAATCAGGCTGAACTACGAAGAGAGCGTGTGACGTTCCAGGCGTGCACCGTGGAGGCCGCAAAGATGGCGGGGCCGCCGCCGCCTGCCAGCTTCGAGACAGGCAACTGTGTGTACTCTTGAGAAGAACACCGAGCCCAAACAGCCCGTCAGAATTAGATGGGCCTTTCTGCTGAAACGCGTGTCGTCTACTATCTATATTAAAGAGGGCAGTAATATAACCCGTCTTCAATCCCGTGCACCACAAGCCCGAAAAGCCCGCCAAAATGGAATGTTTTGCCGCCAAAACTTTTGTGGTCTATAAGGCGCCTTAAATAGGGCTGACATAGAACCAGCCGTCTGCCTAGTATCCAAACCGAGGCCAAAATCCCGCCAAAATAAGATTTCTTTCCCGCCAAAACTTCTATCGCCTTTAAGATATCTTTGAGAGGGCAGAGATAGGACCCGTCTTCTAAGGGCCTCTTTTAAGCGTATTGTTAGGACAGACTGAATCCTGACGGTAAAAGATCTTTTGAAAGCGTTTACTTTGGTCGAAAATCTCTTTTATCCGTTTTATCTCTATAATAAACGTCTCGAAGATCTTGAGTGCTCCTGGGTCGTTGTTCGACAAAAAGTCCGGCTTTCCGCACCAGGTGGCAGGGACACTTTATTTTTCGTTCTTTTTATGGCCCCACAAAATTTTTTGTCTTCACCAGGTAGCTCACTGGCCCATGATGCTTTGAGCGTCCATGATGGCTAAAGTGCGGTGCCGCCAGCTTTCCCTCCAGTTGACAGTAAGAAACTCCATGTTCGGATGGTTGTCGTTTTCCTTTATATTTTGCCTGCTGCGGAGCCTCAGTGGCTATGTGGCACTCGGCTGCTGAGCCCAATTAAGGATCGACGTGGGATCGAATCCCGACCGAAGCGGCCTCAATTTGAAGGAGGCAAAATGTAATTTTCCCATGTTCTGTACGTGATATGTCACCGTACATAAAAAAAAACCTGTGGCTAGGCAGTTAGTCTAAATTTATCCCGAGCCCTCCACTACGGCGCCTCTCTTAGCCAACATATGTAGCAACATCTGACATACGTATAAAATAACATTTGCATAAGGAAAGAAATAGCTCGCAGCCCTCGGATCACACCAGCTCGACTCTGCTCAATCTGGAAAGCTACCTGTTTTCTCAGCTGAACAAAATATTGCTTCAATATGGTTTCCAATTTCTACGCTAAGTCATTGATAACTCTTTCTCCGATATCGCTGTGAGGTGAAACTGACTCAGAGGCGTGCACACTGGCCATAAACAACTGAAGAAGGAAAGAAGCCGAAGTAGTAAAATTATAAGAATTAGCTCAGCACTTCATACTTTACACAGTGTGACAGTTCTTTGCTTATACTTACGGGAGCTGGACTTTGTTGGACGTTTAGCAGAAGCCAGTATTGGTTTCGTAAATTAAGGAAGCAGTGGCCTCAGTGGTGTAAATATGCAGGTAAGAGTCATAACTTTTTTCCTCAATTCTTTTTCTGTTTGTATCTCCTTCTATGTTAGCAATCTGTTTTGGTGGGCAACTGAGCCGTTGATTCTGGGCCCGCAATTTTTATAATACCCACAGTTGCTGCATTTTTGTTGAAAACAGCATCATTCTGGTAGCCATATAAAATACATTAATCACAGAAAAATTTTAAAGCAAGACTCATTTTCAAAGAAGCTGCTCCGAAGGAAGGCAGTCAAAAAGAGTTCACTCACCCAGCTTCAGCATCAGCTCGTAATTCTCGCTGATGTTCGTCCGAGAAATAGTGACGAATTTCTGGAAAGTCATCTTCGCTCGCTGTCTCAATCATCGCATGAAAGTCTCAGCAAAGATCTCTCTCAACTTCTGCGCTTTAACTGCCACTTGGAAAGGCTATCTGTGCTTGAGTGCTTAGCGGTTTATGCAATAAGAATACAGTTAGGAACGAAAAAAATCAGTTTATGGTTACATACTATCACGCAACTGGTAATACCTTTCTAAAGGTTTTGCGATGAACATTACTTTACACTCGTCCAGTAATTATATACAAACAAGTGATTAGTGCAAGGGGGGTTTGTGCACAAATAGGTCAGAGGAAAGAGTTCAGGGCGGGCGACACAAAACGGCGAGCATGACAGCGGGCAGCGCCGACGGCCAATCCAAACAAGCGATCTCGTGCAGCGCGGCGGCGCTTCATCTTTCATCGGCGCCTCGTCTTCATCAGCGCTTGGTCAATGATCTGCCTATGCAGCATCAGGCACAGCCGTCATGGTTCGCTACAACTGCCCCGGGAACGAAGAGGAGCCACCCTGGCGACCTACGGCGAGGACAAGAGGAGCAGGTCGTAGTAGGTCTTCAGGCGGCTGACGTGGACGGTTTCTCGGCCGCGATGGCGCAAGTCCAAAGAGGGGTTGAGCGGCTCCACGATGTAATTCACAGGCGACATTTGCTGGACGACGTGATAAGGGCCGTGGTATTCTGTACGGAATTTTGACGACAATTCTGGTGGTGTGCCTGGAACCCAGAGCCAAACTAGGGATCCTATAGGGAAAACGTGTTGCCTGTTACTGTTATCGTGACGATGCTTTTGGCGGCCTTGGAATGCCAAGGTAAAAGAGCACGCCAACTGGCGGCACTCCTCCGCATGCTTCGCGACTTCGGAGAGGGGCGTCCAATCGGAGGCGTCGGGAGTATATGGCAAGATGGTATCCATCGTGGACGACGGCTCATGCCCATACAGCAGAAAGAAAGGGGTAAAACCGGTGGTTGACTGCGTGGCGGTGTTGTACCCGTACGTCACGAAAGGAAGGATAGCGTCCCAGTTGGTCTGATCCGCTGCGGCGTACATCGTGAGCATTTCTCCGAGAGTGTGATTGAAGCGCTCGGTTAGCCCGTTAGTTTGGGGATGGTAGGCAGTGGTGGTCCGATGTACGATGCGACATTCGGTAAGCAGAGGTTCAATGACGTGGGAAAGGAAGACGTGGCCTCCGTCACTTAGGGTCTTGCGGGGCGCGTCGTGGCAAAGAACAAAATCATGCAGCAGGAACATCGCAACTTCACGGGAAGTAGCAGCACGAAGGGCGGCTGTCTCGGCATACCGGGTGAGGTGGTCAACGCCGACAATAATCCAGCGGTTCCCAGAGACCATACAGAGAAGCGGGCCGTAAAGATCAACGACAACGTGATCGAAAGGACGTGCTGGGCAAGGGAGTGGTTGCAATGGGCCGGTCACACGAGGAGCAGAGGTCTTCAGCCGCTGCAGGCTATGCAAGATCGGACGTATTTCCGAACATAGGCGTACATGCCACGTGAATAGTAACGCCGAGAAAGTCTTTTGAATGTTTTCAGCATGCCAGTGTGCGCACACTGAGGGTCGGTGTGGTAAGAGGCGCAAATATGAGATCGTAACTTGCGGGGAACTGCGAGAAGCCATCGCCTACCATCAGGCATGTAGTTGTGGCGGTATAGAAGGCCGTCCCGGAGGGCAAAGTGCAGAGCTCGACGCCATATTATTCTTGAAGGCGCAACGTTTTGTGACGAAGACACGGTGTCTATTAGGGAAGGAAGCCACGGGTCTTTCCGCTGCTCCGCAGGCATATCAAAGATGGTAAGAGATGAAAGCACGGGATCTGTCGCCAAGGAGCAGGCAGCGTCGCTGGGAATGTGAGACCGAGACAAAGCATCGGTGCCCATGTGCTTACGGTCGGAACGGTATATGACGCGGTATATGGTATATGTCAGTATTGAAGTCGAAGAGCTCACCGAGCGAGGCGACCGGATGGATCTTTAATAGACGATAACGATAACCATGGTGGTCTGTGACGTCAAACCGGCGACCGTACAGATAGGACTGGAATTTCGTTAGTGCCCATACAATAGCTAAAAATTCCTTCTCCGTGACGGAATAGTTGGATTCAGCTTTGGTGAGCACACGACTCGCATAGGCAACTACGTATTCTTCAAACCTATCTTTTCGCTGAGCCAAGACAGCTCCGAGGCCAACGCCACTCGCATCCGTATGGACCTCGGTAGGTGCTGTTGGATCATATCATAGTGTCGGAGTATTGGCGGGGAAGTCAAAAGATAGCGCAGCGTAGTGAACGCTTCGTCGCACTCGGCCGACCAGCCAGACATGTCATTGTTTCCGCCAAGTTGCTTCGTCAGTGGCGCAATGATCGACGCAAAATTGCGTACGAAGCGCCGGAAATAGGAGCACAAACCTATGAAGCTTCGAAGTTGCTTGAGCGACATAGGTTTAGGAAATTGTGCCACAGCATGGAGCTTGGCCGGGTAAAGGAGAACGCTCTCCTTGGAGACGATGTGCCCCAAGTTGATCAACTTCCGAGCTGCGAAGTGGCAATTTTTAAGATTCAGCTGCAGGCCGGCATCAGTCAGGCAAGTCAAAACCTGTCGTAAGCGTGCGAGGTGCGTGGTGAAATCGGCAGAAAAGACAACAATGTCGTCCAAGTAGCAGAGGCATATCTGCCACTTGAACTTCCGCAAGATGTTGTCCATCATCCTTTTGAATGTGGCGGGCGCGTTGCACAGATCGAGCGGCATCACACTGAACTCGTAGAGGCCGTCGAGTGTAACAAATGCTGTCTTTTCTCTGCCAGGTGCGGCCGTCGGTACTTGCCGGTAGCCGGAACGTAGATCAAGGGAAGAAAAGTAGTCAGCGCCTTGGAGGTAATCAAGAGCATCGTTGATGCGGGGAAGAGGGTAATTGTCCTTGTGGGCAATTTTGTTGAAGCGGTGGTAGTCGACAAAAAATCGGATTGGGCCATCCTTCTTCTTTACAAGTACCACCGGCGAAGACCAAGGACTGTGAGACGGACGGATGACATCACTGTGTAGCATGTCCCCAACTTGTTCACTAATCACGCGGCACTCTGCTGCTGACACACGATATGGCCGCTGTCGAAAAGGCGGGTGAGAACCGGTCTCTATGCGATGAGCGACGGTGGAAGTCCGGCCTAGAGGAGTGTGGGCGACGTCGAAAGCGGAGCGAAACGTGTGCAGAAGGGCTGAGAGCTGCGTCCGGTGGGCGGAAGGAAGAGCGTCGTCGATCGCGGCTTGGAAAGCGGCGTCGGGCAATAGATCAGGTGCCGAATCGGAATGCAGAGCATTGATGGAGGAACGGTGGGAGGTCACAGGGGCATCCAGGTCAGAGAGAAGGTGGGCACGTTGAATTGAACCAGGAGATTCGCCACGTAGCAGGGTAAGCGGGCAAGGAGATGGATTGTTGATAAGCATCTTCGTGAGACCGCCGTGAACATCAAGAACAGCAGACAGCAGTGGCAGGTTATTGCGGCGGGCAAAGGAAGAAGATGGCGTAAATAAAACCGTGATGGCCGGCATGGCAGGACACGAGAGGGATACAAGCGCTGAAGCTTCCAGAGCGATATGGATGTCTTCAGTGATGGTGAGCTTCTGCGGACACACAAAATGGAGGTCGTTGGCCAGTTCGTCCCACAATGCAGAAAATTCTACCTCAGCGCGGGCACAGTAGATCATGGCGTTAATTTTTGACAGGAAGTCCCACCCGAGAATCACGTTGTGGGAACAAGACGGCAAGACCAAGATTTAGACACTGTACAAAATGTCATCGATGACAACCCGCGCTGTGCATGTGGCCAAAGGTGCAATCCTCTCTCCGGTTGCAGTGCGAAGCGACAAACCAAAAATGACGTCGTCACTTTCCGATGGCCAGTCCAAACACCAAGTGATCTCGTGCAGTGTTGCAATGCCTCGTCTTCATTGGCGCTTGGTCAGTGATCTGCCTATGCGGCATCACACGCGGCCGTCATGGTTCACTACATTACAAATGATCACACAGCCAGTGCAGAAGTTGGCGAGGTCCGAATGCTCATCTGGCCACATTGATCTATCTTTTTTAGTTTATTTTGGTTGATATTGCGGAGCATGGAGGCTGCAGAGGCACGTCGGAGCATGCGTCAGAGGCTCATTTGTCTTCTGCGCTATATTCATGTTGCGTGTATGGAGTCGCGCAAATATGGTGCCAAGACTTGACAGGTCTCGATCATACTTACACAGCATGAAGCATAGCGCGAGTTTCATATATAATTCACCGCGCCGAAGCCATGGCCGAATGAAACAGTTCCTGCGATGAGCCGCCCCATAGCCGCTTGTTCTAACAGCGCGCTCATTTTTATTGCATGCAGTTATGTTCCAGTGCTGAGGTGGGCCTTCAAAATATGGGAACATGATTTTGGTAACGTGAAACTTCCTCTTCTGACTCCGCGATTGACCTATTCACCTGATGGACTGTAGCACTGAGGGCAACTACTAAAGGTAGAACTGTAGTTTTCATCCGTGCAAGTTCGTTTATTTCTCGTGCATTTTGATGTTTAGGAAAGTATCGCGAATCATTTCTTTTCATTTATCTTGTAAGGTGCATGCTTTAAAATAAACATACAAAATCGAGTTGTACTTCCGAGTTTATTGCACAACGGTTGCCTGTATTCGCAACAATTATCTGAGGCGACTGGTTTGAGGGGCAGCTTCTGATGAATCCTCACGAGACCACAAATTAAATTGTGTAGCCGTTTTTCTTTTTACTTTAATTTTGGTCTCAGAACATCACTGAAGTATCTTTTCCTTGGTTTTGAGCTTTTTATTCCATGCTAAAAAGCGCCTAATATGAAGAGAGTGATGAAATTTACTGAGCACAGGAGCAGTGTGAACTTTTGTTGTTCAAATATGAGATTATGTCTGTTGGTTGCACTGTCACTAGCCAGAATAAATGCTTGAAAGGCCTTTACCACTTGTTGAAATGCTCGTGAACCCGTTTCCTTTTTCGACTGCTGCTGTAAAATGTTCTCACACCCATTTTACGAACAGCCCGAAGATACAACACAGGACAAGAGATGAGCACATGATCAGGCTGAACTAACTGAAATTTTATTGAAAGAAAGCGGCGAAAGGAGACTTGCAAAGAAATGTGCGTGCAGAAGACCCCAAAGCAGTAAAAGGGTGAAAAATCAATCGACAGTTACTGGCATACTAGTCAATGATGTAAAAAAAAATTCCTTCAGGGAAGGTTCACACCACACACGTATCCTTAGCCTTGCCGATGCAGTAAGCCTCAACTCTCTCCCAACAGATTTGTTTATCACTTCCATAAACCACTGATGTGTCGCAGAAATCAGGCGCACAAAGAGACGGGTCAATCTCCGATTTGCATTCACACATAACGTCAGATTAGAATTCGTCTTCCCACCTATAGACTTAAAGTGCTCAGTCAGGCACCCGTAGCAGTTTCAGCCACGAAGCAGCGGAACGCAAAAAACAGCATCATCTTTGCGTCCCTGCAGTGCCGCAATGGTTATGGCGCTCAGCTGCTGTCCCGAAAGACGCAGGTTCGATCCCAACCGCAGCGGTCGAATTTCGATGGAGGCGAAATTCTAGAGGCCCATGTACTGTGCTATGTCAGTGAACGTTAAAGAACCCCAGGAGGTCGAAATTTCCGCAGCCCTTCACTACGGTGTTTCTCATTGCCCGAGTCGCTTTGGGACGTTAAACTTTCATAAACCAAACCAAAATACAGTGCAGCCTGGCGGGAACTGCAGATAAATTTAGACCTCCTTCATCGCTACAACCCAACCTTGACTCTCCCACTTTGCTCAACATGCGGGGCAGCCAAGGCCATCATCATGCTCTGCTGTGGGTATGCACCCAACCCATGGCGGTTTCCCCCATAACCAACCCATTTCATTCCTCACAGGAGGCCGCTCTGCGAGCTGCTCTACCAGCTGGCCAAGCATGTCTAGTGGACAGAGCTCTCTGTAAAGCTCTCCGCCCGTGTACTTACAGGAGCAAATACGGGATGGAGCGACGGAGCCACAGCCGGCGCCGTCTGTGATCTCCTGTTCGCGCCGCGAGTGCAGGAGAACCGCGAGTTAGTCGGTCGCTGTCCTACGCTTGCTGCGGAGCACTCTGGAAGTTAGTGCTCAATACAGTTCATTTTGTAGATTTTGCGTGTACATTACGTTTTCTTGTGTTTACATAATTATTTCACGTGAACACGAAGCCCGCTAGGTCTACAAAAGTTTGTTAACCACGGTCATTTGAACCTTGGCAACCGTCGGCTAACTGAGGCATAAAAAGAATCCACTGGCGACTCCTGGCAAGCCACATACGACTACGGAGCATCCCAAGCGGTTTCCTGTCTCGATTTGCTTGCCGAAATTCTGGCCTGCTGACCCCGCCCTCTGGCTGGCGCAAAGCAACAGACATTTTGCGAGAGCCCGGATCGCATCGCAGACTTTCAAGTTTCACCAAGTTGTGTCTGTGCTTCCTCTAGAGATTACCGGAGAAATCCGAGACCTCATTCTTTCTCCACGCCAGACAAACCCTTACAACATTTTGACCGCCGCGCTATGTCTGCAGACTCCTTCATAAGTAGCAGTCCACCCTTGAGGACTTTTTGTTCTTTTCTGAAAATAAAGTTGTTCGGCCTCCTCCTCTAGTTTCCTTATCCAACAGGGGAGGGCGTCCCAGTGGCACTAGCGATAGAGGTGGCGTGATTGTTGCGGTCGCAGAGAACCCTCCCACCTGCTCCCTCTTCGCCCTCGGGAACTCTTCGCGACGGTAGGTTTTGGTGCGGCACTCCGCTGTTCGCCAGCGGTGCGAAGATTCGCGGTAACATTCTCAGCGAGCTCGTCCCGTCCGGCAAATTTTGTAGCAAGCAAGGTGTGTTCCTTCTTTGGTGTAAGTGAATTCACAGTTTTGGATATAGCCAGTAATACACTATCAACCAGTTTAAATGGGGAGTACAGCCCAGGGACACAGATGAGAAAGGATTGACACGGACTCGCGTTGCTTCATTCATAGCATTTAGATGGTTGGTGGGCTTTAAAAACAAAAGAGGAGGAAACACACATCTCCATGCCAGTCCCTTTGTCTTGTTTTTCCTTGCGTTGTACTCCACCTGTTTAAAGGCACCAACTAGCCCAACAATCAGCCTTAATACAGTACCAACCATTTTCTGCTCTTTTTTAGCAGTGTTCTATAATGCTGAATATGTCCTTTCATTCTGCATAGACGCTGTTCGCAGTCTTCTCGACAATGCAAGATGAAATTGAGGGTGTAGTGAAGAAGTGGCTCAGCATGCGCCTTGCAGTCTGAAACAGCTACAAGAAAGGGCTGCTAAGAAAGCCCAGGCAAGCTGATTCCTTTTTTTTGCAAGCATGGAAATGTTTTTCATATAGGGTAATGGCCAAAAGGGTGCATGTATACCCATGACATGGCATTCGCAAAAGTTAGATTGCATGCATTCTGCTATCCACTTTATATTAAGGTGCAAGACACTTTTAGATTTTTTTAACAGTGTGCACAGTACTACAGGTTGTGATGTTGCTCCCTATGGTTTTTACTTTTCTTGCTTTTGGTTCATAATTATAATTTTTTCACCTCCTGAGCTAATTTTCTCAAGCACAAACTGCTTTAACAGACACATTTTTCTGTACAAAGTGCATTATTCAGTTACATTACTATTTTATATTGTGCCCTATTATATTCACAGGGTGCTCGAAACGAAGATGAGCCCTCGTCAGAGTAGTGCTGGACCGACGCGAATAAATGACTTCTGGAAAAATAGCACAAAACACGAGAACAAAGAAAGGAAACAACAGTACCAGTGCTGGTCCTGTTGTGGGCGTTATGTGGACATCCACTATGATCAAAATGAACATCATATGGACGTCCAGTGGACATAAAAGTAACTAGAAATTAGGGAGGACCCATCACAGAGCCAAACCAAAGAGGACGAATCCCTTCAGTTAATATGCGGGTACACCTGCGACTTGCGACGAACAATTAATGTGTTGCAAAATTATTTCGTCGCAAGAAAACCAACTAGGACGCCGCTGCGGCAGTTCCAGCAAGAGGCAAGGGAAATAGCTGCGTATTACAGCAGGAATAAGTTAACACTATGGTGTTGCAATATTGGAAAAAAACTTTCTTTCCTCTCTCCTTCCGGACGAAGTAGTGTCGGTGAGAGGTGGATCCGCGGCCCCGTGTGGTAGCATATATACATGCAGCTGTGGGCTTCTAGTTTTCCACCTCTGCGCCATCAGTGAGGCTGACATGCTCACGGTGTCTACGCTTTCCTCCTCCTTTCATTCAATTCCAAACAGAGCGGATGTGACCAGACATGAGTAGACTCAAATGGGCAAGCATCCTATCGTGTACCCCATTGCTAGAAGGGCTTCACTCAGCAAGCACATTTCACCTGCCATCAGCTGGTTCACTCGGGGGAGAGGTTGCACGAGTGCCCCGAGTGACGACAGCGCTTCAGACTAGCCCATCACCTGGCGCTTTGCAGCAGGGTACAACACTGGACGGTGGGGCTGCATCCCACCTGTGTCCCCCGCTGAGGAAAGGGGTTCTCCCAGAGGGGAGACCTCAACAGGCACCTAATGACACACACGGGGGAGAGGCCCCACACCTGCTCTCATTGCTGCAAGAGGTTCACGCGACTGGGTGATGTCGTCAGACATGAGGGGGCGGTGCACTGCTGCCAGTACCAGCTGCACTGCCCGCACTGCGATAGTGCTTGGACATGACATATTTGAGACGGCACGTGCATGCATGCCACGGCTCCGCTGGAGATGATGTGAAAGAAGTGTAAAACAAACAAGGAAAGTTGAAGCCAAGGCAGTCATCCTTAGCGAGAGCTCTGCGTGCTTTTTCGTGCAATTTTAACATCTGTGAAGAATTAGACAAACTAGAATTTGTTTATGTAGCGGAAAGACACCACACGAAGAAACGAACTTGACAGTACAGAGCGCTAACTAACAACTCGGTTTTCATTGACAGATCGCTTCCTTTAATACAGCAGCTGCTCGTATCAACCAAGTGAAAGAAAAGAACACACTCCAGTCCTCGACGTATGACGGGATCTCATTTGATCTATGTCCATATGTGAATTCTTGCCATTGTGTTGGATAAATGACGCATCACTGCAGCCCTCCGTGTTTTGTGATATTTGCCACTATATGGCGTTACATCTAGCACAGAGCCTGCTGCGTGGCCCCCGCGCACCTCAAAACCGATTAGATGAGTATCTAATGAACATCCTCTCAAGTGTTTCAGAAATGTCACATGTGGTCATGATGTGGGTGTTATGTGGACATCCACTTGATCAAACTGAACATCATATGGACATCCAGTGGATATAAAGTAACTATAATTTAGGGAGGACTCATCATGGGAACCAAACCAAAAAGGACGAATCCCCTCAGTTAATATGTGGGTACACCTGCGACTGGCGACAATTAATGTGTTCCAATATTATTTCGTCGCAAGAAAACCAACTAGGATGCCGCTGCGGCGCTTCCAGGAAGAGGCGAGGGAAATAGCTGGGTGTTACAGCAGGATTATGTTACAACAGGATGGCGTTGCATTATTGGGGAAAAAACACCCTTTTTTCTTCTCTCCTTCCGGACGAAGTAGAGTCACAGAGGTGGATCCGCGGCACCGTGTGGTGGCATATCTGCATGCAGCTGTAGGTTTCTAGTTTTCCACCACTGTGCCGTCAGTGAGGCTGACATGCTCACGGTGTCTACTCTTTCTGCCTCCTTTCATTCGCTTCCAAACAGAGCGGATGTGACCACACGAGTGGACCCAAATGGGCGAGCACCCTATCATGTGCCACATCTGCCACAAGGGCTTCACACAGCAAGCACATCTCACCTGCCATCAGCTGGTCCACTCGGGGGAGAGGTTGTACGAGTGCCCCGAGTGAGGACAGTGCTTCAGACTAGCCCATCACCTGGCGCTTTGCAGCAGGGTACAACACTGTGGACGGTGGGGCTGCATCCCACCTGTGTCCCCCGCTGAGGAAAGGGGTTCTCCCAGAGGCGAGACCTCAACAGGCACCAAATGACACACACGGAGGAGAGGCCCCACACCTGCTCTCATTGCAGCAAGAGGTTCACACGACTGGGTGATGTCGTCAGACATGAGAGGGCAGTGCATGGCTGCCATTACCAGCTGCACTGCCCGCTCAGCGAGAGTGCTTGGACATGGCATATTTGAGACGGCACCTGCGTGCATGCCACGGCTCCGCTGGAGATGACATGAAAGAAGTGTAAAACAAACAAGGAAAGTTGAAGCCAAGGCAGTCACCCTTAGCGAGAGCTCTGCGTGTTTTTTCATGCAATTTTAACATCTGTGAAGAATGAGACAAACTAGAATTTGTTTATGCAGCGGAAAGACACCCCATGAAGAAACGAACTTGACAGTACAGAGCGCTAACTAACAACGCGGTTTTCATTGCCAGATCGCTTCCTTTTATACAGCAGCTGCTCGTATCAACCAAGTGAAAGAAAAGAACACACTCCAGTCCTTGAGGTATGACGGGATCTCATTTGATCTGATATGTCCATGTGTGAATTCTTGCCATCGTGTTGAATAAATGACTCATCACTGTAGCCCTCTGTGTTTCGTTGTATTTGCCACTATATGGCATTACATCTAGCAGAGAGCCTGCTGCGTGCCCCCCGCACACCTCAGAACAGATTAGATGAATCTCTAATGAACATCCTCTCAATGTTTCAGAAATGTCACGTGTGGTCATGATGTGGGCGTTATGTGGACATCCACTATGATCAAACTGAACATAATATGGACGTCCAGCGTACACAAAAGTAACTAGAATTTAGGGAGGACCCATCATGGGAGCCAAACCAATGAGGACGAATCCCTTCAGTTAATATGTGGGTGCACCTGCGACTTGCGACAAACAATTAATGTGTTCCGATATTATTTGCAAGAAAAGCAACTAGGACGCCGCTGCAGCAGTTCCAGGAAGAGACGAGGGAAATAGCTGGGTGTTACAGCAGGAATAAGTTACAACACGATGGTGTTGCATTATTGGAAAAAAAAATGTTTCTTTCCTCTCTCCTTCCGGACGAAGCAGTGTCGGTGAGAGGTGGATCCGCGGCCCCATGTGGTAGCATATATACATGCAGCTGTGGGCTTCTAGTTTTCCACCTCTGCGCCATCAGTGAGGCTGACATGCTCACGGTGTCTACTCTTTCCTCCTCCTTTCATCAATTCCAAACAGAGCGGATGTGACCAGACATGAGTGGACTCAAATGGGCAAGCGTCCTATCGTGTACCCCATTGCTAGAAGGGCTTCACTCAGCTAGCACATTTCACCTGCCATCAGCAGGTCCACTCGGGGGAGAGGTTGCACGAGTGCCCCGAGTGAGGACAGCGCTTCAGACTAGCCCATCACCTGGCGCTTTGCAGCAGGGTGTAACACTGTGGACGGTGGGGCTGCATCCCACCTGTGGCCCCCGCTGCGGAAAGTGGTTCTCCCAGAGGGGAGACCTCAACAGGCACCTAGTGATGCACACGGGGGAGAGGCCCCACGCCTGCTCACAGTGCTGCAAGAGGTTCACGCAACCAGGTGACGACGTGAGACTTGAGGGGGCAGTGCACCGCCGCCAGTACCAGCTGCACTGCCCACACTGCGAGAGAGGGTGCTTGGACATGGCATATCTGAGACGGCACGTGCGCGCATGCCACAGCTCTGCTGGGGATAACGTGAAAGAAGTGTAAAACATACAAGGAAAGGGAAGCCAAGGCAGTCATCCTTGCAGTCACAGCTTAGAAGCAAACCCCTTGCAATGTATAAAAGTACAAGAGCTGTACAATGTTATCACTGTTGTGCTAAGCACCTCGTAACACTTGCAAGTTTAAATGAGTTACTTGCTCTTACTAAAGAAGACAGGGAATATTGTCATGTGTGAATGCGGGAGACCACTGATCACAAGAGACTGGAGGTGCTTGCAGGTTGCGTTGAGTTCCAAATGCTTGTGCTTGAGCGGCGTCCCATGTGAAAGGCGTCTGTCCTCGTCAAACGCGTCAGGGGCTCAGCGATTGGAGCGAAATCTTTCACAATGCGACGGTAGTAGGCACATAATCTTAGAAAGCGGCGGACTACCTTTTGGTCCTCTAGTGGAGGAAAATTGGCAATAGCTCTGGTTTTGTCTGGGCCCAGCCGAAATCCTTCGTAACTGACGACGTGACCCAAGAACTTTAGCTCAGTGTAAGCAAAGTGGCATTAACACTTGCAAGTTTAAATGAGTTACTTGCTCTTACTAAAGAAGACAGGGAATATTGTCATGTGTGAATGCGGGAGACCACTGATCACAAGAGACGAGGTGCTTGCAGGTTGCTTTGAGTTCCAAATGCTTGTGCTTGAGCGGCGTCCCATGTGAAAGGCGTCTGTCCTCGTCAAACGCGTCAGGGGCTCAGCGATTGGAGCGAAATCTTTCACAATGCGACGGTAGTAGGCACATAATCTTAGAAAGCGGCGGACTACCTTTTGGTCCTCTAGTGGAGGAAAATTGGCAATAGCTCTGGTTTTGTCTGGGCCCAGCCGAAATCCCTCGTAACTGACGACGTGACCCAAGAACTTTAGCTCAGTGTAAGCAAAGTGGCATTTCTGATTTTTTAACGTTAGCCCAGAAGAGTTTGTGGCTTGCAGCACAACTTCGAGGCACCGAAGGTCCTCCTCGAACGTTGGTGCGAACACGTCATCAACGTAGACGAGGCATGTCTGCCACTTCAGGTCTGCCAGAAGTGTGCCCATCAGCCACTGGAATGGTGCGGGTGCAGGGCACAAACCAAATGGCATTGCCTTAAACTCATAGGGCCCGTCCGGAGTAATAAATGCGTTTTTTTTCTCGGTCCCGTTCAACTACCTCGATTTGCCAATATCCTGATTTGAGGCCCATGGATGAAAAATATTTTGCATAGCAGAGGCGATCGAGAGCATCGTCGATTCGAGGAAGGGGATAAACATCTTTTTTAGTTACCTTGTTTAGGCGACAGTAGTCAACACAAAACCGTAGTGTACAATCTTTTTTTTTTGACGAGGATGACAGGTGCTGCCAAGGGACTACGGAAGGCTGAATGACGTCGTCTCGAAGCATCTCCTTAGTTTGACGGCTGATTGCGGCACGTTCAGTGGAAGACACATGGTAAGATGACTGTCAAAGAGGGCGCACGGCGTGATCTGTAATTATCCGATGCTTGGCCAAGTGTGTTCTTCCGATGCGGGAGGAAGTCGAGAAGGTATCGCCGTAGCGCTGGAGATTTTCTACTTCGCCTCGCTGCTGCGGCAAAGGCGTGGGTTTAATGTCGTACTGGAAGTCGGGAACAGCGGTGAGGACTTTTGCTGACGACACCATGGCAAGGCTGGGCGCTCGTTGATTGTCGACGATACCATCAATGTGGGCCACAGTGGTCCCAAGGCTGAGATGTTGGTGCTCACCTCCAAAATTCGTAAGCAGTACTTCAGTTTCTCCGTTTTCGAGGCAAACGACCCCTCTGGTGACAGCAAGACAGCGGCCGAAAAACACATAATTTGTTTGCTTTCAATGACATCTTCAAACTTCCGCATCGTCTTCGCGCCGACAGATACCACAACACTTGAATGGGGTGGAATGGTGACGTCACCCAAGGATGTAAAGAGCCACGGGACGTTCGGAAGAACTGTGGACTGCGTTCTCGGTGGAGAACATCACTGAATTTGATTTAAGGTCAATGACCACACCATTTTGTCAAAATATCCATTCCGAGGATTACGTCCCGGGAACACTGGTCGAGTACTACGAAGGCGGCCAGGTACGTGTCCTCTTTGATGGTCACTCGTGACGTGAACTTGCCAGCTGCCGTGATCAAATGGCCCTCGGCAGTACGAAGCTGTGGGCCCGTCCAAAGTGTGGTCACCTTTTTCAGAGTCGCGGCAAAAGGTCAACTGATTACCCAGTAATCGGAGCCGGTGTCCACAATGCGGTGACGTCGGTACCGTCGACTGAAATGTTCAGATCAGCAGGTGTAGCCGTAGGTGTACGGGAACGTCGCGGAGTCCACTCACGGCTGCGGTGTGGCGGCGTCACGTGGTTTCGCTGCGGCGGAGATGATGCAGCGAAGTGTGTTATCGGGCTGGTGATCGTCGGTACGTCGTAGAAGCGGCACGTCATGTCTGCAGTGGTGGAGGATCTTGGACGTGTTGGCGGTGAGCAACCTTCCCCCCAAAGGTTGCGGCTTCTAGTTTTCCTGACAGGGAATAGGAGACCTTCCGCGCGAAATGTCGGCACAAGAACGTCGCGGAGACGAGAAATGATGTCGAGACGGCGACCGAGCATAGTAGTGTGGTGCTTCGGGTGCCGCGGCCAGGTAATCGCTTATTTCTCGAGGCCATTCACCACGCTGCGGTCGGGGCGCATCGGCACTATATCCCTGCCGACCCATACATCGGTAACGACAGTTGCGGTAGACGTGACCGGGTGCGCCGCAGTGATAGCACACAGGGCGCTGATCGGCAGTACGCGAGACGTCGCTCTTCTGAGGGGGGACCTGAGAAAGGTGAGGAAGGAGTGGTTGGCGGCGAATGTGGACAGGTGTATCGGGGCGACTTGGAGGCAGCGGTGGACGGTGAATGGCTGCGGCGTATGTCGTCATCTGGGGTGTGTTGTGTTCAGTTGAAGACGGTCTGGCGGCGTGAGCGCCTGTTGGACCTCTTCATGAATAGTGTCCGAAATGGAAGAAACCTGAGGCGACTGCTGGATTGGAAAGAGCTTTTGAAGCTCTTCACGTACGACACTCCGGATGGTCTCCCAAAGGACGTCGTGGCTAGAAGCATCGACACCACTGGTAGCCATCACCGACAGCGGACGCTCGTACTGTCTGGATCGTAAGTTGAGCATGTTCTCCATCATAGTGGCTTCGCAAACAAATTCGGCGACTGTTCTGGGCAGGCTTTGAACTAATCCAGCGAAGATCTACTCGTTGATGCCCCTCATAAGAAAGCACAGCTTCTTCTCTTCGGACACGTTGGGATCAGCCCGGCAGAAGAGCTTCGCCATGTCCTCTGGGTAAACGAGGGCGCTCTCGTTTGGTAATTGGACACGTGTCTGGAGGAGCAGCTTGGAACGTTCTCTCCGGACGACGATGGTAAAAGCCTGCAAAAACTGAGTCGAAGGAACCCCATGTTGTTATTGCGGCCTCTGTTCTCAAACTAAGAACGAGCTGCACCCTCCAGCGAAAAAACACGTATTGCAGCTTCAAGTCGTCAGCCCACCTGTTGTATTGGGCTATGCGCTCGAACTTCTGGAGCCAGTCCTCCGGGTCTTCACCTGGAAAACCTTAAAAGGTGGGTGGCTCACGTGGCTGTTGCAACCCGACGGACGGCAAAGGGATGGCATCCGGCATGCTAACAGGGGATTGTGTGGACACTGATGGTCGCGCTGAATTGGAGGTAAGTTTTCTCACGGTCGGACGAGACTGCAGAGGCCCAAACTCTGGTTGCAGTCTTTGCAGCCGCCGGCTACCTTGGTGGGTGGGCGTAACTTCGGCTTTCAAGGATTCAGGCGGGCTGGAGTCCCGGTTTCTTGGAGGGGTCCTGGGCATGGGGTGTGCTACCCAGCACCTCCACCAAGATGTCACGCGTGAATGCGGGAGATCACTGATCACAAGAGACAGCGGTGGGCTTCGACGAAGGTCTTGACCACAGCTCCAGATCGCTTCTTCTTCTTTTATAGCAGCGCGTGCTAGCGGAATGCACCGTGTCAATATATTGTTAATGCTCGTCGCTTGAAGACATCGTGTGACATAAGACAATGAAAAGCAAAAATGAGCAAAAGTTAAGCAGGGTAACGAATTTAAAAAATGGAGTTTTTTGTGTTAGAAGTTCCCGAGAAAGAAAAGTGCCACATCCCGATTAATGCTCGTGGTAAACCTGTGAAGATAAAGTGTATTCAGAGGCACTATATCTGCATTCAGCAATAGACAATCTGCGCCATTGAAGGCAATATAAGGAAAACTCCTCAGCACCAATCAGTTCGTAATTTAGGCCATATAGAAAGTGCCAACGATTATCCCTACGATTGAGGCATCTCGGCACAACCGTAAATTGCCTACTATAAGTCTACCTTTTTTTTTTTTTCAAAAAATTATCCTCTGAAGTTTGGGGGTCGACTCATATTCGGAGTCGACCTATATGTGGAGTCGTAATTTCGTTGTATATGTGGGGTCAAAAGTAGAGTTTTGGGTGCTTTGCTACTGATCCAGGGTATCAGGGTTCGAACCCCACAGCGGCGGCCACATTTAAATGGAGGCAAAACGCAAAAAGCGCCCGTGTGCTATGCGATGTGAGTGCATGTTAAGGATCCCCAGGTGATCGAAAGTATTCTGGAGCTCTCCACAATGGCACCTTTCTTTCTTCCTTCTCTCACTCCCTCCTTCATCCCTTCCTTATTGGCATGCTTCCGGTGTCCACGGAGATATGAGAGACTACTATGTCATTCCCTTTCATAAAAAATCAATTTTCAATTTTTTTTCAAGTGGCAGGTAATATCATGGGCATTCAAGCACAATTCCGTAATAGCTGTCGGACATGATACGAAAGCAGGCTGCTTAAAAAACAGGAATTTATCTTAAGATATGCCCCAAATTTGCCCCAATATACCCTATACGGGCCACAATCGAAGTTCCCTTCCTCAAGACGAACACCTTCACCCAGACCCTTCCAATGCTAACACACTGACAGTAGTAAGTTTGGGACGAGATTTCTGTCGAGTCATTATGATACAATCATGCTCTTTTTCAAGCCCCATAGACAGCGAGCTTCCTCCAAGCAACCCTATACAAGCCACAATCGGTGTTCCCCTGCCTCAAAGCGCACACTTCTGCCCAGACCGGTGTAATGCTGTCGCATTCATAGCAGTGAGTGGATTCATTCTGACACACACGCTACTTTTCAGGCCCCCATAGAGAGCGAAGTTTCTCCACGCAACCCTATACTTGCCACAATCGGTGTTCCCCTTCCTCAAGGCGGGCACCTCCGCCCAGACCCTTCCTTCTAACGCTAACGCATTGATAGTAGTAAGTTTGGGGACGATATTTCTGTTGGGTCATTCTGGTGCACTCATGCTTTTTCAAACCCCCCTTAAAAGAGAGCTTCCTCCGCGCAACTCTATACGGACCACAATCAGTGTTCCCCTTCCTCAAGGTGCGCACCTCCGCCCAGAACTTCCTAATGCTAATGTATTTATAGTAGCGAAATTAGGGACAAGATTTCTGTCGTCAGTCATTCTGACACATGCATGCTCTTCTTCCGGCCCCCGTAGAGAGCGAGCTCCCTCCACACAACCCTACATGGGCCACAATTGGCGTTACCCTTAAGGCATGCATCTCCACTCAGACAGTTCTAATGCTAACACATTCACAGTAGTAAGTTTGGGGACGAGATTTCTGCACACAAATGCACACCACAAAGCTGCAACACGTGGCTCCCATAGGGGCGGACGCGGAAGCATCCACCTCTTCTGGCCTGAAGGGCCCCCCTGAGAAGCCACCAAAGCCACAGTGATAAAAAAAAAAGAGCGCCTCTCTCGGACAAGCCCCCGAATGTAATTCAGCAGTGCAGCGCTAATAACAGTCACAATTTGAATTAGGAGGACGCAGGGACGGCGGTCCGTGATCCAACCACGCCAAGAGGCTGACGGACCGCTGCCCGCACCCCCTCGACACGGGAGCCTGTCCACAATGCCACACGTAAGCTCACAAAACCCCCGTTCCCACAAGGACACTCGGCTGACGGCGCCAGCCCAAACCACTGCATGTAAGCACCCATGGCCTGTTAGGAGCGTAACGAGCGAGCGCGGCAGTGCAAAGGTGTTGGGTATGAAAGACCACACAGAACCAGGAATACCTTTCGGCGCCCGCATTGTTGTCGCGCCACCAGATTGCCCACCTGGTGCAAACCACCTCGTGGAAGGTGGCTCAGACCATGGCCCTCAAGCCCACCGCAGTCCTGACTCGCAGCGAATGGCTAGCTCGGGATGCCACCACGTCGACAAGCTCATTTCTGAGAACCCCCGGCGTGGCCTGGCATGTGGAAAAGGTGCAAAGGAAACATAAAGACGCATGAAAACCGGAAAGTATAGAAAGGAAAAAAACAATAGAAAGAAAGGAGGCTTGAAAAAGTGAATGAAAAGCAATATGTTGGTGCACCAATAGGCAAAGTGCATCGGCAAAATTATTTTAAGAAATGGAACCAACAGCGGCTGGGCGACAAACCAAAACAAGTAATGCCGTGGTGCAAAAGAGAGGCGTGCAGAAACCACCAAGGCGAACGGGCGGGGAAACCACGCTTTAAAAATATCGGGAAAAGCGACAGCGAAAACAAAAAGAAAAAAACAAGCAAAAAATTAAAGACGAAGATAAAAAACGAGTGCTCCGAAGGCCAGCATCGCGAGAGGCGAAAATGGAATATAAATAACAAGCAAAAAAACTCACGCAGGAAAGAAGTAGGAGCCCTTTGAAGCAAAGGCGTCGTCGCGATGCCAGCCATGGTGCGAAACAAAAGAAAGAAGAGCAGTTCCCTGTCTGCCCCGCAGCAAAGGTCGTGGTTCAAGGTGTGCCACAGAAGACGTGCACCTCTTCGTGCTAATAATCCCAGGTGAAAAAATCCCAACTGCTTCTAGCTGGTTTCAACTGGAATCAGCTGGTTCCAGTTAGAACCAGCTGGTAGCCAGCTGGTCCTAACAGGAACCAGTCCAGTCTGAAAATGGAGCCAGCTGGTTTATAAACAAAACCAGCTGGCCTGAACCAGCTGATTGGAATCCTTGTAGTCTGAAAATGGAACAAGACTGGGAAGCAGAGGAGACTGGGACTCGAGCGTGGGATTTATGTGTGGTTCAGATGAGTTGATACCCATATGAGGTGCTGGCACTTCATAGAAATGAGCTCTGTCCAGGTAGTTTCCAACTGAGTGTCCAGGCCTGTAGATCATACAAATTGACGCTTAATGTGAAAGCCCTAGAGAGCTTTGGCAGAAAAAAGTAAAGGCTCGCAGTGATAGCTCAGATTTCTTTCCCCAAAAGTCCGTATGGTTAACAATTGTAATCGGTCTCGTTACTTACTTCAGCTCTGCTATCAGACACAGGCTGAACTGCATGCTTTGACACCTGTACAGCGGGCCAAACCTTTAGTTAGCGTGTGCGACCGTCACTTTTTCAGCACGCCTGCACTTTACGACTAAGAAAACTTGCTGAACGCTCAATATTGAGCGTGGGCTTAGTGAGCCTGTGCTTAGATTTGATATTTTCACAAGTTTGCTCCATCATAAGCTGCAGGAACACACAAAACCTGGCTGTCGTACAGGCCAGCTAAAGATCTGGCCAGCTGTACAACTGACACATTCCCAATGTGCTTGTGAAAAGATTTGACTTATGAACTCGAACTGTCCAATGTCTTCAGTACTAGTTTCAACACAGATCCATACATTTTTGCTGATTGCGCAGTGTGGAAAAATAAAGTGATTAACATTTACATGTGTAAAAAGATGCAGAACAGCCCTGGAATGAATATTCTTTTTTCATGGAGGAAATTAACTATGTGAAATTATAAAACCAGTAATATTCAATTTATTTCAAGGTAAAGAATGGAGATGAAATACTGACATGAAAATATTTTTTTGAATGAATGCACATGAATCACATGTAACCATAAACGAGCACTGGTTAGAGGCACTGAAAACAACTTCATCAAATTTTTGTTTTTGAAGAGATCAATTCTACAGTTACTTGTATCGCTGAGAAAATTAAAAAAATTTTCCTGCCACATCTATCAAAATCATGATGTGAAAGCTGAAAAAGGCTTCATGATTGCTTGGAAGTGGATTGACCTGAACTCTAGCCTATAGGATTTACAGCCTGAAAACTGTTTTGGCGCATCACACTTTGCCTGCGAATTAGCCAGTGACTGAGAGACGAGTATTTCATTTGTTCACCCTTTTTATTCTTAAGAAAGCTTTGTTTTCACTGAAAACAGCGCCTTTGTCACTGGAATGCACTAATCGATAAAGGCTGGCTTGAATATGTTCCTCCAAAGAGATATGTGTGTGGATACCACCCAAAAAACTTCACTGACATCAATGAGCAATCACTGCAACTATTGATATGTGTAAGGAGCACTGTGTTCAAAGGAAGTTTGCAAACTATCCCATTTGTCTGAAAAAGAAATAAGCATTTCAAATCCTGAAGCTACACACAGCAGCCAATGGGAGAAACAACAGATGGCTTCAGATGAATTTAAATGAAAAGGGTTGTGCAACTTGTGTGTGCACCAGAAAGCATGCAAAGCTCCCACAAATACTAGAAAGCATGTGTTCAGTAGAAATTAACTTCAGACACTCTGTCAGTTGCTGTATGGTGGTGCAACAAAAGTGAATTTCTTGTGCACTTGCATATTATTGTAGTCAATACTACTTTACAGCACTGTACATCACCAATCACTGGCTTATACACCGCTTTAAATTTAAGTGGTATAAAAAAACATGATGCACTTCCTTCTATGAAAACATATGGGTATGACACCAGACATTACCTCTGCAATGTGTTCACGTTACGCCAGTTCAGCAGTGAGTATATGCATAGTCCTGTAGGCTGCAGTGGTAAAGACCTTGCGTGCTATCACAAACGTTCTGTAATCTCCAGCCACATCACTGAACACAGTTGTATGCATGACTTTGATACTGGCTCCCAATTCCAGCATTGCAGCAGTGGAGTCAGTCATGTACAGTCTTTTGCACTGCTCATTGTGGAACACATACTGAGGTACTGCAACCTGGTCATGTTCCACAGCAGGACCGGATATAATATGACCAATCTGGACTTCAACCCACCTCAAAACTTCTTGAGAAACCTGTGACCTAGCATGAGTAGTGCTGGTGGCTGCCTGAACACAGTGGAAAACATAATTGGCCAAGTGTAAAAGGGCTATGAACCTGTTGGGAGGATAGGCATGTATTATTGTGATACACCTCAGACCATTTATAACGTAACCGCTTATAATGCAAGACCGCATTCTATGCGAATTTTTGTGACAACCACATTGCTTCCCACTGAGTTCAATGTATTGGCTTACTGTTTAATACGCGGAAGTGCACAACCGAAGACAGCATTTAGTGAGGTTTCTGGAAAGCCTGTGGGCCGCATACCGGTGCAGGCCCGTTAGTACCAGCAGACGCAAGGAGCATGCTTCCCAGATTGCGCAAGAAGGGGGCAACAGGCAGGGCGAGAGAGCGCTGTCAATGTGGTTCAAGGCAAGGCTGAAGGCAGGAGAGGATAGAAAAAAAATTTAAGTCACAAAGCAGGCCTTTTTCCTCCGATGCTCCTCCGTTAGGCACCCTGATTGGACAAAGCTTGAAAGCATGTGATGGCACGGCCAGACGAGCATGCTGGAGCTGCAGCCGCGGCGGCGAGCGCATGGCACGCATAGCACGACGCGCTGCTTGTACCAAGTGCACGTGCGGCAGCGTCTTGTCATGCCTGAGCCCATGAGCGAGATGTGCCGTCGCGAGTAGTGGTAAGTGAGCAAGTCTACGTGAGCAACGTCTAACGTGAGCAAGTCTACCAGCCCAGGTTGTCTTCAGTGCCGACGGTGTCTGCTCCTCCGAAAGCCAGGAAACAGCAAGCTCTTGAAACCAAGCAGAGCACTGCGAGGGGCATCGAAGGCGGTTTGGAAAAGGCTACGGTGGCAAAAAAGTAGGCTGTCACTGACGCTACTGTGTTCGTCATTTGGAAGAACAGAGGCAATTTGCAACAACAGCTGCAGGAAGACTCCGCGTCGCTTGCAAGGAAGAGGATTCGTGCGTCAAAGTACGATGTCGCCACTTTGAACGGTTTCCCGAGATGCGAGCCGAGAGCGTTCCTGTGAGTGACTCGATATTGCAAGCCAAGGCCAGGTGCCTTGTAAACATTTTGGGGCATGATGGTTTTAGCCCACTGAGCGTTCGTGCTCAGCGTTTCAAAGACCAGCACAAGATAAGCTCTTCGTCGTTGCCGACTCCAACGGAGTTGTGTGTGAAATGCCTGCCACAAATGGAGACATCGTGGCAGCGGTGTGTGCTCACAATGAGTTTCTATCTCAGGATGAGCCTGATGAAATGAGCGAAAGTGGAGAAGTTTCCTGCAAAGATGAGCTAGACTGTTGCAACAAACTGCGCCTCTCCTGCACTCAGAGAAACCTTAGCAAGCAAGTGCTTCACTGTTTTTGAAGATGAAGCCACTAGCAATGCAGTTCAGTCACAGAGCCAGACTAAAATAACATTCTTTCATTCATTATGACGCTTCTACAAAAAGATCAAATAAACACCTTTGTTGCCTGTGATTGCAGTGTTGTGAGTCTGATGCATTGTCAGGTGAATTCGAAAGGTAGGCTGGCCATTATGAAAATGCGAATGCACGGAAAAACTGTTTTGATTACAGTGCAGTACCGCTTATAATGCGATTTTCCCAACTCCCACGGTATGCGTTATAAGTAGGGGTGTGCGAATATTCGAATACGAATCAAATATGTTTCATATTCAGTTCATATTCGTATTCAAGAAATGGTATTCGTGAATTTCCGAATATTCGAAAAATCACGAATACTCGGCAGCGATCGTATACCACGCCGACTTTCGTAAATTTGGTAGTGGCAAAAGCTCAATATCTGGGCGGATTATCTGAATATAGAGTTTAACGTTTCAGAAAAACAATATAAAGGCCCTGTTCTCTTTCTTCTCCATCGTTTATCGTGTGGACCAATCGCATTCCGATGCCGCTAGACTTCACCTTGTGCGAAATTCTGCAAGTGGGCTTTCCCACATACCACACGTGCTGCGAGCAAGATGGGGGACGACCCGCTTCTAACAATTGCAGCACGAAAGCGCGTTTATTTTTTTTATCCTTCCGTAATATGTTATATAATTAATGCCCACACCCATGGCATTTGTTCTGTCACCTTAACTAGGGTCCCTATAAATACTTGCTAGCCTGCCACTTGTGCGGAGCCCCCTACGAAACTGGTTGGCTTCGCCTCGGATGAATGCGCAGGGGGTGCTGCACACATTCGGAACGTCGTGCCGTGCCTGCCGTGGCTGCGGAAGTGTTGCGCGCTGCTATTTGGTCGCAAGCCCAGAATACTGCTGTTTTTTTCCAAATAGGTGAACGCTAACCTGCGTGTGTGTTGGTGTGCGTGTGCTCATGGGTGTGTGATCGCATCAAGTCTAGACAATGTGACATGCGCGACAGCACGTGTTTCATGCCGGGATGCAAGAGCGGCTACCGTTCCTGCAAGGTTAAATGCTCTCTCTTCAGGACACCAAAGGATGCAGAGAAGAGGTGACAGTGGGAGCGCAACATCAAGCGCGGCGACAGAGTGCTCGACGAAGCTAGTGCCGTTTGCGAGCGTCGCTTCGAACCGTGCTTTATTGAGCGAAGATTTAAGACTGTGATTCAGGGCAAGGTAGTGGAAATTCCCCAGGATGTGCCGCAACCTGTGAAGTATGCTGTTCCTACGCTGTTTCCTGACGCCCCAAAGTATATCTCAAAACCTCTGCCTCGGAAGAGGAAGGATAGAAACTTGTGCGAGCAGAAGCAATCGCCGGGACTCAGAGCACCTCCAGAGAAAAAAAAAGCGCATTGATCTTGAAGCACCAGTGGAGGTGATTGAAGAATCTAGTGGCGGTGGATCATGTGACGCGATTCTGCTCAGGGAATGCAGAGAGCTGCAGCCACTACCACCTTGGACAAATGTCAATCTTTCGGATGCTCAGCAAGTAACATTCGCTCAGTGCCACACAAGTGAGGACGGCTCTACGGACGCCTTATACGTAAGTCGACGAGTTCTGCTCCGTTGCAGTGATTCGGATGACGCTGCCATGAAGGCTACTGTGTATATTCGAGGAAAAAAAGTGAAGGAGTTGGATGTCAAATCCACAGAAGAGACAATAAGTCTTCTTCAGGACATTGCAAAACTCAATTTGTGCCCTGGCTTCGGATTGAAGCCTATCAGCAAATCCTTTACGGCTTCAAATGGGCGTTACTTTGCTCTAAACTGTTCAATTCTTTCGGATACAGCATGCATAGCTTGCATATACTTACAAAAGATAACTTAAAACACCCTGTCAAGGAGGAAGAAATCAAGAGTGCCGTGCCTAAAGAAGACGCCGACTTCAAAATCGCGGGCAGTGCGACATATGAAAGACAACATGGCAAAGCTGCAAAAGGCTCTAGATGAAATGAAAAATGAAAATGAACAGCTTTCAGCAACAGTTTGAAAGAAGGGTTAGTGGCCTTCCTCCTAAGCAGCAGCTTGCTGTCAGAACTTGTTTTGAGGCTGCCAAACACAAGTCAACGAAAGGGATGGCATATTCCAATGAGTGGCTACTTGAATGCATTCTGATGCGAATGAAAAGCCCTAAGTTGTATGAACATATACGAAGATACAACATCCTGGCTCTTCCAGGTAGAACATGCATACAAAAGCGCATCCACAGCTTCAAGACTGAATTTGGTTTTAACCCAAATATATTTAATGCTTTATCCGAGAAGTCACAACATATGGATGAGTTCTCACGCACAGGAGGTGTCGTCTTTGATGAAATGAAAATCTCCGAGCACCTTGATGTGAAATCAATTAGTGAGTGGTTTTTAAACCTTACTTACACCCGTAAGTAAGCTTTAAATGAAACATGTGGCAACTGAGTTTCTGTGTACACTACTTGTATTTTTTCTGGTGAGCTGGAAGGATTCGTCGATATTGCTCAGTTCATGCCCGATTCCCAAAAAGGCCAACTCTCTGACCATGGCATGGTAGTTCTGTTCCAGCCTTTCCAGGGTAATTTATTTTTCTAACATATATGTCAGATTTGTCACATTACTGTTAAAACGCTGTGTTTGTGGGAAAAATAAATTTGCTGTTTTATCTTTCCAGGCAAGTGGACACAAGCCCTTGGGATTTTCGCATCACGTGGCGATGTCAAGGCAGACATCTTAGCCAAGATCATCATTGCGGCGACAATTCTCTGTGCGAGGGCTGGATTCTTCGTTTACTATGTCACGTGCGAAGGAGCAAGCTGGAATAGATCAATGTGGAAGCATTTTGGCATTCGAGGTAACTGCTGAACTGGATTCAATTGCAAAGTGTTGTTGTCTTAAGATCATTTGGGTGGTTACGGCGTTACGGTTGTTCAAAGTATTTGCTTACAGCGCCGCCTCATATCTTTGCAGGTGCGAGCACAGGCACACGGTGCAAGGCGCCACATCCTGTCAGCTCAACGCGCCATCTGCAGTTTATCTCGGACTTCCCCGATCTAATTAAAAATGTGCGAAATGCATTTGTAGGAAAAGGGTTTAACACACATGAGTGTCGGGTGCACGTTCAACTGATCCGAGACGCTTGGAAAATGGACAGCCAGAGTGTTTCCCTTAAAGCCATGCCAAAGATCACCAGCATACACCTGAATCCCAATTCTTTCAAGAAAATGAGGGTTGCTCCAGCATTCCAACTAATTAGAGGTACTTTTATTTATTGCGTCCAGTTAAGACGCTATTATGACTTTGTGGAAGCAACAGAATCTTTCGTAAAAAGGATGAATAAGCTCATAAGGATAATGACTGCGCGTGTGCCAAAAGCAGCATTATACCCGCAGTCACCAAACTTTGAATTTTTAAAGGAGTTCCTTGCCTTGAACACCTCACAGAGTGGGAAAACCATGCAAAGGCCACAATAGGTGGTTTTCTGAGCAACAGCACAGCAGAGGGACTCCGTGTTTCAATTCAGAGCACACTCAGTTTAGTGGCTCATCTAGGCACCCTTGGCTTTAAGTATATGATGACTGCAAACTTGAGCCAAGACAGGCTTGAAAGCGTATTCAGCATCGTTCGGGAATCATCAGGAACTAATGACCATCCGAATGCCGCTCAGTTTTTGGTTAGTGTTAATGCACTCGTATTTTACAATCTTGTGCAACGACCACCATCGGGAAACTGTGCACCAGAAGTTGTCACTTCCTTAGTTTCGGTGCCTCAGAAACAGCCAAGCAGCGAGAATATGCTGCCTGTTCTCAACAGCCTTATTGATAACAGAGAGCTCAGTGATGCAGAAACTGCATTGGTCTCTTGTTCTCCACGTACAAGCACCACGTCTGACCAGAGTGCCTCTGTGACAGGGGAATGCCACGAGATGTTAATTTATTATATCTTGAGCTACATAGCTCGAAAAGCACTGAAAAAAAAACCATTGCACAGACTGTGCGTCAGCACTGACGAGTGAAAAAGCAGTGGCTACAGAAAATGATCGGGCTGCAGCTTTCACTGCAAACTTTGATAATGGTGGCTTACTCCGTCTGGCCCCTTGAAGAAAATTATCACCGTCCTTGAAGACAGCTTCACCACTTATTTTAGTCTGAATAAGTTGTACGAGAAAAGCATTGTTGACTTTGCTGATTTCTCAAAACATGTAAATTTTTCGTCTCTGGCCTGTGTGAAACATGGACATGAAATTGTTAATGGCATAATCAAATTCTATATTCTCCTTCGCCTGCGCTTCTACACGAAGTCTATCAATGTTGATAGGGCAGCCAAGAAAGAGCAGCTGAAGCTGTTAATGATGACAAGATGCCAGTAGGTGGTGCAAACGAAAGTGTGGGCAGCTTGAGTGCAAAGTGACGAAAATTAATGAGTCCAACAACGATTTTTATTTTGTGCTATCAATTAGTGATCCTTGGGTGTCTTTTGCCTGACATTACGTGTGACCTACATTGCATGGGCTAATAATGCAATTTTACCAAGCATGGGATTCAAAGGAACTGCTTAGAATGCATGCTTATGTTCATTACTTCTGTAACTCGGTTGCCTAGGCACTAAGGAATGCGTTCCTGCAGTTTGCCTAAAGCACGTGATTTGCAGGGCTCAGGTTCTCCTCTTATATGTTTTAATTGTGCATGCATGTAGAAGTTTCCAGTATTCAGTCTGCCTTCTAACTTCATTTATTTAGAGTCCATAGAAGTTCAGATCGGATCGATAGCATGAATTAAAATGCCGCTGTCAATAGCGCTCTGTTGCGTGCACACACGGCCGTGGGGTTTAGAATCCTGGGTAATAATTTTGATACAAAGAATTTTTATTTAGATTCCTCGGAAGGTGGTATTATAATAAGTGGCATGGTGTAAAAATTGGGTGTAAAAATAAGCGGGTTCGTTTCACCTTCGACTCTGGAGTTCACGCACAAAATGTTTTCGCAATAAAAAAATCGTTTGCACCGCTACACTAATAACTGAAGTGCACATTGAAAAACCATGACTAAGCTAAAATCAAAGAAAAATAATCAGTGCAATCGCATGTGCAAGGCAGATGAAAACGCACAGAGAATTTGTTTCGCGGGGCGAAACGCGCGTCTACCGCAGACGCCGTGGCTGGCATGGCAGGCAGTTGCTAGCAGTGCCACCGCGGCGATCATTCATTAGCAGCCCCCGCCGCGGCCGGCGGACTAGCAAGTATTTCTAGAGACCCTACCTTAACTCTGAGTGCGACTACCGCCATCTTGTTTTGGTCATATACGCTATGCGGGAAAGCCTACTTGCGGAATTTTGCGTGAGGCTCCCAAAGTGGCGAGTCGAGGTGTCACAACAGGGCAAATGATCCTGTAAAAATCCCGCCTTTTGTGTAGTGCACTGTAACCCATGCACCTTTTAAAAGGCCATAACGGCACATGTCTAAACGTGCGGAGGGCCCCAAAAATAACCTGGCCGCGTAGTTTTGGTTTCTGAGCTTCGCCACTCGCCCGTGGCAATGGCAATTGTCTGCCCGCGCATTCGCCAGTAGTGCAATCTTAGCACCGTGCTGCTTTCAGATGCTGACTGACTCGTCGATGGTAATTTTTTTCCTTTTTAGAAGCAGTCTAGCCATTCCAACGTCAACGTGCGTCCCATCTCGCTCACGTTCGTCATTTATTCCAGCGTGCCAAAACTTGTGCTCGTCACAAGTTTACAGGTGCTTGCACGATAGAGCTGCCTCATACGACTACCGCATTTTTGGTAGTTTTTTGGGGGGGCCGCAGGGCATTTTATAAATCGACCTTCAAATAACCCGGCCATTTCTGTCGGTTTTTGAACTCCGAATTAATGAGGTTTTACTAGCCATCATGTTGTTCTTGTTTCCAGTCTTGTCATGTTATGGATTTCATTTTGCCTGACCGCATTACAGGTTGGATACTGTTATGCTGTTCAATTAAGGAGTATACATTTCTGCGCATATTGTTTTTTTACTTGGTGCTCAGGCAGCCTAGTTTTGTTTATTTCATTTGCAAAGGACATACACTATTTTGAAAAAAAAAAAAATAGGAGCAACAGTGTTTGCTTGTTTCTTTTTTGAATTTATTTTTTGTGCTGACCAGATATTCAATTCGATATTCAAAGCCATTTTTCTTCATATTGATATTTGATTCATATTAGAAAATTTCAATATTTCCATAGTCCTAGTTATAAGCAGTCTATGCTGTATAAACTTTAATTCTGTGGTTTGTTTGCAGTTCCAGGTCGATTTCACGCACCTCGCAGATGGATCTGTGAGCAGCTCCGACCACAGTCTCTTTCCTGTAATAAGTCTTGTAGCAGAAGTACAGTAAAAACTTGTTAATTAGAACTTCAAGGGACTGGGAAAAAAGTTTGAATTATCCGATGTTAGAATTATCGACTGACCTCTAAAGAACCATTTGCATTACGGTGTATGTACTGTATTTACTCTCGTAACGAACCCACTCGCATAATGAACCCACCCACCATGGACTTTTGCCGAAGAATTTGAAAAAAAAAACTGTCAGTCGTTAACGCTTCCCTCCGTTGCGCACAGTGACACGGTCAAGAAAGCATTTCTTGGCAGTGCACCAACATGCAGCGCAGCGGTACCATCATAGTGTGTTTACCTTTTGACGTTAGCTCTAGCAAGGGGGAGAAGTGAACTTTGCAGAGTCACAGCACTTGTACGGTTGTGCAAGCCTCGTGTTCAGTACGTTCGCCTTAAGGGCGACCCACATGGAGCGAACTAGCGCTGCTGATCTTGAGCACCGCGGCGAAACGTTGACGCACCGCCGCAATGCTGCACAAGCGGCGGAAAACGGGCAGCTGCCACCAGACCACTGCTGCCAGGAGTTAGAAACAGCGTGTTTCCATATGCTTAGTAAAATGCTGAAAAGAACAGCTCCACATTTACAGTTAAGCTATTATTTATTCAATGACGACAAAGAGGACGAATTATCCTTAGTGACCACTTTCTGAACCAGAACAGTAAACCTGTTTGAACCTCCCGCGCTTCCTGACGTCAACCGACGCGTAGTGGCTAAGCCTAGGAGCTTTGAAAATCTAGAAGCATTCTGAAAATCTCTCGCATTTCATCGCTAAACTTTTGTGCTGCAGGCATCTTGAGACAAAGCGAAAGCTTCGTGCGACTTTTGTTTTCCGTGCACGTGAGGCACAGTGTAGCGGCAATGACGAGTTCGTGGTGAAACGAGAGGCCGCTTCGGCAGGCGCAGCCATGTTGTAGAAACAAGCGGAAGTCAGACGCGGTCGTGCCCTGATTGATCCGCGCTAATTGCTCACGCTGGCCGCTTCCGGCCAACGGCTGACAAAATGTTGGCTGACCGCCGGGCGATGCTATAAGCTGGCAACATGATCGTGGCTGAACGTGTGCTTCCTTTGGCGACTGATGGGTGGAAGGATGGACGACACTCGCAAAAAGAAAAAAAAAAGTTTTTCACGCGTGATTTGTAGCGCCCGTCCGAAGTCAGCCTTTCGTGTGCATTGGCTGGGACCGTGCCGACAGCACTTATCCGTATTTCCTAATTAGCAGGGCTTGAATTAACGAGTATTTAGTTGCGAGTTTCGGAGGCTGTGCGGAAATGAGGGTAGGCAGCAGCCTCCGCAGCTGCCAACGCCTACCCTCTGGCGCCGCCGGCCGCCACGCTGGTGATGGTGTCATTTAGGCTTTACCCACTCTTCCAAGGTTTTACTGGTTCCATCTTCTGTCCCCGTTTATAGGTCGTGCGCAGCCTCTATCTATGTGGAGGTGCTTTTTTTGGCCACGTGCTGTGTGCCAAGCCGCCCAGACGCGGCGGCGCGTAGTTCGAATTATCCGTAGCGGAACCGACTTGGTTTCGAATTAACATGCTTTTTTATATGCAGATCTCTATGGAGCTTGGCCGGACCAAGTAGTGTAGTTCGAATTATCGGAAAAATCGAATTATCGAGGTTCGAATTAATGAGCTTTCACTGTATCGTATTCCCATTTGCATGTCATACATGGCTGGCATAGACATGTTTGGTTTGTTAGCTAAAAGTCACATTAATATAACTGTGAAGATATGAGTTTCATTTGGAGGAGATATTATGTTAAACAGAAACCTGCTGTTTTGTTCTCTCGAAACAGCACCCTAAAGTCATTTAGAGCATATCTGTCACAACCTCAGTACATACAACTTGCCAAAATAGCATAGGGCTGAACAATTTGTTTCACCTGTTAACCTTTTGCTCAGCATTTATCAGCCTATATTACACGACATGAAATTTCTATTCCTTGCAGGTCCACCTTGCAGAAGGAGTGGTAACAAGTGCAGCAAGTCCACTAAAAGTAATTACAGCCAGAAAGCCAACCATTGCGTGCAAAGACACTGCACAGGTTTTATGGACAAGTGAAGTCCTGGCAGCACGTAGCCACAGTCGCAACGTTGCCCCTACAAAAAGGGGCTTGCGAGCCACCTAGCCAGGCACTTCTGAGAAAGTGGACCTGGTTGCAGGTAAGGAAGAGTGCTTATCTACTGGTTTTGTTGTGTTGAAGTGTATGGGGCTGCTTACCGTGACATGTGGCAGATAATGCTGGACACATGCTTTGGCACTTATATCTGCATGTTACATACTGCCTGTGATATATTATCACCAGTGCATCCAGTATCTTTGCTACAGTTATGATGTATAGTTTCTCTTCATGCTATAGCTTGCAGCAGATGTACAATTTGTATTGCTCAAGTGCAGCTGTAAAGTTTAATTGGACATGCAAGTAACAACTAATGTTTTTTTTTGTATATGCAGAGACAGCACACTATATTGGGGGCGCAAGAAGGGAGTTGGTGTGGAGCAAACTTTGGCTGCAGTGCAGAAGCTCCTTTCAGACAAGATACAGGATTTGTGGAAAGCAATGAACATGCAGCTGAAATAAACGGTTTCAGCCACGAATGCCGTAGTGACCTATATTTCCTTAAGGGGGGACATGGGTTTTCAGGGCAGAAAATTTGCGAAAATATCAAATTTTCAATTTTGTCATAGTCGGATTCGCGAGGTTCTTTTCCATCGACAAGTGTAGATTGGAGCCCAAGACTCGCGTAGCTTTTGAGAAATTGACCGATGAATGTGCCGCCGCGGCACAGAAACTCGTGAGGGTGCACCAAATACACCCGTTTTCTATGCATGTGCAAATCAAAACCATCTGCCATAATGCTCTCTCTCCAGCCTCGTTTGATAGTGGAGCTCGCCGGCTTTCTTTCGCAGCCTCGCGACTGGCTGCCTTGTACCACGTGGCGAAATCGGCACTCTTTATTGGCTAGTTTGAATTTCCCGCCATTGTTAGTTGCATTGGGGTGCCGCCAGATTGCAAAATCTATCAGCGTGTGCAATCGCAAAGTCGAAGAGGGGAACTTGCAAAGGTCGATTAATTGCATAAAAAATAGGCAGGAGGGTGGAAAACTGATCTGTGGTCGTCGGTGCCGATGACAACAGGCAATACCGCAGCGTATCTGGCAACAGACCGCTAACCGCATCGGCGGCGTGCAATAGGGTGAAGTTGGTAATCGCTAGCGTCGACCATGGTTCCTTGCAGATTTCATCGGCGGAGCTTACCGTTAGTGACTCAAGAGAAAAAGCTGACAGTATGACCGCCAGTTTCTCTGTACGTGGCATCTGCGCGCGAGCGAGTGGCACGGACAGGAAGTTTTTTACCGCATGCAACGACGCGGGTTGGGTGACATCGCGCTGGCTGTCAGCCGGAAAGGCTGCTGATAACATCAGCTGATGTTATCTTAGATACGCAAAACCTTTGAAGGACCGCATGGCGGACCTCGAGTAGAGATAGATGCCTGTGATTGGAATAGCGGTGTAGCGGTTAAATTAGGCGGCCTTTTTTTTTCCAATGTGGCTCCAAGAAATAGACTGGTTTTTAATGATCTCATGAATTTGTTCATTTATCAGAAAACTAATAGCATATTTGAAATCACCTTGAAAAACTTGAGTGGACTGTGCAGTTTCATCAAGATTCAACCCAAAACAAGAAATTTAAAGTTAATGCAGTCAAGGAAAGGACTTGCGCTGAAGAAAAGCGTCAGCACACAAATGCGCATCTGAAAACAGGTAGCAGGCGTAGAGAAAGGGCCTTACGGGTGAAAAATATCACTCAGATTACACGCCTGAGGCTTGTTAGCCATTTCCATGGCCAAACATGCCATTATTTTTTATCATCTCACATGTAATGGAGTATTCTTAGTTTTTGTCATTTTCTCTGAATGTGAATTTCGGACTCCTGACAAGTTAGAAAATCCAGTCTGAAGATGCCAGTTAGCGTACTACAAAAATATTATTCATTATTAGTTAAATGAAGGAAAGCTACTTCAGAAACATGTGAGGGTGAGCAGAAATATGAAAACTGGGGCAGTGCGCCTGCGAACCAGCTGGTCCACTACCAGTCTCCCACTCACAGTTGAGTTCGCTCTTTAATAAAGTGGGCCCTGCAGGACAGAGGAAGAGTATACCCCTTAATGTACCAGGATTCTTTACAGTCTGTGAGCACTCGTCTCACATCAGCCATAGCAGAGGCCCGAGAAACCACAAGTGAACGCTCTGGCATTACTGAAGCCCTGAAAACGGGACGAATTTTGAATCCCTACCCCTTCGTAAATGCAGCTCATCATACATCTGCGAAAGACTGCGTAAAGAAGGGATCACCACATATTTCTTAATCAGTGCACTGAAACATCGCTACTATGAGGAGTACGTGTCGATGTTTTAGTTTCAATACAATAAACTTTTTTGTTGACCAGCCAGGGGTACGAGTTGCGGGGTCAAAGAACATGCAGCCACATGCCATATATATCGCCATTTATGACTTTGCTTAGAATTCTTTAGGACTCATTCGTGATATCTACGTGAAATTTCCACACCCACTTTTCCGTTTTTAAAGCTCTCATTTTAGGAAAGATAAATGGTGCAAATTACGTGAGTAAATATGGTAACTAAAAAGAAATCTGTGGTCCCCGGAACTTAATGAGTCTCCTGCAAAATGAATTGACTTATCACAGAGCTCAAGATGCAGATGGATGCCATGCCTTCAAAGACGACATCTCTAAGGAGTGGGCTGGACTGACCAAACTGGCAAAACTAGCTAGGCGCCAGCCATGCATCAACAAGAATTCTGAAGGAAAACAATGCATGGAAACTGAAGCAATTTGACCTAAAAAAAACACAAATGTCGCATGATGTTGAATGGCAGTGCCTAACATACCACTGGTATCGTGCCAAGGGTGATGCTGCCGTGTGAGCGCTTGAACTCTTCCTGTTCATGCTGCGGAATGTCGAGCCTTTCCCAGAGGAGGCCTGCCTGTGCACCAAGGATCCAGCATGTTCTAGGAGACCTTCGACTTCCAGGCTTTTGAGCTGCACGTAGGTTAGTAAAGATTAGAGAAACAGGCCTCAAGAAACAAAAGCAGGCGCAATGCACATGAGCAAGAGTGTCCATACAAGGAAAAAGATGCTGCAGAGATGCTTCCCAAATCTTCAAATTCATCTATCTCCACGAAGTATTTAAAAACAAACATCAGAAAAGGGTAATCAAAAAACATATCATTCCACATGGTTCCATAACCTCACCAACAGAATTGTAAACCTACATACAGAGTTGAAACAAAGCTTCCTACTAGTAAAAATTTCTTATGGAGGTTAACTAGCCCTGAAAACAATCACCAGGCCCACTCTGCACTACCACCTTGCAATGCTGGCCAGCAGCCCTTTGCTGTACCCAAGTGAAAGTTTTGCTGCAATCACGAGTAATCTTTTTTTTAAGTGGTCCCTATATCCTATGCTATAATGTGTGGTTTTACCTATTGATCAGGCACCACCAACCATTACAATCCAAGCACTGGCCACTTATGATAACCAACATCTCTGCCACTTCACCTATTCCCCGAAGGGTGAAATGAAATCTCAAAGGGTGCTGGGGAGATCGCAAAAACACCTCGCATGAAACTATTCACGTAGGATGACCGGAATCACGCCGATGAGAGCGGCCTCTTCTACAAAATGCTGCCCAAAAGAAAGCTCAGTCTGAAGGGGCAAGGGTGCCACAGTGGTAAACACAGCAAGCAGAGGCTGATCCTTTTGCTGTGCATCAACATGGACGGCAATGACAAACGACGCCCACTAGTCATTGGTGAGAGCGCGACGCTGCGATGTTTTAAAGGCACAAAAAGCTTCCTGTGATGTATGTTGCGAACTCAAAAGCTTGGATGTCACGTGTCATTTTTTGCGACATGGCTCCAGGAATTTGACAGCGAAATGCACCATCAGAAAAGAAAAGTGTGCCTGTTGCTGGACAATTGCATGGCCAACTATGTGCCAGAAGTCGAGCTGACCAGCATGGAGCTTCGCTACTTCCCCCCAAATGCAACTTGCATAGTTCAGCCTCTGGATCAAGGAATTAATAATATAGCGTCAAGTGCGCATACAGGCGTCAAGCCGTTAACAGACTTCTGAACCTGGAGCTCAAGCGCGAGATGAAGGTCGACGTTTTCATGGCAGTTGAGATGGTGGTGGCAGCTTGGAGAGCAATGAAGCAATCAGTAATTGTCAACTGCTTCAGGGCTGCTGGCTTCGACATGCTAGGTTCTGATACTGCCAAAGCTGCACCGGACTGCGCGAGCGCCATGCACCAGCACGAAAATGCCTGGGAGTGTCAACGACCAGTGAATGAAGTGTCCATAGAAATAAGTTTCAACGACTACATGAGTGCTGACGCAAACGCAGTCACGACGGAAGTTTTGGATGACGCATGTAGCTTGCGGCTTGTAGGCAGTGTGGAGGGAGAGGTGGCCAAAGAAGCTGATGACGACACTATCACAAAGCCCTCGTGCCAATACCAGGCCAAGTGATGGATGCCCTTGACCTGCTGCGGCAGTTGGCCAGAACACACGAGAAGACACGCTGGACACATTTCACTTATGAGAAATCCGTGTGGCCATTGCTTACGAAGCGCACGCAAGCAAAGATTATCGACTGCTTTCCTGGGAGATAAATTTGTAGTCCCCTGAGACCCTTGTGTTTGTGGTAACAATTTGTTTCTTTTCATGCGTGCTAGCGATGTCGGTCGTTTCTGTGGGGCCACAGGTTCATTTTCAGCGTATTTACGCTTCGCAATAAGATACCGCGGTAGCTTTCTCGATGCTGCTGCACCATATAATTGATTGTATCAAATTAAGTGACCGAAAAATGCCTCAGTCGACTTGACATTTAAAGTTTCGGTTTCATGAAATAAAAGTTGGAAGTAGCGCTCATCCCTGTCTGTTCCTTCTTTGACCGTGTTGCTTTAGTGCTTTCAAAAAATGTCAAATGTGCACCAGCTAGCCCAATCCGCCACTCAACTATTTGAATGTAACAACAATAACGTGCAAGCAATAAAAACAGTGTATACTAAAGCCAGTGCCATCAACCACTTCTGAAGAGCTGCATAGTGGGTATACTGTCACCTACCAGTACTTACAGGGAAGTTTTCACAGCTTTGTGGAAGAAATAAACCAGTCACAGCATATTTTTTTGCTTCCAAATCTGATAGACAAGGACTAAGTCCACCACTAGTGGCTGTTGAAGCGAAGTGTACCTATTTACTGCACTCAATGTTCCCGGTTCCACCCCCCCCCCATTTATTTACCATTTTGCTTCAGACACTTGCCACCAAGTAATATACAGTAAAAATCTCAATAATTGCAACTTGGATAATTAGAAATCATAGATGATTCAAAGAATCTTTACGGTCCTATAATTAATAATGTAAATTTGGCCAGATCATTAGAACTTCCGCCGTGCACCAACTCTGTAAAGTCGAAGATCTCAGTTGCTATGCGAGGATGCACGGTCCCATTTTCAGCGCATTCAATCAAGCGGAGGTTTGTTGGAGCTGCAAGGCTGTTGACGCCAGAAAAAATCGCCGCATGATTATTTTTCCAAGCATACTTTTTCATGCCCACTTGTTGTTAAAAAAAAAGTCACATCTCAGTTTTGCAGTTGCTAAATTCCATAACATTATGCAGACATGCTATAAGAAGTATATCCAGTTACCAGTGTGAAGATGCCAAACTACAAGTGAACACTTTTGCAGTGGTGAAGCCGTGGAAACGGAACTAATATTGAGGTGCAGCTCCGCATACATATGTTTAAGAATAAGAAAGAAATCACCACATATTACTAAACCAGCACACAGAAACGCCGCTATGCAGATTATGCATCGATTTTTTTTAGTTGGAATAAGAATTTTGTTTACCACACAGGGGTGCGAGTTGTGAGGTCAACTAATATGCAGCCACATGCCACATACAATGCCACTTATGGCCTTTGCTTTGTACAGTTTTCTTAGGAGGTGTTCGTGAAATCTCCGTGAAATCTAAGCGTAATTTGCACAGCCCCTTTTTCATTTTTAAACCCTTAAATTTAGGAAAAAAATTTGAGCAAGTTACACTAGTAGATACAGTAATTCAAACAAAACTCTCCAGTCTCCAAAGCTTTAAATTAATGAGTCTGCTGCATAATTAATTCACTTAGCGCGAAGCTACGATGCAGATAGATCCAGTACCTTCAAAGATGACATTTCTGAGTGGGCTTGACTGTTCAACGTGGCAGAGTTAGCTGGGTGCAAGCATGCAGAGACAAAAATTTTGAAGGAAAACAATCAATGAAAACTAAAGCAATTAAACCTAAAAAACAAATTTCTCATGATGTGGAATGGCAGTGCATACCATATACCGCTCACATGGTGCCAAGGGTGATGCCCATCATGTGAGCGCTTCACTCCTGTGCATGTTGTGGAATATCAAGCGGCTCCCAGAACAGCACTGCCTCTACGTGAGAATTCAGCTGCTGATGTTCTGGGTGACGTTTGGCTTCCAGGCTTTTGAGCTGCATGTAGGTTAGTAAACATTAGAGAAACAGGCCTCAACAAACAGAAACCAGAGCAATGCACACGACAGTCCCCAATCCCAATCTGTGCCAGCCACCTTCCAATCTTGGCCAGCAGCCCTTAGCTGTACCCAAGTGAATGTACAGAAAGCGCATTCTATACGGCCCTCAGTGATTAGCTCTTTCCAATCACAAGCAATTCAAGCTTGGTTGACCCATTGACAATGGTGGGGAGCAACAGTGACATTCAGGCCTTACTGTCTTTCCTACCCTGGGACTTGTCATCATGACAGGTGAGCATTTTGTTTGTAAGCACTTGCCAGAACAAAGCAGTCTGATCAGTGTTGAGTGTATCACAGGGTTGGTACCTTGTCATAATGTTGCTCCATTTTTCTTCAGTCCACTTGTGCACACCACCAACGTATATCACAAGGCTTTCATCGGTGACAGCCCAGCTGGTAATGCTGTGACACCCTTTGAAATGCTGCAGCCAACCTGAGCCATCTTTAAAGTCTGGTCAGTGGAGCATGCAAGCGAAATCCTTCACTTTCTGCTCAATCACTGCACCAGAAACAGGTATGTTTTGTGAGCTAACATCAATTCACCACTTATACAATGCTGCCTCCACGTCTTTATAAGCAGCTGCTCATATTCGGTGGGCGCTGGTACCAAGAGGCCTCTTGTCCGTCTTAGCCGAAATGTCGGCCTTAGATTTAAACATCGTACTGGGCATGTTTCTAAGGACCCTGTACACTGCGGCGACATCAGACCTTATCGCTGCATTGAACTCTTCTGATATTCTCTAGCCCTGAGGACATTGGCAGCTTCTGCCGGTTTGTGGCAGCCATCTCTTTCGGAGAGGATGAGCACTTCGTTCCCACAATGCTACAAGGCACACTATCTTGCAACCGAATAGTGGTGGTGGTTGATACTTTGCGATATTCTGAGGAGGGGATACTGGACGTGGCTTACGTTGCCCAATTCATGGGATCACTCATGGCATCCAAGGGGAAGGGAATGGGGGCATTCTGCTGCCGTTGTCAATGAGCTCCTCGTATTCCGGGAATTGTGGGATCGAGCTGCTGATTCTTCGCAATCACCAGGCAGTAGGTCCACCACAGCAGCAGCATCTGCACCAGGGAGGTAGGAGATGAGAGAGAGAGGCGATATTATTGATGATGAGAAAAAAGGGGCAGCGCGGCAGCAATCGCTCTGGTGAAGAAATGGCCGCTGCGCCGTGGTGGCGATTGGGAGTGAAATAGAGGTGATAAGAGTAGATAAGATGGTGACAGTGTGGCTGCTGAGCACACAGTGATCGGATGAACCGAGAAGAGGTGAGCAATTCCGCAGACACGAACGTCAGGGCTCCCTTCGCATTGAGATTCTGCCGAAGCGAATAGCAGGCAATAAATTGCGCACGGAGTAGTAGGTCGAATAAAAAAAACAAGCTTGGAGAGAGCCGCAGAGCGGCTGAGCGTGTGAGGGCACGAAAGTGAGGTCGGTCCCATGCAGAAAAGCACGTGAGCGAAAGCGCACGACGGGGAGAAGAGCAGGGGGGCAAAGACAGCAAGGCGCGCCCGATGGGGTGAAGAGAGGCGGCCCCGTCGTGAACCCAACATCACAGATTGCCGCCCTTAGATAGCGAAGCACGAGTCCACCTGCCCCATGCACGCCTATGACTGCGGCCAACCCCATGGAACACGCTACACGAGAACAACCCACAGAATGCGCCAACGGGCGTATTGCTCAAGCATAGAAGCCTTCAGGAGGCAGACGTATGTGAAATTTTAAGTGGCGAATTAAATAAAAGAGCCACGAAAGGGTTATGTGAAGAGATAGTCATGAAATGGGAATAGTGTGCACGAAGTGCACGCAAAAAGAAGAAATTCAGGCATTAAAAAAATGAGGTCTGAAGGACGAGAGAGAAAGCAGGCTGCTGTGGCGCGCAGACAAGCGAGTTGAAGACACTCGCACCGAAATGATTGAAGGCAGAATTTAAATTAATGCATGAGCGGATGACGGTCAAAGAAACTGCGCGCAGTGAATTTTGGTGACGAGGTAAGCCAGCTAAGAAGGTGCCGCAAAGCGGCTGATGGCGCATAGTGCGATAGAAGTTGGGTCAGCCCTGAGCAAAAGAGAGCACGAACAGCAGTGCTACACGGCGAAATGAGCGGGAGGGCAAGTCCAGAATGGCAACAAAAGGAGTGAAGTGGTGGCGGCAGAAGCAGAGGAGTCCGGGGCTGCCCATGCGTGAACGGGTAAATGCAGACTACCGCCATTAGACAGCGAAGCGCGCGTCCACCAGCTTCGTGTGCACAAATGACTGCGGCCAAACCCACGGCGGACACGCCAAGACGAGAATTCCCGGAGAATGCGCCGAAAAGCACTCCACACGAGCACAAAACGCCTTAGAGGAGCGGACAAAAGTAGAAGAGATGGCAGACTTGAATAAAAAGTAGCTGCCAGCCAAAGTGCAATGCTTGCAAAAGCTGCGAGAAGGGAAGAGCGGGCACGAAAGGTGCACGAGAATGGCGGGCCAGTGGCGCACGAAGAAAAGGGCATTACGAAGCCTGGGAGGAGAGAATTGCCAACAACGCAGGAAGAAGAACAAGGCACACGAGGTGCGTGCGAAAATGTCATTGTTTGTCCAGAGTCCAGAGCGAGATATCCGAGCAGCAGACACACGCGAAACACTGCACAATGGCAATCCCTTCAAAGGTGGTGATGAAAGTCTGCTGGGTAAACCGCTGCTATGCAGGGGCACAGGAGAGTAGCTGCTGTAAGAGCGCAGAATATGAGATACAGCGAAAGTTATCCTTGGATGACAGTTGAGTAATCCAAAGTAGCGAACCAGGTTTCGGCGCGCATAGAAGCAAGGGCCTTTATGGATGCCCGCAGGCTGTGACAAAGGGCCTAGTTGAGAGACACCGGCCGCCGACCTGTGCACCCGTCGGCGGCCCTACAAAACTGGTGGGGGATGAATGGCAGCGTGCTGAGATCGGCGCGCGCGCATCAGGGGCTTGCTGGAGGCAAGCAGCAAGGACTGCAGGGCAGCGGGGGCTGTCAGCAGGCTGGTTGGTCCATGTGGCAGCAGGTGAAGACCGCAGGAAACAACTACAGGTAGCAGCGCGGCGAGGGACGCTGAAAACCGCAGTCCCCTGCGGCGCGTAGGGCGCTGTAAGCACAGCAGTGGCGTCAGGCGGCTGGCGACACGAGGTACAGCGGCCGGTAACAGGAGCACCAAAAATATACCAAATGCTTGCTTGGTGGCTTCGTTGGATGATTGGGGTTACGTCACAGATGCGGTATATGGCTCCTCTAGGTGAACACTGCACAGCACCCGGAAGGAGGAATTGGGAATAAGGGTAGTTAGGAAGGGTTGGGACTTGGCTAGAAGCACTCGGGGCAAGAGTGAAGGCCTGATGTAGACTAAAGCACCGTGGACAGGCTCATGATGTGAAGAAAATTTACCAAGGCATTGCAGGGCCTGAAGCCGCTGTTTGCTGGGATACAGCATTTGTGTTTCTGTGTCGGTAGAAACAGCCAATTTGCGGTATGTATCAAAGAGCGCGATTCTCTCTGTGTCATAAGTGGGGCAGGCAATAAGAAGGTGATCAATCGTTTCTATGTCAACACAGAATGAGGAGTTGGGAGATGGGACGAGACCTCTGGAGTACCTTCCGGATGCTGCCCAGTAGCAGCCGATCCTTAGTCTCAAAAGAAGTGAACATTCCCGCCTGGTGAGACCATGTTTCGGGAAGGGCTTAAATGGGTTACCAGCAGAAATTCTGGTGCCTGGATGACGTCTGGTGAGGGCTCTTCGTATGATGTAGTGGGAGTAGTCATAGGGAGAAACGTAGCGTGATATGGGAGGGTCGTCATTATGGGCTCCCTTTGCCAAGGTGTCCAATTCTTCATTTCCCGGGATGCCCAGGTGTGATGGGATACAGTGAAGGGAGAGTTCGAGACCCCAGTTCTCTAAAGCAAAAGTCTGCGTTCAAAGACGGGCTGTAAATGGGATAGTCTTGGGTCTATTCAGGCTTAATAGTACTGCTTTCAAGTCACAAATTATAGCGAGAGGAATTGTACGGAGCAGGGACTGAAGTGTGTCACCTGCAAGGTGCCGTGCTGCCATTTCTACTTTGGTGGAGCTGGCTGGGAAGTCCAGGCGAAAAGTGCGTGAAAGGGCGAGTGAGGGGATGAGGCAGGCCGCATTGGCTTGCCCGGTTATGGAAGAGCACAGCCATCTGTGAAAATAAGGAGTTTGTTCTAATCTTTTCCTAAAGTAGGGCATAGGTTGCCTGCTTGATGGTGGGGAGTGCGAGAGTGTCTTTTTCTGACCCCGTCAAGTTGTGTCGAAATGGTCAAGGTAGGCCGAGTAGGTGGTGGAGGGAGAACTGGTCTGGGGAAGCAGGGACTAGCAATGATCTCCTCGTATGCGTGGTGCATAGCTTCCCGGCTCTTGAGGACTGATGGGATTTGATTCTTGAGAGGAGGGCCCTTCCATCGGGGGCATGGTTGAGGCGATCAATTACGCGTAGGGCTCATTGGAGGAGAAGGAGGGACAGTGGCCATAATCCAGCCTCTGCAAGTGTGGCAGGGATTTGAGAAATTTTTAGCAGTCCTAAGTACTGTCTAATGAAGTTTCTGCGGAGGGTTTCAATGTGTTGTAGTCTGGAGGGTCAGAGGTTCCCATGTGGCAGGGCATAAAGAACTGAGATTGCTGCTGCCTCAGAGATTTTCACGGCAACGCTTGGACTGCAACCGTTTCCTTGTGCAAGGAGTTTGTATATGGCTTTGCCTGCACGTGTCACTTTGGGGACGAGTGCCTTTTCAGCAGGAATGCAGCTGAATTTATAGTCGATGACTAGGCCAAGGTATTTAACGTCTTCCATTGCAGAGGGGTACCAGAAAGTTTTAAGGTGGTGGCCTTGTGTCATTGGCCTTTAGGATGTATGAGGAGGGCTTCTGATTTTGAGGAGAGGTCGAGTCCGCCTGATGCGACATAAGTCTCAACGGCAGAGAGGGCCCTCTGTAGGGCTTTGCAGATGGAAACTAGTCGTCTGGAAGGGCCACGAATCCATTAGACAAGGTCAATTGCATATATTGTACAATGAACTGGGAAAGGAGCGTTGCTTGGGATTGCTTTTACGAGCCCGGCCAGAGTGAGATTAGAAACGAAAGGGCTTAGGACAGAGCCGTAGGGTACTCCATTCCTGACTGGTCTTGGTGTGCTGAGGGTTGTACCAACTATGACATAACGTTCTTTTCGGAATGACTCAACAAAGAACCGAAGGCTTCCTTCTATTCTATGTTGGTCAAGGGCTAATAATATGAATCTTTGAGGGAGATTATCGAGGGCTGATTTTATGTCAAGAAGTGCCAGAATGGCAATGTGACCAACTGGTTTAGCCTCTTCTAGTGATGAAACATCTGATATGGAGTCAGTGGTACTGCGGTGACGTCGGAATCCAGTCTGCTGTTCGGAAGAAAACGATGTGTTAGAGGCTGCCCAGTTGAGCCTTTCCAGTGCTATAGCCTCTAAGGTCTTGCAGGCTACAGAACTGAGGGATACAGGCCTGTATGATGAGGCTTGCTGAGGGGATTTATTTCCCTTTCAAATGGGTACGACAATTGCAGTACGGCAGGCCTCAGGCACGTCACCAGATCTCCATATTTCATTCAGTCTTTCGAGTAGAGCAAGTTTTTGAGGGTGATCAAGGTTAAAGAGCACCTGGTGCATAATGCCATGAGCTCCTGGGGCAGTTTTCGTTTTTTGCTTGATTGAGAATTCAGAGGCGTTCATGGGGTGCAATAGGTGAGTGGTAGGTGGCGTGAATTGCTTTAGCCACAGTGTCTGCACTGGTGCGTTGTGAGTTATCGCTGAAGGAAGCGAAGGGGGTGTTGTCTCCTAAGCTAGAGGGACTGCTGGCAGGTCCATGTGGTGTTCAGGGCGAGACAAAGTGGTTTGCAAGGTGCTGTGTGAGGCCTTCAATGGTAAGGTTTTGGGCTATGGCAATTCCAAGAACATAGTTGCAGGGGATAGTGGACTGCAGAAAGGATTTGAGAAGTCTCCAGGCTGAAGCTGAGCTTCGGGCACTGTCCAGGCTCCTGCAGATTCCAGCCCATGACTCCTTCATCTTGCATGTCTGCGACACGCAGCGCTAATTTTCTTGTAGGGAATCCAGTCAGCTGGGTTTTTTGTTTTTATTGCCTTCCACTCAGCTCTTCGTCCTGCTGCTCTCAATGAGAGAAGGCAAATGTCAGGGACAAGTAGCATTCCTGGAAAACTGCAGTGGGTGGTGGCTATGGATGCACATTCCCTTATGTGCTCCAAGAGGTTGCCCCTGGAAGACTGCGTAGCTCTCTGAAAGTTGCCCAGTTGATGACTTTGTACGCTTTGTTTGGAGGACGCCGTTTTGAGTCTGGGGTGATGAAGATGGGAAAATGATCTGATCCTCATTTGTCTGCAGGTTGTTCTAGTTTGTAGCAGCATGTGTCAGAAGTGAAGGCGAGGTCAATGGTTGAAGAGGTATTGCCCCTTATGTAGGTTTGGGGAATGGTAGCAGATTGAGGTAGGTAGCAGCAGTTGTCTCATAGAGCAGGCGGCCTCTTCTGTCCGTGTACGAGCAGCCCCAAGTTTTGTGGTGGGCAATAAAATATCCACAGATGAGAGTGCCTTTCCTTAGTCTTGCTTGAATGGTGGCTATGACAGAGGGGTCCCAAGGGGTGCAAGGTACTACATAAGTAGAGATGACTATGGTGTCTACTGAGCCTGTGCGGACCCTGACCACGGAGCACTCATGGGGGCCATTGAAAAAATTGTCAAGGTCTATTTCTATACGAGGGAGGTTACTGCGGACGAAAATAGTGCTACGTGGTCCAGCATGGACATGGTTGGGAGATCTGCAAGGAGAGCAGGAGTATTCTTTGCATTCTGTGCGGCTTCCATAGCCCACATAGCCTGGAATTCTGGTATCCTGCATGGGTATACAAACGTCTCGCACCACAAGGACATTAAATTCTTGCATGCTGGTTTTTAGCAGTCCTAAAAATTCTGAAAGTCTAGGACGCCGGTAGTTGGTGTTCCACCGGAGGATGCACAGGCCTGCAGTGGTGCCTGCTCGTCTAGCCATAGTGGTGAGTGGTGGGGCTCTGCGATTGCAGTGCAGATAAGCAAATTAAGCGTTCGGGAGAGGTGGTTGGAAGCTGTGCCATGAGAGCTCATACTGCCAGCATGAGTGCAGAAGTTACATTGTCTTTCAGTGAACGGCTCACTGTCTCAACCTGTGAGGGGCTTCTTTGTGGCTTGCCAATAACCTGAGGGACTCTGCACTCCTTAGCCACTTCCAGGTATGAGAGCTTTGCAAGAGGATCATTGGGTTTTGTTGCTGGGAGAGCACGAGCTGAGTGGGGAGGAAACTGGTTTGCAATGTGCCGCTAGGATGGAGCTAAGTTCATTTGTATTAGCAGTACTTCAGAGAGCTGCAGTAACCTGGCTCTCTTTTGCCAAATTGGGCAGGAAGGATGGTTGGCTGGGTGTGGTCCACTACAATGCACACACTTGGCAGTGCTGGCTTCACAATGCTTTAAAATATGCTTGCCCCCACACTTGCCACAACGAGGATGGTTTCTGCAGGAAGCTGCTACATGATTGTAGCCTGCACACTTATAGCATTGGAGGGTCTTGTTCCTGAAATGTTTGACATTGAATCGCATGCCCCAGATGAATACAACTTCTGGCGGTGAGGCGGTTGCAAATCGGGCAGTTACGGTGCACCCATTACACTTTATGCTAGTGACATCGGCATCAGCCTTAATTGACTCTGCCACAGCATGGAGATCGATCTGGGAATCAAGGCCGTATATTATGCCCATTGAGCCTTCACTGTTTGTGGCCTCAAAAGAGTGCACGTGTATGCCACAAAGGGATGTCAGAGTCAGGAGGTACTGGAGAGACTCATCATCAGTAACATCCGCGGAAATGAGGTTCCAACCATGGTTGATTCTTACCTCTGGGACACCTTGTTGGGAATAGAGGTAGGCACTTACATGTTCTTTAACAGCCCCTTTCAGGGACTGCGAGCCCTTCGCTGGTTTGAAAAGGACTGTAGCATATTTTACTTTCAGAGGGCGGGGGCGTTTTTCTTTTTCATTTTGATCCGGCAACTCTCAGTGTGGCACGAAGAAGAAACGTCTGTGGTTGCATGGGAGGCGGAAGTCTTAGTTCTGAGTATCTGAAAATGAGCTTCCAAACAGTTTTCCTTGCCTGTGTAGTCATATATGGCCAAACGATCCGGTGTATTTCCCTCAGCGGTGTAAAAGGAAATATCCTCTGAGGTTGGATTGTGAGAATGAGAATCATTGCGTGCTTCTTCAGAAGTGGGTGACAGGGCACGACTGGGTTTGGCGGTAGACATAGCACTCGGTAAGTCATTGACGTCCATAGTGGGAAGAGCTGGAGCCTGCGCAGACCGAGATGACTGGCTACAACTGGGATTGGTGCCAGAAGTATACTAATAGCACTGGGACGGTCATTGACATCCTCAGTGGGAACTCGGGCCTTCCCAAAGCGAGAGGACTGGCTACAAGACTCTTTGTTTGCATTGCGACTTTTCTTTCCCTTGTGTAGTAGTTTGGGAGGAATAGCGGGAGGATTCTTATCCTAGAGCTCTCGAGCAAGTTAGAACAAGAATGTAAGGGACTTAGTTCCATGGTGCACCTCGGGCTTAAGCAAGATGTTTCTCTGATACATCTAGGCCTTTTGAGGTGCAGAGGAATGGGAAGCTGAGGAATGGACTGGGGACAAGGCAGCGGGGGTGGGTGCACTCTCTTGGCATTCCTGACCATGTGAAAATTCAGCCAGCCCACTTCAAAGTGGTTTTGCAACAGGTACTATTTGCAAGTGGAGCCACTTGAGCAAGTGGGACCACTTGACAAAAGTGGCCATTTGGAACTACTGGCCAGGTCCAAAAAAAATCATTGGAAATTCCAATTAGAACCAGTTGGATATTTCAGTTGGTTCCAGCTGCGTTTTGAAGTTGGTTTCAAATCATGTTTAAGGTGCAAAACAAAAACTGATATGTGAGGACTGCAGGGCAATGCTCAGCCTTGGTACCCACGTTTTCACAGAACTTTGTATGCCATCATGAAAATCGACACACACACACATACAAGCACACCTCACACACAAGAAACACATATACTATAGTTGAACATAGTAAAATTGGCTCGTTTGTACATCCACAGAACACACTACGGTTGCTCCAATATATATACTCCACTCATATATACTCATATATATACTCCACTCTCATACTAGGGGCAGTGGCACTTGCCCATTGAGAGCAGTTAATAAAGTGAAAGCTTTACTGGCCACGAACTTTCGATTTCGCCGTGGCGGTGCTACGAGGAGGCACATGACGTCATAAAGCGCGCCTCGCCGTGGATGTTTCTCTCCCCCGCTGCGCAGCGCCGCGCCTTCCCTCAAAATCCAACTTTCAATTTTCTCTTTCCCTCCCTCCTTTATACCTTCCTTTACGGAGCGGTTCGGGTGTCCACCGAGATATGTGAGGCGGTTACTGTGCCATTTCCTTTCCTCAAAAACCAAACAAAACAAGTGAGCCGGCGGCGCTCATACAGTTCATTGGCGTTGGCAACTTTGCACGGGCCGTTCATTTTCACGGAAGGAAACGCGCACAACCGGCTCAGTCGGTCAGTGGAGGCCTCAATCTCGCTTTCATGTACGTGGCCTTGGTGTCCAACTGCAAAAGCCTGTTTTGATTGCGTTCCGCACAGGGAGGACAGTGCGCCCTCCCTGCCACCCTGGGACGTGGCATGGTTGATCGCCAGAGATCGATCACCAAATGAACGCTGCGGCCTAGCCATTGCTGCAGTGCCGCATGTCAGCCACAACGCTGTGAGCGCTAATGCATTCAGGCCACATCTTTCTCTCAACACCACCACGTGTTTCAAGCACGAATGAGGCGTCCGCATATACAGGGAGCCAGGTATGCGCCCTTCCTCTGCTCAAAGGAATCGCCGTCTAGAACATCGTCAACGCTAACGAACAGTGAACGCCGACATATTTCGCTTTGTATATCCTGCATTAGAGCTAATCCACATATCATTTTATTCGTATCATTTCGACCGCAGTGACAAGCATTTTTTAATTTTTTCACATCATTTCGACCGCAGTGACTAAGCAAACGATGAATGCAATTCAGTACGTTAAGATGCTGATAGTTCTTATAGTAAGAATCGTTTTAGTCTTGCCTTGTTTGCCGAATATGCAAATGTTCATATATCGATTGTGGCCCAGCTGTGTCCTCTTGCAGTCTAGTGGCACCCCTTGAAAGCAAGTGGGACCGCTTGTAATACCACTCGCTTTGGAGTGGTACCACTTGTAAAACCACTTGATATCGTCACCTGGTTTAGGAGCTTTGCTACTTTGTGGGCTATGATATTTCAGAGATGATGCTTGGGCGAGAACCCTCTGTCCTTCGTACTCGTTAAGGTACTGTACTCTGAGACGCAGGTGGCGCAGGAAGAAATGGGGGTCAATGCCCACACTCACGCTACGACGTCTGTCAGGGTCCTGAAGTCCTCGGCCAGGGGGGGTGGGGGGACCGGTGGCATCCACGCTGCGAGCCATGGTAGGACGAGCACGAATCCGGCACTCAGGCGCGGCATCGGAGGTGCAACGGCTTGATCACAGAAGGAAGCACTGGGGCACACTGAGCACTGTCAGGACACGGCGAAACTCGAGGAACGAGGAGTGTTCACGGGCGCATGCCCGCGAGCGAGCGCGGACACAGGAGGAGGCGACCTTGGCAAAGCGTGCTCGCAAACCGGGGAGCGGCGCACGCGTCTGTGCGGACGGGAGGCTGGGAGGCGACTGACGCAGAGAGGGAAGACGGTTCAGCGGGCGCACGGAGAAACGCGGCTGCTCTCCTAGAAAGTTCGAGAAGGAAGGTCTTCTTGTGGCTACGTGGGGGGACAATGTGCTCGATATCTGCCACCCATATCGCGGGGGCACAGCTTGGAGCGGGGATGGGGGAAAGGGGATGTGGGGAGGGGGAATTTCGAGAAGGAAGTTATCGCACCAATGAGTCAGTTGCGATCGCATGCAGACGCACATGGATGAGAGAGAAAGAGCAGTAAAGCCACTTTTGCTAAGGGGTGGCCGGGTGGCTCTCTTCGGGAGCGAGAGCAGCGTCGCATGAGCGCAGCTGGGCTAAGCCACTTTGTCAGGAGGGGGTGGAGGGATTGGAGCAGCTGGGCGGCCGCCGTGCGGGAAAGCCAACTCATTATGCAGAAGCCATCACTAGTTTTGTTCTTTCAAAGAAATTTGCCGCTCTTCATCTTTCAAACAGGGCAGTGTTTTATGCCTACTAAAGGACGCAGCAAAAATATTCCACAAAACAATAAGCTTGTTAGCATGTTCTCCGTCATTTGCTTGCTGACAAATTTTCCTACCGGTACTATAATAGATATTGTTTTTTTTTTCTGGATTTCCTGCATCATCTGCATCTTCAGACTGCTAAATGATTCTACAGTCCCTGTGGTGTTCATTTCACAAATTCTTGTGTGTTAATAATAGTTTCGAACTATTTTGACACGTGAGGAATTTGTTATGTGCGTGTATAAAGTTAACCTACGTGCTGTTTGTTCAAAATTCAATGAATTTATTATTTTGAGGCTTGGGCAAGCTATTCAGGGCGAGAGATATTTGTTTTTAATCGAAAGTGCATGAAGTTTGAAAAGGTTATGCTCCCCAAGCCCAATTTTTAGTCTGGTTACAAAGTACTTTCGTGAAATTAAGCTGGTGCCGAAGCTGCAGCCTGAGCAAGTGGTCCAGACCTCGGCTCCCTGAAACACAGAATCCCACGAAGAGCGAACAATGTCCCTGAATTCAAAAGAAATAGCAAGCAGTGCAATTATCAGCAATTATATTTAATGGTAGCGGTAGAAATTACTACGCCGCAAGCTTTCAGGCAGAGCATGCCAAAGAAAAAAAAAACAAGCTCCTACAGGCGTTTCTCATATCACTCAAAGCCTTCAATGACAGTGGTTGTGGATCAAGTGACCAAAGTGGCAATCATACACTCGACGCAGCGAAGGGTGCTAAGAATCTCTGGCTGTGGACAGGGCACTATTTGAAATTGAACATAGCGATGTTTAACACTAAATCCGTATCCAGTGAGGCTAGTCTAGCAGCGTTGATCAAGAAACTAGCAGGCATTAAATGGGACGTCACAGGGCTTAGTGAGGTTAGAACAGAGGTTCTCAAACTGGGTTCCACGGGGACACCCTGGGAACACAGGGGTTCCGCGGACTACTTTTGTGGCTTCCGCGAGCACGCACATTGGCCATACCTCTTTTCCCATGCACTTTTGACGGGCATGTGCGAAGAAGGCACAACACAGTACTCAATTCGTTGAAACGTGTTTCAAAGTGTGGGCTTTTCTTGGCTCATTCCTCAGTTTCCTGCCACCCCCAGCGCAGACCTTGGGAGCAGGCCAAGATACATGCAAATAACGACCACACGTTAATGTTCTGACGAGAGCGCTGGCCACGGTGGATAGTCCGGTGAACTTGGCAGCGCGTTAAACACTGCTGAGCGCAGCTGCGTCAGGGCAGGTGCAAGGCCGCGCTTCATCAACGCGCACATTTTTTTTTTTATTATTCCCTTAGCTTGCGGTCACTGCGGGCCTCGGGTCTACGCTCCCCCCCCCCCCCCCCCCCGTACCCGCGTGCCTCACCCCCCCCCCCTCTACCCCGCAAGCAATCGCAAAGGCGCAGGAGGTACTGGCTGCTTGACCGCTGTGACGGCCAAAGACACCTGGCTTTGTTAAGTGCACCAGGAAAGAGGCACTGGCTGCTTGACCGCTGTGACGGCCGAAGACGCCTGGCTTTGTTAAGCGCACCAGGAAAGCATGCGAGGTGCACACAACGAGCACGTGGTGCCGCTTGGTCTTATGGCGCGTTCACACTTGGACATTCGGCGGCGAGAGCGAGCGGAATCCGCTGACGCGGCAGAGATTCCGCCGAAATACCCAGCGGAAAGGCCGATCGGTCCAGGACCGAATTCTGCCGCCGGAAAAAAATCCGCCGAATCTCGTCAGCCAATAGGAAGGCGAGTACCCGCGGCGACAAACATGGCGGCGCCCTTCGATGCAGGACGCCTCGCTTCGGACTGGATTCGTCGCTGTTACTGCAGTTTTCAGCACGTTCACAGGCCATGCATAAAAGAGCCAGCGGTCTTTCGCTTTGTCTTATCTCGTCCATAAGAAAACGTTTGAGCGATAAATTTGCTTTAATTTTTATTTCTGGTGACGATTCTTCCCCTTTTATAGGCATCATTCCCACGGCGGCAGAATGCAGACCACCTCGCATTCCGCGACGGGCTCCTTTTTTCTTCTTTTTTTGGCATTCTCAATGGCACCGAAGCGTTGCGGTTCTCCGCCGTCTGACATTCCTGCGGCGAGCCAGTGGGTCAGTGGTCCCGCCAGTTAGCTAAAAAAAAACGCTTCATCCTTTGAGAGGCGACGCACGGGTGCGGCAAGGAAAGGGAAAGCATCAAGCGTTAAGGCCCGGAACTCCCCTCGGGGAGAGGGTTTTCAAGATGTTTTCTGTATGTGTTTCTTTTTCTTTATAGCCAAGCCCCGGGCTCGAAGTTGGGTCCAACCTTCAGGGGCTGTGGCTACCTCCATTGGTTATCGAAGCTTAGGGCGGGCCTCGATATATGACCGCCCTAACTTCTTTGTTTGCAAAAGATTTAAAATTGCATGTAAAATCATCGGAGAGCAGTCTTGTCTAGTTGAGCTAGAGGCTTCGTGCAGTGGCACGCAATTGTACAGACCTACACTCTAACCTCGGGTCGATGAGTAAGGTCTTATATAGTTTCTCTGTGTGAGATCTGTTCTTTTAAGTTGTAGTTTGACTGTCTGTGTGACTCAACTTGTAACGCAGTTTGCCAATGTACATCCTGTAAATATATTTTCTCTTGTCTTTATCATCTGGCATCAATCATCGTCTGCTCCTTCAACACCGTCGAATTCACATTTGGAGAGGTCCTGTGCACCTCCGAAGAAACTCAAGGAACCATCTTGAATTTACTGCAGGCATGTATAGGACACCAGCAAGACGTTGGAAGGGGCATGGCGCACAAGACAACGCATGCTAAGCGCGATCATGCACGGGGCGCCTGAAAGTGTTGGCCACACCACCAGGCTAGCAGAACCGAACCAAGAAAAAAAAGCATGCGTGCCTCATCGGACGTTTGTCTGGGCAATTCGACAGCGTCAGCAGCTGAGCGCACTGGGGTGAGTTTTTGCCTCCGATGAGGACATTTTGCGGCGTAAGGCTAGTATTTGTGGAAATTAGAAAGAATGAAAAAAAAAAAACGCCGATACCGCGATGATCCCACAGCACCAATAAAAGCCGGATGAGGCATCATGTCTTTCTGCAGCCTAGACTATAAAAAGCGCAAATGCGGGGAAACGGTTGTGCGACTAATTTTCTGCTTTCTTGTCTTGGGGTTAGAGTTCTAAGCATGAGTGAGACGGGCACTCAATTAAAGCTGGTTTCTGAAAGCAAGAAAACAAAATACTTAAAGAAGTGAACGAAACAGCAAAAAAAAAAAACAAAGGCTCCTTTCGCAGGATGCGCCGACCAAAGGCGAAAGGGGGTTTCTTGGCACTTCTTAAAGGCTGTTTGGGTTACTTGAGGCAAAACATTTTGAGGAGCCAAGCTTGTGAGGTTTAATTTCCCACAGTGACTTAGGCTATAAGGGACGCCGCAGTAAAGGCCGCCAGAAATTTCTACCACCTGGGGTTCTTTAACATGCACTCACATCGCACAGAACACAGGCCTCTAGAATTTAGCCCCCATTGAAATTGAAAAATGATAGGTGTAACGTTAAGAGACCGGAAGCGGGCAGAGTGGGTGAGGGAACAAACGCGTGCTAATTACATCCTAGTCGAAATCGAGAGGAAGAAATGGGCTTGGGCAGGGCATGTACTGTGAAGGAAATTATGATAACCGTTGGTCCTTAAGGGCAACGGAGTGGATTCCAAGAGAAGGCACGCGTAGCAGGGGGCGGCAGAAGGTAGGTGGGCGGATGAGATTAGGAAGTTTGCAGGTATAGGGTGGGCGCAGCTGGCAAAGGACAGGTTTATATTGAGAGACATGGGAGCGGCATTTGATCTGCAGTGGGTGTAGTCAGGCTGATGATGATGAAATTCGACAGCTGCGGCCGGGATCGAACCCGCGTCATTCGGGTCGGCAGCCGAGCACCATATCCACTGAGCCATTGGGGCAGCTGAAATAAAGCTGAAATTGATTTTTATATATGGATGCCTAAATGAGCAGTAAGGAAGAGTGCTGCTTTCCTGACTTCTTATTGGCTTCACGTATCTACTGCAAGTTGGGTATCCTCTTAAAGGGGCCCCGAAACACATTTTCGGTGCATTTTTTGTCTGTTGGTTGCATAGATTGAGTTATAGTGATGCTATTAGCATCGGTCGTACGGCGTATACTGCGGTTTTTAATATTTTAAATAACTCGCAAAAACAAATTCATGGCACTGACGGGGTCACCATACAGTGGCGGTTTTTAGCAGCGGATATGAAATCACTTAGTGGGAGCTTGATGATTGGAGAAAGAGTAAATGTACTGCAAATTATGTTAATAACTAGAGATAAGTTTGTCAAGTTTTTATGTTTTATATTACATTAACAAAACCAACTTGTTTGCCCTTTATAAAAGCAATGTAAAGCAAGTAAAACAAAAATACACCACCCGAGGCGCTGGCAACTTTTCTGCATTGAAGGACTTTGCGCCTCTCTGTAAACATCCCACGACCTAGCACTCAACACTTTGGCTACTCTCTATGTATCTTAGAGCGGCTTTGCGGAATCGATCCGATCGAACCATTGCACTCTATAAGCGTTCGTTTCGGTCCCAAAGAAGAATGCGTTCGTTTCACAATTAGCAGGCAGTGCGCATCGTCAGCTTGTGCAGGATCACCGGGTGGCGGCGCCAGATGACGCCACGTTCCCGTCAACAGCGCGCTCTCCTTGTTCGCGGTGACCAACCAGCGTGCTAGGAGCGACGGGCGATGGCAGGCGGTAAGCAGTAGCGGTACGCGCTATGCTAAATGCGTCTTATATCTTGCGCAGCCTGTCACACCTTCGCAGTATCTCGCGCTCCAGTTCAGATCCATAAGTAAGGGAACGTCACCGATCAGTGTTCCCTTCTGCGCCGTCGACGTGACGATGAAACATCGCTGGGTTAGGTGGGCGTTCACGTGGTTGTTGTAACCATTCAAACGGCGCGGTCAGCGTTGGCCTGAACGAGTTACAGCGAACAGGCAACCATGGAGTACAAACTTCCGCCACGTGCTCAGATAGGCTGTTTTGATTGGTCGCACTAAGTGTCGTTATTGGGAGAGTGAAATGGGAATAAGAAGCTGCGCGAAAATCGAGTTGAGGGCAGCATTTTGTTTGCTTGTATTTTGAAATTTCTTCATTGAATAACTCCCGTTCCTATGCATCGATTCTCGTAATTCTTTTTGATTCAGCGTCTGTGTGACATAAAGAATCCATCTTAAGTGTAACCGGCATCCGTTCAAGCAGTGTTTCACAGCCCCTTTAAAACCTACTGAGAATGCTTAGAATCCTTATACAAAATACTAAAATCTATAATCAAAACACCAAAAATATATACTTAAAATATTGAAGCTATTTCGATCAGAGGCCCGGGATTGGGCCCGCGTTTTGGGGTTCAGCAGCTACGAGCACCATAACCACTCAGCCACCCCGCAGCAGCTTGGCTGGAAGGAGCTTTGTTTTCAATCTTATGCTTGATCGAGATATTATACAGAACAAAGTGTAGCCTGCGGGTTATTTCAACAAATAAGCAAACGCAATCATCGCCACACGGTGTTGTGAGGATGCCGAGTAACACCTGTCCTTAAAAGGACCTCGCCCCGTTCAGCCAAGATTAGAGCACATGCACCGGTCTCCAAGAGTCCTCACCTCTCATGCATTTCCGACCACGATGTGTCTTTTAAAACGAATGGTGAAGCACAAATGCAGCAACTCCGTAGAATTGTGCCCATTTATAATGAACAGTGGCCTAGTACGAAAGAGGTCAACACGCCATTTAATATGCCATTGCAGCTATAGTGCTGCGTATCGAATAGAACAAACGCCCGCGGACGAGGCGCTGGCACTAGAAGCCAGCTTGCGGACACGCCCTTTGCAGCGTGATATTGTTGCGGGAAAGAATATATTTACAGTTATTTACAAAAACGAATGAACAGCTACGGGCGGCACTCAGAACACAGCCAGAGATGAGTTCTCGTCTTCTTCCTCGTCCACTCGCTCAATGTCGTCGTCGTCTACCCGCTGCAGGACCCCCGGCTGATGAAACGCCGTCTCGGCGTTAGAGTGGTGGCGTAGGAGCGTCGTGATAAGGTTTGAGGCGGCATACATGGACGACGTCGGTAGAGGGGCCAGGGGACGATGGCGAGGACGCAAGGGGAGCAATTTTATAGTTCATGTCGGTGACTCGGCGCACCACACGGTAAGGGCCACGGTAGTGAGAAAGGAGCTTCTCGGAGAGACCGACGCTGCGCGACGGCGTCCAGAGAAGGACGAGTGATCCGGGGGGATATTCGACGGCCCGGTGCCGGCGGTCGTAGGCGGACTTCTGGGAAGCTTGAGAGGCACGGAGCCGACTACGGGCTATTTGGCGAGCCAGCGTGGCTTGGGCGATGGCGTCCTGAGCGTAAGCAGTGGTGGGGACTGAAGAAGGCGGCATGAGTGTGTCCAAAGGCAATAGGGGGTGCCTACCAAACAAAAGGTAGAAAGGGGAATGGCCTGTTGTGTCATGCCGTGAAGAATTATACGCAAATGTCACATAAGGCAAGGCTGCGTCCCAATCGCGGTGGTCCGGTGAGACGTACATTGCAAACATATAGGTGAGCGTGCGGTTGAACCGTTCCGTAAGCCCGTTGGTTTGTGGATGGTAAGCTGTCGCGAGCTGGTGCTGCGTGGCACACGAACGAAGAATGTCATCAATCACTCTGGACAGAAAATAACGACCGCGGTCGGTGAGCAGTTGACGAGGGGCGCCATGGTGAAGAATTACGTCTTGGAGAAGAAAATCGGCGACATCGGTAGCGCAGCTGGTGGGCAAAGCACGCGTGATGGCGTACCGAGTCGTATAATCAGTTGCGACAGCGATCCACTTGTTACCGGAGAGGGACGTGGGAAAAGGGCCAAGAAGGTCGAGGCCAACACGGTGAAAAGGTTCCGGAGGTACGTCGATGGGTTGTAGAAGACGGGCAGGCAAAGTGGAGGGCCTTTTCCGGCGTTGACACAGGTCGCAAGCGGCAACGTAACGCTTGACGGAACGATACAGGCCAGGCCAAAAGAAGCGGTGCCGCACTCGAGCGTACGTGCGGGACACGCCAAGGTGGCCGGCTGTCGGCAGATCGTGCAATTCCTCAAGGAAAGAAGAACGTAGATGTTGGGGTATGACGAGGAGCAGCGGAGGACCGTCGGAGCGTAGGTTGCGGCGATACAAAATGCCATTCTGGAGCACATAAAGTTGCAGAGACGGAGATCGGTTTGCAGAGCGGAGGCCATCGAAGATAGGTTGTAAAGATGAGTCGTTGCGCTGTTCGTTGGCGATATCGGTGAGAGCAGTGATAGCTAAGAGGCAGGGTAGGGTCTCAGCGTCTTCGAGGTCAGGTGGCTCCACAGGGTATCGGGATAAACAGTCAGCATCCTGCCGGACTTGTATGTGCACGACAGAGTATGAATACTCTTGAAGGCGCAAAGCCCAGCGACCAAGGCGACCGGTGGGATCTTTTAGTGAAGACAGCCAACAGAGAGCGTGGTGATCAGTGACGACAGTGAATGAGCGGCCGAACAGGTACGGGCGGAATTTAGCGACAGCCCATACAAGGGCGAGACACTCGCGCTCAGTAATAGAGTAATTTTGCTCTGCGGCGGAAAGTAGGCGGCTTGCATAAGCGATGACGCGATCTTGGCCCTGTTGACGTTGGGCTAGCACGGCACCGATCCCATATCCGGAGGCGTCGGTGCGAATCTCTGTGGGAGACGACGGGTCAAAATGGGCTAAGATGGGCGGAGAGGTTAGCAAATGAACGAGGGAGGAAAATGAGTTTTCTTGAGCAGGGCCCCAGATAAAGGGGGTGTCGTTCTTAAGAAGGTCGGTGAGGGGGCGAGCGATGCCGGCTAAATCTTTGATAAAACGTCGAAAATACGAGCACAAGCCGACAAAGCTGCGCATATCTTTCGACGACCTAGGAAGAGGAAACTCCTTCACGGCTTGAATTTTGACTGGATCTAGGCGTACACCAGAAGCATCAACCAGGTGTCCGAGAATAGTGAGTTGGCGGCGACCGAATTTGCATTTCGATGAGTTCAGCTGGAGTCCGGCGTTACGAAACACTGTCAAAATACTGGAGAGGCGTTAGAGGTGCGTGGCAAAAGTAGGCGAGAAAACCACAACATCGTCTAGGTAGCAGAGGCAGGTAGACCACTTAAAGCCGCGAAGAAGGGAGCCCATCATTCGTTCAAAGGTAGCCGGCGCGTTACAGAGTCCGAATGGCATGACTTTAAATTGGTGTAAGCCATCAGGCGTCACGAAGGCGGTCTTTTCACGGTCCTTTTCATCTACGGAAATTTGCCAGTACCCCGATCGAAGATCAATTGAAGAGAAATATTTGGCGCCGTGGAGGCAATCTAATGCATCATCGATCCTCGGGAGAGGATATACGTCTTTTTTTGTGATGCGGTTTAGGTGCCGGTAATCAACGCAGAAGCGCCAGCTGCCGTCCTTCTTTTTTACCAGGACAACTGGAGAAGCCCAAGGGCTTGACGAGGGCTCGATGATGTCTTTTGTGAGCATCTTATCGACCTCTTGATTTATGACGGTGCGTTCAGCGCTGGACACGCGGTACGGACGTCTGTGGAGAGGAGCGGCATCACCGGTGTTTATCCGATGCGTCACCACAGAGGTACGAGTCAAAACACGGGCATCAATGTCGAAGATGTCGCGAAAAGATGATAAGAGGCACCTAAGATCGTGAGCGTGCATCGCTGGTAGGTCAGAACAGATCATGTCGGCGTAGTCATCCGTTGGTTTCTCTGGTGATGTTGCCGCAGGCAATAGGCATTGATGTGTAGAAGGTAAGCAGCTGTCCACCACTGATATGACACATTCGGCAGCGAGGCACAGCGTGGCGAATGAGATGCCTTGCGGGAGCGGTTGGATAGACGAGCCAAAGTTCAGAACCGGAAGGTACGCACGGTTTTCCGACATTGTAGAGACAGTGTGCGCAAGCGCAATACTTCGCGTGAGGGCAACGTCAAGGTCCGGAGTGACTACGTAGGGGCCATCAGGGACAAGGGGAACAGATGAGAAAGAAATGTAAGTTGCGGCTTGAGGCGGTAGACGGACAAAGTCGACAGCACAAAGACGAGGTACAACTGGGGACGGCGACTCAGCAGAAATAGGAAGGTCAAGCTGGACAACACTGGTGGCGCAGTTGATGAGGGCTGAATGCTCAGACAGGAAGTCGAGGCCAAGAATGACGTCATGAGGGCACTGGTCTAGAACAGAGAATAGAACGGATGTATGGCGGCCGGATATGGTCACACGGGCTGTGCATAGCCCAACCACAGGAGGCGTTCCGCCGTCGGCAACGCGGAGAACGGCTGTGGGTGCAGGGGTCAGTACCTTTCTGAGGCGGCGTCGTAGGGTGGAACTCATGACAGACACGTGCGCGCCCGTGTCGATCAGGGCTCTCACAGGGACTCCATCGACATGAATAGTGAGCAACTTTTGGTGTGCGCGAAGGGCTAAGCGAGGATTTTGGGACTGGGGCTGTACTGCAGCATCACCTCCAGACACTGCAGCGTCTAGTTTTACGCTTGCGAGCGTCCGTAGGGGCCAGGACAGGAGCGACGGCGTAGGGGCGAACGAGACTGCCGACGCAGGGGGGACGGGGAGCTGTTGGAGCGGGAAATCTGGCCGTCAACGGTAGCACTCTGCTGGGCTGGAGTGGGCGTGAAGTGGCGGGGCTGGTCATCGTTGCGGTGAGAGCTTAGATGACTGTATGTGCTACGACGAGACCAATAATTGCGACAGTGACGGGAGATGTGGCCAATGAGGTCGCAGAGGAAACAAATGGGTCTGTCGTCGGGTGTCCGCCAGTCGTTAGGGTTACGGCGACGTAGAGCGAAGTAGGAAGGTCGTTCAGGAGCAATCGCAGTGATGTCGAGTGGTGATGAAGGACGCACAGGGCTGACGGGCTGGAGGCCAAGGTTTGCAAGCTCTTGACGGACGACGGCTTGTACCATCGAGATGGTGGGCAAGTGGTTGTCGCCATCACGTAGAGGCAGGGAGGCAGGGGACATAGCTTCGAGTTCGCGTCGAATGATGCGGGTCACATTTTCTGGAGGCGCAGGAGTTTGCCGGTGCAGCAGGTCTTCACATGAGGAAGTCGCAGCCGTGTTGGGGAGGCGTGTGTACGGCTGACTAATACGTCTGCTTTTAGCTTCCTCGAAGCGGCGACATTCCTTAATAATGCCGTCGACTGCAGTGCAGTTCTTGCAGACGAGCAGGTTGAAGGCGTCGTCGGCGATCCCCTTCAACACGTGACCCACTTTGTCAGATTCGGGCATGTTATTGTCAACTTTGTGGCAGAGGGCCAACACGTCCTGAATGTAGGAAACATAGGATTCCGTAGACGTTTGAGCTCTGGACGCAAGCTCCCTCTTAGCGGCGAGTGTTCGGCCGAGCGGCCGTCCAAACAGCTCGCGCAGTTTCTGCTTGTAGACGTCCCAGCTGGTCAAATCATCTTCGTGAGTCTCGTACCAGACGCGGGCGGTGTGTTTTAGATAGAAGATGACATTCGCGAGCATAAGAGTCGGATCCCAGCGGTTGTACGTACTCACGCGTTCATACATGTTGATCCAGTCGTCCACGTCAACGTTGTCGGTGCCAGAAAATGTCCCAGGGTCACGAGGGGAAGAAAGAACGAGCGATGGCATTGCCGATTGTGATGTTTGCTGGGAGGCGTCTTGGGTCATGGTGAGCGAAGTTAGCTGGCGGCCGCTGCGGAGCTCCGTCTTCGGTAGGCGTAGAGGAAAGCCGCACCTCCACCAAATATGTTGCGGGAAAGAATATATTTACAGTTATTTACAAAAACGAATGAACAGCTACGGGCGGCACTCAGAACACAGCCAGAGATGAGTTCTCGTCTTCTTCCTCGTCAGAAGGACACAGGGGCGCAACAAAAACACACGGACATGGAAGTAGACAGGGACGAGCGCTTCCATGTCCGTGTGTTTTTGTTGCGCCCCTGTGTCCTCCTGAAAAGATATGAACCAACACGCCCAAATACAAGTACTTCTTCCTCGTCCACTCGTTCAATATCGTCGTCGTCGTCTACCCGCTGCAATATTCATAACGAAAGTATACAAGGGTTTAAATAATTTTAGGCGCACAACATCAAGATGACGGCCGTTATAGAGGAAAAAATGCTCGAGCCACGCAATTGCACCATTGGCCTGTGTCGCAGACGCTTCTAGCTCTCTCTCCTAAGTAGGTGTGAATCTCGCGGGAAGGATGCCCAGTGGAGCGGCGATAATGCAGATGTTAACGCTTCTTCCCTATTCCCCCTCGACTGGTCTTAGAACAGAAAAAAAATATATGCGTTCTATTTCAGAGTGGAAAATAAGGCATTTAGCATAGCGTGCACTGTTACCGCCACCAAGCACGGGCGGTCCGCACTGGTTCATTTGTCCGAACGCGGCAGGTACGCCCACTGGTGGCGGCGGTCATAGCAAAGCGTAATCCTCGATCCGCTACCGCGCATCGCCAGTGCGCACGCGCTGATTGGTGCCGACGCGGCAGGCGGGCGTACTGTGTGTGTGTTGTGATGTGATGTGGATGGATGGATGGATGGATGGATGGATGGATGGATGGATGGATGGATGGATGGATGGATGGATGGACGGATGGATGGATGGATGGATGGATGGATGGATGGATGGATGGATGGATGGATGGATGGATGGATGGATGGATGGATGGATGGATGGATGGGGGTGGGGGCAGGCGGAGGGAGGCAAGGACTTTCCCTTTGAAACGGGGTGGTGGCAGCTTCCGCCACTCGGCTTTTCTTTATTTTTACTTAAGTGTGTTGTAAATTGACCTTAAAATTTGCCATTTTCTCTAAATACGTTTTCAGTCCTACACTTCTAACAAGTCACATCTCTGCTTCTGAGCCACCAATCTTCCAATCGCTTTTTGCAGCCGGCACATGGCGCCTTCAGGACGATTTGCGCATGCGCAGCACGTGGCGAACCGCGGAGGCGGATAACGGTATCCCCATCACAGATCGCGCTATCTTTTACCTCTCTGATAAAGTATCTGAACGCCCCACGTCCGAAACGCGGGAAACTATAGGTCTCCTCGATTTGGCTGCACTTTCTGCACCAGTTCAGGAAGTGCGGCACTCTCGCACTCGATTTGACAATGCAGCTAGCGCCACCTGCGCTTCGGCACTCGTGATGCACGAGTTTTTTCTGTACTGCTGCGCTAATGATTTCTGCGTTGGAGCGCGTCGTCAGAACCACTAGATATCGCCCGAGCCGCGTGCACGCACCGATCACGAATTTCTTCGATTCCGGACGAAGTGTCGCACTGCAGCTGAAAAGCTTGCCGCCAAAACCTGCGCACCTGCATGGCTCTTAGCCTGAGCGGACGGGCGGATCGCGCCCCACCAACTTTCGCCGTCGGCCGCGCTGCCTTTTAATTTTCAGAAATGGTATTTTACAACAGTAATGATTCGTTTATAATAAACTGAACATATTCCACCAAAAACTTTTATTTTAACCCAACGTTTCGAAGCCGATTTGGCTCCTTCAACAGGGCTGACTGAGGGCGGTAGCTAGCGTCTTTAAAAGTATGGAGGGAAGGAGTGGGTCAAAGGGACGAAACCTGTGATGCGAAAGGCGTGGGGGATAGGGGGGAAGGCGGAGGTGGTTAAGGCTGTTAGTCAGGTTACAGTGTTCTAGAAGGTTGTAGTGGCAAGAGCGAAGCGGGTTTCGGCGGGAGGAGCTGAAGCAAAAAAAAGCGGGCGGCCGCTCGGGGCGCTGCCATCGAATACTGGAGGAGAAAAGCGAGCCGTCTGCTTCGTCGCGTCGCTGTATTGAGCGGGTTTGAGCGTTGCCGTTGGAAAAAAGTGGCGATTTCGGCTGCTTGGAGTAGTTGGGGTAAGAACAGCTGATAAGAATATCCTTGGGGGACGCAAAAATGTACAAAAAGACAACAAAACTCGGAGAGCGCCCCTCAGACATGTGGCCCCGCTCCATTAAAAGCCACCTGCGAACACGCACGCTGAACGAGACACCCTGAGGAAACATTGCTGGCCAAAGGCACAGAGAGTGAAAAAGCGTGTGGGACAGAGAAAGTGCAGTGCATAGTAAGCTCGGCGGCCAACGAATGCAAAAGTTGACAAACAAAAGTGAGGGGTAGCAGAGGGGCGAAGGGGAAGAAGATGGGTGGAATGAAGCGGGGGAGGGGTTGCGAAATCTCATAGGAACAGCGAGAAAGCGGCGGCAGAACAAGAAAGAAAGGGTGTGAAGAAGAGGAAAAAGAATGAACCGAGAAGTAGAAAAGGAACAAGAGAATGAGGCGTGAAGAGGAATGCAGCAGAGAGATATCCCGTACTTCAGTGCTTTTGCCCCTCGAATTTTTTTATCAGCTTTCAAATTGTGGTGAGTTCGTCTTGTTTGTGCCACCTTTTTTTTTCTAGCCTTCCCCGTTCCTCCTGCTTCGCTACTTGGAAATAAATGCTCAGTTGAAAGCCAGCACTCGTCAGTGTGTCCGTGTTGTGTCTCTCCCGTGCTGCCTTCTCATCGCTGGAACAAGGCGTGTTTTGCATCGCGTGTTCTGTGGAATAGTGGACTTCTCCTTGTTCGTTATTCGGCCACGCTAGTGCTTTGTAATAAACTCAGGCACATTTTCAACCAAAAACTAATTTTAAAACCCAACGTTGCGGAGCCAGCTGGGATCCTTCTTCCGGGGTGAATGGGGGCAGTAGTTAGCGTCTTTAAGTATGCATGGATGGGAGCAGCAGGAGGCCGAAAAAAGAAAAGCGGTGATGCGAAAGAAGCGGGCAGGGTTGGGGTTATGGCTGCGATTCACATTAGGGTGTGTAGAACATATGGTACGTTGTCGGATTGACGCGGTCAATGGCTGTCAATGGCGACTTGTCTCCTTCGAGCTGCAGAGCGAATTAAGCTCCCTGCGCATATACTGCGGGCATGTTTCCTTTTGTGGGCTCGATGTCGCAGGAATGTGCCAGGATTCTGGGAATAGCCGTTTTCGAGATTTTTTTTTTGGTTCAGAAGACGGCACGCACGTACGAGGTTTCGTCGAAGTTGATTCTGTGGTTTGAGTCTTCGGAATGTCCGGGTACACAGGACTGCGCTCTCCTGCGAAGTTGCGGACGTCGTTTTTATGTTGCCGAATTCTTTCTTTCAGGTTTTTTTTTTGACGGTGTAGCTTACGTCGCAGTCGCCGCAAGGCTCTTTCCCTCGTGACCGGTCTTTGGGAACATGTAGGCAAAGCGTAACAGTGTTTGTGGGCTTGTGCGCAACCTGGAGACCCCTTTTCTCAGGATTCTGGCGGTGGTTTCGCTGGCATCTCGGACATAAGGCAGAGTGACGTACTTTGGTGGTAGCGTTGGTTGCTGTTCGTGCACGTGCTTCGGTTTTGCGTTTTCTGCGACGGAAAAAAGAAAAAAAGCAGATACCCACTGTTTTGCACCGGGTTGTAAAACTGGATATCCCGGGCATCGAGTGGAAAACGGACGGAAGCTTTCCATATTTGCAGCACCCAAAGATGCGGAACGTCGAAAGGTTTGGGAGCGAAATTTGAAGCGCGACGACAAGCCTCTTGCTGAAACGTTTGCGATCTGCGAGAGACACTTCGAAGAGCATTTCATCCTTCGGGATTACATACATGTGATTAACGGCAAATTGAAATCCGGCTTCCTCGAGGCAAGCCTGCCCTAGCTCCAGATGCGGTGCCAACACTGCTACCAGGTCTGCCTAAGTACCTCTCGAAGCCTTCTTCTAAGCCGAGGGCAGAAAGAAAGCGCCGTGAGGTCGCTGCAGCAGGACCCAGAAAGAAATCTCGGCTGTCTCGTTGTGATGAGCACGAAAACGAAAACTCGGACAGGAGCTCCAACTCGATCGGTGACTTCAAACACGATGAGCAAGTCGTGCAATCAGGCGATCTTCATTTCATCGCTGAGAATGTAACAGTACCGAAGTTGTGGACGAGGCTGAACACACCGGATCTTGATACTCTGCTATATGCAACACACGCCACCAAGACACCGTTTACTGTATTCCATGAAAAAGTGGCTCGGATGGGGCAAGTGGAATTGTGGCCAAATGCTATTTCAATGGAAAAGAAAAGGAATGCAGAGGAATTACCTACCTTCATGAGGCAGGAGATATTCTAAAAGAAGCTGACTGTGGACGGATTTGCGCAGGTGCTATGAGTGCAGAGACGTATCACGAAGTGAATGAGATGCTGACCTTCAAGATGAAAAACACGCTGAATCTTCTCAACAGCAAAGTCTTTAGAAAGTTCTGCCTTGGTGCAGTCAGAGCTGATGGTAAGTGCTTCTAGTATCATAAAACGCACGTTTCAGTTGTTTTTTTTTTTGAGCAGATCGAAGACGTGCTATATCGGCGTATTATTTAATGAATTTCATTCCATTTTTTAAATTTCCCGCCCTTCACTACTGGCTGAAGCGATGATAATAATAATAATAATAATTGGTTTTTGGGGAAAGGAAATGGCGCAGTATCTGTCTCATTTATCGTTTAACACCTGAACCGGGCCGTAAGGGAAGGGATAAAGGAGGGAGTGAAAGAAGGAAGGAAGAGGTGCCGTAGTGGAGGCAGGAGATATTCTAAAAGAAGCTGACTGTGCACGGATTTGCGCAGGTGCTATGAGTGCAGAGACGTATCACGAAGTGAATGAGATGGTGACCTTCAAGATGAAAAACACGCTGAATCTTCTCAACAGCAAAGTCTTTAGAAAGTTCTGCCTTGGTGCAGTCACAGCTGATGGTAAGTGCTTCTGCATCCGCATTTCGTTATTGGCTCAATAACGCCGCTTCAAGCAATGGTGGGGGGCGGCAAATTCAAAACTGGAATGAAATCTGGAAAGACTCGTTATATATACCGGCCCTGTTTTCATATTTAGTACATGGATCAGCAACCAACTTTGTGTATTTCGCTTTTGTTTTGCAGGCGGGATCTGTGTTAGCTGCAGATACCTAAGAAAAGCACTTGTCACCAGAAAGTCATAGTTGAATACCAAGACCGTGAAAAGGAATTTGTCCCAGCGACTGAGAATTACCAGTCAGAAAACAAAACGGCTCAGTCTACGTTTGAGGAACCATGCAAGTAAGATAACTGCAATGAAAGAAGAAAACCCCAAAACAATAGAAGCGACATTCCAGCGTAGAATTGAATCGCTAACCACAAAGCAGCAAGAAGCAGCTTTGCACATGTTTAAAGCATCGAAAAGAAAAAGCAGGAGAGGGATGATGTACTCAAATGCGTGGATCCTTGAATGCATTATTATGCGAATAAAAGGTCTGCGGCTCTATGAGCACATGCGCAGGCAAAACATCCTCACTTTGCCAAGCAAAGTGACATTGCAGAGGTATCTCAAGTCATACAGGACAGGATTTGGCTTTAACGAAAATGCCCTGAACATTCTGAACCAAAAGACTTCCACTATGGATATCTGCAAGAGACATGGTGGACTCATTGTGGACGAAATGAAATTATCAGAAAATATTTGCGTCTCCTCTTCAGGACATATTCAAGGCTTTGTGGACATGTCAAAATTTACTCCAAGAAGTGAAATGCACAATGTGGCTGACCACGGGATGGTTATAATGTTTGTGCCATTTGCTGGCAAGTGGACACAGATACTTGCACGTTTTGCTACTCGGGGAAGCATGAAAGGAGATCTTTTGACAAAAGTCATCTTGGAAGCAGTAATACTGGCAGAAAATGCTGGCCTGTTTGTTGACTTCAATACCTCTGATGGAGCAACTTGGAGTCGCAAGATGTGGACAGTAATGGGCATTCAGGCAACTGCGTCGAGCACAAAATGCAAAGCACAGCATCCCGTTGATGGAAAGCGGTTTCTTCATTTCGTCTCTGACTTTCCGCATCTGGTTAAATGCGTAAGAAATGGACTTCTGCACTCAGGCTTCAATACACCAGCCGGACATATAAGTGCTGAAGCATATGCAAGCATTCCACTAAGAAAATATTTATTGCTTAGAGAAAATTTGATACTTTCGTTGTCGGTGAAAGAACGCGCGTGCTATTTAACTGTTTAAAATGCTGCACGTTGTCTGTTGCAATGCCACATCGGATTTTTGCTCGCTTTGTTTATCTCAATACAGTATAGCGAGCAGAATTTTTTTTGTTATCTTATTTGTTTCAGGTGTCTGTCTATCCAGTTCGAGAAGCCTTAAAACTAGATGGCTCCAACGTGACGCTCCAGGCCATGCCAGACATCACTGCACGCCACACACAGCCGAACAACTTCGAAAAAATGAGAGTAACATATGCGTTTCAGCTCATTGGTGACAGCGTTCTTAATGGCCTCCAGCTGTACAAGAGCGAGATTGAGCACCACTGTGGAAGCATTCAGCCTGTCCTGACTTTTTTTGGGTAAGAAAAAAGTACGACTGCGGGTACTATTCTCCCTAAGTATGTTCCACGTCATTTTCTAATATTATGTTTTGCCTCTTCCAGAATGATGAGGGACCTTATTGAAATTATGACGTCTCGATATCCCGCTGAAGCTCTGCGTCCGGATACCCCTTCTAAGGACAAGTTGCTCTCATTTTTGGCTTAAATTTGCGAGTGGGAAGTTCACGCCCGCGAGCGTGGTGGTTTCTTGCCCAACTCTACAGCAGTTGGACTTAGGGTCACTAACGGCAGCACACTGTCCCTGATGGACTAACTGGCAAGTAGCGTTGGGTATAAATTCATTATGACGTCAAGACTCAGCCAGGATCCAGTGGAGAACTTGTTTGGCATCGCCAGGCAGTCAGGTTGCAACACGCACCCAACCCCAGAGCAGTTTTTAATAACTGTGTCGTGCATAAGCTTTTATAACCTTGCCAAGTCAGTTTCTCATGGCAACGCAGAGCCAGGTGTTTTGGGTTCTTTACTTAGTGCTGATGCTGTTCCAGCGGCAAAAAACACCAAGCAATCACTCATTGATAAATTGATTGCTGATGGTGAACTGTGCAGTGCTGAGCTTGCTGTAAAAGAACTGAAAGATCCAGCTTCCGACCACCTGGCATGTGTATCCGCAAGGAGTGATTTATTCTTTTATATTGCTGGATATGTAGCACGAAAGTTCTTGGCTAAATCACAATGTGATGCATGCAGAAAGCTCCTACTTGCTCACGAAACTGACATACGAAACCTTCGCGCATCACATTTTACACGCCTAAAGGACAAAGGAGGCCTTTTATATCCGTCCGGTTTTCTTTTTATGTTTCTGGAAAAGCTGGAGAATCTTTTCACCAGCTGTTTCAGCATGCATGAGCTTCACCAAGAAAGTGTGATGGATATTATCGCACTTTTTCGTTGCAAGCACAAAGAGAATATTCGCTGTCCTGATCACTCTGAATTACTGAGTGCTGAGATGATGGCATTTTATGTGACAACAAGGTTGCACTTTTTTGTGAAGTCGTTGAACCGTGCCAGGGTGCAGAAGCGCGAAGCCATGAAATATCTTAAACTTAGCTGCACCACGTAAGTCGCACTTTCCACGTTTTTATGTCGTTTCCTATATATTTTTTATATGAATGTCATTATTTTCAAAGTGTGTTTACTTCTAGGTTGTCACAGTATGTAACTATTTAACATGTATAGGACTGTATATATAATATATCTGTTCGTGCTTTTGCAATACGATTTCTCATGCGTGCATTTTTATTGTATTTAAGATTCGATTATTTAATGTTGCTGTAAATATACATGTCTTTGTAATCTTTTATTGCGGAAAGGTATTCTGTTTTCAGGATTTCTTTTCTCGTGCTTGTTTAAGTTTTGTAGTGAGCATATTGCTTTCACGTCTGAATATATGTAGGCATTCCTTTGCGTTTGGAGTGCAGTTCTGATGCACAGAAAGTAGCAACTGCATAGATTTGCAAAATCGTCGTGTCTGATCGAGAAGCGTCTTAGTTGTACATTTTCACTAAATTCATTTTCGTCTTTCTCAGCTAGCTGCAATCGAGTTTTTCAGTGCTGTGATATCATGCAACTATATTATATCTGGCTATTAATTGTTCTTGTTCCGCCACTGTAAAAAACCAGGCTCAGTACGCCTGTGAATTTTTATTGCACATAAACAAAAGGAAGAATATGGACAAATATTGCGATGTGTTGTTATCATAACGAGTGCCGTGAGGTGAAACCGTCGAGGTCATCTCCGGACCCATAGCAATTACTATCCCATTTCGTCGGGAACACATTCAGCCTGACCTTCCTGAAAATAAGAAAAATGAAACCTTGGAAGAACAGAGGTAAGCAGTTGGCCTTTTTTGCCGAAATTAAACACGCTTGCAACTCCCTGATTTCCTTCTAAAAGCCTGTCATTTCTTTTGTGCCTTTACATCAGTAGCCAAGCGGTGATGCATAAAAAAAGGGGATACTTACGCGATAATGCCACAACAAACAGCGCGACTCTCCGATCGGCCCCCCTTAGCCACGCACCGCGCGCTCGCTTCTGCTCCAGGAGTCTACGCCAGCGCCACACCGCCGCGGCAACCGCTTCTAAAGCCTCACGGGAAGCGCGCCGCTTTTGCCACTACACCTTCTAGAACACTGTACTTGCTACTCAAACCTCGAAGTATGAGTGAGAGTTCTAGAAGGATGACGCAGCGGCGGGGCTGCGTTTGGTCCGAAGCGGCCGTGCAGTGCGCCGCCATGTTTGTTTACGAGCGAACTCTAATCTCTCTGCAACGCAAAAAAAAACAAAAAAACAATAGATCCTGTAAAAGGCCCGCGGCCCGATAAGTGGAGGCGCATGCGCAGATGTCGCTAGGAGGGCCGGGTAAATGGTAACGCAAACACGGTAACGTGCATGGAGAAAGGAACGCCAACCAAAGGTTGTTGTTAAAACGAAGACGTTTTAACAACTTAAGACGTTTTTTTTTTAAAGTCGGGCAGTACATTTCGCTGTCCATGCGACTCTCTGTTTGCAAAGTCCATCTGGATTTTAACCCCATATGAAAGGCTAGGAGCCTCATTCGGAGATCTCTCCGTCTGCTGCGACCTGTTGACACGGCCTTTGGCCACAGCGTGGTATCAAGAGCGGAACGGCAACTGCTTCAAGCCAGGATCCTAGATTGCAAAGCCTCCATCAGGCTCCTGCAGAACGAAGTCTTCTTTGCTCGTCGCCGCCTCGAGCAGCAGTGTCCTGACGACCTCGCCAGCATCCAGTTACATGCTAACTACAAGGTGAGCCTCTAGTCCCGCCAACGAGAGTTGTCCCATAAAAAGATGGTTTGGTTTGATTTATGGGGGTTTAACGTCCCAAAGCGACTCAGGCTATGAGAGACGCCGTAGTGAAGGGCTCCGGAAATTTCGACCACCTGGGGTTCTTTAACGTGCACTGACATCGCACAGTACACGGGCCTCTAGAATTTCGCCTCCATCGAAATTCAGCCGTCGCGGCCGGGATCGAACCCGCGTATTTCGGGCCAGAAGGCGAGCGCCATAACCACTCAGCCACCGCGGCGGCAGTTGTCCCATAAAAAGAAGTTATCAAGGCTGCTGCCTCGCGAAAAAGTGTGTGCGCCAGGCCCGTCCACTTCGATAGTCCACAACCTGTCTTCATACAGGCCTACTCGAGCAGAACTCGCCGTACTTGAACTCGTTGAAATTTAACACGACACCTGCGCCGGACGCAAAAAAATGGTCTGTGCTGTCGAACGCGCTATAGGCCAAGTAGATAACCGCCGAGAGGAGGCCCGAACTCGTGCAGTCAGCATCCTTGCCAAGCTTCCGCGACATCCTCCGACCCCCCTTCTTTCCGAGGAGCGTACGTGATGCTATCAATTAAGAGCCTGCGTAAAAACACGGACATTATTATACTTCCCGATGACAAAAGCAACGCTACCGTCATCGTAACGACTAAGTTGAGAAAATGACTGACGTTCTGCAGGACGACAGTACGTACTTGTCGCTGAAGCGGGACCCTACGCTCAAGGTAGAAACAGATTCTTTTGACTGACGTCTTCCGACTTATTCTACCGGACCACAAGCACTTTATTTCAAGCTCCTCTGCCACAATGGATCAGCTCCCGCCAGGGCCGGTTTAAGAAAAATGGGGGCCCTGGGCTAACGCGCATGCAGGCCCCCTTTCCCTATACTGCCCCCTCCCTGTCGCCTGCTATGCTACTGTAAATATGCCATGTGCAATGAAGACGACAGTGCGCCACCATTGACGACGATGAAGACGTTCGGCCGGCCTCGGCGACCGGCTGCCGCGCGCGTTGGAGAGCTCGAGCTCGCTCTGGAAGTCTGTTCTGGGGCCGCTACTGCCGGGCCAGTTTGTGCAACGGTTACGCCGCCAGCCCTTTTACCTCTACAATAAACCGCTCTTGAATATATATATATATATATATATATATATATATATATATATATATATATATATTTATTGAACAGCTAGACCTGCTCATGCCCTTCGACGATGAAACTCTTTGTGGTGGTACCTCCGTCGCCGCCCTCACACCACCTAGTGCTGTCTCCGACCCGCTCTCCCCGGAAATGTTTCACTGTTCAGTGGCTAGCGACCTCGACCCAGCTCACCGCGAGAAGCTCCTTACCCTGCTTCACAAGTTCCACTCTTCATTCGATCACCAGACAACTTCTTTGGGCCGCGCGACCACCGTCGTTCACCGCATTGATACAGGCCCTCACACCCCTTTCCACCAGCGCCCCTACCGTGTGTCGCCTCCAGAGCGCTGCGTCATCGCTGAACAGGCTGACGACATGCTGCACCGCGGCGTTATCCAGTCCTCTTCTGGTCCGTGGTCGTCGCCCGTCGTGCTCGTCAAAAAGAAGGATGGTTCGATTCGGTTTTGTGTTGATTATGTCGCCTAAACAAAATTACGCGCAAATACGTTTACCCACTACCCCGTATCGATGACGCCCTCGACTGTTTACAAGGAGCCGAGTTCTCTTCCCTTATTCTCCGTTCCGGCTATTGGCAAGTCCCCATGGCTGAATCTGACCACCCGAAAACAGCTTTTGTCACCTCTGACGGCCTCTATGAATTTAACGTGATGCCATTCGGCCTTACAGAACGCTCCCGCTAAGTTTGAGCGCATGATGGACAACATCTTGCGTGGCCTCAAATGGCACATTTGCCTATGCTATTTAGACGATGTTGTTGTTTTCTCGCCTGATTTTCCGACACATCATCATCATCATCATCATCATTTATTAACCCTTAAGGGTCCCGTCAGGGACATTACATAAGGGGGGGGGGGGTACAGGGGTGTTCAGCCGTCATACATGAATATAAATAGAATGAATATAAATATAGAAGGAATATAAAAATACAGAAAAATATAGAAAATATAGAATAGAAAAAAAAGTAAAACAAGACGAAAAAAGACAGAAGTAACAAATTCAAATAATCACGTCATGACAGAGTGTAGCAGAAATATAAACAAAAACAAATTGCAACTTTGGAAGTAGCACAGGATGGTCAGTTAACAGGGCTTGGAAGCTGGCATAGGGTGCAGGAAAAAATTATTTGTCGTTGAGATGGTCGATTAGGAGCTGTCTGAATCTGGAAGGATTAGTCTCAATGATAATGTGTTCTCTTTCTCTTTCTCTTTTCTTTTTATTTTGACAGAACTGGTTACAATACAAGACCGAATAGCACACATTGGTATAAAGCACTGCCAAGGTAGACGAGGCAAAAGGCGTTTAATGCACGCCTGACGAGGCCTCGTCTCCGGAATATTGCATCAGGACAGACGAGTGGCCGGTCGCGCCAACAACAAGAAAGAATAAGGAGGCAGCAAAACTGTGCAGTTACAAAACAATCAGAAAGATTCGGTACAAGATTCCAGCTTTCTATAGCACTGGGAAGGAAAGATTTATTGAAATAATTGGTGGAGCCGTGCAAACGCTGTATGCTTAAGGAGTTAAATAAACGACGAGATGATCGTACCGGAGCTCGTAGAAGGTTTTCTCGAAGTGCTGGAAAGTTAAAGTACAGTTTGTGAAAAAAACAAAGAATTGAAGTTTTCCTGCGAAAGGCTAATGACTTGATGCCGAGGGATGATTTCAACGCTGTGATGCTGAGCTGAGATTTATACTGTGAGGTGATGAAGCGTGCTGCCCGATTCTGGATGGCTTCGAGTGAATCTATCAAGTAGGCTTGGTGAGGATTCTTATTGTTGAGGCGTATTCTAGTTTAGTTCGAATGTACGTTTCATATGCTAGTTGTCTGGTGGCTGCTGTGGACATGGAAAGTGATCGCCTGATGAATCCGAGTGATCTGGAGGCACTAGCACATAGTTTCGTGATGTGATTAGCCCAGGTTAGGTTGGTTGTTATCTCGATGCCGAGGTACCGGTATGAATTAGTTTGGTGGAGCCGTGCAAACGCTGTATGCTTAAGGAGTTAAATAAACGACGAGATGATCGTACCGGAGCTCGTAGAAGGTTTTCTCGAAGTGCTGGAAAGTTAAAGTACAGTTTGTGAAAAAAACAAAGAATTGAAGTTTTCCTGCGAAAGGCTAATGACTTGATGCCGAGGGATGATTTCAACGCTGTGATGCTGAGCTGAGATTTATACTGTGAGGTGATGAAGCGTGCTGCCCGATTCTGGATGGCTTCGAGTGAATCTATCAAGTAGGCTTGGTGAGGATTCTTATTGTTGAGGCGTATTCTAGTTTAGTTCGAATGTACGTTTCATATGCTAGTTGTCTGGTGGCTGCTGTGGACATGGAAAGTGATCGCCTGATGAATCCGAGTGATCTGGAGGCACTAGCACATAGTTTCGTGATGTGATTAGCCCAGGTTAGGTTGGTTGTTATCTTGATGCCGAGGTACCGGTATGAATTAGTTTGATACAGCGCTATGGAGTTCAGGGAGTACGAAAAATGAAGAATCGAACGTTTACGTGAGATGTGCATGAACTTACATTTAGAAACGTTGAGCTGCATTAGCCAGTCGGAACACCACTTCTGAATTCGGCTTAGGTCATCCTGTAATAATTCCTGATCACTGCTATTGTTGATGCGGCGATAAATGACGCAGTCATCCGTAAAGAGACGGACAGATGATAAAATACCCGATGGCAAATCGTTGATGAAGATTAAAAAGAGTAATGGAGCAAGAACCGATCCTTGGGGAACCCCGGAGATTACTCTAGTAGTTTGAGATGCATGACTGGCGATGACGGTGAATTGCAAGCGGTTGGTTAAGAAACAGTGGATCCAGGATAAGACAAGCGGGTCAAGTGACAGAGCTGAGAGTTTGGAAAAGAGACGCTGGTGAGGGACGCGATCGAATGCCTTGGCGAAATCTAAATAAATTATATCGGTTTGGAAGGCGGAGTCTAGATTTAGGTGAAGATCAGTTGTAAGTTCGAACAGCTGAGTTTCGCACGAAAAACCTGCCCTGAAACCAAGCTGATTGGGAAAGAAGAAACGGTTGTGGTCAAGGTGAGATGCGATGTGCGAGTATATTATATGTTCGAAAAGTTTACAAGAGATACATGTCAGTGAAATTGGTCGATAATTTGAGGGGTCGGAGCGATCTGCAGCTTTGAAAACTGGGACAACTTTGCTTAATTTCCAGTAGTCTGGAATCTGACTAGTGTTAAGAGACTGGGCAAAAATGAGTTGTAAGATTTGGCTCGTGAAATATTTAGTTGCTTTAAAAATCTTAGCAGGGAGGTTGTCTGGTCCAGGGGAAGTGGATATCTTTAGATTATCTATGAGTTTTAAAATTCCCTCTGCTGTGATGGTAACAGGTGGCATAGGTGCATAGTTTAGACTTGGCACGAAAACAATGCTTGCTGTTGGCTCCTGGGTAAATACGGACGTGAAATAGGAATTCATGACGTCGGAGCGCTCGGAAATTGGGACATCGGAGCCGTCTCGTGCCTTCAGGGAAATATTGTGCGAACTGTTTTTATTGGGCGTGAGCAAGTTCCAAAACTTCTTGGGGTTTACCCGCATTATCTCAATGAGATCGTGACAGTAGAATTTTCGTTTTGAAGATCGTAATAACTGCGTGTATTCGTTCAGACTTGCAAGGTATTTGTCCCACTTCCTAGCGCATCCTGATTTCTTTGCGTTACGGAATAGGCGTTTTTTCTTTCGCGACAACTTCCTCAGCGCATTTGAGTACCATGGTTTATTGGCATCCCCACGAATGCAGATGAGCGGGACGTAAGCTTCTATAAGCGATAACATTTTCTCTTTAAATAGACACCAGTTGTTATTCACGGATCTGCTATGTATGGAAATTTGAAACGTCTGAAGAAATTCTTCAAGGTGGGAGTTAATGCTTGGGAAATCGGCCTTAGAATAATCACGGATGTATTTAACAGACGGTTGGCGTATAGGAATTTCAATGGACAGGTTGAAAGTTATAATACAGTGATCACTTAGACCACTAGTACACGAAAGCGATTGAACTAATTCTGGATTGGATACAAGGACGAGGTCTAGTATGTTTGAGCCTCGAGTTGGTGCACACACTGTTTGGGTAAGGTTAAACGTAAGGACCAGATCCAAGAAATATTTTGATGGACGAGATAACGCAGTCAAGTTATCCCAATCGATGTCTGGAAAATTGAAGTCGCCACAGAGTATGAAGTTGGCATGAGAGAATCTAGACTGCAAATGTGGAAAATAGGAGACGGCCCCGAAGGGACGGAACGGGAAGACGCTCAACGTGGGGCAACGCGACACCCGCCCTCGCGCCGGGTCTGACCAAGGTCACAAGTGGCTCTCTCTATCTCTCTTTCTCCCGATTGCCGGAGGCCAACCGCTCGAGATGCCTTCTTTTCTCCCCTTCCCACTGTTCCCTTTTGTATCCATGTGTTTTGTGTCAAACTTCGACCCGTGTAAATAAAGTCAGTGTGAAAGTGAAAGCCACCGAGAGAGCGTCGTTTTTGTGAGGCTCCCGCGCGCGTGGCCCCGCCGCCCGAACGAGTCTTACGCGCAGTTTGGCTTTAATTAGTGCGGTTCAGTCGTTACTTGCCGGGGTGTCAACGGTCACAGTTTCTAACGCTCAGAAGAAATAACATTTTTGGTGCCGAAACCCGGGAAACTTAGTTAACAGTGATCGAGAACGCCATGGAACGACTCCAGAAGAAGCAAGCCGCACTACGACAAGCGATCGACAGGATCATCACAGCAGCCACCACACTCCTACAAGAGCCTGCAGTCCAGAGCGGTGAGCTGGAAGAACAATTTGACCTCCTTGTCGAGCAATCAGAAGAACTTAAAGCAGTTAATGAGAGCATCGAGAAGAGGGTAGACCTGCAGGAACTCAACGCCGAATTGGCAGCCGTATCTGTCTTCAGTGAGAAAATCAGCGTCACGAAAACACGCATCAAAAGAGCCCTACGTAACCAAACCTCGAGCGAAGATAGATCGACAACTCCGTCAGTAACGGGGGCTCTTCCCGAGCCTAATTCGCAGTCTTCAGTGAACACCGGCATCACCACGAGCCAGATACCGTCAGCAACTACCAAACTTCTGAAGCTGGAAATCGCCAAGTTCAGCGGAGACTTGCGATCATGGCAGAGATTTTGGAATCAGTTCGAATCAACAATTCACAAGAATGAAGTTCTTTCAGCAATCGCTAAATTCCAGTACTTGACGAGTTACCTCAGAGGAAAGGCGGCCGCGGCTATCGAAGGGCTATCCCTAAGCAATGAAAACTACGCAGTAGCGATCAAGACCCTGACGGAAAGATTCGGGAAAGAAGACGTCATAATCGAAGAACACATGTCACGGTTGCTCGGTGTTCGCCCGGTACACAACCTCCACGACACGGAAAGGCTTAGGACCCTTTATGATGAAATCCAGTCGGGAGTCCGAAGCCTCGAGGCACTGGGAGTGACATCGAGTACGTACGGCGTGCTGTTGCTGACTGTCTTAAGGAAAAGCATTCCTGATCAGCTGTGCCTTGAATACTGCCGGAAGAAAGCTACCGCTAAAGCCAGTCCCCAAGACGAACTCCAAGATTTCCTAGATTTCTTAAGAATGGAAGTGGAGAGCAGAGAACGAGCACAGTACAGCAGCCGCCAGTCGCACAGCACTGTTCTCAAACCGAGGGATTCAAGCCTAAAGGGAAAGACGCCTTCCGCAGCAGTCTTCGCTGTAAAAGGCAGAGAGTCGCAGTGCTCATTTTGTGGTGCAGAAGATCACCTTCCGCAGGACTGTGTGGTCAGCGTTCCGCTAGAAATGAAAAAGGAAATCATGGCCAAAGAGAGAAGGTGCTTCAAATGCGCGAAAAGGAACCATCGGGCAACCGAATGCCGATCAGCCAAGTGGCTTAAGTGCGCGAAATGCTCCGCCCGGCACGCTACAGGCGTCTGCGAGTTAAACAGGCCGACACCATCTCATGCAAGAAACGTCCTTGCACCTCTTGAGACTACCGTGCAGTCATCTTTACAGATGGCACAGACGAACTCCACTCCGAGCGTGCTCCTGCAGGCAGCACAAGCCTGGGCAGAAGCGAAACAGAATCGCGCCTTGGTTAGAATACTGCTCGACGGTGGCAGCCAACGAACTTTCGTAAAAGAAGAAGTTTCCCGGCGTCTTAAGCTTCGAGTGGTGGGCGAAGAACGTCTCGCCATTCACACCTTTGGGACCACGAAGCCAAGCATCAAAACGTGCAACAGAGTCGAGTTATGGCTACGAAGCCGGCATAACGACAACATAATTCGACTCGAGGCCCTCGAGGTTCCTGAGATTTCCGGGGACTTTCTACAACCACCGGACGCCTCCGCTACCAGCCTGGCTGCAGACCAAGGGCTCCAGCTCGCTGATCTGGCTCCTGGCGACCATCGACAGAACACCGGCGTCTGTATCTTGATTGGCGCTGACCGATACTGGGACGTCACCACCGGAAAAGTCAAGCGTGTCAGCGACAAGCTTGTTGCCGTGGAGACCATCTTTGGGTGGACATTACAAGGTATAGTTTCTAAAACAACGGCGACGATGTGTTTGACGACAACCACCGGAGTCATGCGCATCTTGGTGACCACCCAACAGGACAACGACGTCCTATCCAGACAGCTGAAATCATTTTGGGAGCTGGAACACCTTGGGATAGTCGACAGGGAAGCCACAAACAAGGAAGACGAAGTTCTTAAAAACTTCCAAGAAACCGTCACTTACAGAGATGGTCGTTATCAGGTGGCCCTGCCCTGGAAGCACAATGCGTCAGATTTAGCTGACAATAAAGGGGTAGCTGCGCAGAGGCTTCGGTCATTAACGGCCAAGCTGCTGAGAAGTGACGACATCATGCAAGCTTACGACCAAGCGCTGCGAGAATACCTGGTTTCCGGACACGCCGAGGAGGTCAACGGAAATGGTGAGTCCCCAAAGGGACCTATTTATTACCTCCCGCATCGAGGCGTTGTCAGACCGACAAGTAAGACAACCAGGCTGAGAGTTGTTTTCGACGCGTCCTCGAGCGCACAAGGTCAGCTCTCGCTCAATGATGTTCTGTTTGCGGGACCAAATTTGAATCCAAATCTCTCAGACATCCTAATCAGGTTCCGAACCCACAGCATCGCTATCATGGCAGACATAGAAAAGGCATTCCTCCAGGTGCAGCTCGCCGAAAGTGACCGCGACGCTCTGCGTTTTCTGTGGTATGAACGAGCGCCCAAGCAGTCGGAACCTCTGCCCCCTGTCAAAGAGTACCGTATGACGAGAGTGCCGTTCGGAGCAACATCGAGTCCCTTTTTGCTTGCGGCAACTCTCAAACACCATATAGGGTCCATTCGGGATACTTATCCGAGCACGGCGAATGTACTAAAAAATGACCTGTATGTGGACGATCTAGTGACGGGCGCTGACACCATAGAGGAGGCGGAGCGGATCTGTGAAGAATCGCAGTGCATTATGAACAAGGCCGGCATGCATCTGCGCAAGTGGCGATCGAATGCGGCAGAGCTTGCAACGATGATATTCGAAAGTGATAACGCACGAGGCAGCTTGCCGGAGCTCACGACGACAAAGATCCTCGGTGTCGAATGGAGGCCTCACGCTGACGACTTCGTGTTTGAGATGAACACCCTAATAGATTTCTTGAGAACGCGGCAGGATACGAAGAGATCTTTGCTACAAGCGTCAGCGCGTATTTTCGACCCTTTCGGTTTCCTCGCCCCGATCTCGACTACAGCGAAGATTTTGTTTCAAACCCTTTGGGAGCGCGGTACAGACTGGGATGAGAAGCTGCCAACAGACGTATTAGAGAAATGGAACAGTTGGTGCCAGCAGCTTACTGAGCTTCGCTGCATTTCAGTACCTCGCAAAATCGCCTTGAAGGGAGAACATGCCGAGCCGGAGCTACATGTTTTCTGTGATGCCAGCCCCAAAGCTTACGGTGCCGTAGCTTACGTGAAGACAAAAAATGAAGACGGGAGCTTCACTGTATCCCTTTTGATGGCAAAGTCAAGGGTGGCTCCGTTAAAGCGGTTGTCATTGCCGCGGTTGGAGCTAATGGGGGCTCTAATTGGAGCTCGGTTGGCCAAAACGCTTATTCAGCAGATGAATGTGACAGCGCTTTCAGTCCATTGCTGGAGTGACTCGACTGTTGCACTGAGCTGGATAAAGAGCTCTGCTCTGAGGTGGAAACCTTTCATTGCCAACCGAGTGCAAGAGATTCAATCTCTGACGGATCCTTTAGTCTGGAGGCATTGCCCTGGAAAGGAAAACCCCGCGGACTTGTTGACAAGGGGCATAATGCCATCCAGCTTGATTGACAGTAAAACCTGGTGGACCGGACCTGATTGGCTGAAGGCTTCAACAGTGTACCCCACTGTTCTGCCACAGATCGATAACAAGATTTGCGCAGAGGAGGAAAGAGTCGTGCAAGTGCTCAATACAGTGAGCTGCAGTGCATCGGAGCCTTTGCTAGATATTGAAAACAACAGCTCCTTGACCAGAGTCCTTCGCGTAACAGCCTGGATTAAGCGCTTTCTGCATAACTCTCGGAACCCCTCACTGAAACGAGAAGAAGAGTTAACAGCACCAGAACTGGCGGAGGCCGAGAACTACTGGCTTCGACTGTCACAAATGACAAGCTTCTCGAAGGAAATAGGCGCACTTCAGTCGTCAACTCCACTCGACAAGAGATCGCCCATCCTAGCTCTCAACCCCTACCTCGATGCTGATGGTTTACTCAGGGTAGGCGGTAGACTCCAATATAGCGCCGAAGAGGAAGAAACAAAACATCCAGTAGTAATCTCTTGCGCACACCGGTTCGCATTATTGCTCATCGCTCGCGAGCACATGCGCTTGCTGCATGCTGGAGTGCGAGACACCCTATGCCACCTCCGTGAGCGCTACTGGGTGCTGAGAGGAAGACAAGCAATAAAGTCGGTGATTAGGCGCTGCGTTCCATGCCAGAGACAAAGTTGCCGTCCCGCAGCTGAACCCGTAGCCCCTCTTCCACCTGAACGCGTCACCAAGGCTGACCCCTTCCAGATCGTAGGTGTCGACTTTGCGGGGCCGCTATTCTGCAGTGAAAATGGAGTGACTCGCAAGGCGTACATCGCTCTCTTTACATGCGCGACAACCAGAGCAGTCCATCTCGAGCTCGTGAGAGACCTCACATCCAACTCTTTCCTGAAGGCTCTCAGACGGTTTGTTTCTAGACGCGGGATGTGCAAAATAATCTATTCCGATAACGCTCTGACCTTTAAAAGAGCGTCAAAAGACATTGCAGCGATGTTTCGGGCATCGAGGGGAACAGAGGTCCAGGCATATCTCAGCGAACACCGAATGTCCTGGAGATTCATTGTGGAAAGAGCGGCCTGGTGGGGCGGCTTCTGGGAAAGAATGGTTCGGACCGTGAAAACGTGCCTTCGCAAAACACTCGGCAGAAGCAGCCTGGATTTCGACAGCCTCCACACAGTTCTCACAGAGGTCGAGGCGGTCGTAAATTCCCGTCCCCTCACATATGTCCACTCGGATGCGGGGGAGCCAGCTCCTCTAACACCCGCTCATTTCCTTGTTGGACGACGGCTAACAGCTTTGCCGTCCACGACTGCGGCCACTTCTGCGAAGTCGACGCGTGGAACGCTGCAAAGAAAATGGAAGTACCGCGTCACACTTGTGGATTTGTTTTGGAAACGGTGGAGGCGGGAGTATCTCTTAGAACTGAGGTCCGCTCATTTCACCCGGCCTACACAGCAGCGAAGCATACAGGAAGGCGCTATTGTGCTGCTCGGCGACGAACGGACGCCCCGCCAGATGTGGCCGATGGCGAGAGTCAAGGAGACCTTCCCAGGAAGGGACGGTAATGTGCGCGCTTGCAAGATTGTGCTCCCAAACAGAGGGGAGATGCGTCGGCCAGTGCAAGCTCTTTTCCCTCTCGAACTTCAAGGTTGGGACGTGTCACGCAGTGCACAATGAGCCGAAATAGCTCATTGCGGGGGAGGATGTGGAAAATAGGAGACGGCCCCGAAGGGACGGAACGGGAAGACGCTCAACGTGGGGCAACGCGACACCCGCCCTCGCGCCGGGTCTGACCAAGGTCACAAGTGGCTCTCTCTATCTCTCTTTCTCCCGATTGCCGGAGGCCAACCGCTCGAGATGCCTTCTTTTCTCCCCTTCCCACTGTTCCCTTTTGTATCCATGTGTTTTGTGTCAAACTTCGACCCGTGTAAATAAAGTCAGTGTGAAAGTGAAAGCCACCGAGAGAGCGTCGTTTTTGTGAGGCTCCCGCGCGCGTGGCCCCGCCGCCCGAACGAGTCTTACGCGCAGTTTGGCTTTAATTAGTGCGGTTCAGTCGTTACATGCCGGGGTGTCAACGGTCACAGTTTCTAACGTTCAGAAGAAATAACAGCAAATCTTCAAGAACAGAGTGAAGGTCGCTTATGAAGGAAGGATCCGTGTCGGGGGCTCGATAGCATGCAATTAGAATGTTGGTGCAAGAGGGAAAATTAAATTTGATGCAGAGTATTTCGCTATGGCAATTGATATCAACTGGGGTAGAAGAAAGGCTTGTTTTCACCAGAGCGAGAATGCCGCCTCCCCGACGACCAACTCTGTCTCGCCGGTAGGAGTGAAATGATTGATTGTCGTGCAAAAGTTCGATATCATCTATATCGGATGTTAGCCAGGATTCAGTGAATAATGCGATGTCAGTGCTGTGGTCGTCGAGAAGCGCCTCAACCGATTCTTTTTTGGGCAGGTAAGTCCGAATATTTGTCAGCAAAAGCGAAACATTATTGTAGGTATCGATTGAGCGATTGCGCTCAATCGATACCTCCAACTCAACCTCAAGAAATGTCGATTTGGTGCTTGCCAACTGACCATACTCGGCCATGTCGTCTCCAAAGATGGCATCCTCCCCGATCCGAAGAAGCTTCGTGCTGTCGCAAACTTTCCCAAACCGACTTCTGTTAAGGAGCTCCGAAGCTTCGTGGGCCTATGCTGATATTTTCGGCGCTTTGTGCACAACTTCGCCTCTATCATCGCCCCGCTTACGAAGCTCCTGAATGGGCCCGCCGATCTGTCTGCTTGGAAGTCACCCTGCGACGCTGCTTTCGCTACCCTCCGTCGTCTTCTGACTTCACCACCGATCCTGCGCCATCACGACCCCAGTGCGCCAACCGAGCTGCACACCGACGCCAGCGGCGTAGGCCTCAGAACCGTCCTTGCACAGCGTAAGGCCGGCTTTTCTGAATAGGTTCTTGATTACGCCAGTCGTACGCTCACGAAAGCCGAATCTAATTACACCGTTACGGAAAAGGAGTGCCTCGCCATAGTCTGCAGTACTCACAGTGTTTCTTCCTTACCTTTATGGCCGCCACATCGACATCTTAACTGACCACCACGCACTCTCGTGGTATACTGAGGAGGTCGACGAGGCTTTGGAAACGATTGTTGGACGCAAGAAAGAAAAAGAAGAGCTTCGGTTGGCTCAAGAGAGACGGGAGGTCCGTGAGGCAGAGGAAAAAGCGAGAGAACGTCCTCGAAAAATGAAGGAGCTCGAAATCGCGTCGAACGGAGGGAATATGGCGCGTCTTAGCCCTGTAGCTTTGGTAGAGAAGCAAGGGAGGCAGAGATTGCAGGATCTCGTCTCACCATACCGCGTGGGAGGCGATATTGCACTCTTTTTCGTAAATTTCGAACGTGCGTGCGGGAAGGTGCACATCGACAAGAGCGCTTGGTCGGAAAAGTTATTTCCTCTCCTTCCGTGCGAGGCGGCCGAAGTGGTGGCTCGCCTCTCACGGGAAGAGTGTGATGACTACGAGAAGGTAAAGAGCGCACTGCTTAGGAAGTCCCGGCTTTCTGCTGAAGCCTTTAGGTAGCGATTCAGGCAGGCAAAGAAAGGCGGAGAGTCGCATACTGACTTCGCGTACCGGCTTAAAGTCAGCTTAAACGAGTGGCTTAAGACCGCTGAGGCGCACGGAAGTCATGACAAGGTACTGGAGTGCATCGCACAAGAGCAGTACTATAGCGCGATTCCAGAAGGTCTGGGGATATGGCTGCATGATAGGCTAACAGATATACACCTAGACAAAGCGGCACAGCTCGCAGACGAGTATTACGTTCGCCGGAACCTCCAAAGCAAGGCAAGGTACGATAACAGGTTAGGAAAGGCAGAAACCTATTTAAAGAGAATCCCCGACCGAATGGTGCCACCAGCACGCCGGGATCACCGAACAGAGGAAGCGGGATCAAAAGGAGGAGGTAGCGAAAACAAGATGGAGACACCCAAATCTGCCGATTCGCCGAAACAGCAGTCACCTGGAGCTCGCGCGTTTGAAGCCAATTCCGTAGAGAATGGGGCAACAGGAACCAACGCGAAGGATTCAACATTAACACCTGCTTCGACTTGTTGGGAGGAGTTGACTAAGGTTGATAGGAAAGCACTCATTGCAGAGCAGAAAAGCGACCCATCGTTAAGAGTTCCAAGCAATAATGAGAGAGAGGGAGTCGCCAGAAAGAACATCAGCTTTCATGAAAAATCAGGCCTTCAGTACGGGAAATACTGCGACTCAAAGGGACGCACATATGAGCAACTCCTGGTGCCTGAGGAGTGCCGGCGGCAGCTTCTAGAGCTCGCACACAGAAATGCATGGGCGGGCCACCTGAGCATAAAGAAAACAAAAGCTAGATTAGCCCTCGAATATTACTGGCCTCGCTGCTGGAAAGATGTGCAATAATTTGTTAGGTCTTGCGACACCTGCCAGCGGGTCGGCAAGTCGATGGATAAATGGAAAGCGCCCATGATACTAGTTCCCATCATTACAGAGCCCCTTCGGCGTCTTGTAATAAATACTGTCGGCCCACTGCCAGCGTCAAACTCTGGTTGTCGCTACATTCTGACCTCACTGCGTGGAAACCAAATTTCCCGAGGCCATTCCCTTGAAGGAGCTAAGTTCCGCATGTGTTGTTGACGCCTTTTTGTAAATTTTCTCTCGCGTGGGGTTCCCTGCAGAGATACAAAGCGAAAACGGGAGCGTGTTCACAAGCTGCTTGACAACAACGTTCTTTGAACGGTGTGGGATTAAATAAGCCGCAGTTCCATTCACCACCCTCAGTCAAATCCAGTCGAGCGTATGCACTCAGTGCTAAAGTGGATACTTAGGTCTCTGTGCTTTCAGCATAAGGGAGATTGGGAAGGCTGCATTCCAGCAGAACTCTTTGCAACGAGAGAGAGAGAGGATTTATTGATAGGCAAGGCAGAGAGGTTGGCCTGAAAAATAAATATCTGGCCTGCTACTCTGCTCTTGGGGACGGGAAGAGGAGATAAAAGAAGGTCACGATGGGGGACGATGATGATGGGAGAAGGCAGATGAAAAACTACTTAAAAAAAAACAAGGCACACTTTCTGACATCACAAACGCGAGACAAGGTCCGTGTCGCTCAAAAAGCGTGAGAGCGCTCGCGTTGCCTTTACAGCTCTAAAACTACCTGGCCAAGCGCCGAGGATTAAATCCTCAGAGAGGAGCGATGTGTCCATAGGCTTCAGAGCAGATGCGAGTCACCAATTATTACTGTAGAGATCCCAGGCAAAGATCCGAGACCTTGCGTGGACTACCGGAGACTGAACTCAATCACAGTGGACCGGACCTACTCCATTCCGAACATCGAGGGGAGGGTTGAAACAGTCGCTAAATCAGAATATATATCCACACTGGTATTAGTTCGTGGTTACTGGCAGGTGCCACTCACTGAGCGCGCCAGCAGGTACGCAGCATTCGTGTCCCCCGCCGGCACCTTTCGCCCTGTAATGTTGAGCTTCGGCTTGAAAAAAGGCCCGTACTGTTTTTCAAAATTAATGGGCCAAGTGCTGCGGGAACTTGGAGATTTCGCTCTCCCCTACCTTGACGACGTGGCCGTTTTCTCACAAAACTGGGAGAAGCACACTGACCACGAGTGTATTTTGTTGAGCCGACTGCTTGATGCTTGTTTAACGGTAAAATGCCACCTGGGGTGCGCCGAAGTGAACTATCTTGGCCACGTGGTTGGACGAGGCCAAACCACACCAGACAAAAGCAAGTGCCCTCAGAACCCACTCATCCCGCCAGACCAAAACTCAGGGCCAAAACTGCACTTAGCAAAAAAAAAACTTCAACTAAAACTTGGAAATAAAATGTTTTGCCTGAATGAACACATGGTGTCTCCCGACGAGGAGCTTAGACAGGGCACCTCTCCAAGGCGTGTGCTCAGGTTTTTTCTTGGCCTAGCAGGCTATTATCAGCATTATGTAAAGGGCTACTCTGATTTAGCCAGCCCTCTGACCGACGCGCTGAGAAAAAGTGAGCCTGCCAATCTTTCTTGGGACCAAAAGAAAGAGAAGGCATTTCAGAGTCTGAAAACGGCCCTAAGCGAGCGCCCAATACTGGCAGCGCGAGATTTCTCGAAACCCTATCATACATTGTGATGCCAGCGGCCGCGGGTTTTGCGCTATTCTTTTCCAGGAAAGCGATGGCAGGCACACACGGCCTGTCCTTTACTTGAGCCGCAACCTCAGCACGCGAGAAGAGGCGTATAGCATGTCTGAAAAACAATGCCCATGCCTCGTTTGGGCTATAGACAAACTCACATGGTACGTCTCCGGGTCCCGTTTCACAGTAGAAACGGACCATTGCCCTTTGACTTGGCTGCACAATATGTCGCCCAAAAATGGTCGTCTACTGAGGTGGAGCCTGGCACTCCAGCACCACAGCTTCGAGGTTCGCCACAAGAAAGGCAAGCTCCACACAAATGCCGACGGGCTAAGCTGAGCCTTTTAGCTGGTAAAGATTTTACCAAAAGGGGATGTCCCCCAAAATTTTAGTTTTGGAGATTTATTTTATATTCTCTTCCTAATGGAGAGCGTATATCTCCCACTTTCTTTGCAGTAATATTGTTCATCATCAGGTAACATACCTAGGAGTACGTTTTCCTTATTTCGGCCAAAGATAAGTAAGAGCGAGTGGTGTAACGTGTCTTGACTGTGGTATTGGGGCGGGCAAAATTGAACGTCACGTCGGTCAAATCCAGACACCTATTCCCGTACCGCGTGCCCTCTAAGCACCAACCTGATTTCATTTAGCTATTTTTTTCCCCTTCCAAGTGCACCTCGAGCGGGAGCACACGCCTTGGACAGGTGCCCTGTCTAAACTCCTCGCCGGGAGACACCATGTGTTTATTCAGGCAAAACATTTGATCTCTTCAAGTTTTAGATGAAGTTTTTTGCTAAGTGCAGTTTTGGCCCTGAGTTTTGGTCTGGCGGGATGAGTGGGTTCTGAGAGCACTTGCTTTTGTCGGGTGTGGTTTGGCGTCTGTGATCCCTTTTGGCTAGCATTGCAATTTCCCGAAACGGCCATCTGACGAGGGGAATCGATGCCGAGCTTCGGCACTGAAGGTCATCCGAAGACTCCTAGAGAGCATCTGGTTCCTGGCACGCCCAGTCAGCCGAGCTACGTGCGAGCAGTTCATCTTCCGGGCGCAATATCTGGCGGCGGGGGTGCTGTTGTGCTCGCGCTTCCTTCCTGCTGTTGAGTTCGGCGAATGTGGACATGGGGAGCATTCCCTGAGGACCACCGCGAGGGTGGGTGAGCCCTCTGGGGGAGACGTGGCTGGAATGCGGGAAGCAGCGACGATAATAGCGTCCCCACGTGCTCGTTCCGGTCTTCAGACGACGAAGTGCAAGATCAGTGTTGCCCTCTTCAGTCACGTTGGGGTTGAACAATTGCCCGAGTGCCGCGCCTTCGACAGAGGTTCCGCGTTCCGGTCATGAGTACAAAATCTTTCAACCCCAGCTGGGAGACAGCCTGCATTCGTGTGTCACCCAGGCGCCTTCCTGGTCCACATGGGCGCGGTCCGGATACGTGCACGCCCACCTGGAGGCCGCGTGGACGACAACGTGACCGGGTCTTGTTCCGTTTCCCTCGACCGAGCTGCGAGCGAACAGCAGGACCGCCTGCCGTGGGTGGTACCATCAGTGCCATCGTGTGATTGGACATCATTCTTCGAACTGTATTTCCCAGCTAGGCATCTGTGGAATAGGAAGAGTATTTAACGAGCTGCTGGTTTGGTACCAGAAGAGAGCCCCCCTCTTGAGAGATACCCTTTGCTGGGAGAGACTCCCGACTGCTAAGAAGCTCCCTTTACTGAGAGGCACTCTCAGTTGCCCTTACTTGTACATTATGTAAATAGTCTTTGTATAACGTTTTCCGAGTTTTCTTCCTCCGATCGTCCTCGTCTCTTCTCCGGCCCAGTCACACTACCTGAATACCAACAACTGGTGGCAGCGATGGGATGCTGCTACCTTAATCCCAGCAGCGCCAACAGCGTCAACGTCTTTTTGCTTCAGCGCCACCTGGCATTCCTCCCCTCTTAAAAAACGCGCGCAGATGAGCGCGCGAACACAAGCACACAAGAAAGGCTCGAAGTATCTGGGGGGTCACCGTGCAAAATACGGCTTCATGAGTAGAACATGGACGAGTTCTGGACGGGGTAGCCGACGGCTTCTCTGCTGTGAAAGTAACGCGTCCGCTAGTACCTCGTAATTAACGTCGCTGACGCGCCGCAAGTCCTTTATAAGGACCGAAATAGCGGCAAATGAGTTTTTCGGACAATCCTCGCCGTCGAACAGGTATTCATACCCAAACCTGGTCGCCGGGATTGTAGAAGACTTGTCTGTGTCAGAGGTTGTATCGGCGTGAGTCTTTATCTTGTGGCTGTGTGATGTCAAGACGTGCTAGCTGACGAGCCTGCTCGGCTTCGTGGACAAACTCCTCAGCGTCAGCAGAAAGTTGGTCATCAGCTGCGCAAGGGAGCATTGCGTCGAGCATCGTCTGAACCTCCCTGCCGTAGAGGAGGCGGAACGGTGTGAAACTGGTCTTCTCTTGAACTGCCGTGTTATAGACGAATGTCATGTACGGTACGATAATGTCCCAAGTCCTGTGTTGCACATAAACGTACATCGCCAGCATGTCCGCCATGGTCTTATTAAGCCTCTCTGTCAGCCCATTTGCCTGCGGGTGGTAAGCAGTGGGTCGTACCGCTTAGCTGAAAAATTTCGCCACCAGCTGGGAATTAAAGGAGGTCCCTCGGTCGGTAATGACGTAGGTCGGGGCGCCGTACGATCTGTTTCATGAAGAAATGCGCAACCTCGGACGCTGTGCCACGAGGTAAGGCTTTGGCCTCTTCTTATCGAGTGAGGTAGTTTGTGACAATGATGATGTACCGGCTGACACCCGAGGACAAAGGGAAATGTCCGAGAAGATCCATGCCGACCTGATCGAAAGGGGCACGTGGTGGCGCAATAGGTTGGAGGAACCCCGGAGGCTTGGCGGCCGGGGCCTTACGGCGCTGACATTGCCGACAGCTCTGCACATAGCGTTTCCCAACAGTGACAAGTTTGGGCCTGTAGAACAGCTGGCGTATTCTGGAAAGCGTGCGAGAGTATCCCAAACGACCAGAGGTTGGTTCGTCGTGGCACGCAGAAAGTATTTCCTCTTGAAGTGTTGTCGGCACGACGAGGAGGTAAGCTCGCGAAATGGAACCATGTTGCTTCTTTAGAGCATGCCTCGTTGCAGGGAAAACGACGACAGGTGTCGAAAAAAACATTTAGGAACGGTGGCCGACTGACCTTCCAGATATCAATGAGGGAACGTAACACTGGATCGGCGCGTTGCTGAGTCGGCAAATCAGAAGAATGGATCGCCCCTAAGAAACTGATGTCATAGTTCGTGTCGGGTGTAGCGAGTTCAACAGGCGCACGAGAGAGGGTGTCGGCGTCTTCATGCTTATGTCCGGACTTATAGACAATGGTGTGGTCAAACTCCTGCAGGCGAAGGCTCCATCGCGCCAGGCGTCCAGACGGGTCACGCAGGTTGGCCAAACAACAAAAGGAGTGGTGATCAGTGACCACTTTGAAAGGGCGACCATAAATATAGGGGCGAAATTTTGCGCCGGACCAAATAATGGCGAGGCATTCTTTTTCTGTCGTGAAATAGTTAATCTCTGCACGCGACAGAGCGCGGCTTGCATAAGAGATGACTCGTTCAACGCCATCCTGGCGCTGCACGAGAACCGCGCCGAGGCCGATGTTGCTGGCGTCGGTGTGTATTTCAGTGTCACCCCGCTCATCAAAATGGCCAAGAACGTGAAGCGTTTGAAAACGCAGGCGGAGCTCGGCGGAAGCCACGTCTTGCTCGTAGGACCAAACAAAAGGTGTGGCGTCGCGGGTGAGGCGAGTCAGCGGTTCTGCGAGGTCAGCGAAATTCTCGATAAAACGCCGGTAGTAACTGCAGAGTCCTAGAAAACGCCGAAAAACTTTCTTGTCACGTGGGGGTAGAAATTCCGCAACCGCTGCAAGCTTGTCGGTGTCGGGCTTCACGCCGGCGGCGCTGACGACATGGCCGAGAAATTCCAGCTCCTGGTAACCGAAATGGCATTTCTGGTGCTTCAATGTGAGGTTAGCTGAACGAAGGGCTTCGAGGACCGTCCGCAGGCGTTCAAGATGTTGACTAAACGAGTCGGCGAAAACCACCACGTCGTCGAGATAGACTTGGCAACACTGCCATTTAAGACCGGCAAGGACAGTGTCCATCATCCGCTGAAAGGTGGCAGGCGCAGAACAAAGACCGAAAGGTAGAACCTTGAATTCATAAAGGCCGTCTGGAGTGACAAAGGCCGTCTTCTCACAATCCCATTCATCGACCTCGATTTGCCAGTAGCGACTTTTTAGGTCGATGGACGAAAAATACCGAGCGCGCCGAAAGCGGTCGAGAGTCGTCAATACGTGGCAATGGGTAAACGTCCTTCATCGTGACTGCGTTCAGCTTCCGGTAGTCGACACAAAAACGCAGAGTGCCGTCTTTCTTTTTCACATGGACTGTTGTAAGGCTGGATAGCGTCATCTTCGAGCATCTCCTTAACTTGGGACTTCGCGCTCTGTAGACGATACGCGATAGGGGTGCTGACGGATTGGGTGCACGTCATCGTACGTCACGATGTGGTGCTTGGCTATGGTAGTTTGACGCACTTTAGACGAGGAGGTGAATAACTCTGAATTCGAGCAAAGTGCACGCAGCTGTTCCCGTTGGCTGGTTGAGAGCGCGAGGTTGACATCGAGGCTCTGGAGGGAGAAAGGCTGCACTGGTTCTGAGGAGAAGCACTCGGAAACATCGGAGATGCGTTCGACAAAGGCTACGGAAGTGCCGCGAAAAAGATGCTTATGCTCGTGCGCAAAATTGGTAGCAAGTACCTGTGACTGGCCACTATTAAGATGGATCAGACTGCGGGCCACGCACACGCCTTGCGTCAGCAGTAATGAAAGGTTGGTTTCGGCGATGACGTCACCGTCCTGAAATGATTCGCACTCAACCGTAATGAAGGCGCTGGTTCGAGGCGGCAGGGTGACAGTGTCAGTAGAAACTCGAAACGTCTGGTTTGGTCGCGGTGCACTGCTGAGGGAGACATTTTCAGTTGAAAACGTGACCTGGTTATCGCGTAGGTCAATAATTGCCCCATATTCACACAGAAAATCGACACCTAAGATGAGATCGCGCGAACAGTTATTCAGAACAAGACAGCAGACGACAAATGTGGACCCCCGGATTTGAACTCTGGCGGTGCACATGCCGAGAGGTGCAACCAGATGACCGCCCGCAGTGCGAACGTGTGTGCCAGCCCATGGCGTGAGAACCTTTTTGAGAATGGTGGCGAGCTGGCTGCTTAGAATCGAATAATCACCACCAGTATCTAACAACGCTCGAACGTGGCGACCATCCAGTATCACAGGCATGTCTAAGGAAAGCCGCTCGCGAGTTGGAGGCTCCGGGGGGGATGATCGGGCACAAGCGCCGTTGTCTGCAGGCTTTGACACCGGGAATTCGTCGGCGTGGTGTGCGCTTTGTAATGGCGTCAGTGCATCAGAGGGACCGGAGAGCGCAGGCGTCGTAATCGTCCAGGCGCTGTCATGTGTCAGCGTCGATGTGTCGAAGCGAGCGGGTACTGCGGACCTCGAAACCGTCGAAGCGTCATCGTGTCGAGGAAGCGTCGCTGTGTCGGAATGAACGGTGACCGCGGACTTCGCAATCGTCGAGGCGTCGACATGTCGTGTCCGCGTCGATGGGGGTCCCACGCACAACGATGTCCAGCGAGCCCACCCCCTAAGATCGCTGGCTGCAGTTTTCCCACCGAGGGCTGGGCGACCGGCCTTGCGCCACCCGGGAAAAACTCGCGGTAGATGGTGAAGGACGATCCCTGGGGATGGAGATCGAGCCTGCTAGCGACGAGACTTAAGCCAACGTTGGTCTTCAAGGAAATCTGCATGGCCCGGGGTCGTTCGCCATAGCGAGGCCGAGGAGAATCGGCGGAAAAGCCTTCGAGGCCCAGGCGGCGGTAGGGGCTGCAACCAGGGGGTAGTGCTGCAACCAGTCTTCCACGTTCTCAATGATGTCACCGTGGAAGGACTTCGGGATGCGGGGGTTCTAGAGCGTGAAGTAGGGTGAGGGCGCCACAGGCATTGGGGTGGTCGCGGCAGGCATTGGAGTCGTCGCGCCAGGCATTGAGGCGGCGCCAAGTTGCTCCGAGGACATACCCGATGGGTCAGGCTCGGGTGGTAAGCCTCGAAACCGGAGGTGAGCACGGTGGACGGGCGTCTTGACGGGTATAGGACTGGAGTGCCGGCTAACCGTTGGGGTGCGGGACATGAAATCGATTCCACCTCCACCAGATTTGCCACGGTGTTGGTGACAAGACAAGGACCCGGCAAGAGAGGGCTCGGCAACACGTCCTTCAGTGGGAGAAAACGGCAAACTTCAACTTCCTACAATCCGCGCGCCAACAGAGTCAACGTCTTTTTGCTTCAGCGCCACCTGGGAATATAAGCATTTTGGACGGTTTTCATTGAGTTCGCCCAAAAAAATTCTCCAAGCATTCGATATCCCTGCTTTCGGCGTCCTTGATTGTTTATTCCTTTTTTTTATAAATTTCAATTCGGCTTCAGATTACAAGTTTAAATCCTAGAGTTCACTAAGGTGGCACTTTGGGCTAGTTGGTATTACAGCGAAAAGATACGGCGCTGGAGAGATATGGCACACTGTGTATCACTGCATCCTGTTTCTCCCGGGATGTATCTCTTCTCTACCTTATAACTCGTCAAGAAAAAACACGGACAGCATTCTCGCATCCTTCTCACATGCCGGTCTTGTCAGCGTTTTCAATCGACACAAAGTCCTCACCTGCCCCTCCCACAACAAGCCCTTCAACCATCGTGCTCTTTCCGTCCCCTCTTTCTCTTCTCGCTGGGTGCCCTTATGGATATCCTACTACTGAAAATGCGTTCTTCAGGCGCACAGAATGCTTCACGCCGCATTGATAGTTTTCTTTCGCCCACAAAAGCCCTTCCTGCTCGCCCTCCTCCCCCAGTGTGGAAGCTAATCCGAAAAATGGTTAACCCCAACTCCGCCGTTGTGTGCCCTCCCGTCTGTCTGCGTGAGTCTATGCGAGGCAGGAAAGGGAAGAAAAGAGGAGTTCAGGGTCATGTGGCCCGTGGTGGCAGTTTGCTGAACTAAACGGCCATGTCCCGGAAAACTGGGCTTAAGACAAATATGACTTTTTTATAATTGATGAGTATTCATAGTTGTGATGTTGCAAGGTTTCTTAGTTTTACTGACCACTTAGCTAAGATGGCAAGGAAGGCTCCTGCACAACGTATGTGTTTTGAAGTAAGAGTAAAAATAGTATGAGTTTGCAAATTTTTGTCTCGTTTTACCCCGCCCTGCCCTAGGTCGTGTCCCAGTTGCGTACAGACAGCGCCTATGCCCCCAAAGAAATCCCCGTTCGCATGGCCAGAAACGGGAGAGCGTTAGTTCAGGCTGCGTATTGACTTTTGCGCGGCCGATCAATGAACACATGCTACTGATCGTTGTGTATTCACATAGTAAATGAATCGGAGCAGTACCCCGGAAAAGCACCACAACCCACGCCACCATAGAAGCCCTGCGCACCTTGTTCGGATTGCCCCGCACGCTGGTTTCTGATAATGGCCCGCAATTTAAAGTGCTGAATTTCGGGAGTTTATGAAGCTGAATAACATAAAACATCTCCGGACAGAACGTATCATACTCAGTCCAACCGGCTTGCGGAACGCGTCGTGCGAACTGTTAAAGGAATTTTTGAAGAATGTCCATGGGTTTTTGAAAACACGCTTGGCAAGGATTCTGCACAGCCACCGAAGGACGCCGCAGGCCGGGGGCAGTAGCCCAGCGAAACTCCTGATGGGCTACGAGCTCCGTTCCAGACTGTACAACACAGTGGCACCACCGGGGCCTCTCGCTCCGCAGTCTACAGCTGACCGCCACGTTCCTGGTGTGTTGCGGCCGGGGGAACATGTCTGGGTGAAGAAGCTCGGGCGAGGCGAGCCATGCATCCCAGACGGCAGTCGCATGGTGAACGCCGATGGTCCAGAGGGGGGAGAACATTCGTCGACACACCGAACAGATCAAGCCACGTGTGGGGGAGCATGACCTGGACGACGGAGCCTGTGACTCTGACCGCCAAGATGGAACCGCCAGCCCCCCAGTCGATGGGACACCGGGACAGCGGCCAGGAATACGCTAGACACGAAAATCCCCAGGCCGCTATGTACCATAGGGTGAGCGATATGCTACATCGGAATGATGTCACGCCAGCTTACGGCAACAGTTATCACCGCTGTCGTCCTCCTCACACTTAAGGCTACAGTTATCGCCGCTGTGCTCCTCACACTCCTTCTCTAACCGTTTCACACAACGCCTATATTAACACGCACCAAAGCAATAAGTGTTGTCTTGGCCCAGCCACCGCTGTGTACGGTGCGGATTCTTCAGTAACTTTCCACGGCGTATCTCGAATGTTCGCGATAAGCTTGACATTGAGTACGGCTGAGAGCGGTGGGCGTTTTGTTCGACGACCGCAGAGCAGGCTTGTTGCTACGCCGCCGTCGAGCGCTTCAGTACATTGTGGGCCCAAGTCTGCGCAAATAAACAGTATTGTTTAGTCGCCATTTTTGCTGTCTTTAAGCTCTCTGGATTGCAGTCACAACTTGATGACAAAATAATTAATTCGCATTAAAATTATTCCAATCAATCCGTGCCATCATTAATCGCCACATCGCCGCCACTCGAGCTTAGGTTGGTAAGAAAATGTTTTACTGCATATCGCAGTTATAATTTCGCTTAATGTCCTCATTTAGTTGCGCAAAATTTTAAAATGAGAATCTCAAATACTTCGTTATCTTTCTCGGTTGGATTCGTTCAACGTAGGGAGACTTAGGTGCTGCCACTGCTGGGCCTTGAGAGACTAAGGTTGCTCCTCCCGAGCAACCTCTCGTGACAAACCATTAACTGCCGCCTGACACGGTGCACAGTTAGCTCACAATCCGGTGGGCAGGTACTGATGACGCCACAAGGTTACGAAACCTAGGTCGCCCACTTACCTTCTTCCTTGGTTGCTTCTCTGGGGATTTTTCTCTCACGGTTAACGAAGCCGCCCACGTCGCCGGATTTTCTGCGACACGAGCTCCTTAGCGCTATCGCGTCAAGATGAGTTGTACCTCCCGCTTATCTAACAGTAAGCTCCGTGTAGTTTCGCAGTCTCTCAACAGAAGGCAAGCTCTAAAAGGTAGTGACATTACAGACTGAGTTCTAGGCCTTCTACAACTGACATCATCATCATCAGTCTGACTACACCCACTGCCGGGCTAAAGAATCGCCCATGTCTGTCCAATTAACCCGGTCCTTTGCCAGCTGCGCCCACCGTATCCCTGCGAACTTCTTAATCTCATCCGCCCACCTAACCTTTTGCCGCCCTCTGCTGCGCTTGCCTTTTCTTCTAATCCACTTCGTTACCATTAAGGACCAGCGGTTGTCTTCCCTCCGCATCACATGCCCTGCCCAAACCCATTTCTTCTTGATTTCGACTACGAGCTCATTAACCCGCTTTGGTTCCCTCGCCCACTCTCCCCGCTTCCTCTCTCTTAACGTTACACATATCATTCTTTCCATGGCTCGCTGCGTTGTCCTTAAGTTGAACGCTTTTCATTAGCCTCCACGTTTCTACCCCGCAAGTGAGCACCGGCAAGGTACTGCTTTAGTACACTTTTCTCTAGAGGGATATTGGTAAACTGCTATTCATGATCTGAGAGAACCTGCCATATGCGCTCTTCCCCATTCATATCCTTCTAGTTATTTCCCTCTCATGATCCGGATCAGCTGTCGCTACCTGCCCTAAGGAGATTCCTTTACCACTTCCAGCCCTTCGTTTTCAAATTTGAACTGCTGTTCCCTTGCTAGGCTGTTGAACTTCACTTTGCTTTTCTCCAAGTTAATTTTTAGACCCACCGTTTTGCACTGCCTGTCTAAATCACTGATCATGCTTTGCAATTCATCTCGTGACTCAGCAACTGACACCATACTTCAAGGCCGATCGACATTGCGAAATGTTGCTTCAATAATGCTGTGAGAATTTTACGTACTGTACAGCGAAAAAAAAAGAGTGCTGCATTAGTTGCACAACTGCACGTATTCTTGCGAATTCAAGGGGCCAATGAAGTCAATGGCCACTTGTCCCAAACAGCGATTGGATATCAGCCTGTAGTTTCAGAAAGTAACAACGGCCAGATACAAAACACGCTTTAATTTCGGCCACGCAACTGACTTTGTGCAAGGGTAGCAAGACATTAGTACAGTATAATTGTGCAGATATCAGAAGCTAATGCAAAGCAGTATGACTCGGGTACTTTTGTGCGTATTTTCAACTCTGTATTAGTGATGCAGAAGCGAAGGTTCCTGGACATCCGCCACCATGATGTACTTCCTCACATGCAACCAGCAATCGTAATTCAGTTCGTCCAGCTGCATCTGGCCGTCACGGCGGGTGCAGCATTCGACCCTGTACATAACGACGCAGGCCGCCCTCAAGAAGCCATTCATGTCGCTGATGGTGTACAACGCCCGCCTTATCACTGCCTTAGCTTCGTCACACTTCACAGCAGCCCTATCTGCTACCATTTCTGCGAGCTTCGGATGATCGGACACAAACTCCAGGGCACGCGCGCAATGGCTTGTCATGTCGCCCAGCACGAATCTGATTGCCCGGATGAGGAGGCTGGAGTTGCGCCTCGTTACCTCCTGCACTGTGAAGTGTTCTTCTTTGGCTTCATCACAATAGGGCACGTGGACTCGATTGAGGTTGTAACTACCAGTGACGACTGGTGCCAGGTGCTGCAAGAAGCCAAGATTAGTGTTGTTTTCACAATCTACTTTCACGTCATGGAGATATGCACCACGCACTGCGAATTCAGCGAGTAATGCGCAGTCGGCATTGGAAAAATCAAAGTCTATCAGGGTTACAGCGTTGAGGTTGGCGTTCAACGAAACTGCTTCGACAACTGAACTTTGGGCTTTCGAAAGAATCGAATTCGCTTCATTGTGACTATATCCCATCAACCGCAGCCAAAGCTCTTTAAGATTGGCAGCTCCTGCTATAAACGCAGAGAGGTAGGAGTGAACTTCGTTCATGTATTCTGAATCTATCATGAAGAAGGCTGACCTAATGTGCCCGCAGGACCCGAGGATCTCTAACGTAGGGCAAGGGTCGCAGACCACGCGAAGTGTATCCAAAGATACGGCCGTAACTTCCGGGCAGTCGGGAATATCCCCGAATGTGATGTAATCCACATAGTGGTTCTTGATGACCACCCTTTGCGAGAGACCACACTCTCGAATCGTTCCGCAAATTTCCTTCAGGTCACATGCCGAGGGGAGGTTCAGAACGGTGACTCGAGTGAGGGTGGTATTGTGCATCAAGGCACGGAAAAAAGCGTGGCAGTCTGCCTCTTGCAACTCGAGAAAGTCGACGGTCAGCGACTCAAGGACTGAGTTGTGTTTCAATGCAGGCAGCCAGGACATTGTTTTTTGCCGGTTGCCTCTCACCAATCTGGCACAGAGTGCTAATTGGTCTTCCAGCGGCTCCATCGGCCAAGTCAAGCTCAGCTCCCTTAGGGTTCTGTTCCGGGCGACCACTTGAGCGAAAATATCAATATCTTCAGCTCCAAGGTACCATGTCACAACAGTCAATTCCTCTAACATTGTCATTGTAGAGATGGCACTGACAAGGTTTCGCAAAATGGCTGTCTCTGATTCACATCGTGATCTGAGAGCAAGTGACTTGATCGTCGGATTGTTCTGCAAGTAATCGGCAAAACAATCCAGCCGGAAGACGCCTTTCGAAACTGAGAGGCTAGTCACGGTGTTGCTCCGGCTGAGCTGTGCGATGAATTCCATAGCTGCTTTCTCATTCAATTCCAAGTGTGCCACGTCAATGGTTACTAGCCTGGCCGCCGCGCAGCCGACAGGAAATGTCCTGACAAACAAATAGTCATATCTCATGCGCCAATTTAGGAAGAGGAGCTCTTCGATCTGCGTCATTGTCTTGATGAGTTGGAGCACCCGTTCATGAATGCACTCTTCCTCCTTGCTGACAACTGCTTCGCAGCAGAGGACGAGCAACTTTTTCACACCATGGCTGCGTGTCAGGGCCTCTGCCAGGAGCTCACATCTGGCGACGTAGCAGGTCAGTTCGACACACACGAGGCATCTATGGTGCGTGAACAGCCAATGCAGGAGATGAATAGCAACGCGTGCGGAATGCAGCATTTGCAAGTGGTGTTCATGCGGGAAGGATTCGAGCGCCACCAGTCGCACGTCGCCAAGGTTGACTTCATCCTCCCGCAGTTGGAGGCCCAAGTGGCACAGGACGGCGTTGAAGGCTTCCAGGCGCCCCAACAACTGGCAGACGGATCTATGGCCAATACGAGTGCAGGAGATACACAGCTCAGAGGGAAGAACCTGGACTGTACTCCAAATAACGACCATGCCTGGAACTTGAGCCTCTTTCCGTGGCGTCCTTTCCAAGGCAGGCAGGTAGCTCGTGACACGGAGCTGCACAAAAAAAAGAAAGAAATATTCTTGTCACGCAGATTGATGATGATCATTATGATTTTTTTTATGGCGAAGGATCTCTGTGAGCAAAGAGCGCCATGGCACAAGGTTTATTCAAGTCAAGGTGGGGTCAAAGAACCATTTCCCAAGCATTTCTCTCTAAAGCCGAGGACCAGGCAGGGCAAAGCTTGTACCCATGGTATCACCGGTGGGCACCCGGTGGCACTGGGGATCGAACCCCGCAACTCCCGCATCCATCCGAGGCGGATGCACAAACCGCTAGGCCACCACTGCGGTCGTCACGCAGATTGGCATACTCAAATCCCCAGCTTTCTTAACGTGCCCTCTTAGTATTTCAATCAATATATCCTACGAGAACCCCAAGAGCGAGGCGTGTAATCGCAGTCACACTGAAGAAGTGGTTTCTTAACATGATGGCTAACTGCAACGTTGATCAGTCAGTTGAAGCCCACACAGGTTTAATGTGTCTTGCCTTGTCGTAAGCGCTTGTCTCGCGGTGATCAAAACCTGTTTGTCTATAAAAAGACGTTTATCTGTTATTTACTTATACTTTGTAGGTTCGCAAAGACATCGATTAAGGCGCCAATAAAAAAAATCAAATTGCAAAAACAGCTGAACTCTTTCCCTACTGCAACCACTGGCCATAGCTATATAGACCACTAACTGTATATGCGAACACGAATTTCAGAGGCTTCCGCGACGTTTCTGAACATGTTATTCAATCAATCAGTTTATTTCGTATTAAAAAACACTCTGCAAGTTCAGGTCTACCAAAGCCTGGCAAGCAGCGAAAATTCGCGTGCAGTGCTTTATATATACATAAAAAAGGAAAAATACGTAAATAACAAAAAGTAAACAAAAAGTAAAACAAACAACAGACCAATGTTGCCAGTTAATTCGAAAAATAGCCGGATGCTTCAAACACTCTAAAAACCCACAGTATGTCAACACCTACAGGAGATTAGAAGCAGAGGACAATGTGACCATAAAGGGGTTAACGAGACGAGAAAGGCGAGAAATTGCTGCATAGCAAAAATTCTAACGTAAAATTCATAGTCAGGTGAAAACAGATGAGCGCAGTGGTTCCTTTAGTTTATAATTCCTATTTAGACAAGATGCACTTGAAGGCAGCGCAGTTAATAATGCAGGCACATATATAGAAACGTAAGTTCTTTTACCATAACGAGTGGGACAGCGCGGAATGGTATTCCTATTTTTCGGCCTGGGGCATATACTGGGAATCTACTGAACTTTATGCACAGTGGACCGCAAATCTTTCAGCAAAACTGTTTCAAATATAAGAGAAATAAAGTTTGGGGGTCTTAGAAGACAAAAAACAGCACAATCCTTTGAAGGCTGTAACTCATAAGCACTCTTTTTTTTACGATTGAGCGCAAGATGGAGTTGTCTTTCTTGCCAATTAAGTGCACAGTGCCCGTAAACTGTTTCGCCATATCTTAAAATACTATAACTCAGGGCTGTATGATAGTTTTTCTAGCGAAAAATTCCATATAGTATCTAACACTCAACACAAGACAGGAAACAGCCCGTAATTTCTGACAGACATTAAGGTGAGAATTCGTGGTATACCACTATCAAACAGCAAACCAAGATATTTTACACGGAAAGCACAAACCAACGGTGCACAAGAGCACGGGACACAGTCACATGTATGTAAAAGTACACAACGGCCCAGGGTCCCTTTCTTTAATGGGTTACAGAAGGATATCAGCTGAGTTTTGGATACCTTAATAGCGTAACCCGCTGATAAAAAAGTGACTGTTGGTGCTCTTGGAAACAACGACGCTAAGTGCGTGTGCTTTATAAAGCCCCAGGTTGTAGAGAACCTCTCTGCGCTCCACAGTTGTTTGTGGAGACATTCCCGTAACATTAGGTAGAGGTGCCGGGTAATGACACCACCCGGCACGCCCACAAGCTGGATCTACGCAATGGTCGTCACCGTGGTACCATCGCGATGACTACCGAAGCAGCTCCATCCACGCCAACATTACCGACTGTCATTGTGGCCTGGCCCACTCTCACGACTCGGGCACCTTCTGCGGCACCGACGACGTGGATATCGAGGACTGGACTCTCGCTTTATGAGCGTCTCTGCAAGCATAAGCAAGTGGGACGCTATGTGAAATTAAGACGAAAGCCTGTAAGCGCGCTATACTCGCGGTGATGGTGTCCGTCCTGCTCACCGTGGCGCAGTGTCAGCTGCTACCCTTTCCCTCACAAGCGCATCCTCCTCCCACCCCCTACAGCAGGCGGCGCATGCGCACCTGCGCATAGCCACAGTGCCGTCAGTCGCGCTGCTCGCCTCAGTGGCAGCTGTGGCGCGCGGCGCACGCACAGTTGTCTAGCAACCGTGTAGCAACAGGCAGTCGAGGTGCCAGTAATCAGGAAGGCTTTCGCGATGCACACTTTAGGCCCACAAAGTGTCCCCGTAGTTTTTTAACCGCACGCGAATGGTTCCGAAACCACCAAGATACTACATCACATGCTAACAGAAGATCCGAGACTTGTTTGGGAAGGCCGTTGGACGGCAGCTCGCTGCTAAGAAATTCCTGCTAACGCCCAAACGTCTACGGAATCTTACCTTTCCTATATTCAGGATGTCTTGGCCCTGTGCCGAAAAGCTGATCAAGAAATGTCCGAGGCAGATAAGGTGGGGCACATACTAAAAGCAATTGCTGACGACGCCTTCAACCCCTCTCCTCTTCAAGGACTGCTCCACGGTTGATTCCGTGCTAGATTTGAACAGGTCAAACACCACAGAACTGTGCACCGTTTTGGGCTTTTATACTAAACACAGCTGCAAGTTCCTCGTGCGAGGATCTACAGAATTTATGGCAGCCTTCTAGCACCGACAACTAGGCTCGGATCGTGTGCTGCGAATTAGAGGCCCTGGCTCTCATTGCCCCCACACCGCCTTCCGCGGACAACACGATTCAGTTCGACGTTCGACAGAAGGTTGCAAACATTGGCGCTCTCTTTAGCCGCACAATGGAAAACCTGGGTTCGAGCCCCGTCCCTCCTGTGGTCGCTATGGCTACGCCCACCATCACCTTCATGGCCCGTTACCGCTACCGTAATCCGGCGGAGTGGCGTAGCCCTGACGTTCGGGCCATCTGGTTCAGGTGCTCGCGGGCCGGTCACATCTCTCGTCACTGCGGTAGCCGTTGATACTCTCCTCCCCGTTCTTTCTCCTACGTTGACCGTCGTGCCAACTACGGATCCCGTCGCTTCACGTACGGCTGAGTCACCCCGCGCCGAGACCACACCGCCTGATGATGGGCCCTGCCGCTCACCTTCTCCGCAAACCCGCCGTTCCCGTTCCACCCTTCCTCGCCGCAGCTCCTCCCCATCTTCCGCCTAGCCGACGCAGCTCCCAGAGCTGACGCAGCATTGATGCCGCGGTCAGAAAATCCTGTTGTAACCAATGCTAGTCCCTGTTCTCTTTGCCGTCTTTGTGGATGATGTTCCTGTCCCAGCCTTCATTACCACTGGGGCCCAAGTATCCATCCGTCCTTAGCGCATCTTTTCGCCGCCACCCCAAGAAAGTGATGACCGCTCCCGCTTCGCAAACAGTTCGCGTCGCCGATGGCAGTACTGGAAAAGTTGGAAAATTGGTTTTTGGAGAAAGGAAATGGCGCAGTATCTGTGTCACATCTGGGCGGACACCTGAAACGCCGTAAGGGAAGGGATAAAGGAGGGACAGAAAAGGAAAAAAAAGGGTGCCGTAGTGGAGGGATCCGGAATAATTTCGACCACCTGGGATCTTTAACGTACTGACATCGCACAGCACACGGGCGCCTTTGTGTTTCGCCTCAATCGAAACGCGGGCGCAGCGGTTGGGTTCGCACCAGGGTACTCCGGATACAGTACTGCTGCCGTTACTGGAATGTTCCGTTATTGGAATGTGTACTGCCCGAGTATCCTTTGCCGGACATAACATTCCGGTTCACTTCACTGTCCTTCACCAGTGCCCTCACGACGTGGTCCTCGCTCTGGTCTTCGTAACAGCCCACTCTGCCCTTATCGACTCCTCTAGCGGCAGTTTTCGACTTGACTTGCCCGTATGCTCTGACGCCTTATCCAGCCCTACCCGCCTTTGCTCCTCGGACTGCACTTGCCTGCCCCCTGACTCTGCTGACTACCTCCCTATGCTGCCTTTTCCACCTCTTCCTGACGGAGACTACGTTGCTTGACCCATTACCGACGATGTTCTACACAGTAATGTCATTCTCCCGCACCTCGTTGTGCGCATCACCAGGCGTCGCAGCGGCTACTGTCAAATTTCTGTCGGCGAAGGGGACCATGAGACGATCGCTTTCGCCGGCCCAGACGGTCGCTACCAATTTAAACTAATCTCTTTGGCCTTTGTAACACCCCTGCCACATTTGAACGCATGATGGACTTGCTGTTGCGCGGCTTTAAGTGGACAGCTTGTCTATGCTACTTGGACGATGTGAATGTTTTCTTGCCTACATTTTACAGCCACCTGCATCGATTTTCGTCCACCCTTGCGCTCTTACGCCACGCAGGCCTTCAGTTTAACTCAAAGAAAAGCAGTTTTGTTCACCACGAACTTAAAGTTCTCGACCACTTGGTTAATGTTGCTGGCGTTCAGCCCCATCCCGACAAAGTCCGTCCCGTCAGTGCATTTCCCACTTTCCGTTCGTTGAGTGACGTGCGCAGTTTCATCGGGTTGTGTTCCTATTTTCACCGTTTTGTCCCGAATTTCGCTGAAGTCGCCCGCCCTCTCACCAATCTGCTGAAGACGTTCCTTTCGATAGGGGCACTCAGCACGCTGACACTTTCTCAAGCCTAATTGCTGTCCTCACCAACCCACCTGTTTTGGCTCACTTCGACCGTTCCGCACCTATGAAACTCCGCACAGACGCCAGCGGCCACGGGATTGGCGCTATCGCTGATCAGCGGCAACGCGGCCACCACTGCGTGATCGCCTATGCCAGCCGCCCACTTTCTTCACCGGAGAATTACTCTATCACAGAGCGGGGGTGACTGGCCGTCGATTGGGCCATTGTGAAATTACGCCCTTACTTGTTTGGCCCACTGTTCACCGTTGTAACCGACCACCACGCTTTTTACAGGCTCTCTTCCCTCTAGGACACTACTGGCCGCCTTGGGCGCTGGGAATTGCGCTTTGCAAGAGCACACATTTCCTGTCATGCAAAAATCCGGGCCGCTTCGTCACGATGCAGACTGCTTGTCCAGTAATCCCTTTGATCTTCCTTCCACCAGAGACTGTGACGCCTATGTCTTCTCTATATCTGCCTTCTCACACACTGCTGACAAACAGCGCCTGGATCTCACCTTACGCTCCATCATCGGCCGTCGCAACACCGACCGCCCTGACCCTTCCCTTGCCATGTTCGTCACTGACGGGAGCCCACTCTAGCGCCGTAGTATGCGCCCTGATGGCGCTGTGCTCTTGCTTATCATCCCTCAGCACCTGCGTTCTAACACCGTCGAATAATTCCACTACGCTCCGGCGGCTGGTCACCTTGGTGTACGCCCGCCTGCGTCGGAGTTCCTTCTGGCCTCGCCTCTACCGCTCTGTCCAACGCTATGTGGCCGCTTGCGAACGCTGTCAACGCAGAAAGAAGCCCTCGGCTCTGCCTTCCGGCCACTTGCAGCCGATAGCCAACCCAGCCGAGCCGTTTTCTCGTGTTGGCCTTCACTTGCTTGGCCCGTTCCCAGTGTCCACACTGGGTAACAAATGGATCGCCGTCGCCACCGGCTATGCCACGCGGTACGCGATCAGGCGCGCCCTCCCGACCAGCTGCTCTAGTGACGTAGCTGACTTCCTTCTACGCGACGTCCTCCTACACCACGGCACGCCCAGACAACTACTCACCGACCGTGGCCGCTGCTTCGTCTCCAGAGTGATTGACGAAATTCTTCATTCGTGCTCCGTTCGACACCGATTCACCACGGCTTATCACCCTCAGACGAACGCCCTTACGGAACGTCTCAACAGCACGCTCACTGACATGCTCTCTATGTACGTTTCTGGCCATCACCTCATAACTCTTCTCGTCATGATACCACTAGGTACTCGCCCTTCTATCTTCTTTTGGGACGAGACCCATAAATAACCTTCGATAAGTTACTGCGCGCCGCCGTCGACTCCTTCACTACTTATGCTCGTGACGCCATCGCCCGAGCCGTCGCCACCCGCCAGGTTGCTCGTCAGTGACTGTGTGCCTCTCAGGGGCCACAAACACGCCGCTACGACAGTATCCACCGTGGTGTGCACTGTCCACCCGGCTCTCTTGTCCTCCTCTGGCTCCCGTCCCGTCGTGTGGGCTGGTGCGCAAAACTTGTGCCTCGTTACACGGGCCCTTATCGTGTTTACGCCAGATGACAGATGTGACATACAAGATTGCCCCGCTCCATCATAAGAGCCTCTCCGCTGCACCTCCTTCCAAATTGTGCGCGTTGCTCGCCTTAAGCCATACCATTCCCACTCCACCTCGCCTTCACCGAGACAGTGACTTCGCCGCGGGGGTAGTGTTATCTGCTCAAAAAGAAGTGGCTATCGGTGCTCTTGGAGACGACGACGCTGTGTGTGTGTGAGCGTTCGCAATGCCCCAGGTCGTACAGTGCATCTCTACGCTGCACAACTTTGTGTGGATGCCTTTCCGTAACAATATTGATAAGATTTAACAGTACAGTACACAACAAAGGTTAGGGACTATCACCCGAAGGAAAATATACACACATCAATACACGGAAAATTATATATACATGTTGGAGCACCGCAGAGTAACCAACCAAACCTGATTAAAGACAAGGAGCCTTCATTAGTTACTCTGCATAAACCTCTCGAGCAGCAGTAATCCTCGCAGATTGCTTGACATGTTTAAGCAATTCGCTCTATATAAGAGCAGCGCTCAACTGCAACCACCTTTTTCCATGTACGTTGTGGCATGCAGGTAAGTGAAAACTGTGCCTTGTTGCTGCCCTAGTTTTTCTTTGTGGTAATGGAAACGTGTTCACCGAGAATGCTTCATTCGTTTGTGTGAACGAATCGTGTCACCGGTTCACATTAAAGCTTCCTAACGCTTTGGCACAGGAGAGCCATTTATGTAAAGGATGAATAAGATGGGCTTGAGGACTGAGCCGTGCGGTACACGTGGTAAGACTGTTTGCGAACTAGATAGGAAATCGTTTAGTGTCGTCAGTTGCTTGCGGTCTGACAAGTAACTTTTCAGCTGCTTATATATTTGACCTCTGATACAATATGTGTAATATATTTGAACTCTGAAACTATATGCGCACAGCTTCTCAAGTAGAAATGCATAGGTGACAGCACCAAATGCTCTTTTGATCGCCAAGTAGACCACTATGGCAATATTAAGCTCCAGTGAAGCGCTCCCGCATGACCCCCAGGTGAACACCGTTCGCCCAGCCGCGGACCAGCGAAGCAGGGCGCGCCAGTCTTCGGGACGGCTTCATCGTGGTCCTCCTGTTATCGGACTGTCGCAGTGCCCTGTGAACAAATTGCGTTGTTTTTGTGTCGTCTGTCTCGTTTGTTGCATGGTGCAGCTTAGGTACAATATCTCTGTTATATTGTACTCCTCTCTTGTGTTACTCTGCATGCATTGCATTTTAATGTAGACCACCTAGTAAACGTACACGCCCTTACGGGTTAGTACAAATTTTTCTGTGTCGTCTCTGCTTGATGAAGTTTTTTTTTGTATGTGAACCTTTCACTTCGACCCTTTATCTGGCTTGCAACCTGCGAATGCTGCGCACCAAACGATCACCCCTTTTCACTTGGTAGCTGGTTTCTGGCTGAGATTGTCATGCTGAGTCGAGGGTATCTTTGAGACCGAGACCGCTACCCCGACGCGCTCCAAGGGTGTCTGGGAGTACACGCTAAAGTGCGCGAAGTTAACAGTAACAGCAAAGAGCCTCTGAACCGTAACATATGAAGTTTATTTAAAACAGCCACCAGCCTCAAACTCATAAGCCTTGAAGCTTGAAAACTAAGGGTTTTTTTTCTATTGGTTCTGTTTCCCGCGCACTCACGATTTCTGCACCGCTTGTGAAAACTGAGGATCGTGTAGGTTAATGACCACCTCCGCTTGCGTGGCACATGCCCTGAAACGGGGCAAGTCTAGTGACTCAGCTGTGTCCACGGTAGACTTTGTCGACGATCTCGGCATTATACCGCTATCAGAATGCTGCATCATCATCCGATCATAGTTCAGAGGGCAACAAAGACGCGAGGACCGTCCCAGAACATCGCTGGCAGCACCGTGCTTAGTTTCTTAATTTGGCCCGTTTTGCTCTGCTCAGCGGATGTTTTTGGTTTGGTTTTTAGAGGGTTTAAAGTCCCAAAGCGGCTCAGGCTATGAGGGACGCCGTAGTGGGGGACTCCGGATAACTTCGACCGCCTGGGATTCTTTAACGTGCACTGACATCACACAGTACACGGGCCTCTAGAATTTCGCCTCCATCGAAATTCGACCGCTGTCAGTACGCTTTTCAAAACATCCGGTAAAACCGCCGCTGTGGATCAGTGGTTATGGTGCCCGACTCCTCACCCGAAAGTCCTGGGTTCGATCCCGACCGCCGCGCACGGTATCTAACTCAGGACTTTCGGGGCAGCATCCGGGATCAAACCCACGTCATTTGTGTCAGCAGTCGAGCACCATAACCACTGATCCACGGTGCCGGATTTGGGGGAGGTTTTGAAAAGGGTACTGGCGTTAGCGGTGTTATTTGTCACATCGGTATTATTTTCACATTATTTGGACAATATTTGATACCACCTACGCTTCGAAGGGTTCGGCCGACTATTTCTCCCTCTGAAGGGCCGAAATATAGGGTCTAAAGTGATTGTGTTCTTGACGGAGAACTACGAGTTAGAAGTGATTTCTTTTTCAAAAGTACTGTCTATGCCATAGGAAGATATTCTTATTTTACAACTTCTTTAAGTTCCTTTTTCGTTTTGGACACAAGCATATCTTTCCAGGTTCTGTTCAAACGTTATTTAAAACTTTCATTTCGCAAATAAAGTAAAGTAATAAAAATAAAACACTTTAACAAGCTCTTATTATGTGAGGGTGTTTATTATCTTCATTTTGATATTTTGGATTGAAAAGGGCCACAAATGGGCTTCTACCGCACGAGGCGGATTTAACGTTGTTGACGGCGGAACTTATCGCTGATTCATCAGAGCAACGGTGGTCAAGACCCTTTTCCCAAGCATCTCACCCAGAAGAGCCGAGCACCAGGCTGAGGGAAATCTTGTGCCCATTAAAACCGGTGGGTACCCGGCGGCACCGGGGATCGAACCCAGCACCTCCCGAATGCGAGGAGGATGCTCTACCACAAGGATTATCTTCATATCATCATATCATTTTGATATTTTGGATTAAACTTTAAGCCCTCTGATATTTAAGCTCTTGAATCAACAGAATGTAATGAAAGCTCAGGAAATAGGTCCGTTTTTCGCACGAGTAGGAAAGAATTAGTTTGAAATAAATATATGCGAATTGCATAGAAGAGATAAGGTTTTTTTAACTCGCACGAACACATGTTGTCGTAGAGTAACGCTAAGGCGAAAAACGAAAATATAATAGACCGAAAACATGAACAAACGTAAATTGTGGCGTTTGACGTCCCGAAGTGTCACACGGGCTATGAAAGGAAGCAGTAGTGGATGATTCCCGATTAACCTATATAGACCACCTGGACTTCTTTTAACATGCTCTGACATCGCACAGCACAGGGGTGTGTTTGTATTTCGCCTTCATCGAAATACGGCTGCCGCGGCCAGGACCGAACCCGCGACCAATGCCTCGAAATCAGAACGCCAAAGCCACTAAGGCACAACAGCTGGTCAGAAACAATAAAGTACACTCTGTCATTCTAGGAAAAACAGCGCACACAGGACAGGGACCAAGGGAAGAACCGACGACACGAGCGCTGGAACCTTTGAAATGCTTTACCAGTTTATCGTGAAGTGAATGGCGGTTGGATGTGAAAGTGAATTGTTCATAGAGATCATTCAAATATTTGTTGGCACGAGGCAACCCAGCTTAATTGGCAGCTTTTGTTCCCAGTTAGATCGGCCTAAAACTGAAAGCAATATGAAGTCGTCTAGTCATGTCCGAAGGTCGTCGGATCAGCAAGGCATGTGGCGCTGTGTCATGGATACATCTGTGATTGAGTTAAAAGGGGGACATGATGCGCGCGTCCTACGATTCGAGTGAAATGTGTGGTGTGATATGTTTTGTTAGAATTTCTTATCTTCTCTTTTCAATTCAAGGTCGGTGATTTACTGCGTCAAAAAAATTCTTTTCAATTTTCTAGGGTTTGGCATAGTAAAACCAGGACAGGAGAAAAGTCATTAGCATGTGCGAAAAGTTCGGGTCGCAAGCCCGCGAGGTGTACCGCGCAGTGCAATTCCTTTATCTCACTGGTAGTGACATACTGTCGATTCACTAGGCATTGTAACAGGACGGGCACTTGCGAACCAAGGATACCAAGCGAAAACAGGAGAATAGCAACATTCTCGAACTATACCGACAAAGTAAGTAAGTATGCACCGAGAACAGAAAGCTAATAAAGAGCGAATTTAGTCAGGCACTTAAAAAAGCATTATTGGCACACAAATACGTAGGTTACATTATTGATCTGAAAACACCGCGTACATTTGACAGGTTACTCACATGATTAGATTAACACCACAAAAAACAACGAAGTAATGAAATAAAATATTTCTTTAGAATGTTGTTACTAACCTAGGCTGAGGCTTGAAATCTGTTGTTAGGAGCGCGAGCAATTCTGTAATAATTTCACAGGAATGTCAAACATGAAGCACCGGTAGCAATGGAATGACATTCTTTCATCTTATTACTGTCTGTGGACAAAAAAATGAGCATTTGTAAAAATAAGTGCGGTATGAGTGCTCTATTTTTCTCCCTGAATGCTTATGGCCTATCGCTCTCGGCTCTGAAACTAGGATTCTGGACTTATCAACAAAAAAAAAAAAGAAAACACTCAACGACCAAGGCAGGGTTAACGCGAGAAAATTGGCATGTACGAGGGTGGCGCTGGTGAACACTCTCAACCTCAGGTTACACCCACATAAATAGTAACAAAAGTAAGACTGAACGGCCGCTGCCGTAGCTCGGTTGGTAGAGCACTGGACGCGAAATTCGGAGGCCGTGGGTTAGGATCCCACCGGCAGCATGTGGTCGTTTCTTCGTCTACTTCCTTATCAACTACCTTCAAGCGATAAAATAATAAACTACTAATCTCTAGGGCTGTGCGAATAGTGCTCTTTCCAAAACGAACCATTTTGAAAGAAGCACGAATATTGTAGCTAAATACCGAATCGAATATTAGAACTAAAATTCGCTGCTTGTGCGAATATTCGCACAGAACGAGCAATCGTTCGAAACATTGAAGCGACACTTGTGGCACTGCTCGTGTACGATGCCATCTGTTTAAAAGCTGTGAAGTTGGAGCTATTGCTGCTAAAAGACGGAACACTCATCTCAACTAACGAATCGCAGCGCGAAGTCGCTATTATATTAAATCTAAGACAACCAAGTCATATATAGGAAAACTAACATTTGCTTGGTTTGGTCAAGGACACTTTTCTTAAGAATTGCACTCCAGAAGAGCCGAGCACCAGCCCGGAGGAACCCTTGTACCCATTAGAAAACCGGTGAGTACCCGGCGGCCCTAGAGCCGCACCGCAAGAACTGAGACTAGTGGCAGTTACGTATGAGCAATGGCCTCCGAGATCGAGCTTCATGGCAAGGTTTTTCTGAATTTGCCTCAACCCTTCCGCGTTGTCCAGTCTGAGAGGCCTTGCACAAGCATCATGAACGCCACAACAAAAATGGACTGCGTCCAGGCGCTCCGCCATTGTTTTTTACGGAAGGATGATCCGCTGAGTCGGTCTAGGCCGTTTCGTCGAATAAACATACGGCGGCCTTTATTCGAACCTCCTGCCACTGTTGGAAAACTATTCGAAGAGTTGTGAACATATTCGATTTGTTTCGAATAATTTTTAAATATACCGTTTGATTCGTTCAAATAACCGAATAGAAGGATAATCAAATCGATACTCAAAATTTTCAATTATTCGCACAAACCTACTAATTTCACATTGATGAAAACCACAAATAAAAAACAATACAAGATTCCATTATTCTCCTTGCTTTCGTGAGTGCTCGCTTTCTTCGTAAGTAAGTCGTATGAGCTCCTCGTTTCCGTTCCGCTGTCTGCACGTAAGCCAGCCTTTCTCGAGGAATTTTATCTATGCCCAAGTAGTACGAGGACAAGAAGCATAGAAACGAATACAACACCACGGGCACGTTCGTTTCACCGCCTCTTCTCTTCGTCGTAATCGCGCTGCCTTAATTTCTCTCGAAAATGGACCAACTACCCCGCAAGAACTTTCAAATGCAGGTAGCCTTCCCGACACACGGGGTGATTAGGTATGAGAAGACGGGAAAAAGGAATCTGCGGTGATGAGCGGGAGTGGAGGAGGGCAGAGAGAAACGACAACTGAGACCGCTTCATAAAGAAGACGCATGCGAAGAGGCTTTCAGAAACGAACAGTACTGGAGACGGTATGCGGAACGGAGAGTCAAGTGCATGGACGACGCATGCAGAGCGGACGCCGTCCCTGAGTCAGGGAAATCAACGAACCCCGAGTGGTTCACTAAATAACCGGCGCGAAGCGGTAGCGCTAGGTTGTGCCTGAGCATAAGAGCACGCAATATGGTCCCGTACCGAACGGAGTACATAAACTGCAGAGCCACCAGGAAAGGTCACTTGAAGAAGAATGCGGGCTCACTCCGGCGCGCGCGATGGCCGCTGCAAAGCGAGGAAGCCGCACAGGAGACATGCGCGACAGCGCAGGAGCAACGGTGGGAGAGCGCCGGGAAGGCCGCAGAGATGGCCGAAAGCAGGTGATGGGAGAACAGAAGTTCGCCTGGTTCTCTGTATCTCTCGAGTAGAGCGTCGCAATCACGGCACAATGCACGCACATATAGCGTGTCATATTTATTAATATAAACAGCGCGCACGGAAAGGGTTCGCTGCAGCACGAAGGGGGGAAGCCGCCTCTCGGCGGGCCGCGCACACCCGACGCGAACGCGGAGGAGCCGACGATCAGAGCAGCGGCAGCTACGCAGCAGAGGGAACGAGGACGCAGCCGCCTCGCTCGGCAGCTCGTCAGACGAAGGCCGATCGGAGCACCCCGCAAGCGGCGAGCATTCTTGCGAGGGGGTCGAGGGTAGGTGCAACCGTGACTGCAGGCAATGAGGGCAATGCAGTGTTCTACGAGCCAATCCTTTTCAATCCAACTGATTCGTTCGCAGTAGGTCGAACTGTGTCGAAAATACATAGCGTAGCATGCAACTGAATCGAAAAGAAATGAACTCACGGCTACTGATGCTGGTTTCACGGTCGGAGAATGCGCAGCAGGTCGAGTCACACGGCGACATACACCCGCCTTCGCGAGGGAACAAAGATTTCGACGCTACTCTCTGAGCCTCACGTGACAATCGTGGAGGATCATGGGAAATTAGTTCCACACACAGCCATATCACATGGTGTCACAAGTCACGTGGTGGACGAGCGGTAGTTTCTAGTGGATCTCTTCGTGATGCCGTAGTGATCCGTTTCGTACTTTTGCGGCGTTGCTCTTCCCAGTAGCCGCCCAAATTAGAAGCGCACACGCAACATACACGGCGCCTAAAACCCCGACCAGGCTGTTAATGAAGCTCTGTTAACGTGCTGATCGCAATTAGGTCGAGTTTCCACTCACGCAAGCATTATAAGAGAAAACTCGACTTTTTTTGTGTCGCGTGGTTAAGCGGTTGTGAATGACTTCATGCGTGTTCGGGAGTGGAGGGAAGACGTGCACTACTGTCTCTACCCTTGGTGCAACTTTTCTCCCTAGTGCAAACATATAGACGGCGATCAACATTAAAATTTTACTCATTTAATGAAATTATGCCCTGATTAAGACGTGAAATGCTCCTCTGCGCAATTAGATATGCGGCCGGGAACACAAAATGGGATGATAGTTGTCACCGTCAGGCAACAAGTTCCCCCACGTATATTAATTAATGAACTTTTCGCCATTCTGGCTAGCGTCAATGCTTTTACTCGAAACATAGAGGCGGTCACATTTCTATTCTATACACCATTTGGTAGAATTCTTCCAGAGCACGCGTTTTGAGCTAGTTGCAACCAAACTTTCCACTAATTTCGCGTAATTCCACATGCAAGGCAGCGGCCGTCGACGCGAAACATCTCTGAAGCCTGATGCAGCTGTCGCTTCAGGCGTTTCTTCTTTTTCGATAGCCGAAACTGAAACTGAAACAGTTATCGCTTTCGCCCATCGTTACGGGCTGTTTGAACAGGAAACTCCGCGTCATGCCGATAGGGGTAAGGCGCCGGTCGTCACCGCCTTGCATGTGCAATTGCGCGAATCGAGCTGAAAATACATTTGTAGGCGAATGGCGGAACACGCGGCGTGCTAACAGAATTCTAGCCAGATGAATTTTCAAGGAATTCGACTCCAACTTAGATTAAATTGAAACATGCTCTCCTAACTGTTACCGTGTGCCGTGTTACCGATAGCGTTACCGTAGACCCCACCACCCACCGCCAATCCTCATTTGCAGATCGCCTCGGCGGCGACAGATGGCGCCAGGTACCCAGCATCTGCACGCATGCCTCCCGCATGGGGACCAATCGGCGCGTTCTCACTGGCAGTGGGCGGGATCCCGTTACTCTGGTAACGGTAACGCTGTACGCGGTATGCTAAAAGTGTCATTATTCCTCTGTAACAATGCACCACCGTGGTCGCATAACTTATTCTGAACGCCTAACCCTAGGAAATATTTAAAGCTTAATTTTGATCACTCTGTAAACCGAGCGTCAAATGAAACGTCAAGCCAATGAAAATGGAAACAGAAAAAACGGCATATTTCAGCTAAAGGAGCATAGTGCCTAGATTTTCTGTTGTACGCTGCAAAAGAGATAGCGAGGAAGTTTTTATGAGCCGAGCCTATATTTCTTCTGCATAACTTAATGTTTTTGCTTCCTTGCGTTACTGTTTTGTTTGTCCTCTTCATGTTCAAGCTGGCGCTCATGGTGTATGGTTGGGTATCAGAACGATGCCGGCGTGGAGCTCGCTGCCGCCATCTGTGCCGGCAGCGGCTTGCCACGCCTCTTCCCGCTTGTGTCGCAAGGAAAGCAACTCCAGCCGTAACCAGTTCAAGAATGTCGTCGAGGTACACTTCAGTAGAAGAACGTAAACACGCAAACTATATTTCAATACAACTCAAGAACAAAGCGACTTTTCCCCGACAAAGGACACCTTTCCAACCAATGGCGTCGCCCAATTCCCATGACCCTGCTATATTTAGCGTGACAATGCAGGCAGGGCCGGATAAAAGGGAATAGTCGCCCGGAATAGTGGAAGTGCGTCCTTCGTTGCGGAAAGGCCGCTTTGTACTTGAGTTGTATCCGACTATAATAGAGGCTGTTGCGACTGGTGGTTCAATTCTCATCATCGTTGTGCGGTCAGTGACGGGAAAGAAGGCTGTCTGAAGGAATGGCATACCGTGCTTTGCGAAAAGAATTTTGATACAGTCTCTACCAGGACATAACACAGGAGTTTGGTGCGGGTGACAAAAGCATCCTGGCAGCTCGAGAACGGTCCTCGCCAGGTGAGGGACGCTGGTCCCGCTCACCGTGCGACTCTCCCCACGGGTTATTCACCCTTGCTCTATATAGGTTTATAAAACTCGCCGTAGGATGCCCAGTAATGCCCTGGTCCACTCCCGCTTCTGTGGTGCGCCCAGCACGCTCCGACTATCCCCGAGCGCCGACTGGGAGGCAGACATCGTGGCGCCGCCGAACTGATTCGCTTAGCTCCAAAGCGGTCTGCATCCCCCGCGGAGCGGTTGGCTCCATGACAAGGCTTAAGGAGGCTATTATGCTTCGCGCTCTGTAGATTTAACGAGGTAGCGTTAAGACCTAGCGTTGCCCACAAAATATGGCGTCGTACGACTCCGGCAGGTGGTGCCCAGAGAGCAACATAGGAGACAGGTGCGCCACCTAGGTCGCGAGACCTTGCGTCGTCATCACACCTGCCCAACGGATAGTGAGCAAACTGCCCAATCGTCTCACCCTTGCCCTGCAACCTCGGACGCCGTGATACGGCTGGCTTCCCCGCATGCCTACGCCGATAGGGGCACATATACATTCTTATATTAATGCAAAGCTGCCCTCGTATATCGTTGCCCTCCTCCCGGGCTCGGCGGATCACCCATGTGCGTGACTTCATTTTGTCCCCATCTAAATGCAGCCGCCGCAACGGAGGTTCGGTCCCACGAATTCCCACGAATATGGGCTCCGTAGCCGAACGCCATAGCCTATGAGCCGTAGCGGCTGTTAGAGGATAAGGAGTGTATAAGGTACAGACAGGGTAATGGATTCAGAAGTTCCCTCGTCCAATGTTGCGTGGCAAGACATTGTATGGCGGCCTGTGGTCCCGCTATGTCCTGGAACTATTTACGGCCCAGACGGCTCCGAGGGAGCTGGCTTCGTTGCAGACGCTGTGCACTGGTTAACTGAAAACGCGTCCTCCTCGGACACTTAACATGTGTACTAGGGCCGAAAAGCCCTTCTGACTCCTACACCCTCGCCCCCTTTTCTGGATGGCACTAGAGCTGGTCTTATTTTGTCAACCCTAGGCTTGGTTATGTGTTCACGGCTTCCGGAAACGCGACTGCCAATCATCGAGGAATTCTTCCAGCAGCGAACGAAAAGAGCATCTCGTGGAATCAGTTTCGACCTCCCAAGCAAACACTGCAAAATTACTCTTGAGAAGAAATTACATTACTAATTACTTTCCTAAAAATCTCGAGTTTAATGAAATTCAATGAGAAAAAATTGCTGTTAATAAGTAAAGGCAATAGTTTACAGTAAAAGATATGCGAAGCTGCTTGGAGGTCTGGCAACGCCGCGCCCGTAGATTCTGGTTGCCATCTTGGCTCGTCTTCCCGTCGCCGTTTTCTATTTCATATCCGTCGTCGCTTTAATTCCCATTGATCTGGAGGAAAACCAACGGCCGCATTTCCAATGGCAAGAGCTGCACTCTTCTCTAACTCTAATAGTCCTCACTCATTTGTAGCCAAAGTTACAGACGTGTGTGTCTATGTTGTCTCCGTTTGGCGGATTAGTGCCGAACTTTGCTGTAAGCTTCGCAAAGTAACCACGCCAGTTGCGAACTTTTCCCTCCGTAATTCCAGCTCGCAACGCATCTATCCTCTTGCGACGTGCACCTTCTCATCCAAGACGCTCTCCTCACCAGTGAACTTCTCGCGCTGTCGCGTTGCTTTCAAGACGTCAACGTGGGTGCGACTTCCTCACGACTAACTATCGACAGACTTCAGTGCACTTCAGCTAAGCCACACGGGCATCACGGGTTGTTTCGACTCTCCCGTCCTTACTGGCGGGTGATTTAACACCGACGACAATCAAACGCTACTGTTGCGAGATTTTATGTCTGAATTTCACAACGTCATAACAGCCAGCAACGTTCTACAGCCGACATCAAAAGCAGCAGATGCATCAGGCACTAGCCAGAAGTGGTTGAAGCACTTCACCCACCAAGCGACCTTGCTCGCCGTTCTAAACAACGGCACGAAAGATGAGCGCGACAATTGGAATGAATAAAAGCGAGCGAGTGGCAAGGCACTCCGAAATGCAGTGCATTCTTTATGCACTGCGTTGATTATAACGCGCTGAAATCCTGCAAAAGAAAATTATCTGCAGTACTTTGGAAAACAGTAGAGAACAGAAGCGTAAAATATAGAATGGAGTCCTTCTGAGAATCGGAATTCAAATACAGCGCTTCACGGATACGAGGTTCCTATATGCTTTTAAGGCGGAAACTTTTTTGTTTTACATATACTATTTACCAATTTTTCACTTCTTTCCTAATGACAGCTAGACCCACTCATTAGGGTAAATTAGTAAGGCAGGTCATACACAGGTTCACCTGTGTGATTACAGCCGCAGCGGTGGCTGAGCGGTTATGGCGCTCGGCTGCTAGCCCGAAAGACGCGGGTTGGATCCCGGCCGTGGCCGTCGAATTTCGATGGAGGCGAAATTCTAGAGGCCCGTGTACTCTGCGATGTCAGTGCACGTTAAAGAACCCCAGGTGGTCGAAATTCCCGGAGCCCTTCACTACGGCGTCTCTCATAGCCTGAGTCGCTTTGGGACGTTAAACCCTCATAAACCCATAAACCCAAACCTGTGTGATTCAAAAAGCAGCGCGGCTTTGTGGCCGTTGCTAGCCTCGCGATCTGAAAGTCTTGTGTTCAGTTGCCTGCACCTTGGCAAGAAATTTTATCTTGCTCTGATAGCACGGTGGTCTCACCTGTGATCTTTTCGACCACTGCTCCCAGCCAACGCCGACGACGCCGGTATTCACTGCCAATGAACCATCGAGTGCTTTCGCATTAGAAGGGAGTGCTCCCTGATCGCCTGATCTCTGCCGTCAACGGCGAGTGGACGAGAAACCGCATGTGCGATAGACGCTGCGTCACGTCGACTGCGCAGGCAGCTACCGCGTGCCTTTCCTGGCGTAATTAGAGGTTAAGATCGCTGCGACCGGCCAGAAGAGAAGTTTAGCTCTCAGACAGCTCCTATCAAATACGAAAACGCAGACAGAAGACCAGCTCTGCCGCAGATACAGGAGTATTGAAGCACAAATCATAAAACAGGCTTGATTACATCGTTCCGGCCTGTAGAGAAGATGGCAGAACAACATACCTGACCTGGTCAAAATGCGGAGTTTTGTCACGAATTCGCTCCTTATCGGCTGCGGTAGTCGTGGTCAATGTGTAAAATATATTAAGAACACGGCGCGCGAACATATTAACAGCTTATGAAACTGGTCACATTGTCCGTCGCACATCGACACAAAGGTGCGGAACACAAAATCATCATCATCATCATCAGCCTTAGAAAGCCCACTGCAGGGCAAAAGGCTCTCTCATTTCTCTCCAATTAACCCTGTCCTTTGCCAGCTGCATCCCCCCTTTGCCTGCAAACTTTTTAATCTAACGCATCAACGTAACGCATCAGGCCATTTTGGACGCAATGGAAGCTGCTGAGATCGGAGGCCGCACGTTCCGCTGGATACGCAGCTATTTATAAGAGAGGTCGTATTTTTTCCTGACTGCGGACGGACCAACGTCCTTACACCGAAATTCGCGCGGAGTCCCTTAGGGTGGAGTGCTGAGCCCAGTTCTCTTCAACCTTGCTCTCATCGGCCTGGTCGACGTATTGCCTCAATCTGCTCAGATCTCTGTATATGCAGATGATTTCTGTATTTGGGCATCAGGGGTGACCCGTCCTCAAGTTTGTGCAAGACTTCAAAAGGCGGCATCGATATTGACATCTTATCTTCGATTGCAGGGCCTGAACATTTCGACCGAAAAGTGTTCACTTGTGGCGTTCACACGCAAAATAATGTCACGCTACACCATTCGCATTAATGGTGAAGCCATTCCCTATGAGAGAAGCCACAGATTCCTTGGTGTTGTCATCGACAGGAACCTCTCGTGGAGTCCACATGTCTACGACATGAGAAAGAGACTAATTGCGATTGTCCACGTCCCCTCCTTCCTCGGGGGAAAGTCCTGGGGCGCATCAGTGCACTCTATGCCGCAACTGTACCGTTCCCTATTTCTGGGCTACATGCGGTACAGTCTTCCGATATTCAGTTCCATTAGAAAGACAAATATCAAGACTCTTCAAAGTGTGCAAGCGCAAGCTTTCCGTATCTGCCTTGGACTGCCTAAATGTGCATCAACAGCAGCAACTGTTCTTGTTGCCCGGGAACATCCTGTTACTACATACATTGCTGTTGACACCATGGGAAGACATATTCGGCACCTCACACGGATTCCCTGTCATCACCTCGCAACACTCCCAATAATTAGACCGCGTACTGCATTCGCCAAAGTCATTGAAGCTCATCGCGCATATCTGCCATCGGAGTTCACCCCTGCGTCAAGACCGTGCTCACCCTTATGGAGTCTTCATGAACCTCGGGTTCGCCTCTATATTCCTGGAATTACGAAGAAAGCTGGTATATCACTATCCGCTCTCAAACAACTGACATTGAATCACTTGCATTCTTACCACAGTCACCGCATACATGTTTACACAGATGGATCAGTTCACTCGAATAGTTCTGCGGGGTCAGTGGTGTTACCGGCCAGATCCATGTTCATGAAAGTGAAGACGACCTATCCAACATCTTTAACTGGTGCGGAACTCACAGCCTTACTGGCTGCGGTAGAGTTCATCAGTCAAGAATCTCCACATGACTGGACGGTTTTCAGTGGTGTTACCGGCCAGATCCATGTTCATGAAAGTGAAGACGACCTATCCAACATCTTTAACTGGTGCGGAACTCACAGCCTTACTGGCTGCGGTAGAGTTCATCAGTCAAGAATCTCCACATGACTGGACGGTTTTCACCGACTCTAAAGCAATCCTTCAAGCCCTGCAAGCTGCGCTACGCCGCGGGTCGCAGGAACAACTTGTTGCTGAGATCCGTATACTGTACCACGGCACCGTTTCCAAAGGTCATGACATCATTTTTCAATGGCTGCCAGGACACTGTGGTATTAACGGTAATCACCAGGCCGATGCGGCTGCGCGTTCTGCTCACAACGACGGACTTCCAGTGAGGATCCCAATATCAAGACCTGACGCAGCGTGTGGGCTTCGCTCTTTGGCGCTGGAGCTCACAATTTTAGCATGGAACACGGGAGAGCTTTGCAACCTCCGCCTCAAGGCACTGGACCCTGGACTGCGCCTTCGTCTTCCACGTAACTTAGCACGTCGCGACGCAACATTGTTATGTCGTTTATGGATCGGCGTTGCTTTTACCAACCACTTTGCTTTCCGGATGGGGATGGCCGACAGTCCTGCCTGTGAAAGCTGCGGTTGTGAGGAGACCATCGCTCATATTCTCTGTGAGTGCATTGCATTTGCGAGTGAAAGACATACACTGTGTTGTGCCCTGGTCCGCCTCGATCCTCGCCCATTAACAGAGCAAAAGATCCTCGGTCCGTGGCCACAGCAGTCGACTGCCCTCAAGGCATACAAGGCACTCTGCCTACTTCAGAGCGACTGCGATTGAGTGACAAATTGTGACAGCATTGTGCGTGTGTGTGTGTGTGTGCTATGCCTTTTTCTCCTTCTCTCTTCCTCCTTTTAGCCCCCTAATCCCTCTTCCCCAGTGCAGGATAGCCAACCAGAACCCCTTTCTTTTTAACATCCCTGTCTTTCCCTCCTCCTTTTTATATCTCTATTTTAATCTCATCCGCCCACCTAACCTTCTCCCACCCCCTGCTACGCTTGCCTTCCCTTGTAATCCACTCCGTTACCCTTAAGGACCAGCGGTTATCTTGCCTTCGCATTACATGCCCTGCCCAAGCCCATTTCTTTCTCTTGATTTCGACTAGGATGTCATCAACCCGTGTTTGTTCCCTCACCCACTCTGCCCGCTTCCGGTCTCTTAACCTTACACCTATCATTTTTCTTTCCATTGCTCGCTGCGTTGTCCTCAACTTAAGCTGAACTCTTTTCGTTAGCCTCCACGTTTCTGCCCCGTAGGTGAGTACCGGTAAGATACAGCTGTTGTACACTTTTCTCTTGAAGGAAATCAAAATATAGAGGCAATTCCGATCCGGTGGTTCGACCGCAGTGACTGGCTATGACGGGCAGTTGGTACCGACTGTTTGGAAAAGAGTATCTGTCCAAAATGCTGCAAACTGCCAGACGTCGAGCAGCATCGAGCAGGCGATAAAAGTCATCTTGTTGACCGGATTATTCGCATGACATATTTGGATAAGTCATGCGACCCCGTCCAATTTCCCGACCCATGCCTCTCTGCATGGCGGTTCCACCTGACAAAGCACTTCTAGTTTCGAGAAGGGCTCACTACGCAGGTCTCGACACAAGACTTGCTTTGTCAGGTGGCGCCCCCAAGCAGAGCGACAGCAATTGGAAGTTGGAGGGGAACTGGAAGTCTGTTACTTTTGCCGGCGATAGTATACGCACTGCTAAAGTTTTCAGCACAGCAGCAGGTGCGAACTGGTTGCGGATGGGGCGAGGTAGGGGGGGGGGGTACAGATAGGGGGTACAGCGTGTTGGATCTTGAAAGTGCAGAGGGGTCTTGCTCCAGTGCTTTTTTGTTAAAGAAAGTTCGTTTCGCTTTAGACCACATTGAAGCTTGGAGCGTGTAGATGGGAAAAAATTCGGCAGGGACACTTACGACTTCATCCGTGTGGGAATGCGAACGCATCACTGTCCCCGGGTACATTGATGCATTGATACCCACTTGAAAAAAGATGCAGCGCAAAAGATACGAGCACGGGAGGTAGACACGACAAAGACGAATGCTGCTAACAACTGGCTTTATTTTCCGTAACAGTTATCAATATATGGGTGTACACATCGCATGCCCACACTACACTAGGGCGGCTCTTGGCTTCTTGACAGAAAAAAAGGGGGAAAAATAGAAGGGCGAAATTTGATTACATATCTACAATCGCAAAAAGAATCAGTATCAAAAAGTAACATCTGCGAAAAAAAAGGAAAGGGGGGGGGGGAACACGCAATGAAAATGAACCTACAGAAAACGCCTAAAGAAAAAACAGGCACGCACGAAAGAGGCGGTGTTACGCTTACAGAAAACTTTCAAGAAAAGCGCGCTCGGAGGAGAACAAATTTATAGCGAAGTCGACAGAAGATAAGGGGCAGGGCATGCAAAGATATGCTTTGCACCAATCCCATATCGCACTGACCGGCACGTCATCGCACGACAACCAGTATATCAACTATACTGGAGTGTGCGGCCGCCACAAGGCCACCGCAGTCTACAGAATGCCGACGGATAAAGACAGCAATGGAAAGCTCTGCGCGCCTAAACCCAGAGACGGAGACCAGTTGGGACGAAGGGCGCCAACTGCCGTTCGCGCCAAGCACCCTGTACCAGTAGATCTGAAAAAGGTCCTCATGTCGCTTCCAGACGAAGTCCTAATTGTCATACTCGGTCTTCTAGACTGGCACCACAGGATGAACATGCAGTCAGTGTGCAGGCGGCTGAAGGAGCTTGTGAGCGACGGCCCTTGGTTGCGCAGAGCACGCTTCACGCTTAACGACCTGCCGACCGTCTTCACGACCGTAATGTTGCAACTGCGGCCTGAAGCCATCAGCGAGCTGGACGTCAGCCACTACGTGCTCGCCAATTCCCAAAGGCTGGCGGAAGGGATTAGTCTCTGCAAGAACCTCGTCGTGTTGCGCTGCGTTCACACCCGTCTCCTTCCCTCGATTCTGTTTCGACTGCTCCGAGACAACCTGCCAAGACTAGAGAGCCTGTACTGGTCACTGCTAGAAGAACCGCTCGATGCATTCTCTCTGCCCCCCGATGGCGCTGAAGAACTGCAGCAGTGCAAATGTTCAGCCGTGCCTGCGACTCTAACGCGAATGTACGTTGAAGCGATCTCCGAACCCGCTAGCATCGAGTTTGTCGAAAATGCACTGCTGCATTGTCACCGGCTCCGGTTCCTCCATTTCCACGAGCGAGACGGCACGGTCTCTGAAGTAGCAGGCAGGATTCTCGCCGCATACGGAGTTGGAACGCGCAAAAACTTCCACGAGATTACGTTCACCAGCGAATACCTGCCGAACTACGAGAAGCTGCATGCGTACCTTTCCGCGGTGAAAGGGAACCTTCTAACAGACTTCAGCGGGTGCGTCGAGGTGTACAAAAATGTCACTCTGAAACTGAGCAATGGACCTAGCTTCAACTGCATCACTCTCGCCGAACTGGATTCGACCACCGGCATCAAGAGCCACAAGCAGCTGACGGTCTTCATTGCAGAACTCGGGAAGGAAACGATTTCTCGCCTTATTAAGGCAACGCGCGGTAGGACATGCCGCCATCTGAAGGCCCTTACGCTCATCTCGCTGTTCGACACAGGGTACATGTTTAGGAACGATAACGTCAAGAACCAGGCTGCCCTACGCAAATTCATCAGATCATGCGTTGCCTTGACAGAGCTGTACCTCACGAGGTTTCATTTCACCGAGGACTTCAAGTGCTGTTCCGTGATCGCCACTGGAGGCCTCGACAACCTCCGGTCCCTGGCTCTAGTTGCTTGCGCACTTTGCAATCCAACAGGCCTGCAATTGCTCAGTCAAGCGCCTTTCAAGCTGCGAGAGCTGGACATCCGTTCTACCCTTAACCAACCAGGAGCCAAAGTGGAGTGCGACGTCTGTGAACGCCAGAGCACCTGCGACGACACCTCGCTTGCTTCCCTCCGTCTTCTTCGGCACCTGACGCGTCTGACACTGTACGAACTTGATCATACCCGCACGCTGGACTTCTTGGTCGGCTGTGGCTCGCTCCAGGAACTTCGACTCCGGAACATGGGCATGTGGCTGGCCGGCTGCCACCAGGACATGTCACCCATCACCGACTTCTGGATGCAGCTTCGCACACTCGTGCTGCAGAGTTTCTTCGACCCCATAGACTTCACCTTCCTCAATAACGTTCCCGTGGCTTCGAACCTCACACACATGTGCGTGGGAATAGTGGTCAAAAAGTCTTCCGCGGAAGCCCTCACAAGCAAGCTCGCGCTGGCCTGCCCAATCGCATGCATGATTCACCTCCACAGAATGAGCTTAGCGTCAAACCTGCGGCAAGCCGCTCACTATGTTTACTCCCGGCTACATCGAGGAGACAACATAATTGGTGATACGATCAAGTTCGGCATTTCTCCGCTGGATAGGATCAGGCTGTGTGCTTTCGGTGACTGCATCGGGGCAGCCAAGCAGTACGGCATCAAGTAATACGATCGCTTGTGGCGTGATACGGAATGCGGCCCTGGTATTTTTCATCCGGCATGTGAATGTGAGCCGTGGCTACATGCACCTATCAGGCCACCAAAAAGCAAGTGCGCGTAATTTCAAACAGATGGAACGCTCAACAGACGAGGAGGCTTTCAACTTGCCTCAAACACGCTGTGCGCGCCACTTTTCACGTTCTGGTTCATCCGAAGACAATGACAAACCTTTGTAGTGATATACGCGGGAGCAATTGGACTGCATACAATGGAAGTAATCAAGCTTTACATCAGTACTGCCTTTTATACCTGTTGTTTACTTGGGGCATGGCAAAACTGATAGTTTTATGTGTAAGGCACTTTTATGTCGTAGCCTTGATCATTTTCACGTGTTGCATTTTAAACTGACGACTACTGATTATGTCAGTGGATAAGCGGCATGTCATTGCACCTCGGTAATGTGATGGAATTGTGTCATGAGGTCTTGCACTATGCTGCGTTTTTAACGCTTTTATCCGCTAACGAGAGGTAATAAAATGTCTTCAAATGCGAGAGAATTTGTTGTCTATTTGTGGCGTGTACAGAAGCTATCACCAGAGCGCTTCCGCACGAAAATGACTATTCGAAAAAAAAATCGCTGTCATTGCTGCTCGAACCCAGGCGCTCTGTGTGCGAAGCGGGCGCGCAACGAGTACAGCCACGAAGGGTTTTCGTTTTTTTTATTGCTTACGAATAGTGCCGGAAAGAAAAATCTGAGTATGCTCAAGCCATAAAACACCAGGCTGTGTACGAGCCCACCATCGCCACAAAGCGTCGTTGGTTCATGCGTGGTAGATCGGCACGCAGTGAACGCGTTGTGGTGTGTACGAAGGTAAAGTGTGTTGGGGATGTGTACTGGTGTTAGACAACTATTACTTGAAAAAAAAAAGAAAGTTGTTGATGTTTAAACGCAAATGGTGTCCGATGTTTCCATTGCAACAGGCTGCAGTGCTCTCCAGTTTTTGTACCCCGGCTTAGGTAGTGAAATCTCTTCCGCATTGCGAAAAGCAAGAGTTGCGGTAGCATAGAAAGAAAATTGATTCCATAATCCTCCTTTCGATGGTACATGTGCCATTGCTTTGACGCTGTGCGGAAAGGCGCAACATAACCCGAGCACGTCAAAACAAAGACTGGACGGGTGCAGGTAAATTAAATTGGCTGACTGCACCTTTTTCCGCAACGGAAACCGTGCGCGCACGCGCACACAGAAGGCAAAACGAATGTCATCGTGTAAAGAGGCCCAAATAAAATTGAGCAAAGAGAAACCATTCCATTCTGCGCTTATTCAGAGGCATTTCATTTTTTTTTTTACCAAAGGCAGGTCACCAGTCAAAGCCGTATCTGTTTTTTTGGTCGCCAAAGCAGGTTGTGCGAAAGTACTCCTGGGAGCAAAAGTTTCCGTGACGCGATTTCTGGGGAAAATGTTTGTTGCAGATCGACCTCGCTACCCAGTCGCCTGATATTGTGAAGAGAGGATGGCGCATTTAGGCCTGTAATGCCTTCATACCATATCAGGCGACTGGGTGCAGCGAGGTGGATCTACAATAAATATATTTTCTAGAACTCACGTCTCAGAAACTTTTGTCTTCAGTAGTAACTGACAAGGAGCGATTACTTCTCGCTGCTTATAATTATGCTTTCCAGGTTCTCAAGAGGAAGGGCAGGTCTGACCGGAGTAATCCCTCAACCAGACGCGTGCACATGGCTTAGTGCCTGCAGAAGTGGCAGGAACGATCTTGATGTATTCTGAGCAGCAGTTTAGAATCGCGTCATAGCTCATCTTGGCAATGCCTTTACGCAGCACAGCCACATCTTCACCGAAGGGTTCAACTACTCAAGAAACCTCTTTTCATGGTTTATGTGCCTTCAACAACCCATGCCTTTTCTCACCGGCTGCAGGGGAAGACTTCCTCTACGACAGCTTAGTTTGACGGCATTGTAGAAACTGTTTCCTATATCCTGCGCCAAACCCCCGACCGATGGGTTATGTTTACCGCCTCCAAAGCACCCCTGCAGATCCTGTCCTACCTGCTGAAGAACGCCAATCAGCCTATTTCCCTTGACGTCGGGTATTTACATCATTTGGCAATTGTCACATGCCATGCACTGCACAACATTTCAGTGCATACCAGCACACTGTGGCATTCTGGCCACTGAAAAAAATACACATTTACTACCGAGAACTCTTGTGAAATTTCACCGCTGTGACACATTTCACCGCTGGGACACATTGCTCTGCTTTGCAGTCATCAACTATTCGCTTCTTTGGATCAGCGTCATCTGATGAAACGCAATTCTAGAGTAATGCTAAGAACATCACCTTATTGTTGCCACTGCTACTGCATGCACTGAGTAATGTTGCCAAGTCGGGTTTAGAAATTACTTCACTCACCGAAAAGGAAGCACAGCTCGAAGTTGTGGTGCCAACGAAACCTTCCTTCTTGGGAACTGCGCAGAATAAGCAGCAAGCTAAAATCATTCCCGTTGGCGTACTTTGATGCAACTTTCTGCGGGCGGTACAGAAACAGATCCAGTGCTGAGTCGTGGACTGCCCTTCGTCATGCGTATAAAAAATACCTCGGTGTCATTGTATGCAATATATGATGAATTCCTGTTGCTCAGTATCCTCAGGGTATTTTTCCACCGCGATATTCGTTTTCCCTTCTGGGTCCGCATCCGGCCACGGTAGCGGTTGAGAAAACGTGTGCAGTCAATCAATATAGTTTCTCTAAGTCAGTGCAGTCGTTCGTGTGCTGTGTTCTGAGTCGACTTGAGTAGAGGTGTTGAATTCTACAGGTGGGATTAGCCTTGCTTTTTCTGCCGGCTCTATTATTGTTAACTTTAAATGAGTAGCACGTGAAGTAGCATCGCAAGGCACAGAAAATAATCAATTTTTCTCTTTCTGTCCCACTGTAACTCTGACTTCAAGCCACGCGCACAAAATTCCACTGCGACGCTGGGTTATAAATAGAGTTTTATTTGTTCGTGTCAGGAGACAAAATCCTGAAACAGGACAATGCTAGATTTGGTCCAACAAGGTTCCATCAGATAACAAACGTCTAATGACATGACGCTTATCCACTTCTTTAATCAGTACTTGTCAAAGTCAAAAATTTGATAAAACCCGTCGAGATCACGGCTGCGCCATGTAGTCTGCCACAAAATTGCGTTACACGCAAAACCGGTAGATATACCATACTACAAGTATGAAACCTTATTAAAGGAGGTTCTGATGTGAAAGTCAATTCCTTCCATTGTATGCAGTCATGATTTTCACCCATGTGCTTCGCGACAAGGGTTCGTCACTGTCTTCGATGTTGAGCCCGAAGCGGGTCAACCATAGTTTGCAGTGTTGTGCGGACGACGTACTCTAGGCGGCAATTTTGAGCCACGTTGAGTGATGTTAAGCCTAACACTTGCTCCTCGCTACGCACACTTGTTTTTCGGTGTACCGGAGGGTACATGTAATTAAAACACTTTCACGCGAGGAAGAGAAAAGGACCAACACAGCATTTGACATCACGCCACGAACGGTGGCGTTACTTGATGCTGTATTGCTTGGCGGCCCCGATGCACTACAAACAAGTTCACTACCAGGCATTGCCTGCTGAAGTAATACACAGCTCTTTCGTATCTGTTTCTGTGTTGTCCCCTCGTTCGAACAGTGTATCGAGAGCGGAAATGTCCATCAGGTCTGTCTCTGGATCCCACACGTGTAGGTGAATGACGGCCGCGGCGGGTGCAGAATGGCTCAAGATTAGTTCTGTTCTAAAAATTATGTTCTAAGGTAACAAACAATGAGAATAGCGCCCTCATAAACTGGTCCAACACTGTACTTTGCGCGGACTTTGCGAATGTGCTGGTGTTATTTCCCTCGTGGGGAAGATGTTATTATCAAGACACGTCTTTGCCCTGGGAGCAACCATTTAGCCTGAGAGGCAGCAACATTGTCATAACTGATCAGATAGATAAACTTAGTGTGATAGTGAAGAAATTATTTTTCATTGAGCAGCCCCGCCAGCGCTGTAGATATCCGCTGGCACATAAAACATTTCGGCAGAGAAGACTGCTTACGTGCGGGAATTTGAAAGCATTACTGTCTCTGGGTGCATTGACACCCACCCACACACACACACAACCGACACATACACCCGCGCGTATGACACCACCCGCAACACTGTACGACGAAATGTTGCATTACAATTTTGATACAAAATTGTTTTTTTTAGAAAAGGGAATGGCGCAGTAACTGTCTCACATCTCGCTGGACAATTAAAGGTGTATCTGTCATCGGTAGGAATCTCTGTCGCAAGCTAGCCTCCATCTTAACTACTACTTGTAAGCGTTATGCAAGGAGAATTTATATGACACGAACCAGGACGTTGTACGACGAACGGTTGCTTCACAGTTCTGCTAGGAATGTTGTTGGGAAAACTGGCGCCACATTGACGTGGGTCAATTGGGTGTATATGTACAAGAATGACATGTATATGATTGTCTGAATTGCCGGTGCTCGGCTTGCTGTCAGCTTCAAATGACCACTTGATGAAGTCACGTGATTTTTTTTTGCCATCGCTGATATTTTCTGTACCATCTTCGAGTTCACACACCAAGACATGCACGCCGCCAGCTTTTCTCGTAATTGGACTCGTAATGCTATAGCGTTAAAACTTGACTGAAGCTTAACGTGGTACCCTTAAATGCATTACATGATCATTAGAGATCCTTCCTGCGCAAATACTCCTTTCCTTTAGCTTAAGCTACACGAACGCCTTTCAGCGATGTATCCGTGGGGCGCCCGTGTTGCGACACAAAAGGGCAGCGGTTCCGTTTCCGCTTGTCTAATGTTTTCTTTACGGCGAAAGTGTTTTAAAACGTGTCGCGTTCATAGCTGGCGGGCAGTCGCTCATGCGGCTATTGGCACAGTGTCGTATAGCGGTTAAGGTGTACCTTCCAATTGCCATAACCCCACTCATGTTTGCTATATCCCATTCCCATATCCCACCCCAAGCTGCTACTTCCTTGGGGAGATCAGGGGAGTCCCCGGGCCCGCTCCTCCGCCTGTGAGTCGCTATAGTAGCCATTCCCATATTGATTTCTTTCTACCTTCGGGTGGCAAAATCCCAATTGCCCAAGGGCCGCACCTTTTATATTACTATTGGAATTATACTTTAGTCGTTCGGGAGAGGCTTGTTTTTCTTATTCATTTTTACGCCTCAGTCAATACTATGTACGCCGCTACCACCACGGCAAGCGGCTGTTTCAAACACAGCCACCGGTGGAGCGCTTCTGAGACCCAGCTTGCTCTTCCCAAGCTCTCGTAACGCTTATTTCTGCGCACATAGTTCTTAGGGAGATTGTCTCTCTTGACCTGGCCTTAGCAACAGAAGGTCACGTGACCTCTCGCGACAAATATTTATTTTAACTGACGCCTGCCACTGAAGGTAGATTGCCTGCAGCCCTTGGGGCAGGTTGCCACTTGCCCACCCTGGAAGGTGACCTACTTTCTTTTCCATGACACGGACGGACGGAAGTCGGATTTCCTAAAGGACGAGACCACTACTGCTATCGATTTAAAATGGCGGCGACGATGTCAATGAGAGTGCCTCAACCCAACCACTTTTTGACGCGATAGCACTAACGATGCCGTACAGTGGACTACTCGGCGTCGGCGTCGGTGGGCCGAAAAATGCAGGTGGGGCACGTGCCACCAATGTCAGGTGACATTACGATGATATTACAATCAGCCCACCGTGGCTGGTGACGACCTACCCGCCGTGGAAGGTGCCAGTTTATGATTGCTGGAGAGAGGTCACTTCACCCTACGTCGTCATCACAACCTGGCAACCAAGGGAGGTGGCAACCTGCTCACTGGGTTGTGAGCTACCTGCCTAGCGTGGGAGGTGGAAATGAAAATAATTAAAAAAATTCAGTCCACGTGTCATCTGCCCGCCGTGCCGCTGCGCATGAGCCTTCAGGGAACTTCGGAAGAGCGAGCTGGGTCTCGCAAGCCCAATCAGTAGCTGCGTTTGAAACAGCCACCTACCGGGGATGTGATGCATTAAAAATTCACTTGACTGACCCATCATCTTAGATATGGGGGGGCGCGAACGCTAAACGCCCTAGAAAGCGGTGCTTTCACAGCTAAACTTCCTGTTCTCCTTAATGGTTTGATTCGAATGCGAATGGATGACGCAGGGCAGCACTTTCGACCACATAGGGTTCTTTAACGTGCCCCGACGTCGCATAATACAGGGCCTCTAGAATTTCGCCTCCATCGAAATTCGACCGCCGCGGCCGTCATCGAACCCACGTTTTTCAGTTCAGCAGCCAAGCGCCACAACCAATGAGCAGCCATCGCGGCGGCTGTTCTGCTTATAGCTTCATTCTGACATAGAAGGGTAATTTGATTGCTGTCCTGTCGCCTTGCTCTGTGTTCTAGTGCAGGCTAAAAAAGTTAATATCAACTGCTTATTGGTGTCTCCAAGTCACAAGCAGACGTTGATTGGCTTGAATGAAGCACGTTCTGGCAGAGAGAACGCAGCCCAGATTTATTTGCGTCGCAGATTTTAACGGCAACTGCCTGGTGACAAAGCCATCGTCAACGGCCATAAAGTGCTAACGTGATGAGAGCAGAGAGGAACCGACAAGGAGTCAGTTACAACATGACGTCAGCCCCTGCGCTTCTATTGTTCTAAGAGAAAGCGATAACTGTAGGAGCAAAGCGTCAGAACTGTTCGCTTGCTTAACGGTCCTTCGATGATTGTCGGCAGAAGGACGCTATCGCCGATAGGAGTTTTGCAGGGTGAGCTGTTCTACCTCGACCCCGTCGTCAAATATCAAAGTTCGTGACCTGTTTTCAGCAGTCACATGAGCCTCACGGGTCATGTCCCCAATAAACATCATACACATAAAACCACATAGTTACACGTACATGGCTCCTTTAACTGCTGTGCATCGGCCGTCAGATCGCCCGTCGCTCGCAAATCTTCCCGGTCCAGGCATGCCGTGGTGTATTCACGCCTACTGTATGCGGTTGGGGCTGCATCACGCTCAGGTAGCCATGCGACGCCACCAGCACGACCTAACGTGGCCTGCGCAGAATGCGAGTCTGATCGCCACGGGCCAGAACGAGCTGCAGAGGACGTGGCGCTTCTACAAGTCCTGCAAGGACGTCATGGAGGCTGGCACTGACAACGTGGCCACCGTGGTGAGCGTGCTGGACGACGTTAGTTGAGGTTAAGAATGAAGTGGAGTGAATTTAGCTGGGCATGTAATGCGAAGGCAAGATAATCGGTGGCCCTTAAAGGTCATGCAGTGCATTACAAGAGAAGGTAAGCGTAGCAGGGAGCGCCAGAAAGTTAGGTGGGCGAATGAGATTAAGTTTGCGGAGACATGGTAGGCGCAGCTGGCAAAGGACAGGGTTAATTGGACACATATGCGACGGGCCTCTGCCATGCATTCGGCGTAGTGAGGTTGATGATGATAATGAATTTAGCCGGTACAAAGAGTAGAAGGTTTGAAACTGAGCTCCTGATTTCGCAGGAACTACTTAAAGGGAAAATATAGGGATAACGTTGCGAGTCATGAAAAGAGATGCAATATAACACGCATATTAACATCCAATCTGAAATCAAGACGTGGAGATTGAAATGGGGAGGGCATGCTCTGCAGATACCTGATACGCGATGTCCTCTTAGGGTATCTCAGTGGATTCTAATAGATGGTGAGCACAGCAGGCAGGAATATAATTACCACTTACCACTTACGGAGAGGGTGAACACTAGATCAGTGGCAGAGGCCTTGTTACGAAGTAGACGAAACAAGTCTGATGATTTTGGTAGAACTGAGCCGACAGACGTAAAAATTATACTTTTTGCCCTCACCCGGAGTAAGAGAGAATATAAGTGGAGCTCGTTATGCGATTCAAAACAGCAATCTGTTTGCGCGCTCGCTCAACTGCTTCTCCGAAGTGACGTGCACGCGCCCACAGTTGACCCCTCCTAGACACCATCAGCAAAAGCGCAGCACAAGCCTCGAGTAAGGAGCAGGAAGAGATGGAAAGGCAGGGAGGTTAACCGGAAGAATAAACCGATTTGCTACCCTGCAAGGGGGCAAAAGGGGTGAGGGGATATAAAGATGGAGAAAAGAGAGTAACAAGAAAATAACGAGTAAGTGGATCGGAAATGGCTTTGTCTCGGAAATCATCGAGCTTTCTCTTCATTTGACCAACTGTACCTGTGTCTTGCTGTTTCCCTTGCCATTATACCTCCAAAAAATTACAAAGGGTTGCGCCAGGGATATAACACGGCTTATTACAGCGAAACCTGGCTCGTATTTCCGGTAGCACTTCTTGCCGTATGTGGGCCGCTTTCGCTCAGCGCGATGAGGCAGCGTTGCGACGCTCCATGATTGGCTGCCGTAGCCGTCCGCGGGCCAAGCTCGGCCATAGCATCCGCCCGCAGTCGCTTCCGATGAGTAGTGTTCGTCTGACGACGATGCATGGTGTGGTCCCAGAGACGAGCAGCTACACGTTCTGCTGCGTGCACGGGTTCCTTTTGCTTTCCTACTGCGACGCGAATGCTCTCTCAAGTAGGTCCCCGCGAACTACACTTGCAGCGTGCATAGGCGTCCGGTCTAAGCTGATCTCCCTCGTCCTTAAGTTTCCTCCTCTCTTCCGCTTTCCTCCTTTTCTTCTTCGAGGATTCAAGATGACAAAAATCACCGGCGTCTAATTCAACCGGCAGTCGGATTTGAGCAGTTCACGCGGCTGGGCCTCTTCTTATTCCTCGTGACGTGCTTTTGTGATGTTGGCAGTTTTCTTTCGGCACTGCTCGTTTTATGGGTCGAAACCCCTGTCAGCTATGAGAAATAACCCTCTTCCATTCATGTGCGCGAACAGCATTGGTCGTCATGCTCTTCGTACTGGGCGCGTTAATGCATTAGATGCGTCCGTAAAGAACTTTAAGCATGCCCACGCGTTTCCTCTGCAATGCGAGGGCGTGTGCTTCCAAATTCGTTGTCTTCGTTACTTGGCCAGCGCTGGCCACCCACTGCTGCAGACGGCTGGTCACTGACAGTCATCATGGATGAGTACCCTAGGACTGCTTTCTGCTGCAGTAAACATGAATAGTCGAGCACACTTATTACAACCGCATGTATAACAAACGCTCGCTTATCACCAACGAGGGCGGCGCTACCGTCAAAATATGCATTATGGAAAATCGAACTGCGCCGCAAATAGAATGAACAAACGTGGCGGCGTAGCTCGGTTAGAACGAATGAGGAGGGGCCGTAAACTCGGCCGCGCTGTCGAAAAACACGCACTTCCAGCTAGCCCAAAGAAGGAAAAGCGGATCCGGGCCCCTGCGACACCTTCTTCTGTAATGAACATGAGGACGTGAGTTCTATTAAATGCAGCCATCGGAAATGCATGAAAGACACACGTGGATCGATAGTGTGTTAACATCCTAATATCCACGAGTTGGATCGGCAGCAATCGGCGGCAGCCCATTGTCATCGCCAAGTCTACATACGAGCTCCAACTCGTGCTCGATAAGTTTACAACGCACCACATGTTGCTTTCTCTGGCATTGATGACAAAGAAGTTTTCGCCACGAAATCCGCCAAGATCCAGCCACGGGACATGGGCGTTATTCACGTGCTCAACTTTCCCTATCACCTACGTTATCCTGATAAAACACATGCACCAGACGGCGATGTTCCGATTCGGATATATTTGCTCTTACTTAGGAAATTATTAAAGCCGCGCGGATGGGACTGACTGCTCAGTGCATCAGGAATTTCATTCGTAAACCGTGCTTTATGGACGAAGTAACAACTGAGAACGCTGTTGAGCGTCCGCGTGATTAGACGCATGTGGATTTGTATCAATTCGTTTGTCCCTGGACAGATAGTCGGACATACTTCGCCAGAGATGCCTTCGTTGGTGGTGATCATGACGCGGGCATCGAAAAGTCAGCGGACGACGTCATTGTATGAGATGGATAAGACCACTTTCCGACTGCCGAAAATCTTATGACGATCACGAGGAGACTGACCTGCCTGTAGTTGTCGCGAACACTTCACCACGATTTCTTATATCGTGTTCTCAAGGCAGCTAGATTATCGGAACTTAGGACCTCGGTGAGGTACATAAAGTATAACCTCTATTGAAGGCTTGGGAAGCACTGCAATATAGTCTCATTTGAAGAAGCCACGCGGATAATGAACTTTTGTAAGAAATAAACTTCAGTTCCATTGGACTTTGGTTTTCTGACTAAAATGAGAAGTGCAGTTAGTATGAACCTCCGATACAACGAACGCATTCCGGGAGACCATCAAGTTCATTTTAAGTGGTCTGGACTACACTACCAAACCTCTCACAACTTCATTCTTCTAAGCGATGAACATCTGCCTTATGCCGTTGGCCTGATCTCAGTTTGCTACAACGAGGTACCTTGCCTTTCGCCTCAGCGAACAATCTTCCGTTTACCACGATTGTCATAGTCCCCCGGTGGCCACTTTACTGTCGAGTGGCGCTGTTCATTAGTGCACGTCAAAACCAGCGGTCAGCTCTAGCAGCACTCCATTCAGATTATACAAGGATCTCCAGAAGCCAGGCTAAACTTCAGCACTCCTAAAAGTTACGCTACGAACCCTTCTGGTGTCCTGTCGAAGGCGCCAGAAGCCCTCAAACGTACGCCTTTTGCCAAAAGTGACCAAGCAGCAGGCTTTTGCTTCTCAAACGTATAACGGAGCCTTGACGCCCCCCCCCCCCCCTTCTTTTGAGACCGAGAGGTGTCAAAATGTGCCAGACAAGCATTCACTCTACTTGGCATAGATTCAGAGTTTAAGGGCTGCCATAGATGCTTCGCTACGCGACTAAGAAACAAACCACCGCTGCCCGGTTACTTTTCGCAAAAATGTACCTTGGAGTTCGCGACAATTTACGCAGCAGGCGGCCGAAAACTCCTTTAGGTAACCGTCACTGACCTGACCTGTCTAACTCTCTTGTCCTCGTTTGTCTCCCGCTAAGCCAACCTGCAAATCATGAATCACCAACTGGCCCAAAACCACTTTGCTGAAGAACTTCCATTGCATTTGCTCGTTGCAGACGACGTCATCACCCGTAGAGGAACCAACGCTCATATATACATACGTACACCTACAAACTTGCACCCCCCCCCCCCCCCCCCCGCACACACCGCCTGCACCCGGCCGTAATGTAGAACTGCTATGAATGTTGGTGGGTTTATGAAATGGTAGTTGGGGAAGCGCGGATGCTACAGTGAAGGCTTCTGTTATTTCTTCTGAACGTTAGTAACTGTGACCGTTGACACCCCGGCAAGTAACGACTGAAGCGCACTAATTAAAGCCAAACTGCGCGTAAGACTCGTCTCTCGTAAGACGACGCTCTCTCGGTGGCTTTCACTTTCACACTGACTTTATTTACACCGGTCGAAGTTTGACACAAAACACATGAATACAAAAGGGAACAGTAAGAAGGGGAGAAGGCATCCCGAGCGGTTGGCCTCGGGCAGTCGGGAGAAAGAGAGATAGAGAGAGCCACTTGTGACCTTGGTCAGACCCGGCGCGAGGGCGGGTGTCGCGTTGCCCCACGTTGAGCGTCTTCCCGTTCCGTCCCTTCGGGGCCGTCTCCTATTTTCCACATCCTCCCCCGCAATGAGCTATTTCGGCTCATTGTGCACTATGTGACATGTCCCAACCTTGAAGTTCGAGAGGGAAAAGGGCTTGCACTGGTCGACGCATCTCCCCTCTGTTTGGGAGCACAATCTTGCAAGCGCGCACATTACCGTCCCTTCCTGGGAAGGTCTCCTTGACTCTCGCCATCGGCCACATCTGGCGGGGTGTCCGTTCGTCGCCGAGCAGCACAATAGCGCCTTCCTGTATGCTTCGCTGCTGTGTAGGACTGGTGAAATGAGCGGACCTCAGTTCTAAGAGATACTCCCGCCTCCACCGTTTCCAAAACAAATCCACAAGTGCGACGCGGTACTTCCATTTTCTTTGCAGCGTTCCACGCGTCGACTTCGCAGAAGTGGCCGCAGTCGTGGACGGCAAAGCTGTTAGCCGTCGTCCAACAAGGAAATGAGCGGGTGTTAGAGGAGCTGGCTCCCCCGCATCCGAGTGGACATATGTGAGGGGACGGGAATTTACGACCGCCTCGACCTCTGTGAGAACTGTGTGGAGGCTGTCGAAATCCAGGCTGCTTCTGCCGAGTGTTTTGCGAAGGCACGTTTTCACGGTACGAACCATTCTTTCCCAGAAGCCGCCCCACCAGGCCGCTCTTTCCACAATGAATCTCCAGGACATTCGGTGTTCGCTGAGATATGCCTGGACCTATGTTCCCCTCGATGCCCGAAACATCACTGCAATGTCTTTTGACGCTCTTTTAAAGGTCAGAGCGTTATCAGAATAGATTATTTTGCACATCCCGCGTCTAGAAACAAACCTTTTGAGAGCCTTCAGGAAAGAGTTAGATGTGAGGTCTCTCACGAGCTCGAGATGGACTGCTCTGGTTGTCGCACATGTAAAGAGAGCGATGTACGCCTTGCGAGTCACTCCATTTTCACTGCAGAATAGCGGCCCCGCAAAGTCGACACCTGCGATCTGGAAGGGGTCAGCCTTGAGAGGGGTTACGGGTTCAGCTGCGGGACGGCAACTTTGTCTCTGGTATGGAACGCAGCGCCTGATTACCGACTTTATTGCTTGTCTTCCTCTCAGCACCCAGTAGCGCTCACGGAGGTGGCATAGGGTGTCTCGCACTCCAGCATGCAGCAAGCGCATGTGCTCGCGAGCGATGAGCAATAATGCGAATCGGTGTGCGCAAGAGATTACAACTGGATGTTTAGTTTCTTGCTCTTCGGCGCTATATTGGAGTCTACCGCCAACCCTGAGTAAACCATCAGCATCGAGGTAGGGGTTGAGAGCTAGGATGGGCGATCTCTTGTCGAGTGGAGTTGACGACTGAAGTGCGCCTATTTCCTTCGAGAAGCTTGTCATTTGACAGTCGAAGCCAGTAGTTCTCGGCCTCCGCCAGTTCTGGTGCTGTTAACTCTCCTTCTCGTTTCAATGATGGGTTCCGAGAGTTATGCAGAAAGCGCTGAATCCAGGCTGTTACGCGGACTCTGGTCAAGGAGCTGCTGTTTTCAATATCTAGCAAAGGATCCGATGCACTGCAGCTCACTGTATTGAGCACTTGCACGACTCTTTCCTCCTCTGCGCAAATCTTGTTATCGATCTGTGGCAGAGCAGTGGGGTACACTGTTGAAATCTTCAGCCAATCAGGTCCGGTCCACCAGGTTTTACTGTCAATCAAGCTGGATGGCATTATGCCCCTTGTCAACAAGTCCGCGGGGTTTTCCTTTCCAGGGCAATGCCTCCAGACTAAAGGATCCGTCAGAGATTGAATCTTTTGCACTCGGTTGGCAATGAAAGGTTTCCGCCTCAGAGCAGAGCTCTTTATCCAGCTCACAGCAACAGTCGAGTCACTCCAGCAATGGACTGAAAGAGCTGTCACATTCATCTGCTGAATAAGCGTTTTGGCCAACCGAGCTCCAATTAGAGCCCCCATTAGCTCCAACCGCGGCAATGAAAAGCGCTTTAACGAAGCCACCCTTGACTTCGCCATCAAAAGCGATACAGTGAAGCTCCCGTCTTCATTTTTTGTCTTCACGTAAGCTACGGCACCGTAAGCTTTGTGGATGGCATCACAGAAAACATGTAGCTCCGGCTCGGCATTTCTCCCTTCAAGGCGATTTTGCGAGGTACTGAAATGCAGCGAAGCTCAGTAAGCTGCTGGCACTAACTGTTCCATTTCTCTAATACGTCTGTTGGCAGCTTCTCATCCCAGTCTGTACCGCGCCCCCAAAGGGTTTGAAACAAGATCTTTGCTGTAGTGGAGATCGGGGCGAGGAAACCGAAAGGGTCGAAAATACGCGCTGACGCTTGTAGCAAAGATCTCTTCGTATCCTGCCGCGTTCTCAAGAAATCTATTAGGGTGTTCATCTCAAACACGAAGTCGTCAGCGTGAGACCTCCATTCGACACCGAGGATCTTTGTCGTCGTGAGCTCCGGCAAGCTGCCTCGTGCGTTATCACTTTCGAATATCATCGTTGCAAGCTCTGCCGCATTCGATCGCCACTTGCGCAGATGCATGCCGGCCTTGTTCATAATGCACTGCGATTCTTCACAGATCCGCTCCGCCTCCTCTATGGTGTCAGCGCCCGTCACTAGATCGTCCACATACAGGTCATTTTTGAGTACATTCGCAGTGCTCGGATAAATGTCCTGCATGGACCCTATATAGTGTTTGAGAGTTGCCGCAAGCAAAAAGGGACTCGATGTTGCTCCGAACGGCACTCTCGTCATACGGTACTCTTTGACAGGGGGCAGTGGTTCCGACTGCTTAGGCGCTCGTTCATACCACAGAAAACGCAGGGCGTCGCGGTCACTTTCGGCGAGCTGCACCTGGACGAATGCCTTTTCTATGTCTGCCATGATAGCGATGCTGTGGGTTCGGAACCTGATTAGGATGTCTGAGAGATTTGGATTCAAATTTGGTCCCGCAAACAGAACACCATTGAGCGAGAGCTGACCTTGTGCGCTCGAGGACGCATCGAAAACAACTCTCAGCCTGGTTGTCTCAATTGTCGGTCTGACAACGCTTCGATGCGGGAGGTAATAAATAGGTCCCTTAGGGGACTCACCATTTCCGTTGACCTCCTCGGCGTGTCCGGAAACCAGGTATTCTCGCAGCGCTTGGTCGTAAGCTTGCATGATGTCGTCACTTCTCAGCAGCTTGGCCGTTAATGACCGAAGCCTCTGCGCAGCTACTCCTTTATTGCCAGCTAAATCTGAAGCATTGTGTTTCCAGGGCAGGGCCACCTGATAACGACCACCTCTGTAAGTGACAGTTTCTTGGAAGTCTTTAAGAACTTCGTCTTCCTTGTTTGTGGCTTCTCTGTCGACTATCCCAAGGTGTTCCAGCTCCCAAAATGATTTCAGCTGTCTGGATAGGACGTCGTTGTCCTGTTGGGTGGTCACCAAGATGCGCATGACTCCGGTGGTTGTCGTCAAACACGTCGTCGCCGTTGTTTTAGAAACTATACCTTGTAATGTCCACCCAAAGATGGTCTCCACGGCAACGAGCTTGTCGCTGACACGCTTGACTTTTCCGGTGGTGACGTCCCAGTATCGGTCAGCGCCAATCAAGATACAGACGCCGGTGTTCTGTCGATGGTCGCCAGGAGCCAGATCAGCGAGCTGGAGCCCTTTGTCTGCAGTCAGGCTGGTAGCGGAGGCGTCCGGTGGTTGTAGAAAGTCCGCGGAAATCTCAGGAACCTCGAGGGCCTCGACTCGAATTATGTTGTCGTTATGCCGGCTTCGTAGCCATAACTCGACTCTATTGCACGTTTTGATGCTTGGCTTCGTGGTCCCAAAGGTGTGAATGGCGAGACGTTCTTCGCCCATCACTCGAAGGAAGGAAGGAAGGAAGGAAGGAAGGAAGGAAGGCCTCAGACGTTGCTGGCACATACCCACTACGGGGGGTGGCCAAGACACAGGCGGTTACTTACTGGATACAGGAAAGTTTTGACGGGAAAAGGAGTGGTAATAGTATGTAGTCTAAGAGATTGGAAAAGGGAAGGAAAGGGGTCCAGTCGCTTAAGACGCCGGGAAACTTCTTCTTTTACAAAAGTTCGTTGGCTGCCACCGTCGAGCAGTATTCTAACCAAGGCACGATTCTGTTTCGCTTCTGCCCAGGCTTGTGGTGTCTGCAGGAGCACGCTCGGAGTGGAGTTAGTCTGTGCCATCTGTAACGATGACTGCACGGTAGTCTCAAGAGGTGCGGGGACGTTTCTTGCATGAGATGGTGTCGGCCTGTTTAACTCGCAGACGCCTGTAGCGTGCCGGGCGGAGCATTTCGCGCACTTAAGCCACTTGGCTTATCGGCATTCGGTTGCCCGATGGTTCCTTTTCGCGCATTTGAAGCACCTTCTCTCTTTGGCCATGATTTCCTTCTTCATTTCTAGCAGAACGCTGACCACACAGTCCTGCGGAAGGTGATCTTCTGCACCACAAAATGAGCACTGCGACTCTCTGCCTTTTACAGCGAAGACTGCTGCGGAAGGCGTCTTTCCCTTTAGGCTTGAATCCCTGGCGGCTGCTGTACTGTGCTCGTTCTCTGCTCTCCACTTCCATTCTTAAGAAATCTAGGATATCTTGGAGTTCGTCTTGGGGACTGGCTTTAGCGGTAGCTTTCTTCCGGCAGTATTCAAGGCACAGCTGATCAGGAATGCTTTTCCTTAAGACAGTCAGCAACAGCACGCCGTACGTACTCGATGTCACTCCCAGTGCCTCGAGGCTTCGGACTCCCGACTGGATTCAAACCTCTAAAAGCTATGTTTTCAGGCCAAGGACCCTCTTCCTTGTAACGAGGCGGGCCATAGATACAGGCCAGCTCCAATTTGCCTCCACTGACGACAAATTAAATCGGCCTGCATATTAATCTTCTCTCTCGTCTAGCTGGAGTACAAGCAACCGTAACCGGCTGAGCGAGCCCCGCTTAAGACCACTTTCTAATGTCCCCTTCGCTGATCTTCGTAGGCTCGCCAACAGGTACGGCCTCTTCGCCACGTCCCTGGCTCGAGTCACCTCGAAACTCTATTGGAGCTTCAAGCCCAAGGCGGTGGCCGCCTTCCGGCACTGCTGCACCGTCTCCGCCGGGTGGTCTCCGCTCCTAGGAGACGTGCAGGGCGTCAGCGCCATCGAAGCCGCTGGCGCCCTCTATGGTGCGACTGCAAGGAAGGACAGACGAGACTCTGGAGGTAACGCATCCTCCGTGTTCCGAGAGGAGGAACTTCCGCTGCCGGGCCTGGAGAACCTGTCTCCGCGGCAGCTCTTCTACGTGTCTTCCTGCTACCTGCAGTGCACCGGCAGCAAGATCCCCGTGAACTGCAATGGGACTCTGCGCTGGAGCGCCGACTTCGCGCAGGCATTCAAGTGTGCGCCCGATAGCCGCATGGTGTTCAACAACCTGTGCCGTATGTTCGCCGCCGACCAGACGCTCGACAAGGAGGCGCCGCGGTTGTGACAGCCCGCGTGCCCTGTCTTTCTAAGTACAGTTGTCAGAAAAATGAAGGGGAACACCTTATCGGCCGGCAAGCAATTAAACAATGCTTCGGAAGTATAATAAGAGTAATTACAGTTTCAAGTAATCTTTTCCTCGTCGAAAGATTCCCACTACACTTTCTAAAGTATTGTGATAGCTGAGAGTTTCACCAAAAAGATGATGTTCCATAATTATTAAATTCTCATCTTGAACTCGGTATTCCCATTCGCATTTCTTCCACCTGTACGTGAAAGTGTTAGCGAAATTTTTTATTTGGGACTTGTTTAACAACGCACGTTTGAAGAGCAGTTGAGATTTCGTGGACTTCAATAGGAAAATGGACAGTGAAAGACTCAAATGGTTTCACTTCGTGATAGCGGCCATTCACAATAGGGGTATTTATGTTTTAAGGGGATGATTCAAAAACGTGTTATATGTGCGAATTATGACGGTCTAGAAGGTATCCTTTTTCAAGACTACTACGAACAGGAAGATTAGTGTTTATGATGCGGAATTCGGCTCCATCGCATCGCGTGCACAAAGCATCAAGTTTTCCTTAACTGATTGTCAGCTTTACGACTGGAATGCAGTATCTTAGTGGAAACTTTGCAAGACCCCTTGGTGGAAATACTTGGCGACTGGTTTCGGCGGTCTGACGAGATGGCTTCTACTGAACTTACCGCCACCGCGGCTTTCCAGATATAGGACTGGTCAAATGCTTAGATTTTTTTCTAGTTTCTACTGTTCGAAGTTCTTAGATTTGCATGACTTCTTTTCTTCGTTGATAAACGCCTAGCGAGATACCACTGTCAGTCCAACACGATTCCTGCTCGTTTCTACAAATTAACGAGCGCTCACCCACCGCTTCAGCTGCTTTGAGAACTATTACTAGTGTATCATTCTTTGGTATTTCATTCGCGGCTGTTCACTGCATGGGTTCGTCTTCAGTGCTCCTGAAGTGATGAACTGTACACCCTTTTATTGTTCGTCTCATAAAATGTGAAAGAAAAGGAACATAAGAGAAACAGAGGCAGCCCAGGCCAGCAACTCTATGCGAGGCTTAACGCCATCGTTACAATTTTTCACCGCTCCTGAAAAGCTTTTCTCAGCTGCGCATAGCAGGCGAACCTACGCGGTCGTGTGTTCGTAACGTTCGCCGTCTTGTTTTTATTAGCCTAGTTGAGTTTCCCCTTCCGGTGGCGATGAGAGGAAACTACTTGATGATGAAATCGGGGTTTCTTGATGACCCGGTGGTTCTACTCGCAAACATTCACATTACTCAAGGAAAGGAGAAGGTTAACTATTTATTTACAACATAGGTAAAAAAACGAGAAGAAACAAAGCAAGGAGAAAACTATTCACATGACTAAATCGTGGATCAGACGAATTCAGCCCCCGCTCAACCCAGAGCGCTTGGTTTTAAACCCTCTGTCTCCGCCCTTAGCGGGGACAGCAACCAATAAAATAACAAACGACCCATCTCGCCAATCAGTGGTTAGGGAAAGGAAAATAAGGTCCGCCCACTGATCAGAGATTGGGGAAAAAGTGCTGATTAAACATTTGGGAAAGGAGAGGTTGCAATCAAATAGACAAACAGCACAAACGCGACCACCCTCTCCCACGACACCCACGGCCCAGCCGTTACCACTTTCCTATCTATTTCGCACACGCGACAAAACGATCCCTAAAGTGTTTACAGAATACACCGCGCGAGACGAACACAGTCGTTACGGGAATAGTGGGTTTCCGGTCACTCGGCTAATACTCAGCCGTATCTCGTGCGCCCCCGAAACCTCGTCAACCTCTTAACGACCACATGTCGACAGCTGTACATGGTTAGCGTTTTTCCCGGCGGGTCATCCCCGTGACGGCACGGCGTAAACGAGGACGTCCGCCGCACGAAGGGGAGGCAGGGACGGGACGGGCCCCTTTGTTGGGGACTTCCGACCCCACTGGAGCGGCCTTCCCTGCGGACACAATATCAACGAGTTCGCGGAAAGGCCAGCGAACTCCACAAGCCTCTTAACTATTTTTCTGGTTACGTAATTGGGATATACATGGCTAATCATGCTTCTAAGTATAAATGTTCACGAGCGTCCTGTTTTGTACTAATATTGTTCCCTAAGTGCACCGCCTGTAGATTTTCTTTCTTTTTTTTTGGCGGTGGCCATTTGCAAGTTCACGTGCTCTAGATCCTGATGGCATGTTCACAGCACTAGGTACTAGATGGGAGCGCGCAAATATGGCAGAATAGATGTTCTGCCTGCTTTTGTGCTAGATACGACTGAGAAAGGCCGCCAGCCTGCGGATTCGGACATGGACGTCTCTGCATTTCAAAGGCGCCCACACAAAACTTTTCCAGCTGTCGGCAGGGTGACAAAAGGACCGAGAAAAAATGTGGATGGAGGAAGAAAAACGCAGATTTTTTGCATTAATTTTAAAAGTGCTGCATGTCCTAGATCAGCTGCCCCCACAATTCTGATTGGTCCAACGTAACTGGGCAACGTGACGCCAACGCTTCTCGTGCAGTTCATTTGTGAGCGTTGCGTATAAATTGTAATCGATTTTTGCTCTGAAGTGTTGCAAGATAAAACAAGCTTTCTTTGTCTACCAGCCGTTATTTAACTTTGTTCAATGGCCAAAAATTATTCGTTAATTTCCAACTAGAAGCACTCATATTTTCTCTTCACATCTGCTTGTGCGTAGGTGAATAAGCCATCTTTATGTAATAACTGTATTTGTCTTGTTTTATTTAGGCAGTATACATTTGTGTCATCCTGTTATTCAAGCATAGAGCACTTGACAAATAATTTCCTGGGTTTACCAGCCACTACTTCTTCACCCGTTTCGCCTTGGGTCCTAGTCCGACTTGAAACTGACGGCACGCGTCGCACCGCATAGCAGGCGTGGGGATGGATGCGAAGAAACACCCGTTGTGGTTGTACGGATAACTCTCGGCTGGTTGACAATATCCTAATATGATGGAATCACTTAATCCCTGAGGTCAGGCTTAAATGAGGCTCGGCGTCTAAAATATTCGTCTGAAATGTAAGCAGGCAGTGGTGGGTGCGTTATCGCCGAGGTGTCTAGACAAATTCACTTCTTATTAGGAGGTCGAGAAAAGCAGCAGAATGCGTCTTCGTCGCATTGAACCAGAGAGATAACACAGTATTGTGTGGCTGGCCCTGTGCCCATGTAGTCGGCACACTGGAGCCTCACCGCGAGAACTTTTCCGGCGTAGGTTGCAGGTAGAAGCAGTATACAAGAGCGTTGTGCTTGCACTCTGTGAAATTTATTGCGTCATCAAATCTGATAGCTATTTTTGTAGCATAGATCAGGTGAGTAAAATGAAACCACGTCTAGCGGAAAATTACGTGAATGCTTCCATTTCAGCCACATTCTCGCTGTGACTACTAATCAGTATGAATACAGTGTCGCTGAACTTCCGGCCAGAAAGGTCACTGGGCCATGATGCTGCTTCTCCGATTGTTTTCGGTATTGAGCGACGTTCAGCTAAACATCTATTGTCCCCAATTTATGCACGTGGCGCCCCGAGCGTTCTACGATCAGTGAGGGGGACTTTTTCAATATGCAGGGTGTTTCACAGAAGACGTTACACATCTTTTTCTAAACAAGAGCGCTTTTTCCGGCTATTGATAACCCATGTGGTGCATAATGGAAGAGAAAATCAGCATAACGCGGAATGGGCGATAAAGGTTGCTGTTATAGCCCTAGACTAGTGCTAACGCGCATTACAAACTCCACAAGTTCACATGCCTGAATTGTCGACGTAAAAGCCGTATAACGATAATGACATCGCGGGACATTCTGAATAATTTTCAAAAGACCACATGAGCTGTCAAGTGATTATTTACATTCATTTGAGTGCAGGCTTTCGACAGAAAAAAAAATCGTATATAGTGCACGGAGGTGCGAGAGCACCATTTCTCCGCTTTATATGCTTTAGTTACTCTAAAAGGTGCAAAGTATCGTGTAAGGCATGGTGCGAAGCATCGGCCGCGCCGTTGGTGGCCAGTCCATAAGTGCACCTGTGTGAGTGAAGCAGCAGGCACCGGCGCTCGCCATACGTTTCCACGCTGTTGTCTATATATATATATATATATATATATATATATATATATATATATATATATATATATATATATATATAGCAGACAAGGCAAATGAAGTGAGGGGCTCGTTTGACAAACATAATAAGGAAGCCAACAGTCACCGAAATCGAAGTGTATAGGGGAATGTTTCTTTTTTTTAATATCTAGTGCCAATCAATCAGTTTTTTTAAAGAAAATTACTTATAAAGCAGCAGAAAAAACAACCATCCCACAGGCGGCATGGTTGTTTATTCTGCTGCTATATATATATATATATATATATATATATATATATATATATATATATATATATATATATATATATATATATATATATATATATATATATATATATATATATATATATATATATATATATATTTAGACTTGGCGTTTTGACAAGCAACGCCTGCTGCCGGAGTACTGCGCCAGATTTCTCAGCACGTTCAGCAACATAGGTTGTTCTGTGTACACACCGTTGCAACCCGCACAGACAATGTTACACGTTCCCAGCAGGGTTGGCAACATACCGGAAACTGCAGTGTGATCACACTATTGCGTGGCTTTTTATTTCCGCTCGTTATATTTATATTAAAAAATTGCGGAGGACGCTTCAGGCTACTTAAGTTTTGAATAGGAAGCATTTTTAATTTTATTTCATAATAATTTTTTTCTTTCTTTTTATTGCCACACGTACATACTAGCATACAGTCGTAAGGCAATCCGCACAGTAGATTCACCTTTGTTCTCTCTCTCTCTCTCGTCAATAAGCTATGGGTTGCATCCTCGCATCGATGCCTAATGGTCGATGCCTAAGAAATCTCATCTTTCTTCGATACCACGGTGACGTCACCTGCAATTTTCGGGACCACTGCTGCTGGTAAATGGCGGTGATGGATGGCAATGGTGGATGGCGATGATCCATGGTGATCGATGGCAGTAGCGATAGGCTCCACCTAAGGTTAACGGTCCTATGATATTAAAGTGTACGTGTTGAAACCGACCAGAGGGCTGGGAGAATGCTCCGAGCCGCGCAGTAATATGCCTGGTGACTTTAGCGCGCTGGCATTGAATGCAGGAGCGCGCCCAGATGTGGCAATTGCGCTGCATGCAGTGCCAGACATAGCGGTCGGCCACGAGGCGTGTATGGCGGGATGGCTGAGATTATGTTGAAGAGGCCACGGCGATGGGAAAGCGGCATGTAAGGCCTGCTTCGTGCTGTTGACATGTTGCAGTAAAAAGTCGTCGATCCAGGTATGGGGACTTGTTGCAGCTGTAGTGAGGATCCGCCCTTAAGAAGTTATCGCAGTTCCGACATCCGTAGTCTGAGGCTAGGCGAGGACGTCAGCTGTTATCTGCGAAGAGCTGCTAGCTGCCACTTGTGAAAGCGCGCCGGCGACCACGTTGTCCTCGCTGACATGTTGAATGTCGGTGTTAAACTGGGCAATTGAAAACTAAACATTTTGAACAATTTGCCTGTCTGGTTCTATTTGAAGACATAATAAACTGCACATCTCGAACCAAAAATTTTTAAAATTTTAACCCAAGGTTTTGAAGCAGACTCGGCTCCTTCATCAGGGGTGACTGAGAGGTGATGAACGGGCTACCTGTCCGGAATGGTGCGGGGTTTCGCTGAACCGGCGGGAGTTTGTCGCGCCGTTGAGAGAAGGCGTAGGTCAGACGTTTATGGTCGGTGTAGATAGAGCAGGTCCGTGCTTCGAGAATGTGGCAAAAGTGTTGAACTGCTTCGTATATCGCCAGAAGTTCTCTGTGGTAAGCTGGCGAACTCTACAGGGCGGGGGCCGTGGTTTCATTGGTGGAACTGGCTGCAGGAGGGGGTCATTTTCCGAGCTGAGAATATCTTGGAGAAAAACGCCAAGGGATGCCAGGTGTTGTCTATGCGTTGCATAAGGGCGGCGCCGACGGCGAAGTTAGAGGCGTCCGTGAAGAGCCCCAAAGGAGCGTCTAGCGTGGGATGGGAGAAAAGTGTGGCGGTGCAGAGAGCAGCTTTGCATACTTTGAAAAGTTCCGTTAAAGCCGGTGTCCACGTGACGGGTTGGTTTCCTCGTTAACCAGCCAAGGCATCATGGAGAGGTGCCTGGTAGTCGGCTGCGTGCGGCAAGAAACGCCTGTAAATGTTCAGCCTGCCGAGAAAACGGCGAAGGTATTTAACAGTGGTGGGTTGGGGGTAATTTTGCTGGTCTGAGATGTGTGGAGGCAAAGGCCGAGTTCCCTCTGACGAAACTTCTTGGCCGCGGAATTTGACAACTGAAGCGCAGAGCGTACTTTTTGGGACACTGATGAGTAGGCCATGGTCATCGAGGCGTTGGAAAAGTAAAAAGTAGACTAAGGTGCATGTGGTGTTCGTCGCCGTTACGGGAAAAGACCAATATGTCGTCAAGATAGATGAAGGAGAAGTCGAGGCCGCGGACTATTTCATCGATGAACCGTTGAAAGGTTTGTCCAGCGTTCCTCAGGCCAAAGCTCATGAAGGAAAACTCTAACAAGCCTAAAGGGTTACATAATGACTGCAGTTTTCGGGACGGCGTCTGAATTGACATCTCGCCTCGTTTTGGTTCTTTTCTGTGAGGTTTTAATTGGGAATAAATATGTTCTCCCCGATCAACCGCGGCTGACACGATTGAGGAGTGACCGGGCCGTGATCGCGTGCGCCGACCAAGGCGGGCCTTGTTCTGTGTGGGAACAAAGGAACAACACTCTGGCTGACACAGTGGCAGCAGCAATAACGCCAGCTAGGAGCAAAATACACGAATGGATCGAGGTCATCCGACTCAACAGCACGGTTACAAGAGAATGTTCGCCCACGCTAGGGCAAGCGAGAAACACCGAAGCCGGAAGGGACGAGATGCGGGAGGGGGTTCCGAACACGACACCTCGGCCTGTTAGCGAAGAGCCCGCGCCGAGCAGTCGATGCGCGTCGAGTTCCCGAGCCGAAGATCGAGCGCTATGCGCGGCGTGCACGCGCAGCAATCACGCCGTCCGTGGCGCTTGTTTCACTGCGACGCCGGCGCCCTTCCTTGTTAGTTAGAAATTCGGGAGGGCCCATCGCGGGAACCAAACCAAAGGGGACGAATACCCTCAGTTAATATGTGTATACACCTGCGGCTTGCGACAAACATTTAAGGTATTCCAATATTTATATTCAAGAAGGGCAGGAAGAGGCGAGGGAAATAGCTGGGTGTTACAGCAGGAATATGCTACAACAGGATGGTGTTGCATTATTTGAAAAAAAAATAACCCTTTCTTCTCTAATTTCGGACGTAGTGTCGGTGAGAGGTGGATCCGCGGCCCCGTGTCGTAGCATATATGCATGCAGCTGTGGGCTTCTAGTTTTCCCCCTCTGCGCCGTCAGTGAGGCTGACATGCTCACGGTGTCTACTCTTTCCTCCTTTCATTCAATTCCAAACAGAGCCGATGTGACCAGACACGAGCGGATCGACCCACACGGGCGAGCACCCTTTCGTGCGCCCCATCTGCCAGCAAGCACATCTCGGCTACGGGAGGTGGTGGGTTCGACCAACACCCTCTAAATACTTTCTTCAGGCCTCTCCAGGCCCTCCTTTCCACACGCGCTACGTCACGCCAAGTGTCCGGTCAGGCTGCTCACCAAGCGCGGCTCCGCTCCGCTCGGTTGTCTCCCTCGATGTGCTCGCGCTTGCCCGGGCAAGCACAGACACGAACGCAGTCTTGCAGTGAGCGTCTAGCTGCTGCTTGAGTCTTTCAGCCTGGCGTTGGGTGCATTTCCGTTCGCTCCTCGCACGGCTGTGTCTGTTTCGTGTGGCCGTTTCTTGTGTGGCGTGCGTACCTGTGCTAGCGCACGAATGGGAAACTGATTGCCTGCCGTGTAGCGAGTGCAACTTCGTGAAACATGGGCCGGTGCTGTGTTCCCGGGTGCCGCGGGAACTACCAGAATGGTCCCAAAGTACGTGTTTATTGCTTCCCAAGAGACGAAGTACGAAGAAAAGCCTGGTTGCGAGCCATTCCACGGAAGGATTTCACACCTACAGAGCATTCGAGGGTAAGACTCTGAAATATTGCTTAATAGGCGCTGGTAATTATCTTAGTTGTGAGCTGTCGCTCCCGGAAAGGCATGCTGTCTTTGTAGGCAATGATATCACTTCTTACACTTATGTATGAATTGTCCAGGAAGCATTTAGTTCTGTGGATGTGCATAAGGCTTGTGTAAAAGCTGTGTAAATATGTAAAAGCTGTTCACTATTCAGACTCTTTTTACTTAGTGTTTTAGGCAATGGAGAGTCATGGCGAATGGCCTTGCTTCATTTTCTCGTGCAGGTGTGTGAACTGCACTTCCACGCAGGCGACTTCATTACGACGTTGTCACACCAAGATGAACTGACAGGGAAAATAATAGAGGTGAAGCGTGACAGGCTACAGTTGAAGATTGATGCTGCGCCTTCTGTTTTTCCAAACTGCCCAAAATACTTGTCCTCAACGCCTGGACGGAGTGAATCGCCAGAGACGAAAAAAGCAAGAAGGGAAAACGCTGCTTTGCAGGAGGCTATGAGGAAGTCACTTCAGTCTAATGAGCTTGAACAGAAAAGAAACAAAGTTTCATCTTACGAGGAGTTCAAATCTAAGTTGCCTGGAATCTGCAACACGAAATTCTGGACCGTTTCTGTCGATGAGCAGTGCGTTAGGTTCCTTCTCATCGAGAATGATCCTTCACCTAATGTGAAATGCGCCTTGGTAGTTCTCCCTGATCTGTCACTTTCTGTTTTCTTGAATGGAGTGAAGCTTCTGTCGCTTCCTTCAGGCAGGATTCTGCCAGCTCAAGTATGCGACACCTCCAGCCTGTCCTTGCTGCTAGAAGAACTCGAGATAGGCTTGCATAATATACCTGAGGTGACGAAAGAGTCGAAACATACTAAAGTATTGCAGTTTGTCGGTTCACTGCTTGCAGACCTCATTGAGGACAGTGATACGACGAAAGAACAGTCTTCTTTGCTGAAATTTCTGGTTGAGCAGATAGAGCTTCTCCTCGCGAAACAGCATGTGTATAGCGCAGAGCTGCTGGTATTCGCCAGTATTTTGAATTCAATTTCTCCTCACGCATATCACTTCACAAGAGCTGCATCAAGAATCATTCTGCCCCATCCTTCCACACTGCGCCGTGTTTGCTCAAATTACAAAGCTGACCCTCTTGTGGAGCAAAATCAACCGCACTGTCTCTCCTACATCCGAGAACGAGTCAAATCAATGAAAGACCACGAGAAGACAGTGACCCTGATGATCGATGAGATCCACATAAAACCATACTTCGACTACAAAGGGGGCACAATAGTAGGATCGTCGGTTCATTCAACGGAACCAGCAACAACAGCCCATGTGTTCATGGTACAATCACTCCTTTCTGCAAACAAGGACGTCATTCACATATTACCTGTGAGCAAACTGAGCGCAGAAATTTTGCACGAGCATGCTAAGAACATAATCATTAATGTTGAGAAAATGGGGCTCAAAATTATCGCTGTGATAACGGACAACAATGCTCTGAACCGCAAGATGATGTCGTTATTTGCTACAAGTCCTCAGGTGAGCATTGTCTATCCCCATCCAGCCGATAACGCTCGCCCTCTTTTCTACGTGGTCGATCCTGTGCATCTCTTGAAGTGCATTAGGAACAATTGGATTAACCAGAAAAACCCTGGAACATGCCTCTATTTCCCTGAAATGGACTTGAGTGGAGCAATGCCCGAAGGGCCTCCTCGTATGAAAGCTGCTTCTTTCGCAGCTGTGCGGCAGCTTTATTCTTCAGAGAAGACGTCGCTTGTGAAGGCTGCTTACAGACTGAACGCAAAAGCCGTGAATCCAACCTCAATGGAGCGGCAAAATGTAAAGCTCGCTCTCGACGTCATTAATCAGTTTGTTTCAAATGCCCTCAGGACACATGGTTCCGCGTTCAAGATTCCTCAAGCTGAGTCGACTGCTCTTTTCATTGACGTTATCCTCACATGGTGGCAAATAGTCAATGTTAAGACCCCTTGCAAAGGCCAGAGGCTAAGGGACAGCATGCAAGACCCTGTAAGGTCTGTTGATGACACACAGTTAGCTTTCCTGAGCGGCGTTGTGGACTGGTTGGACGCTTGGGCAAGAATAAACATCACCAGTGGCTCGCTGACGAAAGAGACTCACAGTGCTTTGCGACTGACATGCTATTCTCTGGTAGAACTCTCGCGCTACTGCTTAGAAGAACTTCACTTCAAGTACGTACTGCTGGGCAAATTTCAGACGGATGCGCTAGAAGACCGGTTCGGCCGTTACCGCCAGCTGGCAGGATCACAGTACCACATTTCCGTGCGTCAGCTCTACGAATGTGAGAAGAAGCTTCGTCTTCAAAAACTTTTGACATTTCCACGCGAGGAAACAGAGTTTGAAGACGTAAGTGAGGATCTTGTCCCATGCAACTTTTCTGTGGCTGTCAGCGACGACGATATTACACACGCCCACTCTGACATGGATGCTATTGTCTACATTGCAGGATACGCTGCTCATGCTGCTTTAAAGAAGCTTTCATGTTCTGCTTGCTTCAGCACATTGGTGATTGAAAATCGAGAGATCGAAGCGGAAAATACTGCCATGATAGCTAACCTGTCGAGAGGAGGGCTGAAGTTTCCCCAGCCATGCACAGTTCACATGGTACTGATGACTAAACTAGTTGCAGAGAAGTTGTCTTTTGGAGCAACCGCGGAAGATTTTCTCTCCTGTAGAAATCAACGTGGTGTCGTGATTTCACAGACGATTTCCCTCCTGGACGAACACGACATTGAGACATGTGAAAATGGCCACACTGCACAAACTCTCCTGCGCTTGGTAGTACGCGTTGCAACCAACGTTGTTCTAAACAACTTTTGCAAACTAAGAAATGATGCCATACAAGACAATGCGCAGCAGAAGGCCGCAGCCCGGAAAGCAGCAACGCTTAAGAAGAAGTAAGTTTTATTCCCAAGCAATAAAAATGCTTTGCGCACACTTCATTGCTGGTGTCTCGTCGTTTTTTATTGTAAGGGTCAGATTAGCTGTACAAATACACAACAGCGCAACATTATTGTGAGTGTCATTATTGCTGTGTGTGAAAGCTTTAAGCAAAACACAATACAGAATAAAACTAACACAATGCGCAGTAGACGGTGTTTTTTTTTTCAATGTTCACGAACTTCTACTTTAACAACTAGATATACGCATGTGCGGTCTGTGCGGATGGATTTTACCGCACGGCAGACATCATGTACGTGATAGAACCTAATAATTAGATGATTAATTGAAATTAACTAATCAATTTTTTATTATAATGACCAATAATGCGAAATTGGCGGCCGTATGCTAAATTGTTTATTATAAAAAACTGTATTAGCAGCTCGAACTTTCTTGACAATAAGGTGTTCTGCAATAAAAAAAATATATAAAGCAGATAAAATGATAGCCTAAGGCGCGCACAAACTAGCGAATTTCTTTTCTGCAGCAACGACAAAAATGAAAATGAAGGAATCACTTATAAGGCAGCTACGTACGGCAGTACCCGAATAGTGCAGACGGGCGCGGCGCGCTGAAATCGCGGAGCGCGGGGCCTGCACGGTCCCTTGGCGTGACGTCACGCGGCCGGTGGAGAGGCCTTAGCATTGAGAGGGTGTTGGTTCGACTCCTGCCGCCGGCCGGTTACCCACCGGTTTCCTCAAAATGGGTACAAGCCATTCCTCGGCCTGGTGCTTGGCTCCTTAGGGTGCATGGCTTGGAAAAGGAGGCCGCGCCTTCAAATCCCAACACTGTGTGAGGCCGAGTTCAAGGCACTCCTGCGTACTCGGCACTCAGCTGGTCCACTCGAGGGAGAGGCCGCACGAGTGCGCGGAGTGCGGACAGCGCTTCAGTCTGGCCCATCACCTGGCGCTTCACCGCAGGGTGCAACACCCTGTGGACGGTTGGGCTGCACCCCACCTGTGTCCCCGCTGCGGAAAAGGGTTTACATCCAGAGGGGAGACCTCGACAGGCACCTGGTGACGCAAATCGGGGAGAGGCCCCATGCCTGCTCAAGTGACTGGGTGATGCCGTGAGACATGAGAGGGCGGTGCACCGCCGCCAGCACCAGCTGCACTTCCCGCACTGCGAGAGGGTGCTTGGACATGGCATATATGAGACGGCACGTGCGCGCATTGCACGGCTCCACTGGAGAAAAAAATTAAAACTGAAAAAAATTAAAACAAACAAGGTGAAGCCAAGGCAGTCATTGTTTTTTTTTCGTGCAATTTTAACATCTGTGAAGAATTGCACAAACCAGAATGTGTTTTTATGGCAGAAAGACACCACACGAAGAAACGAACTTGACAGTAGAGAGCGCTAACTAACAACTCAGTTTTTATTGACAGATCGCTTCCTTTTATGCAGCAGCTGCTCGTATCAACAAAGTGAAAGAAAAGAATTCACTCCAGTCCTCCTCAAGGGATGACGGGATCTCAGTTGATCTGATATGTCCGTGTGTGAATTGTTTTCTTTCACTTTGCTGATGCGAGTAGCTGCTGTATAAAAACAAGAGATCTGTCAATAGAACCCGAGTTGTTAGAGCTCTGTCCTGTCAAGTTCGTTTCTTCCTGTGCTGTCTATCTGCACTCAAAACAAATTCGACTCAAGCACCAACTAGCCTGCAAACATGTTCTCGCAAGTTATAACTAGCCCCACAGCAAGCCTAACTCGTCCTATGCAATTGTTGGGGAACAATTAAGAATAATTTGCACCCCACAGCAAGCCTAACTCGTCCTATGCAATTGTTGGGGAACAATTCAGAATAATTTGCAGAACGCTGAGGACCTACGACTAAAGCAAGCGGTTTTGCGATCTCTCGATCGACAGGGTCGATATGCATGCGAGGGCAAAATAATAGTTTTCTTTGAACGCTTTAATCGGGCAATTTCAGCAAAAACTAAACAAAAAATTTTCCGTGACGAATTCATATGTTCATATACGGATGCACTAAAGCAGGCAAAAAAATGCTCTGGCCTGAGGTGCAGTGATGACCAGAGGAACATTGCGTGTGACGTACGCTAGGTGGAGACTTCATTACTCACCGATACTTCACAGAAATTACACCATGATTTTGCGGAATGCTGTTACCATTGTTGTCGCAGCCAGCAAAAAAAGAAACGAAAAACAGATGGAGGGCGCTTGAGGCTTGCCTTTAAGAGTGGAACGCGATAGCGTTATCGCACCCCGTTTGCACCGCCAACTCATTTGCTCGGCATGCTCGAGTCACACAATGACGCACCATGAAGGCGGTCGCAGGGCCTACGCCCCCATGGTCTTCTATTTCGCTTGGGAGCACCATGCAGACGCATGACTCCTCGCCAGCAGCTATGAAGCTCAGGGAGAGCAAATGTAATTGTCTGCTTTTTAAATATACCTTTTACCTCTTTAATAATCCTCTAGTGGTGTGGTCTAGGTACTCACCCACTGTAAGACTGCTACAGAACATTTACTTTTAACTACTTATCATCCAAACCCAGATGCGCAAAAAGAAAAAGATTGGTTATCAGGAAATGAAAGGTGTGGTAACTGCATAACTTGGTGGACACCTAAACTGTGCTGTGAGGGAAGGGAGGGAGATGGTAGCAAATAAAGAAAAAAGAAGCCCTAGTCGAGACCACCGGGGGATCTTGAACACCCCTGACATCGCAGAGCACAAGGGCACCGTTTGCATTTCGCCACCATCGAGACGCGGCCGTGTTGAACCGACCCTGTACTGTGGTGCAGTAGCCGAGCGCCCTACCTACTGAGCCACTGCGGCGGGTGCTCAAAAAGGCATCCGTGTGCTGTGTGAAGTCGGTTCTCTTTTCGACCACCAGGAGGTATTATTTCAGAGCCCCCCATTACAGCACCTCTTTCTTCTTTTACTTCCTGCGTGCGGTTGAGAAGTATGGACACTTACAGCAACTTAAATTTCTTCAAATCAAATTTTCATTTTCAGAAGCGCAGATGACGTCCTAGACACATTTCGAAGTGTTTCATGGCGTCTTATAGCTGTGCGTCAACGAAGGTTTGCGTGATGCTCAAGGCATGGGTGTAGGCCTGAGGTGGTCACCTCAGTGGAGGAAAAAGTTTCGCAACAAAGGTAGCAGGAAACGCGTGCCTGGGGTGATCACGTGATGCAGGACCGACCTGCCTCGGTTTCGGGGCACCTTAACATACACAGCTCTAGCGGCAGAAAAGCCAGCCCTGAGTGAATCAATGACCGCAAACTGCTGCTTAATTCTTTTCCCGATGGCGTCGACCTCGTAGCTGCTGTTTCCGTGCTTCTCCAGCTATTGTAATTTTCCATCTTCCTTATCAGTTTAACGCTCCCAAATACTCGGCACTGAGCGCTGCCGCCGTATCCATGAGAAGGAACCAGTTCAATTAAGACAGAAAAAGAGGCCTATGCCAACGGCCGCCTTATTTATCTGCACACGAAGGCGAGAAGGCGGACTAACACATCGCTAAGGCTAAAGAAAAAAAACGGCGGGGGCTCGCCATGCATCAAGCAATGAAAGCAGCGATAGATATGAGCAGCGCGGGAAATATAGGCGGATGAACTGGGCGACCCGTAAAGCACTAGAAGCGGCGGGGAACGTGTTCAGCGCTGTTTAGCAGGAAGAGAAACTGTTCAGGGCGGCGGCTCCTAAAGCTGCGGAAGCAGCCAGGGTGGGCATATATGCGCGCTGCCCACGTCGAAGACTACAAGAAAATTAAGGCAGCGGTTTGTCCAGAATCCGACACAGAATCGACACCAGAGTCTGGCTAGCGCCATCTATAGGGCATCCTAGAATGTGTTACGCCATTTCCTGCAAAGCATTTCATCTTGACGACGAGACGTACTACGAATTTTTTAACCACTACCTCGCCTGTACAGGTCCCATACACTCCAAGTTATAATGTTCCTGCCACTACGCAGCAAACATAGCCATGTTCTATGATGGAGCCGTCTGCAGCCATCTGGACACTACAGTTCCTGGCATATACCTGTAAGGGAAAGCGTAACAAATTGCAAACTGCTACCCGAAGGGCATACGACGAGTTATAAGTGTTAGCTGGTACACGAAATGATTAACGCATTACATACACAACGGCGACTGTGTTTCCATATTGCAACAATTTGAAGAATGCTTTATGGTTTGCCAAATCTGCAGGCACGAACTTGGAGTATTTTGTCGCACAGCACGCTTACGGGCATGCCCCGCTCCGAGGGCCGGCATTCATACTATGTCCTTCCCGCCTCACGTTTTTATTCTGACTGAAAACCAGCTTTCTCACAATATTTCATCGTTAGCAATGCAAAATCTTTTTCGTCAGGGTAAGTGGCGATCGGCATTTGTGATAACTTTGAAGTTTTTTAACAGGAGACCACACAGCAGATCTAGTATGCTGGAAATGCAGTGAGGTATGAATCTCAAAATGTTTCGGGTGAGCCCCAAAAACTTCATTATCGATAGTACTGGAACAGCCTATGAAATGGTTTTTTAAGGTGGCTGTTCAACGCCCGCATTGTGTAGATTACAGGGTGTTCAGTGTTTAAAGGCGAGGTATGCTATTTGCAAAGTAATTTTCTCCCATTCCTTTCTGCATGGCTCATGGCGACGTCTACTGTCGGTTCTTCATGCTAACTTTGCCTTTAAACTTTGAATGGGCCCCGTAACGTCAAGGGCTGTCATTGGCTTGTCATAGCACATCGCACCCTGTAACTGCTGGCATAAAAGAGCAACATATCTCACTCTTCTGCCTCCTCCGGGAACTTCTGTTTTCAAGGCGCAGAAAGTAGTCTTTTATGGGCGCGTTTATTTGGCCATCGTGAGCACCACGGCAAAAACTAGTACTGCAATCACCATTTAAAACCTGTCTGCTCGTAACGCATGTGCCGGTCTGGCGGCGCCACTATCGAATCCAGTTGGGCTCAAAACCCAACTTGACGGCCATTCACGAAAGAACAAGCAATAGCAATGACGAAAAATAATGACCGAAAACATCTAATGAGATTGCACATAAGGACACAATGAGTTTTAATACTTGAGATCATGTACGAAGCACGATTATCCCCTTACTCATTTTTTTCGCATCACAACACCACGAGAATCACAACCTCAAAAATGTGGTTAATGGAGTTTGTGGAACCACGCTTTTCAAACAACTTCAACTTCAAATATTCATTTCCAAAGAAAACAAGACGCGAACATCAAAGAGTCAATGTATGAACAACACAAGCAAGTGTCAATTTGCTAACAGAACGTCATTACATCGAATGATATTACATCGGAAACCATAAGACAGTAAAGTTGCGAACAAGAACAGCATCACTCATTTTCCAACCATGACCACCCTGTACATGGTCGTTGACTTTTTCTGCACTTCTTACTTCCTTCCTCATTAAATTTGTATTTCGTGTTTTCATGCAAAAATAAATTCAGCTCTGCATCAAACGGGCGCTTTTTGTTTCTCCTCCACAGGTACAGGTGATGGCAGCATGGAAGGAAACATGTTACTGGCATTTAACCAATGGTAACTTCATTATAGTCTAAGTAACAACCACGTCGTTTTCTAAATAATACTTTTTCTCTGGAGAAATAATACCCGGATGACATTTCTTACCTAAATATATAATTCACAGTAAAATTCGCTATTTGTCAGCAAACTGGCTGTTCACTTTCATATCGGAGCCACACCGCCGTGCTTCATCATGCACCTTAGGCGCTCCAAGTTTCTTTGTTCCTATGGCAGAATGTTACAGGCGTTAGCCTCCTGTTCATCACATATTTTTCATTCAGAAACTTCTCTTCGCCCTATTCCCAGGGTGCTCCATTCACCATGCACATCATAGAAGAGTCGGTTTGTTGACAAAAATTCTCCCTGCTTCAACAACTAGATGACGCCACTAGGGTGAGCTCATCGTTTAGTTGAATACTAATGTTAGCACATAAATAACACAGTTAATAATACTGCGTTGCAGTTATCCTTGACAGACGTGCGCATGAGCTTCGTACAGTGCCTAGAGGACACTGCGGAGCAGTGCCGCACTAAGCGCCGCCATGGCAGGTATGACGACACTGGGGAAGTGAATGTGCTGACCGCACTACCTGCTCCAAGTTTCCGCCGCGTTTTGTGTACTACCGCCAGCTGTGCTCTTGGGTTGCATCATGTGCTGTGCTTTCAAGTGTTGCAAGTGGCCTTTTCTGGTTTTATGCGCATTAAAGGCTTATAGCAATAGTGTTCCCGCCGCTCTGAAGGGTTTAATTCAGGTGAGTTTTATTTTCTTGTGGAAATTCACACTTTGGCATCAGTGCAACGCAGCATTCCAATGAGTGGTGCATACAATGGTTGTTAAGGGACAATTATGGTGTATGAAAACCTTTTATCTCTTGAAGGCCTCTTAGCTGCATAGACTCGCCTAACTATAGTAACTGGCATGCGTTTCTATTGCGTTTTTTGCATACGTTGGCGAGGTGCTTAGTGTAGGTGCTTGTTGATTATTTCTTCACGAATTCGCAGTTGTCGCTTTGGCTATAATATAGGGTAAAGTAAATCGGCAACAGCTAATTTGCACTACGACGAGGTGCGCGCACGCTGCAGAACATAGTCGAACACTAAAGTTTATGGGACATGGAGATCGTAAAAAAAAAGCGTGGACATGGAGATCGTAAAAAAAAAAACACGATTGTTTGGCACTCGACTTAAGCATGCAGCCACGAATTGGAATGTATTTGCACTTCCCTGCGCTACCTCAACGCCTGGCCGCACTTCCTGCATTCGAGGATATCCAGCTTTTTTGTGATTTTGATGTTCGGAAAAATTTTGTGGTCTACGGTACGTCCTGTAGGCAACAAAGCTTACGGGATGCGAGTTCTCGGATTAAAAAAAAAGTAGCACCGCCTCTCAACCCAGTTGCATGGTAATATTATGAATGGAAGTACACGCCCTGTCATACATTCCTACATCTGAGGTGATATGTTTGTGTGGCAATGCGTATATAATCCCCCCACCACCCTCGTATTCTGTTACCTCCTGATTCAGACAGTATACGTACCGTCCTGTTTCAGAACATCCCAAACGTCAAAGGAACTTGAGCGCGGCGAGAAGCCGCACAAGTGCCGAAAGTTTGGTTAGACGCCTGCATTAGAAAGTAGCTCTAGCACTATCAAAATTCTAAATGCATGTGGCAGGAGTTTTAACTTGTGCGTAATTGGAAAATGTAGCTTTAAATGCACGCACCTAAGACTGACGTTGAATTTGGCACAGGATATTGACTTGACTGTCCGGACTGCTTCAATCCACTTCTCGGTCGTGCAGCTTACCCGAAAACTTGGATCGATCAAAAAATTTGAGCCTCCCGAGTCACGGGGCCAAATCTAGGGTAATCTAGTTTTCTCTTCATAGACATACAGCATTAAGATGGCTTTCATATTGCACTAGAATTGCAGAGGACACAATTGTAAAGACATAAAAGACAGTTTAAACACAATTTCTGTTGTTCCTTTATTGTTTCAAGTTATCTATACAAAAGTCAGTAGCCGTTCTGTTCTAGTTCAGAAGAGAGGACTGCACACTCGTCCCACCCTTTTTCTGAACGAAGTCACACTACCAGTAAATGATGGGCACAAATTTTTGAAATTCTCACGAAAACACTCGGGCTTAGATAGGACGTATTTTTATCACTCTGCAGTACGCCCTACCATAGATTATGGATGTATAGTGTCTGGATGCATAGTTCAGCGAGACCATCGTACCTTAAACGACTGGATACAGTACGTAACTTAGGTTTGCGTCTTTCCACTGGCGCATATAGGACATCACCCCATAAATAGCCCTTATGTAGAAACTTACGAACCATCACTTGCAGAGGGAAGAACGATGTTCATACAATCACGTGTTCATACAACCGAAACATCCGTCCATACCTAACACATCTATGACCAAATAGTCACTAAGTGCCTATCTAGAATGCTGTTTAACAACAAACCGTAAAGCACCAGGCCGATACTTTTTCAGTTTGAAGAGATGTGCTAAAACATCGGTGTACTAGACACATTACCTGCAATTGTTAAGACGAGATCCGGTACCTCTATGGTACACTTTTCCAGCAATCTGTGATTTCACTCTTACACAATTCTGTAAAAAACAAACTCCACAACAGCATATCACAAGAATTTCTTACACTCAAGCAAAAGTACAGCTTCACAGATTCCGCAACAGACGGTTCAAAAACAGATGCTTACGTTTGAAGTGCAGCGCTGCAAGAGAATTGGAATAAAATAGTAAGACTTCCACAGTGCACACCAATCATGTTCACCGCCGAATGTTACGCCACCTGTGTAGCCGTAGAAAAAGTAGGAAATGAGAACCTCGCAAACAGTGTTACTTACACAGGCTCGCTAAGTGTGCTTAAAGCCCTTAACTCTAGAAAAATCACTCCGCTGCTCGGCGATGTCATACACAACATAATAACCGCCATAACTCAAGGACAGAACATAAAGCCGTGCTGGGTACCAAGTCATGTGGCCATAAAAGGCAATGAAAGAGCAGATTTCTACGCTGTTCAAGCTTGTGGCAAGCAAATTAAAAATGTAAACATGCCCTATAAAGATAGGTTGAACTTAGTACACTGTAAAGCAAGGAAAAAATGGCAGTCCGCCTGGAACAACGAAACAAATAACATTATCTCATCAGCCTTACTACACCCACTGCAGGGCAAAAGCCTCTCCCATGTCTCTCCAATTAACCCTGTCCTTTGCCAGCTGCATCCACCCTTTGCCTGCAAACTTCTTGATCTCATCAGAACACCTAACCTTCTGCCGGCCCCTGCTACGCTTACTTTCGCTTGGAATCCACGCCGTTACTCTTAAGGACCAGCGGTTATCTTGCCTTTGCATTACATTAGTTATTTCAGTGGTAGAAATAAATAACCACACTAAATAAAACCAGATTTAGGTCAATGGAAGTCGTGTGCACCAGAAACGTTTCAAGGAAACAATTATCTGCTGTCTCCATATAGGCCACACAAAAATTACAACTTCTTGCAAACAAAACAAGACAAACCTGTTTGCAAAGAATGCGGAGATGAACTTACGGTTAACCATCTCTTATTCTCTCACGTGAAACTGGAAAAACTAAGAAGTACTTTGTTGAATTTTGTGACAAATATATTCCTTTTTATCCTACACTGCTTTTGGAATAATGGAAACGTACACGTCTTGCATTTTTAGCTTTTGAAGAGAAGCAGGATTTCTAAAAAAACTGAATTTTGTACCCTCTGGTCTGTTTGAATTTTAATAGACCTCAGCCAAGGGTAATTTTCACATTTCTATAAAATTCAGCAAACAATTTTTCCGATACCTTGTGGCTGGCATATGATAGCCTTAGTTGCTTATGGGCCTTAAAACAACAACCGCAATTTAATTTCATGCTCGAAATTGGAAAAGCAAAGGAAAAAGTGATTTTTTTTTCCATTTTTTAATCATTGCATCCTTTTTCACCCAGCACTGCTCTTAGGTGTTAATGCAATTGTAGATATGTCTTGTGTCTTGGTTTTCTTTAAAAAATGTAAATCGTGACCCAGTGACCCAGGAATGCCCAGCGAAACGGAGCGGCGAAAGACTGACTTTGCAATTCAACTGCGCAAGTTCCACTCGGCCAGGTGTAGCTATCGTGTCATTCTGGCCTTAACCAGAGCTAAACCGCCACCATTTTTTTTTGTGGCGCTGTCGGAGCTCTGCCTGTCTATGAGGCTGTTTCATCTAGTGAAAATCAACATTTCTTTCTTGGCGCCACCGAAGCATTCTTTGGGATATGTAAAAATATACATTGGCTTTAGACTTTGGAGCGGAAGGGCAGTGAAGGTGCCGATGAAATTCTGTGCATGTAGTTCTCAGCTTTCGTCCTAGGCATTCTGTCGTCACCCTTAGCGCGGGCGGATGAAGGACCTCAATTGATTGTGGCTTTAGTTTTCCGTCATGCTGAGTACGGAGGTTGTACAATGTACGAGGCACACACTGCCATACAAACAACTTTGATCATTCAGGCAGGGAGAAAGCATCCGTCATTTACCTTGATAAGTCCATACGTGAGCATAGGCTATCCTGTAAACCCTAACGTGAAGAAAGGAATACAGACTGCAGCAAAACTGAAAACATGATCAATCCACGTTTTCTTTTTCGTGTTTAAGGGCCATCAATAATGTGTCGTCTCTACTGCTGTGGGTTATACGAAGAAAAAGCTGTACGAAGAGCTCATACAGTTGAAGTTGAGTCAGGTCATGGCAGTCAGATCCATGTTATGCTGATCAAAGAGCATGTGCTTTTCTTTATTTGTTCACTTTTTATTGATACTGTTAGTTACAGGGACGGTACAGGGTTGGTTGAAAACGCAAGCGCAATATATACAGCAGGAAGTGCTCATAACCACAACCATAAACAGTAGTAAAAACTAGAATAAATAGCTCAAATGCCGAACTTGTTGCAACTGAGTTGCGTTGTGAAATGTCTTTAGCAAGAGCACAGTGTGAACGCAATGATCACCGAATGCAAAACAACAGCGGGCAATCCGATGAAAACAATGCGATAACAGCATCGTGAGGCACGCTTTCTAAACAAGTGCGAAATAACAGTACAGTGAACATTGAAAATGGTGGAAAATGAATTTTCCTGCCAATCCCCGCCCGTCCTATTTTTGGCGCATGCAGGACTACACCTTTTAATAAAACAATGAAAACAGTATCAAGCACCACTTCTTAATGGGAACAAACCAACAACAGGACAAGGGCGAACACACTATAAGACGAGTTTACGAACAAGAAAAACAGTATATATGAAGCCGCCTATAGTCAGCGGAAACAAAGGCGCCTTCACTGCGCTCACGACGGTGCATTGGCATGAGCGCACTGAATTCAAATGCATCACGAGAAAGAGTTCAAGCAGTCAGGATTGACTGAGAACTAATATACTAAAGAGGAATTTGTGCCAGTTTTTAATTTTATTCTTCCTCATGTTCCACTTTGGCTCAACACAGGTAAACTGCATCTCAGGCAAAGGGATTTTCTTTTCCTGTTCAGGTCTTTCTGTATGTGAATTTTTCTGTGCAGCCCGTATAGTCTTTCTCTATATGAATATATGAAGGGTTGCACCATGTTTTTGTTCTCTTTTTATAAAAATCGCCAGCTTAACATATTCGCTGGCACGAAACTATTTTTCGCCCTCGTGCGTATCTATGCTCTATCAAATCTTTTCAATGCTGCTGGGTTTTTGTCCTGTGTCTTGGGCGTCCAATCAAGTTTTGTTCTTAATATCCTGATTTCACCAGCAGTTGCGCTACGCCACCGCCGTCACGATGCAGTCTGGGAGTTGTGGTACTCCGGACGGCAGTGGCGTCGGCGTGGGGAGCAGTCTTATTTGCGTCGCCACACAGCGTTTCTTAGCGTGAGTGCTGGACCGATGTAAGGTTGGGGGCGAACAAGTGTGCGAAATTTTATGGTCGTATTCAGGAATCCACAATGTGCATGCTTGATGCGCATGCATTGTCATTTCTGATAATTTGAGCTGTCATAGTAGTGATAGTGCTTTCTCTATTTCATGGAATGAGAATGCATGGCTAAAAACCGTAGAAATGTGTTGCCCATCGGTCTTTGTGGATATGTGACATTGCCATTTCAGCAACATGTCATTTATGCCAGAATATCACTCCCGTTTTACTGAAAATAAAAAAAAGGACACTTATCTAGTGTTTACCCATAAGTCAACGTGTTCACACTCGTGTTGAGAAAATAGTGAGTGAGTCGCATGGCAGGCGCCCTGGTAGCAAATATTATATTACCTTAAATCAAAAAGAAATTAGAGTTGAAAATGTGCTCGAAAATGAACTCATTTGTCACAGTAATAAAAACCACTGGAACTTTATTTGGCGCATTCAAAGCCTCCCCTATTGGCTCCTTTTTTTTAATTTTAAACGGAACACAACCAACCCGGCGAACACATTGTGAATATATTTATATGTTGACACGAAGCAAAATAACTACTGCATGGACAGTTTTAAATGAGGACTATGATGGAAAAATAGACACCAAACGTACTGTTACACAGCTCTAGTGAAAGACGAGGTGGATGCAATGAATATTAAAACGGCGAAATAAGACGGTAAGAAATCTACACATGCTCTTAATGGCGTGCATCGTTTATGCGTAGAACTGTTCTTTCTGCAAAATGAGCCAAAGTAACGGTCAATCGCGTTTTCATCGTCACCTGCAGGACTTTTAACGACAGGGTCCGAGTAACAAGCGCAACATTGCCGAAGCGGTCAGTCGATCCACTCCCTGCTGCAACTGAATACCCTCTCAGCGCTGTGTCTGCTGTGATTAGCATTGAATCCATAAACTTCGTAGTGACGCCTCTGTTGCATTCTGCTCAACGCAGTAAATGACACTGCGGAAAACTACTGCGACCGGGTATAATGCCAATGAAGATGCCAATAAAGTGGGCTTCCGTGCAGACAGCGCCACGGAGGACTGCAACCAAGATGACTCTTGGCTTCTTCCCGTAAACAGGCACATGCGCAGTAGCCTTTGTGAAATCGGTCTATTCTTCGCTAACTACTGCTTAGGATGACTGCCTTGGCTTTCCTTTTCTTGTTTGTTTTACACTACTTTCACGTCAGCTCTACGACTGGCATACTCTCTTCCTCGCTTTTACACGGCTTCAACTGCACTGAGTCCCTCACTCATCGCTGTACTGTGGTTGGTCATTCCCAGGAAAGCCGTTGCATGCGCGCACTTGTCTTCTCACATGGGCCACGTCCCAGCACACTCTCCCGCAGTGCGGGCAGTGCAGCTGGTACTGGCAGCCGTGCACCACCCTCTCATGTCTCACTTCACCACCGAGTCGCGTGAACCTCTTGCCGCACTGTGAGCAGGCGTGGGGCCTCTCCTCCGTGTGAGTCACAAGGTGCCTGTTGAGGTCTCCCCTCTGAGTGAACCCCTTTCCGCAGCGGGGACACAGGTGGCCTCTCCCCAAAGTGCATCAGCTGGTGGCGGGTGAGACTTGCTTGCTGAGTGAAGCACTTTTGGCAGACGTGACACATGAAGGGATGCTCGCCCGTGTGGGTCCTCTCGTGTGTGACGGCATTAGCTCTGGATGGAAGCGAACGAAACAAGGAGGGAAGAGCATGTCAGCCTTATTATTTCACGACGCAGAGGTGATAAACTAAGAAGCCCAATGCATGCTACCACACGTGGCCGCGGATCCACCTCCTAGTGTCACTAGTTCGTCCAGGAGGAGAGCCGAAAGAAAAAGTGTATTTTTTCAATGATTCAACTGCATCATGTTGAAACACTTTCCCCTTGTAGCATCGAGCTATTGCCCCCACCTCTTCCTGCCCTTCTTGAATATGGATATTGGAACAGCATTGTTTTTGTCGCAGGTGTATCTACATATTAACAAAAAAAAAACAAGTTGTCTTACTTTTCATTGCTCGAAAAGGGGCAGTGGGTGCAGCGGTACCTTCCCTCTGGCCTCTGCGGGTGCTTGCGCCGCCTGTGCTTCTCCAAGCCGTCTTGCGCAGAAAACAGCTCGCCGCATGCGTCGCAGGAGAAAACCGGTTTCGGTTTTGCTTCGTGATTTCCATTTCCTGAGGGTATAAAAACGGACAATTTGTGGAGAGCTCGGGAACGAATTAGCAGAAGGTTCAGAATTAATCTTCAGTCATCACAAATTCACATCTATACACACGTGTTCAGAAGAGTTACTACCGCTTTGTTATCGTCACCTTGTGCAGTTGCTTGTGCAAAGTACCACGGGCGCAGCTCTGTACTGGCAAGGACAACTGCATGCACGCTGGGCGTTCTTCCGAAGGTGACAAAAGAGCGGGGGAAATAGACGTTTATGTCAGTGTCGGCGCCAAGAGGGAGGCAAGGGTTTACGGCCACCATCCAAAAGACCTGGCAGACCTAACCAAATGTTTTCCCAGCATTTCCTTGAGACGCTGACGAGGAGAAAGCTTTCCAATACTGAGGGCGTGGCTAAGTGCTCTCGCTGGCAGGCGAGTATTCGAAGCTCTCAAAAGTTCATTTTGTTATTTTGCTTCTCTCGTTTATTTTGTCTTCACGAGGAGTAATAGCACAAACGCATCATGTATGCTTTAAATTTGACCCTCCCTCCAATCTCCCATTATTTTTCCTTCTTTAAGCTGCCCAACCACGAATATTCTGGTGCCATTCGTGGTCCATATATAGAGGGCGTATCACTGCCAGCAATGCTTTCAAACCAGCTTTTTGAGTTAGAAAGGCACTTTTTCAGCATGGCATTGTCAGCGGTGTAGTGTATGAGAATACATCTAAAGGCCAACCGACATGGAGCGAACTATGGCAGGGCGAAGCTCCTGCGGCCAGGACTAGCGCGATGCAAAACCGGCGTGCCGTCACCATGCTGCGCCACATGCGGCGAAACATATGTGGAGATAGCTCAGGAGATGCCATGGGAAACTCAGGAGAGGCTCTCGCTGTCCGCCAAAAAAAGAGTGCAAAAAATCATGCGCTTTCGCAAGTACTACTGGGAGCCACTTAACCCAGCCTGATTCAAGAGCTGGAATGGCAATAATTGACAAATCAGCAGTTGTACTGTCATTTTTTTTTCATTCCTCGCGTGACCTAAACACAGCCATCGTTGGGCTGATTAAACCGAAACAGCATCAAGAAGAAATTCAATTATAAACTATGTGGCAGCCTTAGGCGATTAACACGGCGTTGTCTATGCATATCAACCTCTAACACATGATTTGAAGGAAGAAAGCACGCAAGCAAAAATTTGGTGTTTATACTCCTTTAATATGTGCTAAATACAAAGCTGGTGAACTAAACAGATTAGTTAACTGTTTAATTGTTACTGTTAAGCTTCTGATTTATTGAGAGCCGTGTAGCCCAACATAGGTGATATCCATAATAGTCCTTAGATTTTCGAAAATCTCTTGTCAACGTTAATCAGCTCACCCAACCCATTTGCGGTTGTTCATCGTTGGCGTGAAATGACGAGACCCTCACCTTCCGCGGGCGGCCGCAACCTGAGCGAACGCTGTGCCGTACCAAACGAGGAGCTCCTCTCCGGCGCCCACGGCCTTGGGCGTCCAGTAGTATACGTTGCCGGAACGCCTGATGGCCACCAGGCACTCCTCCCGCGGACTGGCCGCGCAGTTCACGTAGCGCATCCAGTTGGATCTGTCCCCCAGGATTATCTCACCGTCTTTGCAGATCACCTTGGTGTTCTGTCCTCAGCTTCAGCCTAGGGACACCGTGAAACAATCTCAGTGAAGCTTTTTTTCTTTTCGCCTCTCCATCACAAGCCTGCTGAAAGCTACGATGAAGTAAAGGGGTCGTATATTTACTACATTTTATTTCGGCAATTTCTTTTAGTCCTTTGTCATGGCTTCCCACTGACCGGTGGACGACCCCAAAGACAGAGAACCAAAAGAAATCAGAACGAAACAAAGATCACGAAATGTGGCTCGAGTCGCTTGTATCCTCCAGCCGATGATGGTATTACCTGCTTTGCAGGGGGGTTCCTTTCTGAAAGGTCATGCTCCTGAGCACCACGTTCCATTTCTCGAGTGGCAAGAAATTGACCAGTCTTGCGAACATATTTCTATGAAGTACGCATTGAGAGTCATTGTGCGCCAACAAAAGCTATGAATAATGCTGAAAGATTGAAGAATCCCAGGAACTTTCCGAAAGAATGTATTAAGGGTGGTTTTGGTCAATCTTAGCCTAACGTCAAAGCAAAGGAGACAGCAACAATGTCTACACTGATGACTTGTGAAGCTGAATTCAACCAAGGCATGGCACATACCACGCCTTTAAACACAACTGTTTGCTGTGCTTTTTTAGTAAGCCAGATATTTCGCTAAGACAAAGACTTTAAACCTACTACCTTCCGTAATTGAAAGATCTTGCCAAGAGAGCTTCGGGTCGAGCATTTCGATCATACATCTGGCGATATGTAGGTTTATCCTGGAAGGTATAAAGAGTTAGCCTACTCACTGAAAAGTTCCTTCACTTCATATGTGATGGCAGTATAGCCATTGAGTAAAAATATATTCTTTCATAACCATCAAACAGCTGTCACAAGGTGCAAAGACAAGTTCTCTAACCACTGCCTCAATAGTTCTAAAGAAGACCTGTGTCTGAAGCGCCTGCCAGTTGTAGCCGTTGCCCTCTCCATTGTTCTCCACCTTGACGCCCTCATGTGGACCAAAGTAGACCTTCCTGGGCAGTGGTTTCAGCGTGAACACGCCGTGCTGGGCCCCTTTAATGGTAGAGCGGCTGATGGACAGGGCCCACGGGGAGGGTTTTGTTGGCATGAAGCGGGTCACAACCTCCACCTGCGAAAAACGCGCCAGTTTGAGGCTTCCTGCAATGCCACTGGCTAACGTTTTTTATGCACTGGAAATGCACAGATTACACTTTTCATATTCTCTGGAGCTGAAGTTCCAGACTCGACAATTCTCTTCATTTGCGTTCGCTTGAATGTGGTAGTCTTTGAAACGGGCTGAAAGAATGAAAAGGCGTGCATGTGGTGTATACCAGTGAGGTCAAAAGGAAAGGTGCAGTTAACAGTCTCGCTCAAGCTTGGTGGGAAAGGAACCGCGCCAGTCAGGGCAAAAATGAAACAGGCAGTAAAAGGAGGGAGAGGGAATTTCCATAGTCGAGAGGTCCATTAAGGTGAAGGCGCGCATTTAAGCACCACTGTCTCCGCCGGGCAAGTTCGCTGTGGTAGTGTTCATCGGCTCCCTTTACGCCGGCCGCAAACAGGTAGACGTGAACGCGGTTTGAAGACAGCGTTTTATGATTGCCTTCAAAAGTTTACGTGCTTGGCACTCACCTCCAACTCCTTGACGTGGGTCAATGGTGCGTGTTCGGGGCAGTCACCAGGGTAGTCGATTCCGCAGTGATCGCAAACTTCAGAGTATCCAGGTCGTGGTTTCAGAAAATGATGCGAGGATGCTGACATTTTGTATGCAATGCTCGCTGACTGAAGGGCGCTCAAACTGTGCCTGAAATATGCACGCCTGGGTGACCATGACTCATTATTCCATGATAAAAATGAAACCTTCAAGGATGCCTGCTCTGCGCTAGACCATTGTAAGAAGTTGTCCAAATGGCCGGTCTTTAGTGTGGAGCATGTAAGTAGCAAAGAGTGCCAGAGATTCTAGACAATCTGCACTGCATTTCCTATGTTCATCACTTACTAGTTCTGCTTAAAGACCCATTTACAACGAAGTCCGCATTTCCCGTCATCGTTTTGCAAGCCAGGAACCGGTTTTCAAAGACTCGCACAGGTATTCCTCGTCTGAGTTTTCCTTGCATTCCATGTACTTGATCTCTTTTCGCTGCCGTCTCAGGCAGCAGTACCTGCTGGAAGACGTCTCGGGCGAGGCTGCATTTGATCACAAGATAGGTGCTCTAAGCATGGCTCGTGGCATAGAATCGAATAGAGCAGCTTTAACGGAACATTACGATTCCGAGCTAAAGAAACAAACAATTAAGCTGCAGCATAATCAAGTGTCTTCTATAACATTCTATGAAAGAAAACAAAACAGCAATCCTCATCATCGTAAAACATCGCACCGTTTGTTATCCCTAGCTATTAATGTCTGAGAACTTAAGCCCATTCAATTGCCCAAAGCTCTGCCGATTCTTAGCTGGATTAGCAAGCCATCTTTATTACTTTTGCTTTATTAGCATATGTCTGCTAACGGACTCTGTTCCAGCGAAACTCTGCAGAAGATTAGCTGAAAACTGTGGTATTGCTTCTGTCAGAAACAAGCACTCTCATGTAAAGCCCCTCATGTGAAAAATCCTCACCCAAGGGCCATTGGAGTATCTGTAATAAATAAATAAATAAATAAAATAAATAAATGAACGTCAAATCATGCCTTTCCAGCTGGAAATGCCCAGTTACAACTAGAACTACAAACCGTGTCCAGCTGGAACATTTCTTGCTCTCAGTCTCCAGCTGTAAAATTTTCAGCCCCAGTAGCTACAGCTCGAGTCTCGTCCACGTACGGCGAGAAAATGTCACCCCAGCTGGAAATTCGGCTAGAAAATTTCTTTCCCAGCGTGAATACCCCTGAGGAAAGTTTGCTTAGTCTTCATTTTCTTTTCGGACTGCCTTACTGTGCACATGTCATTATAGGCTCACTTTTAGCAAAGAGCGCAGGCATACATGGTCATGCACCTCAACACTTAATACACCTTTAGTTCCAAAAGAACCCTCAATAATTCATCGTGTATGCTCCCTGGTTAGACCTAGCTTTTAATGTACTGCCGCCCAGCTCTTTATGGCAATGGGTCCGTCACATGCTTTCTGTTCTCACTGAATACCCCTCTCTTGATATCGCTTTCACGAACATGCGAGATGCACAGGGAATAACTAAATAACGGGGCTTCCCCCAGGAACCTCTGCACTCACAGGAGGGCTGGCCGGATGACCCCTGGTCTTCGGCGTCCTCCGCGTAGCTGACTTCCTTGACGGCACGCTTTGGGTAGCGTCTGTCATCAGCTTCAACTGCACCGAGTCAAATAATGTGGGATACGTTAGGTCCCACACGGCATGCGTGTATACGTGTTCTTCGCAAAGGCTGGGAATGAATCGCGCTTTATTTATTTTTTTGTTCGTGTAAAGCAAAGTTACTCCAAAAGCATTCCTTATGACTTCTTCAGTTGAGCGTTGAGAAAAGCTGCACATATGTAAGCTTGTGTAATCATTCATTCACCACAGTACATAGGCTTTAAATTACCACACTGTGCCAACCAAAGGCATTTAACCCAGACAATAGAATGATAACGGAAACCAAAAAAAGGACAGTGCGATTCGGAGGGCGGCAGAGGTAGGCAAAGTAACCTTGTGAAATCCACTAACCTTCTGAGCGAGCTAATGAAAAGACAGTCATTAAATCTTAGGTCGTGAGCAAGCTAATCTGCAGGATTTCTTAGTGAACCTACATCCGCCACGGCTGAGAGTATTTTCCTGAAAAGACTTCCAATTTCGAACGTACTGTTTTTAGGAAGTTTTGAAAGTGGTCGCTGAAACACCCGCCATTGTAGCAAATAAACAGATGAACACATATATATATTCTCTAGCAATCCTACCTTGCAAGGGTGAGGAAATTGGTAACTTACGTGTCTTTAAACGTCGATTATCCCCAGAAGGTCCTCTTTTCTCTCTTTCGGCACGATGTCCTTTGACGGGAGGAGCCCCCAGCTGACGGCGCCACGCAGCGGGCTTATGTATCTGGCTTGAGCTCGCGTTCCTTGTCCGATGAGCCTGATAATGACGTGCACAAATGAATCGCAATAAGAAACAGCAAGAAATACTTTTTCTGCGGTGCAATATGTGAAGCGGGAGACAAAGATGACGCTTAAAAAGTAAACAAACACTTTGTCTAAATTATAGGAATAGTATATCCGGTGGATTCGTCTGAGAGGGTGGGTTGAGCTCAGAAAGTATCAGAATGTGCAGCTGGCGGCCTAAGACCTTGCACTAATTAAAAAAAATAGGATTTCTGAGTTAGAACAGCGCTTTTTTCGGCATAGCATAGTCAGCGGTGGAGTATATCAGAATATAAGCTAAGGTGTGATAACTAGCAGACTGGTTAACTAATACTGAATAGCTTGTTTCTAACCATTACTGTTAGGCTCCTTAATTATTTAGAGCACCAGTCAATACTGTACTGCAACGTTTATACAGTCCTGTACAGCACCCCTACAGTACTGCACATTATTACAGTATATCCGTGCTTTCAACACACATCGCTTCTTCTCCTCTGGTCTCAAGGTTTGAGACATTCTTACTCACCTTAAAGAGTCCACCTAATGTTGGAGGTGAATAAAAAATAACTATTGGCACAAAAGTATTGGCTCAATATGATCGGTCTTGCTCTATATATGGTGGTAAAACCACCAAAAAATTGGCAAAGGCTCTATATATGGTGGTAAAACGACCAAAAAATGGGCAAATTGATCAGTAATTGACAACTGAAATTGACAGAGAAAGTGAGGCTAAACTCGATAGGGGCGACGTACATGCTGTGCTCAGACGTCGTCCCCTTGCTGGCAGGTGGCCTACTATTGCCTGCAGTGACGACACTAGATTTCATGAAGGCTGAGCGCAATTCAAACATTTTTATTGGAAGGAACTTCAAGCGCACTGAATTTTTTTCATGCCATTAGGGAATAGTACTGTGCTAAAAGGCTTTTACTGTGTCAGTACTGTGGGGTTAACATAATTTTAACGTCCCGTAATTTGCTTAAGAATACTTCCCGCCAGAGGAGTATTCGAGGCTAAACTCACTTCAGCTTCCCAAAACAAAGACAGAAGGATGAGGTGTTACCAGCGTGTATTGGGCCAGTGTTGGCCCAATATAGGTTACAAGCAGAGCGTCGAATAAGGGACCGCCTGCGCAGAACTGAACCCGTGTCCTTGATTCTCTTGCCATAGTTGCCGGTCTGCATTGGTGAAACGAATCAGTGGGGGTGGGTATCATTAAAAACATGGATGCATATATTTTCTTCTCTTTTTTCTGGAAGAATGGGGACTGCGGGGGGAATTTCAGGCGAAGGTTCAAGTTCAAATATTCCGATGATGTTTCAGTAAGTATGCAATGAAAACCATAAAAAGAAAGTGTAACAAGCTCTAAAAAGTATGCATGTGAAAATACCTAAAACCAACAACGCGGTTGTGAAACATGCTCCGAGAAAAGTTCTTGAGCTTTGATTGCTCCTTAATAAATTGCTCTCGCTAGACATGCAAGAGAAAAAAGAACGCTGCATTATGATGCAGTTCTCAAAAAGTATGGATATCCGTAGCACGCCTCTCATTTAATATTTTACCGCAGAGGTGAACAAGAGTTGTAAACTTTTTCTGTCACACGCTGTACCGCAAATGACCCGTCTTTAAGCAGTCGTAAATGCAGTTTCGTTTTGTGCCGAAGTTTTGCGGTAATTTTCGAGTACAGCAAACTGAAAAATGGTTTATGGTGGTTTAACATCCCACGGAGACTCAGGCTATGAGGAGCGCCGTAGTGGAGGGCTCTGGAAATTTCAACCGCCTGGGGTTCTTCAGCGTGCATCGGCACCGTACATTACACGGGCCTTTAGAATTTAGCCTCCATCGAAATCCAACCACCGTAGCCGGGATCGAACCCACTTCTTTTGGGGTCAGCAGCCGAGCGCCATAACCACTGAGCCACCACGGCTGTATAACCAGAAAAAATTTATGGGCACACTGTAACGACAGTGATACAATAAGCACCATCGGAAATCGAAGCAACGTTTCCACGGGTTTCCATTAATTATCAATTTTGCCAATAATTTACGCATGACGTATTTAAGACAAGTACAGGTCTGGCGTCTAACCGCGCCGGCAGTCTCCGAATTCAGTTTCTTTTATAGTGACTTGTACTGACGCTAAAAGGGACCGTATAGTTTGCATGTATATGTTCACAAAACTTTTGTAACAGTGGCAGCATTTTTTTACTAGAACAGTTTTCTTGGAGGATCGGCAATTTTCACAGAAAAAAGGCCGCTCTAAAAAACGTGAACATTCAGTCAAGAGGGCAATGAACGAAGGCATGGTTTTACTCTGTCCAATGGCCGTCTGTTTGTATTATTTGTCTGTACTTGTGTGTGTGTGTGTGTCTGTATGCACACATGCACGTGTGTGTGTGCCAATTATTAATGCGAATTTAGGTAGCGTTTTGCAGAAACCACCGAGTGTCTCCATAATGGAATTCTAAGGTTGATAGAGAGGGCCGTGCCGTCATCAGCATCACCAAATTTGAGTCTAAACAATGTCTGAGTAGCTTCAATTGGTTTATCATATATGGAACTGCACTGAATACCCAATCATCCACCTTAATCCACCCACTAATCCCAACTAATTCACAAATCCGCATTTTTCACTCAATAACCTCCACTACAATGCACTTCAATCCACCCACAAATACACCTTAGAACATTTTCTGGGGTGGGCCTGTAATTGGGGGGGGGGGTCGTTTGGAATAATTGGAGGTGACGTCTATATGCTATTGCATTGCAAATGCTATTGCAAGGTTTTTTTAGTCTGCAATTAATAGAGCTGAATTATGAATTAGAGCTGAACTATGTGCGGCATATGTAGCAGCATACCATGGGTTCGGATCCATAAATTTTCTTACTAAAACTTAGGGGGAAAGCTGGCGCCCCATTCCTGGGAGTTGGCATGCAGCTTCATCGAGACCACCTCAGCCACCGTGGACGTTCTAAGGTTCATGGAACGTAGAGCTACCGACTGCAGAACCACAACTTTTGGCCAAAAAATAATGCAAACATAAACGTTGTTCGATATTCAAGAATGCCCTAATATTCAATATCCTGCATATAAATTGCAACAATTGAGCAGGAAGGCATGTAAATGTAAAGTTTGTCCAAACTAAGATACGGCTTGCTCTCAAGTAATCGCACACCCCAGAAACAAAATTTTGTGTGCATAACAGGCAGACTTTCAGGAATTAATGTTTTTATACTGCTTGAACAACTTAGGAACATTTAATGGGATTTTGGAAAACAGAATTTTTTTATTGGTGTCGTGTGCCATTACGTTCACGCTACTACGGCTTTTCCATACTACGTTCGCGACAGTCGTCTGTGCGCGGGGCGCACAATGGGACATCTTCATAATGCCACTCCCCAGGTATCATAAACTGGGACATAAGACGTATGGAGAGCAATAGGAAACTGTGTTATGTCGTGAAACATTCATTAGATGGTGGGCAGACCAGAAAAAAAATATAAAAATACCTCTGACTGCTTTGTCCATGGCACAGCGACCTAAACCAGTTTAAATTAAATAATGCGGCACAAGCAGATCGTGAACTTTCGCGCCTCCTTGCACAGACTGCGCGGCATATATTGATTGTTCGCTCATCCCACAATAGTTTCTACAAGCAGCAAAGTTATTGACCAATATGCTGCAATTCAAAGAGAGACCAGTTAAGCGAAACGCGTGCAAGGAAATGCGTCGACATTGTTTTGACTCAAATGTTAAATGCATCTTCTGCTTTGCATGCACATATGGCAGCTTCGACTCTGAGAAAAAGTAATGGTGCTTCTGGTACAGCTACAGTGCAGTGTAAATAAATAATATGTTCAAAAATTATTTTCCTGTCTGGATTTGATTCACCGTGCTTGTGTAGTCTCCTCACCTTCGAAGGCGAGAGTACATGAGCACGGTGAATCAATTAGCAAAAGCGAAAGCAGATTCTGTGTACTAACTTGATAAAGTGAATCAAGCCACACCAATGCATGCGAACAAGATAAGAGGAGTACTATGACAATATTGGGCCATAAAGACTTACAGTTCTGCTATCATCGAAAACAAGCATAGCTAGGAACTCGAGCTTGGAGAGTGGGATTGTGGAGGGATTAGGTGTGTATAAAGACAGAGAGGCAGAGGGGCACGTGGAGCGAGTGGAGGGAATGTGGTTCCTGAGTTCTAATCCAGGACACATTGGAAAAATGGGCTGAATGTACAGCCGGTACAGGACAGCCCAGCTGGTACAGGTCAATATATGACAGTGGGCGGTGGGACGTCCTGTAGCAGGTAAGTCAATATGACACCCGCAAAAGCAGAGTGGCCTCGAGGCCCACTTCCGGTGGTGTATGCGGCAGTTGGCTGGCCACCTCATCTGCTGCAGTGACCGCAGCTCTCGAAGATATCATAGAGTCGCTGCAGCCAATCCAGGAAGCACAATCCACCACTCACTGCCACCAACTTGGCCCAGGTAGCAGCAGAGAAGGAGATGTGAGTGACGAAACGCATGTAGAGGTGGTCATAGCTTTCTGGGGTCGGACGGAAGCACTGGTGAATGGTACACACTCAGAGGCGCGAGGACGCAACACGGTGGAAAGAGAAGAAAAAGACCACCGAAGAACCACTACACAGCGAAGAGGTCTGCACGCTCGATGGTGGCCAGCACCACGCCGGGAGAGATCGAACAGCGACAAAGAGCTGAAAGGAAGAGAGTGCGTGATATCCACCGTGCAGCGAGGAAACAGCACGAAGGAACCATTGCAACCTTGCTTTAGTATATATAGGCAGCGACGCGGATAGGGCTGCAGGCACGCAAAGGTCCGCGCGAAGACTGCTGCAGAACAAGTACAGAGCGACGATGGGAGGTCCACAGGGTATTCACGCGTAGCGGTAGTGCGGAGAGCTGGGCGAGCCCACGAGGGCACAAGCAATGGCCACCGCGCAGCGGAGAAACAGGATGAGGGATCTGCTGCTGGGGAAACGTGGCAGAGTTGTCGTAAGGGTTACGTGCGAATACAGGTTCCCCCAAAGTTAGCACAATGATGAGGAACCTTCACATCATATAAATTCAGGCTGAACTACGAAGAGAGCGTGTGACGTTCCAGGCGTGCACCGTGGAGGCCGCAAAGATGGCGGGGCCGCCGCCGCCTGCCAGCTTCGAGACAGGCAACTGCGTGTACTCTTGAGAAAAACACCGAGCCCAAACAGCCCGTCAGAATTAGATGGGCCTTTCTGCTGAAACGCGTGTCGTCTACTATCTATATTAAAGAGGGCAGTAATATAACCCGTCTTCAATCCCGTGCACCACAAGCCCGAAAAGCCCGCCAAAATTGAATGTTTTGCCGCCAAAACTTTTGTGGTCTATAAGGCGCCTTAAATAGGGCTGACATAGAACCAGCCGTCTGCCTGGTATCCAAACCGAGGCCAAAATCCCGCCAAAATAAGATTCCTTTCTCGCCAAAACTTCTATCGCCTTTAAGATACCTTTGAGAGGGCAGAGATAGGACCCGTCTTCTAAGGGCCTCTTTTAAGCGTATTGTTAGGACGGACTGAATCCTGACGGTAAAAGATCTTTTGAAAGCGTTTACTTTGGTCGAAAATCTCTTTTATCCGTTTTATCTCTAAAATAAACGTCTTGAAGATCTTGAGTGCTCCTGGGTCGTTGTTCGACAAAAAGTCCGGCTTTCCGCACCAGGTGGCAGGGACACTTAATTTTTCGTTCTTTTTATGGCCACACAAAATTTTTTGTCTTCACCAGGTAGCTCACTCGCCCATGATGCTTTGAGCGTCCATGATGGCTAAAGTGCGGTGCCGCCAGCTTTCCCTCCAGTTGACAGTAAGAAACTCCATGTTCGGATGGTGGTCGTTTTCCTTTATATTTTACCTGCTGCGGAGCCTCAGTGGCTATGTGGCACTCGGCTGCTGAGCCCAATTAGGGATCGACGTGGGATCGAATCCCGACCGAAGCGGCCTCATTTTGAAGGAGGCAACATGTAATTTTCCCATGTTCTGTACGTGATATGTCACCGTACATTAAAAAAAACCTGTGGCTAGGCAGTTAGTCTAAATTTATCCCGAGCCCTCCACTACGGCACCTCTCTTAGCCAACATATGTAGCAACATCTGACATACGTATAAAATAACATTTGCATAAGGAAAGAAATAGCTCGCAGCACTCGGATCACATCAGCTCGACTCTGCTCAATCTGGAAAGCTACCTGTTTTCTCAGCTGAACAAAATATTGCTTCAATATGGTTTCCAATTTCTACGCTGTCATTGATAACTCTTTCTCCGATATCGCTGTGAGGTGAAACTGACTCAGAGGCGTGCACACTGGCCATAAACAACTGAAGAAGGAAAGAAGCCGAAGTAGTAAAATTATAAGAATTAGCTCAGCACTTGATACTTTACACAGTGTGACAGTTCTTTGCTTATACTTACGGGAGCTGGACTTTGTTGGACGTTTAGCAGAAGCCAGTTTTGGTTTCGTAAATTAAGGAAGCAGTGGCCTCAGTGGTGTAAATATGCAGGTAAGAGTCATAACTTTTTTCCTCAATTCTTTTTCTGTTTGTATCTCCTTCTATGTTAGCAATCTGTTTTGGTGGGCGACTGAGCCGTTGATTCTGGGCCCGCAATTTTTATAATACCCACAGTTGCTGCATTTTTGTTGAAAACAGCATCATTCTGGTAGCCATATAAAATACATTAATCACAGAAAAATTTTAAAGCAAGACTCATTTTCAAAGAAGCTGCTCCGAAGGAAGGCAGTCCAAAAGAGTTCACTCACCCAGCTTCAGCATCAGCTCGTACTTCTCGCTGATGTTCGTCCGAGAAATAGTGACGAATTTCTGGAAAGTCATCTTCGCTCGCTGTCTCAATCATCGCATGAAAGTCTCAGCAAAGATCTCTCTCAACTTCTGCGCTTTAACTGCCACCTGGAAAGGCTATCTGTGCTTGAGTGCTTAGCGGTTTACGCAATAAGAATACAGTTAGGAACGAAAAAAATCAGTTTATGGTTACATACTATCACGCAACTGGTAATACCTTTCTAAAGGTTTTGCGATGAATATTACTTTACACTCGTCCAGTAATTATATACAAACAAGTGATTAGTGCAAGGGGGTTTGTGCACAAATAGGTCAGAGGAAAGAGTTCAGGGCGGGCGACACAAAACGGCGAGCATGACAGCGGGCAGCGCCGACGGCCAATCCAAACAAGCGTTCTCGTGCAGCGCGGCGGCGCTTCATCTTTCATCGGCGCCTCGTATTCATCAGCGCTTGGTCAATGATCTGCCTATGCAGCATCAGGCACAGCCGTCATGGTTCGCTACAACTGCCCCGGGAACGAAGAGGAGCCACCCTGGCGACCTACGGCGAGGACAAGAGGAGCAGGTCGTAGTAGGTCTTCAGGCGGCTGACGTGGACGGTTTCTCGGCCGCGATGGCGCAAGTCCAAAGAGGGGTTGAGCGGCACCACGATGTAATTCACAGGCGACATTTGCTGGACGACGTGATAAGGGCCGTGGTATTCTGTACGGAATTTTGACGACAATCCTGGTGGTGTGCCTGGAACCCAAAGCCAAACTAGGGATCCTATCGGAAAAACGTGTTGCCTGTTATTGTTATCGTGACGATGCTTTTGGCGGCCTTGGAATGCCAAGGTAAAAGAGCGCGCCAACTGGCGGCACTCCTCCGCATGCTTCGCGACTTCGGAGAGGGGCGTCCAATCGGAGGCGTCGGGAGTATATGGCAAGATGGTATCCATCGTGGACGACGGCTCACGCCCATACAGCAGAAAGAAAGGGGTAAAACCGATGGTTGACTGCGTGGCGGTGTTGTACCCGTACGTCACGAAAGGAAGGATAGCGCCCCAGTCGGTCTGATCCGCTGCGGCGTACATCCTGAGCATTTCTCCGAGAGTGTGATTGATGCGCTCGGTTAGCCCGTTAGTTTGGGGATGGTAGGCAGTGGTGGTCTGATGTACGATGCGACATTCGGTAAGCAGAGGTTCAATGACGTGGGAAAGGAAGACGTGGCCTCCGTCACTTAGGGTCTTGCGGGGCGCGCCGTGGCAAAGAACAAAATCATGCAGCAGGAACATCGCAACTTCACGGGAAGTAGCAGCAGGAAGGGCGGCTGTCTCGGCATACCGGGTGAGGTGGTCAACGCCGACAATAATCCAGCGGTTCCCAGAGACCATACAGAGAAGCGGGCCGTAAAGATCAACGACAACGTGATCGAAAGGACGTGCCGGGCAAGGGAGTGGTTGCAATGGGCCGGTCACACGAAAAGCAGAGGTCTTCAGCCGCTGCAGGCGATGCAAGATCGGACGTATTTCCGAACATAGGCGTACATGCCACGTGAATAGTAACGCCGAGAAAGTCTTTTGAATGTTTTCAGCATGCCAGTGTGCGCACACTGAGGGTCAATGTGGTAAGAGGCGCAAATATGAGATCGTAACTTGCGGGGAATAGCAAGAAGCCATCGCCTACCATCAGGCATGTAGTTGTGACGGTATAGAAGGCCGTCCCGGAGGGCAAAGTGCGGAGCTCGACGCCATAATATTCTTGAAGGCGCAACGTTTTGTGACGAAGACACGGTGTCTATTAGGGAAGGAAGCCACAGGTCTTTCCGCTGCTCCGCAGGCATATCAACGATGGTAAGAGATGAAAGCACGGGATCTGTCGCCAAGGAGCAGGCAGCGTCGCTGGGAATGTGAGACCGAGACAAAGCATCGGTGCCCATGTGCTTACGGTCGGAACGGTATATGACGCGGTATATGGTACATGTCAGTATTGAAGGCGAAGAGCTCACCGAGCGAGGTGACCGGATGGATCTTTAATAGACGATAACGATAACCTTGGTGGTCTGTGACGTCAAACCGGAGACCGTACAGATAGGACTGGAATTTCGTTAGTGCCCATACAATAGCTAAAAATTCCTTCTCCGTGACGGAATAGTTGGATTCAGCTTTGGTGAGCACACGACTCGCATAGGCAACTACGTATTCTTCAAACCCATCTTTTCGCTGAGCCAAGACAGCTCCGAGGCCAACGCCACTCGCATCCGTATGGACCTCGGTAGGTGCTGTTGGATCATATCATAGTGTCGGAGTATTGGCGGGGAAGTCAAAAGATAGCGCAGCGTAGTGAACGCTTCGTCGCAATAGGCCGACCAGCCAGACATGTCATTGTTTCCGCCAAGTAGCTTCGTCAGTGGCGCAATGATCGACGCAAAATTGCGTACGAAGCGCCGGAAATAGGAGCACAAACCTATGAAGCTTCGAAGTTGCTTGAGCGACATAGGTTTAGGAAATTGTGCCACAGCATGGAGCTTGGCCTGGTAAGAGAGAACGCTCTCCTTGGAGACGATGTGCCCCAAGTTGATCAACTTCCGAGCTGCGAAGTGGCAATTTTTAAGATTCAGCTGCAGGCCGGCATCAGTCAGGCAAGTCAAAACCTGTCGTAAGCGTGCGAGGTGCGTGTTGAAATCGGCGGAAAAGACAACAATGTCGTCCAAGTAGCAGAGGCATATCTGCCACTTGAACTTCCGCAAGATGTTGTCCATCATCCTTTTGAATGTGGCGGGCGCGTTGCACAGATCGAGCGGCATCACACTGAACTCGTAGAGGCCGTCGGGTGTAACAAATGCTGTCTTTTCTCTGCCAGGTGCGGCCGTCGGTACTTGCCGGTAGCTGGAACGTAGATCAAGGGAAGAAAAGTAGTCAGCGCATTGGAGGTAATCAAGAGCATCGTTGATGCGGGGAAGAGGGTAATTGTCCTTGTGGGCAATTTTGTTGAAGCGGTGGTAGTCGACAAAAAATCGGATTGGGCCATCCTTCTTCTTTACAAGTACCACCGGCGAAGACCAAGGACTGTGAGACGGACGGATGACATCACTGTGTAGCATGTCCTCAACTTGTTCACTAATCACGCGGCACTCTGCTGCTGACACACGATAGAGCCGCTGTCGAAAAGGCGGGTGAGAACCGGTCTCTATGCGATGAGCGACGGTGGAAGTCTGGCCTAGAGGAGTGTGGGCGACGTCGAAAGCGGAGCGAAACGTGTGCAGAAGGGCTGAGAGCTGCGTCCGGTGGGCGGAAGGAAGAGCGTCGTCGATCGCGGCTTGGAAAGCGGCGTCGGGCAATAGATCAGGTGCCGAATCGGAATGCAGAGCATTGATGGAGGAACGGCGGGAGGTCACAGGGGCATCCAGGTCAGAGAGAAGGTGGGCACGTTGAATTGAACCAGGAGATTCGCCACAAAGCAGGGTAAGCGGGCAAGGAGATGGATTGTTGATAAGCATCTTCATGAGACCGCCGTGAACATCAAGAACAGCAGACGGCAGTGGCAGGTTATTGCGGCGGGCAAAGAAAAAAGATGGCGTAAATAAAACCGTGATGGCCGGCATGGAAGGACACGAGAGGGATACAAGCGCTGAAGCTTCCAGAGCGATATGGACGTCTTCAGTGACAGTGAGCTTCTGCGGACACACAAAATGGAGGTCGTCGGCCAGTTCGTCCCACAATGCAGAAAATTCTACCTCAGCGCGGGCACAGTAGATCATGGCGTTAATTTTTGACAGGAAGTCCCACCCGAGAATCACGTTGTGGGAACAAGACGGCAAGACCAAGATTTAGACACTGTACAAAATGTCATCGATGACAACCCGCGCTGTGCATGTGGCCAAAGGTGCAATCCTCTCTTCGGTTGCAGTGCGAAGCGACAAACCAAAAATGACGTCGTCACTTTCCGACGGCCAGTCCAAACACCAAGTGATCTCGTGCAGTGTTGCGATGCCTCGTCTTCATTGGCGCTTAGTTAGTGATCTGCCTATGCGGCATCACACGAGGCCGTCATGGTTCACTACATTACAAATGATCACACAGCCAGTGCAGAAGTTGGCGAGGTCCGAATGCTCATCTGGCCACATTGATCTATCTTTTTTAGTTTATTTTGGTTGATATTGCGTAGCATGGAGGCTGCAGAGGCACGCCGGAGCATGCGTCAGAGGCTCATTTGTCTTCTGCGCTATATTCATGTTGCGTGTATGGAGTCGCGCGAATATGGTGCCAAGACTTGACAGGTCTCGATCATACTCACACAGCATGAAGCATAGCGCGAGTTTCATATATAATTCACCGCGCCGAAGCCATGGCCGAATGAAACAGTTCCTGCGATGAGCCGCCCCATAGCCGCTTGTTCTAACAGCGCGCTCATTTTTATTGCATGCACTTATGTTCCAGTGCTGAGGCGGGCCTTCAAAATATGGGAACATGATTTTGGTAACGTGAAACTTCCTCTTCTGACTCCGCGATTGACCTATTCACCTGATGGACTGTAGCACTGAGGGCAACTACTAAAGGTAGAACTGTAGTTTTCATCCGTGCAAGTTCGTTTATTTCTCGTGCATTTTGATGTTTAGGAAAGTATCGCGAATCATTTCTTTTCATTTATCTTGTAAGGCGCATGCTTTAAAATAAACATACAAAATCGAGTTGTACTTCCGAGTTTATTGCACAACGGTTGCCTGAATTCGCAACAATTATCCGAGGCGACTGGTTTGAGGGGCAGCTTCTGATGAATCCTCACGAGACCACAAATTAAATTGTGTAGCCGTTTTTCTTTTTACTTTATTTTTGGTCTCAGAACATCACTGAAGTATCTTTTTTTTGGTTTTGAGCTTTTTATTCCATGCTAAAAAGCGCCTAATATGAAGAGAGTGATGAAATTTACTGAGCACAGGAGCAGTGTGAACTTTTGTTGTTCAAATATGAGATTATGTCTGTTGGTTGCACTGTCACTAGCCAGAATAAATGCTTGAAAGGCCTTTACTACTTGTTGAAATGCTCATGAACCCGTTTCCCTTTTTCGACTGCTGCTGTAAAATGTTCTCACGCCCATTTTACGAACAGCCCGAAGATACAACACAGGACAAGAGATGAGCACATTATAAGGCTGAACTAACTGAAATTTTATTGAAAGAAAGCGGCGAAAGGAGACTTGCAAAGAAATGTGCGTGCAGAAGACCCCAAAGCAGTAAAAGGGTGAAAAATCAATCGACAGTTACTGGCATACTAGTCAATGATGTAAAAAAAAAAATTCCTTCAGGGAAGGTTCACACCACACACGTATCCTTAGCCTTGCCGATGTAGTAAGCCTCAACTCTCTCCCAACAGATTTGTTTATCACTTCCATAAACCACTGATGTGTCGCAGAAATCAGGCGCACAAAGAGACGGGTCATTCTCTGATTTGCATTCACACATAACGTCAGATTAGAATTCGTCTTCCCACCTATAGACTTAAAGTGCTCAGTCAGGCACCCGTAGCAGTTTCAGCCACGAAGCAGCGGAACGCAAAAAAAAAATATTCTTTGCGTCGCTGCAGTACCGCAATGGTTATGGCGCTCAGCTGCTGTCCCGAAAGACGCGGGTTCGATCCCAACCGCAGCGGTCGAATTTCGATGGAGGCGAAATTCTAGAGGCCCATGTACTGTGCGATGTCAGTGAACGTTAAAGAACCCGAGGAGGTCGAAATTTCCGCAGCCCTTCACTACGGTGTTTCTCATTGCCCGAGTCGCTTTGGGACGTTAAACTTTCATAAACCAAACCAAAATACAGTGCAGCCTGGCGGGAACTGCAGAGAAATTTAGACCTTCATCGCTACAACCCAACCTTGACTCTCCCACTTTGCTCAACATGCGGGGCAGCCAAGGCCATCATCATGCTCTGCTGTGGGTATGCACCCAACCCATGGCGGTTTCCCCCATAACCAACCCATTTCATTCCTCACAGGAGGCCGCTCTGCGAGCTGCTCTACCAGCTGGCCAAGCATGTCTAGTGGACAGAGCTCTCTGTAAAGCTCTCCGCCCGTGTACTTACAGGAGCAAACACGGGACGGAGCGACGGAGCCACAGCCGGCGCCGTCTGTGATCTCCTGTTCGCGCCGCGAGTGCAGGAGAACCGCGAGTCAGTCGGTCGCTGTCCTCCGCTTGCTGCGGAGCACTCTGGAAGTTAGTGCTCAATACAACTCATTTTGTAGATTTTGCATGTACATTACGTTTTCTTGTGTTTACATAATTATTTCAAGTGAACACGAAGCCCGCTAGGTCTACAAAAGTTTGTTAACCACGGTCATTTGAACCTTGGCAACCATCGGCTAACTGAGGCATAAATAGAATCCACTGGTGACTCCTGGCAAGCTACATACGATTCCGGAGCATCCCAAGCGGTTTCCTGTCTCGATTTGCTTGCCGAAATTCTGGCCTGCTGACACCGCCCTCTGGCTGGCGCAAAGCAACAGACATTTTGCGAGAGCCCGGATCATCGCAGACTTTCAAGTTTCACCAAGTTGTGTCTGTGCTTTCTCCAGAGATTAGCGGAGAAATCCGAGACCTCATTCTTTCTCCACGCCAGACAAACCCTTACAACATTTTGACCGCCGCGCTATGTCTGTAGACTCCTTCATAAGTAGCAGTCCACCCTTGAGGACTTTTTGTTCTTTTCTGAAAATAAAGTTGTTCGGCCTCCTCCTCTAGTTTCCTTATCCAACAGGGGAGGGCGTCCCAGTGGCACTAGCGATAGAGGTGGCGTGATTGTTGCGGTCGCAGAGAACCCTCCCACCTCCTCCCTCTTCGCGACGGTAGGTTTTGGTGCGGCACTCCGCTGTTCGCCAGTGGGGCGAAGATTCGCGGTAACATTCTCAGCGAGCTCGTCCCGTCCGGCAAATTTTGTAGCAAGCAAGGTGTGTTCCTTCTTTGGTGTAAGTGAATTCACAGTTTTGGATATAGCCAGTAATACACTATCAACCAGTTTAAATGGGGAGTACAGCCCAGGGACACAGATGAGAAAGGATTGACACGGACTCGCGTTGCTTCATTCATAGCATTTAGATGGTTGGTGGGTTTTAAAAACAAAAGAGGAGGAAACACATCTCCATGCCAGTCCCTTTGTCTTGTTTTTCCTTGCGTTGTACTCCACCTGTTTAAAGGCACCAACTAGCCCAACAATCAGCCTTAATACAGTACCAACCATTCTCTGCTCTTTTTTAGCAGTGTTCTATAATGCTGAATATGTCCTTTCATTCTGCATAGACGCTGTTCGCACAGTCTTCTCGACAATGCAAGATGAAATTGAGGGCGTAGTGAAGAAGTGGCTCAGCACGCGCCTTCCAGTCTGAAACAGCTACAAGAAAGGGCTGCTAAGAAAGCCCAGGCAAGCTGGTTCCTTTTTTTGCAAGCATGGAAATGTTTTTCATATACGGTAATGGCCAAAAGGGTGCATGTATACGCATGACATGGCATTCGCAAAAGTTAGATTGCATGCATTCTGCTATCCACTTTATATTAAGGTGCAAGACACTTTTAGATTTTTTTAAGTGTTCACAGTACTACAGGTTGTGATGTTGCTGCCTATAGTTTTTACTTTTCTTGCTTTTGGTTCATAATTATAATTTTTTCACCTCCTGAGCTAATTTTCTCAAGAACAAACTGCTTTAACAGACACATTTTTCTGTACAAAGTGCATTATTCAGTTACATTACTATTTTATATTGTGCCCTATTATATTCACAGGGTGCTCGAAACGAAGATGAGCCCTCGTCAGAGTAGTGCTGGACCGACACGAATAAATGACTTCTGGAAAAATAGCACAAAACACGAGAACGAAAGGAAACAACAGGACCAGTGCTGGTCCTGTTGTGGGCGTTATGTGGACATCCACTATGATCAAAATGAACATCATATGGACGTCCAGTGGACATAAAAGTAACTAGAAATTAGGGAGGACCCATCACAGAGCCAAACCAAAGAGGACGAATCCCTTCAGTTAATATGCGGGTACACCTGCGACTTGCGACGAACAATTAATGTGTTGCAAAATTATTTCGTCGCAAGAAAACCAACTAGGACGCCGCTGCGGCAGTTCCAGGAAGAGGCAAGGGAAATAGCTGCGTATTACAGCAGGAATAAGTTAACACTATGGTGTTGCAATATTGGAAAAAACCTTTCTTTCCTCTCTCCTTCCGGACGAAGTAGTGTCGGTGAGAGGTGGATCCGCGGCCCCATATGGTAGCATATATACATGCAGCTGTGGGCTTCTAGTTATCCACCTCTGCGCCATTAGTGAGGCTGACATGCTCACGGTGTCTACTCTTTCCTCCTCCTTTCATTCAATTCCAAACAGAGCGGATGTGACCAGACATGAGTGGACTCAAATGGGCAAGCTTCCTATCGTGTACCCCATTGCTAGAAGGGCTTCACTCAGCAAGCACATTTCACCTGCCATCAGCTGGTCCACTCGGGGGAGAGGTTGCACGAGTGCCCCGAGTGAGGACAGCGCTTCAGACTAGCCCATCACCTGGCGCTTTGCAGCAGGGTACAACACTGGACGGTGGGGCTGCATCCCACCTGTGTCCCCCGCTGCGGAAAGGGGTTCTCCCAGAGGGGAGACACACACGGGGGAGAGGCCCCACACCTGCTCTCATTGCTGCAAGAGGTTCACGCGACTGGGTGACGTCGTCAGACATGAGAGGGCAGTGCATTGCTGCCAGTACCAGCTGCACTGCCCGCACTGCGAGAGAGAGCTTGAACATGGCATATTTGAGACGGCACGTGCGTGCATGCCACGGCTCCGCTGGAGATGACGTGAAAGAAGTGTAAAACAAACAAGGAAAGTTGAAGCCAAGGCAGTCATCCTTAGCGAGAGCTCTGCGTGTTTTTTCGTGCAATTTTAACATTAGTGAAGAGTTAGACAAACTAGAATTTGTTTATGTAGCGGAAAGACACCACATGAAGAAACAAACTTGACAGTACAGAGCGCTAACTAACAACTCGGCTTTCATTGATAGATCGCTTCCTTTTATACTGTAGCTGCTTATATCATTAAAGTGAAAGAAAAGAACACACTCCAGTCCTCGAGGGATGACGGGATCTCATTTAATCTGATATGTCCATGTGTGAATTTTTGCCATTGTGTTGGATAAATGACGCATCACTGCAGCCCTCCGTGTTTTGTGATATTTGCCACTATATGGCGTTACATCTAGCACAGAGCCTGCTGCGTGCCCCCCGCGCACCTCAAAACCGATTAGATGAGTATCTAATGAACATCCTCTCAAGTGTTTCAGAAATGTCACATGTGGTCATGATGTGGGTGTTATGTGGACATCCACTTGATCAAACTGAACATCATATGCACATCCAGTGGATATAAAGTAACTATAATTTAGGGAGGACTCATCATGGGAACCAAACCAAAAAAGACGAATCCCCTCAGTTAATATGTGGGTAAACCTGTGACTGGCGACAAACAATTAATGTGTTCCAATATTATTTCGTCGCAAGAAAACCAACTAGGATGCCGCTGCGGCGCCTCCAGGAAGAGGCGAGGGAAATAGCTGGGTGTTACAGCAGGAATATGTTACAACAGGATGGCGTTGCATTATTGGGAAAAAAAAACACCCTTTTTTCTTCTCTCCTTCCGGATGAAGTAGAGTCACAGAGGTGGATCCGCGGCACCGTGTGGTGGCATATCTGCATGCAGCTGTAGGTTTCTAGTTTTCCACCTCTGTGCCGTCAGTGAGGCTGACATGCTCACGGTGTCTACTCTTTCTGCCTCCTTTCATTCGCTTCCAAACAGAGCGGATGTGACCACACAAGTGGACCCAAATGGGCGAGCATCCTATCATGTGTCCCATCTGCCAGAAGGGCTTCACACAGCAAGCACATCTCACCTGCCATCAGCTGGTCCACTCGGGGGAGAGGTTGCACGAGTGCCCCGAGTGAGGACCGCGCTTCAGACTAGCCCATCACCTGGCGCTTTGCAGCAGGGTGCAACACTGTGGACGGTGGGGCTGCATCCCACCTGTGGCCCCCGCTGCGGAAAGGGGTTCTCCCAGAGGGGAGACCGCAACAGGCACCTAATGACACACACGGGGGAGAGGCCCCACACCTGCTCTCATTGCTGCAAGAGGTTCACGCGACTGGGTGATGTCGTCAGACATGAGAGGGCAGTGCATTGCTGCCAGTACCAGCTGCACTGCCCGCACTGCGAGAGAGTGCTTTGGCATGGCATATTTGAGACAGCACCTGCGTGCATGCCATGGCTCCGCTGGAGATGACATGAAAGAAGTGTAAAACAAACAAGGAAAGTTGAAGCCAAGGCAGTCACCCTTAACGAGAGCTCTGCGTGTTTTTTCATGCAATTTTAACATCTGTGAATAATTAGACAAACTAGAATTTGTTTATGTAGCGGAAAGACACCCCATGAAGAAACGAACTTGACAGTACAGAGCGCTAACTAACAACGCGGTTTTCATTGCCAGATCGCTTCCTTTTATACAGCAGCTGCTCGTATCAACCAAGTGAAAGAAAAGAACACACTCCAGTCCTTGAGGTATGACGGGATCTCATTTGATCTGATATGTCCATGTGTGAATTCTTGCCATCGTGTTGAATAAATGACTCATCACTGTAGCCCTCTGTGTTTCGTTGTATTTGCCACTATATGGCATTACATCTAGCACATAGAACCTGCTGCGTGCCCCCCGCGCACCTCAGAACAGATTAGATGAATCTCTAATGAACATCCTCTCAATCTTTCAGAAATGTCACGTGTGGTCATGATGTGGGCATTATGTGGACATCCACTATGATCAAACTGAACATAATATGGACGTCCAGCGTACACAAAAGTAACTAGAAATTAGGGAGGACCCATCATGGGAGCCAAACCAAAGAGGACGAATCCCTTCAGTTAATATGTGGGTGCACCTGCGACTTGCGACAAATAATGTGTTCCAATATTATTTCTTTTCAAGAAAACCAACTAGGACGCCGCTGCGGCAGTTCCAGGAAGAGGCGAGGGAAATAGCTGGGTGTTACAGCAGGAATAAGTTACAACACGATGGTGTTGCATTATTGGAAAAAAAAAAGTTTCTTTCCTCTCTCCTTCCGGACGAAGTAGTGTCGGTGAGAGGTGGATCCGCGGCGCCGTGTGGTAGCATATATACATGCAGCTGTGGGCTTCTAGTTTTCCACCTCTGCGCCGTCAGTGAGGCTGACAAGCTCACGGTGTCTACTTTTTCCTCCTCCTTTCATTCGATTCCAAACAAAGCGGATGTGACCAGACACGAGTGGACCCAAATGAGTGATCTTGTGCCCCATCTGCCAGAAGGGCTTCACTCAGCAAGCACATTTCACCTGCCATCAGCTGGTCCACTCGGGGGAGAGATTGCACGAGTGGCCCGAGTGAGGACAGCGCTTCAGACTAGCCCATCACCTGGCGCTTTGCAGCAGGGTACAACACTGTGGACGGTGGGGCTGCATCCCACCTGTGTCCCCCGCTGCGGAAAGGGGTTCTCCCAGAGCGGAGACCTCAACAGGCACCTAATGACACACACGGGGGAGAGGCCCCACAACTGCTCTCATTGCTGCAAGAGGTTCACGCGACTGGGTGATGTCGTTAGACATGAGAGGGCAGTGCATTGCTGCCAGTACCAGCTGCACTGCCCGCACTGCGAGAGAGTGCTTGGACATGGCATAGTTGAGACGGCACGTGCGTGCATGCCACGGCTCCGCTGGAGATGACGTGAAAGAAGTGTAAAACAAACAAGGAAAGTTGAAGCCAAGGCAGTCATCCTTAGCGAGAGCTCCGTGTGTGTTTTTTCGTGCAATTTTAACATCTGTGAAGAATTAGACAAACTGGAATTTGTTTATGTAGCGGAAAGACACCACATGAAGAAACGAACTTGACAGTAGAGAGCGCTAACTAACAACACAGTTTTCATTGACAGAACGCTTCCTTTTATACAGCAGCTGCTCGTATCAACCAAGTGAAAAGAAAAGAACACACTCCAGTCCTCGAGGTATGACGGGATCTCATTTGATCTGATATGTCCATATGTGAATTCTTGCCATCGTGTTGAATAAATGACTCATCACTGTAGCCCTCAGTGTTTCGTTATATTTGCCATTATATGGCATTACATCTAGCACAGAGCCTGCTGCGTGCCCCCCCCCCGCGCACCTCAGAACAGATTAGATGAATCTCTAATGAACATCCTCTCAATCTTTCAGAAATGTCACGTGTGGTCATGATGTGGGCATTATGTGGACATCCACTATGATCAAACTGAACATAATATGGACGTCCAGCATACACAAAAGTAACTAGAAATTAGGGAGGACCCATCATGGGAGCCAAACCAAAGAGGACGAATCCCTTCAGTTAATATGTGGGTGCACCTGCGACTTGCGACAAATAATGTGTTCCAATATTATTTCTTTTCAAGAAAACCAACTAGGACGCCGCTGCGGCAGTTCCAGGAAGAGGCAAGGGAAATAGCTGGGTGTTACAGCAGGAATAAGTTACAACACGATGGTGTTGCATTATTGGAAAAAAAGGCGTTTCTTTCCTCTCTCCTTCCGAGCGAAGTAGTGTCGGTGAGAGGTGGATCCGCGGCCCCATGTGGTAGCATATATACATGCAGCTGTGGCCTTCTAGTTTTCCACCTCTGCGCCATCAGTGAGGCTGACATGCTCACGGTGTCATCTCTTTCCTCCTCCTTTCATTCAATTCCAAACAGAGCGGATGTGACCAGACATGAGTGGACTCAAATGGGCAAGCGTCCTATCGTGTACCCCATTGCTAGAAGGGCTTCACTCAGCAAGCGCATTTCACCTGCCATCAGCTGGTCCACTCGGGGGAGAGGTTGCACGAGTGCCCATAGTGAGGACAGCGCTTCAGACTAGCCCATCACCTGGCGCTTTGCAGCAGGGTACAACACTGGACGGTGGGGCTGCATCCCACCTGTGTCCCCCGCTGCGGAAAGGGGTTCTCCCAGAGGGGAGACCTCAACAGGCACCTAATGACATACACGGGGGAGAGGCCCCACACTTGCTCTCATTGCTGCAAGAGGTTCACGCGACTGGGTGATGTCGTCAGACATGAGAGGGCAGTGCATTGCTGCCAGTACCAGCTGCACTGCCCGCACTGCGAGAGAGAGCTTGAACATGGCATATTTGAGACGGCACGTGCGTGCATGCCACGGCTCCGCTGGAGATGACGTGAAAGAAGTGTAAAACACACAAGGAAAGTTGAAGCCAAGGCAGTCATCCTTAGCGAGAGCTCTGCGTGTTTTTTCGTGCAATTTTAACATCTGTGAAGAATTAGACAAACTAGAATTTGTTTATGTAGCGGAAAGACACCACACGAAGAAACGAACTTGACAGTACAGAGCGCTAACTAACAACTCGGTTTTCATTGATAGATCACTTCCTTTTATACAGTAGCTGCTCATATGATCATAGTGAAAGAAAAGAACACACTCCAGTCCTCGAGGGATGACGGGATGTCATTTGATCTGATATGTCCATGTGTGAATTTTTGGCATCGTGTTGAATAAATGACACATCACTGCAGCCCTCCGTGTTTTGTGATATTTGCCACTATATGGCGTTACATCTAGCACAGAGCCTGCTGCGTGCCCCCGGCGCACCTCGAAACCGATTAGATGAGTATCTAATGAACATCCTTTCAGTGTTTCAGAAATGTCACGTGTGGTCATGATGTGGGTGTTATGTGGACACCCACTATGATCAAACTGAACATCATATGGACATCCAGTGGACATAAAAGTAACTAGAATTTAGGGAGGACTCATCGTGGGAACCAAACCAAAGAGGAGGAATCCCCTCAGTTAATACGTGGGTACACCTGCGACTTGCTACAAACAATTAATGTGTTCCAATATTATTTTGTCGCAAGAAAACCAACTAGGACGCCGCTGCGGCGCCTCCAGGAAGAGGCGAGGGAAATAGCTGGGTGTTACAGCAGGAATATGTTACAACCGGATGGTGTTGGATTATTGGGAAAAAAAAATACACCCTTTTTTCTTCTTCCGGACGAAGGTGGATCCGCGGCAGCTTGTGGTAGCATATCTGCATGCAGCTGTAGGTTTCTAGTTTTCCACCTGTGCCGTCAGTGAGGCTGACATGCTCATGGTGTCTACTCTTTCGGCCTCCTTTCATTCGCTTCCAAACAGAGCGGATGTGACCACACGAGTGGACCCAAATGGGCGAGCATCCTATCGTGTGCCACATCTGCCAGAAGGGCTTCACACAGCAAGCACACCTCACCTGCCATCAGCTGGTCCACTCGGGGCAGAGGTCGTACGAGTGCCCCGAGTGCGGACAGCGCTTCAGACTAGCCCATCACCCGACGCTTTGCAGCAGGGTGCAACACTGGACGGTGGGGCCGCACCCCACCTGACCTGTGTGCCCTCTGTGGAAAGGGGTTCATGCAAAGGGGAGATCTCAACAGGCAACTAGTGATGCACACGGGGGAGAGGCCCCACGTCTGCTCACAGTGCTGCAAGAGGTTCACGCAACCAGGTGACGACGTGAGACATGAGGGGGCGGTGCACCGCCGCCAGTACCAGCTGCACTGCCCACACTGCGAGAGAGGGTGCTTGGACATGGCATATCTGAGACGGCACGTGCTCGCATGCCACAGCTCTGCTGGGGGTGACGTGAAAGAAGTGTAAAACATACAAGGAAAGGGAAGCCAAGGCAGTCATCCTTGCAGTCACAGCTTAGAAGCAAACCCCTTGCAATGTATAAAAGTACAAGGGTTGTACAATGTTATCACTGTTGTGCTAAGCACCTCGTAACACTTGCAAGTTTAAATGAGTTACTTGCTCTTACCAAAGAAGACAGGGAATATTGTCATGTGTGAATGCGGGAGACCACTGATCACAAGAGACTGGAGGTGCTTGCAAGTTGCGTTGAGTTCCAAATGCTTGTGCTTGAGCGGCGTCCCATGTGAAAGGCGTGTCTGTCCTCGTCAAACGCGTCAGGGGCTCAGCGATTGGAGCGAAATCTTTCACAATGCGACGGTAGTAGGCACATAATCCTAGAAAGCGGCGGACAACCTTTTGGTCCTGCAGTGGAGGAAAATTGGCAATAGCTCTGGTTTTGTCTGGGCCCAGCCGAAATCCCTCATAACTGACGACGTGACCCAAGAACTTTAGCTCAGTGTAAGTGGCATTTCTGATTTTTTAAAGTTAGCCCAGAAGAGTTTGTGGCTTGCAGCACAACTTCGAGGCACCGAAGGTCCTCCTCGAACGTTGGTGCAAACACAACGTCATCAACGTAGACGAGGCATGTCTGCCACTTCAGGTCTGCCAGAAGTGTGCCCATCAGCCACTGGAATGGTGCGGGTGCAGGGCACAAACCAAATGGCATTGCCTTAATTTCCTAGGGCCCGTCCGGAGAAATAAATGCGTTTTTTTTCTTGGTCCCGTTCAACTACCTCGATTTGCCAATATCCTAATTTGAGGCCCATGGATGAAAAATATTTCGCATAGCAGAGGCGATCGAGAGCATCGTCGATTCGAGGAAGGGGATAAACATCTTTTTTAGTTACCTTGTTTAGGCGACAGTAGTCAACACAAAACCGTAGTGTACAATCTTTTTTTTTGATGAGGATGACAGGTGCTGCCAAGGGACTACGGAAGGCTGAATGACGTCGTCTCGAAGCATCTCCTTAGTTTGACGGCTGATTGCGGCACGTTCAGGGGAAGACACACGGTAAGATGACTGTCAAAGAGGGTGCACGGCGTGATCTGTAATTATCCGATGCTTGGCCAAGTGTGTTCTTCCGATGCGGGAGGAAGTCGAGAAGGTATCGCCGTAGCGCTGGAGATTTTCTACTTCGCCTCGCTGCTGCGGCAAAGGCGTGGGTTTAATGTGTTACTGGAAGTCGGGAACAGCGGTGAGAACTTTTGCTGACGACACCATGGCAAGGCTGGGCGCTCGTTGATTGTCGCGATACCATGAATGTGGGCCACAGTGGTCCCAAGGCTGAGATGTTGGTGCTCACCTCCAAAATTCGTAAGCAGTACTTCGGTTTCTCCGTTTTCGAGGCAAACGACCCCTCTGGTGACAGCAAGACAGCGGCCGAAAAACACATAATTTGTTTGCTTTCAATGACATCTTCAAACTTCCGCAGCGTCTTCGCGCTGACAGATACCACAACACTTGAATGGGGTGGAATGATGACGTCACCCAAGGATGTAAAGAGCCACGGGACGTTCGGAAGAACTGTGGACTGCGTTCTCGGTGGACAACATCACTGAATTTGATTTAAGGTCAATGACCACGCCATTTTCTGTCAAAATATCCATTCCGAGGATTACGTCCCGGGAACACTGGTCGAGTACTACGAAGGCGGCCAGGTACGTGTCCTCTTTGATGGTCACTCGTGACGTGAACTTGCCAGCTGCCGTGATCAAATTGCCCTAGGCAGTACGAAGCTGTGGGCCCGTCCAAAGTGTGGTCACCTTTTCCAGAGTCGCGGCAAAAGGTCAACTGATTACCCAGTAATCGGAGCCGGTGTCCACAATGCGGTGACGTCGGTACCGTCGACTGAAATGTTCAGATCAGCAGCTGTAGCCGTAGGTGTACGGGAACGTCGCGGAGTCCGCTCACGGCTGCGGTGTGGCGGCGCCACGTGGTTTCGCTGCGGCGGAGATGATGCAGCAAAGTGTGTCATCGGGCTGGTGATCATCGGTACGTCATGTCTGCAGTGGTGGAGGATCTTGGACGTGTTGCCGGTGAGCAACCTTCCCCCCAAAGGTTGCGGCTTCTAGTTTTCCTGACAGAGAATAGGAGACCTTCCGCGCGAAATGTCGGCACAAGAACGTCGCGGAGACGAGAAATGATGTCGAGACGGCGACCGAGCATAGTAGTGTGGTGCTTCAGGTGCCGCGGCCGTGTAATCACTTATTTCTCGAGGCCATTCACCACCCTGCGGTCGGGGCGCATCGGCACTATATCCCTGCCGACCCATACATCGGTAACGACAGTTGCGGTAGACGTGACCGGGTGCGCCGCAGTGATAGCACAGAGGGCGCTGATCGGCAGTACGCGAGACGTCGCTCTTCTGAGGGGGGACCTGAGAAGGGTGAGGAAGGAGTGGTTGGCGGCGAATGTGGACAGGTGTATCGGGGCGACTTGGAGGCAGCGGTGGACGGTGAATGGCTGCGGCGTATGTTGTCATCTGGGGTGTGTTGTGTTCAGTTGAAGAGGGTCTGGCGGCGTGAGCGCCTGTTGGAACTCTTCATGAATAGTGTCCGAAATGGAAGAAACCTGAGGCGACTGCTGGATTGGAAAGAGCTTTTGAAGCTCTTCACGTACGACACTCCGGATGGTCTCCCAAAGGACGTCGTGGCTAGAAGCATCGACACCACTGGTAGCCATCAACGACGGCGGACGCTCGTACTGTCTGGATCGTAAGTTGAGCATGTTCTCCATCATAGTGGCTTCGCAAACAAATTCGGCGACTGTTCTGGGCAGGCTCCGAACTAATCCAGCGAAGATCTACTCGTTGATGCCCCTCATAAGAAAGCACAGCTTCTTCTCTTCGGACACGTTGGGATCAGCCCGGTAGAAGAGCTTCGCCATGTCCTCTGGGTAAACGAGGGCGCTCTCGTTTGGTAATTGGACGCGTGTCTGGAGGAGCAGCTTGGAACGTTCTTTCCGGAGGACGATGGTAAAAGCCTGCAAAAACTGAGTCGAAGGAACCCCACGTTGTTATTGCGGCCTCTGTTCTCAAACTAAGAACGAGCTGCACCCTCCAGCGAAAAAACACATATTGCAGCTTCAAGTCGTCAGCCCACCTGTTGTATTGGGCTATGCGCTCGAACTTCTGGAGCCAGTCCTCCGGGTCTTCACCTGGAAAACCTTGAAAGGTGGGTGGCTCACGTGGCTCACCCGACGGACGGCAAAGGGATGGCATCCGGCATGCTAACAGGGGATTGTGTGGACACTGATGGTCGCGCTGAATCGGAGGTAAGTTTTCTCACGGTCGGACGAGACTGCAGAGGCCCAAACTCTGGTTGCAGTCCTTGCAGCCGCCGGCTACCTTGGTGGGTGGGCGTAATTTCGGCTTTCAAGGATTCAGGCGGGCTGGAGTCCCGGTTTCTTGGAGGGGTCCTGGGCATGGGGTGTGCTACCTAGCACCTCCACCAAGATGTCACGCGTGAATGTGGGAGATCACTGATCACAAGAGACAGCGGTGGGCTTCGACGAAGGTCTTGACCACAGCTCCAGATCGCTTCTTCTTCTTTTAAAGCAGCGCGTGCTAGCGGAATGCACCGTGTCAATATATTGTTAATGCTCGTCGCTTGAAGACATCGTGTGACATAAGACAATGAAAAGCAAAAACGAGCAAAAGTTAAGCAGGGTAACGAATTTACAAAATGGAGTTTTTTGTGTGTTAGAAGTTCCCGAGAAAGAAAAGTGCCACATCCCGATTAATGCTCGTGGTAAACCTGTGAAGATAAAGTGTATTCAGAGGCACTATATCTGCATTGAGCAATAGACAATCTGCGCCATTGAAGGCAATATAAGGAAAACTCCTCAGCACCAATCAGTTCGTAATTTAGGCCATATAGAAAGTGCCAACGATTATCCCTACGATTGAGGCATCTCGGCACAACCGTAAATTGCCTACTATAAGTCTACCTTTTTTTTTTTTCAAAAAATTACCCTCTGAAGTTTGGGGGTCGACTCATATTCGGAGTCGACCTATATGCGGAGTCGTAATTTCGTTGTATATGTGGGGTCAAAAGTAGAGTTTTGGGCGCTTTGCTACTGATCCAGGGTATCAGGGTTCGAACCCCACAGCGGCGGCCACATTTAAATGGAGGCAAAACGCAAAAAGCGCCCGTGTGCTATGCGATGTGAGTGCATGTTAAGGATCCCCAGGTGATCGAAAGTATTCCGGAGCTCTCCACAATGGCACCTTTCTTCCTTCCTTCTCTCACTCCCTCCTTCATCCCTTCCTTATTGGCATGCTTCCGGTGTCCACGGAGATATGAGAGACTACTATGTCATTCCCTTTCATAAAAAATCAATTTTCAATTTTTCAATTTTTTTTCAAGTGGCAGGTAATATCATGGGCATTCAAGCACAATTCCATAATAGCTGTCGGACATGATATGAAAGCAGGCTGCTTAAAAAACAGGAATTTATCTTAAGATATGCCCCAAATTTGCCCCAATATACCCTATACGGGCCACAATCGAAGTTCCCTTCCTCAAGACGAACACCTTCACCCAGACCCTTCCAATGCTAACACACTGACAGTAGTAAGTTTGGGACGAGATTTCTGTCGAGTCATTATGATACAATCATGCTCTTTTTCAAGCCCCATAGACAGCGAGCTTCCTCCAAGCAACCCTATACAAGCCACAATCGGTGTTCCCCTGCCTCAAAGCGCACACTTCTGCCCAGACCGGTGTAATGCTGTCGCATTCATAGCAGTGAGTTTGCGGACGAGATTTTTGTGGATTCATTCTGACACACACGCTACTTTTCAGGCCCCCATAGAGAGCGAAGTTTCTCCATGCAACCCTATACTTGCCACAATCGGTGTTCCCCTTCCTCAAGGCGGGCACCTCCACCCAGACCCTTCCTTCTAACGCTAACGCATTGATAGTAGTAAGTTTGGGGACGAGATTTCTGTTGGGTCATTCTGGTGCACTCATGCTTTTTCAAACCCCCCTTAAAAGAGAGCTTCCTCCGCGCAACTCTATACGGACCACAATCAGTGTTCCCCTTCCTCAAGGTGCGCACCTCCGCCCAGAACTTCCTAATGCTAATGTATTTATAGTAGCGAAATTAGCGACAAGATTTCTGTCGTCAGTCATTCTGACACATGCATGCTCTTCTTCCGGCCCCCGTAGAGAGCGAGCTCCCCCCACACAACCCTACATGGGCCACAATTGGCGTTACCCTTAAGGCACGCATCTCCACCCAGACAGTTCTAATGCTAACACATTCACAGTAGTAAGTTTGGGGACAACGAGATTTCTGCACACAAATGCACACCACAAAGCTGCAACACGTGGCTCCCATAGAGGCGGACATGGAAGCATCCACCTCTTCTGGCCTGAAGGGCCCCCCTGAGAAGCCACCAAAGCCACAGTGATAAAAAAAAAGAGCGCCTCTCTCGGACAAGCCCCCGAATGTAATTCAGCAGTGCAGCGCTAATAACAGTCACAATTTGAATTAGGAGGACGCAGGGACGGCGGTCCGTGATCCAACCACGCCAAGAGGCTGACGGACCGCTGCCCGCACCCCCTTGACATGGGAGCCTGTCCACAATGCCACATGTAAGCTCACAGAACCCCCGTTCCCACAAGGACACTCGGCTGACGGCGCCAGCCCAAACCACTGCATGTAAGCACCCATGGCCTGTTAGGAGCGTAACGAGCGAGCGCGGCAGTGCAAAGATGTTGGGTATGGAAAGACCACCCAGAACCAGGAATACATTTCGGTGCCCGTATTGTCGTCGCACCACCAGATTGCCCACCTGGTGCAAACCACCTCGTGGAAGGTGGTTCAGACCATGGCCCTCAAGCCCACCGCAGTCCTGACTCGCAGCGAATGGCTAGCTCGGGATGCCACCACGTCGACAAGCTCATTTCTGAGAACCCCCGGCGTGGCCTGGCATGTGGAAAAGGTGCAAAGGAAACATAAAGACGCATGAAAACCGGAAAGTATAGAAAGGAAAAAACAATAGAAAGAAAGGAGGCTTGAAAAAGTGAATGAAAACAAGCAATATGTTGGTGCACCAATAGGCAAAGTGCATCGGCAAAATTATTTTAAGAAATGGAACCAACAGCGGCTGGGCGACAAACCAAAACAAGTAATACCGTGGTGCAAAAAAGAGGCGCGCAGAAACCGCCAAGGCGAACGGGCGGGGAAACCACGGTTTAAAAATATGGGGAAAAGCGACAGCGAAAACAAAGAGGAAAAAACAAGCAAAAAATTAAAGACGAAGATAAAAAACGAGTGCTCTGAAGGCCAGCATCGCGAGAGGCGAAAATGGAATATAAATAACAAGCGAAAAAACTCATGCAGGAAAGAAGTAGGAGCCCTTTGAAGCAAAGGCGTCGTCGCGATGCCAGCCATGGTGCGAAACAAAAGAAAGACGAGCAGTTCCCTGTCTGCCCCGCAGCAAAGGTCGTAGTTCAAGGTGTGCCACAGAAGACGTGCACCTCTTCGTGCTAATAATCCCAGGTGAAAAAATCCCAACTGCTTCTAGCTGGTTTCAACTGGAATCAGCTGGTTCCAGTTAGAACCAGCTGGTAGCCAGCTGGTCCTAACAGGAACCAGTCCAGTCTGGAAATGGAGCCAGCTGGTTTATAAAAAAAACCAGCTGGCCTGAACCAGCTGATTGGAATCCTTGTAGTCTGGAAATGGAACAAGACTGTGAAGCAGACGAGACTGGGACTCGAGCGTGGGATTTATGTGTGGTTCAGATGAGTTGATACCCCATATAAGGTGCTGGCACTTCATAGAAATGAGCTCTGTCCAGGTAGTTTCCAACTGAGTGTGCAGGCCTGTAGATCATACAAATTGATGCTTAATGTGAAGGCCCTAGAGAGCTTTGGCAGAATAAAGTAAAGGCTCGCAGTGATAGCTCACATTTCTTTCCCCAAAAGTCCGTATGGTTAACAATTGTAATCGGTCTCGTTACTTACTTCAGCTCTGCTATCAGACACAGGCTGAACTGCATGCTTTGACACCTGTACAGCGGGCCAAACCTTTAGTTAGCGTGTGCAACGGTCACTTTTCCAGCACGCCTGCACTTTACGACTAAGAAAACTTGCTGAACGCTCAATATTGAGCGTGGGCTTAGTGAGCCTGTGCTTAGATTTGATATTTTCACAAGTTTGCTCCATCATAAGCTGCAGGAACACGCAAAACCTGGCCATCGTACAGGCCAGCTAAAGATCTGGCCAGCTGTACAACTGACACATTCACAATGTGCTTGTGAAAAGATTTGACTTATGAACTCGAACTGTCCTATGTCTTCAGCACTAGTTTCAACACAGATCCATACATTTTTGCTGATTGCGCAGTGTGGAAAAATAAAGTGACTAACATTTACATGTGTAAAAAGATGCAGAACAGCCCTGGAATGAATATTCTTTTTTCATGGAGGAAATTAACTATGTGAAATTATAAAACCAGTAATATTCAATTTATTTCAAGGTAAAGAATGGAGATGAAATACTGACATGAAAATAATTTTTTGAATGAATGCACATGAATCACATGTAACCATAAACGATCACTGGTTAGAGGCACTGAAAACAACTTCATCAAATTTTTGTTTTTGAAGACATCAATTCTACAGTTTCTTGTATCGCTGAGAAAATTAAAAAAAATTTTCCTGCTACATCTATCAAAATCATGATGTGAAAGCTGAAAAAGGCTTCATGATTGCTTGGAAGTGGATTGACCTGAACTCTAGCCTATAGGATTTACAGCCTGAAAACTGTTTCGGCGCATCACACTTTGCCTGCGAATTAGCCAGTGATTGAGAGATGAGTATTTCATTTGTTCACCCTTTTTATTCTTAAGAAAGCTTTGTTTTCACTGAAAACAGCGCCTTTGTCACTGGAATGCACTAATCGATAAAGGCTGGCTTGAATATGTTCTTCCAAAGAGATATGTGTGTATATACCAACCAAAAAACTTCACTGACATCAATGAGCAATCACTGCAACTATTGATATGTGTAAGGAGCACTGTGTTCAAAGGAAGTTTGCAAACTAACCCATTTGTCTGAAAAAAAAATAAGCATTTCAAATCCTGAAGCTACACACAGCAGCCAATGGGAGAAACAACAGATGGCTTCAGATGAATTTAAATGAAAAGGGTTGTGCACTTTTGTGTGCACCAGAAAGCATGCAAAGCTCCCACAAATACTAGAAAGCATGTGTTCAGTAGAAATTAACTTCAGACACTCTGTCAGTTGCTGTATGGTGGTGCAACAAAAGTGAATTTCTTGTGCACTTGCATATTATTGTAGTCAATACTACTTTACAGCACTGTACATCACCAATCACTGGCTTATACAGTGCTTTAAATTTAAGTGGTATAAAAAAACATGATGCACTTCCTTCTATAAAAACACATGGTATGACACCAGACTTTACCTCTGCAATGTGTTCATGTTACGCCAGTTCAGCAGTGAGTATATGCATAGTCCTGTAGGCTGCAGTGGTAAAGACCTGGCGTGCTATCACAAACGTTCTGTAATCTCCAGCCACATCACTGAACACAGTTGTATGCATGACTTTGATACTGGCTCCCAATTCCGGCATTGCAGCAGTGGAGTCAGTCATGTACAGTCTTTTGCACTGCTCATTGTGGAACACATACTGAGGTACTGCAACCTGGTCATGTTCCACAGCAGGACCGGATATAATATGACCAATCTGGACTTCAACCCACCTCAAAACTTCTTGAGAAACCTGTGACCTAGCATGAGTAGTGCTGGTGGCTGCCTGAACACAGTGGAAAACATAATTGGCCAAGTGTAAAAGGGCTATGAACCTGTTGGGAGGATAGGCATGTATTATTGTGATACACCTCAGACCATTTATAACGTAACCGCTTATAATGCAAGACCGCATTCTATGCGAATTTTTGTGACAACCACATTGCTTCCCATTGAGTTCAATGTATTGGCTTACTGTTTAATACGCGCAAGTGCACAACCGAAGACAGCATTTAGTGAGGTTTCTGGAAAGTCTGGGGGCCGCATACCGGTGCAGACCCATTGGTACCAGCAGGCGCAAGGAGCATGCTTTCCAGATTGCGCAAGAAGGGGGCAACAGGCAGGACGAGAGAGTGCTATCAATGTGGTTCAAGGCAAGGCTGAAGGCAGGAGAGGATAGAAAAAAAATTTAAGTCACAAAGCAGGCCTTTTTCCTCCGATGCTCCTCCGTTAGGCACCCTGATTGGACAAAGCTTGAAAGCATGTGATGGCACGGCCAGACGAGCATGCTGGAGCTGCAGCCACGGCGGCGAGCGCATGGCACGCATAGCACGACGCGCTGCTTGTACCAAGTGCACGTGCGGCAGTGTCTTGTCATGCCTGAGCCCATGAGCGAGATGTGCCGTCGCGAGTAGTGGTAAGTTTATAACGTGAGCAAGTCTACCAGCCCAGGTTGTCTTCAGTGCCAACGGTGTCTGCTCCTCCGAAAGCCAGGAAACAGCAAGCTCTTGAAACCAAGCAGAGCACTGCGAGGGGCATTGAAGGCGGTTTGGAAAAGGCTACGGTGGCAAAAAAGTAGGCTGTCACTGACGCTACTGTGTTCGTCATTTGGAAGAACAGAGGCAATTTGCAACAACAGGTGCAGGAAGACTCCGCGTCGCTTGCAAGGAAGAGGGTTCGTGCGTCAAAGTACGATGTCGCCACTTTGAACGGTTTCCCGAGATGCGAGCCGAGAGCGTTCCTGTGAGTGGCTCGATATTGCAAGCCAAGGCCAGGTGCCTTGTAAACATTTTGGGGCATGATGGTTTTAGCCCACTGAGCATTTGTGCTCAGCGTTTCAAAGACCAGCACAAGATAAGCTCTTCGTCGTTGCCGACACCAACGGAGTTGTGTGTGAAATGCCTGCCACAAATGGAGACATCGTGGCAGCGGTGTGTGCTCACAATGAGTTTCTATCTCAGGATGAGCCTGATGAAATGAGCGAAAGTGGAGAAGTTTCCTGCAAAGATGCGCTCGACTGTTGCAACAAACTGCGCCTCTCCTGCACTCAGAGAAACCTCAGCAAGCAAGTCCTTCACTGTTTTTGAAGATGAACCCACTAGCAATGCAGTTCAGTCACAGAGCCAGACTAAAATAACATTCTTTCATTCATTATGACGCTTCGACAAAAAGATCAAATAAACACCTTTGTTGCCTGTGATTGCAGTGTTGTGAGTCTGATGCATTGTCAGGTGAATTCGAAAGGTAGGCTGACCATTATGAAAATGCGAATGCACGGAAAAACTGTTTTGGTTACAGTGCAGTACCGCTTACAATGCGATTTTCCCAACTCCCACGGTATGCGTTATAAGTAGGGGTGTGCGAATATTCGAATACGAATCAAATATGTTTCATATTCAGTTCATATTCGTATTCAAGAAATGGTATTCGTGAATTTCCGAATATTCGAAAAATCACGAATACTCGGCAGCGATCGTATACCACGCCGACTTTCGTAAATTTGGTAGTGGCAAAAGCTCAATATCTGGGCGGATTATCTGAATATAGAGTTTAACGTTTCAGAAAAACAATATAAAGGCCCTGTTCTCTTTCTTCTCCATCGTTTATCGTGTGGACCAATCGCATTCCGAAGCCGCTAGGCTTCACCTTGTGCGAAATTCTGCAAGTGGGCTTTCCCACATACCACACGTGCTGCGAGCAAGATGGGGGATGACCCGATTCTAACAATTGCAGCACGAAAGCGCGTTTATTTTTTTTATCCTTCCGTAATATGTTATATAATTAATGTCCACACCCATGGCATTTGTTCTGTCACCTTAACTAGGGTCCCTATAAATACTTGCTAGTCTGCCGTTTGTGCGGAGCCCCCTACGGAACTGGTTGGCTTCGCCTCGGATGAATGCGCAGGGGGCGCTGCACACATTTGGAACGTCGTGCCGTGCCTGCCGTGGCTGCGGAAGTGTTGCGCGCTACTATTTGGTCGCAAGTCCAGAATACTGCTGTTTTTTTCCAAATAGGTGAACGCTAACCTGCGTGTGTGTTGGTGTGCGTGTGCTCATGGGTGTGTGATCGCGTCAAGTCTAGACAATGTGACAAGTGCGACAGCACGTGTTTCGTGCCGGGATGCAAGAGTGGCTACCATTCCTGCAAGGTTAAATGCTCTCTCTTCAGGACACCAAAGGATGCAGAGAAGAGGTGACAGTGGGAGCGCAACATCAAGCGCGGCGACAGAGTGCTCGACGAAGCTAGTGCCGTTTGCGAGCGTCGCTTCGAACCGTGCTTTATTGAGCGAAGATTTAAGACTGTGATTCAGGGCAAGGTAGTGGAAATCACCCAGGATGTGCCGCAACTTGTGAAGTATGCTGTTCCTACGCTGTTTCCTGACGCCCCAAAGTATATCTCAAAACCTCTGCCTCGGAAGAGGAAGGATAGAAACTTGTGCGAGCAGAAGCAATCGCCGGGACTCAGAGCACCTCCAGAGAAAAAAAAAGCGCATTGATCTTGAAGCACCAGTGGAGGTGATTGAGGAATCTAGCGGCGGTGGATCATGTGACGCGATTCTGCTCAGGGAATGCAGAGAGCTGCAGCCACTGCCACCTTGGACAAATGTCGATCTTTCGGATGCTCAGCAAGTAACATTCGCTCAGTGCCACACAAGTGAGGACGGCTCTCCGGACGTCTTATACGTAAGTCGACGAGTTCTGCTCCGTCGCAGTGATTCGGATGACGCTGCCATGAAGGCTACTGTGTATATTCGAGGAAAAAAAGTGAAAGAGTTGGACATCAAATCCACAGAAGAGACAATAAATCTTCTTCAGGACATTGCAAAACTCAATTTGTGCCCTGGCTTCGGATTGAAGCCTATCAGCAAATCCTTTACGGCTTCAAATGGGCGTTACTTTGCTCTAAACTGTTCCATTCTTTCGGATACAGCATGCATAGCTTGCAAATACTTACAAAAGCTAACTTAAAACACCCTGTCAAGGAGGAAGAAATCAAGAGTGCCGTGCCTAAAGAAGACGCCGACTTCAAAATCGCGGGCAGTGCGACATATGAAAGACAAGATGGCAAAGCTGCAAAAGGCTCTAGATGAAATGAAAAATGAAAATGAACAGCTTTCAGCAACAGTTTGAAAGAAGGGTTAGTGGCCTTCCTCCTAAGCAGCAGCTTGCTGTCAGAACTTGTTTTGAGGCTGCCAAACACAAGTCAACGAAAGGGATGGCATATTCCAATGAGTGGCTACTTGAATGCATTCTGATGCGAATGAAAAACCCTAAGTTGTATGAACATATACGAAGATACAACATCCTGGCTCTTCCAGGTAGAACATGCTTACAAAAGCGCATCCACAGCTTCAAGACTGAATTTGGTTTTAACCCAAATATATTTAATGCTTTATCCGAGAAGTCGCAACATATGGATAAGTTCTCACGCACAGGAGGTATCGTCTTTGATGAAATGAAAATCTCCGAGCACCTTGATGTGAAATCAACTAGTGAGTGGTTTTTAAACCTTACTTACACCCGTAAGTAAGCTTTAAATGAAACATGTGGCAACTGAGTTTCTGTGTACACTACTTGTATTTTTTCTGGTGAGCTGGAAGGATTCGTCGATATTGCTCAGTTCATGCCCGATTCCCAAAAAGGCCAACTCTCTGACCATGGCATGGTAGTTCTGTTCCAGCCTTTCCAGGGTAATTTATTTTTCTAACATATATGTCAGATTTGTCACATTACTGTTAAAACGCTGTGTTTGTGGGAAAAATAAATTTGCTGTTTTATCTTTCCAGGCAAGTGGACACAAGCCCTTGGGATTTTCGCATCACGTGGCGATGTCAAGGCAGACATCTTAGCCAAGATCATCATTGCGGTGACAATTCTCTGTGCGAGGGCTGGATTCTTCGTTGACTATGTGACGTGCGAAGGAGCAAGCTGGAATAGATCAATGTGGAAGCGTTTTGGCATTCGAGGTAACTGCTGAACTGGATTCAATTGCAAAGTGTTGTTGTCTTAAGATCATTTGGGTGGTTACGGCGTTACGGTTGTTCAAAGTATTTGCTTACAGCGCCGCCTCATATCTTTGCAGGTGCGAGCACAGGCATACGGTGCAAGGCGCCACATCCTGTCAGCTCAACGCGCCATCTGCAGTTTATCTCGGACTTCCCCCATCTAATTAAAAATGTGCGAAATGCATTTGTAGGAAAAGGGTTTAACACACCTGAGTGTCGGGTGCACGTTCAACCGATCCGAGACGCTTGGAAAATGGACAGCCAGAGTGTTTCCCTTAAAGCCATGCCAAAGATCACCAGCATACACCTGAATCCCAATTCTTTCAAGAAAATGAGGGTTGCTCCAGCATTCCAACTAATTAGAGGTACTTTTATTTATTGCATCCAGTTAAGACGCTATTATGACTTTGTGGAAGCAACAGAATCTTTCGTAAAAAGGATGAATAAGCTCATAAGGATAATGACTGCGCGTGTGCCATAAGCAGCATTATACCCGCAGTCACCAAACTTTGAATTTTTAAAGGAGTTCCTTGCCTTGAACACCTCACAGAGTGCGAAAACCATGCAAAGGCCACAATAGGTGGTTTTCTGAGCAACAGCACAGCAGAGGGACTCTGTGTTTCAATTCAGAGCACACTCAGTTTAGTGGCTCATCTAGGCACCCATGGCTTTAAGTATATGATGACTGCAAACTTGAGCCAAGACAGGCTTGAAAGCGTATTCAGCATCGTTCGGCAATCATCAGGAACTAATGACCATCCGAATGCCGCTCAGTTTTTGGTTAGTGTTAATGCACTCGCATTTTACAATCTTGTGCAACGACCACCATCGGGAAACTGTGCACCAGAAGTCGTCACTTCCTCAGTTTCGGTGCCTCAGAAACAGCCAAGCAGCGAGAATATGCTGCCTGTTCTCAACAACCTTATTGATAAAGGAGAGCTCAATGATGCAGAAACTACATTGGTCTCTTGTTCTCCACGTACAAGTACCACGTCTGACCATAGTGCCTCTGTGACAGGGGAATGCCACGAGATGTTAATTTATTATATTTTGAGCTACATAGCTCGAAAAGCACTGAAAAAAAACCAGTGCACATACTGTGCGTCAGCATTGCGTGAAAAAGCAGTGGCTACAGAAAATGATCGGGCAGCAGCTTTCACTGCAAACTTTGATAATGGTGGCTTACTCCGTCTGGCCCCTTGAAGAAAATTATCACCGTCCTTGAAGACAGCTTCACATCTTATTATAGTCTGAATAAGTTGCACGAGAAAAGCATTGTTGACTTTGCTGATTTCTCAAGGAATGTAAATTTTTCATCTCTGGCCTGTGTGAAACATGGACATGAAATTGTTAATGGCATAATCAAATTCTATATTCTCCTTCGCCTGCGCTTCTACACGAAGTCTATCAATGTTGAGAGGGCAGCCAAGAAAGAGCAGCTGAAGCTGTTAATGATGACAAGATGCCAGTAGGTGGTGCAAACGAAAGTGTGGGCAGCTTGAGTGCAAAGTGACGAAAATTAATGTGTCCAACAACGATTTTTATTTTGTGCTATAAATTAGTGATCCTTGGGTGTCTTTTGCCTGACATTACGTGTGACCTACATTGCATGGGCTAATAATGCAATTTTACCAAGCATGAGATTCGAAGGAACTGCTTAGAATGCATGCTTATGTTCATTACTTCTGTAACTTGGTTGCCTAGGCACTTAGGAATGCGTGCCTGCAGTTTGCCTAAAGCACGTGATTTACAGGGCTCAGGTTCTCCTCTTGCATGTTTAAATTGTGCATGCATCTAGAAGTTTCCAGTATTCAGTCTGCCTTCTAACTTCATTTATTTAGAGTCCATAGAAGTTCAGATCGGATCGATAGCATGAATTAAAACGCCGCTGTCAATAGCGCTCTGTTGCGTGCACACACGGCCGTGGGGTTTAGAATCCTGGGTAATAATTTTGATACAAAGAATTTTTATTTAGATTCCTCGGAAGGTGGTATTATAATAAGTGGCACGGTGTAAAAATAAGCGGGTTCATTTCACCTTCGACTCTGGAGTTCGCGCACAAAATGTTTTCGCAATAAAAAAATCGTTTGCACCGCTACACTAATAACTGAAGTGCACATTGAAAAACCATGACTAAGCTAAAATCAAAGAAAAATAATCAGTGCAATCGCATGTGCAAGGCAGATGAAAACGCACAGAGAATTTGTTTCGCGGGGTGAAACGCGCGTCTACCGCAGACGCCGTGGCTGGCATGGCAGGCCAGTTGCTAGCAGTGCCACCGCGGCGATCATTCATCAGCAGCCCCCACCGCGGCCGGCGGACGGCAGACTTACCTTAACTCTGAGTGTGACTACCGCCATCTTGTTTTGGTCATATACGCTAAGCGGGAAAGCCTACTTGCGGAATTTTGCGTGAGGCTCCCAAAGTGGCGAGTCGAGGTGTCACAACAGGGCAAATGATCCTGTAAAAATCCCGCCTTTTGTGTGGTGCACTGTAACCCATGCACCTTTTAAAAGGCCATAACGGCACACGTCTAAACGTTCGGAGGGCCCCAAAAATAACCTGGCCGCGTAGTTTTCGTTTCTGAGCTTCGCCAATCGCCCGTGGCAATGGCAACTGTCTGCCCGCGCATTCGCCAGTAGTGCAATCTTAGCACCGTGCTGCTTTCAGATGCTGACTGACTCGTCGATGGTAATTTTTTTCCTTTTTAGAAGCAGTCTAGCCATTCCAGCGTCAACGTGCGTCCCATCTCGCTCACGTTCGTCATTTATTCCAGCGTGCCAAAACTTGTGCTCGTCACGAGTTTACAGGTGTTTGCACGATAGAGCTGCCTCATACGACTACCGCATTTTTGGTAGTTTTTTGGGGGGGCCGCAGGGCATTTTATAAATCGACCTTCAAATAACCCGGCCATTTCTGTCGGTTTTTGAACTCCGAATTAATGAGGTTTTACTAGCCATCATGTTGTTCTTGTTTCCAGTCTTGTCATGTTATGGATTTCATTTTGCCTGACCGCATTACAGGTTGGATACTGTTATGCTGTTCAATTAAGTAGTATACATTTCTGCGCATATTGTTTTTTTACTTGGTGCTCAGGCAGCCTAGTTTTTTTTATTTCATTTGCAAAGGACATACGCTATTTTGAAAACAAAAAAAATAGGAGCAACAGTGCTTGTTTCTTTTTTGAATTTATTTTTTGTGCTGACCAGATATTCAATTCGATATTCAAAGCCATTTTTCTTCATATTGATATTTGATTCATATTAAAAAATTTCAACATTTCCATAGTCCTAGTTATAAGCAGTCTATGCTGTATAAACTTTAATTCTGTGGTTTGTTTGCAGTTCCAGGTTGATTTCACGCACCTCGCAGATGGATCTGTGAGCAGCTCCGACCACAGTCTCTTTCCTGTAATAAGTCTTGTAGCAGAAGTACAGTAAAAACTTTTTAATTAGAACTTCAAGGGACTGGGAAAAAAGTTCGAATTATCCGATGTTAGAATTATCGACTGACCTCTAAAGAACCATTTGCATTACGGTGTATGTACTGTATTTACTCTCGTAACGAACCCACTCGCATAATGAACCCACCCACCATGGACTTTTGCCGAAGAATTCGAAAAAAAAAACTGTCAGTCGTTAACGCTTCCCTCCGTTGCGCACAGTGACACGGTCAAGAAAGCATTTCTTGGCAGTGCACCAACATGCAGCACAGCGGTACCATCATAGTGTGTTTACCTTTTGACGTTAGCTCTAGCAAGGGGGAGAAGTGAACTTTGCAGAGTCACAGCACTTGTCTGGTTGTGCAAGCCTCGTGTTCAGTACGTTCGCCTCAGGGCGACCCACATGGAGCGAACTAGCGCTGCTGATTTTGAGCAATGCGGCGAAATGTTGACGCACCGCCGCATTGCTGCACAAGCGGCGGAAAACGGGCGGCTGCCACCAGACCACTGCTGCCAGGAGTTAGAAACAGCGTGTTTCCATATGCTTAGTAAAATGCTGAAAAGAATAGGTCCACATTTACAGTTAAGCTATTATTTATTCAATGACGACAAAGGTGACGAATTATCCTTAGTGACCACTTACTGAACCAGAACAGTAAACCTGTTTGAACCTCCCGCGCTTCCTGACGTCAACCGACGCGTAGTGGCTAAGCCTAGAAGCTTTGAAAATCTAGAAGCATTCTGAAAATCTCTCGCATTTCATCACTAAACTTTTGTGCTGCAGGCATCTTGAGACAAAGCGAAAGCTTCGTGCGACTTTTGTTTTCCGTGCACGTGAGGCACAGTGTAGCGGCAATGACGAGTTCGTGGTGAAGCGAGAGGCTGCTTCGGCAGGCGCAGCCATGTTGTAGAAACGAGCGGAAGTCAGACGCGGTCGTGCCCTGATTGATCCGCGCTAATTGCCCACGCTGGCCGCTTCCGGCCAACAGCTGACAAAATGTTGGCTGACCGCCGGGCGATGCTAAAAGCTGGCAACATGATCGTGGCTGAACGTGTGCTTCCTTTGGCGACTGATGGGTGGAAGGATGGACGACACTCGCAAAAAGAAAAAAAAAAAGTTTTTCACGCGTGATTTGTAGCGCCCGTCCGAAGTCAGCCTTTCGTGTGCGTTGGCTGGGACCGCGCCGACAGCACTTATCCGTATTTCCTAATTAGCAGGGCTTGAATTAACGAGTATTTAGTTGCGAGTTTCGGAGGCTGTGCGGAAATGAGGGTCGGCAGCAGCCTCCGCAGATGCCAACGCCTACCCTCCGGCGCCGCCGGCCGCCACGCTGGTGATGGTGTCATTTAGGCTTTACCCACTCTTCCAAGGTTTTACTGGTTCCATTTTCTGTCCCCGTTTATAGGTCGTGCGCAGCCTCTATCTATGTGGAGGTGCTTTTTTTGGCCACGTGCTGTGTGCCAAGCCGCCCAGACGCGGCGGCGCGTAGTTCGAATTATCCGTAGCGGAACCGACTTGCTTTCGAATTAACAGGCTTTTTTATATGCAGATCTCTATGGAGCTTGGCCGGACCAAGTAGTGTAGTTCGAATTATCGGAAAAATCGAATTATCGAGGTTCGAATTAATGAGCTTTCACTGTATCGTGTTCCCATTTGCATGTCATACATGGCTGGCATAGACATGTTTGGTTTGTTAGCTAAAAGTCACATTAATATAACTGTGAAGATATGAGTTTCATTTGGAGGATATATTATGTTAAACAGAAACCTGCTGTTTTGTTCTCTCGAAACAGCACCCTAAAGTCATTTAGAGCATATCTGTCACAACCTGAGTACATACAACTTGCCAAAATAGCATAGGGCTGAACAATTTGTTTCACCTGTTAACCTTTTGCTCAGCATTTATGAGCCTATATTACACGACATGAAATTTCTATTCCTTGCAGGTCCACCTTGCAGAAGGAGTGGTAACAAGTGCAGCAAGTCCACTAAAAGTAATGACAGCCAGAAAGCCAACCATTGCGTGCAAAGACACTGCACAGGTTTTATGGACAAGTGAAGTCCTGGCAGCATGTAGCCTCAGTCGCAACGTTGCCCCTACAAAAAGGGGCTTGCGAGCCACCTAGCCAGGCACTTCTGAGAAAGTGGACATGGTTGCAGGTAAGGAAGAGTGCTTATCTACTGGTTTTGTTGTGTTGAAGTGTATGGGGCTGCTTACCGTGACATGTGGCAGATAATGCTGGACAGATGCTTTGGCACTTCTATCTGCATGTTACATACTGCCTGTGATATATTATCACCAGTGCATCCAGTATCTTTGCTACAGTTATGATGTATAGTTTCTCTTCATGCTATAGCTTGCAGCAGATGTGCAATTTGTATTGCTCAAGTGCAGCTGTCAAGTTTAATTGGACATGCAAGTAACAACTAATGTTTTTTTTGTATATGCAGAGACAGCACACTATATTGGGGGCGCAAGAAGGGAGTTGATGTGGAGCAAACTTTGGCTGCAGTGCAGAAGCTCCTTTCAGACAAGATACAGGATTTGTGGAAAGCAATGAACATGCAGCTGAAATAAACGGTTTCAGCCACGAATGCCGTAGTGACCTATATTTCCTTAAGGGGGGACATGGGTTTTCAGGGCAGAAAATTTGCGAAAATATCAATTGTTCAATTTTGTCATATTCGGATTCGCGAGGTTCTTTTCCATCGACAAGTGAAGATTGGAGCCCAAGACTTGCATAGCTATTGAGAAATTGACCGATGAATGTGCCACCGCGGCACAGAAACTCGAGAGGGTGCACCAAAATACACCCGTTTTCTATGCATGTGCAAATCAAAACCATCTGCCATAATGCTCTCTCTCCAGCCTCGTTTGATAGTGGAGCTCGCCGGCTTTCTTTCGCAGCCTCGCGACTGGCTGCCTTGTACCACATGGCGCAATCGGCACTCTTTATTGGCTAGTTTGAATTTCCCGCCATTATTAGTTGCATTGGGGTGCCGCCAGATTGCAAAATCTATCAGCGTGAGCAATCGCAAAGTCGAAGAGGGGAACTTGCAAGGTCGATTAATTGCATAAAAAATAGGCAGGAGGGAGGAAAACTGATCTGTGGTTGTCGGTGCTGATGACAACAGGAAATACCGTAGCGTATGTGGCGACAGACCGCGAACCGCATCGGCGGCGTGCAATAGGGTGAAGTTGGTAATCGCTAGCGTCGACCATGGTTCCTTGCAGATTTCGTCGGCGGAGCTTACCGTGAGTGACTCAAGAGAAAAAGCTGACAGTATGACCGCCAGTTTCTCTGTACGTGGCATCTGCGCGCGAGCGAATGGCACGGACAGGAAGTTTTCTACCGCATGCAACGACGCGGGTTGGGTGACATCGCGCTGGCTGTCAGCCGGAAAGGCTGCTGATAACATCAGCTGATGTTATCATCTTAGATACGCAAAACCTTTGAAGGACCGCATGGCGGACCTCGAGTAGAGATGCCTGTGATTGGAATAGCGGTGTAGCGGTTAAATTAGGCGGCCTTTTTTTTTCCAATGTGGCTCCAAGAAATAGACTGGTTTTTAATGATCTCATGAATTAGTTCATTTATCAGAAAACTAATAGCATATTTGAAATCACCTCGAAAAACTTGAGTGGACTGTGCAGTTTCATCAAGATTCAACCCAAAACAAGAAATTTAAAGTTAATGCAGTCAAGGAAAGAACTTGCGCTGAAGAAAAGTGTCAGCACACAAATGCGCATCTGAAAACAGGTAGCAGGCATGGAGAAAGGGCTTTACGGGTGAAAAATATCACTCAGATTACACGCCTGAGGCTTGTTAGCCATTTCCATGGCCAAACATGCCATTATTTTTTATCATCTCACATGTAATGAAGTATTCTTAGTTTTTGTTATTTTCTCAGAATGTGAATTTCGGACTCCTGACAAGTTAGGATATCCAGTCTGAAGATGCCAGTTAGCGTACTACAAAAATATTATTCATTATTAGTTAAATGAAGGAAAGCTATTTCAGAAACATGTGAGGGTGATCAGAAATATGAAAACTAGGGCAGTGCGCCTGCGAACCAGCTGGTCCACTACCAGTCTCCTGCTCACAGTTGAGTTCGCTCTTTAATAAAGTGGGCCCTGCAGGACAGAGGAAGATACAAAGAGTATACCCCTTAATGTACCAGGATTCTTTACAGTCTGTGAGCACTCGTCTCACATCAGCCATAGCAGAGGCCCGAGAAACCACAAGTGAACGCTCTGGCATTACTGAAGCCCTGAAAACGGGACGAATTTTGAATCCCTACCCCTTCGTAGGTGCAGCTCATCATACATCTGCGAAAGACTGCGTAAAGAAGGGATCACCACATATTTCTTAATCAGTGCACTGAAACATCGCTACTATGAGGAGTACGTGTCGATGGTTTAGTTTCAATACAATAAACTTTTTTTTTGACCAGCCAGGGGTACGAGTTGCGGGGTCAAAGAACATGCAGCCACATGCCATATATATCGCCATTTATAACTTTGCTTAGAATTCTTTAGGACTCATTCATGATATCTACGTGAAATTTCCACACCCACTTTTCCGTTTTTGAAGCTCTCATTTTAGGAAAGATAAATGGTGCAAATTACGTGAGTAAATATGGTAACTAAAAAGAAATCTGTGGTCTCCGGAACTTAATGAGTCTCCTGCAAAATGAATTGACTTATCACAGAGCTCAAGATGCAGATGGATGCCATGCCTTCAAAGACGACATCTCTAAGGAGTGGGCTGGACTGACCAAACTGGCAAAACTAGCTAGGCGCCAGCCATGCATCAACAAGAATTCTGAAGGAAAACAATGCATGGAAACTGAAGCAATTTGAACTAAAAAAACACAAACGTCGCATGATGTTGAATGGCAGTGCCTAACATACCACTGGTATCGTGCCAAGGGTGATGCCGCCGTGTGAGCGCTTGAACTCTTCCTGTTCATGCTGCGAAATGTCGAGCCTTTCCCAGAGGAGGCCTGCCTGTGCACCAAGAATCCAGCATGTTCTTGGAGACCTTCGACTTCCAGGCTTTTGAGCTGCACGTAGGTTAGTAAAGATTAGAGAAACAGGCCTCAAGAAACAAAAGCAGGCACAATGCACATGAGCAAGAGTGTCCATACAAGGAAAAAGATGCTGCAGAGATGCTTCCCAAATCTTCAAATTCATCTATCTCCACGAAGTATTTAAAAACAAACATCAGAAAAGGGTAATCAAAAAACATATCGTTCCACATGGTTCCATAACCTCACCAACAGAATTGTAAACCCACATACAGAGTTGAAACAAAGCTTCCCACTAGTAAAAACTTCTTATGGAGGTTAACTAGCCTTGAAACCAATCACCAAGCCCACTCTGCACTACCACCTTGCTATGCTGGCCAGCAGCCCTTTGCTGTACCCAAGTGAAAGTTTTGCTGCAATCACGAGTAATCTTTTTTTTAAGTGGTTCCTATATCCTATGCTAGAATGTGTGGTTTTACCTATTGATCAGACACCACCAACCATTACAATCCAAGCACTGGCCACTTATGATGACCAACATCTCTGCCACTTCAGCTATTCCCCGAAGGGTGAATTGAAATCTCAAAGGGTGCTGGGGAGATCGCAAAAACACCTCGCATGAAACTATTCACGTAGGATGACCGGCACCACGCCGATGAGAGCGGCCTCTTCTACAAAATTCTGCCCAAAAGAAAGCTCAGTCTGAAGGGGCAAGGGTGCCACAGTGGTAAACACAGCAAGCAGAGGCTGATCCTTTTACTGTGCATCAACATGGACGGCACTGACAAACGACACCCACTAGTCATTGGTGAGAGCGCGAGGCTGCGATGTTTTAAAGGCATAAAAAAGCTTCCTGTGAAGTATGTTGCGAACTCAAAAGCTTGGATGTCACGTGTCATTTTTTGCGACATGGCTCCAGGAATGTGACAGCGAATTGCGCCGTCAGAAAAGAAAAGTGTGCCTGTTGCTGGACAATTGCACGGCCCACTACGTGCCAGAAGTCGAGCTGACCAGCACGGAGCTTCGCTACATCCCCCCAAATGCAACGTGCATAGTTCAGCCTCTGGATCAAGGAATTATCAATATAGCGTCAAGTGCGCATACAGGCGTCAAGTCGTTAACAGAGTTCTGAACCTGGAGCTCAAGCGTGAGACGAAGGTCGATGTTTTCATGGTAGTTGAGATGGTGGTGGCAGCTTGGAGAGCAATGAAGCAATCAGTAATTGTCAACTGCTTCAGGGCTGCTGGCTGCGACATGCTAGGTTCTGATACTGCCAAAGCTGCACCGGACTGCGCGAGCGCCGTGCACCAGCACGAAAATGCCTGGGAGTGTCTACGACCAGTGAATGAAGTGTCCATAGAAATAAGTTTCGGCGACTACGCGAGTGCCGACGCAAACGCAGTCACGATGGAAGTTTTGGATGACGCATGTAGCTTGTGGCTTGTAGGCAGTATGGAGGGAGAGGTGGCCAAAGAAGCTGATGACGACACTATCACAAAGCTCTCGTGCCAATACCAGGCCAAGTGATGGATGCCCGTGACCTGCTGCGGCAGTTGGCCGGAACACACGAGAAGACACGCTGGACACATTTCACTTATGAGAAATCCGTGTGGCCATTGCTTACGAAGCGCACACAAGCAAAGATTATCGACTGCTTTTCTGGGAAATAAATTTGTAGTCCCCTGGGGCCCTTCTTTTTGTGGTAACAATTTGTTTCTTTTCATGCGTGCTAGCGATGTTGGTCTTTTCTGTGGGGCCACAGCTTCATTTTCAGTGTATCTACGCTTCGCAATAAGATATTGCAGTAGCTTCCTGGATGCTGCTGCACCATATAATTGATTGTATCAAAATAAGTGACCCAAAAATGCATCAGTCGATTTAACAAAGTTCCCGATTTAACGATATAATTTGCGGCTCCCCCAACTTTGTTAAATTGAGTTTTAACTGTTTATCAAAATGAGATGAAATTATTGTGTTTATTCAACAATTTCTCAGAACTGAAAATTTACATTGTGAATGTAAAGGAGAATGTAAGGTCGTTCTGTACAAAAATCAGCTCTCATATCCAATAAATCAAACTTCGGTCAACACTGGTTGACTCAAGAAGCTGGCTTTCAACATATCTCTGGGGCTTAGCTTACCAGCATAGCCCTGGGGGTGCTACGTAGTTCGTACTGACCAATGAAGAGCGAGTTTTTCATGACGTAGGTGGCGGGCATGTAGATTGCCAACCAGAATACCACAGTACAGCCTCGTTCAAACTTAGGTCCTTAAACAAAAGTTTTGTTTTAACAGTAGGAAGGAGAAATCCCTTAATCCGCACCCACTGAACATGATGCATTTCGTACCGTATTTACTTGCATATAACCCGCACTTGAATTTGAAAAAGAAAGCTTAAAAAGTGGGGGTGCGGGTGATCTGCAAATTTTTGCGTTTCTGATAACCCCTCAGGATTATGCCCTCAGGATTATGCAGGGTGCCCTTCGCTTGTGCTCGGGTGGCGACCTGCCATCGTAGAACCTTCAGTTGCTGCTGCAAAATGGCTTTGATGGCTCGAGAGGCCAGGCGCTGGCGTTCCCGTAGAAGGCATGCACATTTTGACGAATCAGTGGGGCCGTGTAGCTGCATGTCCAGGTGGCTTCCGTAAAGCCGAGCTTGCCAATGACATTCTGCCTGCAGTACCTTGCATATCCTTCCCGGAGTCCCCAACAGAAGGAACAAAGCCTCCGACCACGGTGATTATGTCCAGGAAAAGGGTTTTTTCGTGGATAAAGAAAGCAAGCAAATGTGCACAGCAAGTCACTGCAGCGATGAGGGACACTGTGACACTTCAGGAATGTGACACATTGAGGAAATGGCCCGTTGAACTAGAAACAAAATTCAGAAGAGTGGCGTTAAGGGCTAGTGGTGCACTTTTGACATTTTTCGAAAGCGCTAAAAAACCTGAACTTCAACTTCCAACTGTTTATTTCATGAAGCCACAAATGCTTTACAAAGTGGCCAAAGGCTACTATGACACGTCAGAAGACTGCACGCGATGTGTAGCTGCCAAGATTGACAGAATCCAGAAGACATGTGCAAGACTACGTTGATACACTGAGGAATGCGAGTTTTTTTTACAATGAAACAGAAAAAGCGCTGACACAAGTGCTTCCCAGTGATGCGTACCTACTGCATATGTGGACTGTATTGATTGCGTTGTTTACAGCATCCCTCTATCTACTGGAAAAAAGTGTGTAGGACAAACAGGCTGTTGTCTCAACAACCGGCCAGGCCAGCACAATAATGTTAGAAATTTGGCCAGAAACAATCTTGCCATTCACTGCAATAAGTGCAAGAACTGCGCTCTATTGTTAAATCAGTGCCACATTATGGGCCGAAGTCATGATCAACTTACCCGACAGATAATCAAAGCACAGAAAATAGTATCATTGCAAAGCACTTGCATCAGTGCTTCTTCTATTTCATTGTCAAAAGAAGAACTAAGACCTCAGTGTATCAACATAACCTTGCACATGTCATCTGTCAATCTCGGCAGCTACACTTTTTCATCACGCATGTACAGTCTTCTGCCGTATAATAGTAGCCTTTGACCACTGTATAAACCACTTGCAGTTTCACGAAATAAACAATATAAAGTAGAACTCATCCCTCTCTGTTCATTTTTCGTCCGCGTTGTTTTAGCGCTTTAGAAAATATCAGACGTGCACCAACTAGCCCGATCCGCCACTCTTCTGAACTTCATTTCTAGTTCAACGGATCCTTTCCTCAATGTTTCACGTTCCCCAAGTGCCACAGTGTCCCTCAACACTGCATTGACTGCTTGAGCATTTTCACTACCTTTCTGTACATGCGAAAAAAATCCTTCCCCTGGACATCATCACCGCGATTAGAGGCTTTGTTCCTTCTTTTGGGCACTTCAGAAGGATATGCAAGATCTTGCGGGCAGAATATCATCATCGGCAAGCTCGGCTTTACAGAAGCCACCTGCACCTGCAACTACACGACCCCGCTGATTCGTCAAAATCTGCATGCCTTCTATGGGAAAACCAGCTCCTGGCCTCTTGAGCCACTGCAACCATTTGGCAACAGCAACTGAAGGTCCTATGATTGCAGGTCACCACCCGAGCACAAGTGAAAGGCACCCTGCATAATCCTGAGGAATTGCCTTTGCCAGAAGACATCAAGAATGTCCTGGCCCTTGGTCCCAAGTTCGCCTACGAAACGAAGAAGTCAGGTCATGAGCTTCTCTCCATGGTACGTCAAGTATGCAAGTTAGCTCCGGACAAGAACGAGGCCAGTCATTGCACCTTGGGCGGCATTGGCATCCTCAAACGCTGCAGACAGAATCCGTCCAAAGTTCTACTGAAACACTCTGTTGGAACATGCCTTCTGTGTTATACCGGCAGATAAGGAAGGCGGCTATGCTGTCTTCTCCAACAACAGTTTCAATGCGAGAACACTGGAAGCTGTTTCCACTACCTTGAATTCCCACGGTGAACTCTCGCTCACTAGATGCAATGCCAAATCGAAAAAACTGGGTACTCGGGTTAGTCTAGACAAATTCATCAAGGACATTCAAAATAGTTTGCAGAACCACTGGGGGTATTTTACAGTGCATAAATGCACAAGAGTGACGTTCCCTTAAGGGTGATTATTTCAAAAAATGGGGCGTCACAGAAGTCTGTTGCCTTGTTCCTGTAGGAAAGGCTGAATCTGCTCAGCTTTGACAACCCCTTTGTGGGTAAGAACACAGAAGTGTCAGACTGTTTTATCCCATCTTGGCAAGAGCCTTCAGGCCTTCTCAATTGACGTAAGACTTGTACTACTCACTTCCGCTTGCCGGACTGTTAGATTATGTTAAGGAAAGCATCGATCGTTTTGGTGCTGTATCCTTCCAAAATAATGTCGGGGTTTTGTGCAGCATCTTTCTCGAACTTTTGCAGTTTTATTTGAAAAATACTTTTATATCGTGGAATAATGAACCATTTCTACAAAAGGAAGGTGTATGCATTGGCTCCTGTATAGCACCAATGCTCAGCAATCAGTTTTTAAGCTACCATGACAGATGCCTCCAGCACCACCTTGAGGGTTAAAAAGTTTTTAAGGTTTTTAGATTTGTTGATAATTTTTTAGTTTATGTACTGTGACCGGAACTCTCTTCGGCATGAAGCTATCTACATTTTAGCAGCCTTCCAGAATAATCTCAGCCCTCTAAAACTAACACAAGAACTACCATCTGACGGGGAAATATGGTTTCTGGATATTAACTTTTCACTCACCGACAACCACATTTGCTGGAGCCACGAACCTCGCGGTAATAAGCCCCTCTTAGCTTCTCGCTCCCTGCCCCCGAAACTGGTAAAGTGTGGAGTCATTGCACTTTGCTTTAGAAATGCCTTGACAAAATCCTGCCACCCCAGCTTCCACAAACAAGTCAAACGGTTATCCGCCGCTCGCTACCCTCTTCCTCTTCAGGTCTTGGTAGCATAACACATCCTGAGGAGCCTTAACGCTCTTGAAGATATCGCACAGAAGTCTAGTGATAGGAAAAAGGTTGCTACAATTTAAAAAGGTAGCGTAGAAAGCAGACATGAGAATTGTGTTCATGGCCCCTCATTAGCTTAACAAGCTTTGCAAGCTGACAAAGCCCTACCTCTCAGTCAAACATGTGGCATCAAACACCAAAATGCATATGTGGACTGTAGTGATTGCATTGTTTACTGCATCCCTCTATCTTGTGGCAAAAAGTATGTTGGACAAACAAGCTGTTGTCTCAATTACCGGTTAAGCAAGCACACTAATAATGTTAGAAATTCACCCAGAAGCAACCTTGCCATTCACTCCAGTAAGTGCCGGAATTGTGCTCTATTGTTAAATCAGTGCCATATTATCAGATATGGTCATGATCAACTTACCCGAGAGATTATCGAAGCACAGAAGATAGCATCACTGGGAAGCACTTGTGTCAGCACTCTTTCTATTTAATTGTCAAAAAAAAAACTTGCAATCCTAAGTGTATCAACATAATCTTCCACGTCTTCTGGATCCTGTCAATCTCGGCAGCTACACTTTTTCATCACACGCAGTCTTTGCCGTGTCATAGTAGCCTTTGACCACTGTGTAGAGCAATTGCGGTTTCATGAAATAAAAGTTGGAAGTAGCGCTCATCTCTGTCTGTTCCTTCTTTGTCCGCGTTGTTTTAGTGCTTTAAAAAAATGTCAAATGTGCCCCAACTAGCCCAATCTGCCACTCATCTGTTTGAATGTAACAATAACATGCAAGCAATAAAAACAGTGCATACTAAAGCCAGTGCCGTCAACCACTTCTGAAGAGCTGCACAGCGGGTATACGGTCATCTACCAGTACTTATAGGCCAGTTTTCATAGTTATGTGGAACAAATAAACCAGTCACAGCATATTTTTTTGCTTCCAAATCTGATAGACAAGGACTAAGTCCACCACTAGTGGCTGTTGAAGCGAAGTGTACCTATTTACTGCACTCAATGTCCCCGGTTCCACCCGGCCCTTCCCACAATTTATTTACCCTTTTGCTTCAGGTCCTTGACACCAAGTAATATACAGTAAAATCTCCATAATTGCAACTTGGATAATTAGAAATCATAGAGGATTCAAAGAATTTCTACGGTCCTATAATTAACAATGTAAATTTGGCCAGATCATTCGAACTTCCGCCGTGCACAAACTCGGTAAAGTCGACGATCTCAGTTGCTATGCGAGGATGCCCGGTCCCGATTTCAGCGCATTCAATCAAGCGCAGGTTTGTTGGAGCTGCAAGGCTGTCGACGCCAGAAAAAATCGCTGCATGGTTAGTTTCACAAGCATACTTTTTCATGCCCACTTGCTGTTTAAAGAGTCACATCTCAGTTTTGCAGTTGCTAAATTCCATAACATTATGCAGACATGCTATAAGGAGTATATTCAGTTACCAGTGTGAAGATGCCAAACTACAAGTGAACACTTTTGCAGTGTTGAAGCCATGAAAACGGAACCAATATTGAGGTGCAGCTCCGCATACATCTGTTTAAGATTAAGAAAGAAATCACCATATATTACTAAACCAGCGCACAGAAACACCGCTATGCAGAGTATGCATCGGTTTTTTTTAGTTGGAATAAAGATTTTTTTTACCACACAGGGGGTGCGAGTTGTGGGGTCAACTAATATGCAGCCACATTCCACATACAATGCCACTTATGGCCTTTGCATTGTACAGTTTTCTTAGGAGGTGTTCGTGAAATCTCCGTGTGTAATTTGCACAGCCCCTTTTCATTTTTAAACCCTTAAATTTAGGAAAAAAATTTGAGCAAGTTACACTTATTGGGTGGGCTTGGTGGCTGTGCCATGGCAAAGACCACTAATCCGCTCTTCCTGACAATGCAGGTGCTTGTCACGATCATCGTCGCATTTCTGCCTGGCCTGACGACTGCGCAGTCGGGTTCGTCATCCCTACCGATTTATCTTGGCTGCGGCGGATTTGGGGCTGGCTGCGTCAACGTCACCGCTGCCGTCGACACGCCGCCACGGATCTGCCCAACCCTCGCTGCCTCCTGGATCGCCCCATCACAGTCGACATCATCATCTTCAGCTATAAAACCGCTGCATCCGTCAACGACACTTCGTGGGCTTGGTGGCTGTGCCATGGCAAAGACCACTAATCCGCTCTTCCTGACAATGCAGGTGCTTGTCACGATCATCGTCGCATTTCTGCCTGGCCTGACGACTGCGCAGTCGGGTTCGTCATCCCTACCGATTTATCTTGGCTGCGGCGGATTTGGGGCTGGCTGCGTCAACGTCACCGCTGCCGTCGACACGCCGCCACGGATCTGCCCAACCCTCGCTGCCTCCTGGATCGCCCCATCACAGTCGACATCATCATCTTCAGCTATAAAACCGCTGCATCCGTCAACGACACTTCGTGGGCTTGGTGGCTGTGCCATGGCAAAGACCACTAATCCGCTCTTCCTGACAATGCAGGTTGGTGAACAATACAGCCTGTTCGCTAAGAAAACTAGTAACTACTTCTTAGTGCAGCTACCAAGCCCACAGTGTCTGAGTGCTATCGCTGCCGATTTTGCCCGTTCTCTTCTGTTGTTGTTATCCGGTGATATTGAAACTAACCCCGGTCCTGATTCTGTCGCCATTCTTGCCGAGCTGCAAAAAATTTCAGCCAGTCAATCTCAACTCATCGCTGATGTGGGTGAACTAAAAAACCAACTACTAACGACAAACCAAACCATCTTCAATCTGAACGAAAGAATGACTGATCTCGAGAACCACTACCAAACCCTAAAAACCTTACAAACAGACCTTGATACTGTCCGAACTAACGCCGCCCAGACAGCCAGCTTAGTCTCTGCACTAGAAACACGCCTAGACGACGCCGAAAATCGATCGCGGCGGAATAATCTAATATTTTATGGCCTTGAAGACACTAATGCGGCCGAAACATATGCTGAGGCTGAAGAAATCATCATTCGTCACTGCCAGGATCGCCTTAACATATCAATCGACCCTAAAGAAATAGAACGCGCACATCGCCTTGGACGCCACTCTGACGACCGCTGCCGCCCAATAATAACCAAATTCACGTCCTACAAAACTAAAGACAATATTCTCTCAAATGCCCGGAAACTAAAGAACACATCCTATAGCATCGGCGAAGACTTCTCTCGTTCCGTTCAAACCGCGCGTAGCCACCTTGTAGCATTCGCCAAAGCCAAAAAAGCTAAATTTTCACTTCGCTACAAGACATTGCACATTGGAGCTAAGCGTTACATGTACGATATCTCATCGCAGATGGTTAAAGAGATGCCATAGCGGTTACCTCCCCCAAATGTAATCAATACCCGTCCCCGCACTTTACCAAGCAATCATCTTTCGTTCTCTGTAACCTACACTAATATTCGCAGTCTTATGCCGAAACGAGAACGCTTGTCTAGCTTAGTCATATCATCTAACAGCAGTATGCTGTTACTAACTGAAACCTGGCTTACTAATGATATCACTGATGCTGAAGTTATTGCCGATTTGCCGAATTTTTCTGTTTATCGGAAGGACCGCACAGATTCTCGAGGGGGTGGCGTGCTGATCGCTGCTGGACCAGAATTATCTTGTTCACCCATCTGTCTCCCATCTAACTTAGAGATACTGTGGCTTTTGTGCCGTACTTCACCGCATTCAGTCATAATCGGCGTGTGTTATAGGCCTCCGCATTCTAGCCCAAACTTTTCTCGTGAACTTAACAATATGCTAAACCAGCTCATGATATCTTATCCGAACGCGCATATTCTTCTGTTTGGTGATTTTAATTATCCAGGAATAAACTGGCTCAACCGTTCTCATTCACAGCCAATCAGTGCAGAATCAAGGGATTTTCTAGATGTTTGTTTGAACTTTAATCTTTACCAACTAGTAACCAGCCCAACACGCACCGCAGGCGATTCGAGCAACATTTTAGACTTAATACTAAGCTCTCATCCTGACAGTTTGTCATCCATTACATACTTAGAGCCCATTAGCGACCATAAATTCATTCAAGCCGATTTTTCCTTCCGCACCGAGCGCCATGAAACACAAAAGAAAACAATCACCCTGTATGACAAGGGTAACTACAATGCCATTAATCATGAACTGAGCATTTTTTTCCCACTCTTCGAAGCCGGTTATAACCAGAGATCTGTTAACGAGAATTGGCTAATATTTAAAAATAAACTTCATGAACTAACGCAAAAATTTATCCCTAGAATAACTTTTCGTGAAAATCGCTCTAAACCCTGGTTTTCTAAGACACTAAAAAGACTGGAGAATAAAAAGAAGCGGCTTTTTCGCGCTGCCAAATTTAAAAGCAATTCCGAAGCGTGGGAGAAATACTTTTCAGCCGAAAAAGAATACTTGACTTCCGTCACCAACGCTAAACACTCATTTTTTAACAGCGACCTACCGCGCATGCTATGCGATAACCCCAAAAAATTTTGGCGCGTTATCAATCCCGCACCATCACACTCAGTCACTCTCACTCATGCATCCGGTATTCAAGCCTCCGACATAGAATGCGCTAACATCTTCAATACGGCGTTCTCGTCAATTTTCACCCAGGAGCGCAACCCGCCTCCAAGAATACCTCCTACTAATGCCACCTCACCGATGGACGCAATAACTTTTTCTTCAACTGGCATCTCGTCTTTAATCGAGAAAATGAAACTTTCCTCGTCAGCCGGCATCGACGAGATAAACACTAAACTACTAAAAAACACAAAATGTATCAGTGCAGTGTATCTTGTATTATTGTTTTCGCAATCACTCTCCACAGGTCTCATTCCGGAAAACTGGAAAGTTGGGAAGGTCGTTCCACTCTACAAATCAGGTGACAAAAATTCCCCTCTGAACTACCGTCCTATTTCTTTAACTAGCGTCCCCTGCAAGATCATGGAACATGTCATATACTCTCAGGTAATGAACTTCTTAGACGCTAACAATTTCTTCCATCCATCCCAGCACGGTTTCCGCAAGGGGTATTCATGCGAAACACAACTAGCCATGTTCCTCAACGACTTACATACTAACCTGGACGCTAACCTTCAAGTTGACGCCATCTTTCTGGATTACGCTAAAGCATTTGATAAAGTTCCACATCAACGTTTAATACAAAAACTTTCTATTCTAAACATTCATCCTAACGTGCTAAACTGGATCAAGGCCTTCTTAAGAAATCGCTTTCAGTCAGTCATTGTAAATAACCAGTCTTCCAACCCTCTCCCTGTAACATCCGGCGTCCCACAAGGCTCTGTTCTTGCACCCCTATTGTTTTTAATATATATTAATGATCTCCCTCAATACGTATCCTGCCAAATTCGAATGTTCGCTGACGACTGCGTAATTTACCGCCAAATAACAAACATAACTGATCATGAAGCCCTCCAGCAGGACCTTAACCAAATTGAACAGTGGTGCGCAGATTGGCTTATGACCCTCAACCCTAGCAAATGCAAGCTTCTTTCCATCACCCGTCGCAAAAAGACTCATGCCTTCCAATACAAAATCGCTAACGAGTTCGTAGAATCTGTATCATCTTTCAAATACTTAGGCGTCACATTATCTAATGACCTAACATGGAATGCACATGTTACTAACGTGATATCATCGGCTAACAAAACTCTGGGATTTCTTAAACGTCACCTTCGCCTCACCTCACATCACGTGAAATTGCTCGCCTACAAGTCACTCATTAGACCTAAACTTGAATATGCATCCGCCATATGGGACCCGCATCATATTAACCTCGTAAACGATCTAGAAGCCGTTCAAAACCGCGCTACAAGGTTCATTCATTCTTCTTACTCCTACGACGTCAGTGTTTCAGCCTTAAAAACCAAATCAGCACTATCGCCTCTTTCCGTTCGTCGTCGCATAGCCACGCTATCACTGTACCACAAGTTCTTTTACTCATCCCTTAACCGTGCCCCTTACATCACGCCAGCATCATACATTTCTCATCGCACTAGCCACACGCTTCAAGTTTTTCGCCCACGTGCCCGAACTGTTACTTTTTCAGCCTCCTTCTTCCCACGTGCAGCTAAGGATTGGAACGCCCTTCCCCAGCACATCGTCGACATCACCTGTCCTTCATCATTTGCAAACAATCTAAACAACATATTTTGTTCATGATCACTAATGGCATTGTTTTGTGCCTTTTCCTGCTAATCCCACCCCTTATGTAATACCCCGCGAGGGGTCTTTAAGGTAATAAAATGAAATGAAATGAAATGAACTAGTAGATACAGTAATTCAAACAAAACTCTCCAGTCTCCAAAGCTATAAATTAATGAATCTGCTGCATAATTAATTCACTTAGCACGGAGCTACGATGCAGATAGATGCAGTACCTTCAAAGATGACATTTCTGAGTGGGCTTGACTGTCCAACGTGGCAAAGTTAGCTGGGTGCAAGCATGCAGAGACAAAAATTTTGAAGGAAAACAATCAATGGACACTAAAGCAATTAAACCTAAAAAACAAATTTCTCATGATGTGGAATGGCAGTGCATACCATATACCACTCACATGGTGCCAAGGGTGATGCCCATCATGCGAGCGCATCAACTCCTGTGCATGTTGTGGAATATCAAGCCGCTCCTAGAACAGCACTGCCTCTACGTGAGAATTCAGCATGTTCTGGGTGACATTCGGCTTCCAGGCTTTTCAGCTGCATTTAGGTTAGTAAACATTAGAGAAACAGGCCTCAACAAACAGAAACCAGTGCAATACACACGACAGTCCCCAATCCCAATCTGTACCAGCCACCTTGCAATGTTGGCCAGCAGCCCTTAGCTGTACCCAAGTGAATGTACAGAAAGCGCATTCTATACGGCCCTCAGTGATTTGCTCTTTCCAATCACAAGCAGTCCAAGCTTGGTTGACCCATTGACAATGGTGGGGAGCAACACTGACATTCAAGCCTTACTGTCTTTTATACCCTGGGATTTGTCATCATGACAGGCGAGCATTTTGTTTGTAAGCACTTGCCAGAACAAAGCAGTCTGATCAGCGTTGAGTGTATCACAGGGTTGGTACCTTGTCATAATGTTGCTCCATTTTTCTTCAGTCCACTAGTGCACACCACCAACGTATATCACAAGGCTTTCATCGGTGACAGCCCAGCTGGTAATGCTGTGACACCCTTTCAAATGCTGCAGCCAACCTGAGCCATCTTTAAAGCCTGGTCGGTTGAGCATGCAAGCGAAATCCTTCACTTTCTGCTCAATCACTGCGCCAGAAACAAGTATGTTTTGTGAGCTAACATCAATTAACCACTTGTACAATGCTGCCTCCACGTCTTCATAAGCAGCTGCTCATATTTGGTGGGCGCTGGTACTAGGAGGCCTCTTGTCCGCCTTAGCCGAAATGTCAGCCTTAGATTTAAACATCGTACTGGGCGTGTTTCTAAGGACCCTGTACACTGCGGCGACATCTGACCTTTTCACTGCATTGAACTCTTCTGATATTCTCTAGCCCCGAGGAAATTGGCAGCTTCTGCCCATTCGTGGCAGCCATCTCTCCCGGAGAGGATGAGCACTTCTTTCCACAACGCTACAAGGCACACTATCTTGCAACCGAATAGTGGTGGTGGTTGATACTTTGGGATATTCTGAGGAGGGGATACTGGACGCGGCTTACGTTGGCCAATTCATGGGATCACTCATGGCATCCAAGGGGAAGGGAATGGGGGCATTCTGCCGCCGTTGTCAATGAACTTCACGTATTCCAAGAATCGTGGGATCGAGCTGCTGATTCTCCGCAATCACCAGGCAGCACATCCGCCACAGCAGCAGCATCTGCACCGGGGAGGTGGGAGATGAGAGAGAGAGGCGATATTCATGATGATGAGAAAAAAGGGGCAGCGCAGCAGCAATCTCTCTTTGGCGAGGAAACGGTCACTGCGCCGTGGTGGCGAATGGGAGTGAAATAGAGGTGATAAGAGTAGATGAGATGGTGACAGAGTGGCTGCTGTGCACACAGTGATTGAATGAACCGAGAAGAGGTGAGCAATTCCGCCGACACGAACGTAAGGGCTCCCTTCGCGTTGAGATTCCGCCGAAGCGAATAGCATGCAATAAATTGTGCACGGAGCAGTAGGTCGAATAAAAAAAAACTAGTTTGGAGAGAGCCACAGAGCGGCTGAGGGTGTGAGCACACAAAAGTGAGGTCGGTCCCATGCAGAAAAGCACGTGAGCAAAAGCGCACGACGGCGAAAATAGCGGGGGGGGGCACAGACAGCAAGGCGCCCGATGGAGTGAAGCTGTGGCGGCAGAAGCGGAGGAGTCCGGGGCGGCCCCGTCGTGAACCTAACATCACAGACTACCGCCCTTAGATAGCGAAGCGCGAGTCCACCCACCCCGTGTACGCCGACGACTGCAGCCAACCCCATGGAACGCGCTACATGAGAACAACCCGCAGAATGCTCCGACGGGCGTATTGCTCAAGCATAGAAGCCTTCAGGAGGCGGACGTAAGTCAAATTTTAAGTGGCGAATTGGATAAAAGACCCACGAAAGGGATATGCGAAGAAATAGGCATAAAATGGGAATAGCGGGCACGAAGTGCACGTAAAAAGAAGCAATTCAGGCATTAAAAAAAGGAGGTCTGAAGGACAAGAGAGAATAGCAGGCCACTGTGGCGCGCAGACAAGTGAGTCGAAGACACTTGCAGCGAAATGATTGAAGGCAGAATTTAAATTAATGCATGAGCGGATGACGGTCAAAGAAACTGCACGCAGTGAATTTAGGTGGCGAGGTAAGCCAACTAAGAAGGTGCCGCAAGGCAGCTGATGGCGCATAGTGTGATAGAAGTTGGGTCGGCCCTGAGCAAAAGGGAGCACGAATAGCAGCGCTACACGGCGAAAGGCACGGGAGGGCAAGCCCAGCACGGCAACAAATGGAGTGAAGCAGTGGCGGCAGAAGCAGAGGAGTCCGGGGCTGCCCATGCATGAACGCATAAATGCAGACTACCGCCCTTAGATAGCGAAGCGCGCTTCCACCAGCCTTGTGTGCGCCAATGACAGCGGCCAAACCCACAGCGGACACGCCAAGACGGGAATTCCCTGAGAATGCGCCGAAAAGCACACCGCACGTGCACAAAACGCCCTAGAGGAGCGGACGATAGTAGAAGAGATGGCAGACTTGAATAAAAGGTAGCTGCCAGCCAAAGTGCAATGCATGCAAAAGCTGCGAGAAGGGATGAGCGGGCACGAATGGTGCACCAGAATGGTGGGCCGGTGGCGCGCGAAGAGAAGGGCATTAAGAAGCTTGGGAGGAGAGAATTGCCAGCAACGCAGGAAGAAGAACAAGGCACACGAGATGCGTGCGAAAAAGTCATTGTTCGTCCAGAGTCCAGAGCGAGAGATCCGAGCAGCAGACATACGCAAACACTGCACAATGGCAATCCGTTCGAAGGTGGTGATGAAAGTCTGCTGGGTAAACCGCTGCTATGCAGGGGCGCAGGAGAGTAGCTGCTGTAAGAGCGCAGAATATGAGATGCAGCGAAAGTTATTCTTGGATGACAGTTGAGTAATCCTATAAAGTAGCGGACCAGGGTTCGGCGTGCATAGAAGCAAGGGTCTTTATGGATGCCCGCAGGGTGCGACAAAGGGCCTAGTTGAGAGACACCAGCCGCCGACCTGTGCACCCGTCGACGGCCCTACGAAACTGGTGGGGGATGAATAGCAGCGTGCTGAGACCGGCGCGCGCGCATCCGGGGCTTGCTGGAGGCAAGCAGCAAAGACTGCAGGGCAGCGGGGGCTGTCAGCAGGCGGCCGGCACGTTGGTTGGTCCATGTGGCAGCAGGTGAAGACCGCAGGAAACAACTACAGGTAGCAGCGCGGCGAGGGATGCTGAAAACCGCAGTTTCCAGCGGCACGTAGGGCGTTGTAAGCACAGCAGTGGCGTCAGGCGGCTGGCGCCACGAGGTACAGCGGCTGGTAACAGGAGCACCAAATACACCAAATGCTTGCTTGCTGCTTCGTTGGATGATTGGGGTTACGTCACAGATGCGGTATTTGGCTCCTCTAGGTGAACACTGCACAGCACCTGGGATGAGGAATTGGGAATTAGGGTGGTTAGGCAGGGTTGGGACTTCGCTAGAAGCACTCGGGGCAAGAGTGAAGGCCTGATGTAGACTAAAGCACTGTGGACAGGCTCGTGATGTGAAGGAAATTTACCAAGGCATTGCAGGGCCTGAAGTCGCTGTTTGCTGGGATACAGCATTTGTGTTTCTGTGTCGGTAGAAAGATCCAATTTGCGGTATCTATCAAAGAAGGCACGATTCTCTCTGTGTCATAAGTGGGGCAGGTGATAAGAAGGTGATCAATTGTTTCTATGTCAACACAGAATGAGCAGCTGGGCGATGGGACGAGACCTCTGGAGTACCTTCTGGATGCCGTCCAGTAGCAGCCGATCCTTAGTCTCAAAAGAAGTGAACATTCCCGCCTGGTGAGACCATGTTTCGGGAAGGGCTTATGGGTTACCAGCAGAAATTCTGGTGTCTGGATGATGTCTGGTGAAAGCTCTTCGTATGATGTGGTGGGAGTAGTCATAGGGAGAAACGTAGTGTGAAATGGGAGGGTCATCATTATGGGCTGCCTTTGCCAAGGTGTCCAATTCTTCATTCCCCGGGATGCCCAGGTGTGATGGGATCCAGTGAAGGGAGAGTTCGAGACCTCAGTTTTCTAAAGACAAAAGTCTGCGTTCAAGGACTGCGGCTGTAAATGGGGTGGTCTTGGGTCTATTGAGGCTTAATAGTGCTGCTTTCGAGTCACAAATTATAGCGGCAGGAATTGTAGGGAACAGGGACTCATCTGTGTCACCTGCAAGGTGCCGTGCTGCCATTTCTACTTTGGTGGAGCTGGCTGGGAAGTCCAGGCGACAAGTACGTGAAAAGGCGAGTGAGGGGATGAGGCAGGCCGCAGTGGCTTGCCCGGTTATGGAAGAGCACAGCCATCTGTGAAAATAAGGAGTTTGTTCTAAGCTTTTCCTAAAGTAGGGCATAGGTTGCCTGCTTGATGGTGGGGAGTGCGAGAGAGTCTTTTTCTGACCCCGTCAAGTTGTGCCGAAATGGTAAAGGTAGGCCAAGTAGGTGGAGGAGGGAGAACTGGTCTGGGGCAGCAGGGACTAGCAATGATCTCCTCGTATGCGCGGTGCGTAGCTTCCCAGCTCTTGAGGACTGATTGGATTTGATTCTTGTGAGGAGGGCCCTTCCATCGGGGGCATGGCTGAGGCAATCAATTACGTGTAGGGCTCGTTGGAGGAGAAGGAAGGACAGTGGCCATAATCCAGCCTCTGCAAGTGTGGCAGGGATTTGAAAAATTTTTAGCAGTCCTAAGTACTGTCTAACGAAGTTTCTGCGGAGGGTTTCAATGTGTTGTAGTCTGGAGGGTCAGAGGTTCCCAAGTGGCAGGGCATAAAGAACTGAGGTTGCTGCTGCCTCGGAGATTTTCAAGACAACGCTTGGGCTGCAACCATTTCCTTGTGCAAGGAGTTTGTATATGGCTTTGCCTGCACATGTCCCTTTAGGGAGGAGTGCCTTTTCAGCAGGAATCCAGCTGAATTTATAGTCGATGACTAGGCCAAGGTATTTAACGTCTCCCATTGCAGAGGCGTACCAGAAAGCTTTAAGGTAGTGGCCTTGTGTCATAGGCCTCAAGGATGTATAAGGAGGGCTTCTGACTGAAGAGGAGAGGTCGAGTCCGCCTAATGCGATGTAAGTCTCAACGGCAGAGAGGGCCCTCTGTAGGGCTTTGTGGATGGAAACCAGTCTGGAAGGGCCACGAATCCATTAGACAAGGTCAACTGCATATATTGTACAATGAACTGGGAAAGGAGCGTCGCTTGGGATTGCTTTTACGAGCCCAGCCAGAGTGAGATTAAAAAGGAGGGGGCTTAGGACAGAGCCCTGGTGTACTCCATTCCTGACTGGTTTTGGTGTGCTGAGGGTTATACCAACTCTGATATAACGTTCTTCTCAGAATGACTCAACAAAGCCGAAGGCTTCCTTCTATTCTATGTTGGTCAAGGGCTAATATGAAACTGTGAGGAAGATTATCGAGGGCTGATTTAATGTCAAGTAGTGCCAGAATGGCAACGTGACCAGCTGGTTTAGCCTCTTCTAGTGATGAAACATCTGATATGGAGTCAGTGGTACTGCAGTAACGTCGGAATCCAGTCTGCTGTTCGGGAGAAAACGATGTGTCAGAGGCTACCCAGCTGAGCCTTTCCAGTGCTATATCCTCTTAGGTCTTGCAGGCTACAGAACTAAGGGATACAGGCCTGTATGATGAGGCTTGCTGAGGGAATTTATTTCCCTTTTAAATGGGTACGACAATTGCAGTACGCCAGGCCTCAGGCATGTCACCAGATCTCCATATTTCATTCAGTCTTTCGAGTAGAGCAAGTTTTTGAGGGTGATCAAGGTTGCAGAGCATCTCGTGTGTAATGCCATGAGCTCCTGGGGCAGTTTTCTTTTTTTTTTTTATTGAGAATTCAGAGGCGTTCATGGAGTGACAGGTGGCGTGAACTGCTTTAGTTACAGTGTCTGCACTGGTGCGTTGTGAGTTATCGCTGAAGGAAGCGAAGGGGGTGTTGTCTCCTAAGCTAGAGGGACTGCTGGCAGGTCCATGTGGTGTTCAGGGTGAGACAAAGTGGTTTGCAGGTGCTGTGTGAGGCCCTCAATGGTTAGAATTTTTGCTATGGCAATTCCAAGAACAGAGTTGCAGGGGATAGTGGGCTGCAGAAAGGATTTGAGAAGTCTCCAGGCTGAAGCTGAGCTTCGGGCATTGTCCAGGCTCCTGCAGATTCCAACCCATGACTCTCTTCTCTTTCATCTTGCCTGTCTGCGACATGCAGCACTGATTTTCTTGTAAGGAATCCAGTCAGCTGGGTTTTTTGTTTTTATTGCCTTCCGCTCTGCTCTTCGTCCTGCTTCTCTCAATGAGAGAAGGCAAATGTCAGGGACAAATAGCATTCCTGGAAAACTGCAGTGGGTGGTGGCTATGGATGCTCATTCCCTTATGTGCTCCAAGAGGTTGCCCCTGGGAGACTGCATAGCGCTCCGAAAGTTGCCCAGTTGATGAATTTGTACGCTTTGTTTGGAGGACACCGTTTTGAGTCTGGGGTGATGAAGATGGGGAAATGATCTGATCCTCATTTGTCTGCAGGTTTTTCTAGTTTGTAGCAGCATGTGTCAGAAGTGAAGGCGAGGCCAATGGTTGAAGAGGTATTGCCCCTTATGTAGGTTTGAGGAATGGTAGTAGATTGAGGCAGGTGGTAGCAGTTGTCTCATAGAGCAGGCGGCCTCTTCTGTCCGTGTACGAGCAGCCCCAAGTTCTTTGGTGGGCATTAAGATATCCAAAGATGAGTGCCTTTCCCTAGTCTTGCTTGAATGGTGGCTATGACAGAGGGATCCCAAGGGGTGCAAGGTACTACATAAGTAGAGATGACTATGGTGTCTACTGAGCCTGTGCGGACCCTGACCACTGAGCACTCATGGGGGCTATTGAAAAAATTGTCAGGGTCTATTTCTATATGAGGGAGGTTACTGCGGACGAAAATGGTGCTACGTGGTCCAGCCTGGACATGGTTGGGAGATCTGCAAGGAGTTAGAGAGCAGGAGTATGCTTTGCATTCTGTGCAGCTTCCATAGCCCACATAGTCTGGAATTCTGGTATCCTGCATGGGTATGTGAACTTCTCGCACCACGAGGACATTAAATTGTTGCATGCTGGTTTTTAGGAGTCCTAAAAATTCGGAAAGTCTAGGACACAGGTAGTTGGTGGTCCACCGGAGGATGCACAGGCCTGCAGTGGTGCCTGCTCGTCTAGCCATAGTGGTGAGTGGTGGGGCTCTGCGACTGCAGTGCAGCTTAGCAAATTAAGCGTTCAGGAGAGTTGGTTGGAAGCTGTGCCATGAGAGCTCATACTGCCAGCATGAGTGCAGAAGTTACATAATCTTTCAGTGAAGAGCTCACTGTCTCAACCTGTGAGGGGCTTCTTTGTGGCTTGCCAATAACCTGAAGGACCCTGCACGCCTTAGCCAGTTCCAGGCATGAGCGCTTTGCAAGAGGATCATTGGGTCTTGTTGCTGGGAGAGCAGGAGCTGAGTGGGGAGGAAACTGGTTTGCAATGTGCCGCTAGGATGGAGCTAAGTTCATTTGTATTGGCAGTACTTCAGAGATCTGCAGTAACCTGACTCTCTTTTGCCAAATTGGGTAGGAAGGATGGTTGGCTGGGTGTGGTCCACTACAATGCACACACTTGGCAGTGCTGGCTTCACAATGCTTTAACATATGCTTCCCTCAGACTTGCTACAACGAGGATGGTTTCTGCAGGAAACTGCTACATGATTGTAGCCTACACACTTATAGTATTGGAGGGGCTTGTTCCTGAAATGTTTGACATTGAATCGCATGCCCCGGATGAATACGACTTCTAACGATGAGGCGGTCGCAAATCGGGCAGTTACGGTGCGCCCATTACACTTTATGCTAGTGACATCAGCATCAGCCTCAATTGACTCTGCCTCAGCATGGAGATCAATCTGGGAATCAAGGCCGTATATTATGCCCACTGAGCCTTCACTGTGGCCTCAAAAGAGTGCACATGTAAGCCACAAAGAGATGTCAGAGTCAGGAGGTACTAGAGAGACTCATCATCAGTAACGTCCGCGGAAATGAGGTTCCAACCACGGTTGATTCTTACCTCTGAGATACCTTGTTGGGAATAGAGGTAGGCACTTACGTGTTCTTTAGCAGCCTCTTTCAGGGAATGCAAGCCCTTCACTGGTTTGAAAAGGACTGTAGCATATTTTGCTTTCAGAGGGCGGGGGCATTTTTCTTTTTCATTTTGACCCAGCCACTCTCAGTGTGGCACGAAGAAGAAACATCTGTGGTTGCATGGGAGGCGGAAGTCTTAGTTCTAAGTATCTGAAAATGAGCTTCCGAAGAGTTTTCCTTGCCTGTGTAGTCAGATATGGCCAAACAATCCGGTGTATTTCCCTCAGCGGTGTAAAAGGGAATATCCTCTGAGGCTGGATCGTGAGAATGAGCATCATTGCGTGCTTCTTCAGAAGTGGGTGACGGGGCACGACTGGGTTTGGTGGTAGACATAGCACTCGGTAAGTCATTGACGTCCATAGTGGGAAGAGCTGGAGCCTGCACAGACCGAGATGACTGGCTACAACTGGGATTGGTGCCAGAAGTATACTAATAGCCCTGGGACGGTCATTGACATCCTCAGTGGGAACTCGGGCCTTCCCAAAGCGAGAGGACTGGCTACAAGAGTCTTTGTTTGCATTGCGACTTTTCTTTCCCTTGTGTAGTAGTTTGGGAGGAATAGCGGGAGGATTCTTCTCCTAGAGCTCTCGAGCGAGTTAGAACAGGAATGTAAGGGACTTAGTTCCATGGTGCACCTCGTGCTTAAGCAAGATGCTTCTCTGATAAATTTAGGCCTTTTGAGGTGCAGAGGAATGGGAAGCTGAGGAATGGGGTGGGGACAAGGCAGCGTGGGTGTGTGCACTCTCTTGGCATTCCTGACCATGTGAAAATTCAAAGTGGGCCCACTTCAAAGTGGTTTTGCAACAGGTACTATTTGCAAGTGGGACCACTTGAGAAAAGGGGCCATTTGGAACTACTGACCAGGTTAAAAAAAAATCATTGGAAATTCCAATTAGAACCAGTTGGATATTTCAGTTGGTTCCAACTGCGTTTTGAAGTTGGTTTCAAATCATGTTTAAGGTGCAAAACAAAAACTGATATGTGAGGACTGCAGGGCAATGCTCAGCCTTGGTACCCACGTTTTCACATAACTGTGTATGCCATCATGAAAATCGACACACACATACAAGCACACCTCACACACAACAAACACATATACTATGGTTGAACATAGTAAAATTGGCTCGTGTGTACATCCACAGAACACACTACGGTTGCTCCAATATATATACTCCACTTATAACATTCTCATACTAGGGACAGTGGCACTTGCCCATTGAGCGCAGTTATTAAAGTGAAAGCTTTACTGGCCACGAACTTTTCGATTTCGCCGTGGCGGTGCTCCGAGGAGGCACATGACGTCACAAAACGCGCCTCGCCGCGGATGTTTCTCTCCCCCGCTGCGCAGCGCCGCGCCTTCCCTCAAAATCCAACTTTCAATTTTCTTTCTTTCCCTCCCTCCTTTATCTATTCCTTTATGGAACGGTTCGGGTGTCCACCGAGATATGTGAGGAGGTTACTGTGCCATTTCCTTTCCTCAAAAACCAAACAAAACAAGTGAGCCGGCGGCGTTCATACAGTTCATTGGCGTTGGCAACTTTTCAAGGGCCGTTCATTTGCACGAAAGGAAACGCGTACAACCGGCTCAGTCGGTCAGTGGAGGCCTTATTCTCGCTTTCATGTACGTGGCCTAGGTGTCCAACTGCAAAAGCCTGTTTTGATTGCGTTCCGCACAGGGAGGGCAGTGCGCCCTCCCTGCCACCCTGGGAGGTGGCATGGTTGATCGCGAGAGATTGATCACCAAATGCACGCTCCGGCCTAGCCATTGCTGCAGTGCCGCATGTCAGCCACAACGCTGTGAGCGCTAATGCATTCAGGCCACATCTTTCTCTCAACACCACCACGTGTTTCAAGCACGAATGAGGCGTCCGCATATACAGGGAGCCAGGTATACGCCCTTCCTTTGCTCAAAGCCATCGCCGTCTAGAACATCGTCGACGCCAACGAACACAGTGAACGCCGACATATTTCGCTTTGTATATCCTGCATTACTGAGCTAATCCACATATCATTTTTTCGTATCATTTCGACCGCAGTGACAAAGCATTTTTTAATTTTTTCACATCATTTCGACCGCAGTGACTAAGCAAACGATGAATGCAATTCAGTACGTTAAGATGCTGATAGTTCTTATAGTAAGAATCGTTTTAGTCTTGCCTTGTTTGCCGAATAGGCAAATGTTCATATATCGATTGTGGCCCAGCTGTGGCCTCTTGCAGTCTAGTGGCACCCCTTGAAAGCAAGTGGGACCGCTTGTAATACCACTCGCTTTGGAGTGGTACCACTTGTAAAACCACTTGATATCGTCACCTGGTTTAGGAGCTTTGCTACTTTGTGGGCTATGATATTTCAGAGATGATGCTTGGGCGAGAACCCTCTGTCCTTCGTACTCGTTAAGAAGGTACTCTACTCTGAGACGCAGGTGGCGCAGGAAGAAATGGGGGTCAATGCCCACACTCACGCTACGACGTCTGTCAGGGTCCTGAAGTCCTCGGCCACGGGTGGTGGGACCGGTGGCATCCACGCTGCGAGCCATGGTAGGACGAGCACGAATCCGGCACTCAGGCGCGGCATCGGAGGTGCAACGGCTTGATCACAGAAGGAAGCACTGGGGCACACTGAGCACTGTCAGGACACGGCGACACTGGAGGAACGAGGAGTGTTCACGGACGCATGCCCGCGAGCGAGCGCGGACACAGGAGGAGGCGACCTTGGCAAAGCGTGCTCGCAATCCAGGGAGCGGCGCACGCGTCTGCGCGGACGGGAGGCTGGGAGGCACTGACGCAGAGAGGGAAGACGGTTCAGCGGGCGCACGGAGCAACGCGACCGCTCTCATCTTCTTGTGGCTACGTCTTCTTCTTGCGGTTACGTGGGGGGGAATGTGCTCGATTTCTGCCACCCATATCGCGGGGGCACAGCTTGGAGCGGGGGATGGGGAAAGGGGATGTGGGGAGGGGGATGTCCGCTTGCAACGCGCGCTGTCCGTGGTGTCCAGGAAGGCAGGTCCCCGCAGCAGCAGCAGCAGCCACAACTGGGGAGGGGAAGATGAACGGCGCGCGCTGGGAGTGGCGCGCGTCGTCGGGGGCTTGCCGGGGGCAAGGAGCCGTCACCCCGGAGGAGCAGCCGGAGGGCCGACCGGGGCAGGCGAAGGCTGCAGGTAGCCGAGGCTGCCTGCAGAGAGCCACCGATGGGTAGCCGGTAGGGACAGCTGGTAGACTGCTGGGAGGCAGCGCGGCGGGGTGCGCTGGGAACCGCCGTTGCCGGCGGCGCGCAGGGGCTGTGAGGACAGTAGGGCGTCAGTGGGCTGGCGACCAGGGACCGGCGGTGATTTTCGAAATCACGCCGGGAGCTGCGTCAGGACAGCAGCAGGGGTAGGAGACGCTGGGAACCGCCATGAAGACGGCGCGTCGGGGCCCCTCACGCACCAGTGCGCGCGGGGAGGGCGGAGGGCAGCAGGGAAGCCGCGCTCCGTCCGGGGCAGCACAGCAGGAGTCAGGGAGGCGAACAAGCCGCCGCCGTCATCAGGTGCGCCGGCTGCTGGGGGGTTCACAGGAAACATGGGCCGCCGCCGCTGCAGCTGACGACGACGGCCCGAAGAGGCTCTCCCGAAGCGGCCGCCGAAGCGGCCGCCGGGCGGGTAGGCCTACTAGGAGTAGGGCGACGGGGCCCTACGCGGGCGACGAGTCGGCGGGAAGGCCTAGTGGCTCCTTGGGATGGGCGCCGGACGGCGCTGGCCGCGCTCGGAGCTCCTTGCGATCGTCCAAGGGGCGGGCAGGAGGGTGCGCCGGGCGCGGCGGAGGCGAGGCGTAGTCGTCAAAAATAACGAGCACGTCTCGAGAGGAGAGGTAGGACACATCCGCACTCCTCGAAGGTCCAGGATGATGGACAATGTGCTCGATATCTGCCACCCATATCGCGGGGGCACAGCTTGGAGCGGGGATGGGGGAAAGGGGATGTGGGGAGGGGGAATTTCGAGAAGGAAGGTATCGCACCAATGAGTCAGTTGCGATCGCATGCAGACGCACATGGATGAGAGAGAAAGAGCAGTAAAACCACTTTTGCTAAGGGGTGGCCGGGTGGCTCTCTTCGGGAGCGAGAGCAGCGTCGCATGAGCGCAGCTGGGCTAAGCCACTTTGTCAGGAGGGGGTGGAGGGATTGAAGCAGCTGGGCGGCCGCCGTGCGGGAAAGCCAACTTATTATGCAGAAGCCACCACTAATTTTGTTCTTTCAAAGAAATTTGCCGCTCTTCACCTTTCAAACAGGGCAGTGTTTTATGCCTACTAAAGAACGCAGCAAAAATATTCCACAAAACAATAAGCTTGCTAGCATGTTCTCTGTCATTTGCTTGCTGACAAATTTTCCTACCGGTACTATAATAGATCTTGTTTTTTTTTCTGGATTTCCTGCATCATCTGCATCTTCAAACTGCTAAATGATTGTACAGTCCGTGTGGTGTTCATTTCATAAATTCTTGTGTGTTAATAATAGTTTTGAACTATTTTGACACGTGAGGAATTTGTTATGTGCGTGTATAAAGTTAACCTACATGCTGTTTGTTCAAAATTCAATGAATTCATTTTTTTGAGGCTTGGGAAAGCTATTCAGGGCGAGAGATATTTGTTTTTAATCGAAAGTGCATGAAGTTTGAAAAGGTTATGCTCCCCAAGCCCAATTTTTAGTCTGTTTACAAAGTACTTTCATGAAAATATGCTGGTGCCGAAGCTGCAGCCTGAGCAAGTGGTCCAGACCTCGGCTCTCTGAAACACAGAATCCCACGAAGAGTGAACAATGTCCCTGAATTCAAGAGAAATAGCAAGCAGTGCAATTATCAGCAATTATAGTTAATGGTAGCGGTATAAATTACTACGCCGCAAGCTTTCAGGCAGAGCATGCCAAAAAAAAAAAACAAGCTCCTACAGGCGTTTCTCATATCACTCAAAGCCTTCAATGACAGTGGTTGTGGATCAAGTGACCAAAGTGGCAATCATACACTCGACGCAGCGAAGGGTGCTAAGAATCTCTGGCTGTGGACAGGGCGCTATTTGAAATTGAACATAGCGATGTTTAACACTAAATCCGCATCCAGTGAGGCTAGCCTAGCAGCGTTGATCAAGAAACTAGCGGGCATTAAATGGGACGTCACAGGGCTTAGTGAGGTTAGAACAGAGGTTCTCAAAATGGGTTCCACGGGGACCCCCTGGGAACACAAGGGTTCCGCGGACTACTTTTGTGGCTTCCGCGAGCGCGCACATCGGCCATACCTCTTTTCCCATGCACTTTTGACGGGCATGTGCGAAGGAGGCACAACACAGTACTCAATTCGTTGAAACGTATTTCAAAGTGTGGGCTTTTCTTGGCTCATTCCTCAGTTTCCTGCCACCCCCAGCGCAGACCTTGGGAGGAGGCCAAGACACTACATGCAAATAACGACCACACGTTAATGTTCTGACGAGAGCGCTGGCCACGGTGGATAGTCCGGTGAACTTGGCAGCGCGCCAAGACACTGCTGAGCGCAGCTGCGTCAGGGCAGGTGTAAGGCCGCGCTTCATCAACGCGCACATTTCTTTTTTATTATTCCCTTAGCTTGCGGTCATTGCGGGCCTCGGGTCAACGCTCCCCCCCCCCCCTCTACCCCCGCAAGCAATCGCAAAGGCGCAGGAGGTACTGGCTGCTTGACCGCTGTGACGGCCGAAGACACCTGGCTTTGTTAAGCGCACCAGGAAAGCATGCGAGGTGCACACAACGAGCACGTGGTGCCGCTTGGTCTTAGGCAGCATTCCCCCGGCGGCAGAATGCGGACCACCTCGCATTCCGCGACGGGCCCCTTTTCTCTTCTTTTTTTGGCATTCTCAATGGCACCGAAGCGTTGCGGTTCTCCGCCGTCTGACATTCCTGCGGCGAGCCAGTGGGTCAGTGGTCCCGCCAGTTAGCTAAAAAAAACGCTTCATCCTTTGAGAGGCGACGCGCGGGTGCGGCAAGGAAAGGGAAAGCATCAGGCGTTAAGGCCGAGAACTCCCCTCGGGGAGAGGGTTTTCAAGATGTTTTCTGTATGTGTTTCTTTTTCTTTATAGCCAAGCCCCGGGCTCGAAGTTGGGTCCAACCTTCAGGGGCTGTGGCTACCTCCATTGGTTATCGAGGCTTAGGGCGGGCCTCGATATATGACCGCCCTAACTTCTTTGTTTGCAAAAAGATTTAAAATTGCATGTAAAATCATCGGAGAGCAATCTTGTCTAGTTGAGCTAGAGGCTCCGTGCAGTGGCACGCAATTGTACAGACCTACACTCTAACCTCGGGTCGATGAGTAAGGTCTTATATAGTTTCTCTGTGTGAGATCTGTTCTTTTAAGTTGTAGTTTGACTGTCTGTGTGACTCAACTTGTAACGCAGTTTGCCAATGTACATCCTGTAAATATATTTTCTCTTTGTCTTTATCATCTGGCATCAATCATCGTCTGCTCCTTCAACACCGTCGAATTCACATTTTTAGAGGTCCTGTGCACCTCCGAAGAAACTCAAGGAACCATCTTGAATTTACTGCAGGCATGTATAGGACACCAGCAAGACGTTGGAAGGGGCATGGCGCACAAGACAACGCATGCTAAGTGCGATCATGCACGGGGCGCCTGAAAGTGTTGGCCGCACCACCAGGCTAGCAGAACCGAACCAAGAAAAAAAAGCATGCGTGCCTCATCGGACGTTTGTCTGGGCAATTCGACAGCGTCAGCAGCTGAGCGCACTGGGGTGAGTTTTTGCCTCCGATGAGGACATTTTGCGGCGTAAGGCTAGTATTTGTGGAAATTAGAAAGAATGAAAAAAAAAAACGCCGATACCGCGATGATCCCACAGCACCAATAAAAGCCGGATGAGGCATCATGTCTTTCTGCAGCCTAGACTATAAAAAGCGCAAATGCGGGGAAACGGTTGCGCGACTAGTTTTCTGCTTTCTTGTCTTGGGGTTAGAGGTCTGAGCATGAGTGAGACGGGCACTCAGTTAAAGCTGGTTTCTGAAAGCAAGAAAACAAAATACTTAAAGAAGTGAACGAAACAGCAAAAAAAAAAACACAAAGGCTCCTTTCACAGGATGCGCCGACCAAAGGCGAAAGGGGGTTTCTTGGCACTTCTTAAAGGCTGTTTGGGTTACTTGAGGCAAAACATTTTGAGGAGCCAAGCTTGTGAGGTTTAATTTCCCACAGTGACTTAGGCTATAAGGGACGCCGCAGTAAAGGCCGCCAGAAATTTCTACCACCTGGGGTTCTTTAACATGCACTCACATCGCACAGAACACAGGCCTCTAGAATTTCGCCCCCATTATAATTGAAAAATGATAGGTGTAACGTTAAGAGACCGGAAGCGGGCAGAGTGGGTGAGGGAACAAACACGGGTTAATGACATCCTAGTCGAAATCGAGAGGAAGAAATGGGCTTGGGCAGGGCATGTACTGTGAAGGCATTTAAGATAACCGTTGGTCCTTAAGGGCAACGGAGTGGATTCCAAGAGAAGGCACGCGTAGCAGGGGGCGGCAGAAGGTTAGGTGGGCGGATGAGATTAGGAAGTTTGCAGGTATAGGGTGGGCGCAGCTGGCAAAGGACAGGTTTATATTGAGAGACATGGGAGCGGCATTTGATCTGCAGTGGGTGTAGTCAGGCTGATGATGATCAAATTCGACAGCTGCGGCCGGGATCGAACCCGCGTCATTCGGGTCGGCAGCCGAGCACCATATCCACTGAGCAACTGGGGCAGCTGAAATAAAGCTGAAATTTATTTTTACATATAGATGCCTAAATGAGCAGTAAGGAAGAGTGCTGCTTTCCTGACTTCTTATAGGCTTCACGTATCTACTGCACGGTGGGTATCCTCTTAAAGGGGCCCCGAAACGCATTTTCGGTGCAATTTTTGTCTGTTGGTTGCATAGAATGAGTTATAGTGATGCTATTAGCATCGGTCGTACGGCGTATACTGCGGTTTTTAATATTTTAAATAACTCGCAAAAACAAATTCGTGGCGCTGACGGGGTCACCATACAGTGGCAGTTTTTAGCAGCGGATATGACATCACTTAGTGGGAGCTTGATGATTGGACAAAGAGTAAATGTACTGCAAATTATGTTAATAACTAGAGATAAGTTTGTCAAGTTTTTATGTTTTATATTACATTAACAAAACCAACTTGTTTGCCCTTTATAAAAGCAATGTAAAGCAAGTAAAACAAAAATACACCACCCGAGGCGCTGGCAACTTTTCTGCATTGAAGGACTTTGCGCCTCTGTGTAAACATCCCACGACCTAGCACTCAACACTTATGGCTACTCTCTATGTATCTTAGAGCGGCTTTGCGGAATCGATCCGATCGAACCATTGCACTCTATAAGCGTTCGTTTCGGTCCCAAAGAAGAATGCGTTCGTTTCACAATTAGCAGGCAGTGCGCATCGTCAGCTTGTGCAGGATCACCGGGTGGCGGCGCCAGATGACGCCACGTTCCCGTCAAAGCGCGCGCTCCTTGTTCGCGGTGACCAACCAGCGTGCTAGGAGCGACGGGCGATGGCAGGCGGTAAGCAGTAGCGGTACGCGCTATGCTAAATGCGTCTGATATCTTGCGCAGGCTGTCACACCTTCGCAGTATCTCGCGCTCCAGTTCAGATCCATAAGTAAGGGAACATCACCGATCAGTGTTCCCTTCTGCGCCGTCGACGTGACGATGAAACATCGCTGGGTTAGGTGGGCGTTCACGTGGTTGTTGTAACCATTCAAACGGCGCGGTCAGCGTTGGCATGAACGAGTTACAGAGAACAGGCAACCATGGAGTACAAACTTCCGCCACGTGCTCAGATAGGCTGTTTTGATTGGTCGCACTAAGTGTCGTTATTGGGAGAGTGAAATGGGAATAAGAAGCTGCGCGAAAATCGAGTTGAGGGCAGCATTTTGTTTGCTTGTATTTTGAAATTTCTTCATTGAATAAATCCCGTTCCTATGCATCGATTCTCGTAATTCTTTTTGATTCAGCGTCTGTGTGACATAAAGAATCCATCTTAAGTGTAACCGGCATCCGTTCAAGCAGTGTTTCACAGCCCCTTTAAAACCTACTGAGAATGCTTAGAATCCTTATACAAAATACTAAAATCTATAATCAAAACACCAAAAATATATACTTAAAATATTGAAGATATTTCGATCAGAGACCCGGGATTGGGCCCGCGTTTTGGGGTTCAGCAGCTACGAGCACCATAACCACTCAGCCACCCCGCAGCAGCTTGGCTGGAAGGAGCTTTGTTTTCAATCTTATGCTTGATCGAGATATTATACAGTACAAAGTGTAGCCTGCGGGTTATTTCAACAAATAAGCAAACGCAATCATCGCCACACGGTATTGTGAGGATGCCGAGTAACACCTGTCCTTAAAAGGACCTCGCCCCGTTCAGCCAAGATTAGAGCACATGCACCGGTCTCCAAGAGTCCTCACCTCTCATGCATTTCCGACCACGATGTGTCTTTTAAAACGAATGGTGAAGCACAAATGCAGCAACTCCGTGGAATTGTGCCCATTTATAAGGAACAGTGGCCTAGTACGAAAGAGGTCAACACGCCATTTAATATGCCATTGCAGCTATAGTGCTGCGTATCGAATAGAACAAACGCCCGCGGACGAGGCGCTGGCACTAGAAGCCAGCTTGCGGACACGCCCTTTGCAGCGTGATATTGTTGCGGGAAAGAATATATTTACAGTTATTTACAAAAACGAATGAACAGCTACGGGCGGCACTCAGAACACAGCCAGAGATGAGTTCTCGTTTTCTTCCTCGTCCACGTGTTCACTCGCTCAATGTCGTCGTCGTCTACCCGCTGCAGGACCCCCGGCTGATGAAACGCCGTCTCGGCGTTAGAGTGGTGGCGTAGGAGCGTCGTGAAAAGGTTTGAGGCGGCATACATGGACGACGTCGGTAGAGGGGCCAGAGGACGATGGCGAGGACGCAAGGGGAGCAATTTCATAGTTCATGTCGGTGACTCGGCGCACCACACGGAAAGGGCCACGGTAGTGAGAAAGGAGCTTCTCGGAGAGACCGACGCTGCGCGACGGCGTCCAGAGAAGGACGAGTGATCCGGAGGGATATTCGACGGCCCGGTGCCGGCGGTCGTAGGCGGACTTCTGGGAAGCTTGAGAGGCACGGAGCCGACTACGGGCTATTTGGTGAGCCAGCGTGGCCTGGGCGATGGCGTCCTGAGCGTAAGCAGTGGTGGGGACTGAAGAAGGCGGCCTGAGTGTGTCCAAAGGCAATAGGGGGTGCCTACCAAACAAAAGGTAGAAAGGGGAATAGCCTGTTGTGTCATGCCGTGAAGAATTATGCGCAAATGTCACATAAGGCAAGGCTGCGTCCCAATCGCGGTGGTCCGGTGAGACGTACATTGCAAACATATAGGTGAGCGTGCGGTTGAACCGTTCCGTAAGCCCGTTGGTTTGTGGATGGTAAGCTGTCGCGAGCTGGAGCTGCGTGGCACACGAACGACGAATGTCATTAATCACTCGGGACAGAAAAAAAAGATCACGGTCGGCGAGCAGTTGACGAGGGGCGCCATGGTGAAGAATTACGTCTTGGAGAAGAAAATCGGCGACATCGGTAGCGCAGCTGGTGGGCAAAGCACGCGTGATGGCGTACCGAGTCGTATAATCAGTTGCGACAGCGATCCACTTGTTACCGGAGAGGGACGTGGGAAAAGGGCCAAGAAGGTCGAGGCCAACACGGTGAAAAGGTTCCGGAGGTACGTCGATGGGTTGTAGAAGACCGGCAGGCAAAGTGGAGGGCCTTTTCCGGCGTTGACACAGGTCGCAAGCGACAACGTAACGCTTGACGGAACGATACAGACCAGGCCAAAAGAAGCGGTGCCGCACTCGAGCGTACGTGCGGGACACGCCAAGGTGGCCGGCTGTCGGCAGATCGTGCAATTCCTCAATGACAGAAGAACGTAGATGTTGGGGTATGACGAGGAGCAGCGGAGGACCGTCGGAGCGTAGGTTGCGGCGATACAAAATGCCATTCTGGAGCACATAAAGTTGCAGAGACGGAGATCGGTTTGCAGAGCGGAGGCCATCAATGATAGGTTGTAAAGATGAGTCGTTGCGCTGTTCGTTGGCGATATCGGTGAGAGCAGTGATAGCTAAGAGGCAGGGTAGGGTCTCAGCGTCTTCGGGGCCAGGTGGCTCCACAGGGTATCGGGATAAACAGTCAGCATCCTGGTGGTGACGACCGGACTTGTATGTGCACGACAGAGTATGAATACTCTTGAAGGCGCAAAGCCCAGCGACCAAGGCGACCGGTGGGATCTTTTAGTGAAGACAGCCAACAGAGAGCGTGGTGATCAGTGACGACAGTGAATGAGCGGCCGAACAGGTACGGGCGGAATTTAGCGACAGCCCATACAAGGGCGAGACACTCGCGCTCAGTAATGGAGTAATTTTGCTCTGCGGCGGAAAGTAGGCGGCTGGCATAAGCGATGACGCGATCTTGGCCCTGTTGACGTTGGGATAGCACGACACCGATCCCATATCCGGAGGCGTCGGTGGAATCTCTGTGGGAGACGACGGGTCAAAATGGGCTAAGATGGGCGGAGAGGTTAGCAAATGAACGAGGGAGGAAAATGAGTTTTCTTGAGCAGGGCCCCAGATAAAGGGGGTGTCGTTCTTAAGAAGGTCGGTGAGGGGGCGAGCGATGCCGGCTAAATCTTTGATAAAACGTCGAAAATACGAGCACAAGCCGACAAAGCTGCGCATATCTTTCGACGACCTAGGAAGAGGAAACTCCTTCACGGCTTGAATTTTGACTGGATCTGGGCGTACACCAGAAGCATCAACCAGGTGTCCGAGAATAGTGAGTTGGCGGCGACTGAATTTGCACTTCGATGAGTTCAGCTGGAGTCCGGCGTTACGAAACACTGTCAAAATACTGGAAAGGCGTTAGAGGTGCGTGGCAAAAGTAGGCGAGAAAACCACAACATCGTCTAGGTAGCAGAGGCAGGTAGACCCCTTAAAGCCGCGAAGAAGGGAGCCCATCATTCGTTCAAAGGTAGCCGGCGCGTTACAGAGTCCGAATGGCATGACTTTAAATTGGTGTAAGCCATCAGGCGTCACGAAGGCGGTCTTTTCACGGTCCTTTTCATCTACGGCAATTTGCCAGTACCCCGATCGAAGATCAATTGAAGAGAAATATTTGGCGCCGTGGAGGCAATCTAATGCATCATCGATCCTCGGGAGAGGATATACGTCTTTTTTTGTGATGCGGTTTAGGTGCCGGTAATCAACGCAGAAGCGCCAGCTGCCGTCCTTTTTTACCAGGACAACTGGAGAAGCCCAAGGGCTTGACGAGGGCTCGATGATGTCTTTTGCGAGCATCTTATCGACCTCTTGATTTATGACGGTGCGTTCAGCGCTGGACACGCGGTACGGACGTCTGTGGAGAGGAGCGGCATCACCGGTGTTTATCCGATGCGTCACCACAGAGGTACGAGTCAAAACACGGGCATCAAAGTCGAAGATGTCGCGAAAAGATGATAAGGGGCACCTAAGATCGTGAGCGTGCATCGCTGGTAGGTCAGAACAGATCATGTCGGCGTAGTCATCCGTTGGTTTCTCTGGTGATGTTGCCGCAGGCAATAGGCATTGATGAGTAGAAGGTAAGCAGCTGTCCACCACTGATATGACACATTCGGCAGCGAGGCACAGCGTGGCGAATGAGATGCCTTGCGGGAGCGGTTGGATAGACGAGCCAAAGTTCAGAACAGGAAGGCACGCACGGTTTTTGCGACATTGTAGAGACAGTGTGCGCAAGCACAATACTTCGCGTGAGGGCAACGTCAAGGTCCGGAGTGACTACGTAGGGGCCATCAGGGACAAGGGGAACAGATGAGAAAGAAATGTAAGTTGCGGCTTGAGGCGGTAGACGGACAAAGTCGACAGCACAAAGACGAGGTACAACTGGGGACGGCGACTCAGCAGAAAGAGGAAGGTCAAGCTGGACAACACTGGTGGCGCAGTTGATGAGGGCTGAATGCTCAGACAGGAAGTCGAGGCCAAGAATGACGTCATGAGGGCACTGGTCCAGAACAGAGAATAGAACGGATGTATGGCGGCCGGATATGGTCACACGGGCTGTGAACGAGACTGCCGACGCAGGGGGGACGGGGAGCGGTTGGAGCGGGAAATCTGGCCGTCAACGGTAGCACTCTGCTGGGCTGGAGTGGGCGTGAAGTGGCGGGGCTGGTCATCGTTGCGGTGAGAGCTTAGATGACTGTATGTGCTACGACGAGACCAATAATTGCGACAGTGACGGGAGATGTGGCCAATGAGGTGGCAGGGGAAACAAATGGGTCTGTCGTCGGGTGTCCGCCAGTCGTTAGGGTTACGGCGACGTGGAGCGAAGTAGGAAGGTCGTTCAGGAGCAATCGCAGTGATGTCGGGTGGTGATGAAGGACGCACAGGGCTGACGGGCTGGAGGCCAAGGTTTGCAAGCTCTTGACGGACGACGGCTTGTACCATCGAGATGGTGGGCAAGTGGTTGTCGCCATCACGTAGAGGCAGGGAGGCAGGGGACATAGCTTCGAGTTCGCGTCGAATGATGCGGGTCACATTTTCTGGAGGCGCAGGAGTTTGCCGGTGCAGCAGGTCTTCACATGAGGAAGTCGCAGCCGTGTTGGGGAGGCGTGTGTACGGCTGACTAATACGTCTGCTTTTAGCTTCCTCGAAGCGGCGACATTCCTTAATAATGCCGCCGACTGTAGTGCAGTTCTTGCAGACGAGCAGGTTGAAGGCGTCGTCGGCGATCCCCTTCAACACGTGACCCACTTTGTCAGATTCGGGCATGTTATTGTCAACTTTGTGGCAGAGGGCCAACACGTCCTGAATGTAGGAAACATAGGATTCCGTAGACGTTTGAGCTCTGGACGCAAGCTCCCTCTTAGCGGCGAGTGTTCGGCCGAGCGGCCGTCCAAACAGCTCGCGCAGTTTCTGCTTGCAGACGTCCCAGCTGGTCAAATCATCTTCGTGAGTCTCGTACCAGACGCGGGCGGTGTCTTTTAGATAGAAGATGACATTCGCGAGCATAAGAGTCGGATCCCAGCGGTTGTACGTACTCACGCGTTCATACATGTTGGGCCATGGGTCATGGTGAGCGAAGTCAGCTGGCGGCCGCTGCGGAGCTCCGTCTTCGGTAGGCGTAGAGGAAAGCCGCACCTCCACCAAATATGTTGCGGGAAAGAATATATTTACAGTTACTTACAAAAACGAATGAACAGCTACGGGCGGCACTCAGAACACAGCCAGAGATGAGTTCTCGCCTTCTTCCTCCTCCACTCGTTCAATATCGTCGTCGTCGTCTACCCGCTGCAATATTCATAACGAAAGTATACAAGGGTTTAAATAATTTTAGGCGCACAACGTCAAGATGATGGCCGTTATATAGGAAAAAATGCTCGAGCCACGCAATTGCACCATTGGCCTGTGTCGCAGACGCTTCTAGCTCTCTCTCCTAAGTAGCTGTGAATCTCGCGGGAAGGATGCCCAGTGGAGCGGCGATAATGCAGATGTTAACGCTTCTTCCCTATTCCCCCTCGACTGGTCTTAGAACAGAAAAAAAATATATGCGTTCTATTTCAGAGTGGAAAATAAGGCATTTAGCATAGCGTGCACTGCTACCGCCACCAAGCACGGGCGGTCCGCACTGGTTCATTTGTCCGAACGCGGCAGGTACGCCCACTGGTGGCGGCGGTCATAGCAAAGCGTAATCCTCGATCCGCTACCGCGCATCGCCAGTGCGCACGCGCTGATTGGTGCCGACGCGGCAGGCGGGCGTACTGTGTGTGTGTTGTGATGTGATGTGATGTGATGTGGATGGATGGATGGATGGATGGATGGATGGATGGATGGATGGATGGATGGATGGATGGATGGATGGATGGATGGATGGATGGATGGATGGATGGATGGATGGATGGATGGATGGGCGTGGGGGCAGGCGGAGGGAGGCAAGGACTTTCCCTTTGAAACGGGGTGGTGGCAGCTTCCGCCACTCGGCTTTTCTTTATTTTTACTTAACTGTGTTGTAAATTGACCTTAAAATTTGCCATTTTCTCTAAATACGTTTTCAGTCCTACACTTCTAACAAGTCACATCTCTGCTTCTGAGCCACCAATCTTCCAATCGCTTTTTGCAGCCGGCACATGGCGCCTTCAGGACGATTTGCGCATGCGCAGCACGTGGCGAACCGCGGAGGCGGATAACGGTATCCCCATCACAGATCGCGCTATCTTTTACCTATCTGATAAAGTATCTGAACGCCCCACGACCGAAACGCGGGAAACTATAGGTCTCCTCGATTTGGCTGCACTTTCTGCACCAGTTCAGGAAGTGCGGCACTCTCGCACTCGATTTGACAGTGCAGCTAGTGCCACCTGCGCTTCGGCACTCGTGCTGCACGAGTTTTTTCTGTACTGCTGCGCTAATGATTTCTGCGTTGGAGCGCGTCGTCAGAACCACTAGATATCGCCCGAGCCGCGTGCACGCACCGATCACGAATTTCTTCGAATCCGGACGAAGTGTCGCACTGCAGCTGAAAAGCTTGCCGCCAAAACCTGCGCACCTGCATGACTCTTAGCCTGAGCGGACGGGCGGATCGCGCCTCACCAACTTTCGCCGTCGGCCGCGCTGCCTTTTAATTTTCAGAAATGGTATTTTACAACTCTAATGACTCGTTTATAATAAACTGAACACCTCCCACCAAAAACATTTATTTTAACCCAACGTTTCGAAGCCGATTCGCCTCCTTCAACAGGGCTGACTGAGGGCGGTAGCTAGCGTCTTTAAAAGTATGGAGGGATGGAGTGGGTCAAAGGGACGAAACCTGTGATGCGAAATGCGGGGGGGGGGGGGGGGGGATAGGGGGGAAGGCGGAGGTGGTTAAGGCTGTTAGTCAGGTTACAGTGTTCTAGAAGGTTGTAGTGGCAAGAGCGAAGCGGGTTTCGGCGGGAGGAGCTGAAGCAAAAAAAGCGGTCGGCCGCTCGGGGCGCTGCCATCGAATACTGGAGGAGAAAAGCGAGCCGTCTGCTTCGTCGCGTCGCTGTATTGAGCGGGTTTGAGCGTTGCCGTGGGAAAAAAGTGGCGATTTCGGCTGCTTGGAGTAGTTGGGGTAAGAACAGCAGATAAGAATATCCTTGGGGGACGCAAAAATGTACAAAAAGACAACAAAACTCGGAGAGCGCCCTTCAGACATGTGGCCCCGCTCCATTAAAAGTCACCTGCGAACACGCACGCTGAACGAGACACCCTGAGGAAACATTGCTGACCAAAGGCACAGAGAGTGAAAAAGCGTATGGGACAGAGAAAGTGCAGTGCATAGTAAGCTCGGCGGCCAACGAATGCAAAAGTTGACAAACAAAAGTGAGGGGTAGCAGAGGGGCGAAGGGGATGAAGATGGGTGGAATGAAGCGGGGGAGGGGTTGCGAAATCACATAGGAACAGCGAGAAAGCGGCGGCAGAACAAGAAAGAAAGGGTGTGAAGAAGAGGAAAAAGAATGAACCGAGAAGTGGAAAAGGGACAAGAGAATGAGGCGTGAAGAGGAATGCAGCAGGGAGGTATACCGTACTTCAGTGCTTTTGCCCCTCGAATTTTTTTATCAGCTTTCAAATTGTGGTGAGTTCGTCTTGTTTGTACAATATTTTTTTTTTCTAGCCTTCCCCGTTCCTCCTGCTTAGCTACTTGGAAATAAATGCTCAGTTGAAAGCCAGCACTCGTCAGTGTGTCCGTGTTGTGTCTCTCCCGTGCTGTCTTCTCATCGCTGGAACAAGGCGTGTTTTGCATCGCGTGTTCTGTGGAATAGTGGGCTTCTCCTTGTTCGTTATTCGGCCACGCTAGTGCTTTGTAGTAAACTCAGGCACATTTTCAACCAAAAACTAATTTTAAAACCCAACGTTGCGGAGCCAGCTGGGCTCCTTCTTCCGGGGTGAATGGGGGCAGTAGTTAGCGTCTTTAAGTATGCATGGATGGGAGCAGCAGGAGGCCGAAAAAAGAAAAGCGGTGATGCGAAAGAAGCGGGCAGGGTGGGGGTTATGGCTGCGATTCACATTAGGGTGTGTAGAACATATCGTACGTTGTCGGATTGACGCGGTCAATGGCTGTCAATAGCGACTTGTCTCCTTCGAGCTGCAGAGCGAATTAAGCTCCCTGCGCATATACTGCGGGCATGTTTCCTTTTGTGCGCTCGATGTCGCAGGAATGTGCCAGGATTCTGGGAATAGCCGTTTTCGAGATTTTTTTTTTTGGTTCAGAAGACGGCACGCACGTACGAGGTTTCGTCGAAGTTGATTCTGTCGTTTTAGTCTTCGGAATGTCCGGGTACACAGGACTGCGCTCTCTTGCGAAGTTGCGGACGTCGTTTTTATGTTGCCGAATTCTCTCTTTCAGTTTTTTTTTCTACGGTGTAGCTTACGTCGCAGTCGCCGCAAGGCTCTTTCCCTCGTGACCGGTCTTTGGGAACATGTAGGCAAAGCGCAACAGTGTTTGTGGGCTTGTGCGCAACCTGACGACCCCTTTTCTCAGGATTCGGGCGGTGGTTTCGCTGGCATCTCGGACATAAGGCAGAGTGACGTACTTTGGTGGTAGCGTTGGTTGCTGTTCGTGCACGTGCTTCGGTTTTGCGTTTTCTGCGATGGAAAAAAGGAAAAAAGCAGATACCCACTGTTTTGCACCGGGTTGCAAAACTGGATATCCCGGGCATCGAGTGGAAAACGGACGGAAGCTTTCTGTATTTGCAGCCCCCAAAGATGCTGAACGTCGAAAGGTTTGGGAGCGAAATTTGAAGCGCGACGACAAGCCTCTTGCTGAAACGTTTGCGATCTGCGAGAGACACTTCGAAGAGCATTTCATCCTTCGGGATTACATACATGTGATTAACGGCAAATTGAAATCCGGCTTCCTCGAGGCAAGCCTGCCCTAGCTCCAGATGCGGTGCCAACACTGCTACCAGGTCTGCCTAAGTACCTCTCGAAGCCTTCTTCTAAACCGAGGGCAGAAAGAAAGCGCCGTGAGGTCGCTGCAGCAGGACCCAGAAAGAAATCTCGGCTGTCTCGTTGTGATGAGCACGAAAACGAAAACTCGGACAGGAGCTCCAACTCGATCGGTGACTTCAAACAAGATGAGCAAGTCGTGCAATCAGGCGATCTTCATTTCATAGCTGAGAATGTAACAGTACCGAAGTTGTGGACGAGGCTGAACACACCGGATCTTGATACTCTGCTATATGCAACACACGCCACCAAGACACCGTTTACTGTATTCCATGAAAAAGTGGCTCGGATGGGGCAAGTGGAATTGTGGCCAAATGCTATTTCAATGGAAAAGAAAAGGAATGCAGAGGAATTACCTACCTTCATGAGGCAGGAGATATTCTAAAAGAAGCTGACTGTGCACGGATTTGCGCAGGTGCTATGAGTGCAGAGACGTATCACGAAGTGAATGAGATGCTGACCTTCAAGATGAAAAACACGCTGAATCTTCTCAACAGCAAAGTCTTTAGAAAGTTCTGCCTTGGTGCAGTCACAGCTGATGGTAAGTGCTTCTAGTATCATAAAACGCACGTTTCAGTTGTTGTTTTTTTTTGAGTAGATCGAAGACGTGCTATATCGGCGTATTAATGAATTTCATTCCATTTTATTAATTTCCCGCTCTTCACCACTGGCTGAAGCGATAATAATAATAATAATAATAATAATAATAATAATAATAATAATAATAATAATAATAATAATAATAATAATAATAATAATAATTGGTTTTTGGGGAAAGAAAATGGCGCAGTATCTGTCTCATATATCGTTGGACACCTGAACCGGGCCGTAAGGGAAGGGATAAAGGAGGGAGTGAAAGAAGGAAGGAAGAGGTGCCGTAGTGGAGGCCGGAGATATTCTAAAAGAAGCTGACTGTGCACGGATTTGCGCAGGTGCTATGAGTGCAGAGACGTATCACGAAGTGAATGAGATGCTGACCTTCAAGATGAAAAACACGCTGAATCTTCTCAACAGCAAAGTGTTTAGATAGTTCTGCCTTGGTGCAGTCACAGCTGATGGTAAGTGCTTCTGCATCCGCATTTCGTTATTGGCTCAATAACACCGCTTCAAGCAATGGTGGGGGGCGGCAAATTCAAAACTGGAATGAAATCTGGAAAGACTCGTTATATATACCGGCCCTGTTTTCATATTTAGTACATGGATCAGCAACCAACTTGGTGTATTTCGCTTTTGTTTTGCAGGCGGGATCTGTGTTAGCTGCAGATACCTAAGAAAAGCACTTGTCACCAGAAAGTCAAAGTTGAATACCAAGACCGTGAAAAGGAATTTGTCCCAGCGACTGAGAATTACCAGTCAGAAAACAAAACTGCTCAGTCTACGTTTGAGGAACCATGCAAGTAAGATAACTGCAATGAAAGAAGAAAACTCCAAAACAATAGAAGCGACAATCCAGCGTAGAATTGAATCGCTAACCACAAAGCAGCAAGAAGCAGCTTTGCACATGTTTAAAGCATCGAAAAGAAAAAGCAGGAGAGGGATGATGTACTCAAATGCGTGGATCCTTGAATGCATTATTATGCGAATAAAAGGTCCGCGGCTCTATGAGCACATGCGCAGGCAAAACATCCTCACTTTGCCAAGCAAAGTTACATTGCAGAGGTATCTCAAGTCATACAGGACAGGATTTGGCTTTAACGAAAATGTCCTGAACATTCTGAACCAAAAGACTTCCACCATGGATATCTGCAAGAGACATGGTGGACTCATTGTGGACGAAATGAAATTATCAGAAAATATTTGCGTCTCCTCTTCAGGACATATTCAAGGCTTTGTGGACATGTCAAAATTTACTCCAAGAAGTGAAATGCACAATGTGGCTGACCACGGGATGGTTATAATGTTTGTGCCATTTGCTGGCAAGTGGACACAGATAATTGCACGTTTTGCTACTCGGGGAAGCATGAAAGGAGATCTTTTGACAAAAGTCATGTTGGAAGGAGTAATACTGGCAGAAAATGCTGGCCTGTTTGTTGACATCAATACCTCTGATGGAGCAACTTGGAGTCGCAAGATGTGGACAGTAATGGGCATTCAGGCAACTGCGTCGAGCACAAAATGCAAAGCACAGCATCCCGTTGATGGAAAGCGGTTTCTTCATTTCGTCTCTGACTTTCCGCATCTGGTTAAATGCGTAAGAAATGGACTTCTGCACTCAGGCTTCAATACGCCAGCCGGACATATAAGTGCTCAAGCATATTCAAGCATTCCACTAAGAAAATATTTATTGTTTAGAGAAAATTTGATACTTTCGTTGTCGGTGAAAGAACGTGCGTGCTATTTAACTGTTTAAAATGCTGCACGTTGTCTGTTGCAATGCCACATCGGATTCTTGCTCGCTTTGTTTATCTCAATACAGTATAGCGAGCAGAATTTTTTTTGTTATCTTATTTGTTTCAGGTGTCTATCTATCCAGTTCGAGAAGCCTTAAAACTAGATGGCTCCAACGTGACGCTCCAGGCCATGCCAGACATCACTGCACGCCACACACAGCCGAACAACTTCGAAAAAATGAGAGTAACATATGCGTTTCAGCTCTTTGGTGACAGCGTTCTTAATGGCCTCCAGCTGTACAAGAGCGAGATTGAGCACCACTGTGGAAGCATTCAGCCTGTCCTGACTTTTTTTGGGTAAGAAAAAAGTACGACTGCGGGTACTATTCTCCCTAAGTATGTTCCACGTCATTTTCTAATATTATGTTTTGCCTCTTCCAGAATGATGAGGGACCTTATTGAAATTATCACGTCTCGATATCCCGCTGAAGCTCTGCGTCCGGATTCCCCTTCTAAGGACAAGTTGCTCTCATTTTTGGCTTACATTTGCGAGTGGGAAGTTCACGCCCGCGAGCGTGGTGGTTTCTTGCCCAACTGTACAGCAGTTGGACTTAGGGTCACTATCGGCAGCACACTGTCCCTGATGGACTAACTGGCACGTAGCGTTGGGTATAAATTCATTATGACGTCAAGACTCAGCCAGGATCCAGTGGAGAACTTGTTTGGCATCGCCAGGCAGTCAGGTTGCAACACGCACCCAACCCCAGAGCAGTTTTTAATAACTGTGTCGTGCCTAAGCTTTTATAACCTTGCCAAGTCAGTTTCTCATGGCAACGCAGAGCCAGGTGTTTTGGATTCTTTACTTAGTGCTGATGCTGTTCCAGGGGCAAAAAACACCAAGCAATCATTCATTGATAAATTGATTGCTGATGGTGATCTGTGCAGTGCTGAGCTTGCTGTAAAAGAACTGAAAGATCCAGCTTCCGACCACATGGCATGTGTATCCGCAAGGAGTGATTTATTTTTTATATTGCTGGATATGTAGCACGAAAGTTCTTGGCTAAATCACCATGTGATGCATGCAGAAAGCTCCTACTTGCTCACGAAACTGACAAACGAAACCTTCGCGCATCACATTTTACACGCCTAAAGGACAAAGGAGGCCTTTTATATCTGTCCCGTTTTATTTTTATGTTTCTGGAAAAGCTGGAGAATCTTTTCACCAGCTGTTTCAGCATGCATGAGCTTCACCACGAAAGTGTGATGGATATTATCGCACTTTTTCGTTGCAAGCACAAAGAGAATATTGGCTGTCCTGATCCCTCTGAATTAATGAGTGCTCAGATGATGGCATTTTATGTGACAACAAGGTTGCACTTTTTTGTGAAGTCGTTGAACCGTGCCAGGGTGCAGAAGCGCGAAGCCGCGAAATATCTTAAACTTAGTCGCACTTTCCACATATTTATTTCGTTTCCTATATATTTTTCATATGAACGTCATTATTTTCAAAGTGTGTTTACTTCTAGGTTGTCACAGTATGTAACTATTTAACATGTAGAGGACTGTATATATAATACATCTGTTCGTGCTTTTGTAATACGATTTCTCATGCGTGCATTTTTATTGTATTTAAGATTCGATTATTTAATGTTGCTGTAAATATACATGTCTTTGTAATCTTTCATTGCGGAAAGGTTTTCTGTTTTCATGATTTCTTTTCTCGTGCTTGTTTAAGTTTTGTAGTGAGCATATTGCTTTCACGTCTGAATATATGTAGGCATTCCTTTGCGTTTGGAGTGCAGTTCTGATGCACAGAAAGCAGCAACTGCATAGATTTGCAAAATCGTCGTGTCTGATCGAGAAGCGTCTTAGTTGTACATTTTCACTAAATTTATTTTCGTCTTTCTCAACTAGCTGCAATCAACTTGTTCAGTGCTGTGATGTCATGCAACTACATTATATCCGGCTATTAATTGTTCTTGTTCCGCCCCTGTAAAAAAACCAGGATCAGTACGCCTGTGAATTTTTATTGCACAGAAACAAAAGGAAGAATGTAGACAAATTAATATTGCGATGTGTTGTTATCATAACGAGTGCCGTGAGGTGAAACCGTCGAGGTCATCTCCGGACCCATGGCAATTACTATCCCATTTCGTCGGGAACACATTCAGCCTGACCTTCCTGAAAATAAGAAAAATGAAACCTTGGAAGAACAGAGGTAAGCAGTTGGCCTTTTTTGCCGAAATTAAACGCGCTTGCAACTCCTTGATTTCCTTCTAAAAGCCTCAGTCATTTCTTTTGTGCCTTTACATCAGTAGCCAAGCGGTGATGCATAAAAAAAGGGGATACTTACGCGATAATGCCACAACAAACAGCGCGACTCTCCGATCGGCCCCCCTTAGCCACGCACCGCGCGCTCGCTTCTGCTCCAGGAGTCTACGCCAGCGCCACACCGCCGCGGCAACCGCTTCTAAAGCCTCACGGGAAGCGCGCCGCTTTTGCCACTACACCTTCTAGAACACTGTACTTGTTACTCAAACCTCGAAGTATGAGTGAGAGTTCTAGAAGGATAACGCAGCGGCGGTGCTGCGTTTGGTCCGAAGCGGCCGTGCAGTGCGCCGCCATGTTTGTTTACGAACGAACTCTAATCTCTCCGCAACGCAAAAAAAAAAAAAGATCCTGTAAAGTTCCCGCGGCCCGATAAGTGGAGGCGCATGCGCAGATGTCGCTAGGAGGGCCGGGTAAATGGTAACGCAAACACGGTAACGTGCATGGAGAAAGGAACGCCGACCAAAGGTTGTTGTTAAAACGAAGACGTTTTAACAACTTAACACGTTTATTTTAAAGTCCGGCAGTACATTTCGCTGTCGATGCGACTCTCTGCTTTCAAAGTCCATCTGGATTTTAACCCCATATGAAAGGCTAGGAGCCTCATTCCGAGATCTCTCCGTCTGCTGCGACCTGTTGACACGGCCTTTGGCCACAGCGTGGTATCAAGAGCGGAACGGCAACTGCTTCAAGCCACGATCCTAGATTGCAAAGCCTCCATCAGGCTCCTGTAGAACGAAGTCTTCTTTGCTCGTCGCCGCCTCGAGCAGCAGTGTCCTGACGACCTCGCCAGCATCCAGTTACACGCCAACTACAAGGTGAGCCTCTAGTCCCGCCAACGAGAGTTGTCCCATAAAAAGATGGTTTGGTTTGATTTATGGGGGTTTAACGTCCCAAAGCGACTCAGGCTATGAGAGACGCCGTAGTGAAGGGCTCCGGAAATTTCAACCACCTGGGGTTCTTTAACGTGCACTGACATCGCACAGTACACGGGCCTCTAGAATTTCGCCTCCATCGAAATTCAGCCGTCGCGGCCGGGATCGAACCCGCGTATTTCGGGCCAGAAGGCGAGCGCCATAACCACTCAGCCACCGCGGCGGCAGTTATCCCATAAAAAGAAGTTATCAAGGCTGCTGCCTCGCGAAAAAGTGTGTGCGCCAGGCCCGTCCACTTCGATAGTCCACAACCTGTCTTCATACAGGCCTACTCGAGCAGAACTCGCCGTACTTGAACTCGTTGAACTTAAGCACGAGACCTGCGCCGGATGCAAAAAAAAAGGTCTGTGCTGTCGAACGCGCTATAGGCCAAGTAGATAACCGCCGATATGAGGCCCGAACTCGTGCAGTCAGCATCCTTGCCAAGCTTCCGCGACATCCTCCGACTCACCTTCTTTCCGAGGAGCGTACGTGATGCTATCAATTAAGAGCCTGCGTAAAAACACGGACATTATTATACTTCCCGCTGACAAAGGCAACGCTACCTTCATCTTAGCGACTAAGTTGAGAAAATGACTGACCTTCTGCAGGACGACAGTACGTACTTGTCGCTGAAGCGGGACCCTACGCTCAAGGTAGAAACAGATTCTTTTGACTGACGTCTTCCGACTTATTGCACCGGACCACACGCACTTTATTTCAAGGACCTCTGCCACAATGGATCAGCTCCCGCCAGGGCCGGATTAAGAAAAATGGGGGGCTGGGCTAATGCGCATGCAGGCCCCCTTTCCCTATACTGCCCCCCCCCCTGTCGCCTGCTATGCTACTGTAAATATGCCATGTGCAATGAAGACGACAGTGCGCCACCATCGACGACGATGAAGACGTTCGGCCGGCCTCTGCGACCGGCTGCCGCGCGCGTTGGAGAGCTCGAGTTCGCTCTGGAAGTCTGTTCTGGGGCCGCTACTGCCGGGCCAGTTTGTGCAACGGTTACGCCGCCAGCCCTTTCACCTCTACAATAAACCGCTCTTGAATATATATATATATATATATATATATATATATATATATATATATATATATATATATATATTGAACCGCTTAATTTGCTCATGCCCGTCGACGATGAAACTCTTTGTGGTGGTACCTCCGTCGCCGCCCTCCCACCACCTAGTGCTGTCTCCGACCCGCTCTCCCCGGAAATGTTTCACCGTTCAGTGGCCAGCGACCTCGACCCAGCTCATCGCGAGAAGCTCCTTACCCTGCTTCACAAGTTGCACTCTTCCTTCGATCACCAGACAACTTCTTTGGGCCGCTCGACCACCGTCGTTCACCGCATTGATACAGGCCCTCACACCCCTCTCCACCAGCGCCCCTACCGTGTGTCGCCTCCAGAGCGCTGCGTCATCGCTGAACAGGCTGACGACATGCTGCACCGCGGCGTTATCCAGTCCTCTTCTGGTCCGTGGTCGTCGCCCGTCGTGCTCGTCAAAAAGAAGGATGGTTCGATTCGGTTTTGTGTTGATTATGTCGCCTAAACAAAATTACACGCAAAGACGTTTACCCACTACCCTGTATTGATGACGCCCTCGACTGTTTACAAGGAGCCGAGTTCTCTTCCCTTATTCTCCGTTCCGGCTATTGGCAAGTCCCCATGGCTGAATCTGACCGCCCGAAAACAGCTTTTGTCACCTCTGACGGTCTCTATGAATTTAACGTGATGCCATTCGGCCTTACAGAACGCTCCCGCAACGTTTGAGCGCATGATGGACAACATCTTGCGTGGCCTCAAATGGCACATTTGCCTATGCTATTTAGACGATGTTGTCGTTTTTTCGCCTGAATTTCCGACACATCTCGAGCGCTTGCACAAGGTTCTGCGCTGTCTCACAGACGCTGGCCTCCAACTCAACCTCAAGAAATGTCGATTTGGTGCTTGCCAACTGACCATACTCGGCCATGTCGTCTCCAAAGATGGCATCCTCCCCGATCCGAAGAAGCTTCGTGCTGTCACAAACTTTCCCAAACCGACTTCTGTTAAGGAGCTCCGAAGCTTCGTGGGCCTATGCTCATATTTTCGCCGCTTTGTGCGCAACTTCGCCTCTATCATCGCCCCGCTTACGAAGCTCCTGAATGGGCCCGACGATCTGCCTGCTTGGAAGTCACCCTGCGACGCCGCTTTCGCTATCCTCCGTCGTCTTCTGACTTCACCACCGATCCTGCGCCATCACGACCCCAGTGCGCCAACCGAGCTGCACACCGACGCCAGCGGCGTAGGCCTCAGAACCGTACTTGCACAGCGTAAGGCCGGCTTTTCTGAATACGTTGTTGCTTACGCCAGTTGTACGCTCACGAAAGCCGAATCTAATTACGCCGTTACGGGAAAGGAGTGCCTCGCCATAGTCTGGGCACTCACAATATTTCTTCCTTACCTTTAGGCCGCCCCATCGACATCTTAACTGACCACCATGCACTCTTCTGGTATACTGAGGAGGTCGACGAGGCTTTGGAAACGATTGTTGGACGCAAGAAAGAAAAAGAAGAGCTTCGGTTGGCTCAAGAAAGACGGGTGTCGTTCGAGCAGAAAGAAAAAGAAGAGCTTCGGTTGGCTCAAGAGAGACGGGAGGTCCGTGAGGCAGAGGAAAAAGCGAGAGAACGTCCTCGAAAAATGAAGGAGCTCGAAATCGCGTCGAACGGAGGGAATATGGCGCGTATTAGCCCTGTAGCTTTGGTAGAGAAGCAAGGGAGGCAGAGATTGCAGGATCTCGTCTCACCATACCGCGCGGGAGGCGATATTGCACTCTTTTTCGTAAATTTCGAACGTGCATGCGGGAAGGTGCACATCGACAAGAGCGCTTGGTCGGAAAAGTTACTTCCTCTCCTTCCGTGCGAGGCGGCCGAAGTGGTGGCTCGCCTCTCACGGGAAGAGTGTGATGACTACGAGAAGGTAAAGAGCGCACTGCTTAGGAAGTACCGGCTTTCTGCTGAAGCCTTTAGGTAGCGATTCAGGCAGGCAAAGAAAGGCGGAGAGTCGCATACTGACTTCGCGTACCGGCTTAAAGTCAGCTTAAACTAGTGGCTTAAGACCGCTGAGGTGCACGGAAGTCATGACAAGGTACTGGAGTGCATCGCACTAGAGCAGTACTATAGCGCGATTCCAGAAGATCTGGGGATATGGCCGCATGATAGGCTAACAGATATACACCTAGACAAAGCGGCACAGCTCGCTGACGAGTATTACGTTCGCCGAAACCTCCAAAGCAAGGCAGGGTACGATAACAGGCTAGGAAAGGGAGAAACCTATTTAAAGAGAATCCCCGACCGAATGGTGCTACCAGCACGCCGGGATCACCGAGCAGAGGATGCGGGGTCAAAAGGAGGATGTAGCGAAAAAAAAAGATTGAGTCACCCAAATCTGTCGATTCGCCGAAACAGCAGGCACCTGGAGCTCGCGGGTTTGAAGCGCGAAAGCCCATTGTCTGCTATAATTGCAACAAGGAGGGTCACATCTCATTGAACTGCAAACAGCAAAAGATGGCGTTCGCGTGCATGCGAGAGTCGGATGAAAGCAAGGCGGAAATTTGGGCGGGTTGGTAAGTGTTCATTTTCGTTCTCAGCGCAACACGGAGTCCCGTTCGTGTTGCGCTGAGAGCGAAAAAAAAGAAAGTCGGAGGAAAGCCTTAAATTTCTGGAGCTAGACATGCGGAACGTGGTGATAAATGGCAAGAAATTCAGAGCATTGCGGGATTCAGCGGCTACCATGGATGTTGCTCACCCGACCTGTGTTTCCTCCACGGACTACACCGGCGAATGCGCCTGGATTAAGCAGGTCTCCGAAGAACAGAGTGCATGCTTGCCTATAGCGAAGGTGAGTCTAGAGGGGACTTTTGGCAGGCTAGACACAGAAGCGGTAGTTAGCGCAAACTTGCCGACACACTTGCCCTCCCTGTTTTCGAAGAAATCCGAGCAGCTGCTGAAAGAGAAAGGTCTCTCTTTCACCTCGGCCTTGGCTTGCATGGCGCTAACACGTTCTCGAGCGCTAGAGCTCGCAAAGAAACTCGAGTGCGCTCCGATAAATGAGCAGGTACCGAACCATTCTACCGGCCAGCCGGGGGATCCTTGCAGGAAAACTGATCCGTCTAAACCGCATGAGTATGACCATGAAGGTGTTCCCGAACCAGCGGTAGCTCATGAAATTCAAGGAACTGCCGATTCCGTAGAGAATGGGGCAACAGGAACCAACGCGAAGGGTTCGACATTAACACCTGCTTCGACTTGTTGGGAGGAGTTGACTAAGGTTGATAGGAAAGCACTCATTGCAGAGCAGAAAAGCGACCCATCGTTAAGAGCTCCAAGCAATAATGTGAGAGAGGGAGTCGCCAGAAAGAACATCAGCTTTCATGAAAAATCAGTCCTTCAGTACGAGAAATACTGCGACTCAAAGGGACGCACATATGAGCAACTCCTGGTGCCTGAGAAGTGCCGGCGGCAGCTTCTAGAGGTCGCACATAGAAATGCATGGGCGGGCCACCTGGGCATAAAGAAAACAAAAGCTAGGTTAGCCCTCGAATATTACTGGCCTCGCTGCTGGAAAGATGTGCAACAGTTTGTTAGCTCTTGCGACACCTGCCAGCGGGTCGGAAAGTCGACGGATAAATGGAAAGCGCCCATGATACTAGTTCCCATCATTACAGAGCCCCTTCGGCGTCTTGTAATAGATACTGTCGGCCCACTGCCAGCGTCAATCTCTGGTTGTCGCTACATTCTGACCTCACTGCGTGGAAACTAAATTTCCCGAGGCCATTCCCTTGAAGGAGCTAAGTTCCGCATGTGTTGTTGACGCCCTTTTGTCAATTTTCTCTCGCGTGGGATTCCCTGCAGAGATACAACGCGATAACGGGAGCGTGTTCACAAGCTGCTTGACAACAACGTTCTTTGAACGGTGTGGGATTAAATAAGCCGCAGTTCCATTCACCACCCCCAGTCAAATCCAGTCGAGCGTATGCACTCAGTGCTAAAGCGGATACTTAAGTCTCTGTGTTTTGAGCATAAGGGAGATTGGGAAGGCTGCATTCCAGCAGCACTCTTTGCAACGAGATCCCCCCCCCCCCCCCCCGGAAGCACAGGATTTAGCCCCGCTGAACTAGTCTACGGGCGTGACTTGAGGACCCCGTTACGCATGCTGGCGGAGTCATAGGAGGGTTACGGAAGGGATTCTGGTGTAGTGGAATACGTTCTAAAGCTACTGGAAAGACTTGCGAAAACCAGAGACCTCGTGGAAGCAAATGTCAGTGCAGCGCAGTCACTGTCTAAAGTGTACTACGACAAATCTGCACGCAAGCGCACCTTTCAATCTGCTGACCAGGTGATGTTGCTGCGTCCGTCAAAAAGGAACAAGCCTGAGGTGCAATGGGAAGGGCCAGCTAAGGCGGTGTCCGAGCTTTCGGACACAAACTATGAGGTCAAATTTAATAACAAACACAATCGGATAATCCACAGTAATTTGATGAAGCCTTATGTACAGCGTCAGGCCATGGTTAACATGGCGCTGAACATGCCGGAGGAAGAGATCTCAGACATACCTTATGTCGCACATGAGGACGAGCAATCAGCGAATGAGCTGCTAAATTCAATCGACAGAGAGCCACGTTTGACGGAAAGTCAACGAGGAGACATGAAAAACGTCGTCCGCGACTTTGAGGCGGTGTTTTAAAACAAGCCAGGAAAAACAACCCTCGTCGAACACGACATTCAGCTGTCCAGCGAACAGCCGATCAGGAGCAAACCGTACCGTGTCTGCAAAAGGCAAAAAGAAATCATTGAGACGGAGATCCACCGTATGTGCGAACTTGGCGTCATAGTGCCCTGCGAAAGTGACTATACGTCACCAATCATTATTGTAGAGATCCCAGGCAAAGATCCGAGACCTTGCGTGGACTACCGGAGACTGAATTCAATCACAGTGGACCGGACCTACCCCATTCCGAACATCGAGGAGAGGGTTGAAACAGTCGCTAAATCAGAATATATATCCACACTGGTATTAGTTCGTTGTTACTGGCAGGTGCCACTCACTGAGCGCGCCAGCAGGTACGCAGCATTCGTGTCCCCCGCCGGCACCTTTCGCCTTGTAATGTTGAGCTTCGGCTTGAAAAATGGCCCGTACTGTTTTTCAAAGTTAATGGTCCAAGTGCTGCCGGGACTTGCAGATTTCGCTCTCCCCTACCTTGACGACGTGGCCGTTTTCTCACAAAACTGGGAGGAGCATATTGAACACCTGCGTATTTTGTTGAGCAGACTGCTTGATGCTTGTTTAACGGTAAGGGCGGGAAAATGCCACCTGGGGTGCGCCGATGTGAACTATCTTGGGCACGTGGTTGGACGAGGCCAAACCACACCCGACAAAAGCAAGTGCCCTCAGAACCCACTCATCCCGCCAGACCAAAACTCAGGGCCAAAACTGCACTTAGCAAAAAAAAAAACTTCAACTAAAACTTGGAGATAAAATGTTTTGCCTGAATGAACACATGGTGTCTTCCGACGAGGGGTTTAGACAGGGCACCTGTCCAAGGCGTGTGCTCAGGTTTTTTCTCGGCCTAGCAGGCTATTATCAGCATTATGTAAAGGGCTACTCTGATTTAGCCAGCCCCCTGACCGACGCGCTGAGAAAAGGTGAGCCTACCAATCTTCCTTGGCACCAAAAGAAAGAGAAGGCATTTCAGTCTGAAAACGGCCCTAAGCGAGCGCCCAATACTGGCAGCGCCAGATTTCTCGAAACCCTTTATCATACATTGTGATGCCAGCGGCCGCGGGTGTTGCGCTATTCTTTTTCAGAAAAAACGATGGCAGGCACGCACGGCCCGTCCTTTACTTGAGCCGCAAGCTCAGCACGCGGGAAGAGGCGTATAGCACGTCTGAAAAACAATGCGCATGCCTCGTTTGGGCTATAGACAAACTGACATGGTACGTCTCCGGGTCCCGTTTCACAGTAGAAACGGACCATTGCCCTTTGACTTGGCTGCACAATATGTCGCCCAAAAATGGTCGTCTACTGAGGTGGAGCCTGGCACTCCAGCACCACAGCTTCGAGGTTCGCCACAAGAAAGGCAAGCTCCACACAAATGCCGACGGGCTAAGTGAGCCTTTTAGCTGGTAAAGATTTTACCAAAAGGGGATGTCCACCAAAATTTTAGTTTTGGAGATTTATTTCATATTCTCTTCCTAATGGAGAGCGTGTATCTCCCACTTCCTTTGCAGTAATATTGTTCATCATCAGGTAACATACCTAGGAGTACGTTTTCCTTATTTCGGCCAAAGAGAAGAGCGAGTGGTGTAACGTGCCTTGACTCTGAGGTATTGGGGCGGGCAAAATTGAACGTCACGTCGGTCAAATCCAGTCACTTATTCCCGTACCGCGTGCCCTCTAAGCACTAACCTGATTTCATTTAGCGATTTTTTTTCCCTTCCAAGTGCGCCTCGAGCGGGAGCACACGCCTTGGACAGGTGCCCTGTCCAAACTCCTCGCCGGGAGACACCATGTGTTTATTCAGGCAAAACATTTGATCTCTTCAAGCTTTAGTTGAAGTTTTTTGCTAATTGCAAATTTGGCCCTGAGATTTGGTCTGGCGGGATGAGTGGGTTCTGAGAGCACTTGCTTTTGTCAGGTGTGGTTTGGTGTCTGTGATCCCTTTTGGCTAGCATTGCAGAGAATTTCCCGAAACGGCCATCTGACGAGGGGAAGCGATGCCGAGCTTCGGCACTGAAGGTCATCCGAAGACTCCTAGAGAGCATCTGGTTCCTGGCACGACCAGTCAGCCGAGCTACGTGCGAGCAGTTCATCTTCCGGGCGCAATATCTGGCGGCGCGGGTGCTGTTGTGCTCGCGCTTCCTTCCTGCTGTTGAGGTCGGCGAATTTGGACATGGGAGGATTCCCCGAGGACCACCGCGAGGGTGGGTGAGCCCTCTGGGGGAGACGTGGCTGGAATGCGGGAAGCAGCGACGATAATAGCGTCCCCACGTGTTCGTTCCGGTCCTCAGACGACGAAGTGCAAGATCACTGTTGCCCTCTTCAGTCACGCTGGAGTTGAACAATTGCCTGAGTGCCGCGCCTTTGACAGAGGTTCCGCGTTCCGGTCACGAGTACAAGATCTTTCAACCCCAGCTGGGAGACAGCCTGCATTCCTGTGTCACGCAGGCGCCTTCCTGGTCCACATGGGAGCGGTCCGGACACGTGCGCGCCCAACTGGAGGCCGCGTGGACAACGTGACCGGGTCCTGTTCCATTTCCCTCGACCGAGCGGCGAGAGAACATCAGGACCGCCTGCCGTGGGTGGTACCATCAGTGCCATCGAGTGATTGGACATCATTCTTCGAACTGTATTCCCCAGCTAGGCATCTGGGGAATACGAAGAGTATTTAATGAGCTGCTGGTTTGGTACCAGAAGAGAGCCCCCCTCTTGAGACATACCCTTTGCTGGGAGACTCCCGACTGCTAAGAAGCTCCCTTTACTGAGAGGCACTCTCAGTTGCCCTTACTTGTACATTATGTAAATAGTCTTCGTATAAAGTTTTCCGAGTTTTCTTCCTCCGATCGTCCTCGTCTCTTCTCCGGCCCAGTCACACTACCTGAATCCCAACAACTGGTGGCAGCGATGGCATGCTGCTACCTGAATCCCAGCAGCGCCAACAGCGTCAACGTCTTTTTGCTTCAGCGCCACCTCGCTCATGACCAACCATTAACTGCCGCCTGACACGGTGCACAGTTAGCTCACAATCCGGTGGGCAGGTACTGATGACGCCACAAGGTTACGATACCTAGGTTGCCCACTTACCTTATTCCTTGGTTGCTTCTCTGGGGATTTTTCTCTCACGGTTAACGAAGCCGCCGACGTCGCCGGATTTTCTGCGACACGAGCTCCTTAGCGCTATCGCGTCAAGATAAGTTGTACCTCCCGCTTATCTAAGAGTAAGCTCCGTGTAGTTTCCCGTTCTCTCAACAGAAGGCAAGCTCTAAAAGGTAGTGACATTACAGACTGAGTTCTAGGCCTTCTACAACTGACATCATCATCATCAGTCTGACTACACCCACTGCCGGGCAAAGGCATCGCCCATGTCTGTCCAATTAGCCCGGTCCTTTGCCAGCTGCGCTCACCGTATCCCTGCGAACTTCTTAATCTCATCCGCCCACCTAACCTTCTGCCGCCCCCTGCTGCGCTTGCCTTCTCTTGGAATCCACTCCGTTACCCTTAAGGACCAGCGGTTGTCTTCCCTTCGCATCACATGCCCTGCCCAAACCCATTTCTTCTTGATTTCGACTACGAGTTCATTAACCCGCGTTTGTTCCCTCGCCCACTCTCCTCGCTTCCGCTCTCTTAACGTTACACATATCATTCTTCTTTCCATGGCTCGCTGCGTTGTCCTTAAGTTGAAAGATTTTCATTAGCCTCCACGTTTCTGCCCCGCAGGTGAGCACCGCTAAGATACAGCTGTAGTACTTTTCTCTAGAGGGATATTGGTAAACTGCTATTCATGATGTGAGAGAACCTTCCATAAGCGCTCCAGCCCATTCTTATCCTTCTAGTTATTTCCCTCTCATGATCCTGATTAGCTGTCGCTACCTGCACTAAGTAGACTTATTCCTTTACCACTTCCAGCCCTTCGTTTTCAAATGTGAACTGGTGTTCCCTTGCTAGGCTGTTGAACTTCACTTTGCTTTTCTCCAAGTTAATTTTTAGACCCACCGTTTGCATTGCCTGTCTAAATCACTGATTATGCTTTGCAATTCATCTCGTGACTCAGCAACTGACACTGATAACTGACACCTTACTTCAAGGCCGACATTACGAAATGTTGCTTCAATAATGCTGTTAATTTTACGTTCTGTGCAGCGAAAAAATACAGTGCTGCATTAGTTGCACAACTGCACGTATTCCTGCGAATTCAAGGGGCCAATGAAGTCAATGGCCACTTGTCCCAAACAGCGATTGGATATCAGCCGGTAGTTTCAGAAAGTAACAACGGCCAGATAGAAAACACGCTTTAATTTCGGCCACGCAACTGACTTTGTGCAAGGGTAGCAAGACATTAGTACAGTATAATTGTGCAGATATCAGAAGCTAATGCAAAGCAGTATGACTCGGGTACTTTTGTGCGTATTTTCAACTCTGTATTAGTGATGCAGAAGCGAAGGTTCCTGGACATCCGCCACCATGATGTACTTCCTCACATGCAACCAGCAATCGTAATTTAGTTCGTCCAGCTGCATCTGGCCGTCACGGCGGGCGCAGCATTCGACCCTGTACTTAACGACGCAGGCCGCCCTCAAGAAGCCATCCATGTCGGTGATGGTGTACAACGCCCGCCTTATCATTGCCTTAGCTTCGTCACACTTCACAGCAGCCCTATCTGCTACCATTTCTGCGAGCTTCGGATGATCGGACACAAACTCCAGGGCACACGCGCAATGGCTTGTCATGTCACCCAGCACAAATCTGATTGCCCGGATGAGGAGGCTGGAGTTGCGCCTCGTTACCTCCTGCACTGTGAAGTGTTCTTCTTTGGCTTCATCACAATAGGGCACGTGGACTCGATTGAGGTTGTAACTACCAGTGACGACTGGTGCCAGGTGCTGCAAGAAGCCAAGATTAGTGTTGTTTTCACAATCTACTTTCACGTCATGGAGATATGCACCACGCACTGCGAATTCCGCGAGTAATGCGCAGTCGGCATTGGAAAAATCAAAGTCTATCAGGGTTACAGCGTTGAGGTTGGCGTTCAACGAAACTGCTTCGACAACTGAACTTTGGGCTTTCGAAAGAATCGAATTCGCTTCATTGTGACTATATCCCATCAACCGCAGCCAAAGCTCTTTAAGATTGGCAGCTCCTGCTATAAACGCAGAGAGGTAGGAGTGAACTTCGTTCATGTATTCTGAATCTATCATGAAGAAGGCTGACCTAATGTGCCCGCAGGACCCGAGGATCTCTAACGTAGGGCAAGGGTCGCAGACCACGCGAAGTGTATCCAAAGATACGGCCGTAACTTCCGGGCAGTCGGGAATATCCCCGAATGTGATGTAATCCACATAGTGGTTCTTGATGACCACCCTTTGCGAGAGACCACACTCTCGAATCGTTCCGCAAATTTCCTTCAGGTCACATGCCGAGGGGAGGTTCAGAACGGTGACTCGAGTGAGGGTGGTATTGTGCATCAAGGCACGGAAAAAAGCGTGGCAGTCTGCCTCTTGCAACTCGAGAAAGTCGACGGTCAGCGTCTCAAGGACTGAGTTGTGTTTCAATGCAGGCAGCCAGGACATTGTTTTTTGCCGGTTGCCTCTCACCAATCTGGCACATAGTGCTAATTGGTCTTCCAGCGGCTCCATCGGCCAAGTCAAGCTCAGCTCCCTTAGGGTTCTGTTCCGGGCGACCACTTGAGCGAAAATATCAATATCTTCAGCTCCAAGGTACCATGTCACAACAGTCAATTCCTCTAACATTGTCGTTGTAGAGATGGCACTGACAAGGTTTCGCAAAATGGCTGTCTCTGATTCACATCGTGATCTGAGAGCAAGTGACTTGATCGTCGGATTGTTCTGCAAGTAATCGGCAAAACAATCCAGCCGGAAGACGCCTTTCGAAACTGAGAGGCTAGTCACGGTGTTGCTCCGGCTGAGCTGTGCGATGAATTCCATAGCTGCTTTCTCATTCAATTCCAAGTGTGCCACGTCAATGGTTACTAGCCTGGCCGCCGCGCAGCCGACAGGAAATGTCCTGACAAACAAATAGTCATATCTCATGCGCCAATTAAGGAAGAGGAGCTCTTCGATCTGCGTCATTGTCTTGATGAGTTGGAGCACCCGTTCATGAATGCACTCTTCCTCCTTGCTGACAACTGCTTCGCAGCAGAGGACGAGCAACTTTTTCACACCGTGGCTGCGTGTCAGGGCCTCTGCCAGGAGCTCACATCTGGCGACGTAGCAGGTCAGCTCGACACACACGAGGCATCTATGGTGCGTGAACAGCCAATGCAGGAGATGAATAGCAACGCGTGCGGAATGCAGCATTTGCAAGTGGTGTTCATGCGGGAAGGATTCGAGCGCCACCAGTCGCACGTCGCCAAGGTTGACTTCATCCTCCCGCAGTTGGAGGCCCAAGTGGCACAGGACGGCGTTGAAGGCTTCCAGGCGCCCCAACAACTGGCAGACGGATCTATGGCCAATACGAGTGCAGGAGATACACAGCTCAGAGGGAAGAACCTGGACTGTACTCCAAATAACGACCATGCCTGGAACTTGAGCCTCTTTCCGTGGCGTCCTTTCCAAGGCAGGCAGGTAGCTCGTGACACGGAGCTGCACAAAAAAAAGAAAGAAATATTCTTGTCACGCAGATTGATGATGATCATTATGATTTTTTTTATGGCGAAGGATCTCTGTGAGCAAAGAGCGCCATGGCACAAGGTTTATTCAAGTCAAGGTGGGGTCAAAGAACCATTTCCCAAGCATTTCTCTCTAAAGCCGAGGACCAGGCAGGGCAAAGCTTGTACCCATGGTATCACCGGTGGGCACCCGGTGGCACTGGGGATCGAACCCCGCAACTCCCGCATCCATCCGAGGCGGATGCACAAACCGCTAGGCCACCATTGCGGTCGCCACGCAGATTGGCATACTCAAATCCCCAGCTTTCTTAACGTGCCCTCTTAGTATTTCAATCAATATATCCTACGAGAACCCCAAGAGCGAGGCGTGTAATCGCAGTCACACTGAAGAAGTGGTTTCTTAACATGATGGCTAACTGCAACGTTGATCAGTCAGTTGAAGCCCACACAGGTTTAATGTGTCTTGCCTTGTCGTAAGCGCTTGTCTCGCGGTGATCAAAACCTGTTTGTCTATAAAAAGACGTTTATCTGTTATTTACTTATACTTTGTAGGTTCGCAAAGACATCGATTAAGGCGCCAATAAAAAAATCAAATTGCAAAAACAGCTGAACTCTTTCCCTACTGCAACCACTGGCCATAGCTATATAGACCACTAACTATATATGCGAACACGAATTTCAGAGGCTTCCGCGACGTTTCTGAACATGTTACTCAATCAATCAATCAGTTTATTTTGTATTAAAAAACACTCTGCAAGTTCAGGTCTACCAAAGCCTGGCAAGCAGCGAAAATTCGCGTGCAGTGCTTTATATATACATAAAAAAGGAAAAATACGTAAATAACAAAAAGTAAACAAAAAGTAAAACAAACAACAGACCAATGTTGCCAGTTAATTCGAAAAATAGCCGGATGCTTCAAACACTCTAAAAACCCACAGTATGTCAACACCTACAGGAGATTAGAAGCAGAGGACAATGTGACCATAAAGGGGTTAACGAGACGAGAAAGGCGAGAAATTGCTGCATAGCAAAAATTCTAACGTAAAATTCATAGTCAGGTGAAAACAGATGAGCGCAGTGGTTCCTTTAGTTTATAATTCCTATTTAGACAAGATGCACTTGAAGGCAGCGCAGTTAATAATGCAGGCACATATATAGAAACGTAAGTTCTTTTACCATAACGAGTGGGACAGCGCGGAATGGTATTCCTATTTTTCGGCCTGGGGCATATACTGGGAATCTACTGAACTTTATGCACAGTGGACCGCAAATCTTTCAGCAAAACTGTTTCAAATATAAGAGAAATAAAGTTTGGGGGTCTTAGAAGACAAAAAACAGCACAATCCTTTGAAGGCTGTAACTCATAAGCACTCTTTTTTTTTTTACGATTGAGCGCAAGATGGAGTTGTCTTTCTTGCCAATTAAGTGCACAGTGCCCGTAAACTGTTTCGCCATATCTTAAAATACTATAACTCAGGGCTGTATGATAGTTTTTCTAGCAAAAAATTCCATATAGTATCTAACACTCAACACAAGACAGGAAACAGCCCGTAATTTCTGACAGACATTAAGGTGAGAATTCGTGGTAAACCACTATCAAACAGCAAACCAAGATATTTTACACGGAAAGCACAAACCAGCGGTGCACAAGAGCACGGGGCACAGTCACATGTATGTAAAAGTACACAACGGCCCAGCGTCCCTTTCTTTAATGGGTTACAGAAGGATATCAGCTGAGTTTTGGATACCTTAATAGCGTGACCCGCTGACAAACAAGTGACTGTTGGTGCTCTTGGAAACAACGACGCTAAGTGCGTGTGCTTTATAAAGCCCCAGGTTGTAGAGAACCTCTCTGCGCTCCACAGTTGTTTGTGGAGACATTCCCGTAACATTAGGTAGAGGTGCCGGGTAATGACACCACCCGGCACGCCCACAAGCTGGATCTACGCAATGGTCGTCACCGTGGTACCATCGCGATGACTACCGAAGCAGCTCCATCCACGCCAACATTACCGACTGTCATTGTGGCCTGGCCCACTCTCACGACTCGGGCACCTTCTGCGGCACCGACGACGTGGATATCGAGGACTGGACTCTCGCTTTCTGAGCGTCTCTGCAAGCATAAGCAAGCGGGACGCTACGCTCATACTTGCGAATGTGAAATTAAGGCGAAAGCCTGTAAGCGCGCTATACTCGCGGTGATGGTGTCCGTCCTGCTCACCGTGGCGCAGTGTCAGCTGCTACCCTTTCCCTCACAAGCGCATCCTCCTCCCACCCCCTGCAGCAGGCGGCGCATGCGCACCTGCGCATAGCCACAGTGCCGTCAGTCGCGCTGCTCGCCTCAGTGGCAGCTGTGGCGCGCGGCGCACGCACAGTTGTCTAGCAACCGTGTAGCAACAGGCAGTCGAGGTGCCAGTAATCAGGAAGGCTTTCGCGATGCACACTTTAGGCCCACAAAGTGTCCCCGTAGTTTTTTAACCGCACGCGAATGGTTCCGAAACCACCAAGATACTACATCACATGCTAACAGAAGATCTGAGACTTGTTTGGGAAGGCCGTTGGACGGCAGCTCGCTGCTAAGAAATTCCTGCTAACGCCCAAACGTCTACGGAATCTTACCTTTCCTATATTCAGGATGTCTTGGCCCTGTGCCGAAAAGCTGATCAAGAAATGTCCGAGGCAGATAAGGTGGGGCACATACTAAAAGCAAATGCTGACGACGCCTTCAACCCCTCTCCTCTGCAAGGACTGCTCCACGGTTGATTCCGTGCTAGATTTGAACAGGTCAAACACCACAGAACTGTGCACCGTTTTGGGCTTTTATACTAAACACAGCTGCAAGTTCCTCGTGCGAGGATCTACAGAATTTATGGCAGCCTTCTAGCACCGACAACTAGGCTCGGATCGTGTGCTGCGAATTAGAGGCCCTGGCTCTCATTGCCCCCACACCGCCTTCCGCGGACAACACGATTCAGTTCGACGTTCGACAGAAGGTTGCAAACATTGGCGCTCTCTTTAGCCGCACAATGGAAAACCTGGGTTCGAGCCCCGTCCCTCCTGTGGTCGCTATGGCTACGCCCACCATCACCTTCATGGCCCGTTACCGCTACCGTAATCCGGCGGAGTGGCGTAGCCCTGACGTTCGGGCCATCTGGTTCACGTGCTAGCGGGCCGGTCGTATCACTCGTCACTGCGGTAGCCGTTGATACTCTCCTCCCCGTTCTTTTTCCTACGTTGACCGTCGTGCCAACTACGGATCCCGCCGCTTCTCGTCCGGCTTAGTCACCCCGCGCCGAGACCACACCGCCTGATGATGGGCCCAGCCGCTCACCCTCTCCGCAAACCCGCCATTCCCGTTCCACTCTTCCTCGCCGCAGCTCCTCCCCATCTTCCGCCTAGCCGACGCAGCTCCCAGAGCTGACGCAGCATTGATGCCCCGGACAGAAAATCCTGTTGTAACCAATGCTAGTCCCTGTTCTCTTTGCCGTCTTTGTGGATGATGTTCCTGTCCCAGCCTTCATTACCACTGGGGCCCAAGTATTTATCCGTCCTTAGCGCATCTTTTGGCCGCCGCCCCAAGATAGTGATGACCGCTACCGCTTCGCAAACAGTTCGCGTCGCCGATGGCAGTACTGTAAAAGTTGGAAATGGCGCAGTATCTGTGTCACCTCTCGGCGGACACCTGAACCGCTCCGTAAGGGAAGGGATAAAGGAGGGACTGAGAAAAGGAAGAAAAGGGTGCCGTAGTAGAGGGATCCGGAATAATTTCGACCACCTGGGGATCTTTAACGTACTGACATCGCACAGCACACGGGCGCCTTTGTGTTTCGCCTCAATCGAAACGCGGGCGCAGCGGTTGGGTTCGCACCAGGGTACTCCGGATACAGTACTGCTGCCGTTACTGGTATCTTCCGTTATTGGAATGTGTACTGCCCGAGTGTCCTTTGCCGCACATAACATTCCGGTTCACTTCAGTGTCCTTCACCAGTGCCCTCACGACGTGGTCCTCGCTCTGGGCTTTGTAACAGGCCACTCCGCCCTTATCGACTCCTCTAGCGGCAGTCTTCGACTTGACTTGCCCGTATGCTCTGACGCCTTATCCAGCCCTACCCGCCTTCGCTCCACAGACTACACTCGCCTGCCTTTGCCTTTTCCACCTCTTCCTGACGGCGACTACGTTGCTTGCCCCATTACCGACGATGTTCTACACAATAATGTCATTCTCCCGCACCTCGTTGTGCGCGTCACCGGGCGTCAGAGCGGGTACTGTCAAATTTCTGTCGGCGAAGGGGACCATGAGACGATCGCTTTCGTCGGCCCAGACGGGCGCTACCAATTTAAAGTAATCTCTTTGGCCTTTGTAACGCCCCTGCCACATTTGAACGCATGATGGACTTGCTGTTGCGCGGATTTAAGTGGACAGCTTGTCTATGCTACTTGGACAATGTGAATGTTTTCTCGCCCACATTTTACAGCCACCTGCATCGATTTTCGTCCACCCTTGCGCTCTTACGCCACGCAGGCCTTCAGTTTAACTCAAAGAAAAGCAGTTTTGTTCACCACGAACTTACAGTTCTCGACCACTTGGTTAATGTTGCTGGCGTTCAGCCCCATCCCGACAAAGTCCGTCCCGTCAGCGCGTTTCCCACTTTCCGTTCGTTGAGTAACGTGCGCAGTTTCATCGGGCTGTGTTCCTATTTTCACTGTTTTGTCCCGAATTTCGCTGAAGTCGCCCGCCCTCTCACCAATCTGCTGAAGACGTTCCTTTCTATAGGGGCACTCAGCACGCTGACACTTTCTCAAGCCTCAATTCTGTCCTCCCCAACCCACCTGTTTTGGCTCACTTCGACCGTTCCGCCCCTATAGAACTCCGCACAGGCGCCAGCGGCCACGGGATTGGCGCTATCGCTGATCAGCGGCAACGCGGCCACCACTGCGTGATCGCCTATGCCAGCCGCCCACTTTCTTCACCGGAGAATCACTCTATCACAGAGCGGGGGTGACTGGCCGTCGGTTGGGCCATTGCGAAATTACGCCCTTACTTGTTTGGCCCACTGTTCACTGTTGTAACCGACCACCACGCTTTGTACTGGCTCTCTTCCCTCTAGGACTCTACTGGCCGCCTTGGCCGCTGGGCATTGCGCTTTGCAAGAGCACACATTTCCTGTCGTGCAAAAATCCGGGCCGCTTCATCAAGATGCAGACTGCTTGTCCAGTCATCCCTTTGATCTTCCTTCCACCAGAGACTGTGACTCCTATGTCTTGTCTATATCTGCCTTCTCACACACTGCTGACAAACAGCGCCTGGATCTCACCTTACGCTCCATCATCGGCCGTCGCAACGCCGACCGCCCTGGCCCTTCCCTTGCCATGTTCGTCACTGACGGGAGCTCACTCTAGCGCCGTAGTATGCGCCCTGATGGCGCTGTGCTCTTGCTTATGATCCCTCAGCACCTGCGTTCTAACACCGTCGAATAATTCCACTATGCTCCGGCGGCTGGTCACCTTGGTGTCGCGCGCACGTACGCCCGCCTGCGTCGGAGTTTCTTCTGGCCTCGCCTCTACCGCTCTGTCCAACGCTATGTGGCCGCTTGCGAGCGCTGTCAACGCAGAAAGAAGCCCTCGGCTCTGCCTTCCGGGCCACTTGCAGCCGATAGCCATCCCAGCCGAGCCGTTTTCTCGTGTTGGCCTTCACTTGCTTGGCCCGTTCCCAGTGTCCACACTGGGTAACAAATGGATCGCCGTCGCCACCGACTATGCCACGCGGTACGCGATCAGGCGCGCCCTCCCGACCAGCTGCGCTAGTGACGTAGCTGACTTCCTTCTACGCGACGTCCTCCTACACCACGGCACGCCCCGACAACTAACTACTCATCGACCGTGGCCGCTGCTTCATCTCCAGAGTGACTGACGAAATTCTTCATTCGTGCTCAGTTCGACACAGATTCACCACGGCTTATCACACTCAGACGAACGGCCTTACGGAACGTCTCAACAGCACGCTTACTGACATGCTCTCTATGTATGTTTCTGACGATCACCTCATAACTCATCTCGTCATGATACCACTGGGTACACGCCCTTCTATCTTCTTTTGGGACGAGAACAATTAATACCCTCCGATAAGTTACTGCGCACCGCCGTCGACTCCTTCACTACTTATGCTCGTGATGCCATCGCCCGAGCCATCGCCACCCGCCAGGTTGCTCGTCAGTGACTGTGTGCCTCTCAGGGGGCACAAAAACGCCGCTTACGACGGTATCCACCGTGGTGTGCACTATCCACCCGGCTCCCTTGTCCTCCTCTGGCTCCCGTCCTGTCGTGTGGGCTGGTGCGCAAAACTTCTGCCTCGTTACACGGGCCCTTACCGTGTTTTACGCCAGATGACCGATGTGACATTCGAGATTGCCCCGCTTCATCATAAGAGCCTCTCCGCTGCACCTCCTTCCAAATTGTGCGCGTTGTCCGCCTTAAGCCATACCATTCCCACTCCACCTCGCCTTCACCGAGAGAGTGACTTCGCCGCGGGGGTAGTGTTACCTGTTCAAAAAGAAGTGGCTATCGGTACTCTTGGAGACGACGACGCTGTGTGTGTGAGCGTTCGTAATGCCCCAGGTCGTACAGTGCATCTCTACGCTGCACAACTGTGTGTGGATGCCTTTCCGTAACAATATTGATAAGATTTAACAGTACAGTACACAACAAAGGTTAGGGACTTTCACGCGAAGGAAAAATAAATCAATACACGAAGAAATATGCATATATTTTGGAGCACCGCAGAGTAACCAACCAGACCTCATTAAAGACAAGGAGCCTTCGTGAGTTACTTTGCATAAACCCCTAGAGCAGCAATAAACCTCGCAGATTGCTTGACATGTTTAAGCAATTCGCTCCATATGAGAGCACCGCTCAACTGTGACCACCTTTTCCCATGTACGTTGTGGCATGCAGGTAAGTGAAAACTGTGCCTTGTTGCTGCCCTAGTTTTCATTTGTGGTAGTGGAAACGTGTTCACCGAGAATGCTTCATTCGTTTGTGTGAACGAATCGTGTCACCGGCACACATTAAAGTTTCCGAGCGCTTAGAAACAGACGGAGTGTCCTTTAAGTAAAGGATAAATAAGATGGGCCCGAGGACTGAGCCGTGCGGTACAGGTAGTAAGACTGTTTGCGAACTAGATAGGAAATCGTTTAGTGTCGTCAGTTGCTTGCGGTCTGACAAGTAACTTTTTAGCTGCTTATATATTTGACCTCTGAAACAATATGTGTAATATATTTGAACTCTGAAACTATATGCGCACAGCTTCTCAAGTAGAAATGCATAGGTGACAGCACCAAATGCTTTTTTGATCGCCAAGTAGACCACTATGGCAATATTAAGCTCCAGTGAAGCGCTCCCGCACGACCCCCAGGTGAACACCGTTCGCCCAGCCGCGGACCAGCGAAGCAGGGCGCGCCAGTCTTCGGGACGGCTTCATCGTGGTCCTCCTGTTATCGGACTGTCGCAGTGCCCTGTGAACAAATTGTGTTGTTTTGTTTCGTCTCTCTCGTTTGTTGCATGGTGCAGTTTAGGTACAATATCTCTGTTATATTGTATCTCCTCTCTTGTGTTACTCTGCATGTATTGCATTGTATTGTAGACCACCTAGTAAACGTACACGTCCTTACGGGTTAGTACAAATTTCTCTGTGTCGTCTCTGCTTGATGAATTTTTTTTTGTATGTGAACCTTTAACTTCGACCCTTTATCTGGCTTGCAACCTGCGAATGCTGCGCACCAAACGATCACCCCTTTTCACTTGGTAGCTGGTTTCTGGCTGAGATTGTCATGCTGAGTCGAGGGCATCTTTGAGACCGAGACCGCTACCCCGACGCGCTCCAAGGGTGTCTGGGAGTACACGCTAAAGTGCGCGAAGTTAACAGTAACAGCAAAGAGCCTCTGAACCGTAACATATGAAGTTTATTTAAAACAGCCACCAGCCTCAAACTCATAAGCCTTGAAGCTTGAAAACTAAGGTTTTTTTTTCTATTGGTTGTTCTGTTTCCCGCGCACACACGATTTCTGCACCGCTTGTGAATACTGAGGATCGTGTACGTTAAGAATGACCACTTCCGCTTGCGTGGCACATGACCTGAAACGGGGCAAGCCTAGTGACTCAGCTGCGTCCACGGTAGACTGTCGACGATCTCGGCAGGATACCGCTATCAAGATGCTTCCTCATCATCCGATCTTAGTTCAGAGGGCAACGAAGACGCGAGGAGCGTCCCAGAACATCGCTGGCAGCACCGTGCTTAGTTTCTTAATTTGGCCCGTTTTTCTCTACTCAGCGGATGTTTTTGGTTTGCTTTTTAGAGGGTTTAAAGTTCCAAAGCGGCTCAGGCTATGAGGGACGCCATAGTGGGGGACTCCGGATAACTTCGACCGCCTGGGATTCTTTAACGTGCACTGACATCACACAGTACACGGGCCTCTAGAATTTCGCCTCCATCGAAATTCGACCGCTGTCAGTAGGCTTTTCAAAACATCCGGTAAAACCGCCACTGTGGATCAGTGGTTATGCTGCCCGACTGCTGACCCGAAAGTCCTGGGTTCGATCCCGACCGCCGCGCACGGTATATAACTCAGGACTTTCGGGGCAGCATCCGGGATCAAACCCACGCCTTTTGTGTCAGCAGTCGAGCGCCATAACCACTGATCCACGGTGCCGGATTTGGGGGAGTTTTTGAAAAAAGGTACTGACATTAGCGATGTATTTTCGCATCGGTAGGATTTTCACATTATTCGGACAGGACTTGATACCACCTACGCTTCGAAGGGTTCGGCCGACTATGTCTCCCTCTGAAGGGCGAAATATAGGGTCTAAAGTGATTGTGTTCTTGATGGAGAACTACGAGTTAGAATTGATTTCTTTTTCAAATGTACTGTCTATGCCATAGGAAGATATTCTTATTTTACAACTTCTATAAGTTTCTTTTTCGTTTTGGACACAAGCATATCTTTCCAGGTTCTGTTCAAACTTTATTTAAAACTTTCATTAATAAAAATAAAACACTTTAACAAGCTCTTATTATGTGAGGGTGTTTATTATCTTCATTTTGATATTTAGGATTGAAAAGGGCCACAAATGGGCTTCTGCCGCACGAGGCGGATTTAACGTTGTTGACGGCGGAACTTATCGCTGATCCATCAGAGCAACGGTGGTCAAGACCCTTTTCCCAAGCATCTCACTCAGAAGAGCCGAGCACCAGGCCGAGGGAAATCTTGTGCCCATTAAAACCGGTGGGTACCCGGCGGCACTGGGGATCGAACCCAGCACCTCCCGAATGCGAGGAGGATGCTCTACCACAATGATTATCTTCATATTATCATATCATTTTGATATTTTGGATTAAACTTTAAGCTCTCTGATATTTAAGCTCTTGAATCAACAGAATGTAATGAAAGCTCAGGAAATAGGTCCGTTTTTCGCACGGTAAGGAAAGAATTAGTTTGAAATAAATATATGCGAATTGCTTAGAAGAGATAAGGTTTTTTTAACTCGCACGAACACACGTTGTCGCAGAGTAACGCTAAGAAAAGGCAAAAAACGAAAATAAAATAGACCGAAAACATGAACAAACGTACATTGTAAATTGTGGCGTTTGACGTCCCGAAGTGTCACACGGGCTATGAAGGGAAGCAGTAGTGGATGATTCCCGATTAATCAAGACCACCTGGACTTCTTTTAAAGGGACACTGAGGAGAAATTGAAGTAGGCTTGCATCGATAGAATAGCAGCTCCTGATCACAAAAACGCCACTCTTACTGAAAACAAAGCTCTTGTAATGTAGAAAATAGCAAGAACCAAAATACAGGTGTCGCCGCCACAGGCCAATCTCGCAAGTACAAGCGTGATGACTTCCTAGGACAAGAGGCGCCACCTTGGAGGAATTTTCCTTAATTCATGGAAGCCACGAATCTCTGAGGCTGTCAAAAGAAGGTTTGCGCACCGCACCGCTAGCGGTCAGAAATCACGGAGTCTGCGTTTACGTCACGTTCACGTCACTCCGTTCTGAGACGTCCTAAGAGTTGCCGTGGCGCCATAAGAGTTCCCCGAGTTTGAATCAGAGCGGCGGGAAAAACTTTTTCATCTCCGAATCCAAATTTTTTTGAAATAACTGCATCTTTCGCGCCCGGTCAAGCGGCAACAAAGTCATGAAATGCCGAACTATCAGATTTTGCTAACAAAAAAAAATGATAGAGTTCTCCTCAGTGTCCCTTTAACATGCTCTGACATCGCACAGCACACGGGTGTGTTTGTATTTCGCCTTCATCGAAATACGGCTGCCGCGGTCAGGACCGAACCCGCGACCAATGCCTCGAAAGCAGAACGCCAAAGCCACTAAGGCACAACAGCTGGTCAGAAACAATAAAGAAGTACACTCTGTAACCTTTGAAGTGCTTTACCAGTTTATCGTGAAGTGAATGGCGGTTGTATGTGAAAGTGAATTGTTCAGAAAGATCATTGAAATATTTGTTGGCACGAGGCAACCCAGCTTAATTGAAAGCTTTTGTTCCCAGTTAGATCCGCTTAAAACAGAAAGCAATATGAAGTCGTCTAGTCATGTCCGAAGGTCGTCGGATCACCAAGGCATGTGGCGCTGTGTCATGGATACATCTGTGATTGAGTTAAAAGGGGGACAGTGATGCGCGCGTCCTACGATTCGAGTGAAATGTGTGGTGTGATATGTTTTGTTAGAATTTCTTATCTTCTCCTTTCAATTCAAGGTCGGTGATTTAGTGCGTCAGAAAATTCTTTTCAATTTTCTAGGGTTTGGCATAGTAAAACCAGGACAGGAGAAACGTCATTAGCATGTGCGAAAAGTTCGGGTCGCAAGCCCGCGAGGTGTACCGCGCAGTGCAATTCCTTTCTCTCACTGGTAGCGACATACTGTCGATTCACTAGGCATTGTAACAGGACGGGCACTTGCGAACCAAGGATACCAGGCGAAAACAGGAGAATAGCAACATTCTGGAACTATACCGATACAGTAAGTAAGTATACACCGAGAACGGAAAGCTAATAAAGAGCGAATTTAGTCAGACACTTAAAAAAGCATTATTGGCACACAAATACGTAGGTTACATTATTGATCTGAAAACACCGCGTACATTTGACAGGTTACTCACATGATTAGATTAACACCACAACAAACCAACAAAGTAATGAAATAAAGTATTTCTTTAGAATGTTGTTACTAACCAAGGCTGAGGCTTGAAATCTGTTGTTAGGAGCGCGAGCAATTCTGTACGAATTTTACAGGCATGTCGAATATCAGGCACCAGTAGCAATGGGAGGAATTATGTTTCTTTCATCTTGTTATTGTAAGTGAACAAAAATGAGTATTTCTAAAAATAAGTGCGGTATGAGCGCTCTATTATTCTCCCTGAATGCTAATGGCGTATCGGTCTCTGCTCTGAAACAAGGATTCTAGATTTATCAACAAAAAAAAAACACAGCGACCAACGCAGCGTTAACGCGAGAAAATTGGCATGTACGTGGGTGGCACTGGTGAACACTCTCAGCCTCAGGTTACACCCAAATCAATAGTAACAAAAGTAAAAGACTGAACGGCCGCTGCCGTAGCTCAGTTGGTAGAGGACCGGACGTGAAATTCGGAGGTCGTGGGTTAGGATCCCACCGGCAGCATGTGGTCGTTTCTTCTACTTCCTTATCAACTACCTTCAAGCGATAAAATAATAAACTACTAATCTCTAGGGCTGTGCGAATAGTGCTCTTTCTAAAACGAACCATTTCGAAAAGGAGCACGAATATTGTAGCTAAATACCGAATAGAATATTAGAACTAAAATTCGCTGCTTGTGCGAATATTCGCACAGAACGAGCAATCGTTCGAAACATTGAAGCGACACTTGTGGCACTGCTCGTGTACGATGCCATCTGTTTAAAAGCTTTGAAGTTGGAGCTATTGCTGCTAAAAGACGGAACACTCATCTCAACTAACAGATCGCAGCGCGAAGTCGCTATTATATTAAATATAAGACAACCAAGTCATAGGAAATCTACCATTTGCTTGGTTTGGTCAAGGACACTTTTCTTAAGCATTGCACTCCAGAAGAGCCGAGCACCAGCCCGGAGGAACCCTTGTACCCATTAGAAAACCGGTGAGTACCCGGCGGCCCTAGAGCCGCACCGCAAGAACTGAGACTAGTGGCAGTTACGTATGAGCCATGGCCTCCGAGATCGAGCTTCAAGGGAAGGTTTTTCTGAATTTGCCTCAACCCTTCCGCGTTGTCCAGTCTGAGGCGCCTTGCAGAAGCATCATGAACGCCACAACGAAAATGACTGCGTCGAGGCGCTCCGCCATAGATTTTACGGAAGGATGGTCCGCTGAGTCGGTCTAGGCCGTGTCGTCGAATAAAAATACGGCGGCCCTTATTCGAACCTCCTGCCACTGTTGGAAAACTATTCGAAGAGTTGAGAACATATTCGATTTGTTTCGAATAATTTTTAAATATACGGTTTGATTCGTTCAAATAACCGAATAGAAGGATAATCAAATCGATACTCAAAATTTTCAATTATTCGCACACACCTACTAATTTCACATTGATCAAAACCACAAATAAAAAAACAATAGAAGATTCCATTATCCTCCTTGCTTTCGTGAGTGCTCGCTTTCTTCGTAAGTCGCATGAGCTCCTCGTTTCCCTTCCGCTGTCTGCACGTAAGCCAGCCTTTCTCGAGGAATTTTATCTATGCCCAAGTAGTACGAGGACAAGAAAAATAGAAACGAATACAACACCACGGGCACATTCGTTTCTCCGCCTCTTCTCCTCGTCGTAATCGCGCTGCCTTAATTTCTCTCGAAAATGCACCAACTACCCCGCAAGAACTTTAAAATGCAGGTAGCCTTCCCGACACACGGGGTGATTAGGTAAGAGAAGACGGGAAAAAGGAATCTGCGGTGATGAGCGGGAGTGGAGGAGGGCAGAGAGAAATGACAACTGAGACCGCTTCATAAAGAAGACGCATGCGAAGAGGCTTTCAAACACTAACAGTACTGGACACGGTGTGCGCATCGGAGAGTCAAGTGCATGGACGACACATGCAGAGCGGGCGCAGTCCCTGAGTAAGGGAAATCCACGAATCCCTGGTGGTTCACTAAACAACCGGCGCGAAGCAGCAGCGCTAGGTTGTGCCTGAGCATAAGAGCACGCAATATGGTCCCGTACCGAACGGAGTACATAAACTGCCGAGCCACCAGGAAAGGTCACTCGAAGGAGAGCGCGGGCTCACTACGGCGCGCGCGATGGCCGCTGCAAAGCGAGGAAGCCGCACAGGAGACATGCGCGACAGCGCGCGAGCAGTGGCGGGAGAGCGCCGGGAAGGCCGAAAGCAGGTCATGGGAGAACAGAAGTTCGCCTGGTTCTCTGTATCTCTCGAGTACAGCGTCGCAATCTCGGCACAATGCACGCAGATATAGCGTGTCATATTTATTAATATAAACAGCGCGCACGGAAAGGGTTCGCTGCAGCACGAAGGGGGGGAAGCCGCCTCTCGGCGGGCCGCGCACACCCGACGCGAACGCGGAGGAGCCCACGATCAGAGCAGCGGCAGCTACGCAGCAGAGGGAACGAGGACGCAGCCGCCTCCCTCGGCAGCTCATCAGACGAACGAAGGCCGATCGGAGCACCCCGCAAGCGGCGAGCATTCTTGCGAGGGGGTCGAGGGTAGGTGCAACCGTGACTGCAGGCAATGAGGGCAATGCAGTGTTCTACGAGCCAATCCTTTTCAATCCAACTGATTCGTCCGCAGTAGGTCAGACTATTCAACACTGTGTCGAAAATACATGGCGTAGCATGCAACTGAATCGAAAAGAAATGAACTCACGGCTACTGATGCTGGTTTCACGGTCGGAGAATGCGCAGCAGGTCGAGTCACACGGCGACATACACCCGCCTTCGGGAGGGAACAAAGACTTCGACGCTACTCTCTGCGCCTCACGTGACAATCGTGGAGGATCATGGGAAATTAGTTCCACACACAGCCATATCACATGGTGTCACAAGTCACGTGGTGGACGAGCGGTAGTTTCTAGTGGATCTCTTCGTGATGCCGTAGTGATCCGTTTCGTACGTTTGCGGCGTTGCTCTTCCCAGTAGCCGCCCAAATTAGACGCGCACACGCAACACACACGGCGCCTAAAACCTCGACCAGGCTGTTAATGAAGCTCTGTTAACGTGCTGATCGCAATTAGGACGAGTTTCCACTCACGCAAGCATTATAAGAGAGAACTCGACTTTTTTTGTGTCGCGTGGTTAAGCGGTTGTGAATGACTTCATGCGTGTTCGGGAGTGGAGGGAAGACGTGCACTACTGTCTCTACCCTTGGTGCAACTTTTCTCCCTAGTGCAAACATATAGACGGCGATCAACATTAAAATTTTCCTCATTTATTGAAATCATGCCCTGATTAAGACGTGAAATGCTCCTCTGCGCAATTAGATATGCGGCCGGGAACACAAAATGGGATGACAGTTGTCACCGTCAGGCAACAAGTTCCCCCACGTATATTAATTAATGAACTTTTCGCCATTCTGGCTAGCGTCAATGCTTTTACTCGAGACATAGAGGCGGTCACATTTCTATTCTATACACCATTTGGTAGAATTCTTCCAGAGCACGCGTTTTGAGCTAGTTGCAACCAAACTTTCCACTAATTTCGCGTAATTCCACATGCAAGGCAGCGGCCGTCGACGCGAAACATCTCTCAAGCGTGATGCAGCTGTCGCTTCGGGCGTTTCTTCTCTTTCGATAGCCGAAACTGAAACTGAAACAGTTATCGCTTTCGCTCATCGTTACGGGCTGTTTGAACAGGAAACTCCGCGTCATGCCGATAGGGGTAAGGCGCCGATCGTCACCGCCTTGCATGTGCAATTACGCGAATCGAGCTGAAAATACATTTGTACGCGAATGGCGGAACACGCGGCGTGCTAACAGAATTCTAGCCAGATGAATTTTCAAGGAATTCGACTCCAACTTAGATTAAATTGAAACATGCTCTCCTAACTGTTACCGTGTGCCGTGTTACTGATAGCGTTACCGTAGACCACACCGCCCACCGCCAATCCTCATTTGCAGATCGCCTCGGCGGCGACAGATGGCGCCAGGTACCCAGCACCTGCACGCATGCCTCCCGCATGGGGACCAATCGGCGCGTTCTCACTGGAAGTGGGCGGGATCCCTTTACTCTGGTAACGGTAACGCTGTACACGGTATGCTAAAAGTGTCATAATTCCTCTGTAACAATGCACCGCCGTGGTCGCATAACTTATTTTGAACGCCTAACCTTAGGAAATATTTAAAGCTTAATTTTGATCACTCTGTAAACCGAGCGTCAAATGAAACGTCAAGCCAATGAAAATGGAAACAGAAAAATTGGCATATTTCAGCTAAAGGAGCATAGTGCCCAGATTTTATGTTGTACGCTGCCAAAGCCATAGCGAGGAAGTTTTTATGAACCGAGCCTATATTTCTTCTGCATAACTTAATGTATTTGCTTTCTTGCGTTCCTGTTTTGTTTATCCTCTTCATGTTCAAGCTGGCGCTCATGGTGTATGGTTGGGTATCAGAACGATGCCGGCGTGGAGCTCGCTGCCGCAATCTGTGCCGGCAGCGGCTTGCCGCGCCTCTTCCCGCTTGTGTCGCAAGGAAAGCAACTCCAGCCGTAACCAGTTCAAGAATGTCGTCGAGGTACACTTCAGTAGAAGAACATAAACACGCAAACTATATTTCAATACAAGTCAAGAACAAAGCGACTTTTCCCCGACAAAGGACCCCTTTCCAACCAATGGCGCCGCCCAATTCCCATGACCCTGCTATATTTAGCGTGACAATGCAGGCAGGGCCGGATAAAACGGAATAGTCACCCGGAATAGTGGAAGTGCGTTCTTCGTTGCGGAAAGGCCGCTTTGTACTTGAGTTGTATCCGACTATAATAGAGGCTGTTGCGACTGGTGGTTCAATTCTCATCATCGTTGTGCGGTCAGTGACGGGAAAGAAGGCTGTCTGAAGGAAGGGCATACCGTGCTTTGCGAAAACAATTTCGATACAGTCTCTACCAGGACATAACACAGGAGTTTGGTGCGGGTGACAAAAGCATCCTGGCAGCTCGAGAACGGTCCTCGCCAGGTGAGGGACGCCGGTCCCCCTCACCGTGCGACTCTCCCCACGGGTTTTTCACCCTTGCTCTATATAGGTTTATAAAACTCGCCGTAGGACGCCCAGTAATGCCTTGGTCCACTCCCGCTTCTGTGGTGCGCCCAGCACGCTCCGACTACCCCCGAGCGCCGACTGGGAGGCAGACATTGTGGCCCCGCCGAACTGATTCGCTTAGCTCCAAAGCGGTCTGCATCCCCCGCGGAGCGGTTGGCTCCATGACAATGCTTAAGGAGGCTGTTATGCTTCGCGCTCTGTAGATTTAACGAGGTAGCGTTAAGGCCTAGCGTTGTCCACAAAATATGGTGTCGTACGACTCTGGCAGGTGGTACCCAGAGAGCAACCTAGGAGACAGGTGCGCCACCTAGGTCGCGAGACCTTGCGTCCTCATCACACCTGCCCAACGGATAGTGAGCAAACTGCCCGTCTCACACTTGCCCTACATCACCAATGCCCTGCAACCTCGGATGCCGTGATACGGCTGGCTGCCCCGCATGCCTACGCCGATAGGGGCACATATACATTCTTATATTAATGCAAAGCTGCCCTCGTATATCGTTGCCCTCCTCCCGGGCTCGGCGGATCACCCATGTGCGTGACTTCATTTTGTCCCCATCGAAATGCAGCCGCCGCGACCGAGGTTTGGTCCCACGAATTCCCACGAATATGGGCTCCGTAGCCGAACGCCATAGCCTATGAGCCGTCGCGGCTGTTAGAGGATAAGGAGTGTATAAGGTATAGACAGGGTAATGGATTCAGAAGTTCCCTCGTCCAATGTTGCGTGGCAAGACATTGTATGGCGGCCTGTGGTCCCGCTATGTCCTGGAACTATTTACGGCCCAGACGGTTAACTGAAAACGCGTCCTCCTCGGACACTTAACATGTGTACTAGGGCCGAAAAGCCCTTCTGACTCCTACACCCTCGCCCCCTTTTCTGGATGGCACTAGAGCTGGTCTTATTTTGTCAACGAAGGGCGCTTCATTTGGAGAATTAACCCTAGGCTTGGTTATGTGTTCACGGCTTCCGGAAACGCGACTGCCAATCATCGAGGAATTCTTCCAGCAGCGAACGAAAAGAGCATCTCGTGGAATCAGTTTCGACCTCCCAAGCAAAAACTACAAAATTACTCTTGAGAAAAAATTACATTACTAATTACTTTCCTAAAAACCTCGAGTTTAATTAATTTCAATGAGAAAAAATTGCTGTTAATAAGTAATGACAATAGTTTACAGTAAAAGATATGCGAAGCTGCTTGGAGGTCTGGCAACGCCGCGCCCGTAGATTCTGGTTGCCATCTTGGCTCGTCTTCCCGTCGCCGTTTTCTATTTCATATCCGTCGTCGCTTTAATTCCCATTGCTCTGGAGGAAAACCAACGGCCGCATTTCCAGTGGCAAGAGCTGCACTCTTCTCGAACTCTAATAGTCCTCATTCATTTGTAGCCAAAGTTACAGACGTGTGTGTCTATGTTGTCTCCGTTTGGCGGATTAGTGCCGAACTTTGCTGTAAGCTTCGCAAAGTAAGCACGCCAGTTGCGAACTTTTCCCTCCGTAATTCCAGCTCGCAACGCATCCATCCTCTTGCGACGTGCACCTTCTCATCCAGGAAGCTCCTCACCAGTGAACTTCTCGCGCTGTCGCGTTGCTTTCACGACGTCAACGTGTGTGACGTCCTCACGACTAACTATCGACAGACTTCACTGCACTTCAGCTAAGCCGCACGGGCATCACGGGTTGTTTCGACTCTCCCGTGCTTACTGGCGGGTGATTTAACACCGACGACAATCAAACGCTACTGTTGCGAGATTTTATGTCTGAATTTCACAACGTCATAACAGCCAGCAGCGTTCTACAGCCGACATCAAAAGCAGCAGATGCATCAGGCACTAGCCAGAAGTGGTTGAAGCACTTCACCCACCAAGCGACCTTGCTCGCCGTTCTAAACAACGGCACGAAAGATGAGCGCGACGATTGGAATGAATAAAAGCGAGCGAGTGGCAAGACACTCCGAAATGCAGTGCATTCTTTATGCACAACGTTCATTATAACGTGCTGAAATCCTGCAAAAGAAAATTATCTGCAGTACTTTGGAAAACAGTAGAGAACAGAAGCGTAAAATATAGAATGGAGTCCTTCTGAGAATCGGAATTCAAATACAGCACTTCACGGATACGAGGTTCCTATATGCTTTTAAGGCGGAAACTTTTTTCTTTTACATATACTATTTACCAATTTTTCACTTCTTTCCTAACGACAGCTAGACCCACTCATTAGGGTAAATTCGTAAGGCAAATCATACCCAGGTTCACCTGTGTGATTACAGCCGCAGCGGTGGCAGAGCGGTTATGGTGCTCGGCTGCTGGCCCGAAAGACGCGGGTTGGATCCCGGCCGCGGCGGTCGAATTTCGATGGAGGCGAAATTCTAGAGGCCCGTGTACTCTGCGATGTCAGTGCACGTTAAAGAACCCCAGGTGGTCGAAATTCCCGGAGCCCTTCACTACGGCGTCTCTCATAGCCTGAGTCGCTTTGGGACGTTAAACCCCCATAAACCCATAAACCCAAACCTGTGTGATTCAAAAAGCAGCGCGGCTTTGTGGCCGTTGCTAGCCTCGCAATCTGAAAGTCTTGTGTTCAGTTGCCTGCACCTTGGCAAGAAATTTTATCTTGCTCTGATAGCACGGTGGTCTCACCTGTGATCTTTTCGACCACTGCTCCCAGCCAACGCCGACGACGCCGGGATTCACTGCCAATGAACCATCGAGTGCTTTCGCACTAGAAGGCAGTGCTCCCTGATCGCCTGATCTCTGCCGTCAACGGCGAGTGGGCGAGAAACCGCATGTGCGATAGACGCTGCGTCACGCCGACTGCGCAGGCAGCTACCGCGTGCCTTTCCTGGCGTAATTAGAGGTTAAGATCGCTGCGACCGGCCAGAAGAGAAATTTAGCTCTCAGACAGCTCCTATCAAATACGAAAACGCAGACAGAAGACCAGCTCTGCCGCAAATACAGGAGTATTGAAGCACAAATCGTAAAACAGGCTTGATTACATCGTTCCGGCCGGTAGAGAAGATGGCAGAACAACATACCTGACCTGGTCAAAAAGCGGAGTTTTGTCACGAATTCGCTCCTTATCGGCTGCGGTAGTCGTGGTCAATGTGTAAAATATATTAAGAACACGGCGCGCGAACATATTAACACCTTATGAAACTGGTCACATTGTCCGTCGCACAGCGACACAAAGGTGCGGAACACAAAATCATCATCATCATCATCATCATCATCATCATCATCATCAGCCTTAGTAAGCCCACTGCAGGGCAAAAGGCTCTCTCATTTCTCTCCAATTAACCCTGTCCTTTGCCAGCTGCATCCACCCTTTGCCTGCAAACTTTTTAATCTAACGCATCAACGTAACGCATCAGGCCATTTTGGACGCAATGGAAGCTGCTGAGATCGGAGGCCGCACGTTCAGCTGGATACGCAGCTATTAATCAGAAAGGTCGTTTTTTTGTCCTGACTGCGGACGGACCAACGTCCGTACACCGAAATTCGCGCGGAGTCCCTTAGGGTGGAGTGCTGAGCCCAGTTCTCTTCAACCTTGCTCTCATCGGCCTGGTCGACGTATTGCCCCAATCTGCTCAGATCTCTGTATATGCAGATGATATCTGTATTAGGGCATCAGGGGTGACCCGTCCTCAAGTTCGTGCAAGACTTCAAAAGGCGGCATCGATATTGACATCTTATCTTCGATTGCAGGGCCTGAACATTTCGACCGAAAAGTGCTCACTTGTGGCGTTCACACGCAAAATAATGTCACGCTGCACCATTCGCGTTAATGGTGAAGCCATTCCCTATGAGAGAAGCCACAGATTCCTTGGTGTTGTCATCGACAGGAATTTCTCGTGGAGTCCACATGTCTACGACATGAGAAAGAGACTAATTGCGATTGTCCACGTCCTCTCCTTCCTCGGGGGAAAGGTCCTGGGGCGCATCAGTGCACTCTATGCCGCAACTGTACCGTTCTCTATTTCTGGGCTACATGCGGTACAGTCTTCCGATATTCAGTTCCATTAGAAAGACAAATATCAAGACCCTTCAAAGTGTGCAAGCGCAAGCTTTCCGTATCTGCCTTGGACTGCCTAAATGTGCATCAACAGCAGCAACTGTTCTTGTTGCCCGGGAACATCCTGTTACTACATACATTGCTGTCGACACCATGGGAACACATATTCGGCACCTCACACGGATTCCCTGTCATCACCTCGCAACACTCCCAATAATTAGGCCGCGTACTGCATTCGCCAAAGTCATTGAAGCTCATCGCGCATATCTGCCATCGGAGTTCACCCCTGCGTCAAGACCGTGCTCACCCTTATGGAGTCTTCATGAACCTCGGGTTCACCTCTATATTCCTGGAATTACGAAGAAAGCTGGTATATCACTACCCGCTCTCAAACAACTGACATTGAATCACTTGCATGCTTACCACAGTCACCGCATAGATGTTTACACAGATGGATCAGTTCACTCGACCAGTTCTGCGGGGTCAGTGGTGTTACCGGCCAGATCCATCTTCATGAAAGTGAAGACGACCTATCCAACATCTTCAACTGGTGCGGAACTCACAGCCTTACTGGCTGCGGTAGAGTTCATCAGTCAAGAATCTCCACATGACTAGACGGTTTTCACCGACTCTAAAGCAACACTTCAAGCCCTGCAAGCTGCCCTACGCCGCGGGTCGCAGGAACAACTTGTTGCTGAGATCCGTATACTGTACCACGGCACCGTTTCCAAAGGTCATGACATCATTTTTCAATGGCTGCCAGGACACTGTGGTATTAACGGTAATCACCAGGCCGATGCGGCTGCGCGTTCTGCTCACAACGACGGACTTCCAGTGAGGATCCAAATATCAAGACCTGACGCAGCGTGTGGGCTTCGCTCTTTGGCGCTGGAGCTCACAATTTTAGCATGGAACACGGGACAGTTTTGCAAACTCCGCCTCAAGGCACTGGACCCTGGACTGCGCCTTCGTCTTCCACCTAACTGAGCACGTCGTGACGCAACATTGTTATGTCGTTTATGGATCGGCGTTGCTTTTACCAACCACTATGCTTTCCGGATGGGGATGGCCGACAGTCCTGCCTGTGAAAGCTGCGGTTGTGAGGAGACCATTGCTCATATTCTCTGTGAGTGCATTGCATTTGCGAGTGAAAGACATACACTGTGTTGTGCCCTGGACCGCCTCGATCCTCGCCCATTAACAGAGCAAAAGATCCTCGGTCCGTGGCCACAGCAGTCGACTGCCCTCAAGGCATACAAGGCACTCTGCCTACTTGAGAGCGACTGCGATTGAGTGACAAATTGTGACAGTGTTGTGCGTGTGTGTGTGTGTTATGCCTTTTTCCCCTTCTCTCTTCCTCCTTTTAGCCCCCTAATCCCTCTTCCCCAGTGCAGGATAGCCAACCAGAACCCCTTTCTTTTTAACATCCCTGTCTTTCCCTCCTCCTCTTTATATCTCTATTTTAATCTCATCCGCCCACCTAACCTTCTCCCACCCCCTGCTACGCTTGCCTTCCCTTGTAATCCACTCCGTTACCCTTAAGGACCAGCGGTTATCTTGCCTTCGCATTACATGCCCTGCCCAAGCCCATTTCTTTCTCTTGATTTCGACTAGGATGTCATCAACCCGTGTTTGTTCCCTCACCCACTCTGCCCGCTTCCGGTCTCTTAACGTTACACCTATCATTTTTCTTTCCATGGCTCGCTGCGTTGTCCTCAACTTAAGCTGAACTCTTTTCGTTAGCCTCCACGTTTCTGCCCCGTAGGTGAGTACCGGTAAGATACAGCTGTTGTACACTTTTCTCTTGAAGGAAATCAAAATATAGAGGCAATTCCGATCCGGTTGTTCGACCGCAGTGACTGGCTATGACGGGCAGTTGGTACTGACTGTTTGGAAAAGAGTATTTGTCCAAAATGCTGCAAACTGCCAGACGTCGAGCAGCATCGAGCAGGCGATAAAAGTCATCTTGTTGACCGGATTATTCGCATGACATATTTGGATTAGACACACTGTCACCTTGACGATTCTCAAGGCTCCAAATTCGCACATGCACCTCCTTTTGGCTATCAGATAAAGCGTGGAAAGTACACTGTGCTAAGCTTCTGCATCGGGCGCCGCGGTGGTTCAGTGGTTACGGTGGTCTGCAGCTGCTGACCCGAAATACGCGGGTTCGATCACGGACGCGACAGTCGCATTTCGATGGAGGCAAAATTCCAGAGGCCCATGCAGTGTTCGATGTCAGTGCATGTTAAAGATCCAGAGGTGGTCGAAATTCCCGGAAAACTGCACTTCGGCGTCCCTCATAGCCTGAGTTGCTTTGGGACATTAAACCACATTAACCTAAGCTCCTGCATCGCATTCGTTGTACTATTGTGGGCAACAGTAAGAGACGCCCCCCCCCCCCCCCGTCCAAGTTCCCGACCCATGCCTCTCTGCATGGCGGTTCCACCTGACAAAGCACTTCTAGTTTCGAGAAGGGCTCACTACGCAGGTCTCGACACCAGACTTGCTTTGTCAGGTGGCGCCCCCAAGCAGAGCGACAGCGATTGGAAGTTGGAGGGGAACTGGAAGTCTGTTACTTTTGCCGGCGAAAGTATACGCACTGCTAAAATTTTCAGCACAGCAGCAGGTGCGAACTGGTTGCGGATGGGGCGAGGTAGGGGGGGGGGGTGGTACAGATAGGGGGTACAGCGTGTTGGATCTTGAAAGTGCAGAGGGGTCTTGCTCCAGTGCTTTTTTTGTTAAAGAAAGTTGGTTTCCCTTTAGACCACATTGAAGCTTGGAGCGTGTAGATGGGAAAAAATTCGGCAGGGACACTTACGACTTCATCCGTGTGGGAATGCGAACGCATCACTGTCCCCGGGTGCATTGATGCATTGATACCCACTTGAAAAAAGATGCAGCGCAAAACATACGAGCACGGGAGGTAGACACGACAAAGACGAATGCTGCTAACAACTGGCTTTATTTTCCGTAACAGTTATCAATATATGGGTGTACACATCGCATGCCCACACGACACTAGGGCGGCTCTTGGCTTCTTGACAGAAAAAAAGGGGGAAAAATAAAAGGGCGAAATTTGATTACATATCTGCAATCGCAAAAAAAATCAGTATCAAAAAGTAAAATCTGCGAAAAAAAAAGGAAAGGGGGAGGGGAACACGCAATGAAAATGAACCTACAGAAAACGCCTAAAGAAAAAACAGGCACGCACGAAAGAGGCGGTGTTATGCTTACAGAAAACTTTCAAGAAAAGCGCGCTCGGAGGAGAACAAATTTATTGCCAAGTCGACAGAAGATAAGGGGCAGGGCATGCAAAGATATGCTTTGCACCAATCCCATATCGCACTGACCGGCACGTGATCGCATGATAACGAGTATATCAACTATACTGGAGTGTGCGGCCGCCACAAGGCCACCGCAGTCTACAGAATGCCGACGGATAAAGACAGCAATGGAAAGCTCTGCGCGCCTAAACCCAGAGACGGAGACCAGTTGGGACGAAAGGCGCCAACTGCCGTTCGCGTCAAGCACCCTGTACCAGTAGATCTGAAAAAGGTCCTCATGTCGCTTCCAGACGAAGTCCTAATTGTCATACTCTGTCTTCTAGACTGGCACAACAGGATGAACATGCAGTCAGTGTGCAGGCGGCTGAAGGAGCTTGTGAGCGACGGCCCTTGGTTGCGCAGAGCACGCTTCACGCTTAACGACCTGCCGACCGTCTTCACGACCGTAATGTTGCAACTGCGGCCTGAAGCCATCAGCGAGCTGGACGTCAGCCACTACGTGCTCGCCAACTCCCAAAGGCTGGCGGAAGGGATTAGTCTCTGCAAAAACTCGTCGTGTAGCGCTGCGTTCACACCCGTCTCCTACCCTCGGGTCTGTTTCGACTGCTCCGAGACAACGTGCCAAGACTAGAGAGCCTGTACTGGTCACTGCTAGAAGAACCGCTCGATGCATTCCCTCTGCCCCCCGATGGCGCTGAAGAACTGCAGCAGTGCAAATGTTCAGCCGTGCCTGCGACTCTAACGCGAATGTACGTTGAAGCGATCTCCGAACCCGCTAGCATCGAGTTTGTCGAAAATGCACTGCAGCATTGTCACGGGCTCCGGTTCCTCCATTTCCACGAGCGAGACGGCACGGTCTCTGAAGTAGCACGCAGGATTCTCGCCGCATACGGAGTTGGAACGCGCAAAAACTTCCACGAGATTACGTTCACCAGCGAATACCTGCCGAACTACGAGAAGCTGCATGCGTACCTTTCCGCGGTGAAAGGGAACCTTCTAACAGACTTCAGCGGGTGCGTCGAGGTGTACAAAAATGTCACTCAGAAACTGAGCAATGGACCTAGCTTCAACTGCATCACTCTCGCCGAACTGGATTCGACCACCGGCATCAAGAGCCACAAGCAGCTGACGGTCTTCGTTGCAGAACTCGGGAAGGAAACGATTTCTCGCCTTATTAAGGCAACGCGCGGTAGGACATGCCGCCATCTGAAGGCCCTTACGCTCATCTCGCTACTCGACACAGGGTACATGTTTAGGCACGATAACGTCCAGAACCAGGCTACCCTATGCAACTTCATCAGATCATGCGTTGCCTTGACAGAGTTGAACCTCACGAGGTTTCATTTCACCGAGGACTTCAACTGCTGTTCCGTGATCGCCACTGGAGGCCTCGACAACCTCCGGTCCCTGGCTCTAGTTACTTGCGCGCTTTGCAATCCAACAGGCCTGCAATTGCTCAATCCAGCGCCTTTCAAGCTGCGAGAGCTGGACATCCGTTCTACCCTTAACCAACCAGGAGCCAAGGTGGAGTGCGACGTCTGTGAACGCCAGAGCACCTGCGACGACACCTCGCTTGCTTCCCTCCGTCTTCTTCGGCACCTGACGCGTCTGACACTGTACGAACTTGATCATACCCGCACGCTGGACTTCTTGGTCGGCTGTGGCTCGCTCCAGGAACTTCGACTCCGGAACATGGGCATGTGGCTGCCCGGCTGCCACCAGGACATGTCACCCATCGCCGACTTCTGGATGCAGCTTCGCACACTCGTGCTGCAGAGTTTCTTCGACCCCATAGACTTCACCTTCCTCAATAACGTTCCCGTGGCTTCGAAGCTCACACACATGTGCGTGGGAATAGTGGCCAAAAAGTCTTCCGCGGAAGCCCTCACAAGCAAGCTCGCGCTGGCCTGCCCAATCGCATGCATCATTCACCTCCACAGAATGAGCTTAGCGTCAAAACTGCGGCAAGCCGCTCACTATCTTTACTCCCGGTTACATCGAGGAGACAACATAATTGGTGATACGATCAAGTTCGGCATTTCTCCGCTGGATAGGATCAGGCTGTGTGCTTTCGGTGACTGCATCGGGGCAGCCAAGCAGTACGGGATCAAGTAATACGATCGCCTTTGGCGTGATACGGAATGCGGCCCTGGTATTTTTCATCCCGCATGTGAATGTGAGCCGTGGCTACATGCACCTATCAGGCCACCAAAAAGCAAGTGCGCGTAATTTCAAACAGCTGGAACGCTCAACAGACGAGGAGGCTTTCAACTTGCCTCAAACACGCTGTGCGGGCCACTTTTCACATTTCGGTTCATCCGAAGACAATGACAAACCTTTGTAGTGATATACGCGGGAGCAATTGGACTGCATACACTGGAAGTAATCAAGTTTTAAATCAGTACTGCCTTTCATACCTGTTGTTTACTTGGGGCATGGCAAAACTGATAGTTTTATGTGCAAGGCACTTTTATGTCGTAGCCTTGATCATTTTCACGTGTTGCATTTTAAACTGACGACTACTGATTATGTCGGTGGATAAGCGGCATGTCATTGCACCTCGGTAATGTGATGGAATTGTGTCATGAGGTCTTGCAGTATGCTGCGTTTTTAACGCTTTTACCCGCTAACGAGAGGTAATAAAATGTCTTCAAATGCGAGAGAATTTGTTGTCTATTTGTGGCGTGTACAGAAGCTATCACCAGAGCGCTTCCGCACGAAAATGACTATTCGAAAAAAAAATCGCTGTCATTGCTGCTCGAACCCTGCCGCTCTGTGTGCGATGCGGGCACGCAACGAGTACGCCACGAAGGGTTTTAGTTTTCTTTATTGCTTACGAATAGTGCCGGAAAGAAAAATCTGAGTATGCTCAAGCCGTAAAACACCAGGCTGTGTACGAGCCCACCATACGCCACAAAGCGTCGTTGGTTCATGCGTGGTAGATCGGCACGCAGTGAACGCGTTGTGGTGTGTACGAAGGTAAAGTGTGTTGGGGATGTGTACTGGTGTTAGACAACTATTACTTGAAAAAAAAAGAAAGTTGCTGATGTTAAACGCAAATTGTGTCCTATGTTTCCATTGCAACAGGCTGCAGTGCTCTCCAGTTTTTGTACCCCGGCTTAGGTAGTGAAATCTCTTCCGCATTGCGAAAAGCAAGAGTTGCGGTAGCATAGAAAGAAAATTGATTCCATAATACGCCTTTCGATGGTACATGATGTGCCATTGCTTTGACGCTGTGCGGAAAGGCGCAACATAACCCGAGCACGTCACAACAAAGACTGGACGGGTGCAGGTAAATTAAATTGGCTGACTGCACCTTTTTCCGCAACGGAAACCGTGCGCGCACGCGCACACAGAAGGCAAAACGAATGTCATCGTGTAAAGAGGCCCAAATAAAACTGAGCAAAGAGAAACCATTCCATTCTGCGCTTATTCAGAGGCATTTCATTTTTTTTTTACCAAAGGCAGGTCACCAGTCAAAGCCGTATCTGTTTTTTTGGTCGCCAAAGCAGGTTGTGCGAAAGTACTCCTGGGAGCAATTTTTTCTGGGACGCGATTTCTGGGGAAAATGTTTGTTGCAGATCGACCTCGCTACCCAGTCGCCTGATATTGTGAAGAGAGTATGGAGCATTCAGGCCTGTAATGCCTTCATACCATATCAGGCGACTGGGTGTAGCGAGGTGGATCTACAATAAATATATTTTCTAGAACTCACGTCTCAGAAACTTTTGTCTTCAGTAGTAACTGACAAGGAGCGATTCCTTCTCGCTGCTTATAATTATGCTTTCCAGGTTCTCAAGAGGAAGGGCAGGTCTGACCGGAGTAATCCCTCAACCAGACGCGTCCACATGGCTTAGTGCCTTCAGAAGTGGCAGGAACGATCTTGATGTATTCTGAGCAGCAGTTTAGAATCGCGTTATAGCTCATCTTGGCAATGCCTTTACGCAGCACAGCCACATCTTCACCGAAGGGTTCAACCACTCAAGAAACCTCGTTACATAGTTTATGTGGCTTCAACAACCCATGCCTTTTCTTACCGGCTGCAGGGGAAGACTTCCTCTACGACAGCTTAGCTTGACGGCATTATAGAAACTGTTTCCTATATCCTGCGCCAAACCCCCGACCGATGGGTTATGTTTACCGCCTCCAAAGCACCCCTGCAGATCCTGTCCTACCTACTGAAGAACGCCAATCAGCCTATTTCCCTTGACGTCGGGTATTTACATCATTTGGCAATTGTCACGTGCCATGCACTGCACAACATTTCAGTGCATACCAGCACACTGTGGCATTCTGGCCACTGAAAAAAATACACATTTACTACCGAGAACTCTTGTGAAATTTCACCGCTGTGACACATTTCACCGCTGGGACACATTGCTCTGCTTTGCAGTCATCAACTATTCGCTTCTTTGGATCAGCTTCATCTGATGCAACCGTTCCATACAGCTACTTCTTTACAGAAGTGTTCGCACTATTGCTCGTTGCGAGCCACTCTAAAAACACTGCCGACCATGATGTAACGCAATTCTAGAGTAATGCTAAGAACATCACCTTATTGTTGCCACTGCTACTGCATGCACTGAGTAATGTTGCCAAGTCGGGTTTAGAAATTACTTCACTCACCGAAAAGGAAGCACGGCTCGAAGTTGTGGTGCCAATGAAACCTTCCTTCTTGGGAACTGCGCAGAATAAGCAGCAAGCTAAAATCATTCCCGTTGGCGTACTTTGATGCAACTTTCTGCGGGCGGTACAGAAACAGATCCAGTGCTGAGTCGTGAACTGCCCTTCGTCATGCATATAAAAAATACCTCGGTGTCATTGTATGCGATATATAATGACTTCCTGTTGCTCAGTATCCTCAGGGTATTTTTCCACCGCGATATTCGTTTTCCCTTCTGGGTCCGCATCCGGCCACGGTTGCGGTTGAGAAAACGTGTGCAGTCAATCAATTTAGTTTCTCTAAGTCAGTGCAGTCGTTTGTGTGCTGTGTTCTGAGCCGACTTGAGTAGAGGTGTTGAATTCTACAGGTGGGATTAGCCTTGCTTATTCTGCCGCCTCTGTTATTGTTTACATTAAATGAGTAGCACGTGAAGTAGCATCGCAAGGCAAAGAAAATAATCAATTTTTCTCTTTCTGTCCCACTGTAACTCTGACTTCACGCCACGCGCACAAAATTCCACTGCGACGCTGGGTTATAAATAGAGTTTTATTTGTTCGTGTCAGGAGACAAAATCCTGAAGCAGGACAATGGTAGATTTGGTCCAACAAGGTTCCATCAGATAACAAATGTCTAATGACATGACGCTTATCCACTTTTATAATCAGTACTTGTCAAAGTCAAAAATTTGATAAAACCCGTCGAGATCACGGCTGCGCCATGTAGTCTGCCACAAAATTGCGTTACACGCAAATCCGGTAGATATACCATACTACAAGTATGAAACCTTATTAAAGGCGGTGCTGATGTGAAAGTCAATTCCTTCCATTGTATGCAGTCATGATTTTCAGCCATGTGCTTCGCGACAAGGGTTCGTCACTGTCTTCGATGTTGAGCCCGAAGCGGGTCAACCATAGTTTGCAGTGTTGTGCGGACGACGTACTCTAGGCGGAAATTTTGAGCCACGTTGAGTGATGTTAAGCCCAACACTTGCTCCTCGCTACGCACACTTGTTTTTCGGTGTACCGGAGGGTACGTGTAATTAAAACACTTTCACGCGAGGAAGAGAAAAGGACCAACACAGCATTTGACATCACGCCACGAACGGTGGCGTTACTTGATGCTGTATTGCTTGGCGGCCCCGATGCACTACAAACAAGTTCACTACCAGGCATTGCCTGCTGAAGTAATACACAGCTCTTTCGTATCTATTTCTGCGTTGTCCCCTCGTTCGAACAGTGTATCGAGAGCGGAAATGTCCGTCAGGTCTGTCTCTGGATCCCACACGTGTAGGTGAATGACGGCCGCGGCGGGTGCAGAATGGCTCAAGATTAGTTATGTTCTAAAAATTATGTTCTAAGGTAACAAACAATGAGAATAGCGCCCTCATAAACTGGTCCAACACTGTACTTTGCGCGGACTTTGCGAATGTGCTGGTGTTATTTCCCTCGTGGGGAAGATGTTATTATCAAGGCACGGCTTTGCCCTGGGAGCAACCTTTTATCCTGAGAGGCAGCAACATTGTCATAACTGATGAGATAGATAAACTTAGTGTGATAGTGAAGAAATTACTTTTTCATTGAGCAGCCCCGCCAGCGCTGTAGATATCCGCTGGCACATAAAAAATTTCGGCAGAGAAGACTGCTTACGTGCGGGAATTTGAAAGCATTACTGTCTCTGGGTGCATTGACACCCACCCACACACACACACAACCGACACATACACCCGCGCGTATGACACCACCCGCAACACTGTACGACGAAATGTTGCATTATAATTTTGATACAAAATTGTTTTTTTAGAAAAGGGAATGGCGCAGTAACTGTCTCACATCTCGCTGGACTATTAAAGGTGTATCTGTCATCGGTAGGAATCTCTGTCGCAAGCTAGCCTCCATCTTAACTACTACTTGTAAGCGTTATGCAGCGAGAATTTATATGACACGAACCAGGACGTTGTACGACGAACGGTTGCTTCACAGTTCTGCTACGAATGTTGTCGGGAAAACTGGCGCCACATTGACGTGAGTCAATTGGGTGTATATGTACAAGAATGACATGTATATGATTGTCTGAATTGCCGGTGCTCGGCTTGCTGTCAGCTTCAAATGACCACTTGATGAAGTCACGTGATTTTTTTGCCATCGCTGATATTTTCTGTACCATCTTCGAGTTCACACACCAAGACATGCACGCCGCCAGCTTTTCTCGTAATTGGACTCGTAATGCTATAGCGTTAAAACTTGACTGAAGCTTAACGTGGTACCCTTAAATGCATTACATGATCATTAGAGATCCCTCCTGCGCAAATACTCCTTTCCTTTAGCTTAAGCTACACGAACGCCTTTCGGCGATGTATCCGTGGGGCGCCCGTGTTGCGACACAAAAGGGCAGCGGTTCCGTTTCCGCTTGTCTAATGTTTTCTTTACGGCGAAAGTGTTTTAAAACGTGTCGCGTTCATAGCTGGCGGGCAGTCGCTCATGCGGCTATTGGCACAGTGTCGTATAGCGGTTAAGCTGTACCTTCCAATTGCCATAACCCCACCCATGTTTGCTATATCCCATTCCCATATCCCACCCCAAGCTGGTACTTCCTTTGGGAGATCAGGGGAGTCCCCGGGCCCGCTCCTCCGCCTGTGGGTCGCTTTAGTAGCCATTCCCATATTGATTTCTTTCTACCTTCGGGTGGCAAAATCCCAATTGCCCAAGGGCCGCACCTTTTATATTACTATTGGAATTATACTTTAGTCGTTCGCGAGAGGCTTGTTTTTCTTATTCATTTTTACGCCTCAGTCAATACTATGTACGCCGCTACCACCACGGCAAGCGGCTGTTTCAAACACAGCCACCGGTGGAGCGCTTCTGAGACCCAGCTTGCTCTTCCCAAGCTCTCGTAACGCTTATTTCTGCGCACATAGTTCTTAGGGAGATTGTCTCTCTTGACCTGGCCTTAGCAACAGAAGGTCACGTGACCTCTCGCGACAAATATTTATTTTAACTGACGCCTGCCACTGAATGTAGATTGCCTGCAGCCCTTCGGGCAGGTTGCCACTTGCCCACCCTGGAAGGTGACCAACTTTCTTTTCCGTGACACGGACGGACGGAAGTCGGATTTCCTAAAGGACGAGACCACTACTGCTATCGATTTAAAATGGCGGCGACGATGTCAATGAGAGTGCCTCAACCCAACCACTTTTTGACGCGATAGCACTAACGATGCCGTACAGTGGACTACTCGGCGTCGGCGTCGGTGGGCCGAAAAAAGCAGGTGGGCCACGTGCCACCAATGTCAGGTGACATTACGATGCCATCACAATCAGCCCACCGTGGCTGGTGACGACCTACCCGCCGTGGAAGGTGCCAGTTTATGATTGCTGCAGAGAGGTCACTTCACCCTACGTCGTCATCACAACCTGGCAACCAAGGGAGGTGGCAACCTGCTCACTGGGTTGTGAGCTACCTGCCTAGCGTGGGAGGTGGAAATGAAAAGAATTAAAAAAATTCAGTGCACGTGTCATCTGCCCGCCGTGCCGCTGCGCACGAGCCTTCAGGGAACTTCGGAAGAGCGAGCTGGGTCTCGCAAGCCCAATCAGTAGCTGCGTTTGAAACAGCCACCTACCGGGGATGTGATGCATTAAACATTCACTTGACTGACCCATCATCTTAGATATGGGGGGCGCGAACGCTAAACGCCATAGAAAGCGGTGCTTTCACAGCTAAACTTCCTGTTCTCCTTAATGGTTTGGTTGGAATGCGAAGGGATGCCGCAGGGCAGCACTTTCGACCACATAGGGTTCTTTAACGTCCCCTGACGTCGCATAATACAGGGCCTCTGGAATTTCGCCTCCATCGAAATTCGACCGCCGCGGCCGTCATCGAACCCACGTTTTCAGGTCAGCAGCCAAGCGCGCCCCGCCGCGGTGGCTCAGTGGTTAGGGCGCTCGACTACTGATCCGGAGTTCCCGGGTTCGAACCCGACCGCGGCGGCTGCGTTTTTATGGAGGAAAAATGCTAAGGCGCCCGTGTGCTGTGCGATGTCAGTGCACGTTAAAGATCCCCAGGTGGTCTAAATTATGCCGGAGCCCTCCACTACGGCACCTATTCTTCCTTTCTTCTTTCACTCCCTCCTTTATCCCTTCCCTTACGGCGCGGTTCAGGTGTCCAAAGATATATGAGACAGATACTGCGCCATTTCCTTCCCCAAAAAAAACAATTATTATTATTATTAGCCAAGCGCCACAACCAATGAGCAGCCATCGCGGCGGCTGTTCTGTTTATAGCTTCATTGTAACATAGAAGGGTAATTTCATTGCTGTCCTGTCGCCTTGCTCTGTGTTCTAGTGCAGGCCAAAAAAGTTAATAACTGCTTATTGGTGTCTCCGTTACAAGCAGACGTTGATTGGCTGGATTGAAGCACGTTCTGGCAGAGAGGACGCACCCCAGATTTATTTGCGTCGCAGATTTTAACGGCAACTGCCTGGTGACAAAGCCATCGTCAACGGCCATAAAGTGCTAACGTGATGAGAGCAGAGAGGAAACGACAATGAGTCAGTTACAACATGACGTCACCCCCTACGCTTCTATTGTTCTAAGAAGAGAAAGCGATAACTGTAGGAGCAAAGCGTCAGAACTGTTCGCTTGCTTAACGGTCCTTCGATGATTGTCGGCAGAAGGACGCTATCGCCGATAGAAGTTTTGCAGTATAAGCTGTTCGGTCCCGACCCCGTCGTCAAATATCAAGGTCCGTGACCTGTTTTCAGCGGTCACGTGAGCCTCTCGGGTCATGTCCCCAATAAACATCATACACATGAAACCACACAGTTACACGTACATGGCTCCTTTAACTGCTGTGCATCGGCCGTCAGATCGCCACGTAGCTCGCAAATCTTCCCGGTCCAGGCATGCCGCGGTGTAGTCACGCCGACTGTATGCTGCTTGGCACTGCATCACGCTCAGGAAGTCATGCTCCGCCACCAGGAGGACCTAACGCGGCCTGCGCAGAACGCGAGCCTGATCGCCACGGGCCAGAACGAGCTGCAGAGGACGTGGCGCTTCTACAAGTCCTGCGAGGACGTCATGTAGACAGGTACTGACAACGTGGCCACCGTGGTGAGCGTGCTGGACGACGCCGGCATCCGCTGGCCCAAGCCGTCAATCACCGTCGTGAACGTCCTGCGCGCCATGGTGGTGCTCGCGACGCAGGTGGGCTGGCCCAGCATATTCGAGTTCGCTGTCCTCGATGACGTCGCCAGGGACAAACAGGTAAGGCCAAGGCATCCACGACGAAATCGACTTCTTTTTATTTCACAGGGACACGTTTTTAATTCGTTTAGCAAAAACACTGCAGACGAGTTGATCTTAGTCAAGGGAATAACTCATTGACGTCTACGTGCTAGTTATAATGGGAAGATTCTGTGAAAACTGTATGGCTTACCTTTGTAGTCGTACATGTGGGTTCCTCCTACTCCGCCTAGCACGATTTTCCTGGGGCTGTGGTGCTGATTGGTTAAGCCTCGCCGTTACATCTGCTAGCCCTCCAGGTTAGCTTAGTTGCTGGAGCGACAGAGTGTCATAGGCATTGGTCCTACAAGGAAGCCTTATAGCCTCCCTCACTCGACGTATGAATGAGCTCATGTGGTGGTTACTCTGTAATTAATACTCTCTGGATGTTCAACTTTTGCACAACCAATCCGTAGCCCTGTACTGATGGATGTGTATAGCCCGGTATGTATTGGCAAACATGTCCAGCAAGAGATATCGAGCCTGTACGGAAAATTCCAGCAGAAAACTTGCTTTACAGTCGGACTCGCGGGCTCCTCTAAGCTACACTCGTGGTAAATGGGGTTAAATATAGCGAGTGTGCCCTGTTTTAACTCGGTTGCGACATTTGGGGCGAAAGTCTCATCCTCAATGCACACTCGGCAGCGACTTGCAGTCGGTGTACAGACATCCTCTTGGCCCCAAAGCCCATCCTGGAGTTGGTGTTCTCAGTGCCCCAAAGCTCACCCTGGAGTTTGCGACGTCTGTGGTAATCCAGGAAGCTCTATAAAAGCTACGCATTTATAAGAGGACGTAACCGTTTGACTGTACTGGACAGCCAGCCGTTTCTCTGGCGCTGCAGCCAGGACATTGCTATAGCGATCCAGGCAAAGACGCAGTCATATATCGCCCAAAGACCTCAATGTGCAGATATCGCCAAAGATCCATAAAATCAGAATCGGAAACTCAGAATCATAAATTTATTTCAACATCACACGGTGCGCATGCAATGCTGCAGGCGCAGGTAAAAAGTCTTCTGGAAGCTTGACAAGACCTACACACTACTCAAATGCAAACAGCATATTCATCTATTTAAATACGCTATCGAAAATCGGTTTCAAGCATCAAATTCGCCATCACTGCCAATGGTGGATAGTGGCGAGTGGTCAAGCGCACCTAGCTTTCGCCCTTTGGTCTCGTTCAAGAAAGTGTACATTGTGGGAGATCTGTATATTTAGCTCTTTTTAGGGGCAGCCAGTGAATGTGTGCTGGTTGCACATTGGGGGTTTACAGCAATTATTCTGGCCATCTAAGCACAATCACGATTGGTGTGCTCGCAGGTCAAGGTAAACCCGTCGCCGCTCACAAAGACCATGCCGCAGCGTCGATGGCGGCTGCTACAGGACCAGACCGCCTACAGCCAGTACTTCGATATGCTGGTTCGCAACTTCAGGCGCGACTCACACTCCAGAAGCGAGCTCACTTTCGACGAGACGATGACCATCAAGGCCCGCACTTGAATGTGACTGCCTTCGAGAAGAAAGCCGGAGAGTTGGTGCGACACTGGGGCGATTTGAGGCCTACTTCTGCTAGTGCTACCAGCGGCTGTTTCTCTACAACCGTTGCTACTACAATTAGTACTAGTAGTACTAGTGATAGTACTACTACAAAAATTACTTCTGCTATACACTAATACGCAGCTGAGGGGGAAGCACAAGGACTGTACTCAGAAGAACAAGCATATCTGCAACCTGAGTCCCTTTCCGTGGTGTCCTTTCCACGGGAGACAGCTTGTTCCACACGGAGCTGCGCACATAAAGAAAAACGCTTGTCAAGAGATTAGCATACTCAAATCTCCAGCTGTCTTACATGACCTCTTAGTGTCTGATTCGATATTTCCTACGAAAAACAGTAACAGCGAAGCTTGTGATGGAGGTCAAATTGCAGGTGTGGTTTCGAAATATTATAGCGAACTGCACTCAAATGTCGGCCAATCAGGTTTCACGCGTAATCCCTTGCCGTGCACAGTTTGTCTCGTGTTGAACAAAGCCGGCTGTGTATATAAAAATAATGTATGTTTTTCTATCTTACAGACCCACAATGGCATCGAGTAAGGAGGCAAGATCCACTTACCTCTATCCCAGCGAGACTATTGACCATCGCTAGACCGCTAACCACAGATGGGAACACCATTTTCAAACGCTTCCGCGCCGTTCCTGAACATGCTACGCCATAAGCCGTGAAGCTAGAAAACTGAGCAGTGTATCTTTTGTTAGTCGGTCTTTCTCAAGCGTAAGGGTGACTTATGAACCACTAGTGAAACAGCGGGGCTTAGAGGTTGAGAATGCCCGCCTCCTCTCAAGTGGCATGCACCCTGAAACATCCCGATTTAACTCCACCCTCAGTACTTTGTGGCGACGATCAAGGCAGGAGTCACTATAAGGACGCTGCCTCATCATCCGACCTTAGTTCAGAGGGCGACAAAGAAGCGAGGAATAGGCTCAGAACATCGGTGGCTGCCTCAATTAGTATCTTATTTGGACCCGCTTTCATCGACTACGCGGATGTTTTGAAAAGGTTACTGACATTAAAGATATTATGTCTCATCGGCTGGGTTATCACATTATCTGGGCATGATTTGATTCCGCCTTCCCTGCGAAGGGTTCACCCGACTGTTCATCCCTGTGATGGGCCGAAATATATGGTAATTGTTATATAAATGTCGAATGAAGCTATGGTAGCAAAGAAATAATTAATTTTCTTTCATTTTATTATTGTCATTGAAAAAACATGAGTATTAATAAAAATTAGTGTGCCATCTCTGCTCTATTACTGTCTCTGAAAGCTTATGGCGTGTTGGTACCTGCTCTGAAACTAGGATGCAGTATCTAGTTTTAACAAACAAGAACACTGAGCGACAAATGCACGGTTCATCCCAGAAAACACAGCACAGAAACGGGCGACCTCATTCCAGCATTAGAAGTCGCATTTAACAGCAATGCCAGCGTCCGTCCATCCGTATCACCAAACACTGGAAAAGGTTTAACGCTAGTTAAACCTATTGATACGAGCCAAAGCTGATAAAAATGGTTGCACATGGTTTCCGGGCACGCGCCTCATATGTGGCTAGACAGCGGCCGAGCGCCAGCTAAGCATCTGTTATACCCGCGCTAGTCACGTGGTATACAACAGCTGTATTTTGCCAGTGCTCACCTATGGGGCAGAAACTAACGAAAACAGTGCAGCTTAAGTTAAGGACAACGCAGCAAGCTAAGGAAAACAAAATGATAGGTGTAACGTCGAGATACCGGAAGCGGACGGAGTGGGTGAGGGAACAAACGCGGGTTAATGACATCCTAGTCAAAATCAAGAGGAATAAATGGGCTTAGGCAGGGCATGTAATGCGAAGGCAGGATAATCGCTGGTCCTTAAGGGAAACGGAGTGGATTTCAAGAGAAGGCAAGCATAGCAAGGGGGAACGAAAGTTAAGATCCAAGAAGTTTGCGGACATACGGTGACAGCAGCTGGCGAAAGACAGGGTTAATTAGAGAGACGTGGGAAAGGCTTCTGCCCTGTAGTGGGCGTAGTGAGACTGGTGACGATGATAGGTAAGACTAAGCGATTCCCGCGGTACTTGAGAAGGATGTACGGTTACAAAACTTGGATGACGATGTGTATGTCCACAGCGGGACGGTTTTTCCGGCACGTCTAAGAAGTGGACCAGCAGGTGGCGATGCCTGGCATTGAATAGCTTAACTTATTAAAACCCGAAACATTGCTTAAACTGAGCAAATCTTCACGCAAGATCTAAGATTTACTAACAAAGCAGTCGGTCATAACATGGGGCGCTGAACATCTACCGAGCAAAGGCCCCATGCTGCGGTCGGAAGGTGTTATTTACTCTCTCCCGCCATTGTCCCTAAAAAACCTGTTGTGTTCGTTTGCCTAGGATCCCGGAAACCCTTTTGGTAGCCAATTGGAAATCCGTTTGTTGGAGCCAGTAAAAATTTCTTTAAAATTTTAGCAGCCAATAGCACGCCGGTGCTCACGAGACTGCTTACTCGCCAGCACCGCGCGATTTTCATGAAGACGCACGCATTACCGTTTGTAACTAGGCACACAGACACAAACAGACCAGAAGGATAACCGAACCGAAGCACAACAGAAAAACGACAACCGTCGGCTCCGCTTTGCAGCCCGAATGCGAACTTTCAAGCTCATGCCTCTTTCGGTGAGTGGCTGCGCGTCTTTCTAGCTGTTTACCAGTTACAATATTCGAACGGCTCAGGGAAACAGTCCACACAACACGTCCTTACAAGTAGGCAAAGGAACAGGGCTCTCCCAGCCGCGTTGAGATGCAAGCACAACGGCGCACGAACTTGACTGTGGGATATTGCAGCAGTCACGCCGCAGAGACAGGAAAGCATTCCGCTTCTCGCCTGTTGGTTCAAAAAATTGGCGCGCGACATCTGCGGAACTCCTTACGCGACACCATGTTGCGCCCGGCAGTGAAGCGGGTTTCCCTTCCTGCACAAACATAGGAAATCGGACGTCAGCCCAGGCAGAGTGCTCGACTCGCGAGACGAGGGTATGCAAGCGTTAGAGGATGGGGAGCGTTTCGCAGAAGTTCAGAGCTCATAAGGGCGCCGCTGTTAACAACGCTTTCCGAAACAGAGTCGAAAATACACAGCGTGACATGTAATTGAATAGAAGAGAAATGAACTCACGGCTGCTGATGCCGTTTTCACGGACGCAGAATACGCCGCAGGTCGGCCCACAAGGCGACGTTCACCCGCCTTCTAAAGCGAACAAATATTCCGACGCGACCGTTGGAGCATCATGTGACGGTCATGGAGGATCACGGGAAAATTAGTTCAACACATAGCCTTGTCACATGGTGCAACTTGTCACATGGTGGACGAGCGGTAGTTTCTAGCTGACCGCTTGCTGATGCTACTGGCGACTAAACTCAACTTCTGGCCTGGGGCGCTGCGAAGTCTGGCAACATAGTGTTCCTGTATATGCTCTCGCAGGGAGCAGAGTTCCGCGTCTGTTTTCCCTTGCCGCTCCGTACGCCATTCGCCGAGAGGCGATAACATGATTTTCGTGACGTCAAATTTCAACCTTCCGTGGGGAAACTGATTTCACAGGCGCAGTGTCGGGCGACCCCTTGTCAGCTCGACGCCTGATGTGAGGCCACGCTGTGGGCTGCATTTCGCAGATTTTTCGTGGACACCTGTGGCGTCGGGTTTGGGGTTCTGCTGCGGTAGTGAGCGACGCAGTCGTCAGCTGTGACTTCGTGCAGTGCTCCGAACTGCAGCAACCACACTGAAAACGGCAAAGCGTTTTACGAACTGTCATTTGGAAGGTCGGCGGATGAAGTGCGTCGGCGATTGAAATGGCTTTTGAGGATTGGCCGCCTTAAGCGCGACCAAATATTGGAATTTAATAATTCATATGAAAAGATAATGCCTCTTAATAAAAATTAGAAAAGCTAATAATGTCAAAGTGAAAGAGCACTTTCAAGGTCCCTTGAAGATTCGTCATTTCACTGCATTTTGCAACGGGATACATTGTGTAAAATGTTTTACGCAAGCAATTGAGTTTGAAATTTTTCGTTAGGTCAGACTCGCCTGTTCAATGCATTGGTGTTGCTTTAGTGTGCGTGCCTGCAACAAACTACAGAACCATTTTAATGTGGTTGTAGGGAGTTGCGTTTTCATATTTTCGGTGTATAATTCGCACAGAACACGCGGCGGTGCTAGTTGTGAAAAAAGTAATTCATCGCTATACACTTTTTTTTCTTAAGACGAGCACGCGGACGAAAGACGGGACAGATGCTGTCCCATCATGAACGGGACTGCTTGCTCATCAGAAATTACTTGTTCAAAAAAAAATAGCAGGCCGTTACTAGTATTTTTCGTGAATTTGCGGCGGCTGCGTTTTTATGGAGGAAAAACGCTAAGGCGCCCGTGTGCTGTGCGATGTCAGTGCACGTTAAAGATCCCCAGGTGGTCGAAATTATTCCGGAGTCCTCCACTACGGTACCCCTTTCGTCTTTCACTCCCTCCCTTATCCCTTCCCTTACGGCGCGGTTCAGGTGTCCAACGATATATGAGACAGATACTGCGCCATTTCCTAGTGAATTGTTTTCTTTCACTTTGCTGATACGAGTAGCTGCTGTATAAAAACAAGAGATCTGTCAATAGAACCCGAGTTGTTAGAGCTCTGTCTTGTCAAGTTCGTTTCTTCCTGTGCTGTCTATCTGCGCTCAACACAAATTCGACTAAAGCACCAACTAGCCTGCAAACACGTTCTCGCAAGTTATAACTAGCACCACAGCAAGCCTAACTCGTCCTATGCAATTGTTGGCGAACAATTAACAATAATTTGCACCCCACAGCAAGCCTAACTCGTCCTATGCAATTGTTGGGGAACAATTAAGAATAATTTGCAGAACGCTGAGGACCTACGACTAAAGCAAGCGGTTTTGCGATCTCTCGATCGACAGGGTCGATATGCATGCGAAGGCAAAATAATAGTTTTCTTTGAACGCTTTAATCGGGCAATTTCAGCAAAAACTAAACAAAAAATTTTCCGCGACGAATTCATATGTTCATATACTGATGCACTAAAGCAGGCAAAAAATGCACTGGCCTGAGGTGCAGTGATGACCAGAGGAACATTGCGTGTGACGTACGCTAGGTGGAGACTTCATTACTCACCGATACTTCACAGAAATTACACGATTTTGCGGAATGCTGTTACCATTGTTGTCGCAGCCAGCAAAAAAAAAACGAAAAACAGATGGAGGACGCTTGAGGTTTGCCTTTAAGAGTGGAACGCGATAGCGTTATCGCACCCCGTTTGCACCGCCAACTCATTCGCTCGGCATGCTCTTGAGTCCCACAATGACGCGCCATGAAGGCGATCGCAGGGCCTACGCCCCCATGGTCCTCTATCTCGCTTGGGAGCACCACGCATACGCATGACTCCTCGCCAGCAGCTATGAAGCCCAGCGAGAGCAAATGTAATTGTCTGCTTTTTAAATATACCTCTTTTACCTCTTCAATAATCCCCTAGGGGTGTGGTCTAAGCACTCACCCACTGTAAGACTGCTACAGCACATTTACTTTTAACTACTTATCATCCAAACACAGATGCGCAAAAAGAAAAAGATTGGTTATCAGGAAATGAAAGGTGTGGTAACTGCATAACTTGGTGGACACCTAAACCGTGCTGTGAGGGAAGGGAGGGAGATGGTAGCAAATGAAGAAAAAAGAAGCCCTAGTCGAGTGCCCCGGACTACTGAGACTACCGGGGGATCTTGAACACCCCTGACATCGCAGAGCACAAGGGCACCGTTTGCATTTCGCCGCCATCGAGACGCGGCCGTGTTGAACCGACCCTGTACTGTGGCGCAGTAGCCGAGCGCCCTACCTACTGAGCCACTGCGGCGGGTGCTCAAAAAGGCATCCGTGTGCTGTGTGAAGTCGGTTCTCTTTTCGACCACCAGGAGGTATTATTTCAGAGCCCCCCATTACAGCACCTCTTTCTTCTTTTACTTCCTGCGTGCGGTTGAGAAGTATGGACAGTTACTGCAACTTTAATTTCTTCAAATCAAATTTTCATTTTCAGAAGCGCAGATGACGTCCTAGACACATTTCGAAGTGTTTCATGGCGTCTTATAGCTGGGCGTCAACGAAGGTTGCGCGATGCTCAAGGCATGGGTGTAGGCCTGAGGTGGTCACCTCAGTGGAGAAAAAAGTTGCGCAACAAACGTAGCAGGAAACGCGTGCCTGGGGTGATCACGTGATGCAGGACAGACCTGCCTCGGTTTCGGGGCACCTTAACACACAAAGCTCTAGCGGCAGAAAAGCCAGCCCTGAGTGAATCAATGACCGCAAACTGCAGCTTAATTCTTTTCCCGATGGCGTCGACCTCGTAGCTGCTGTCCCTGTTTCTCCAGCTATTGTAATTTTCCATCTTCCTTATCAGTTTAACGCTCGCAAATACTCGGCACTGAGCGCTGCCGCCGTATCCATGAGAAGGAACCAGTTCAGTTCAGAGATAGACAGGCCTATGCCAACGGCAGCCTTATGTATCCGAACACGTAGGCGGACTAACACATCGCTAAGGCTAAAGAAAAAAAAACGGCGGGGGCTCGCCATGCATCAAGCAATGAAAGCAGCGATAGATATGAGCAGCGCGGGAAATATAGGCGGATGAACTGGGCGACCCGTAAAGCGCTAGAAGCGGCGGGGAACGTGTTCAGCGCTGTTTAGCAGGAAGAGAAACTGTTCAGGGCGGCGGCTCCTAAAGCTGCGAAAGCAGCCAGGGTGGGCATATATGCGCGCTGCCCACGTTGAAGACTACAAGAAAATTAAGGCAGCGGTTTGTCCAGCAGCCGAATGACCTGGTCGACACCAGAGTTTGGCTAGCGCCATCTATAGGGCATCCTAGAATGTGTTACGCCATTTCCTGCAAAGCATTTCATCTTGACGACGAGACGTACTACGAATTTTTTAACCACTACCTCGCCTGTACAGGTCCCATGCCGTCCAAGTCATCATAATGTTCCTGCCACTACGCAGCAAACATAACCATGGTCTATGATGGAGCCGTCTACAGCCATCTGGACACTACAGTTCCTGGCATATATCTGTAAGGGAAAGCGTAACAAATTGCAAACTGCTACCCGAAAGGCATACGACGAGTTATAAGTGTTAGCTGGTACACGAAATGATTAACGCATTACATACACAACGGCGACTGTGTTTACATATTGCGACAGTTTGAAGAATGCTTTATGGTTTGTCAAATCTGCAGGCACGAACTTGGAGTATTTTGTCGCACAGCACGCTTACGGGCATGCCGCGCTCTGAGGGCCGGCATTTATACTATGTCCTTCCTGCCTCACGTTTTTATACTGACTGAAAACCAGCTTTCTTACAATATTTCGTGGTTAGCAATGGAAAATCTTTTTCGTCAGGATAAGTGGCGATCGGCATTTGTGATAACTTTGAAGTTTTTTAACAGGAGACCACACAGCAGATCTAGCATGCTGGAAATGCAGTGAGGTATGAATCTCAAAATGTTTCGGGTGAGCCCCCAGAAACTTCATTATCGATAGTAGTTTTGGAACAGCCTATGAAATGGTTTTTTAAGGTGGCTGTTCAACGCCCGCATTGTGTAGATTACAGGGGGTTCAGTGTTTAAAGGCGAGGTATGCTGTTTGCAAAATAATTTTCTCCCATTCCTTTCTGCATGGCTCATGGCGACGTCTACTGTCGGTTCCTCATGCTAACACTGCCTTTAAACTTTGAATGGGCCCCGTGACGGCAAGGGCTGTCATTGGCTTGTCATAGCACATCGCACCCTGTAACTGCTGGCATAAAAGAGCAACATATCTCACTCTTCTGCCTAATCCAGGAACTTCTGTTTTCTAGGCGCAGAAAGTAGTCTTTTACGGGCGCGTTTATTTGGCCATCGTGAGCACCCGGCAAAAAATAGTACTGCAATCACCGTTTAAAACCTGTCTGCTCGTAACGCAAGTGCCGCTCTGGCGGCGCCACCATCGAATCCAGGTGGGCTCAAAACCCAACTTGACGGCCATCCACGAAAGAACAAGCTATAGGAATGACGAAAAATAATGACCGAAAACATCTAATGAGATTGCACATAAGGACACAATGAGTTTTAATACTTGAGATCATGTACGAAGCACGAATTATCCCCTTACTCATTTTTTTCGCATCACAACACCACGACAATCACAACCTCAAAAATGTGGTTAATGGAGTTTGTGGAACCACGATTTTCAAACAACTTCAACTTCAAATATTCATTTCCGAAAAAAACAAGACGCGAACATCAAAGAGTCAATGTATGAACAACACGACCAAGTGTCAATTTGCTAACAGAACGCCATTACATCGAATGATATTACATCGGAAACCATAAGACAGTAAAGTTGCGAACAAGAACAGCATCACTCAACTTCCAACCATGACCCCCCCCGTACATGGTCGCTGACTTTTTCCGCACTTCTTACTTCCTTCCTCATTAAATTTGTATTTCGTGTTTTCATGCAAAAATAAATTCAGTTCTGCATCAAACGGGCGCATTTTGTTTCTCCTCCACAGGTACAGGTGATGGCAGCATGGAAGGGAACATGTTACTGGCATTTAACCAATGGTAACTTCATTATAGTCCAAGTAACAACCACGCCGTTTTCTAAACAACACATTTTCTCTGGAGAAATAATACCCGGATGACATTTCTTACCTAAATATATAATTAACAGTAAAATTCGCTATTTGTCAGCAAACTGGCAATTCACTTTCATGTCGGAGCCACACCGCCGTGCTTCATCATGCACCTTAGGCGCTCCAAGTTTCTTTGTTCCTATGGCAGAATGTTACAGGCGTTAGCCTCCTGTTCGTCACATATTTTTCATTCAGAAACTTCTCTTCCCCCTATTCCCAGGGTGCTCACACCCACCATGCACATCATAGAAGAGTCGGTTTGTTGACAAAAATGCTCCCTGCTTCAACGACTAGATGACGCCACTAGGGTGAGCTCATCGTTTAGTTGAATACTAATGTTAGCACATAAATAACACAGTTAATAATACTGATAACAGTTCATATAAAATAACCGGCAAAGCTAACATAATCAAAAGCCTAATAAAAATAATGTCAGGTAATATTTTATATTGTAAGCACTGATGTCAGAATTATTAACTATGTTATTCATGCGTTAGTATTATAAATCAAATTATATATGTAACATTACCTTTAATGCATCCATTTAATGAAGTTTTAATTAAACACAAACTACGAAGTGGAAATGTGATATTCAGAGAATGTCGTCAAGAATACGTTGAAAAAACATAGTATGCACCCACATTGAAACTCTCTTACTAACCATGCAGAAACAAAGGAAAACTTATTTCTATAGTGGTTATGCAGCAGAATGCTGAAATACCCCCCCCCCCCCCCCCCCGCCACTCCTTGCAAAGGCACAATCCACGCAGGGGAGATCACTGCACTTGGCACCCAGTGCACTGCACTTGGCACCCAATTTAAGCAGCCCAGTCACATGCTTGCCGGTACCACTAAGTAGGTCCCCTGCTGCCTTCTTCACAATGGCATGTTGCCTTTCACAGATAATAGACAAATACTGCGAAGGAGGTCTTGAGAGGTCTGGCGACAAGTTGTTAAGCATCACGTTTCGTATGTACGCTTCTTCGTGGTACTTTCCCTTCAAGGCTTGCCGCCTGAACCGTGCTTCACTTTTCTCCGTGCGTGTATACAGCTGGATCTAGTTATGAAGCTTGAAAGTCGGCTTCTTCGTCCAACTGTTGGCAATGGGGTATAAGAGAAACCCCGCGGCACGAAAGGAGTTTTCTGGAGGCTCCATGCTCGTTCACTTATGGAGTGGAGCGCTCTGCAAGCGCAACTGCGTTGCAGTTATCCTTGACGTGCGCATGAGTTTCGTACAGTGGCTACAGGACACTGCGGAGCGGTGCCGCACTCAGCGCCGCCATGGCAGGTATGACGACACTGGGGAAGTGAATGTGCTGATCGCTCTACCTGCTCCAAGTTTCCGCCGCGTTTTGTGCACGACCGCCAGCTGTGCTCTTGGGTTGCATCATGTGCTGTGCTTTCAAGTGTTGCAAGTGGCCTTTTCTGGTTTTATGCGCATTAAAGGCTTATAGCAATAGTGTTCCCGCCGCTCTAAAGGGCTTAATTCAGGTAAGTTTTATTTTATTGCGGAAATTCACACTTTGGCATCAGTGCAACGCAGCATTCCAATGGGTGGTGCATACAATGGTTGTTAAGGGACAATTATGGTGTATGAAAACCTTTTATCTCTTGAAGGCCTCTTAGTTGCATTGACTCAGCTAACTATAGTAACTGGCATGTGTTTCTATTGCGTTTTTTGTATACGTTGGCGAGGTGCTTAGTGTAGGTGCTTGTTGACTATGTCTTCATGAATTCGCAGTTGTTGCTTTGGCTATATTATAGGGTAAAGTAAATCGGCAACAGCTAATTTGCACGACGAGGTGCGCGCACACTGCAGAACATAGTCGAACACGAAAGTTTATGGGACATGGAGATCGTAAAAAAAAGCGTGGACATGGAGATCGTAAAAAAAACACGATTGTTTGGCACTCGACTTAAGCATGCAGCCACGAATTGGAATGTATTCTTTGCACTTCCCTGCGCTACCTGCACAGTGCACCCCTCAACGCCTGGCCGCACCTCCAGCAGGCGAGGAAATCCAGCTTTTTTGTGATTTTGATGTTCGGAAAAATTTTGTGGTCTACAGTACGTCCTATAGGCAACAAAGCTTACGGGATGCGAGTTCTCGGATTAGAAAAAAAGTTGTAGCGCCGCCTCTCAACCCAGTTGCATGGTAATATTATGTGGGTGGAAGTACACGCCCTGTCATACATTCCTACATCTGAGGTGATATGTTTGTGTGGAAATGCCTATATAATCCCCTCACCACCCTCGTATTCTGTTACCTCCTGATTCGGACAGTATACGTGCCGTACTGTTTCAGAACATCCCAAACGTCAAAGGAACTCGAGCGCGGCGAGAAGCCGCACAAGTGCCGAAAGTTTGGTTAGACGCCTGCATTAGAAAGTAGCTCTAGCACCATAAAAATTCTAAATGCATGTCGCAGGAGTTTTAACTTGTGCGTAATTTGAAAATGTAGCTTTAAATGCACGCACCTAAGACTGACGTTGAATTTGGCACAGGATATTGACTTGACTGTCCGGACTGCTTCAATCCACTTCTCGGTCGTGCAGCTTACTCGAAAACTTGGATCGATCAAAAAATTTGAGCCTCCCGAGTCACGGGGCCAAATCTAGGGTAATCTAGTTTTCTCTTCATAGACATACAGCATTAAGATGGCTTTCATATTGCACTAGAACTGCAGAGGACACAACTGTAATGACATAAAAGACAGTTTTTTCTGTTGTTCCTTTATTGTTTCAAGTTATCTATACAAAAGTCAGTAGCCGTTCTGTTCTAGTTCAGAAGAGAGGACTGCACACTCGTCCCACCCTTTTTCTTAACGAAGTCACACTACCAGTAAATGATGAGCACAAATTTTTGAAATAAGTTTTCACAAAAAGTCATTCCTGCCACACATAAGCGCCCTCAAAAAGAAAGCCTAGTCCCTGAGTAAACTCAAAGTTCTCTCACGAAAACACTCGGGCTTAGATAGGACGTATTTTTATCACTCTGCAGTACGCCCTACCATAGATTATGGATGTATAGTGTCTGGATGCATAGTTCAGCGAGACCATCGTACCTTAAACGACTGGATACAGTACGTAACTTAGGCTTGCGTCTTTTCACTGGCGCATATAGGACATCACCCCATAAATAGCCCTTATGTAGAAACTTACGAACCATCACGTGCAGAGGGAAGAACGATGTTCATACAATCACGTGTTCATACAACCGAAACATCCGTACACTACCTAACACATCTATGACCAAATAGTCACTAAGTGCCTATCTAGAATGCTGTTTAACAACAAACCGTAAAGCACCAGGCCGATACTTTTTCGGTTTTAAGAGATGTGCTAAAACATCGGTGTACTAGACACATTACCTGCAATTGTTAAGACGAGATCCGGTACCTCTATGGTACACTTTCCCAGCAATCTGTGATTTCACTCTTACACAATTCTGTAAAAAACAAACTCCACAACAGCATATCACAAGAAGTTCTTACACTCAAGCAAAAGTAAAGCTTCACAGATTCCACAACAGACGGTTCAAAAACAGATGCTTACGTTTGAAGTGCAGCGCTACAAGGGAATTGGAATAAAATAGTAAGACTTCCACAGTGCACACCAACCATGTTCACCGCCGAATGTTACGCCATCTGTGTAGCCGTAGAAAAAGTAGGAAATGAGAACCTCGCAAACAGTGTTACTTACACAGGCTCGCTAAGTGTGCTTAAAGCCCTTAACTCTAGAAAAATCACTCCGCTGCTTGGCGATGTCATACACAACATAATAACCGCCATAACTCAAGGACAGAACATAAAGCCGTGCTGGGTACTAAGTCATGTGGCCATAAAAGGCAATGAAAGAGCAGATTTCTACGCTGTTCAAGCTTGTGGCAAGCAAATTAAAAATGTAAACATGCCCTATAAAGATAGGTTGAACTTAGTACACTGTAAAGCAAGGAAAAAATGGCAGTCCGCCTGGAACAACGAAGCAAATAACATCATCTCATCAGCCTTACTACACCCACTGCAGGGCAAAAGCCTCTCCCATGTCTCTCCAATTAACCCTGTCCTTTGCCAGCTGCATCCACCCTTTGCCTGCAAACTTCTTGATCTCATCAGCCCACCTAGCCTTCTGCCGGCCCCTGCTACGCTTACTTTCGCTTGGAATCCACGCCGTTACTCTTAAGGACCAGCGGTTATCTTGCCTTTGCATTAGATTAGTTATTTCAGTGGTAGAAATAAATAACCACACTAAATAAAGCCAGTTTTAGGTCAATGGAAGTCGTGTGCACCAGAAACGTTTCAAGGAAACAATTATCTGCTGTCTCCATATAGGCCACACAAAAATTACAACTTCTTGCAAACAAAACAAGACAAACCTGTTTGCAAAGAATGCGGAGATGAACTTACGGTTAACCATCTCTTATTCTCTCACGTGAAACTGGAAAAACTAAGAAGTACTTTGTTGAATTTTGTGACAAATATATTCCTTTTTATCCTACACTGCTTTTGGAATAATGGATATAATGGAAACGTACACGTCTTGCATTTTTAGCTTTTGAAGAGAAGCAGGATTTCTAAAAAAACTGAATTTTGTACCCTCTGGTCTGTTTGAATTTTAATAGACCTCAGCCAAGGGTAATTTTCACATTTCTATAAAATTCAGCAAACAATTTTTCCGATACCTTGTGGCTGGCATATGATAGCCTTAGTTGCTTATGGGCCTTAAAACAACAACCGCAATTTAATTTCATGCTCGAAATTGGAAAAGCAAAGGAAAAAGTGATTTTTTTTTTCCATTTTTTAATCATTGCATTCTTTTTCACCCAGCACTGCTCTTAGGTGTTAATGCAATTGTAGATATGTCTTGTGTCTTGGTTTTCTTTAAAAAATGTAAATCGTGACCCAGTGTTCTGTCTGAAACACCTCAGCGATTTCTCATTCCCGAGAAAAATGCTGAGGTTTTTATATGGTTGGTTGGGAGCCTCGAGATCCTTGCCCGGGCAAGGACGGCCGCTGATGTTACCAGACGCCTTTAAAAGCTTTTAATAATTACGTACCCATTTATAAATTCTTTTCCTTTATCAAGAGGTAGTTACTTTTTAAGCACTCTACACCAGAGACGATTTTTCACCACATTTCTATAAAATTATTCAGAACATTTCGCCTGTACTTCGAGCTTGGGAGGTGATGGCCTTAGTTGCCGATGCGCCATAAAAGCAGACAGGACGCACAACCCATCCTGCTTTTTCTGTCCCGCTCCTGTCTGCGAGGCGGACACAAAAAATTCGCCTTAGACCTGCCCCCCTTTGCATGCTATCCGGCAGAAACAGCGTCCATCACGTCTTAGAAGAATGGGTTTTTGGGCCGCACCACCGGATGTTACTGGACTTTCTTTGAGAGCTCAGTGTGTACCTATATTTGTAAATTATACTGTATGCCAGCAGGCACACTGCCGCAATAAAAAAAAAGAAAAGCATGCCATGGAAAGCTTATGGAATGCAGCTTTGGTGAAGGAACTTTATTTACAGGCTGGACGCATTGGTTTATATTTAATGATTCACTGTGCAAATAGCCCACTTAACATCAGGCCACATTCAAGAAAGCATGCAAAGGCGAGCATCAAGTCGTTTCTGTAGTGATAGCTAAATTACGGTAGCATTTCGAGCCTTCAGTGTGGCACCGACACCCCATGGCGCCTATGCTGTCGCGTGGTGCGGAGCAGCTGCCAGTGGCACGGCGCCGTGGCTGATCACGTGGTTGGTCACGTGACCAGCCATGTGGTGCGCAGCAGCTGCTGCTGCCAGTGGTGCGGGGCGCCGGTGAAACCGAGCTGCCACAGCTGTGCGCATGCACCGTGTCAAGTGGGACGAAGATGAAGAAGGAATGCCCAGCGAAACGGAGCGGCGAAAGACTGACTTTGCAATTCAACTGCGCAAGTTCCACTCGGCCAGCTGTAGCTATCGTGTCACTCTGAGCTTAACCAGAGCTAAACCGCCACCATTTTTTTTTGTGGCGCTGTCGGAGCTCTGCCTGTCTATGAGGCTGTTTCATCTAGTGAAAATCAACATTTCTTTCTTGGCGCAACCGAAGCATTCTTTGGGATATGTAAAAATATACATTGGCTTTAGACTTTGGAGCGGAAGGGCAGTGAAGGTGCCGATGAAATTCTGTGCATGTAGTTCTCAGCTTTCGTCCTAGGCATTCTGTCGTCACCCTTAGCGCAGGCGGACGAAGGACCTCGATTGTGGCTTTAGTTTTCCGTCATGCTGAGTACGGAGGTTGTACAATGTACGAGGCACACACTGCCATACAAACAACTTTGATCATTCAGGCAGGGAGAAAGCATCCGTCACTTACCTTGATAAGTCCATACGTGAGCATAGGCTATCCTGTAAACCCTAACGTGAAGAAAGGAATACAGACTGCAGCAAAACTGAAAACATGATCAATCCACGTTTTTTTTTTTCATGTTTAAGGGCCATCAATAATGTTTCGTCTCTACTGCTGTGGGTTATACGAAGAAAAAGCTGTACGAAGAGCTCATACAGTTGAAGTTGAGTCAGGTCATGGCAGTCAGATCCATGTTATGCTGATCAAAGAGCATGTGCTTTTCTTTATTTGTTCACTTTTTATTGATACTGTTAGTTACAGGGACGTTACAGGGTTGGTTGAAAACGCAAGCGCAATATATACAGCAGGAAGTGCTCATAACCACAACCATAAACAGTAGTAAAAACTAGAATAGCTCAAATGCCGAACTTGTTGCAACTGAGTTGCGTTGTGAAATGTCTTTAGCAAGAGCACGGTGTGAATACAATGATCACCGAATGCAAAACAACAGCGGGCAATCCGATGAAAACAATGCGATAACAGCATCGTGAGGCACGCTTTCTAAACAAGTACGAAATAACAGTACAGTGAACATTGAAAATGGTGGAAAATGAATTTTCCTGCCAATCCCTGCCCGTCTCCTATTTTTGGCGCATGCAGAACTACACCTTTTAATAAAACAATGAAAACAGTATCAAGCACCACTTCTTAATGGGAACAAACCAACAACAGGACAAGGGCGAACACACTATAAGACGAGTTTACGAACAAGAAAAACAGTATATATGAAGCCGCCTATAGTCAGCGGAAACAAAGGCGCCTTCACTGTGCTCACGACGGTGCATTGGCATGAGCGCACTGAATTCAAATGCATCACGAGAAAGAGTTCAAGCAGTCAGGATTGACTGAGAACTAATATACTAAAGAGGAATTTGTGCCAGTTTTTAATTTTATTCTTCCTCATGTTCCACTTTGGCTCAACACAGGTAAACTGCATCTCAGGCAAAGGGATTTTCTTTTCCTGTTCAGGTCTTTCTGTATGTAAATTTTTCTGTGCAGCCCGTATAGTCTTTCTCTATATGAATATATGAAGGGTTGCGCCATGTTTTTGTTCTCTTTTTATAAAAATCGCCAGCTTAACATATTCGTTGGCACGAAACTATTTTTCGCCCTCGTGCGTATCTATGCTCTGTCAAATCTTTTCAATGCTGCTGGGTTTTTGTCCTGCGTCTTGGGCGTCCTATCAAGTTTTGTTCTTAATATCCTGATTTCACCAGCAGTTGCGCTACGCCACCGCCGTCACGATGCAGTCTGGGAGTTGTGGTACTCCGGCCGGCAGCGGCGTCGGCGTGGGGAGCAGTCCTATTTGCGTCGCCACACAGTGTTTCTTGGCGTGAGTGCTGGACCGATGTAAGGTTGGGGGCGAACAAGTGTGCGAAATTTTGTGGTCGTATTCAGGAATCCACAATGTGCATGCTTGATGCGCATGCATTGTCATTTCTGATAATTTGAGCTGTGATAGTAGTGATAGTGCTTTCTCTATTTCACGGAATGAGAATGCATGGCTAAAAACCGTAGAAATGTGTTGCCCATCGGTCTTTGTGAATATGTGACATTGCCATTTCAGCAACATGTCATTTATGCCAGAATATCACCCCCGTTTTACTCAGTATTTCTGAAAATAAAAAAAAGGACGCTTATCTAGTGTTTACCCATAAGTCAACGTGTTCACACTCGTGTTGAAAAAATACTGAGTGAGTCGCATGGCAGGCGCCCTGGTAGCAAATATTATATTACCTTAAATAAAAAAAAAATTAGAGTTGAAAATGCGCTCGAAAATGAACTCATTTGTCACAGTAATAAAAACCACTGGGACTTTATTTGGCGCATTCAAAGCCTCCCCTATTGGCTCCTTTTTTTTTATTTTAAACGGAACACAACCAACACGGCGAACACATTGTGAATATATTTATATGTTGACACGAAGCAAAATTACTGCATGGACAGTTTTAAATGAGGACTATGATGGAAAAATAGACACCAAACGTACTGTTACACAGCTCTAGTGAAAGACGAGGTGGATGCAACGAATATTAAAACGGCGAAATAAGGTGGTAAGAAATCTACACATGCTCTTAATGGCGTGCATCGTTTATGCGTAGAACTGTTCTTTCTGCAAAATGAGCCAAAGTAACGGTCAATCGCGTTTTCATCGTCACCTGCAGGACTTTTAACGACAGGGTCCGAGTAACAAGCGCAACATTGCCGAAGCGGTCAGTCGATCCACTCCCTGCTGCAACTGAATACCCTCTCAGCGCTGTGTCTGCTGTGATTAGCATTGAATCCATAAACTTCGTAGTGACGCCTCTGTTGCATTCTGCTCAACGCAGTGAATGACACTGCGGAAAACTACTGCGACCAGGTATAATGCCAATCAAGATGCCAATAAAGTGGGCTTCCGTGCAGACAGCGCCACAAAGGACTGCAACCAAGATGACTCTTGGCTTCTTCCCGTAAACAGGCACATGCGCAGTAGCCTTTGTGAAATCGGTCTATTCTTCGCTAACTACTGCTTAGGATGACTGCCTTGGCTTTCCTTTTCTTGTTTGTTTTACACTACTTTCACGTCAGCTCTACGACTGGCATACTCTCTTCCTCGCTTTTACACGGCTTCAACTGCACTGAGTCCCTCACTCATCGCTGTACTGTGGTTGGTCATTCCCAGCAAAGCCGTTGCATGCGCGCACTTGTCTTCTCACATGGGCCACGTCCCAGCACACTCTCCCGCAGTGCGGGCAGTGCAGCTGGTACTGGCAGCCGTGCACCACCCTCTCATGTCTCACTTCACCACCGAGTCGCGTGAACCTCTTGCCGCACTGTGAGCAGGCGTGGGGCCTCTCCTCCGTGTGAGTCACAAGGTACCTGTTGAGGTCTCCCCTCTGAGTGAACCCCTTTCCGCAGCGGGGACACAGGTGGCCTCTCCCCAAAGTGCATCAGCTGGTGGCGGGTGAGACTTGCTTGCTGAGTGAAGCACTTTTGGCAGACGTGACACATGAAGGGATGCTCGCCCGTGTGGGTCCTCTCGTGTGTGACGGCATTAGCTCTGGATGGAAGCGAACGAAACAAGGAGGGAAGAGCATGTCAGCCTTATTATTTCACGACGCAGAGGTGATAAGCTAAGAAGCCCAATGCATGCTACCACACGTGGCCGCGGATCCACCTCCTAGTGTCACTAGTTCGTCCAGGAGGAGAGCCGAAAGAAAAAGTGTATTTTTTCAATGATTCAACTGCATCCTGTTGAAACACTTTCCCCTTGTAGCATCGAGCTATTGCCCCCACCTCTTCCTGCCCTTCTTGAATATGGATATTGGAACAGCATTGTTTTTGTCGCAGGTGTATCTACATATTAACAAAAAAAAACAAGTTGTCTTACTTTTCATTGCTCGAAAAGGGGCAGTGGGTGCAGCGGTACCTTCCCTCTGGCCTCTGCGGGTGCTTGCGCCGCCTGTGCTTCTCCAAGCCGTCTTGCGCAGAAAACAGCTCGCCGCATGCGTCGCAGGAGAAAACCGGTTTCGTTTTGCTTCGTGATTTCCATTTCCTGAGGGTATAAAAACGGACAATTTGTGGAGAGCTCGGGAACGAATTAGCAGAAGGTTCAGAATTAATCTTCAGTCATCACAAATTCACATCTATACACACGTGTTCAGAAGAGTTACTACCGCTTTGTTATCGTCACCTTGTGCAGTTGCTTGTGCAAAGTACCACGGGCACAGCTCTGTACTGGCAAGGACAACTGCATGCACGCTGGCCGTTCTTCCGAAGGTGACAAAAGAGCGGGGGAAAAAGACGTTTATGTCAGTGTCGGCGCCAAGAGGGAGGCAAGGGTTTACGGCCACCATCCCAAAGACCTGGCAGACCTAACCAAATGTTTTCCCAGCGTTTCCTTGAGATGCTGACAAGGAGAAAGCTTTCCAATACTGAGGGCGTGCCTATGTGCTCTCGCTGGCAGGCGAGTATTCGAAGCTCTCAAAAGTTCATTTTGTTATTTTGCTTCTCTCGTTTATTTTGTCTTCACGAGGAGTAATAGCACAAACGCATCATGTATGCTTTAAATTTGACCCTCCCTCCAATCTCCCATTATTTTTCCTTCTTTAAGCTGCCCAACCACGAATATTCTGGCGCCATTCGTGGTCCATATATAGAGGGCGTATCACTGCCAGCAATGCTTTCAAACCAGCTTTTTGAGTTACAAAGGCACTTTTTCAGCATGGCATTGTCAGCGGTGTAGTGTATGAGAATACATCTAAAGGCCAACCGACATGGAGCGAACTATGGCAGGGCGAAGCTCGCGCGGCCAGGACTAGCGCGATGCAAAACCGGCGTGCCGTCACCGTGCTGCGCCACATGCGGCGAAACATATGTGGAGATAGCTCAGGAGATGCCATGGGGGAAGCAAGGAAAACTCAGGAGAGGCTCTCGCTGTCCACCACAAAAGAGTGCAAAGAATCATGCGCTTTCGCAAGTACTACTGGGAGCCACTTAAACCAGCCTGATTCAAGAGCTGGAATGGCAATAATTGACAAATCAGCAGTTGTACTGTCATTTTTTTTTCATTCCTCGCGTGACCTAAACACAGCCATCGTTGGGCTGATTAAACCGAAACAGCATCAAGAAGAAATTCAATTATAAACTATGTGGCAGCCTTAGGCGATTAACACGGCGTTGTCTATGCATATCAACCTCTAACACATGATTTGAAGGAAGAAAGCACGCAAGCAAAAATTTGGTGTTTATTCTCCTTTAATACGTGCTAAATACAAAGCTGGTGAACTAAACAGATTAGTTAACTGTTTAATTGTTACTGTTAAGCTTCTGATTTATTGAGAGCCGTGTAGCCCAACATAGGTGATATCCATAATAGTCCTTAGATTTTCGAAAATCTCTTGTCAACGTTAATCAGCTCACCCAACCCATTTGCGGCTGTTCATCGTTGGCGTGAAATGACGAGACCCTCACCTTCCGCGGGCGGCCGCGACCTGAGCGAACGCTGTGCCGTACCAAACGAGGAGCTCCTCTCCGGCGCCCACGGCCTTGGGCGTCCAGTAGTATACGTTGCCGGAACGCCTGATGGCCACCAGGCACTCCTCCCGCGGACTGGCCGCGCAGTTCACGTAGCGCATCCAGTTGGATCTGTCCCCCAGGATTATCTCACCGTCTTTGCGGATCACCTTGGTGTTCTGTCCTCAACTTTAGCCTAGGGACACCGTGAAACAATCTCAATGAAGCTTTTTTCTTTTCGGCTCTCCATCACAAGCCTGCTGAAAGCTACGATGAAGTAAAGGGGTCGTATATTTACTACATTTTATTTCGGCAATTTCTTTTAGTCCTTTGTCATGGCTTCCCACTGACCGGTGGACGACCCCAAAGACAGAGAACCAAAAGAAATCAGAACGAAACAAAGATCACGAAATGTGGCTCGAGTCGCTTGTATCCTCCAGCCGATGATGGTATTACCTGCTTTGCAGGGGGGTTTCTTTCTGAAAGGTCATGCTCCTGAGCACCACGTTCCATTTCTCGAGTGGCAAGAAATTGACCAGTCTTGCGAACATATTTCTATGAAGTACGCATTGAGAGTCATTGTGCGCCAACAAAAGCTATGAATAATGCTGAAAGATTGAAGAATCCCAGGAACTTTCCGAAAGAATGTATTAAGGGTGGTTTTGGTCAATCTTAGCCTAACGCCAAAGCATAGGAGACAGCAACAATGTCTACACTGATGAGTTGTGAAGCTGAATTCAACCAAGGCATGGCACATACCATGCCTTTAAACACAACTGCTTGCTGTGCTTTTTCAGTAAGCCAGATATTTCGCTAAGACAAAGACTTTGAACCTACTACCTTCCGGAATTGAAAGATCTTGCCAAGAGAGCTACGGGTCGAGCATTTCGATCATACATCTGGCGATATGTAGGTTTATCCTGGAAGGTATAAAGAGTTAGCCTACTCACTGAAAAGTTCCTTCAGTTCATATGTGATGGCAGTATAGCCATTGAGTGAAAATATTTCTTTGATAACCATCAAACAGCTGTCACAAGGTGCAAAGACAAGTTCTCTAACCACTGCCTCAATAGTTCTAAAGAAGACCTGTGTCTGAAGCGCCTGCCAGTTGTAGCCCTTGCCCTCTCCGTTGTTCTCCACCTTGACGCCCTCATGTGGACCAAAGTAGACCTTCCTGGGCAGTGGTTTCAGCGTGAACACGCCGTGCTGGGCCCCTTTAATGGTAGAGCGGCTGATGGACAGGGCCCACGGGGAGGGTTTTGTTGGCATGAAGCGGGTCACAACCTCCACCTGCGAAAAACGCGCCAGTTTGAGGCTCCCTGCAATGCCACTGGCTAACGTTTTTTATGCACTGGAAATGCACAGATTACACTTTTCATATTCTCTGGAGCTGAAGTTCCAGACTCGACAATTCTCTTCATTTGCGTTCGCTTGAATGTGGTAGTCTTTGAAACGGGCTGAAAGAATGAAAAGGCGTGCATGTGGTGTATACCAGTGAGGTCAAAAGGAAAGGCGCAGTTAACAGTCTCGCTCAAGCTTGGTGGGAAAGGAACCGCGCCAGTCAGGGCAAAAATGAAACAGGCAGTAAAAGGAGGGAGAGGGAATTTCCATAGTCGAGAGGTCCATTAAGGTGAAGGCGCGCATTTAAGCACCACTGTCTCCGCCGGGCAAGTTCGCTGTGGTAGTGTTCATCGGCTCCCTTTACGCCGGCCGCAAACAGGTAGACGTGAACGCGGTTTGAAGACAGCGTTTTATGATTGCCTTCAAAAGTTTACGTGCTTGGCACTCACCTCCACATCCTTGACGTGGGTCAATGGTCCGTGTTCGGGGCAGTCACCAGGGTAGTCGATTCCACAGTCATCGCAAACTACAAAGTATCCAGGTCGTGGTTTCAGAAAATGATGCGAGGATGCTGACATTTTGTATGCAATGCTCGCTGACTGAAGGGCGCTCAAACTGTGCCTGAAATATGCACGCCTGGGTGACCATGGCTCATTATTCCATGATAAAAATGAAACCTTCAAGGATGCCTTCTCTGCGCTAGACATTAGCATTGTAAGAAGTTGTCCAAATGCCCGGTCCCCAGTGTGGAGCATGTAAGTAGCCAAGAGTGCCAGAGATTCTAGACAATCTGCACTGCATTTCCTATGTTCATCACTTACTAGTTCTGCTTAAAGACCCATTTACAACGAAGTCCGCATTTCCCGTCATCGTTTTGCAAGCCAGGAACCGGTTTTCAGACTCGCACAGGTATTCCTCGTCTGAGTTTTCCTCGCATTCCATGTACTTGATCTCTTTTCGCTGCCGTCTCAGGCAGCAGTACCCGCTGGAAGATGTCTCGGACGAGGCTGCATTTGATCACAAGATAGGTGCTCTAAGCATGGCTCGTGGCATAGAATCGAATAGAGCAGCTTTAACGGAACCTTACGATTCCGTGCTAAAGAAACAAACAATTAAGCTGCAGCATAATCAAGTGTCTACTATAACATTCTATGAAAGAAAACAAAACAGCAATCCTCATCATCGTAAAACATCGCACCGTTTGTTATCCCTAGCTATTAACGTCTGAGAACTTAAGCCCATTCAATTGCCCAAAGCTCTGCCGATTCTTAGCTGGATTAGCAAGCCATCTTTATTACTTTTGCTTTATTAGCATATGTCTGCTAACGGACTCTGTTCCAGCGAAACTCTGCAGAAGATTAGCTGAAAACTGTGGTATTGCTTCTGTCAGAAACAAGCACTCTCATGTAAAGCCCCTCATGTGAAAAATCCTCACCCAAGGGCCATTGGAGTATCTGTAATAAATAAGTAAATAAATAAATAAATGAACGTCAAATCATGCCTTTCCAGCTGGAAATGCCCAGTTACAACTAGAACTACAAATCGTGTCCAGCTGGAACATTTCTTGCTCTCAGTCTCCTGCTGTAAAATTTTCAGCCCCAGTAGCTACAGCTCGAGTCTCGTCCATGTACGGCGTGAAAATGTCACCCCAGCTGGAAATTCGGCTAGAAAATTTCTTTTCCAGCGTGAATACCCCTGAGGAAAGTTTACTTAGTCTTCATTTCCTTTTCGGACTGCCTTACTGTGCACATGTCATTATAGGCTCACTTTTAGCAAAGAGCGCAGGCATACATGGTCATGCACCTCAACACTCAATACACCTTTAGTTCCAAAAGAACCGCTCAATAATTCGTCGTGTATGCTCCCTGCTAAGACCTAGCTTTTAATGTACTGCCGCCCAGCTCTTTATGGCAATGGGTTCGTCACATGCTTTCTGGTCTCACTGAATACCCCTCTCTTGATATCGCTTTCACGAACATGCGAGGTGCACAGGGAATAACTAAATAACGGGGCTTCCCCCGGGAACCTCCGCACTCACAGGAGGGCTGGCCAGATGACCCCTGGTCTTCGGCGTCCTCCGCGTAGCTGACTTCCTTGACGGCACGCTTTGGGTAGCGTCTGTCATCAGCTTCAACTGCACCGAGTCAAATAATGTGGGATACATTAGGTCCCACACGGCATGCGTGTATACGTGTTCTTCGCAAAGGCCGGGAATGGATCGCGCTTTATTTATTTTTTTGTTCGTGTAAAGCAAAGTTACTCCAAAAGCGTTCCTTATGACTTCATCAGTTGAGCGCTGAGAAAAGCCGCACATATGTAAGCTTGTGTAATCATTCATTCAACACAACCACACTGTGCCAACCAAAGGCATTTAACCCAGACCATAGAATGATAACTGAAACCAAAAAGAGGACAGTGCGATTCAGAGGGCGGCAGAGGTAGGCAAAGTAACCTTGTGAAATCCACTAACCTTCTGAGCGAGCTAATGAAAAGACAGTCATTAAATCTTAGGTCGTGAGCTAGCTAATCTGCAGGATTTCTTAGTGAACTTACATCCGCCACGGCTGAGAGCATTTTCCTGAAAAGACTTCCAATTTCGAACGTACTGTTTTTAGGAAGTTTTGAAAGTGGTCGCTGAAACACCCGCCATTGTAGCAAATAAACAGATGAAATGCACATATATATTCTCTAGCAATCCTACCTTGCAAGGGTGAGGAAATTGGTAACTTACGTGTCTTTAAACGTCAATTATCCTCTGAAGGTCCTCTCTTCTCTCGTTCAGCATGATGTCCTTTGACGGGAGGAGCCCCCAGCTGACGGCACCACGCAGCGGGCTTATGTATCTGGCTTGAGCTCGCGTTTTTTGTCCGATGAGCCTGATAATGACGTGCACAAATGAATCGCAATAAGAAACAGCAAGAAATACTTTTTCTGCGGTGCAATATGTGAAGCCGGAGACAAAGATGACGCTTAAAAAGTAAACAAACACTTTGTCTAAATTATAGGAATAATATATCCGGTGGATTCGTCCGAGAGGCTGGATTGAGCTCAGAAAGCATCAGAATGTGCGGTTGGCGGCCTAAGACCTTGCACTAATTAAAAAAAATAGGATTTCTGAGTTAGAACAGCCCTTTTTTCGGCATAGCATGGTCAGCGGTGGAGTATATCAGAGTATAAGCTAAGGTGTGATAACTAGCAGACTGGTTAACTAATACTGAATAGTTTGTTGTTAACCATTACTGTTAGGCTCCTTAATTATTTAGAGGCATGTAGCCCACGGCAAGTAATAGCCATACCAGTTATAATTTCGGAAACGCGTTCACCTCGGCGCTGTGGCCCAATAAATTTTGTCTATTTCGACGAGTTACGTGCACTGGAGAGGTTGCTTTGCCTGCCAGCTTCTCGAAAGCACACATATATTGGCATGATATCGGCCAAATTTGTTGGGCTTTGCCTACAAGCCTTCGAAAGCACATGTCTATTGGCGTGATATTGGCGAAATCTTTTCGGCGACAGCACCAGGGGCCACCGCGTTTTCGAAATTCCAAAAACTGATATGAATACAACTTACCATGGGCTACATGCCTTTGTGATTGAAGAGCCTTATGGTAGCAGTTATTAAGTTAATTATTCCAGCCAGATACCCAGCCTGTTAGTTAGCACGCTTCACCACTGACAATGTTATGCCGAAAAATGCGCTGCTCTAACTCAATAAGCCTACTTTTAAAAACTGTGTAAAGTCCAAGGCACATGGTAACTAGCGCTGAAGACAAGGACAGAAGAGAGACGTAAGCACAACATGAACACTGAATCGAAGCCGGGAACTATGTGCTGTGCGATGTCAGTGCACGTTAAAGATCCCCAGGTGGTCGAAATTATTCCGGAGCCCTCCACTACGGCACCTCCTTCTTCCTTTCTTCTTTCACTCCCTCCCTTATCCCTTCCCTAACCACACGGTGTCCAACGATATATGAGACAGATACTGTGCCATTTCCTTTCCCCAAAAAACCAATTATTATTATTATTATTAACTCCGGATCAGTAGCCGAGCGCCCTAACCACTGAGCCACCACTGCGGGTAACTACACAACTCCGGATCAGTAGCCGAGCGCCCTAACCACTGAGCCACCACTGCGGGTAACTACATGCTCCCAAAAACTCAGAATTAAAGGTAAAATTTATTTCAAAAGGTACTTTTTGCATTGCTAGAGCTAAATCTGGTAATAGTGTCGCGCACTTCAGTCAGGCGTCACTCCGCGCAGGCAAGGCACATCACCCGTGTCTATGCAGAGTTTCACATTTACTTAAAATGCAGCGGCAGCTTTCTTGTAGGCTGCGTTAGCTGTTAGGAATCTAAAGGCACGTGATGAGGTTGCCTGTTGAGTGACGGACGAATTCTTATCTTTAGAGCACCAGTCAATACTGTACTGCAACGTTTATACAGTCCTGCACAGCACCCCTACAGTACTGCACATTATTACAGTATATCCGTGCATTCAACACACACCGCTTCTTCTCCACTGGTCTCAAGGTTTGAGACATTCTTACTGCACCTTAAAGAGTCCACCTAATGTTGGAGGTGAATGAAAAAAAACTATTGGCACAAAAGTATTGGCTCAATATGATCGGTCTTGCTCTATATATGGTGGTAAAACGACCAAAAAATGAGCAAATTGATCAGTAATTGACAACTTAAATTTACAGAGAAAGTGAGGCTAAACTCGATAGGGGCGACGTACATGCTGTGCTCAGACGTCGTCCCCTTGCTGGCAGGTGGCCTACTATTGCCTGCAGCGACGACACTAGATTTCATGAAGACTGAGTGCAATTCAAACATTTTTATTGGAAGGAACTTCAAGCGCACTGAATTTTTTTCATGCCATTAGGGAATAGTACTGTGCTAAAAGGCTTTTACTGTGTCAGTACTGTGGGGTTAACATAATTTTAACGTCCCGTAATTTGCTTAAGAATACTTCCCGCCAGAGGAGTATTCGAGGCTAAACTCACTTCAGCTTCCCAAAACAAAGACAGAAGGATGAGGTGTTACCAGCGTGTATTGGGCCAGTGTTGGTCCAATATAGGTTACAAGCAGAGCGTCGAATAAGGGACCGCCTGCGTAGAACTGAACCCGTGTCCTTGATTTTCTTGCCATAGTTGCCGGTCTGCATTGGTGAAACGAATCAGTGGGGGTGAGTATCATTAAAAACATGGATGGATATATTTTCTTTTCTTTTTTCTGGAAGAATGGGGACTGCGGGGGGAATTTCAGGCGAAGGTTCAAGTTCAAATATACCGATGATGTTTCAGTAAGTATGCAATGAAAACCATAAAAAGAAAGTGTAACAAGCTCTAAAAAGTATGCATGTGAAAATACCTAAAGCCAACAACAACGCGGTCGTGAAACATGCTCCGAGAAAAGTTCTTGAGCTTTGATTGCTCCTTAATAAATTGCTCTCGCTAGACATAAAAGAGAAAAAAGAACGCTGCATTATGATGCAGCTCTCAAAAAGTATGGATATCCGTAGCACGCCTCTCATTTAATATTTTACCGCAGAGGTGAACAAGATTTAACTTTTTCTGTCACACGCTGTACCGCAAATGACGTGTCTTTAAGCAGTCGTAAATGCAGTTTCGTTTTGTGCCGAAGTTTTGCGGTAATATTCGAGTACAGTAAACTGAAAAATGGTTTATGGTGGTTTAACGTCCCAAGGAGACTCAGGCTATGAGGAGCGCCGTAGTGGAGGGCTCTGGAAATTTCAACCGCCTGGGGTTCTTCAGCGTGCATCGGCACCGTACAGTACACGGGCCTTTAGAATTTAGCCTCCATCGAAATCCAACCACCGTAGCCGGGATCGAACCGGCGTCTTTTGGGGTCAGCAGCCGAGCGCCATAACCACTGAGCCACCACGGCGGTATAACCCGAAAAAATTTATGGGCCCACTGTAACGACAGTGATACAATAAGCACCATCGGAAATCGAAGCAACGTTTCCATGGGTTTCCATTAATTATCAATTTTGCCAATAATTTACGCATGACGTATTTAAGACAAGTACAGGTCTGGCGTCTAACCGCGCCGGCAGTCTCCGAATTCAGTTTCTTTTATAGTAACTTGTACTGACGCAAAAAGGGACCGTATAGTTTGCATTATACATTCACAAAACATTTGTAACAGTGGCAGCATTTTTTTGCTGGAACAGTTTCCTTGGAGGATTGGCAATTTTCACAGAAAAAAAGGCCGCTCTTAAAAACGTGAACATTCAGTCAAGGGGGCAATGAACGAAGGCATGGTTTTACTCTGTCCAATGGCCGTCTATTTGTATTATTTGTCTGTACTTGTGTGTGTGTGTGTGTGTGTGTGTGTGCGCGCGCACGTGCGCGTGCCAATTATTAATGCGAATTTAGGTAGCGTCTTGCAGAAACCACCGAGTGTCTCCGTAATGGAATTCTAAGGTTGATAGAGAGGGCCGTGCCGTCATCAGCATCACCAAATTTGAAAGTCTAAACAATGTCTGAGTAGCTTCAATTGGATTATCATATATGGAACTGCACTGACTACCCAATCATCCACCTTAATACACCCACTAATCCCAACTAATTCACAAATCCGCATTTTTCACTCAATAATCTCCACTACAATGCACTTCAATCCACCCACAAATACAGCTAAAAACATTTTCCAGGGTGGGCCTATAACTGGGGGGGGGGGTCGTTTGGAATACTTGGAGGTAACGTCTATATGGTATTGCATTGCAAATGCTATTGCAAGGTTTTTTTAGTCTGCAATTAATAGAGCTGAATTATGAATTAGAGCTAAACTATGTGCGGCATATGTAGCAGCATACCATGGGTTCGGATCCATAAATTTTCTTACTAAAACTTAGGGGGAAAGCTGGCGCCCCGTTCCTGGGAGTTAGCATGCAGCTTCGTCGAGACCACCTCAGCCACCATGGGCGTTCTAAGGTTCATGGAACGTAGAGCTACCGACTGCAGAACCACTACTTTTGGCCAAAAAATAATGCAAACATAAACGTTGTTCGATATTCAAAAATGCCCTAATATTCAATATCCTGCATATAAATTGCAACAATTGAGCAGGAAGGCATGTAAATGTAAAGTTTGTCCAAAATAAGATACGGCTTGCTCTCAAGTAATCGCACACCCCAGAAACAAAATATTGTGTGCATAACAGGCAGACTTTCAGGAATTAATGTTTTTATACTGCTTGAACAACTTAAGAACATTTAATGGGATTTTGGAAAACAGAATTTTTTTATTGGTGTCGTGTGCCATTACGTTCACGCTACTACGGCTTTTCCATACTACGTTCGCGACAGTCGTCTGTGCGCGGGGCGCACAATGGGACATCTTAATAATGCCACTCCCCAGGTATCATAAACTGAGACATAAGACGTATGGAGAGCAATAGGAAACTGTGTTATGTCGTGAAACATTCATTAGATGGTGGGCAGACCAGACAAAAAATATAAAAATACCTCTGACTGCTTTGTCCATGGCACAGCGACCTAAACCAGTTTAAATTAAATAATGCGGCACAAGCAGATCGTGAACTTTCGCGCCTCCTTGCACAGACTGCGCGGCATATATTGATTGTTCGCTCATCCCACAATAGTTTCTATAAGCAGCAAAGTTATTGACCAATATGCTGCAATTCAAAGAGAGACCAGTTAAGCGAAACGCGTGCAAGGAAATGCGTCGACATTGTTTTGACTCAAATGTTAAATGCATCTTCTGCTTGCATGCACATATGGCAGCTTCGACTCTGAGAAGAAGTAATGGTGCTTCTGGTACAGCTACAGTGCAGTGTAAATAAATAATATGTTCAAAAATTATTTTCCTGCCTGGATTTGATTCACCGTGCTTGTGTAGTCTCCTCACCTTCGAAGGCGAGAGTACATGAGCACGGTGAATAAATTAGCAACAGCGAAAGCAGATTCTGTGTACTAACTTGATAAAGTGAATCAAGCCACACCAATGCATGCGAACAAGATAAGAGGAGTACTGTGACAATATTGGGCCATAAAGACTTACAGTTCTGCTATCATCGAAAACAAGCATAGCTAGGAACTCGAGCTTGGAGAGTGGGATAGTGGAGGGATTAGGTGTGTATAAAGACAGAGAGGCAGAGGGGCACGTGGAGCGAGTAGGAGGGAATGTGGTTCCCGAGATCTAATCCAGGACACATTGGAAAAATGGGCTGAATGTACAGCCGGTACAGGACAGCCCAGCTGGTACAGGTCAATATATGACAGTGGGCGGTGGGACGTCCTGTAGCAGGTAAGTCAATATGACACCCGCAAAAGCAGAGGGGCCTCGAGGCCCACTTCCGGTGGTGTATGCGGCAGCTGGCTGGCCACCTCATCTGCTGCAGTGACCGCAGCTCTCGAAGATATCATAGAGTCGCTGCAGCCAATCCAGGAAGCACAATCCACCACTCACTGCCACCAACTTGGCCCAGGTAGCAGCAGAGAAGGAGATGTGAGTGACGAAACGCATGTAGAGGTGGTCATAGCTTTCTGGGGTCGGACGGAAGCACTGGTGAATGGCACACACTCAGAGGCGCGAGGACGCAACACGGTGGAAAGAGAAGAAAAAGACCACCGAAGAACCACTACACAGCGAAGAGGTCTGTACGCTCGATGGTGGCCAGCACCACGCCGGGAGAGATCGAACAGCGACAAAGAGCTGAAAGGAAGAGAGCACGTGATATCCACCGTGCAGCGAGGAAACTGCACGAAGGAACCATTGCAACCTTGCTTTAGTATATATAGGCAGCGACGCGGATAGGGCTGCAGGCACGCAAAGGTCCGCGCGAAGACTGCTGCAGAACGAGTACAGAGCGGCGATGGGAGGTCCACAGGGTATTCACGCGTAGCGGTAGCACGGAGAGCAGGGCGAGCCCACGAGGGCACAAGCAATGGCCGCCGCGCAGCGGAGAAACAGGATGAGGGATCCGCTGCTAGAGAAACGTGGCAGAGTTGTGGTAAGGGTTACGTGCGAATACAGGTTCCCCCAAAATTAGCACGATGATGAGGAACCTTCACATCATATAAATCAGGCTGAACTACGAAGAGAGCGTGTGACGTTCCAGGCGTGCACCGTGGAGGCCGCAAAGATGGCGGGGCCGCCGCCGCCTGCCAGCGTCGAGACAGGCAACTGCGTGTACTCTTGAGAAAAACACCGAGCCCAAACAGCCCGTCAGAATTAGATGGGCCTTTCTGCTGAAACGCGTGTCGTCTACTATCTATATTAAAGAGGGCAGTAATATAACCCGTCTTCAATCCCGTGCACCACAAGCCCGAAAAGCCCGCCAAAATGGAATGTTTTGCCGCCAAAACTTTTGTGGTCTATAAGGCGCCTTAAATAGGGCTGACATAGAACCAGCCGTCTGCCTAGTATCCAAACCGAGGCCAAAATCCCGCCAAAATAAGATTCCTTTCCCGCCAAAACTTCTATCGCCTTTAAGATATCTTTGAGAGGGCAGAGATAGGACCCGTCTTCTAAGGGCCTCTTTTAAGCGTATTGTTAGGACAGACTGAATCCTGACGGTAAAAGATCTTTTGAAAGCGTTTACTTTGGTCGAAAATCTCTTTTATCCGTTTTATCTCTATAATAAACGTCTCGAAGATCTTGAGTGCTCCTGGGTCGTTGTTCGACAAAAAGTCCGGCTTTCCGCACCAGGTGGCAGGGACACTTTATTTTTCGTTCTTTTTATGGCCCCACAAAATTTTTTGTCTTCACCAGGTAGCTCACTGGCCCATGATGCTTTGAGCGTCCATGATGGCTAAAGTGCGGTGCCGCCAGCTTTCCCTCCAGTTGACAGTAAGAAACTCCATGTTCGGATGGTTGTCGTTTTCCTTTATATTTTAACTGCTGCGGAGCCTCAGTGGCTATGTGGCACTCGGCTGCTGAGCCCAATTAAGGATCGACGTGGGATCGAATCCCGACCGAAGCGGCCTCAATTTGAAGGAGGCAAAATGTAATTTTCCCATGTTCTGTACGTGATATGTCACCGTACATAAAAAAAAAACCTGTGGCTAGGCAGTTAGTCTAAATTTATCCCGAGCCCTCCACTACGGCGCCTCTCTTAGCCAACATATGTAGCAACATCTGACATATGTATAAAATAACATTTGCATAAGGAAAGAAATAGCTCGCAGCCCTCGGATCACATCAGCTCGACTCTGCTCAATCTGGAAAGCTACCTGCTTTCTCAGCTGAACAAAATATTGCTTCAATATGGTTTCCAATTTCTACGCTAAGTCATTGATAACTCTTTCTCCGATATCGCTGTGAGGTGAAACTGACTCAGAGGCGTGCACACTGGCCATAAACAACTGAAGAAGGAAAGAAGCCGAAGTAGTAAAATTATAAGAATTAGCTCAGCACTTCATACTTTACACAGTGTGACAGTTCTTTGCTTATACTTACGGGAGCTGGACTTTGTTGGACGTTTAGCAGAAGCCAGTATTGGTTTCGTAAATTAAGGAAGCAGTGGCCTCAGTGGTGTAAATATGCAGGTAAGAGTCATAACTTTTTTCCTCAATTCTTTTTCTGTTTGTATCTCCTTCTATGTTAGCAATCTGTTTTGGTGGGCGACTGAGCCGTTGATTCTGGGCCCGCAATTTTTATAATACCCACAGTTGCTGCATTTTTGTTGAAAACAGCATCATTCTGATAGCCATATAAAATACATTAATCACAGAAAAATTTTAAAGCAAGACTCATTTTCAAAGAAGCTGCTCCGAAGGAAGGCAGTCAAAAAGAGTTCACTCACCCAGCTTCAGCATCAGCTCGTACTTCTCGCTGATGTTCGTCCGAGAAATAGTGACGAATTTCTGGAAAGTCATCTTCGCTCGCTGTCTCAATCATCGCATGAAAGTCTCAGCAAAGATCTCTCTCAACTTCTGCGCTTTAACTGCCACTTGGAAAGGCTATCTGTGCTGGAGTGCTTAGCGGTTTACGCAATAAGAATACAGTTAGGAACGAAAAAAATCAGTTTATGGTTACATACTATCACGCAACTGGTAATACCTTTCTAAAGGTTTTGCGATGAATATTACTTTACACTCGTCCAGTAATTATATACAAACAAGTGATTAGTGCAAGGGGGTTTGTGCACAAATAGGTCAGAGGAAAGAGTTCAGGGCGGGCGACACAAAACGGCGAGCATGACAGCGGGCAGCGCCGACGGCCAATCCAAACAAGCGATCTCGTGCAGCGCGGCGGCGCTTCATCTTTCATCGGCGCCTCGTCTTCATCAGCGCTTGGTCAATGATCTGCCTATGCAGCATCAGGCACAGCCGTCATGGTTCGCTACAACTGCCCCGGGAACGAAGAGGAGCCACCCTGGCGACCTACGGCGAGGACAAGAGGAGCAGGTCGTAGTAGGTCTTCAGGCGGCTGACGTGGACGGTTTCTCGGCCGCGATGGCGCAAGTCCAAAGAGGGGTTGAGCGGCTCCACGATGTAATTCACAGGCGACATTTGCTGGACGACATGATAAGGGCCGTGGTATTCTGTACGGAATTTTGACGACAATCCTGGTGGTGTGCCTGGAACCCAGAGCCAAACTAGGGATCCTATCGGAAAAACGTGTTGCCTGTTATTGTTATCGTGACGATGCTTTTGGCGGCCTTGGAATGCCAAGGTAAAAGAGCGCGCCAACTGGCGGCACTCCTCCGCATGCTTCGCGACTTCGGAGAGGGGCGTCCAATCGGAGGCGTCGGGAGTATATGGCAAGATGGTATCCATCGTGAACGACGGCTCACGCCCATACAGCAGAAAGAAAGGGGTAAAACCGGTGGTTGACTGCGTGGCGGTGTTGTACTCGTACGCCATGAAAGGAAGGATAGCGTCCCAGTTGGTCTGATCCGCTGCGGCGTACATCGTGAGCATTTCTCCGAGAGTGTATTTGAAGTGCTCGGTTAGCCCGTTAGTTTGGGGATGGTAGGCAGTGGTGGTCCGATGTACGATGCGACATTCGGTAAGCAGAGGTTCAATGACGTGGGAAAGGAAGACGTGGCCTCCGTCACTTAGGGTCTTGCGGGGCACGCCGTGGCAAAGAACAAAATCATGCAGCAGGAACATCGCAACTTCACGGGAAGTAGCAGCAGGAAGGGCGGCTGTCTCGGCATACCGGGTGAGGTGGTCAACGCCGACAATAATCCAGCGGTTCCCAGAGACCATACAGAGAAGCGGGCCGTAAAGATCAACGACAACGTGATCGAAAGGACGTGCCGGGCAAGGGAGTGGTTGCAATGGGCCGGTCACATGAGGAGCAGAGGTCTTCAGCCGCTGCAGGCGATGCAAGATCGGACGTATTTCCAAACATAGGCGTACATGCCACGTGAATAGTAACGCCGAGAAAGTCTTTTGAATGTTTTCAGCATGCCAGTGTGCGCACACTGAGGGTCGGTGTGGTAAGAGGCGCAAATATGAGATCGTAACTTGCGGGGAATTGCGAGAAGCCATCGCCTACCATCAGGCATGTAGTTGTGGCGGTCTAGAAGGCCGTCCCGGAGGGCAAAGTGCGGAGCTCGACGCCATAATATTCTTGAAGGCGCAACGTTTTGTGACGAAGACACGGTGTCTATTAGGGAAGGAAGCCACGGGTCTTTCCGCTGCTCCGCAGGCATATCAACGATGGTAAGAGATGAAAGCACGGGATCTGTCGCCAAGGAGCAGGCAGCGTCGCTGGGAATGTGAGACCGAGACAAAGCATCGGTGCCCATGTGCTTACGGTCGGAACGGTATATGACGCGGTATATGGTATATGTCAGTATTGAAGTCGAAGAGCTCACCGAGCGAGGCGACCGGATGGATCTTTAATAGACGATAACGATAACCATGGTGGTCTGTGACGTCAAACCGGCGACCGTACAGATAGGACTGGAATTTCGTTAGTGCCCATACAATAGCTAAAAATTCCTTCTCCGTGACGGAATAGTTGGATTCAGCTTTGGTGAGCACACGACTCGCATAGGCAACTACGTATTCTTCAAACCCATCTTTTCGCTGAGCCAAGACAGCTCCGAGGCCAACGCCACTCGCATCCGTATGGACCTCGGTAGGTGCTGCTGGATCATATCATAGTGTCGGAGTATTGGCGGGGAAGTCAAAAGATAGCGCAGCGTAGTGAACGCTTCGTCGCACTCGGCCGACCAGCCAGACATGTCATTGTTTCCGCCAAGTAGCTTCGTCAGTGGCGCAATGATCGACGCAAAATTGCGTACGAAGCGCCGGAAATAGGAGCACAAACCTATGAAGCTTCGAAGTTGCTTGAGCGACATAGGTTTAGGAAATTGTGCCACAGCATGGAGCTTGGCCGGGTAAGGGAGAACGCTCTCCTTGGAGACGATGTGCCCCAAGTTGATCAACTTCCGAGCTGCGAAGTGGCAATTTTTAAGATTCAGCTGCAGGCCGGCATCAGTCAGGCAAGTCAAAACCTGTCGTAAGCGTGCGAGGTGCGTGGTGAAATCGGCGGAAAAGACAACAATGTCGTCCAAGTAGCAGAGGCATATCTGCCACTTGAACTTCCGCAAGATGTTGTCCATCATCCTTTTGAATGTGGCGGGCGCGTTGCACAGATCGAGCGGCATCACACTGAACTCGTAGAGGCCGTCGGGTGTAACAAATGCCGTCTTTTCTCTGCCAGGTGCGGCCGTCGGTACTTGCCGGTAGCCGGAACGTAGATCAAGGGAAGAAAAGTAGTCAGCGCCTTGGAGGTAATCAAGAGCATCGTTGATGCGGGGAAGAGGGTAATTGTCCTTGTGGGCAATTTTGTTGAAGCGGTGGTAGTCGACAAAAAATCGGATTGGGCCATCCTTCTTCTTTACAAGTACCACCGGCGAAGACCTGGACTGTGAGACGGACGGATGACATCACTGTGTAGCATGTCCTCAACTTGTTCACTAATCACGCGGCACTCTGCTGCTGACACACGATATGGCCGCTGTCGAAAAGGCGGGTGAGAACCGGTCTCTATGCGATGAGCGACGGTGGAAGTCTGGCCTTGAGGAGTGTGGGCGACGTCGAAGGCGGAGCGAAACGTGTGCAGAAGGGCTGAGAGCTGCGTCCGGTGGGCGGAAGGAAGAGCGTCGTCGATCGCGGCTTGGAAAGCGGCGTCGGGCAATAGATCAGCTGCCGAATCGGAATGCAGAGCATTGATGGAGGAACGGCGGGAGGTCACAGGGGCATCCAGGTCAGAGAGAAGGTGGGCACGTTGAATTGAACCAGGAGATTCGCCACGTAGCAGGGTAAGCGGGCAAGGAGATGGATTGTTGATAAGCATCTTCGTGAGACCGCCGTGAACATCAAGAACAGCAGACGGCAGTGGCAGGTTATTGCGGCGGGCAAAGGAAGAAGATGGCGTAAATAAAACCGTGATGGCCGGCATGGCAGGACACGAGAGGGATACAAGCGCTGAAGCTTCCAGAGCGATATGGACGTCTTCAGTGATGGTGAGCTTCTGCGGACACACAAAATGGAGGTCGTCGGCCAGTTCGTCCCACAATGCAGAAAATTCTACCTCAGCGCGGGCACAGTAGATCATGGCGTTAATTTTTGACAGGAAGTCCCACCCGAGAATCATGTTGTGGGAACAAGACGGCAAGACCAAGATTTAGACACTGTACAATATGTCATCGATGACAACCCGCGCTGTGCATGTGGCCAAAGGTGCAATCCTCTCTCCGGTTGCAGTGCGAAGCGACAAACCAAAAATGACGTCGTCACTTTCCGACGGCCAGTCCAAACACCAAGTGATCTCGTGCAGTGTTGCGATGCCTCGTCTTCATTGGCGCTTGGTCAGTGATCTGCCTATGCGGCATCACACGCGGCCGTCATGGTTCACTACATTACAAATGATCACACAGCCAGTGCAGAAGTTGGCGAGGTCCGAATGCTCATCTGGCCACATTGATCTATCTTTTTTAGTTTATTTTGGTTGATATTGCGGAGCATGCAGGCTGCAGAGGCACGTCGGAGCATGCGTCAGAGGCTCATTTGTCTTCTGCGCTATATTCATGTTGCGTTTATGGAGTCGCGCGAATATGGTGCCAAGGCTTGACAGGTCTCGATCATACTTACACAGCATGAAGCATAGCGCGAGTTTCATATATAATTCACCGCGCCGAAGCCATGGCCGAATGAAACAGTTCCTGCGATGAGCCGCCCCATAGCCGCTTGTTCTAACAGCGCGCTCATTTTTATTGCATGCACTTATGTTCCAGTGCTGAGGCGGGCCTTCAAAATATGGGAACATGATTTTGGTAACGTGAAACTTCCTCTTCTGACTCCGCGATTGACCTATTCACCTGATGGACTGTAGCACTGAGGGCAACTACTAAAGGTAGAACTGTAGTTTTCATCCGTGCAAGTTCGTTTATTTCTCGTGCATTTTGATGTTTAGGAAAGTATCGCGAATCAATGGTTTTCATTTATCTTGTAAGGCGCATGCTTTAAAATAAACATACAAAATCGAGTTGTACTTCCGAGTTTATTGCACAACGGTTGCCTGAATTCGCAACAATTACCTGAGGCGACTGGTTTGAGGGGCAGCTTCTGATGAATCCTCACGAGACCACAAATTAAATTGTGTAGCCGTTTTTCTTTTTACTTTAATTTTGGTCTCAGAACATCACTGAAGTATCTTTTCCTTGGTTTTGAGCTTTTTATTCCATGCTAAAAAGCGCCTAATATGAAGAGAGTGATGAAATTTACTGAGCACAGGAGCAGTGTGAACTTTTGTTGTTCAAATATGAGATTATGTCTGTTGGTTGCACTGTCACTAGCCAGAATAAATGCTTGAAAGGCCTTTACCACTTGTTGAAATGCTCATGAACCCGTTTCCTTTTTCGACTGCTGCTGTAAAATGTTCTCACACCCATTTTACGAACAGCCCGAAGATACAACACAGGACAAGAGATGAGCACATGATAAGGCTGAACTAACTGAAATTTTATTGAAAGAAAGCGGTGAACGGAGACTTGCAAAGAAATGTGCGTGCAGAATACCCCAAAGCAGTAAAAGGGTGAAAAATCAATCGACAGTTACTGGCATACTAGTCAATGATGTAAAAAAAAATTCCTTCAGGGAAGGTTCACACCACACACGTATCCTTAGCCTTGCCGAAGCAGTAAGCCTCAACTCTCTCCCAACAGATTTGTTTATCACTTCCATAAACCACTGATGTGTCGCAGAAATCAGGCGCACAAAGAGACGGGTCAATCTCCGATTTGCATTCACACATAACGTCAGATTAGAATTCGTCTTCCCACCTATAGACTTAAAGTGCTCAGTCAGGCACCCGTAGCACTTTCAGCCATGAAGCAGCGGAACGCAAAAAACAGCATCATCTTTGCGTCCCTGCAGTGCCGCAATGGTTATGGCGCTCAGCTGCTGTCCCGAAAGACGCGGGTTCGATCCCAACCGCAGCGGTCGAATTTCGATGGAGGCGAAATTCTAGAGGCCCATGTACTGTGCTATGTCAGTGAACGTTAAAGAACCCCAGGAGGTCGAAATTTCCGCAGCCCTTCACTACGGTGTTTCTCATTGCCCGAGTCGCTTTGGGACGTTAAACTTTCATAAACCAAACCAAAATACAGTGCAGCCTGGCGGGAACTGCAGAGAAATTTAGACCTCCTTCATCGCTACAACCCAACCTTGACTCTCCAACTTTGCTCAACATGCGGGGCAGCCAAGGCCATCATCATGCTCTGCTGTGGGTATGCACCCAACCCATGGCGGTTTCCCCCATAACCAACCCATTTCATTCCTCACAGGAGGCCGCTCTGCGAGCTGCTCTACCAGCTGGCCAAGCATGTCTAGTGGACAGAGCTCTCTGTAAAGCTCTCCGCCCGTGTACTTACAGGAGCAAATACGGGACGGAGCGACGGAGCCACAGCCGGCGCCGTCTGTGATCTCCTGTTCGCGCCGCGAGTGCAGGAGAACCGCGAGTCAGTCGGTCGCTGTCCTCCGCTTGCTGCGGAGCACTCTGGAAGTTAGTGCTCAATACAGTTCATTTTGTAGATTTTGCGTGTACATTACGTTTTCTTGTGTTTACATAATTATTTCACGTGAACACGAAGCCCGCTAGGTCTACAAAAGTTTGTTAACCACGGTCATTTGAACCTTGGCAACCATCGGCTAACTGAGGCATAAATAGAATCCACTGGCGACTCCTGGCAAGCCACATACGACTACGGAGCATCCCAAGCGGTTTCCTGTCTCGATTTGCTTGCCGAAATTCTGGCCTGCTGACCCCGCCCTCTGGCTGGCGCAAGGCAACAGACATTTTGCGAGAGCCCGGATCACATCGCAGACTTTCAAGTTTCACCAAGTTGCGTCTGTGCTTCCTCCAGAGATTACCGGAGAAATCCGAGACCTCATTCTTTCTCCACGCCAGACAAACCCTTACAACATTTTGACCGCCGCGCTATGTCTGCAGACTGCTTCATAAGTAGCAGTCCACCCTTGAGGACTTTTTGTTCTTTTCTGAAAATAAAGTTGTTCGGCCTCCTCCTCTAGTTTCCTTATCCAACAGGGGAGGGCGTCCCAGTGGCACTAGCGATAGAGGTGGCGTGATTGTTGCGGTCGCAGAGAACCCTCCCACCTCCTCCCTCTTCGCCCTCGGGAACTCTTCGCGACGGTAAGTTTTGGTGCGGCACTCCGCTGTTCGCCAGCGGGGCGAAGATTCGCGGTAACATTCTCAGCGAACTCGTCCCGTCCGGGAAATTTCGTAGCAAGCAAAGTGTGTTCCTTCTTTGGTGTAAGTGAATTCACAGTTTTGGATATAGCCAGTAATACACTATCAACCAGTTTAAATGGGGAGTACAGACCAGGGACACAGATGAGAAAGGATTGACACGGACTCGCGTTGCTTCATTCATAGCATTTAGATGGTTGGTGGGCTTTAAAAACAAAAGAGGAGGAAACACACATCTCCATGCCAGTCCCTTTGTCTTGTTTTTCCTTGCGTTGTACTCCACCTGTTTAAAGGCACCAACTAGCCCAACAATCAGCCTTAATACAGTACCAACCATTCTCTGCTCTTTTTTAGCAGTGTTCTATAATGCTGAATATGTCCTTTCATTCTGCATAGACGCTGTTCGCACAGTCTTCTCGACAATGCAAGATGAAATTGAGGGTGTAGTGAAGAAGTGGCTCAGCACGCGCCTTGCAGTCTGAAACAGCTACAAGAAAGGGCTGCTAAGAAAGCCCAGGCAAGCTGATTCCTTTTTTTTGCAAGCATGCAAATGTTTTTCATATAGGGTAATGGCCAAAAGGGTGCATGTATACCCATGACATGGCATTCGCAAAAGTTAGATTGCATGCATTCTGCTATCCACTTTATATTAAGGTGCAAGACACTTTTAGATTTTTTTAACAGTGTGCACAGTACTACAGGTTGTGATGTTGCTCCCTATAGTTTTTACTTTTCTTGCTTTTGGTTCATAATTATAATTTTTTCACCTCCTGAGCTAATTTTCTCAAGCACAAACTGCTTTAACAGACACATTTTTCTGTACAAAGTGCATTATTCAGTTACATTACTATTTTATATTGTGCCCTATTATATTCACAGGGTGCTCGAAACGAAGATGAGCCCTCGTCAGAGTAGTGCTGGACCGACGCGAATAAATGACTTCTGGAAAAATAGCACAAAACACGAGAACAAAGAAAGGAAACAACAGGACCAGTGCTGGCCCTGTTGTGGGCGTTATGTGGACATCCACTATGATCAAAATGAACATCATATGGACGTCCAGTGGACATAAAAGTAACTAGAAATTAGGGAGCACCCATCACAGAGCCAAACCAAAGAGAACGAATCCCTTCAGTTAATATGCGGGTACACCTGCGACTTGCGATGAACAATTAATGTGTTGCAAAATTATTTCGTCGCAAGAAAACCAACTAGGACGCCGCTGCGGCAGTTCCAGGAAGAGGCAAGGGAAATAGCTGCGTATTACAGCAGGAATAAGTTAATACTATGGTGTTGCAATATTGGAAAAAACCTTTCTTTCCTCTCTCCTTCCGGACGAAGTAGTGTCGGTGAGAGGTGGATCCGCGGCCCCGTGTGGTAGCATATATACATGCAGCTGTGGGCTTCTAGTTTTCCACCTCTGCGCCATCAGTGAGGCTGACATGCTCACGGTGTCTACTCTTTCCTCCTCCTTTCATTCAATTCCAAACAGAGCGGATGTGACCAGACGTGAGTGGACTCAATTGGGCAAGCGTCCTATCGTGTACCCTATTGCTAGAAGGGCTTCACCCAGCAAGCACATTTCACCTGCCATCAGCTGGTCCACTCGGGGGAGAGGTTGCACGAGTGCCCCGAGTGAGGACAGCGCTTCAGACTAGCCCATCACCTGGCGCTTTGCAGCAGGGTACAACACTGGACGGTGGGGCTGCATCCAACCTGTGTCCCCCACTGCGGAAAGGGGTTCTCCCAGAGGGGAGAGACCTCAATAGGCACCTAATGACACACACGGGGGAGAGGCCCCACACCTGCTCTCATTGCTGCAAGAGGTTCACACGACTGGGTGATGTCGTGAGACATGAGAGGGCAGTGCATTGCTGCCAGTACCAGCTGCACTGCCCGCACTGCGAGAGAGTGCTTGGACATGGCATATTTGAGACGGCACGTGCGTGCATGCCACGGCTCCGCTGGAGATGACGTGAAAGAAGTGTAAAACAAACAAGGAAACTTGAAGCCAAGGCAGTCATCCTTAGCGAGAGCTCTGCGTGTTTTTTTCGTGCAATTTTAACATCTGTGAAGAATTAGACAAACTAGAATTTGTTTATGTAGCGGAAAGACACCACACGAAGAAACGAACTTGACAGTACAGAGCGCTAACTAACAACTCGGTTTTCATTGACAGATCGCTTCCTTTATTACAGCAGCTGCTCGTATCAACCAAGTGAAAGAAAAGAACACACTCCAGTCCTCGACGTATGACGGGATCTCATTTGATCTATGTAAATATGTGAATTCTTGCCATCGTGTTGAATAAATGACTCATCACTGTAGCCCTCCGTGTTTCGTTATATTTGCCACTATATGGCATTAAATCTAGCACAGAGCCTGCTGCGTGCCCCCTGCGCACCTCAGAACAGATTAGATGAATCTCTAATGAACATCCTCTCAATGTTTCAGAAATGTCACGTGTGGTCATGATGTGGGCGTTATGTGGACATCCACTATGATCAAACTGAACATAATATGGACGTCCAGCGGACACAAAAGTAACTAGAAATTAGAGAGGACCCATCATGGGAGCCAAACCAAAGAAGACGAATCCCTTCAGTTAATATGTGGGTGCACATGCGACTTGCGACAAACAATTAATGTGTTCCGATATTATTTGCAAGAAAAGCAACTAGGACGCCGCTGCGCCAGTTCCAGGAAGAGACGAGGGAAATAGCTGGGTGTTACAGCAGGAATAAGTTACGACACGATGGTGTTGCATTATTGGAAAAAAAAAGTTTCTTTCCTCTCTCCTTCCGGACGAAGTAGTGTCGGTGAGATGTGGATCCGCGGCCCCGTGTGGTAGCATATATACATGCAGCTGTGGGCTTCTAGTTTTCCGCCTCTACGCAGCCAGTGAGGCTGACATGCTCACGGTGTCTACTTTTTCCTCCTTCTTTTATTCGATTCCAAACAGATCGGATATGACCAGACACGAGTGGACCCAAATGAGCGAGCATCCTATCGTGTGCCCCATCTGCCAGAAGGGCTTCACTCAGCAAGCACATCTCACCTGCCATCAGCTGGTCCACTCGGGGGAGAGGTTGCACGAGTGGCCCGAGTGAGGACAGCGCTTCAGACTAGCCCATCACCTGGCGCTTTGCAGCAGGGTGCAACACTGTGGACGGTGGGGCTGCATCCCACCTGTGGCCCCCGCTGCGGAAAGGGGTTCTCCCAGAGGGGAGACCTCAACAGGCACCAAATGCCACACACGGGGGAGAGGCCCCACACCTGCTCACATTGCAGCAAGAGGTTTACGTGACTGGGTGATGCCGTGAGACATGAGGGGGCAGTGCACTGCTGCCAGTACCAGCTGCACTGCCCGCACTGCGAGAGTGCTTGGACATGGCATATTTGAGACGGCACGTGCATGCATGCCACGGCTACGCTGGAGATGATGTGAAAGAAGTGTAAAACAAACAAGGAAAGTTGAAGCCAAGGCAGTCATCCTTAGCGAGAGCTCCGCGTGTGTTTTTTCGTGCAATTTTAACATCTGTGAAGAATTAGACAAACTAGAATTTGTTTATGTAGCGGAAAGACACCACACGAAGAAACGAACTTGACAGTACAGAGCGCTAACTAACAACACAGTTTTCATTGACAGAACGCTTCCTTTTATACAGCAGCTGCTCGTATCAACCAAGTGAAAGAAAAGAACACACTCCAGTCCTTGAGGTATGACGGGATCTCATTTGATCTGATATGTCCATGTGTGAATTCTTGCCATCGTGTTGAATAAATGACTCATCACTGTAGCCCTCTGTGTTTCGTTGTATTTGCCACTATATGGCATTGCATCTAGCACAGAGCCTGCTGCGTGCCCCCCCGCGCACCTCAGAACAGATTAGATGAATCTCTAATGAACATCCTCTCAATGTTTCAGAAATGTCACGTGTGGTCATGATGTGGGCGTTATGTGGACATCCACTATGATCAAACTGAACATAATATGGAAGTCAAGCGTACACAAAAGTGACTAGAATTTAGGGAGGACCCATCATGGGAGCCAAACCAATGAGGACGAATCCCTTCAGTTAATATGTGGGTGCACCTGCGACTTGCGACAAACAATTAATGTGTTCCGATATTATTTGCAAGAAAAGCAACTAGGACGCCGCTGCGCCAGTTCCAGGAAGAGACGAGGGAAATAGCTGGGTGTTACAGCAGGAATAAGTTACGACACGATGGTGTTGCATTATTGGAAAAAAAAAATGTTTCTTTCCTCTCTCCTTCCGGACGAAGTAGTGTCGGTGAGAGGTGGATCCGCGGCCCCATGTGGTAGCATATATACATGCAGCTGTGGGCTTCTAGTTTTCCACCTCTGCGCCATCAGTGAGGCTGACATGCTCACGGTGTCTACTCTTTCCTCCTCCTTTCATTCAATTCCAAACAGAGCGGATGTGACCAGACATGAGTGGACTCAAATGGGCAAGCGTCCTATCGTGTACCCCATTGCTAGAAGGGCTTCACTCAGCAAGCACATTTCACCTGCCATCAGCTGGTCCACTCGGGGGAGAGGTTGCACGAGCGCCCCGAGTGAGGACAGCGCTTCAGACTAGCCCATCACCTGGCGCTTTGCAGCACGGTACAACACTGGATGGTGGGGCTGCATCCAACCTGTGTCCCCCGCTGCGGAAAGTGGTTCTCCCAGAGGGGAGACCTCAACAGGCACCTAGTGATGCACACGGGGGAGAGGCTCCACGCCTGCTCACAGTGCTGCAAGAGGTTCACGCAACCAGGTGACGACGTGAGACATGAGGGGGCAGTGCACCGCCGCCAGTACCAGCTGCACTGCCCACACTGCGAGAGAGGGTGCTTGGACATGGCATATCTGAGACGGCACGTGCGCGCATGCCACAGCTCTGCTGGGGATAACGTGAAAGAAGTGTAAAACATACAAGGAAAGGGAAGCCAAGGCAGTCATCCTTGCAGTCACAGCTTAGAAGCAAACTCCTTGCAATGTATAAAAGTACAAGGGCTGTACAATGTTATCACTGTTGTGCTAAGCACCTCGTAACACTTGCAAGTTTAAATGAGTTACTTGCTCTTACTAAAGAAGACAGGGAATATTGTCATGTGTGAATGCGGGAGACCACTGATCACAAGAGACTGGAGGTGCTTGCAGATTGCGTTGAGTTCCAAATGCTTGTGCTTGAGCGGCGTCCCATGTGAAAGGCGTCTGTCCTCGTCAAACCCGTCAGGGGCTCAGCGATTGGAGCGAAATCTTTCACAATGCGACGGTAGTAGGCACATAATCCTAGAAAGCGGCGGACTACCTTTTGGTCCTGCAGTGGAGGAAAATTGGCAATAGCTCTGGTTTTGTCTGGGCCCAGCCGAAATCCCTCGTAACTGACGACGTGACCCAAGAACTTTAGCTCAGTGTAAGCAAAGTGGCATTTCTGATTTTTTAACGTTAGCCCAGAAGAGTTTGTGGCTTGCAGCACAACTTCGAGGCACCGAAGGTCCTCCTCGAACGTTGGTGCGAACACGTCATCAACGTAGACGAGGCATGTCTGCCACTTCAGGTCTGCCAGAAGTGTGCCCATCAGCCACTGGAATGGCGCGGGTGCAGGGCACAAACCAAATGGCATTGCCTTAAACTCATAGGGCCCGTCCGGAGTAATAAATACGTTTTTTTTTCTCGGTCCCGTTCAACTACCTCGATTTGCCAATATCCTGATTTGAGGCCCATGGATGAAAAATACTTTGCATAGCAGAGGCGATCGAGAGCATCGTCGATTCGAGGAAGGGGATAAACATCTTTTTTAGTTACCTTGTTTAGGCGACAGTAGTCAACACAAAACCGTAGTGTACAATCTTTTTTTTTGACGAGGATGACAGGTGCTGCCAAGGGACTACAAAAGGCTGAATGACGTCGTCTCGAAGCATCTCCTTAGTTTGATGGCTGATTGCGGCACGTTCAGTGGAAGACACACGGTAAGATGACTGTCAAAGAGGGCGCACGGCGTGATCTGTAATTATCCGATGCTTGGCCAAGTGTGTTCTTCCGATGCGGGAGGAAGTCGAGAAGGTATCGCCGTAGCGCTGGAGATTTTCTACTTCGCCTCGCTGCTGCGGCAAAGGCGTGGGTTTAATGTCGTACTACAAGTCGGGAACAGCGGTGAGAACTTTTGCTGACGACACCATGGCAAGGCTGGGCGCTCGTTGATTGTCGGCGATACCATGAATGTGGGCCACAGTGGTCCCAAGGCTGAGATGTTGGTGCTCACCTCCAAAATTCGTAAGCAGTACTTCAGTTTCTCCGTTTTCGAGGCAAACGACCCCTCTGGTGACAGCAAGACAGCGGCCGAAAAACACATAATTTGTTTGCTTTCAATGACATCTTCAAACTTCCGCAGCGTCTTCGCGCCGACAGATACCACAACACTTGAATGGGGTGGAATGGTGACGTCACCCAAGGATGTAAAGAGCCACGGGACGTTCGGAAGAACTGTGGACTGCGTTCTCGGTGGAGAACATCACTGAATTTGATTTAAGGTCAATGACCACGCCATTTTGTCAAAATATCCATTCCGAGGATTACGTCCCGGGAACACTGGTCGAGTACTACAAAGGCGGCCAGGTACGTGTCCTCTTTGATGGTCACTCGTGACGTGAACTTGCCAGCTGCCGTGATCAAATGGCCCTCGGCAGTACGAAGCTGTGGGCATGTCCAAAGTGTGGTCACCTTTTCCAGAGTCGCGGCAAAAGGTCAACTGATTACCCAGTAATCGGAGCCGGTGTCCACAATGCGGTGACGTCGGTACCGTCGACTGAAATGTTCAGATCAGCAGCTGTAGCTGTAGGTGTACGGGAATGTCGCGGAGTCCGCTCACGGCTGCGGTGTGGCGGCGTCACGTGGTTTCGCTGCGGCGGAGATGATGCAGCGAAGTGTGTTATCGGGCTGGTGATCGTCGGTACGTCGTAGAAGCGGCACGTCATGTCTGCAGTGGTGGAGGATCTTGGACGTGTTGCCGGTGAGCAACCTTCCCCCCAAAGGTTGCGGCTTCTAGTTTTCCTGACAGGGAATAGGAGACCTTCCGCGCGAAATGTCGGCACAAGAACGTCGCGGAGACGAGAAATGATGTCGAGACGGCGACCGAGCATAGTAGTGTGGTGCTTCGGGTGCCGCGGCCAGGTAATCGCTTATTTCTCGAGGCCATTCACCACGCTGCGGTCGGGGCGCATCGGCACTATATCCCTGCCGACCCATACATCGGTAACGACAGTTGCGGTAGACGTGACCGGGTGCGCCGCAGTGATAGCACAGAGGGCGCTGAACGGCAGTACGCGAGACGTCGCTCTTCTGAGGGGGGACCTGACAAGGGTGAGGAAGGAATGGTTGGCGGCGAATGTGGACAGGTGTATCGGGGCGACTTGGAGGCAGCGGTGGACGGTGAATGGCTGCGGCGTATGTCGTCATCTGGGGTGTGTTGTGTTCAGTTGAAGAGGGTCTGGCGGCGTGAGCGCCTGTTGGACCTCTTCATGAATAGTGTCCGAGATGGAAGAAACCTGAGGCGACTGCTGGATTGGAAACAGCTTTTGAAGCTCTTCACGTACGACACTCCGGATGGTCTCCCAAAGGACGTCGTGGCTAGAAGCATCGACACCAGTGGTAGCCATCAACGACGGCGGACGCTCGTACTGTCTGGATCGTAAGTTGAGCATGTTCTCCATCATAGTGGCTTCGCAAACAAATTCGGCGACTGTTCTGGGCAGGCTTCGAACTAATCCAGCGAAGATCTACTCGTTGATGCCCCTCATAAGAAAGCACAGCTTCTTCTCTTCGGACACGTTGGGATCAGCCCGGCAGAAGAGCTTCGCCATGTCCTCTGGGTAAACGAGGGCGCTCTCGTTTGGTAATTGGACGCGTGTCTGGAAAAGCAGCTTGGAACGTTCTTTCCGGACGACGATGGTAAAAGCCTGCAAAAACTGAGTCGAAGGAACCCCACGTTGTTATTGCGGCCTCTGTTCTCAAACTAAGAACGAGCTGCACCCTCCAGCGAAAAAACACGTATTGCAGCTTCAAGTCGTCAGCCCACCTGTTGTATTGGGCTACGCGCTCGAACTTCTGGAGCCAGTCCTCCGGGTCTTCACCTGGAAAACCTTGAAAGGTGGGTGGCTCACGTGGCTGTTGCAACCCGACGGACGGCAAAGGGATGGCATCCGGCATGCTAACAGGGGATTGTGTGGACACTGATGGTCGCGCTGAATCGGAGGTAAGTTTTCTCACGGTCGGACGAGACTGCAGAGGCCCAAACTCTGGTTGCAGTCCTTGCAGCCGCCAGCTTCCTTGGTGGGTGGGCGTAACTTCGGCTTTCAAGGATTCAGGGGGGCTGGAGTCCCGGTTTCTTGGAGGGGTCCTGGGCATGGGTTGTGCTACCCACCACCTCCACCAAGATGTCACGCGTGAATGCGGGAGATCACTGATCACAAGAGACAGCAGTGGGCTTCGACGAAGGTCTTGACCACAGCTCCAGATCGCTTCTTCTTCTTTTAAAGCAGCGCGTGCTAGCGGAATGCACCGTGTCAATATATTGTTAATGCTCGTCGCTTGAAGACATCGTGTGACATAAGACAATGAAAAGCAAAAATGAGCAAAAGTTAAGCAGAGTAACGAATTTAAAAAATGGAGTTTTTTGTGTTAGAAGTTCCCGAGAAAGAAAAGTGCCACATCCCGATTAATGCTCGTGGTAAACCTGTGAAGATAAAGTGTATTCAGAGGCACTATATCTGCATTCAGCAATAGACAATCTGCGCCATTGAAGGCAATATAAGGAAAACTCCTCAGCACCAATCAGCTCGTAATTTAGGCCATATAGAAAGTGCCAACGATTATCCCTACGATTGAGGCATCTCGGCACAACCGTAAATTGCCTACTATAAGTCTACCTTTTTTTTTTTTCAAAAAATTATCCTCTGAAGTTTGGGGGTCGACTCATATTCGGAGTCGACCTATATGCGGAGTCGTAATTTCGTTGTATATGTGGGGTCAAAAGTAGAGTTTTGGGCGCTTTGCTACTGATCCAGGGTATCAGGGTTCGAACCCCACAGCGGCGGCCACATTTAAATGGAGGCAAAACGCAAAAAGCGCCCGTGTGCTATGCGATGTGAGTGCATGTTAAGGATCCCCAGGTGATCGAAAGTATTCCGGAGCTCTCCACAATGGCACCTTTCTTCCTTCCTTCTCTCACTGCCTCCTTCATCCCTTCCTTATTGGCATGCTTCCGGTGTCCACGGAGATATGAGAGACTACTATGTCATTCCCTTTCATAAAAAATCAATTTTTCAATTTTTTTTCAAGTGGCAGGTAATATCATGGGCATTCAAGCACAATTCCGTAATAGCTGTCGGACATGATATGAAAGCAGGCTGCTTAAAAAACAGGAATTTATCTTAAGATATGCCCCAAATTTGCCCCAATATACCCTATACGGGCCACAATCGAAGTTCCCTTCCTCAAGACGAACACCTTCACCCAGACCCTTCCAATGCTAACACACTGACAGTAGTAAGTTTGGGACGAGATTTCTGTCGAGTCATTATGATACAATCATGCTCTTTTTCAAGCCCCATAGACAGCGAGCTTCCTCCAAGCAACCCTATACAAGCCACAATCGGTGTTCCCCTGCCTCAAAGCGCACACTTCTGCCCAGACCGGTGTAATGCTGTCGCATTCATAGCAGTGAGTGGATTCATTCTGACACACACGCTACTTTTCAGGCCCCCATAGAGAGCGAAGTTTCTCCACGCAACCCTATACTTGCCACAATCGGTGTTCCCCTTCCTCAAGGCGGGCACCTCCACCCAGACCCTTCCTTCTAATGCTAACGCATTGATAGTAGTAAGTTTGGGGACGAGATTTCTGTTGGGTCATTCTGGTGCACTCATGCTTTTTCAAACCCCCCTTAAAAGAGAGCTTCCTCCGCGCAACTCTATACGGACCACATTCAGTGTTCCCCTTCCTCAAGGTGCGCACCTCCGCCCAGAACTTCCTAATGCTAATGTATTTATAGTAGCGAAATTAGGGACAAGATTTCTGTCGTCAGTCATTCTGACTCATGCATGCTCTTCTTCCGGCCCCCGTAGCGAGCGAGCTCCCTCCACACAACCCTACATGGGCCACAATTGGCATTACCCTTAAGGCATGCATCTCCACTCAGACAGTTCTAATGCTAACACATTCACAGTAGTAAGTTTGGGGACGAGATTTCTGCACACAAATGCACACCACAAAGCTGCAACACGTGGCTCCCATAGGGGCGGACGCGGAAGCATCCACCTCTTCTGGCCTGAAGGGCCCCCCTGAGAAGCCACCAAAGCCACAGTGATAAAAAAAAAAGAGCGCCTCTCTCGGACAAGCCCCCGAATGTAATTCAGCAGTGCAGTGCTAATAACAGTCACAATTTGAATTAGGAGGACGCAGGGACGGCGGTCCGTGATCCAACCACGCCAAGAGGCTGACGGACCGCTGCCCGCACCCCCTCGACACGGGAGCCTGTCCACAATGCCACACGTAAGCTCACAGAACCCCCGTTCCCACAAGGACACTCGGCTGACGGCGCCAGCCCAAGCCACTGCATGTAAGCACCCATGGCCTGTTAGGAGCGTAACGAGCGAGCGCGGCAGTGCAAAGGTGTTGGGTATGAAAGACCACCCAGAACCAGGAATACCTTTCGGCGCCCGCATTGTTGTCGCGCAACCAGATTGCCCACCTGGTGCAAACCACCTCGTGGAAGGTGGTTCAGACCATGGCCCTCAAGCCCACCGCAGTCCTGACTCGCAGCGAATGGCTAGCTCGGGATGCCACCACGTCGACAAGCTCATTTCTGAGAACCCCCGGCGTGGCCTGGCATGTGGAAAAGGTGCAAAGGAAACAAAGACGCATGAAAACAGGAAAGTATAGAAAGGAAAAAACAATAGAAAGAAAGGATGCTTAAAAAAGTGAATGAAAACAAGCAATATGTGTGTGCACCAATAGGCAAAGTGCATCGGCAAAATTATTTTAAGAAATGGAACCAACAGCGGCTGGGCGACAAACCTAAACAAGTAATGCCGTGGTGCAAAAGAGAGGCACGCAGAAACCGCCAAGGCGAACGGGCGGGGAAACCGCGCTTTAAAAATGTGGGGAAAAGCGACAGCGAAAACAAAGAAAAACAAGCAAAAAATTAAAGACGAAGATAAAACGAGTGCTCTGAAGGCTAGCATCGCGAGAGGCGAAAATGGAATATAAATAACAAGCGAAAGAACTCACGCAGGAAAGAAGTAGGAGCCCTTTGAAGCAAAGGCGTCGTCGCGATGCCAGCCATGGTGCGAAACAAAAGAAAGAAGAGCAGTTCCCTGTCTGCCCCGCAGCAAAGGTCGTGGTTCAAGGTGTGCCACAGAAGACGTGCACCTCTTCGTGCTAATAATCCCACGTGAAAAAATCCCAACTGCTTCTAGCTGGTTTCAACTGGAATCAGCTGGTTCCAGTTAGAACCAGCTGGTAGCCAGCTGGTCCTAACACGAACCAGTCCAGTCTGGAAATGGAACCAGCTGGTCTATAAACAAAACCAGCTGGCCTGAACCAGCTGATTGGAATCCTTGTAGTCTGGAAATGGAACAAGACTGTGAAGCAGACGAGACAGGGACTCGAGCGTGGGATTTATGTGTGGTTCAGATGAGTTGATACCCATATGAGGTGCTGGCGCTTCATAGAAATGAGCTCTGTCCAGGTAGTTTCCAACTGAGTGTGCAGGCCTGTAGATCATACAAATTGACGCTTAATGTGAAAGCCCTAGAGAGCTTTGGCAGAAAAAAGTAAAGGCTCGCAGTGATAGCTCACATTTCTTTCCCCAAAAGTCCGTATGGTTAACAATTGTAATCGGTTTGTTTACTTACTTCAGCTCTGCTATCAGACACAGGCTGAACTGCATGCTTTGACACCTGTACAGTGGGCCAAACCTTTAGTTAGCGTGTGCGACGGTCACTTTTTCAGCGCTCCTGCACTTTACGACTAAGAAAACTTGCTGAACGCTCAATATTGAGCGTGGGCTTAGTGAGCCTGTGCTTAGATTTGATATTTTCACAAGTTTGCTCTATCATAAGCTGCAGGAACACACAAAACCTGGTCGTCGTACAGGCCAGCTAAAGATTTGGCCAGCTGTACAACTGACACATTCACAATGTACTTGTGAAAAGATTTGACTTATGAACTCGAACTGTCCTATGTCTTCAGTACTAGTTTCAACACAGATCCATACATTTTTGCTGATTGCGCAGTGTGGAAAAATAAAGTGATTAACATTTACATGTGTAAAAAGATGCAGAACAGCCCTCTAATGAATATTCTTCTTTCATGGAGGAAATTAACTATGTGAAATTATAAAACCAATAATATTCAATTTATTTCAGGGTAAAGAATGGAGATGAAATACTGACATGAAAACATTTTTTGAATGAATGCACATGAATCACATGTAACCATAAACGAGCACTGGTTAGAGGCACTGAAAATAACTTCATCAAATTTTTGTTTTTGAAGAGATCAATTCTACAGTTACTTGTATCGCTGAGAATTAAATTTTCCTGCCACATCTATCAAAATCATGATGTGAAAGCTGAAAAAGGCTTCATGATTGCTTGGAAGTGGATTGACCTGAACTCTACCTATAGGATTTACAGCCTGAAAACTGTTTTGGCGCATCACACTTTGCCTGCGAATTAGCCAGTGATTAAGAGACGAGTATTTCATTTGTTTACCCTTTTTATTCTTAAGAAAGCTTTGTTTTCACTGAAAAAAGCACCTTTGTCACTGGAATGCACTAATCGGTAAAGGCTGGCTTGAATATGTTCCTCCAAAGAGATATGTGTGTGGATACCACCCAAAACACTTCACTGACATCAATGAGCAATCACTGCAACTATTGATATGTGTAAGGAGCACTGTGTTCAAAGGAAGTTTGCAAACTAACCCATTTGTCTGAAAAAAAATAAGCATTTCAAATCCTGAAGCTACACACCGCAGCCAATGGGAGAAACAACAGATGGCTTCAGATGAATTTAAATGAATAGAGTTGTACAACTTGTGTGTGCACCAGAAAGAAAGCAAAGCTCCCACAAATACTAGAAAGCATGTGTTCAGTAGAAATTAACTTCAGACACTCTGTCAGTTGCTGTATGGTGGTGCAACAAAAGTGAATTTCTTGTGCACTTGCATATTATTGTAGTCAATACTACTTTACAGCACTGTACATCACCAATCACTGGCTTATACAGTGCTTTAAATTTAAGTGGTGTAAAAAAACATGATGCACTTCCTTCTATGAAAAACCATGGTATGACACCAGACTTTACCTCTGCAATGTGTTCACGTTACGCCAGTTCAGCAGTGAGTATATGCATAGTCCTGTAGGCTGCAGTGGTAAAGACCTTGCGTGCTATCACAAATGTTCTGTAATCTCCAGCCACATCACTGAAGACAGTTGTATGCATGACTTTGATACTGGCTCCCAATTCCAGCATTGCAGCAGTAGAGTCAGTCATGTACGGTCTTTTGCACTGCTCATTGTGGAACACATACTGAGGTACTGCAACCTGGTCATGTTCCACAGCAGGACCGGATATAATATGACCAATCGGGACTTCAACCCACCTCAAAACTTCTTGAGGAACCTGTGACCTAGCATGAGTAGTGCTGGTGGCTGCCTGAACACAGTGGAAAACATAATTGGCCAAGTGTAAAAGGGCTGTGAACCTGTTGGGAGGATAGGCATGTATTATTGTGATACACCTCAGACCATTATAACGTAGCCGCTTATAATGCAAGACCGCATTGTATGCGGATTTTTGCGACAACCACATTGCTTCCCACTGAGTTCAATGTATTGGCTTACTGTTTAATACGCGGAAGTGCACAACCGAAGACAGCATTTAGTGAGGTTTCTGGAAAGCCTGTGGGCCGCACACCGGTGCAGACCCGTTGGTACCAGCAGGCGCAAGGAGCATGCTTCCCAGATTGCGCAAGAAGGGGGCAACAGGTAGGGCGGGAGAGCACTGTCAATGTGGTTCAAGGCAAGGCTGAAGGCAGGAGAGGATAGAAAAAAAATTTAAGTCACAAAGCAGGCCTTTTTTCTCCGACGCTCCTCCGTTAGGCACCCTGATTGGACAAAGCTTGAAAGCATGTGATGGCACGGCCAGACGAGCATGCTGGAGCTGCAGCCGCGGCGGCGAGCGCATGGCACGCATAGCACGACGCGCTGCTTGTACCAAGCGCACGTGCGGCAGCGTCTTGTCATGCCTGAGCCCATGAGCGAGATGTGCCGTCGCGAGTAGTGGTAAGTTTATAAACCAAGCAGAGCACTGCGAGGGGCATCGAAGGCGGTTTGGGAAAGGCTACGGTGGCAAAAAACTAGGCTGTCACTGACGCTACTGTGTTCGTCATTTGGAAGAACAGAGGCAATCTGCAAACCCAGCTGCAGGAAGACTCCACGTCGCTTGCAAGAAAGCGGATTCGTGCGTCAAAGTACGAAGATGTCACCACTTTGAACGGTTTCCCGAGATGCGAGCCAAGAGCGTTCCTGTGAGTCGCTTGATATTGCAAGCCAAGGCCAGGTGCCTTGTAAACATTTTGGGGCATGATGGTTTCAGCCCACTGAGCGTTTGTGCTCAGCGTTTCAAGGATCAGGACGAGATAAGCTCTTCGTCGTTGCCGACTCCGACGGAGTTGTGTGTGAAGTGGCTGTCACAAATGGAGACATCATGGCAGCGGTGTGTGCTCACGATAAGTTTCTATCCGAGGATGAGCCTGACGAAATGAGTGAAAGTGCAGAAGTTTCCTGCAAAGATGCACTCGACTGTTGCAACAAACTGGGCCTCTCCTGCACTCAGAGAAACCTCAGCGAGCAAGTGCTTCACTGTTTTCGAAGATGAAGCTACTAGCAATGCAGCTCAGTCACAAAGCCAGACTAAAATAATATTCTTTCATTGATTATGATGCTTCGACAAAAAGATCAAATAAACACCTTTGTTGCCTGTGATTGCAGTGTTGTGAGTCTGATGCATTGTCAGGTGAATTTGAAAGGTAGGCTGGCCATTCTGAAAATGCGAATGCACGGAAAAACTGTTTTGGTTACAGTGCAGTGCCATTATAATGCGATTTTCCTGACTCCCACTGTATGCGTTATAAGTAGGGGTGTGCTAATATTCGAATACGAATCAAATATGTTTCATATTCTGTTCATATTCGTATTCGAGAAATGGTATTCGTGAATTTCCGAATATTTGAAAAATCACGAATACTCGGCAGCGATCGTATACCGCGCCGACTTTCGTAAATTTGGTAGTGGCAAAAGCTCAATATCTGGGCGGATTATCTGAATATAGAGTTTAAAGTTTCAGAAAAACAATATAAAGGCCCTGTTCTCTTTCTTCTCCATCGTTTATCGCGTGGACCAATCGCATTCCGATGCCGCTAGGCTTCACCTTGTGCGAAATTCCGCAAGTGGGCTTTCCCACATACCACATGTGCTGAGAGCAAGATGGGGGACGAACCGCTTCTAACAATTGCAACACGAAAGTGCGTTTACTTTTTTATCCTTCTGTAATAAGTTATATAATTAATGCCCACACCCATGGCATTTGTTCTGTCACCTTAACCAGGGTCCCTATAAATACTTACTAGTCTGCCGTTCCTGCAAAGCCCTCTACGGAACTGGTTGGCTTCACCTCGGATGAATGCGCAGGGGGCGCTGCACACATTCGGAACGTCGTGCCGTACCTGCCGTGGCTGCGGAAGTGTTGCGCGCTGCTTTTTGGTCGCAAGCCCAGAATACTGTTGTTTTTTTCCAAATACATGAACGCTAACCTGCGTGTGTGTTGGTTTGCGTGTGCTCATGGGTGCGTGACCGCATCATGTCTAGACACTGTGACAAGCGCGACAGCACGTGTTTCATGCCGGGATACAAGAGCGGCTACCGTTCTTGCAAGGTGAAATGCTCTCTCTTCAGGACACCAAACCACGCAGAGAAGAGGCGACAGTGGCAGCGCAACATCAAGCGCGGCGACAGGGTGCTCGACGAAGCTAGTGTCGTTTGCGAGCGTCACTTCGAACCGTGGTTTATTGATCGAAGATTTAAGACTGTCATTCAGGGCAAGGTAGCAGAAATTCCCCGGGATGTGCCGCATCTCGTGAAAGATGCTGGTCCTACACTATTTCCTGACGCCCCAAAGTATATCTCGAAACCTCTACCTTGGAAGAGGAAGGATAGAAACTTGCGCGAGCAGAAGCAATCACCGGGAGTCAGAGCACCACCAGAGAAAAAAAAGCGCATTGATCTTGAAGCGCCAGTGGAGGTAATTGAAGAATCTAGCGGCAGTGATCATGTGACGCGATTCTGCTCAGGGAATGCAGAGACCTGCAGCCGCTGCAACCTTGGACAAATGTCGACCTTTCGGATGCTCAGCAAGTAACATTCGCACAGTGCCACACAAGTGAGGACGGCTCTCAGGACGCCTTATACGTAAGTTGACGAGTTCTGCTCCGTCGCAGTGATTCGGATGACGCTGCCATGAAGGCTACTGTGTATATTCAAGGAAAAAAAAGTGAAGGATTCGGACGTCAAATCCACAGAAGAGACAATAAATCTTCTTCAGGACATTGCAAAACTCAGTTTGTGCCCTGGCTGCGGATTGAAGCCTATCAGCAATCCTTTACTGCTTCAAATGGGTGTTACTTTGCTGTAAACTGTTCCATTCTTTCGGATACAGCATGCATAGCTTGCAAATACTTACAAAAGCTAACTCAAAACACCCTGTCAAGGAGGAAGAAATCAAGTGTGCCGTGCCTAAAGAAGACACCGACTTTAAAATCTCGGGCAGTGCGACATATGAAAGACAAGATGGCAAAGCTGTGAAAGGCTCTAGATGAAATGAAAAATGAAAATGAACAGCTTTCAGCCACAGTTTGAAAGAAGGGTTAGTGGCCTTCCTCCTAAGCAGCAGCTTGCTGTCAGAACTTGTTTTGAGGCTGCCAAACGCAAGTCAACGAAAGGGATGGCATATTCCAATGCATGGCTACTTGAATGCATTCTGATGCGAATGAAGAGCCCTAAGTTGTATGAACATATACGAAGGCACAACATCCTGGCTCTTCCAGGTAGAACATGCTTACAAAAGTGCATCCACAGCTTCAAGACTGAATTTGGTTTTAACCCAAATATATTTAATGCTTTATCCGAGAAGTCGCAACATATGGATGAGTTCTCACGCAGAGGAGGTATCGTCTTTGATGAAATGAAGATCTCCGAACACCTTGACATGAAATCAACTAGTGAGTGGCTTTTAAACCTTACTTACACCTGTAAGTAAGCTTTAAATGAAACATGTGTCAACTGCGTTTTTGTGCACACTACTTGTATTTTTTCAGGTGAGCTGGAAGGATTTGTCGATCTTGCTCAGTTCATGCCCGATTCCCAAAAAGACCAACTCTCTGACCATGGCATGGTAGTTCTGTTCCAGCCTTTCCATGGTAATTTATTTTTCTAACATATATGTCGGATTTGTCATGTTACTGTTAAAACGCTGTGTTTGTGGAAAAAATAAATTTGCTGTTTTATCTTTCCAGGCAAGTGGACACAAGCCCTTGGGATTTTCGCATCATGTGGCAATGTCAAGGCAGACATCTTAGCCAAGATCATCATTGAGGCGACAATTCTCTGTGAGAGGGCTCGATTCTTAGTTGACTATGTCACGTGCGACGGAGCAAGCTGGAATAGATCAATGTGGAAGCGTTTTGGCATTCGAGGTAACTGCTGAACTGGATTCTATTCCAAACCGTTGTTGTCTTAAGATCAGGGTGGTTACGACGTTACGGTTGTTCAAAGCATTTGCTTACAGCGCTGCCTCATTTCCTTGCAGGTGCGAGCACAGGCACATGGTGCAAGGCGCCACATCCTGTCAGCTTAACGCGCCATCTGCAGTTTATCTCGGACTTCCCCCATCTAGTTAAAAATGTGCGAAATGCATTTGTAGGCAAAGGGTTTAACACACCTGAGTGTCGGGTGCACGTTCAACTGATACGAGACGCTCGGAAAATGGACAGCCAGAGTGTTTCCCTTAAAGCGATGCCAAAGATCACCAGCATGCACCTGAATCCCAATTCTTTCAAGAAAATGAGAGTTGCTCCAGCATTCCAACTAATTAGAGGCCTTTCTATTTATCGCATCCAGTCAAGACGCTATTATGACTTTGTGGAAGCAACAGAATCTTTCGTAACAAGGGTGAATAAGCTCATAAGGATAATGACTGCGCGTGTGCCAAAAGCAGCGTTACACCCGCAGTCACCAAACTTTGAATTCCTAAAGGAGTTCTTTGCCTTGAACACCTCACAGAGTGGGAAATCCATGCAAAGGCCACAATAGGTGGTTTTCTGCGTAACAGCACAGCAGAGGGACTAAGTGTTTCAATTCAGAGCACACTCAGTTTAGTTGCACATCTAGGCACACTTGGCTTTAAGTATCTGATGACTGCAAACTTGAGCCAAGACAGGCTTGAAAGCGTATTCAGCATCGTTCGGCAATCATCAGGAACTAATGACTACCCAAATGCCGCTCAGTTTTTGGTTAGTGTTAATGCACTCGCATTTTACAATCTTGTGCAACGACCACCATCGGGAAACTGTGCACCAGAAGTTGTCACTTCCTTAGCTTCGGTGCCTTAGAAACAGCCAAGCAGCGAGAATATGTTGGCTATTCTCGACAGCCTTATTGATAAAGGAGAGGTCAATGATGCAGAAACTGCATTGGTCTCTTGTTCTCCACGCACAAGTACCACGTCTGACCATAGTGCCTCTGTGATAGGGAAAAGCCACAAGATGTTCATTTATTATATCTTGGGCTACATAGCTAGAAAAGCACTAAAAAAAAGCCAGTGCAAGATGTGCGTCAGCCTTGACGAGTGAAAAAGCAGTGGTTACAGAAAATGATCGGGCTGCAGCTTTCACTGCAAACTTTGATAATGGTGGCTTACTCTATCCATCTGGCCCCTTGAAGAAAATTATCACCGTCCTTGAAGACAGCTTCACACTTATTTTGGTCTGAACAAGTTGCACGAGAAAAGCATTATTGACTTCGCTGATTTCTTAAGACATGTAAATTTTCTGTCTCTGGCCTGTGTGAAACATAAGAAATGTAAGTTTTCTGTCTCTGGCCTGTGTGAAACATGGACATGAAATTGTTAATGTCATAATCAAATTCTATATTCTCCTCTGCCTGCGCTTCTACACGAAGTCTATCAATGTTGAGAGGGCAGCCAAGAAAGAGCAGCTGAAGCTGTTAAAGATGAGAAGATGCCAGTAGGTGGTGCAAACAAAAATGTGGGCAGCTTGAGTGCAAAGTGACAGAAATTAATTTCTAGAGACCCTACCTTGACTCTGAGTGTGACCACCGCCATCTTGTTTTGGTCATCTACGCTATGCGGGAAAGCCTACTTGCGGAATTTTGCGTGAGGCTCCCGAAGAGGCGAGTCGCGGTGTCACAACAGGGCAAGCGATCCTGTAAAAATACCGCCTTTTGTGTGGTGCACTGTAACCCATGCACCTTTTAAGAGGGCATAACGGCACGCGTCAAAACGTTCGGAAGGCCCTAAAAATAACCTGGCCGTGTAGTTTTGGTTTCTGAGCTTCGCCACTCGCCCGTGGCAATGGCAACTGTCTGCCCGCGCATTCGCCAGTAGTGCAATCTTAGCACCGTGCCGCTTTCAGACGCTGACTGACTCATCGATGGTAATTCTTTTCTTTTTTAAAAGCAGTCTCGCCATTCCGTCAACGTGCGTTCACATCTCACTCACGTTCGTGATTTCTTCCAGCGCACCAAAACTTGTGCTCATCACGGGATTACAGGTGTTTGCAGGATAGAGCTGCCTCATACGACTACCGCATTTTTGGTAGCTTTTTTTTCGGGGCCACAGGGCATTTTATAAATCGACCTTCAAATAACCCGGCAATTTGTCAGTTTTTTGAACTCTGAATTAATGAGGTTTTACTAGCCATCATTTTGTTCTTGTTTCCAGTCTTGCAATGTTATGGATTTCATTTTGCCTGACCGCATTACAGGTTGGATGCTGTTCAATTAAGTAGTATACATTTCGGCGCATGTTTATTTACACCGTGCTCAGGCAGCCTAGTTTTGTTTATTTCATTTGCAAAGGCCATACGCTATTTTGAAAAAAAAAATTTCATTTGCAAAGGCCATACGCTATTTTGAAAAAAAAAATGATAGGAGCAACAATGTTTGCTTGTTTCTTTTCTGAATTTATTTTTTTGCTGACCAGATATTCGATTCGATATTCAAAGCCATTTTTTCTTTATATTTGTATTTGATTCATATTCGAAAATTTCAATATTCGCATAGTCCTAGTTATAAACGGTCTATGCTGTATAAACTTTAATTCTGTGGTTTGTTTGCAGTTCCAGGTCAAGATTTCACGCACCTCGAGGATGGATCTGTGAGCAGTTCCGACAACAGTGTCTCTTTCCTGTAATAAGTCTTGTAGCAGAAGTACAGTAAAAACTTGTTAATTAGAACTTCAAGGGACCGGGAAAAAAGTTTGAATTATCCGATGTTAGAATTATCAACTGACCTCGAAGGAACCATTTGCATTACAATATGTGTACTGTATTTACTCTCGTAACGAACCCACTCGCATAATGAACCCACCCACCACGGACTTTTGCCGAAGAATTTGGAAAAAAAACTGTCAGTCGTTAACGCTTCCCTCCGTTGCACACAGTCACACGGTCCAGAAAGCATTTCTTGGCAGTGCACCAACATGCAGCACAGCGATAACATCATAGTGTGTTTACCCTTTTGACGTTAGCTCTAGCAAGGGGGAGAAGTGAACTTTGCGAGTGCCAGCACTTGTCCGGTTGTGCAAGCCTCATTTTCAGTACGTTTGCCTTAAGGGCGACCCACATGGAGCGAACTAGTGCAGCTGATTTTGAGGAACGCGGCGAAGCATTGACGCACCGCCGCCATGCTGCACAAGCGGCGGAAAACGGGCGGCTGCTACCAGACCACTGCTGCCAGGAGTTAGAAACGGCGTGTTTCCATATGCTTAGTAAAATGCTGAAAAGAATAGCTCCACATTTACAGTTAAGCTATTATTTATTCAATGATGACAAAGAGGACGAATTATTCTTAGTGACCACTTACTGAACCAGAATAGTAAACCTGTTTGAACCTCCCGCACTTCCTGACGTCAACCAACGTGTAGTGGCTAAGCCTAGGAGCTTTGAAAATCGAGAATCATTCTGAAAATCTGTCGCATTTCATCGCTAAACTTTTGTGCTGCGGGCATCTTGAGACAAAGGGAAAGCTTCGTGCGACTTTTGTTTGCCGTGCACATAAGGCACAGTGTAGCGGCAACGACGAGTTCGTGGTGAAGCGATAGGCCGCTTCGGCAGGCGCAGCCATGTTGTAGAAACGAGCGGAAGTCAGACACGGTCGTGCCCTGATTGATCCGCGCTAATTGCCCACGCTGGCCGCTTCCGGCCAACGGCTGACAAAATGTTGGCTGACCGCCGGGCGATGCTAAAAGCTGGCAACATGATCGTGGCTGAACGTATGCTTCCTTTGGCGACTGATGGGTGGAAGGATGGACGACACTCGTAAAAAGAAAAGTTTTTCACGCGTGATATGTAGCGCCCGTCCGAAGTCAGCCTTTCGTGTGCGTTGGCTGGGACCGCGCCGACAGCACTTATCCGTATTTCCTAATTAGCAGGGCTTGAATGAACGAGTATTTAGTTGCGAGTTTCGGAGGCTGTGCAGAAATGAGGGTAGGCAGCAGCCTCCGCAGCCGCCAACGCCTACCCTCCGGCGCCGCCGGCCGCCACGCTGGTGATGGTGTCATTTAGGCTTTACCCACTCTTCCAAGGTTTTACTGGTTTCATCTTCTGTCCCCGTTTATAGGTCGTGCGCAGCCTCTATCTATGTGGAGGTGCTTTTTTTGGCCACGTGCTGTGTGCCAAGCCGCCCAGATGCGGTGGCGCGTAGTTCGAATTATCCGTAGCGGAACCGACTCGCTTTTGAATTAACAGGCTTTTTTATATGCAGATCTTTATGGAGCTTGGCCGGACCAAGTAGTGTAGTTCGAATTATCGGAAAAATCGAATTATCGAGGTTCAAATTAATTAGCTTTCACTGTATCGTGTTCCCATTTGCATGTCATACATGGCTGGCATAGACATGTTTGGTTTGTTAGCTAAAAGTCACATTAATAAAACTGTGAAGATATGAGTTTCATTTGGAGGATATATTATGCTAAACAGAAACCTGCTGTTTTGTTCTCTTGAAACAGCACCCTAAAGTCATTTAGAGCATATCTGTCACATTCTTAGTTTTTGTTATTTTCTCAGAACGTGAATTTCAGACTCCTGACAAGTTAGGAAATCCAGTCTGAAGATGCCAGTTAGCGTACTACAAAAATATTATTCATTATTAGTTAAATGAAGGAAAGCTATTTCAGAAACATGTGAGGGTGAGCAGAAATATGAAAACTGGGGCAGTGCGCCTGCGAACCAGCTGGTCCTCACAGTTGAGTTCGCTCTTTAATAAAGTGGGCTTTGCAGGACAGAGGAAGATACAAAGAGTATACCCCTTAATGTACCAGGATTCTTTACAGTCTGTGAGCACTCGTCTCACATCAGCCACAGCAGAGGCCCGAGAAACCACAAGTGAATGCTCTGGCATTACTGAAGCCCTGAAAACGGGACGAATTTTGAATCCCTACCCCTTCGTAGGTGCAGCTCATCATACATCTGCGAAAGACTGCGTAAAGAAGGGATCACCACATATTTCTTAATCAGTGCACTGAAACATTGCTACTATGAGGAGTACGTGTCGATGTTTTAGTTTCAATACAATAAACTTTTTTTTTGACCAGCCAGGGGTACGAGTTGCGGGGTCAAAGAACATGCAGCCACATGCCATATATATCACCATTTATGACTTTGCTTAGAATTCTTTAGGACTCATTCATGATATCTACGTGAAATTTCCACACCCACTTTTCCGTTTTTGAAGCTCTCATTTTAGGAAAGATAAATGGTGCAAATTACGTGAGTAAATATGGTAACTAAAAAGAAATCTGTGGTCTCCGGAACTTAATGAGTCTCCTGCAAAATGAATTGACTTATCACAGAGCTCAAGATGCAGATGGATGCCATGCCTTCAAAGACGACATCTCTAAGGAGTGGGCTGGACTGACCAAACTGGCAAAACTAGCTAGGCGCCAGCCATGCATCAACAAGAATTCTGAAGGAAAACAACGCATGGAAACTGAAGAAATTTGACCTAAAAAAGCACAAACGTCGCATGATGTTGAATGGCAGTGCCTAACATACCACTGGTATCGTGCCAAGGGTGATGCCGCCGTGTGAGCGCTTGAACTCTTCCTGTTCATGCTGCGGAATGTCGAGCCTTTCCCAGAGGAGGCCTGCCTGTGCACCAAGAATCCAGCATGTTCTTGGAGACCTTCGACTTCCAGGCTTTTGAGCTGCACGTAGGTTAGTAAAGATTAGAGAAACAGGCCTCAAGAAACAAAAGCAGGCGCAATGCACATGAGCAAGAGTGTCCATACAAGGAAAAAGATGCTGCAGAGATGCTTCCCAAATCTTCAAATTCATCTATCTCCACGAAGTATTTAAAAACAAACATCAGAAAAGGGTAATCAAAAAACATATCGTTCCACATGGTTCCATAACCTCACCAACAGAATTGTAAACCTACATACAGAGTTGAAACAAAGCTTCCTACTAGTAAAAATTTCTTATGGAGGTTAACTAGCCCTGAAAACAATCACCAGGCCCACTCTGCACTACCACCTTGCAATGCTGGCCAGCAGCCCTTTGCTGTACCCAAGTGAAAGTTTTGCTGCAATCACGAGTAATCTTTTTTTTAAGTGGTTCCTATATCCTATGCTAGAATGTGTGGTTTTACCAATTGATCAGGCACCACCAACCATTACAATCCAAGCACTGGCCACTTATGATGACCAACATCTCTGCCACTTCAGCTATTCCCCGAAGGGTGAAATGAAATCTCAAAGGGTGCTGGGGAGATCGCAAAAACACCTCGCATGAAACTATTCACGTAGGATGACCGGAATCACGCCGATGAGAGCGGCCTCTTCTACAAAATGCTGCCCAAAAGAAAGCTCAGTCTGAAGGGGCAAGGGTGCCACAGTGGTAAACACAGCAAGCAGAGGCTGATCCTTTTGCTGTGCATCAACATGGACGGCAATGACAAACGACATCCACCAGTCATTGGTGAGAGCGCGAGGCTGCGATGTTTTAAAGGCACAAAAAGCTTCCTGTGATGTATGTTGCGAACTCAAAAGCTTGGATGTCACGTGTCATTTTTTGCGACATGGCTCCAGGAATTTGACAGCGAAATGCACCGTCAGAAAAGAAAAGTGTGCCTGTTGGTGGACAATTGCATGGCCGACTACGTGCCAGAAGTCGAGCTGACCAGCATGGAGCTTCACTACTTCCCCCCAAATGCAACGTGCATAGTTCAGCCTCTGGATCAAGGAATTAATAACATAGCGTCAAGTGCGCATACAGGCATCAAGCATTTAACAGACTTCTGAACCTGGAGCTCAAGCGCGAGATGAAGGTCGACGTTTTCATGGCAGTTGAGATGGTGGCGGCAGCTTGGAGAGCAATGAAGCAATCAGTAATTGTCAACTGCTTCAGGGCTGCTGGCTTCGACATGCTAGGTTCTGATACTGCCAAAGCTGCACCGGACTGTGCGAGCGCCGTGCACCAGCACGAAAATGCCTGGGAGTGTCAACGACCAGTGAATGAAGTGTCCATAGAAATAAGTTTCAACGACTACATGAGTGCTGACGCAAACGCAGTCACGACGGAAGTTTTGGATGACGCATGTAGCTTGCGGCTTGTAGGCAGTGTGGAGGGAGAGGTGGCCAAAGAAGCTGATGACGACACTATCACAAAGCCCTCGTGCCAATACCAGGCCAAGTGATGGATGCCCTTGACCTGCTGCGGCAGTTGGCCAGAACACACGACAAGACACGCTGGACACATTTCACTTATGAGAAATCCGTGTGGCCATTGCTTACGAAGCGCACGCAAGCAAAGATTATCGACTGCTTTCCTGGGAGATAAATTTGTAGTCCCCTGGGGCCCTTGTGTTTGTGGTAACAATTTGTTTCTTTTCATGCGTGCTAGCGATGTCGGTCGTTTCTGTGGGGCCACAGGTTCATTTTCAGCGTATTTACGCTTCGCAATAAGATACCGCGGTAGCTTTCTCGATGCTGCTGAACCATATAATTGATTGTATCAAATTAAGTGACCGAAAAATGCATCAGTCGACTTGACAATTAAAGTTTCGGTTTCATGAAATAAAAGTTGGAAGTAGCGCTCATCCCTGTCTGTTCCTTCTTTGACCGTGTTGCTTTAGTGCTTTCAAAAAATGCCAAACGTGCACCAGCTAGCCCAATCCGCCACTCATCTATTTGAATGTAACAACAATAACATGCAAGCAATAAAAACAGTGTATACTAAAGCCAGTGCCATCAACCACTTCTGAAGAGCTGCATAGTGGGTATACTGTCACCTACCAGTACTTACAGGGTAGTTTTCACAGCTTTGTGGAAGAAATAAACCAGTCACAGCATATTTTTTTGCTTCCAAATCTGATAGACAAGGACTAAGTCCACCACTAGTGGCTGTTGAAGCGAAGTGTACCTGTTTACTGCACTGAATGTCCCCGGTTCCACCCGGCCCTTCCCACAATTTATTTACCCTTTTGCTTCAGGTACTTGCCACCAAGTAATATACAGTAAAATTTCAATAATTGCAACTTGGATAATTAGAAATCATAGATGATTCAAAGAATTTCTACGGTCCTATAATTAACAATGTAAATTTGGCCAGATCATTAGAACTTCCGCCGTGCACCAACTCTGTAAAGTCGAAGATCTCAGTTGCTATGCGAGGATGCACGGTCCCATTTTCAGCGCATTCAATCAAGCGGAGGTTTGTTGGAGCTGCAAGGCTGTTGACGCCAGAAAAAATCGCCGCATGATTAGTTTTCCAAGCATACTTTTTCATGCCCACTTGTTGTTAAAAAAAAAGTCACATCTCAGTTTTGCAGTTGCTAAATTCCATAACATTATGCAGACATGCTATAAGAAGTATATCCAGTTACCAGTGTGAAGATGCCAAACTACAAGTGAACACTTTTGCAGTGGTGAAGCCGTGGAAACGGAACTAATATTGAGGTGCAGCTCCGCATACATATGTTTAAGAATAAGAAAGAAATCACCACATATTACTAAACCAGCACACAGAAACGCCGCTATGCAGAGTATGCATCGATTTTTTTTAGTTGGAATAAGAATTTTTTTTACCACACAGGGGTGTGAGTTGTGGGGTCAACTAATATGCAGCCACATGCCACATACAATGCCACTTATGGCCTTTGCTTTGTACAGTTTTCTTAGGAGGTGTTCGTGAAATCTCCGTGAAATCTAAGCGTAATTTGCACAGCCCCTTTTTCATTTTTAAACCCTTAAATTTAGGAAAAAATTTGAGGAAGTTACACTAGTAGATACAGTAATTCAAACAAAACTCTCCAGTCTCCAAAGCTTTAAATTAATGAGTCTGCTGCATAATTAATTCACTTAGCGCAGAGCTACGATGCAGATAGATCCAGTACCTTCAAAGATGACATTTCTGAGTGGGCTTGACTGTTCAACGTGGCAGAGTTAGCTGGGTGCAAGCATGCAGAGACAAAAATTTTGAAGGAAAACAATCAATGGAAACTAAAGCAATTAAACCTAAAAAACAAATTTCTCATGATGTGGAATGGCAGTGCATACCATATACCGCTCACATGGTGCCAAGGCTGATGCCCATCATGTGAGCGCTTCACTCCTGTGCATGTTGTGGAATATCAAGCCGCTCCCAGAACAGCACTGCCTCTACGTGAGAATTCAGCTGCTGATGTTCTGGGTGACGTTTGGCTTCCAGGCTTTTGAGCTGCATGTAGGTTAGTAAACATTAGAGAAACAGGCCTCAACAAACAGAAACCAGAGCAATGCACACGACAGTCCCCAATCCCAATCTGTGCCAGCCACCTTGCAATGTTGGCCAGCAGCCCTTAGCTGTACCCAAGTGAATGTACAGAAAGCGCATTCTATACGGCCCTCAGTGATTTGCTCTTTCCAATCACAAGCAGTCCAAGCTTGGTTGACCCATTGACAATGGTGGGGAGCAACAGTGACATTCAGGCCTTACTGTCTTTCCTACCCTGGGACTTGTCATCATGACAGGTGAGCATTTTGTTTGTAAGCACTTGCCAGAACAAAGCAGTCTGATCAGCGTTGAGTGTATCACAGGGTTGGTACCTTGTCATAATGTTGCTCCATTTTTCTTCAGTCCACTTGTGCACACCACCAACGTATATCACAAGGCTTTCATCGGTGACAGCCCAGCTGGTAATGCTGTGACACCCTTTGAAATGCTGCAGCCAACCTGAGCCATCTTTAAAGTCTGGTCGGTGGAGCATGGAAGCGAAATCCTTCACTTTCTGCTCAATCACTGCGCCAGAAACAGGTATGTTTTGTGAGCTAACATCAATTAACCACTTATACAATGCTGCCTCCACGTCTTTATAAGCAGCTGCTCAAATTCGGTGGGCGCTGGTACCAAGAGGCCTCTTGTCCGTCTTAGCCGAAATGTCGGCCTTAGGTTTAAACATCGTACTAGGCGTGTTTCTAAGGACCCTGTACACTGCGGCGACATCAGACCTTATCGCTGCATTGAACTCTTCTGATATTCTCTAGCCCTGAGGACATTGGCAGCTTCTGCCGGTTTGTGGCGGCCATCTCTTTCGGAGAGGATGAGCACTTCGTTCCCACAATGCTACAAGGCACACTATCTTGCAACCGAATAGTGGTGGTGGTTGATACTTTGGGATATTCTGAGGAGGGGATACTGGACGTGGCTTACGTTACCCAATTCATGGGATCACTCATGGCATCCAAGGAGAAGGGAATGGGGGCATTCTGCTGCCGTTGTCAATGAGCTCCTCGTATTCCGGGAATCGTGGGATCCAGCTGCTGATTCTCCGCAATCACCAGGCAGTAGGTCCACCACAGCAGCAGCATCTGCACCAGGGAGGTAGGAGATGAGAGAGAGAGGCGATATTATTGATGATGAGAAAAAAGGGGCAGCGCGGCAGCAATCGCTCTGGCGAAGAAATGGCCGCTGCGCCGTGGTGGCGATTGGGAGTGAAATAGAGGTGATAAGAGTAGATAAGATGGTGACAGTGTGGCTGCTGAGCACACAGTGATCGGATGAACCGAGAAGAGGTGAGCAATTCCGCAGACACGAACGTCAGGGCTCCCTTCGCATTGCGATTCTGCCGAAGCGAATAGCAGGCAATAAATTGCGCACGGAGTAGTAGGTCGAATAAAAAAAACAAGCTTGGAGAGAGCCCCAGAGCGGCTGAGCGTGTGAGGGCACGAAAGTGAGGTCGGTCCCATGCAGAAAAGCACGTGAGCGAAAGCGCACGACGGCGAGAAGAGCAGGGGGGCACAGACAGCAAGGCGCGCCCGATGGGGTGAAGCGGGGCGGCCCCGTCGTGAACCCAACATCACAGACTACCGCCCTTAGATAGCGAAGCACGAGTCCACCCGCCCCATGCACGCCTACGACTGCGGCCAACCCCATGGAACACGCTACACGAGAACAACCCACAGAATGTGCCAACGGGCATATTGCTCAAGCATAGAAGCCTTCAGGAGGCAGACGTATGTGAAATTTTAAGTGGCGAATTAAATAAAAGAGCCACGAAAGGGTTATGTGAAGAGATAGGCATGAAACGGGAATAGCGTGCACGAAGTGCACGCAAAAAGAAGAAATTCAGGCATTAAAAAAATGAGGTCTGAAGGACGAGAGAGAAAGCAGGCCGCTGTGGCGCGCAGACAAGCGAGTTGAAGACACTCGCACCGAAATGATTGAAGGCAGAATTTAAATTAATGCATGAGCGGATGACGGTCAAAGAAACTGCGCGCAGTGAATTTTGGTGACGAGGTAAGCCAGCTAAGAAGGTGCCGCAAAGCGGCTGATGGCGCCTAGTGCGATAGAAGTTGGGTCAGCCCTGAGCAAAAGAGAGCACGAACAGCAGTGCTACACGGCGAAAGGAGCGGGAGGGCAAGTCCAGAATGGCAACAAAAGGAGTGAAGCGGTGGCGGCAGAAGCAGAGGAGTCCGGGGCTGCCCATGCGTGAACGGGTAAATGCAGACTACCGCCCTTAGACAGCGAAGCGCGCGTCCACCAGCCTCGTGTGCACCAATGACTGCGGCCAAACCCACGGCGGACACGCCAAGACGAGAATTCCCGGAGAATGCGCCGAAAAGCACTCCACACGAGCACAAAACGCCTTAGAGGAGCGGAGAAAAGTAGAAGAGATGGCAGACTTGAATAAAAAGTAGCTGCCAGCCAAAGTGCAATGCTTGCAAAAGCTGCGAGAAGGGATGAGCGGGCACGAAAGGTGCACGAGAATGGCGGGCCAGTGGCGCACGAAGAGAAGGGCATTACGAAGCCTGGGAGGAGAGAATTGCCAACAACGCAGGAAGAAGAACAAGGCACACGAGGTGCGTGCGAAAATGTCATTGTTCGTCCAGAGTCCAGAGCGAGATATCCAAGCAGCAGACACACGCGAACACTGCACAATGGCAATCCCTTCGAAGGTGGTGATGCAAGTCTGCTGGGTAAACCGCTGCTATGCAGGGGCACAGGAGAGTAGCTGCTGTAAGAGCGCAGAATATGAGATACAGCGAAAGTTATCCTTGGATGACAGTTGAGTAATCCTAAGTAGCGAAGCAGGTTTCGGCGCGCATAGAAGCAAGGGCCTTTATGGATGCCCGCAGGGTGTGACAAAGGGCCTAGTTGAGAGACACCGGCCGCCGACCTGTGCACCCGTCGGCGGCCCTACGAAACTGGTGGGGGATGAATGGCAGCGTGCTGAGATCGGCGCGCGCGCATCAGGGGCTTGCTGAAGGCAAGCAGCAAGGACTGCAGGGCAGCGGGGGCTGTCAGCAGGCTGGTTGGTCCATGTGGCAGCAGGTGAAGACCGCAGGAAACAACTACAGGTAGCAGTGCGGCGAGGGACGCTGAAAAACCGCAGTCCCCTGCGGCGCGTAGGGCACTGTAAGCACAGCCGTGGCGTCAGGCGGCTGGCGCCACGAGGTACAGCGGCCGGTAACAGGAGCACCAAAAATATACCAAATGCTTGCTTGGTGGCTTCGTTGGATGATTGGGGTTACGACACAGATGCGGTATATGGCTCCTCTAGGTGAACACTGCACAGCACCCGGAAGGAGGAATTGGGAATAAGGGTAGTTAGGAAGGGTTGGGACTTGGCTAGAAGCACTCGGGGCAAGAGTGAAGGCCTGATGTAGACTAAAGCACCATGGACAGGCTCGTGATGTGAAGAAAATTTACCAAGGCATTGCAGGGCCTGAAGCCGCTGTTTGCTGGGATACAGCATTTGTGTTTCTGTGTCGGTAGAAACAGCCAATTTGCGGTATGTATCAAAGAGCGCGATTCTCTCTGTGTCATAAGTGGGGCAGGCGATAAGGAGGTGATCAATCGTTTCTATGTCAACACAGAATGAGGAGTTGGGAGATGGGACGAGACCTCTGGAGTACCTTCCGGATGCTGCCCAGTAGCAGCCGATCCTTAGTCTCAAAAGAAGTGAACATTCCCGCCTGGTGAGACCATGTTTCGGGAAGGGCTTAAATGGGTTACCAGCAGAAATTCTGGTGCCTGGATGACGTCTGGTGAGGGCTCTTCGTATGATGTAGTGGGAGTAGTCATAGGGAGAAAGGTAGCGTGATATGGGAGGGTCGTCATTATGGGCTCCCTTTGCCAAGGTGTCCAATTCTTCATTCCCCGGGATGCCCAGGTGTGATGGGATACAGTGAAGGGAGAGTTCGAGACCCCAGTTCTCTAAAGACAAAAGTCTGCGTTCAAAGACGGGCTGTAAATGGGATAGTCTTGGGTCTATTCAGGCTTAATAGTACTGCTTTCGAGTCACAAATTATAGCGAGAGGAATTGTAGGGAGCAGGGACTGAAGTGTGTCACCTGCAAGGTGCCGTGCTGCCATTTCTACTTTGGTGGAGCTGGCTGGGAAGTCCAGGCGAAAAGTGCGTGAAAGGGCGAGTGAGGGGATGAGGCAGGCCGCAGTGGCTTGCCCGGTTATGGAAGAGCACAGCCATCTGTGAAAATAAGGAGTTTGTTCTAATCTTTTCCTAAAGTAGGGCATAGGTTGCCTGCTTGATGGTGGGGAGTGCGAGAGTGTCTTTTTCTGACCCCGTCAAGTTGTGTCGAAATGGTCAAGGTAGGCCGAGTAGGTGGTGGAGGGAGAACTGGTCTGGGGAAGCAGGGACTAGCAATGATCTCCTCGTATGCGTGGTGCATAGCTTCCCAGCTCTTGAGGACTGATTGGATTTGATTCTTGAGAGGAGGGCCCTTCCATCGGGGGCATGGTTGAGGCGATCAATTACGCGTAGGGCTCATTGGAGGAGAAGGAGGGACAGTGGCCATAATCCAGCCTCTGCAAGTGTGGCAGGGATTTGAGAAATTTTTAGCAGTCCTAAGTACTGTCTAATGAAGTTTCTGCGGAGGGTTTCAATGTGTTGTAGTCTGGAGGGTCAGAGGTTCCCATGTGGCAGGGCATAAAGAACTGAGGTTGCTGCTGCCTCAGAGATTTTCACGGCAACGCTTGGACTGCAACCGTTTCCTTGTGCAAGGAGTTTGTATATGGCTTTGCCTGCACGTGTCACTTTGGGGACGAGTGCCTTTTCAGCAGGAATCCAGCTGAATTTATAGTCGATGACTAGGCCAAGGTATTTAACGTCTTCCATTGCAGAGGGGTACCAGAAAGTTTTAAGGTGGTGGCCTTGTGTCATTGGCCTTTAGGATGTATGAGGAGGGCTTCTGATTTTGAGGAGGAGAGGTCGAGTCCGCCTGATGCGATATAAGTCTCAACGGCAGAGAGGGCCCTCTGTAGGGCTTTGCAGATGGAAACTAGTCGTCTGGAAGGGCCACGAATCCATTAGACAAGGTCAACTGCATATATTGTACAATGAACTGGGAAAAGAGCGTTGCTTGGGATTGCTTTTACGAGCCCGGCCAGAGTGAGATTAGAAACGAAAGGGCTTAGGACAGAGCCCTAGGGTACTCCATTCCTGACTGGTCTTGGTGTGCTGAGGGTTGTACCAACTATGACATAACGTTCTTTTCGTAATGACTCAACAAAGAACCGAAGGCTTCCTTCTATTCTATGTTGGTCAAGGGCTAATAATATGAATCTGTGAGGGAGATTATCGAGGGCTGATTTAATGTCAAGTAGTGCCAGAATGGCAATGTGACCAACTGGTTTAGCCTCTTCTAGTGATGAAACATCTGATATGGAGTCAGTGGTACTGCGGTGACGTCGGAATCCAGTCTGCTGTTCGGAAGAAAACGATGTGTTAGAGGCTGCCCAGTTGAGCCTTTCCAGTGCTATAGCCTCTAAGGTCTTGCAGGCTACAGAACTGAGGGATACAGGCCTGTATGATGAGGCTTGCTGAGGGGATTTATTTCCCTTTCAAATGGGTACGACAATTGCAGTACGGCAGGCCTCAGGCACGTCACCAGATCTCCATATTTCATTCAGTCTTTCGAGTAGAGCAAGTTTTTGAGGGTGATCAAGGTTAAAGAGCACCTGGTGCATAATGCCATGAGCTCCTGGGGCAGTTTTCGTTTTTTGCTTGATTGAGAATTCAGAGGCGTTCATGGGGTGCAATAGGTGAGTGATAGGTGGCGTGAATTGCTTTAGCCACAGTGTCTGCACTGGTGCGTTGTGAGTTATCGCTGAAGGAAGCGAAGGGGGCGTTGTCTCCTAAGCTAGAGGGACTGCTGGCAGGTCCATGTGGTGTTCAGGGCGAGACAAAGTGGTTTGCAAGGTGCTGTGTGAGGCCTTCAATGGTAAGGTTTTGGGCTATGGCAATTCCAAGAACATAGTTGCAGGGAATAGTGGACTGCAGAAAGGATTTGAGAAGTCTCCAGGCTGAAGCTGAGCTTCGGGCACTGTCCAGGCTCCTGCAGATTCCAGCCCATGACTCCTTCATCTTGCATGTCTGCGACACGCAGCGCTAATTTTCTTGTAGGGAATCCAGTCAGCTGGGTTTTTTGTTTTTATTGCCTTCCGCTCAGCTCTTCGTCCTGCTGCTCTCAATGAGAGAAGGCAAATGTCAGGGACAAGTAGCATTCCTGGAAAACTGCAGTGGGTGGTGGCTATGGATGCACATTCCCTTATGTGCTCCAAGAGGTTGCCCCTGGAAGACTGCATAGCTCTCTGAAATTTGCCCAGTTGATGACTTTGTACGCTTTGTTTGGAGGACGCCGTTTTGAGTCTGGGGTGATGAAGATGGGAAAATGATCTGATCCTCATTTGTCTGCAGGTTGTTCTAGTTTGTAGCAGCATGTGTCAGAAGTGAAGGCGAGGTCAATGGTTGAAGAGGTATTGCCCCTTATGTAGGTTTGGGGAATGGTAGCAGATTGAGGCAGGTAGCAGCAGTTGTCTCATAGAGCAGGCGGCCTCTTCTGTCCGTGTACGAGCAGCCCCAAGTTCTGTGGTGGGCAATAAAATATCCACAGATGAGAGTGCCTTTCCTTAGTCTTGCTTGAATGGTGGCTATGACAGAGGGGTCCCAAGGGGTGCAAGGTACTACATAAGTAGAGATGACTATGGTGTCTACTGAGCCTGTGTGGACCCTCACCACGGAGCACTCATGGGGGCCATTGAAAAAATTGTCAAGGTCTATTTCTATATGAGGGAGGTTACTGCGGACGAAAATAGTGCTACGTGGTCCAGCATGGACATGGTTGGGAGATCTGCAAGGAGAGCAGGAGTATTCTTTGCATTCTGTGCGGCTTCCATAGCCCACATAGCCTGGAATTCTGGTATCCTGCATGGGTATACAAACGTCTCGCACCACAAGGACATTAAATTCTTGCATGCTAGTTTTTAGCAGTCCTAAAAATTCTGAAAGTCTAGGACGCCGGTAGTTGGTGTTCCACCGGAGGATGCACAGGCCTGCAGTGGTGCCTGCTCGTCTAGCCATAGTGGTGAGTGGTGGGGCTCTGCGATTGCAGTGCAGATTAGCAAATTAAGCGTTCGGGAGAGGTGGTTGGAAGCTGTGCCATGAGAGCTCATACTGCCAGCATGAGTGCAGAAGTTACATTGTCTTTCAGTGAACGGCTCACTGTCTCAACCTGTGAGCGGCTTCTTTGTGGCTTGCCAATAACCTGAGGGACTCTGCACTCCTTAGCCACTTCCAGGTATGAGAGCTTTGCAAGAGGATCATTGGGTTTTGTTGCTGGGAGAGCACGAGCTGAGTGGGGAGGAAACTGGTTTGCAATGTGCCGCTAGGATGGAGCTAAGTTCATTTGTATTAGCAGTACTTCAGAGAGCTGCAGTACCCTGGCTCTCTTTTGCCAAATTGGGCAGGAAGGATGGTTGGCTGGGTGTGGTCCACTACAATGCACACACTTGGCAGTGCTGGCTTCACAATGCTTTAAAATATGCTTGCCCCCACACTTGCCACAACGAGGATGGTTTTTGCAGGAAGCTGCTACATGATTGTAGCCTGCACACTTATAGCATTGGAGGGTCTTGTTCCTGAAATGTTTGACATTGAATCGCATGCCCCAGATGAATACAACTTCTGGCGGTGAGGCGGTTGCAAATCGGGCAGTTACGGTGCACCCATTACACTTTATGCTAGTGACATCGGCATCAGCCTTAATTGACTCTGCCACAGCATGGAGATTGATCTGGGAATCAAGGCCGTATATTATGCCCATTGAGCCTTCACTGTTTGTGGCCTCAAAAGAGTGCACGTGTATGCCACAAAGGGATGTCAGAGTCAGGAGGTACTGGAGAGACTCATCATCAGTAACATCCGCGGAAATGAGGTTCCAACCATGGTTGATTCTTACCTCTGAAACACCTTGTTGGGAATAGAGGTAGGCACTTACATGTTCTTTAACAGCCTCTTTCAGGGACTGCGAGCCCTTCGCTGGTTTGAAAAGGACAGTAGCATATTTTACTTTCAGAGGGCGGGGGCGTTTTTCTTTTTCATTTTGATCCGGCAACTCTCAGTGTGGCACGAAGAAGAAACATCTGTGGTTGCATGGGAGGCGGAAGTCTTAGTTCTGAGTATCTGAAAATGAGCTTCCAAAGAGTTTTCCTCGCCTGTGTAGTCATATATGGCCAAACGATCCGGTGTATTTCCCTCAGCGGTGTAAAAGGAAATATCCTCTGAGGTTGGATTGTGAGAATGAGAATCATTGCGTGCTTCTTCAGAAGCGGGTGACAGGGCACGACTGGGTTTGGCGGTAGACATAGCACTCGGTAAGTCATTGACGTCCATAGTGGGAAGAGCTGGAGCCTGCGCAGACCGAGATGACTGGCTACAACTGGGATTGGTGCCAGAAGTATACTAATAGCACTGGGACGGTCATTGACATCCTCAGTGGGAACTCGGGCCTTCCCAAAGCGAGAGGACTGGCTACAAGACTCTTTGTTTGCATTGCGACTTTTCTTTCCTTTGTGTAGTAGTTTGGGAGGAATAGCGGGAGGATTCTTATCCTAGAGCTCTCGAGCGAGTTAGAACAAGAATGTAAGGGACTTAGTTCCATGGTGCACCTCGGGCTTAAGCAAGATGTTTCTCTGATACATCTAGGCCTTTTGAGGTGCAGAGGAATGGGAAGCTGAGGAATGGACTGGGGACAAGGCAGCGGGGGTGGGTGCACTCTCTTGGCATTCCTGACCATGTGAAAATTCAGTCAGCCCACTTCAAAGTGGTTTTGCAACAGGTACTATTTGCAAGTGGAGCCACTTGAGCAAGTGGGACCACTTGACAAAAGTGGCCATTTGGCACTACTGGCCAGGTCCAAAAAAAATCATTGGAAATTCCAATTAGAACCAGTTGGATATTTCAGTTGGTTCCAGCTGCGTTTTGAAGTTAATCAAGTTTAAGGTGCAAAACAAAAACTGATATGTGAGGACTGCAGGGCAATGCTCAGCCTTGGTACCCACGTTTTCACAGAACTGTGTATGCCATCATGAAAATCGACACACACACACATACAAGCACACCTCACACACAAGAAACACATATACTATAGTTGAACATAGTAAAATTGGCTCGTTTGTACATCCACAGAACACACTACGGTTGCTCCAATATATATACTCCACTTATAACACTCTCATACTAGGAGCAGTGGCACTTGCCCATTGAGAGCAGTTATTAAAGTGAAAGCTTTACTGGCCACGAACTTTCGATTTCGCCGTGGCGGTGCTCCGAGGAGGCACATGACGTCACAAAGCGCGCCTCGCCGTGGATGTTTCTCTCGCCCGCTGCGCAGCGCCGCGCCTTCCCTCAAAATCCAACTTTCAATTTTCTCTTTCTTTCCCTCCCTCCTTTATACCTTCCTTTACGGAGCGGTTCGGGTGTCCACCGAGATATGTGAGGCGGTTACTGTGCCATTTCCTTTCCTCAAAAACCAAACAAAACAAGTGAGCCGGCGGCGTTCATACAGTTCATTGGCGTTGGCAACTTTGCACGGGCCGTTCATTTTCACGAAAGGAAACGCGCACAACCGGCTCAGTCGGTCAGTGGAGGCCTCAATCTCGCTTTCATGTACGTGGCCTTGGTGTCCAACTGCAAAAGCCTGTTTTGATTGCGTTCCGCACAGGGAGGACAGTGCGCCCTCCCTGCCACCCTGGGACGTGGCATGGTTGATCGCGAGAGATCGATCACCAAATGAACGCTGCGGCCTAGCCATTGCTGCAGTGCCGCATGTCAGCCACAACACTGTGAGCGCTAATGCATTCAGGCCACATCTTTCTCTCAACACTACCACGTGTTTCAAGCACGAATGAGGCGTCCGCATATACAGGGAGCCAGGTATGCGCCCTTCCTCTGCTCAAAGGAATCGCCGTCTAGAACATCGTCAACGCTAACGAACAGTGAACGCCGACATATTTCGCTTTGTATATCCTGCATTAGAGCTAATCCACATATCATTTTTTTCGTATCATTTCGACCGCAGTGACAAAGCATTTTTTAATTTTTTCACATCATTTCGACCGCAGTGACTAAGCAAACGATGAATGCAATTCAGTACGTTAAGATGCTGATAGTTCTTATAGTAAGAATCGTTTTAGTCTTGCCTTGTTTGCCGAATATGCAAATGTTCATATATCGATTGTGGCCTCTTGCAGTCTAGTGGCACCCCTTGAAAGCAAGTGGGACCGCTTGTAATACCACTCGCTTTGGAGTGGTACCACTTGTAAAACCACTTGATATCGTCACCTGGTTTAGGAGCTTTGCTACTTTGTGGGCTATGATATTTCAGAGATGATGCTTGGGCGAGAACCCTCTGTCCTTCGTACTCGTTAAGGTACTGTACTCTGAGACGCAGGTGGCGCAGGAAGAAATGGGGGTCAATGCCCACACTCACGCTACGACGTCTGTCAGGGTCCTGAAGTCCTCGGCCAGGGGGGTGGGAGACCGGTGGCATCCACGCTGCGAGCCATGGTAGGATGAGCACGAATCCGGCACTCAGGCGCGGCATCGGAGGTGCAACGGCTTGATCACAGAAGGAAGCACTGGGGCACACTGAGCACTGTCAGGACACGGCGAAACTCGAGGAACGAGGAGTGTTCACGGGCGCATGCCCGCGAGCGAGCGCGGACACAGGAGGAGGCGACCTTGGCAAAGCGTGCTTGCAATCCAGGGAGCGGCGCACGCGTCTGTGCGGACGGGAGGCTGGGAGGCGACTGACGCAGAGAGGGAAGACGGTTCAGCGGGCGCACGGAGCAACGCGACCGCTCTCATCATTTTCTTGTGGCTACGTGGGGGGACAATGTGCTCGATATCTGCCACCCATATCGCGGGGGCACAGCTTGGAGCGGGGATGGGGGAAAGGGGATGTGGGGAGGGGGAATTTCGAGAAGGAAGGTATCGCACCAATGAGTCAGTTGCGATCGCATGCAGACGCACATGGATGAGAGAGAAAGAGCAGTAAAGCCACTTTTGCTAAGGGGTGGCCGGGTGGCTCTCTTCGGGAGCGAGAGCAGCGTCGCATGAGCGCAGCTGGGCTAAGCCACTTTGTCAGGAGGGGGTGGAGGGATTGGAGCAGCTGGGCGGCCGCCGTGCGGGAAAGCCAACTCATTATGCAGAAGCCACCACTAATTTTGTTCTTTCAAAGAAATTTGCCGCTCTTCACCTTTCAAACAGGGCAGTGTTTTATGCCTACTAAAGGACGCAGCAAAAATATTCCACAAAACAATAAGCTTGTTAGCATGTTCTCTGTCATTTGCTTGTTGACAAATTTTCCTACCGGTACTATAATAGATCTTGTTTTTTTTTCTGGATTTCCTGCATCATCTGCATCTTCAGACTGCTAAATGATTCTATAGTCCCTGTGGTGTTCATTTCATAAATTCTTGTGTGTTAATAATAGTTTCGAACTATTTTGACACGTGAGGAATTTGTTATGGGCGTGTATAAAGTTAACCTACGTGCTGTTTGTTCAAAATTCAATGAATTTATTATTTTGAGGCTTGGGCAAGCTATTCAGGGCGAGAGATATTTGTTTTTAATCGAAAGTGCATGAAGTTTGAAAAGGTTATGCTCCCCAAGCCCAATTTTTAGTCTGGTTACAAAGTACTTTCGTGAAATTAAGCTGGTGCCGAAGCTGCAGCCTGAGCAAGTGGTCCAGACCTCGGCTCTCTGAAACACAGAATCCCACGAAGAGTGAACAATGTCCCTGAATTCAAAAGAAATAGCAAGCAGTGCAATTATCAGCAATTATAGTTAATGGTAGCGGTAGAAATTACTACGCCGCAAGCTTTCAGACAGAGCATGCCAAAAAAAAAAAGCTCCTACAGGCATTTCTCATATCACTCAAAGCCTTCAATGACAGTGGTTGTGGATCAAGTGACCAAAGTGGAAATCATACCCTGGACGCAGCGAAGGGTGCTAGGAATCTCTGGCTGTGGACAGGGCATTATTTGAAATTGAACATAGCGTTGTTTAAAACTAAATCCGCATCCAGTGAGGCTAGCCTAGCAGCGTTGATCAAGAAACTAGCGGGCATTAAGTGGGACGTCACAGGGCTTAGTGAGGTTAGAACAGAGGTTCTCAAACTGGGCTCCACGGGGACCCCCTGGGAACACAGGGGTTCCGCGGACTACTTTTGTGGCTTCCGCGAGCACGCACATTGGCCATACCTCTTTTCCCATGCACTTTTGACGGGCATGTGCGAAGGAGGCACAACACAGTACTCAATTCGTTGAAACTTATTTCGAAGTGTGGGCTTTTCTTGGCTCATTCCTCAGTTTCCTGCCACCCCCAGCGCAGACCTTGGGAGCAGGCCAAGATACATGCAAATAACGACCACACGTTAATGTTCTGACGAGAGCGCTGGCCACGGTGGATAGTCCGGTGAACTTGGCAGCGCGTTAAACACTGCTGAGCGCAGCTGCGTCAGGGCAGGTGCAAGGCCGCGCTTCATCAACGCGCACATTTTTTTATTATTCCCTTAGCTTGCGGTCACTGCGGGCCTCGGGTCAACGCTCCCCCCCCCCCCCCCTACCCGCGTGCCTCCCCCCCCCCCCCTCTACCCCCGCAAGCAATCGCAAAGGCGCAGGAGGTACTGGCTGCTTGACCGCTGTGACGGCCGAAGACACCTGGCTTGGTTAAGCGCACCAGGAAAGAGGCACTGGCTGCTTGACCGCTGTGACGGCCGAAGACACCTGGCTTTGTTAAGCGCACCAGGAAAGCATGCGAGGTGCACACAACGAGCACGTGGTGCCGCTTGGTCTTATATCGCGTTCACACTTGGACATTCGGCGGCGAGAGCGAGCGGAATCCGCTGACGCGGCAGAGATTCCGCCGAAATACCCAGCGGAAAGGCCGATCGGTCCAGGACCGAATTCTGCCGCCGGAAAAAAATCCGCCGAATCTCGTCAGCCAATAGGAAGGCGAGTACCCGCGGCGACAAACATGGCGGCGCCCTTCGATGCAGGACGCCTCGCTTCGGACTGGATTCGTCGCTGTTACTGCAGTTTTCAGCACGTTCACAGGCCATGCATAAAAGAGCCAGCGGTCTTTCGCTTTGTCTTATCTCGTCCATAAGAAAACGTTTGAGCGATAAATTTGCTTTAATTTTTATTTCTGGTGACGATTCTTCCCCTTTTATAGGCAGCATTCCCACGGCGGCAGAATGCAGACCACCTCGCATTCCGCGACGGGCCCCTTTTTTCTTTTTTTTTGGCATTCTCAATGGCATCGAAGCGTTGCGGTTCTCCGCCGTCTGACATTCCTGCGGCGAGCCAGTGGGTCAGTGGTCCCGCCAGTTAGCTAAAAAAAAACGCTTCATCCTTTGAGAGGCGACGCGCGGGTGCGGCAGGGAAAGGGAAAGCATCAAGCGCTAACGCCGAGAACTCCCCTCGGGGAGAGGGTTTTCGAGATGTTTCCTGTATATGTTTCTTTTTCTTTATAGCCAAGCCCCGGGCCTCGAAGTTGGGTCCAACCTTCAGGGGCTGTGGCTACCTCCATTGGTTATCGAGGCTTAGGGCGGGCCACGATATATGACCGCCCTAACTGCTTTTTTTGCAAAAAATTAAAAATTGCATGTAAAACCATTGGAGAGCCGTCTTGTCTAGTTGAGCTAGAGGCTCCGTGCAGTGGCACGTAATTGTACAGACCTAGACTCTAACCTCGGGTCGATGAGTAAGGTTTTGTCTAGTTTCTCTGTGTGAGATCTGTTCTTTTAAGTTGCAGTTTGACTGTGTGACTCAACTTGTAACGCAGTTTGCCAATGTACATCTTTTAAATATATTTTCTCTTTGTCTTTATCATCTGGCATCAGCACCGTCTGCTCCTTCAACACCATCGAATTCACGTTTGGAGAGTTCCTGTGCCACTCTGAAGAAACGCAAAGAATCATCTTGAATTTACTGCAGGTATGTATAAGACACCACCAGCAAGATGGTGTTGTAAGGGGCATGGCGCACAAGGCAACGCATGCTAAGTGCGCTCGTGCGCGGGGCGACTGAAAGTGTGGGCCGCACCACCAGGCTAGCAGAACCAAACCAAAAAAAAAAGCATGCATGCCTCATCGGACGTTTGTCTGGGCGTTTCGACAGCGTCAGCAGCTGAGCGCACTGGGGTGAGGTTTTGCCTCCGATGAGGACATTTTGAGGCGTTAGGCTAGTATTTGTGGAAATTAGAAAGAATGAAAAAAAAAACGCGGTGATCCCACAGCGCCAATAAAAGCCGGATGAGGCATCACGTCTTTGTGCAGCCTGGACTATAAAAAGCGCGAATGCGGGGAAGCGGTTGTGCGACTAATTTTCTGCTTTCTTGTCTTGGGGTTAGAGGTCTGAGCATGAGTGAGACGGGCACTCAATTAAAGCTGGTTTCTGAAAGCAAGAAAACAAATACTTAAAGAAGTGAACGAAACAGCAAAAAAACACAAAAGGCTCCTTTCGCAGCCAACACCGATCAAAGGCGAAAGGGGGTTCCTTGGCACTTCTTAAGGGCTATTTGGGTTACTTGAGGCAAAACATTTTGAGGAGTCGAACTTGTGAGGTTTAATTTCCCAAAGTGACTTAGGCTATAAGGGATGTCGTAGTAAAGGCCGCCAGAAATTTCTACCACCTGGGGTTCTTTAACATGCACTCACATCGCACAGAACACAGGCCTCTAAAATTTCGCCCCCCTTGAAATTGAAAAATGAAAGGTGTAACGTTAAGAGACCGGAAGCGGGCAGAGTGGGTGTGGGAACAAACGCGTGTTAATTACATCCTAGTCGAAATCAAGAGGAAGAAATGGGCTTGGGCAGGGCATGTACTGTGAAGGCAATTAAGATAACTGCTGGTCCTTAAGGGCAACGGAGTGGATTCCAAGAGAAGGCGCTTGTAGCAGGGGGCGGCAGAAGGTAGGTGGGCGGATTAGAGTAGGAAGTTTGCAGGCATAGGTTGGGCACAGCTGGCAAAGAACAGGTTTATATTGAGAGACATGGGAGAGGCATTTGATCTGCAGTGGGTGTAGTCAGGCTGATGATGATGATGAAATTCGACAGCTGCGGCCGGGATCGAACCCGCGTAATTCTGGTCGGCAGCCGAGCACCATATCCACTGAGCCACTGCGGCAGCTGAAATAAAGCTGAAATTGATTTTTACATATGGATGCCTAAATGAGCAGTAAGGAAGAGTGCTGCTTTCCTGACTTCTTATTGGCTTCACATATCTACTGCATGTTGAGTATTCAACAAGGTTGAGGACTGGGCGAGTTGGTAAGTAATCATTTTAAACCAGCCAGAAGACGCGACACAAAGGAAGAAGCAAACAAGACGAGGCTGGACTAACAACTGAAGTTTTATTGAAAGGAAGAAAACAACGAAGACTCGCACTGAGATGCGCGCGCACATAAGCCGTATCAGTGAAAGGGCACACAAAAAAATTTTTCAATGTCAGGGTCTTACTAACAAGTTATCTAAAAAGGCAAATTCCTTAGCGTGAAGGTTTACCGACCGCTTAGCCACACACGTGTCCTTAGCCTTAGCAATGTAGAAGGCTTCAACTATCTCGCGACAGATTTGTTTTTCATTTCTATAAACTACAGTAGTGTCGCTGAAGTCAGGCGTGCAAAGAGACAGATCATCGTCCGATTTGCATTCTCGAGATTGCACGTGCAACGCCAGATTAGAGTTCGCCTTCCCACCCAGAGAGTTAGAATGCTCCGTCAGGCGCACATTTAGACATCTGCCCGTCTGCCCGTAGTAGCATCGACCACAAGGCAGCGGAACGCGATACACCACATTCTTTCTGCAAGGGGTGAGCCGTGTCTTATGTGACACTGTGCATCGGGAACGATCACTTGATGTTTTATCAAGCCTCCTTTTTACGCTGGCGCACAAGCCTCCTATCTTGTTTTTAGCTGTGAAGACCCTACCTCCATGGTGTTTCACACCGACTCAAGAAACTTGCGGCGAAGTATGACGTTGGCGTTGTCTTCACAGCTAAAAACAAGATAGGAGGCTTGTGCGCCAGCGTAAAAAGGAGGCTTGATAAAACATCAAGTGATCGTTCCCGATGCACAGTGTCACATAAGACACGGCTCACCCCTTGCAGAAAGAATGTGGTGTATCGCGTTCCGCTGCCTTGTGGTCGATGCTACTACGGGCAGACGGGCAGATGTCTAAATGTGCGCCTGACGGAGCATTCTAATACCCCTGTCACACGGGCACTCTAAAGGCACTTTGAACTAATGCTCCTTTACGTTCCCAAAGGAGCACTACTTCAAGGGAGTTCGTCCGTGCTACACGGTCGCGGAACGACCTTCGCAAGACTCTAGTTAAAGCAATGCAATTTTAACTGCAATAATGACATAATTTTCCAAGTACAGAGCATAACATCACAGTGCTGGCCACACTGAGCCCAAATGGCTCGTATATCTGGAACGAGAGTATGGCGTGGTGAGACTGCCACAAAACAAATGATCTTATATTTTAAAACACCACTAATCTTATGAAGTGAATTTATAAAATGAAAATTTAACGTTTCTTTTCTCAATTTATTTATGCTGTTAACTCGCTGGGAGAGAGAGTATTCCCTTGAAGCCTCAAAGGACGAACTCGAGCTGCCTTGTTTCGAAGCTCCTTTGAGCTAGGTGTCCTTTGGCGCGTCCGTGTGGCAGCGCGCGTTCGTCCTTAGAGTAATGGAGCATTAGTTCAAAGTACCTTTACAGTGTCCGTGTGACAGGGGTATAACTCTCTGGGTGGGAAGGCGAACTCTAATCTGGCGTTGCACGTGCAATCTCGAGAATGCAAATCGGACGATGATCTGTCTCTTTGCACGCCTGAATTCAGCGACACTACTGTAGTTTATAGAAATGAAAAACAAATCTGTCGCGAGATAGTTGAAGCCTTCTACATTGCTAAGGCTAAGGACACGTGTGTGGCTAAGCCGTCGGTAAACCTTCACGCTAAGGAATTTGCCTTTTTAGATAACTTGTTAGTAAGACCCTGACATTGAAAAATTTTTTTGTGTGCCCTTTCACTGATACGGCTTATGTGCGCACGCATCTCAGTGCGAGTCTTCGTTGTTTTCTTCCTTTCAATAAAACTTCAGTTGTTAGTCCAGCCTCGTCTTGTTTGCTTCTTCCTTTGTGTCGCGTCTTCTGGCTGGTTTAAAATGATGTTGAGTATCCTCTGAAAGGGGCCCCGAAACACAATTTCAGTGGATTGTTTTGCGTGTTGGTTGCATAGAATGAGTTATAGTGATGCTATTTGCATCGGTAGTACCACGTATACTGCGGTTTTTAATATTTTAAATAGCTCGCAAAAACAAATTCGTGGCGCTGACGGTGTCACCACACAGTGGCGGTTTTAAGCAGCGGATATGACATCACTTAGTGGGAGCTTGGTGATTGGACAAAGAGTAAATGTACTTCAAATTGAGTTAATAACCACAAATATGTTTTATCAAGTTTTTTGTTTTATATTACATTAACAAAACCAACTTGTTTGCCCTTGATAAAAGCACTGTAAAGCAAGTAAAAGAATAATAGACCACCAGAGGCTCTGGCAACTTTTTTCCATTGAAGGACTTTGCGCCTCTCGGTAAACATCCTACGACCTAGCACTCAACACTTATGGCTACTCTCTATGTATCTGAGAGCGGCTTTGCGGAATCGATCCGATCGAACCATTGCACTCTATAAGCGTTAGTTTTGGTCCAAAGGAAGGATGCGTTCGTTTCACATTTAGCAGGCAGTGCGCATCGTCAGCTTGTGGAGGATCACCGGGTGGTGGCGCCAGATGGCGGCGCCACGTTCCCGTCAACAGCGCGCGCTCCTTGTTCGCGGAGACCAACCAGCGCGCTGGGAGCGACGTACGATGGCACGCGGTAAACAGTAGCAGTACACGCTATGCTAAATGTGTCTGATATCTTGCGCAGGCTGTCACACCGTCGCAGTATCTCGCGCTCGAGTTCGGATCCATAAGTAAGGGAACGTCACTGATCAGTGTTCCCTTCTGTGTCACCGACGTGACGATGAGACATCGCTGGGTCAGCTGGGAGTTCACATGGTTGTTGTAACCATTCAAACGGCGCTACCAGCCTTGGCATGAACGAGTTACTGAGAACAGGCAACCATGGAGTACAAACTTCCGCCACGTGCTAAGATAGGCTGTTTTGATTGGTCGCCCTCAGTGCCGTCATTGGGAGAGTGAAATGGGTATGGGAAGCTGTGCGAAAATAGGAGTTGAGGGCAGCATTTTGTTTGCTTGTACTTTGAAATTTCTTCATTGAATAAATCCCGTTCCCATGCATCGATTCTCGTAATTCATTTTGAGTCAGCGTCTGTGTGACATAAAGAATCCATCTTAAGTGTAACCGGCATCCGTTCAAGCAGTGTTTCGCAGCCCCTTTAAAACCTACTGAGAATGCTTAGAATCTTTATACAAAATACTAAAATCTATAATCAAAACACGCCCCGTCGCGGTGGCTCAGTGGTTAGGGTACTCGACTACTGGTCCGGAGTTTCCGGGTTCGAACCCGACCGTGGCGGCTGCGTTTTTTGGAGGAAAAACGCTAAGGCGCCCGTGTGCTGTGCGATGTCAGTGCACGTTAAAGATCCCCAGGTGGTCGAAATTATTCCGGAGCCCTCCACTACGGCACCTCTTCCTCCTTTCTTCTTTCACTCCCTCCTTTATCCCTTCCCTTACGGCGCGGTTCAGGTGTCCAACGATATATGAGACAGATACTGCGCCATTTCCTTTCCCCCAAAAAACCAATTATTATTATTATTATAATCAAAACACCAAAATATATACTTAAAATATTGAAGATATTTCGATCAGAGACCCGGGATTGGGCCCGCGTTTTTGGGGTCTGCAGCTACGAGCACCATAACCACTCAGCCACCCCGCAGCAGCTTGGCTGGATCTTTGTTTTCAATCTTATGCTTGATCGAGATATTATACAGTACAAAGTGTAGCCTGCGGGTTATTTCAACAAATAAGCAAACGCAATCATCGGCACACGGTGTTGTGAGGATGCCGAGGAACACCGGTGCTTAAAGGGACCTCGCCCCGTTCTGTAAAGTGTAGAGCACATGCACCGGTCTCCAAGAGTCCTCACCTCTCATGCATTTCCGACCACGATGTGTCTTAAAACGAATGGTGAAGCACAAATGCAGCAACTCCGTGCAATTGTGCACATTTATAATGAACAACACCATCTGCCGGGCTAGTTGGTTGCGATCCATATGAATCAGCAGCGCGAACACAAAAAAGGGAGAAGAAGGAGAAGATAGTACAGAGCGCTGTACTATCTTCTCCTTCTTCTTCCTTTTTTGTGTTCGCGCTGCTGATACATATAATGAACAGTGGGTTAGTACGAAAGAGGTCAACACGGCATTTAATATGCCATTGCAGCTATAGTGCTGCGTATCGAATAGAACAAGCGCCTGCGGACGAGGCGCTGGCACTAGAAGCCAGCTTGAGGACACGCCCTTTGCAGCGTGATATTCATAGCGAAAGTATACAAGGGTTTAAATAATTTTAGGCGTACAACATCAAGATGATGGCGTTATATAGGAAAAAATGCTCGAGCCACGCAATTGCAGCATTGGCCTGTGTCGCAGACGCTTCTGGCTCCCTCCTAAGTAGGTGTGAATTTCGCGGGAAGGATGCCCAGTGGAGCGGCGATAATGCAGATGTTAACGCTTCTTCCCTATTCCCCCTCGACTGGTCTTAGGACAGAAAAAAAATATATGCGTTCTATTTCAGAGTGGAAAATAAGGCATTTAGCATAGCGTGCACTGCTACCGCCACCAAGCACGGGCGGTCCGCGCTGGTTCATTTATCCGAACGCGGCAGGTACGCCCACTGGTGGCGGCGGTCATAGCAAAGCGTAATCCGCGATCCGCTACCACTCATCGCCAGTGCGCACGCGCTGATTGGTGCCGACGCGGCAGGCGGGCGTACTGTGTGTGTGTTGTGATGTGATGTGGATGGATGGATGGATGGATGGATGGATGGATGGATGGATGGATGGATGGATGGATGGATGGATGGATGGATGGATGGATGGATGGATGGATGGATGGAGTGGGCAGGCGGAGGGAGGCAAGGACTTTCCCTTTGAAACGGGGTGGTGGCAGTTTCCACCACTCGGTTTTTCTTTATTTTCACTGAACTGTGTTGTAAATTGACCCTAAAATTTGCCATTTTCTCTAAATACGTTTTCAGTCCTACACTTCTAACAAGTCACATCTCTGCTTCTGAGCCACCAATCTTCCAATCGCTTTTTGCAGCCGGCACATGGCGCCTCCCGGACGATTTGCGCATGCGCAGCACGTGGCGAACCACGGAGGCGGATAACGGTACCCCTCATCGCAGATCGTGCTATCCTTTACCTCTCTGATAAAGTATCTGAACGCCCCACGTCCGAAACGCGAGAAATTATGCGAAATCATTCTGCGTTGGAGCGCGTCGTCAGCACCACTAGATATCGCCCGAGCCGCGTGCACGCACCGATCACGAATTTCTTCGAATCCGGACGAAGCGTCGCACTGCAGCTGAAAAAGCTTGCCGCCAAAACCTGCGCACCTGCATGGATCTTAGCCTGAGCGGATGGGCGGATCGCGCCTCACCAACTTTCGCCGTCGGCCGCGCTGACTTTTAATTTTCAGAAATGGTATTTTACAACTCTAATGACTCGTTTATAATAAACTGAACATCTTCCACCAAAAACTTTTATTTTAACCCAACGTTTCGAAGCCGATTCGGCTCCTTCAACAGGGCTGACTGAGGGCGGTAGCTAGCGTCTTCAAAAGTATGGAGGGAAGGAGTGGGTCAAAGGGACGAAACCTGTGATGCGAAAGGCGTGGGGGATAGGGGGGAAGGCGGAGGTGGTTAAGACTGTTAGTCAGGTTACAGTGCTCTAGAAGGTTGTAGTGGCAAGAGCGAAGCGGGTTTCGGCGGGAGGAGCTGAAGCAAAAAAAGCGGTCGGCCGCTCGGGGCGCTGCCATCGAATACTGGAGGAGAAAAGCGAGCCGTCTGCTTCGTCGCGTCGCTGTATTGAGCGGGTTTGAGCGTTGCCGTTGGAAAAAAGTGGCGATTTCGGCTGCTTGGAGTAGTTGGGATAAGAACAGCAGATAAGAATATTTCTTGGGGGACGCAAAAATGTGCAAAGACAACAAAACTCGGAGAGCGCCCCTCAGACATGTGGCCCCGCTCCATTAAAAGTCACCTGCGAACACGCACGCTGAACGAGACACCCTGAGGAAACATTGCTGACCAAAGGCACAGAGAGTGAAAAAGCGTATGGGACAGAGAAAGTGCAGTGCATAGTAAGCTCGGCGGCCAACGACTGCAAAAGTTGACACAAAAGTGAGGGGTAGCAGAGGGGCGAAGGGGAAGAAGATGGGTGGAATGAAGCGGGGGAGGGGTTGCGAAATCACATAGGAACAGCGAGAAAGCGGCGGCAGAACAAGAAAGAAAGGGTGTGAAGAAGAGGAAAAAGAATGAACCGAGAAGTGGAAAAGGGACAAGAGAATGAGGCGTGAAGAGCAATGCAGCAGGAAGATATCCCGTACTTCAGTGCTTTTGCCCCTCGAATTTTTTTATCAGCTTTCAAATTGTGGTGAGTTCGTCTTGTTTGTGCAATCTTTTTTTTTCTAGCCTTCCCTGTTCCTCCTGCTTCGCTACTTGGAAATAAATGCTCAGTTGAAAGCCAGCACTCGTCAGTGTGTCTGTGTTGTGTCTCTCCCGTGCTGTCTTCTCATCGCTGGAACAAGGCGTGTTTTGCATCGCGTGTTCTGTGGAATAGTGGGCTTCTCGTTCGTTATTCGGCCACGCTAGTGCTTTGTAGTAAACTCAGGCACATTTTCAACCAAAAACTAATTTTAAAACCCAACGTTGCGGAGCCAGCTGGGCTCCTTCTTCCGGGGTGAATGGGGGCAGTAGTTAGCGTCTCTAAGTATGCATGGATGGGAGCAGCAGGAGGCCGAAAAAAGAAAAGCGGTGATGCGAAAGAAGCGGGCAGGGTGGGGGTTATGGCTGCGATTCACATTACGGTGTGTAGAACATATGGGACGTTGTCGGATTGACGCGGTCAATGGCTGTCAATGGCGACTTGTCTGCTTTGAGCTGCAGAGCGAATTAAGCTCCCTGCGCATATACTGCGGGCATGTTTCCTTTTGTGCGCTCGATGTCGCAGGAATGTGCAAGGATTCTGGGAATAGCCGTTTTCGAGATTTTTTTTTTTTGGTTCAGAAGACGGCACGCACGTACGAGGTTTCGTCGAAGTTGATTCTGTGGTTTGAGTCTTCGGAATGTCCGGGTACACAGGACTGCGCTCTCTTGCGAAGTTGCGGACGTCGTTTTTATGTTGCCGAATTCTTTCTTTCAGGTTTTTTTTTTCGACGGTGTAGCTTACGTCGCAGTCGCCGCAAGGCTCTTTCCCTCGTGACCGGTCTAAGGTGGCTAGATTGACCGGTCTTTGGGAACATGTAGGCAAAGCGCAACAGTGTTTGTGGGCTTGTGCGCAACCTGGCGACCTCTTTTCTCAGGATTCGGGCGGTGGTTTCGCTGGCATCTCGGACATAAGGCAGAGTGACGTACTTTGGTGGTACCGTTGGTTGCTGTTCGTGCACGTGCTTCGGTTGTAGTGCTTCGGTTTTGCGTTTTCTGCGATGGAAAAAAGGAAAAAAGCAGATACCCACTGTTTTGCACCGGGTTGCAAAACTGGATATCCCGGGTATCGAGTGGAAAACGGACGGAAGCTTTCTGTATTTGCAGCACCCAAAGATGCGGAACGTCGAAAGGTTTGGGAGCGAAATTTGAAGCGCGACGACAAGCCTCTTGCTGAAACGTCTGCGATCTGCGAGAGACACTTCGAAGAGCATTTCATCCTTCGGGATTACATACATGTGATTAACGGCAAATATAAATCCGGCTTCCTCGAGGCAAGCCTGCCCTAGCTCCAGATGCGGTGCCAACACTGCTACCAGGTCTGCCTAAGTACCTCTCGAAGCCTTCTTCTAAACCGAGGGCAGAAATAAAGCGCCGTGAGGTCGCTGCAGCAGGACCCAGAAAGAAATCTCGGCTGTCTCGTTGTGATGAGCACGAAAACGAAAACTCGGACAGGAGCTCCAACTCGATCGGTGACTTCAAACACGATGAGCAAGTCGTGCAATCAGGCGATCTTCATTTCATCGCTGAGAATGTAACAGTACCGAAGTTGTGGACGAGGCTGAACACACCGGATCTTGATACTATGCTATATGCAACACACGCCACCAAGACACCGTTTACTGTATTCCATGAAAAAGTGGCTCGGATGGGGCAAGTGGAATTGTGGCCAAATGCTATTTCAATGGAAAAGAAAAGGAATGCAGACGAATTACCTACCTTCATGAGGCAGGAGATATTCTAAAAGAAGCTGACTGTGCACGGATTTGCGCAGGTGCTATGAGTGCAGAGACGTATCACGAAGTGAATGAGATGCTGACCTTCAAGATGAAAAACACGCTGAATTTTCTCAACAGCAAAGTCTTTAGAAAGTTCTGCCTTGGTGCAGTCAGAGCTGATGGTAAGTGCTTCTAGTATCATAAAACGCACGTTTCAGTTGTTTTTTTTTGAGCAGATCGAAGACGTGCTATATCGGCGTATTATTTAATGAATTTCATTCCATTTTTTTAAATTTCCCGCCCTTCACCACTGGCTGAAGCGAGGATAATAATAATAATAATAATAATAATTGGTTTCTGGGGAAAGGAAATGGCGCAGTATCTGTCTCATATATCGTTGGACACCTGAACCGGGCCGTAAGGGAAGGGATAGAGGAGGGAGTGAAAGAAGGAAGGAAGAGGTGCCGTAGTGGAGGCAGGAGATATTCTAAAAGAAGCTGACTGTGCACGGATTTGCGCAGGTGCTATGAGTGCAGAGACGTATCACGAAGTGAATGAGATGCTGACCTTCAAGATGAAAAACACGCTGAATCTTCTCAACAGCAAAGTCTTTAGAAAGTTCTGCCTTGGTGCAGTCACAGCTGATGGTAAGTGCTTCTGCATCCGCATTTCGTTATTGGCTCAATAACGCCGCTTCAAGCAATGGTGGGGGGCGGCAAATTCAAAACTGGAATGAAATCTGGAAAGACTCGTTATATATACCGGCCCTGTTTTCATATTTAGTACATGGATCAGCAACCAACTTTGTGTATTTCGCTTTTGTTTTGCAGGCGGGATCTGTGTTAGCTGCAGATACCTAAGAAAGGCACTTGTCACCAGAAAGTCAAAGTTGAATACCAAGACCGTGAAAAGGAATTTGTCCCAGCGACTGAGAATTACCAGTCAGAAAACAAAACGGCTCAGTCTACGTTTGAGGAACCATGCAAGTAAGATAACTGCAATGAAAGAAGAAAACCCCAAAACAATAGAAGCGACATTCCAGCGTAGAATTGAATCGCTGACCACAAAGCAGCAAGAAGCAGCTTTGCACATGTTTAAAGCATCGAAAAGAAAAAGCAGGAGAGGGATGATCTACTCAAATGCGTGGATCCTTGAATGCATTATTATGCGAATAAAAGGTCCGCGGCTCTATGAGCACATGCGCAGGCAAAACATCCTCACTTTGCCAATCAGGGTGACATTGCAGAGGTACCTCAAGTCATACAGGACAGGATTTGGCTTTAACGAAAATGTCCTGAACATTCTGAAGCAAGAGACTTCCACCATGGATATCTGCAAGAGACATGGTGGACTCATTGTGGAGGAAATGAAATTATCAGAAAATATTTGCGTCTCCTCTTCAGGACATATTAAAGGCTTTGTGGACATGTCAAAATTTACTCCCAGAAGTGAAATGCACAATGTGGCTGACCACGGGATGATTATAATGTTTGTGCCATTTGCTGGCAAGTGGACACAGATACTTGCACGTTTTGCTACTCGGGGAAACATGAAAGGAGATCTTTTGACAAAAGTCATGCTGTAAGCAGTAATACTGGCAGAAAATGCTGGCCTGTTTGTTGACTTCATTACCACTGATGGAGCAACTTGGAATCGCAAGATGTGGACAGTAATGGGCATTCAGGCAACTGCGTCGAGCACAAAATGCAAAGCACAGCATCCCGTTGATGGAAAGCGGGTTCTTCATTTCGTCTCTGACTTTCCGCATCTGGTTAAATGCGTAAGAAATGGACTTCTGCACTCAGGCTTCAATACACCAGCCGGACATATAAGTGCTCAAGCATATTCAAGCATTCCACTAATAAAATATTTATTGCTTAGAGAAAATTTGATACTTTCGTTGTCGGTGAAAGAACGCGCGTGCTATTTAACTGTTTAAAATGCTGCACGTTGTCTGTTGCAATGCCACATCGGATTCTTGCTCGCTTTGTTTATCTCAATACAGTATAGCGAGCAGAATTTTTTTGTTATTTTATTTGTTTCAGGTGTCTATCTATCCAGTTCGAGAAGCCTTAAAACTAGATGGCTCCAACGTGACGCTCCAGGCCATGCCAGACATCACTGCACGCCACACACAGCCGAACAACTTCGAAAAAAATGAGAGTAACATATGCGTTTCAGCTCTTTGGTGACAGCGTTCTTAATGGCCTCCAGCTGTACAGGAGCGAGATTGAGCACCACTGTGGAAGCATTCAGCCTGTCCTGACTTTTTTTGGGTAAGAAAAAAGTACGACTGCGGGTACTATTCTCCCTAAGTATGTTCCGCGTCATTTTCTAATATTATGTTTTGGCTCTTCCAGAATGATGAGGGACCTCATTGAAATTATGACGTCTCGATATCCCGCTGAAGCTCTGCGTCCGGATTCCCCTTCTAAGGACAAGTTGCTCTCATTTTTGGCTTACATTTGCGAGTGGGAAGTTCACGCCCGCGAGCGTGGTGGTTTCTTGCCCAACTCTACAGCAGTTGGACTTAGGGTCACTATCGGCAGCACACTGTCCCTGATGGACTAACTGGCACGTAGCGTTGGGTATAAATTCATTATGACGTCAAGACTCAGCCAGGATCCAGTGGAGAACTTGTTTGGCATCGCCAGGCAGTCAGGTTGCAACACGCACCCAACCCCAGAGCAGTTTTTAATAACTGTGTCGTGCCTAAGCTTTTATAACCTTGCCAAGTCAGTTTCTCATGGCAACGCAGAGCCAGGTGTTTTGGATTCTTTACTTAGTGCTGATGCTGTTCCAGCGGCAAAAAACACCAAGCAATCACGCATTGATAAATTGATTGCTGATGGTGATCTGTGCAGTGCTGAGCTTGCTGTAAAAGAACTGAAAGATCCAGCTTCCGACCACATGGCATGTGTATCCGCAAGGAGTGATTTATTTTTTATATTGCTGGATATGTAGCACGAAAGTTCTTGGCTAAATCACCATGTGATGCATGCAGAAAGCTCCTACTTGCTCACGAAACTGACAAACTAAACCTTCGCGCATCACATTTTACACGCCTAAAGGACAAAGGAGGCCTTTTATATCCGTCCGGTTTTATTTTTATGTTTCTGGAAAAGCTGGAGAATCTTTTCGCCAGCTGTTTCAGCGTGCATGAGCTTCACCACGAAAGTGTGATGGATATTATCGCACTTTTTCGTTGCAAGCACAAAGAGAATATTGGCTGCCCTGATCCCTCTTAGTTACTGAGTGCTGAGATGATGGCATTTTATGTGACAACAAGGTTGCACTTTTTTGTGAAGTCGTTGAACCGTGCCAGGGTGCAGAAGCGCGAAGCCGCGAAATATCTTAAACTTAGTCGCACCACGTAAGTCGCACTTTCCACATTTTTATTTCGTTTCCTATATATTTTTCATATGAATGTCATTATTTTCAAAGTGTGTTTACTTCTAGGTTGTCACAGTATGTAACTATTTAACATGTAGAGGACTGTATATATAATACATCTGTTCGTGCTTTTGTAATACGATTTCTCATGCGTGCATTTTTATTGTATTTAAGATTCGATTATTTAATGTTGCTGTAAATATACATGTCTTTGTAATCTTTTATTGCGGAAAGGTATTCTGTTTTCATGATTTCTTTTCTCGTGCTTGTTTAAGTTTTGTAGTGAGCATATTGCTTTCACGTCTGAATATATGTAGGCATTCCTTTGCGTTTGGAGTGCAGTTCTGATGCACAGAAAGCAGCAACTGCATAGATTTGCAAAATCGTCGTGTCTGATCGAGGAGCGTCTTAGTTGTACATTTTCACTAAATTCATTTTCGTCTTTCTCAACTAGCTGCAATCAACTTGTTCAGTGCTGTGATGTCATGCAACTACATTATATCCGGCTATTAATTGTTCTTGTTCCGCCACTGTAAAAAACCAGGCTCAGTACGCCTGTGAATTTTTATTGCACAGAAACAAAAGGAAGAATATGGACAAATTAATATTGCGATGTGTTGTTATCATAACGAGTGCCGTGAGGTGAAACCGTCGAGGTCATCTCCGGACCCATAGCAATTACTATCCCATTTCGTCGGGAACACATTCAGCCTGACCTTCCTGAAAATAAGAAAAATGAAACCTTGGAAGAACAGAGGTAAGCAGTTGGCATTTTTTGCCGAAATTAAACACGCTTGCAACTCCCTGATTTCCTTCTAAAAGCCTGTCATTTCTTTTGTGCCTTTACATCAGTAGCCAAGCGGTGATGCATAAAAAAAGGGGATACTTACGCGATAATGCCACAACAAACAGCGCGACTCTCCGATCGGCCCCCCTTAGCCACGCACCGCGCGCTCGCTTCTGCTCCAGGAGTCAACGCCAGCGCCACACCGCCGCGGCAACCGCTTCTAAAGCCTCACGGGAAGCGCGCCGCTTTTGCCACTACACCTTCTAGAACACTGTACTTGTTACTCAAACCTCGAAGTATGAGTGAGAGTTCTAGAATGATAACGCAGCGGTGGTGCTGCGTTTGGTCCGAAGCGGCCGTGCAGTGCGCCGCCATGTTTGTTTACGAACGTTTTAACAACTTAAGACGTTTTTTTTTTGAAGTCGGGCAGTACATTTCGCTGTCCATGCGACTCTCTACTTTCAAAGTCCACCTGGATTTTAACCCCATATGAAAGGCTAGGAGCCTCATTCCGAGATCTCTCCGTCTGCTGCGACCTGTTGACACGGCCTTTGGCCACAGCGTGGTATCAAGAGCGGAACGGCAACTGCTTCAAGCCAGGATCCTAGATTGCAAAGCCTCCATCAGGCTCCTGCAGAACGAAGTCTTCTTTGCTCGTCGCCGCCTCGAGCAGCAGTGTCCTGACGACCTCGCCAGCATCCAGTTACATGCTAACTACAAGGTGAGCCTCTAGTCCCGCCAACGAGAGTTGTCCCATAAAAAGATGGTATGGTTTGATTTATGGGGGTTTAACGTCCCAAAGCGACTCAGGCTATGAGAGACGCCGTAGTGAAGGGCTCCGGAAATTTCGACCACCTGGGGTTCTTTAACGTGCACTGACATCGCACAGTAAACGGGCCTCTAGAATTTCGCCTCCATCGAAATTCGGCCGTCGCGGCCGGGATCGAACCCACGTATTTCGGGCCAGCAGGCGAGCGCCATAACCACTCAGCCACCGCGGCGGCAGTTGTCCCATAAAAAGAAGTTATCAAGGCTGCTGCCTCGCGAAAAAGTGTGTGCGCCAGGCCCGTCCACTTCGATAGTCCACAACCTGTCTTCATACAGGCCTACTCGAGCAGAACTCGCCGTACTTGAACTCGTTGAAATTTAACACGACACCTGCGCCGGACGCAAAAAAAATGGTCTGTGCTGTCGAACGCGCTATAGGCCAAGTAGATAACCGCCGAGAGGAGGCCCGAACTCGTGCAGTCAGCATCCTTGCCAAGCTTCCGCGACATTCTCCGACTCACCTTCTTTCCGAGGAGCGTACGTGATGCTATCAATTAAGAGTCTGCGTAAAAACACGGACATTATTATACTTCCCGCTGACAAAGGCAACGCTACCTTCATCTTAACGACTAAGTTGAGAAAATGACTGACCTTCTGCAGGACGACAGTACGTACTTGTCGCTGAAGTGGGACCCTACGCTCAAGGTAGAAACAGATTCTTTTGACTGACGTCTTCCGACTTATTGCACCGGACCACACGCACTTTATTTCAAGGACCTCTGCCACAATGGAGCAGCTCCCGCCAGGGCCGGATTAAGAAAAATGGGGGGCTGGGCTAATGCGCATGCAGGCCCCCTTTCCCTATACTGCCCCCCCCCCCCCTGTCGCCTGCTATGCTACTGTAAATATGCCATGTGCAATGAAGACGACAGTGCGCCATCATCGACGACGATGAAGACGTTCGGCCGGCCTCGGCGACCGGCTGCCGCGCGCGTTGGAGAGCTCGAGTTCGCTCTGGAAGTCTGTTCTGGGGCCGCTACTGCCGGGCCAGTTTGTGCAACGGTTACGCCGCCAGCCCTTTCACCTCTACAATAAACCGCTCTTGAATATATATATATATATATATATATATATATATATATATATATATATATATATATATATATATATATTGAACAGCTAGACCTGCTCATGCCCTTCGACGATGAAACTCTTTGTGGTGGTACCTCCGTCGCCGCCCTCACACCACCTAGTGCTGTCTCCGACCCGCTCTCCCCGGAAATGTTTCACTGTTCAGTGGCTAGCGACCTCGACCCAGCTCACCGCGAGAAGCTCCTTACCCTGCTTCACAAGTTCCACTCTTCCTTCGATCACCAGACAACTTCTTTGGGCCGCGCGACCACCGTCGTTCACCGCATTGATACAGGCCCTCACACCCCTCTCCACCAGCGCCCCTACCGTGTGTCGCCTCCAGAGCGCCGCGTCATCGCTGAACAGGCTGACGACATGCTGCACCGCGGCGTTATCCAGTCCTCTTCTGGTCCGTGGTCGTCGCCCGTCGTGCTCGTCAAAAAGAAGGATGGTTCGATTCGGTTTTGTGTTGATTATGTCGCCTAAACAAAATTACGCGCAAATACGTTTACCCACTACCCCGTACCGATGACGCCCTCGACTGTTTACAAGGAGCCGAGTTCTCTTCCCTTATTCTCCGTTCCGGCTATTGGCAAGTCCCCATGGCTGAATCTGACCACCCGAAAACAGCTTTTGTCACCTCTGACGGCCTCTATGAATTTAACGTGATGCCATTCGGCCTTACAGAACGCTCCCGCAAAGTTTGAGCGCATGATGGACAACATCTTGCGTGGCCTCAAATGGCACATTTGCCTATGCTATTTAGACGATGTTGTCGTTTTTTCGCCTGATTTTCCGACACATCTCGAGCGCTTGCACAAGATTCTGCGCTGTCTCACCGACGCTGGCCTCCAACTCAACCTCAAGAAATGTCGATTTGGTGCTTGCCAACTGACCATACTCGGCCATGTCGTCTCCAAAGATGGCATCCTCCCCGATCCGAAGAAGCTTCGTGCTGTCACAAACTTTCCCAAACCGACTTCTGTTAAGGAGCTCCGAAGCTTCGTGGGCCTATGCTGATATTTTCGCCGCTTTGTGCGCAACTTCGCCTCTATCATCGCCCCGCTTACGAAGCTCCTGAATGGGCCCGACGATCTGTCTGCTTGGAAGTCACCCTGCGACGCCGCTTTCGCTATCCTCCGTCGTCTTCTGACTTCACCACCGATCCTGCGCCATCACGACCCCAGTGCGCCAACCGAGCTGCACACCGACGCCAGGGGCGTAGGCCTCAGAACCGTCCTTGCACAGCGTAAGGCCGGCTTTTCTGAATACGTTGTTGCTTACGCCAGTTGTACGCTCACGAAAGCCGAATCTAATTACGCCGTTACGGGAAAGGAGTGCCTCTCCATAGTCTGCAGCACTCACAATGTTTCTTCCTTACCTTTATGGCCGCCCCATCGACATCTTTACTGACCACCATGCACTCTTCTGGTATACTGAGGAGGTCGACGAGGCTTTGGAAACGATTGTTGGACGCAAGAAAGAAAAAGAAGAGCTTCGGTTGGCTCAAGAAAGACGGGTGTCGTTCGAGCAGAAAGAAAAAGAAGAGCTTCGGTTGGCTCAAGAGAGACGGGAGGTCCGTGAGGCAGAGGAAAAAGCGAGAGAACGTCTTCGAAAAATGAAGGAGCTCGAAATCGCGTCGAACGGAGGGAATATGGCGCGTCTTAGCCCTGTAGCTTTCGTACAGAAGCAAGGGAGGCAGATATTGCAGGATCTCGTCTCACCATACCGCGCGGGAGGCGATATTGCACTCCTTTTCGTAAATTTCGAACGTGCATGCGGGAAGGTGCACATCGACAAGAGCGCTTGGTCGGAAAAGTTACTTCCTCTCCTTCCGTGCGAGGCGGCCGAAGTGGTGGCTCGCCTCTCACGGGAAGAGTGTGATGACTACGAGAAGGTAAAGAGCGCACTGCTTAGGAAGTACCGGCTTTCTGCTGAAGCCTTTAGGTAGCGATTCAGGCAGGCAAAGAAAGGCGGAGAGTCGCATACTGACTTCGCGTACCGGCTTAAAGTCAGCTTAAACGAGTGGCTTAAGACCGCTGAGGTGCACGGAAGTCATGACAAGGTACTGGAGTGCATCGCACTAGAGCAGTACTATAGCGCGATTCCAGAAGATCTCGGGATATGGCCGCATGATAGGCTAACAGATGTACACCTAGACAAAGCGGCACAGCTCGCAGACGAGTATTACGTTCGCCGAAACCTCCAAAGCAAGGCAGGGTACGATAACAGGTTAGGAAAGGGAGCAACCTATTTATAGAGAATCCCCGACCGAAGGGTGCCACCAGCACGCCGGGATCACCGAGCAGAGGATGCGGGGTCAAAAGGGGGAGGTAGCGAAAAAAAAGATTGAGTCACCCAAATCTGCCGATTCGCCGAAACAGCAGGCACCTGGAGCTCGTGCGTTTGAAGCGCGAATGCCCATTGTCTGCTATAATTGCAACAAGGAGGGTCACATCTCATTGAACTTCAAACAGCAAAAGATGGTGTTCGCGTGCATGCGAGAGTCGGAGGAAAGCAAGGCGGAAATTTGGGCGTGTTGGTAAGTGTTCATTTTCGCTCTCAGCGCAACACGAACGTAGTCCCGTTCGTGTTGCGCTGAGAGCGAAAAAAAAAGTCGGAGGAAAGCCTTAAATTTCTGGAGCTATACATGCGGAACGTGGTGATAAATGGCAATAAATTCAGAGCACTGCGGGATTCAGCGGCTACCATGGATGTTGCTCACCCGACCTGTGTTTCCTCCATGGACTACACCGGCGAATGCGCCTGGATTAAGCAGGTCGCCGAAGAAGAGAGTGCATGCTTGCCTATAGCGAAGGTGACTCTAGAGGGGACTTTTGGCAGGCTAGACACAGAAGCGGCAGTTAGCGCAAACTTGCCGACACACTTGCCCTACCTGTTTTCGAAGAAATCCGAGCAGCTGCTGAAAGAGAAAGGTCTCTCTTTCACCTCTGGCTTGGCTTGCATGGGGCTAACACGTTTTCGAGCGCTAGAGCTCGTAAAGAAACTCGAGTGCGCTCCGATAAATGAGCAGGTACCGAACCATTCTCCCGGCCAGCCGGGGATTCTTGCAGGAAAACTAATCAATCTGAACCGCATGAGCATGACCATGAATGTGTTCCCGAACCAGCGGTAGCTCATGAAATTCAAGGAACTGCCAATTCCGTAGAGAATGGGGCAACAGGAACCAACGCGAAGGATTCAACATTAACACCTGCTTTGACTTGTTGGGAGAAGTTGACTAAGGTTGATAGGAAAGCACTCATTGCAGAGCAGAAAAGCGACCCATCGTTAAGAGCTCCAAGCAATAATGTGAGAGAGGGAGTCGCCAGAAAGAACATCAGCTTTCATGAAAAATCAGTCCTTCAGTACGGGAAATACTGCGACTCAAAGGGACGCACATATGAGCAACTCCTGGTGCCTGAGAAGTGCCGGCGGCAGCTTCTAGAGGTCGCACACAGAAATGCATGGGCGGGCCACCTGGGCATAAAGAAAACAAAAGCTAGGTTAGCCCTCGAATATTACTGGCCTCGCTGCTGGAAAGATGTGCAACAGTTTGTTAGGTCTTGCGACACCTGCCAGCGGGTCGGAAAGTCGACGGATAAATGGAAAGCGCCCATGATACTAGTTCCCATCATTACAGAGCCCCTTCGGCGTCTTGTAATAGATACTGTCGGCCCACTGCCAGCGTCAATCTCTGGTTGTCGCTACATTCTGACCTCACTGCGTGGAAACCAAATTTCCCGAGGCCATTCCCTTGAAGGAGCTAAGTTCCGCATGTGTTGTTGACGCCTTTTTGTCAATTTTCTCTCGCGTGGGGTTCCCTGCAGAGATACAAAGCGATAACGGGAGCGTGTTCACAAGCTGCTTGACAACAACGTTCTTTGAACGGTGTGGGATTAAATAAGCCGCAGTTCCATTCACCACCCTCAGTCAAATCCAGTCGAGCGTATGCACTCAGTGCTAAAGTGGATACTTAGGTCTCTGTGTTTTGAGCATAAGGGAGATTGGGAAGGCTGCATTCCAGCAGCACTCTGCAACGAGAGAGAGAGAGGGTTTATTAATAGGAAAGGCAGAGAGGTTGGCCTGAAAAATAAATATCTGGCCTGCTACTCTGCTCTGGGGGACGGGAAGAGGAGATAAAAGAAGGTCACGATGGGGGACGATGATGATGGGAGGAGGCAGATGAAAAACTACTTAAAAAAACAAGGCACACTTTCTGACATCACAAACGCGAGACAAGGTCCGTGTCGCTCAAAAAGCGTAAGAGCGCTCGCGTTGCCTTTACAGTTCTAAAACTATCTGGCCAAGCGCCGAGGATCAAATCCTCAGAGAGGAGCAATGTGTCCATAGGCTTCAGAGCAGATGCGAGTCACCAATTATTATTGTAGAGATCCCAGGCAAAGATCCGAGACCTTGCGTGGACTACCGGAGACTGAACTCAATCACAGTGGACCGGACCTACCCCATTCCGAACATCGAGAAGAGGGTTGAAACAGTCGCTAAATCAGAATATATATCCACACTGGTATTAGTTCGTGGTTACTGGCAGGTGCCACTCACTGAGCGTGCCAGCAGGTACGCAGCATTCGTGTCCCCCCCCCCCCCCCGGACACATTCCGCACTGTAATGTGGAGCTTCGGCTTGAAAAATGCTCCGTACTGTTTTTCAAAGTGAATGGACCAAGTGCTGCGGGGACTTGCAGATTTCGCTCTCCCCTACCTTGACGACGTGGCCGTTTTCTCAAAAAACTGGGAGGAGCACATTGAACTCCTGCGTATTTTGTTGAGCCGACTGCTTGATGCTTGTTTAACGGTAAAATGCCACCTGGGGTGCGCCGAAGTGAACTATCTTGGGCACGTGGTTGGACGAGGCCAAACCACACCCGACAAAAGCAAGTGCCCTCAGAACCCACTCATCCCGCCAGACCAAAACTCAGGGCCAAAACTGCACTTAGCAAAAAAAAAACTTCAACTAAAACTTGGAGATAAAATGCTTTGCCTAAATGAACACATGGTGTCTCCCGACGAGGAGTTTAGACAGGGCACCTGTCCAAGGCGTGTGCTCAGGTTTTTTCTTGGCCTAGCAGGCTATTATCAGCATTATGTAAAGGGCTACTCTGATTTAGCCAGCCCCCTGACCGACGCGCTGAGAAAAGGTGAGCCTACAAATCTTCCTTGGGACCAAAAGAAAGAGAAGGCATTTCAGAGTCTGAAAACGGCCCTAAGCGAGCGCCCAATACTGGCAGCGCCAGATTTCTCGAAACCCTTTATCATACATTGTGATGCCAGCGGCCGCGGGTGTTGCGCTATTCTTTTTCAGAAAAACGATGGCAGGCACGCACGGCCCGTCCTTTACTTGAGCCGCAAGCTCAGCACGCGGGAAGAGGCGTATAGCACGTCTGAAAAACAATGCGCATGCCTCGTTTGGGCTATAGACAAACTGACATGGTACGTCTCCGGGTCCCGTTTCACAGTAGAAACGGACCATTGCCTTTTGACTTGGCTGCACAATATGTCGCCCAAAAATGGTCGTCTACTGAGGTGGAGCCTGGCAGTCCAGCCCCACAGCTTCGAGGTTCGCCACAAGAAAGGCAAGCTCCACACAAATGCCGACGGCCTAAGTGAGCCTTTTAGCTGGTAAAGATTTTACCAAAAGGGGATGTCCACCAAAATTTTAGTTTTGGAGATTTATTTCATATTCTCTTCCTAATGAAGAGCGTATATCTCCCACTTTCTTTGCAGTAATTTTGTTCATCATCAGGTAACATACCTAGGAGTACGTTTTCCTTATTTCGGCCAAAGTAAGAGCGAGTGGTGTAACGTGCCTTGACTCTGAGGTATTGGGGCGGGCAAAATTGAACGTCACGTCGGTCAAATCCAGTCACCTATTCCCGTACCGCGTGCCCTCCAAGCACCAACCTGATTTCATTTAGCGATTTTTTTCCCCTTCCAAGTGCGCCTCGAGCGGGAGCACACGCCTTGGACAGGTGCCCTGTCTAAACTGCTCGCCGAGAGACACCATGTGTTTATTCAGGCAAAACATTTGATCTCTTCAAGTTTTGAAGTTTTTGCTAAGTGTAGTTTTGGCCCCGAGTTTTGGTCTGGCGGGATGAGTGGGTTCTGAGAGCACTTGCTTTTGTCGGGTGTGGTTTGGCAACTGTGATCCCTTTTGGCTAGCATTGCAGAGAATTTCCCGAAACGGCCATCTGACGAGGGGAAACGATGCCGAGCTTCGGCACTGAAGGTCATCCGAAGACTCCTAGAGAGCATCTGGTTCCTGGCACGCCCAGTCAGCCGAGCTACGTGCGAGCAGTTCATCTTCCGGGCGCAATATCTGGCGGCGGGGGTGCTGTTGTGCTCGCGCTTCCTTGCCGCTGTTGAGTTCTTCGAATTTGGACATGGGGAGGATTCCCTGAGGACCACCGCGAGGGTGGGTGAGCACTCTGGGGGAGACGTGGCTGGAATGCGGGAAGCAGCGACGGTAATAGCGTCCCCACGTGTTCTTTCCGGTCCTCAGACGACGAAATGCAAGATCAGTGTTGCCCTCTTCAGTCACGCTGGGGTTGAACAATTGCCCGAGTGCCACGCCTTCGACAAAGGTTCCGCGTTCCGGTCATGAGTAGATCCTTCAACCCCAGCTGGGAGACAGCCTGCATTCCTGTGTCACGCAGGCGCCTTCCGGCTCCACATGGGCGCGGTCCGGACAAGGGCGCGCCCACCTGGAGGCCGCGTGGACGTGACCGGGTCCTGTTCCCTTTCCCTCGACCGAGCTGCGAGAGAACATCAGGACCGCCTGCCGTGGGTGGTACCATCAGTGCCATCGTGTGATTGGACATCATTCTTCGAACTGTATTCCCCAGCTAGGCATCTGGGGAATACGAAGAGTATTTAGCGAGCTGCTGGTTTGGTACCAGAAGAGAGCCCCCCTCTTGAGAGGTACCCTTTGCTGGGAGAGACTCCCGACTGCTAAAACCTCCCTTTACTGAGAGGCACTCTCAGTTGCCCTTACTTGTACATTATGTAGATAGTCTTTGTATAAAGTTTTCCGAGTTTTCTTCCTCCGATCGTCCTCGTCTCTTCTCCGGCCCAGTCATACTACCTGAATCCCAACAACTGGTGGCAGCGATGGGATGTTGCTGCCTGAATCCCAGCAGCGCCAACAGCGTCAACGTCTTTTTGCTTCAGCGCCACCTGGCTCGTGACCAACCATTGACTGCCGCCTGACACGGTGCACAGTTAGCTCACAATGCGGTGGGCAGGTACTGATGACGCCACAAGGTAACGAAACCTAGGTCGCCCACTTACCTTCTTCCTTGGTTGCTTCTCTGGGGATTTTTCTCTCACGGTTAACGAAGCCGCCGACGTCGCCGGATTTTCTGCGACACGAGCTCCTTAGCGCTATCGCGTCAAGATGAGTTGTACCTCCCGCTTATCTAAGGGTAAGCTCCGTGTAGTTTCGCGTTCTCTCAACAGAAGGCAAGCTCTAAAAGGTAGTGACATTACAGACTGAGTTCTAGGCTTTCTACAACTGACATCATCATCATCAGTCTGACTACAACCAACTGACATCATCATCATCAGTCTGACTACACCCACTGCCGGGCGAAGGCATCGCCCATGTCTGTCCAATTAGCCCGGTCCTTTGCCAGCTGCGCCCACCGTATCCCTGCGAACTTCTTAATCTCATCCGCCCACCTAACCTTCTGCCGCCCCCTGCTGCGCTTGCCTTCTCTTGGAATCCACTCCGTTACCCTTAAGGACAAGCGGTTGTCTTCCCTTCGCATCACATGCCCTGCCCAAACCCATTTCTTGATTTCGACTACGAGTTCATTAAACAGCGTTTGTTCCCTCGCCCACTCTCCCCGCTTCAGCTCTTAACGTTACACATATCATTCTTCTTTCCATGGCTCGCTGCGTTGTCTTTAAGTTGAACGATTTTCATTAGCCTCGACGTGTCTGCCCCGCAGGTGAGCACCGCTAAGATACAGCTGTACCACAGTGAGGGATATTGCTAAACTGCTATTCATGATGTGAGTGAACCTGCCATATGCGCTCCACCCCATTCTTATCCTTCTAGTTATTTCCCTCTCATGACCCGGATTAGCTGTCGCTACCTGCACTAAGTAGACTTATTCCTTTACCACTTCCAGCCCTTCGTTTTCAAATGTGAACTGCTGTTCCCTTGCTAGGCTGTTGAACTTCACTTTGCTTTTCTCCAAGTTAATTTTTAGACCCACCGTTTTGCACTGCCTGTCTAAATCACTGATCATGCTTTGCAATTCATCTCGTGACTCAGCAACTGACACTGATAACTGACACTTTACTTCAAGGCCGACATTGCGAAATGTTGCTTCAATAATGCTGTGAGAATTTTACGTTCTGTGCAGCGAAAAAAATACAGTGCTGCATTAGTTGCACAACTGCACGTATTCTTGCAAATTCAAGGGGCCAATGAAGTCAATGGCCACTTGTCCCAAACAGCGATTGGATTTCAGCCGGTAGTTTCAGAAAGTGACAACGGCCAGATACAAAACACGCTTTAATTTCGGGCACGCAACTGACTTTGTGCAAGGGTAGCAAGACATTAGTACAATACAATTGTGCAGATATCAGAAGCTAATGCAAAGCAGTAGGACTCGGGTACTTTTGTGCGTATTTTCAACTCTGTATTAGTGATGCAGAAGCGAAGGTTCCTGGACATCCGCCACCATGATGTACTTCCTCACATGCAACCAGCAATCGTCATTCAGTTCGTCCAGCTGCATCTGGCCGTCACGGCGGGCGCAGCATTCGACCCTGTGCTTAACGACGCAGGCCGCCCTCAAGAAGCCATTCATGTCGGTGATGGTGTACAACGCCCGCCTTATCATTGCTTTAGCTTCGTCACACTTCACAGCAGCCCTATCTGCTACCATTTCTGCGAGCTTCGGATGATCGGACACAAACTCCAGGGCACGCGCGCAATGGCTTGTCATGTCGCCCAGCACGAATCTGGTTGACCGGTTGAGGAGGCTGGAGTTGCGCCTCGTTACCTCCTGCACTGTAAAGTGTTCTTCTTTGGCTTCATCACAATAGGGCACGTGGACTCGATTGAGGTTGTAACTACCAGTGACGACTGGTGCCAGGTGCTGCAAGAAGCCAAGATTAGTGTTGTTTTCACAATCTACTTTCACGTGATGGAGATATGCACCACGCACTGCGAATTCAGCGAGTAACGCACAGTCGGCATTGGAAAAATCAAAGCCTACCAGGGTTACAGCGTTGAGGTTGGCGTTCAACGAAACTGCTTCGACAACTGAACTTTGGGCTTTCGAAAGAATCGAATTCGCTTCATTGTGACTATATCCCACCAACCGGAGCCAAAGCTCTTTAAGATTGGCAGCTCCTGATATGAACGCAGAGAGGTAGGAGTGAACTTCCTGCATATATCCTGAATCTATCATGAAGAAGGCTGACCTAATGTGCCCGCAGGACCCGAGGATCTCTAACGTAGCGCAAGGGTCGCCGTTCCCGCGAAATGTATCCCAAGATACGGCCGTAACTTCCGGGCAGACGGGAATATCCCCGAGTGTGATGTAATCCACATAGTGGTTCTTGATGACCACCTTTTGCGAGAGACCACACTCTCGAATCGTCCCGCAAATTTCCTTCAGGTCACATGCCAAGGGAAGGTTGAGAACGGTGACTCGAGTGAGGCTGGTATTGTGCATCAAGGCACGGAAAAAAGCGTGGCAGTCTGCATCTTGCAACTCGAGAAAGTCGACGGTCAGCGACTCAAGGACTGAGTTGTTTTTCAAAGCAGGCAGCCATGAAATCACTGTTTTTTGCTGGTTGCCTCTCACCAAACTGGCACATAGTGCTAATTGGTCTTCCAGCGGCTCCATCGGACAAGTCAAGCTCAGCTCCCTTAGGGTTCTGTTCCGGGCGACCACTTGAGCGAAAATATCAATATCTTCAGCTCCAAGGTACCATGTCACAACAGTCAATTCCTCTAACATTGTCATTGTAGAGATGGCACTGACAAGGTTTCGCAAAATGGCTGTCTCTGATGCAAATCGTGATCTGAGAGCAAGAGACTTGATCGTCGGATTGTTCTGCAAGTAATCGGCAAAACAATCCAGCCGGAAGACGCCTTTCGAAACTGAGAGGCTAGTCACGGTGTTGCTCCGGCTGAGCTGTGCGATGAATTCCATAGCTGCTTTCTCATTCAATTCCAAGTGTGCCACGTCAATGGTTACTAGCCTGGCAGCCGCGCAGCCGAGAGGAAATGTTCTGACAAACAAATAGTCATATCTCATGGGCCATTTTAGAAAGAGAAGCTCTTCGATCTGCGTCATTCTCTTGATGAGTTGGAGCACCCGTTCATGAATGCACTCTTCCTCCTTGCTGACAACTGCTTCGCAGCAGAGGATGAGCAACTTTTTCACACCGTGGCTGCGTGTCAGGGCCTCTGCCAGGAGCTCACATCTGGCGACGTTGCAGGTCAGCTCGACACACACGAGGCATCTATGGTGCGTGAACAGCCTATGCAGGAGATGAATAGCAACGCGTGCGGAATGCAGCATTTGCAAGTGGTGTTCATGCGGAAAGGGTTCGAGCGCCACCAGTCGCACGTCGCCAAAGTTGACTTCATCCTCCCGCAGTTGGAGGCCCAAGTGGCACAGGACGGCGTTGAAGGCTTCCAGGCGCCCCAGCAACTGGCAGACGGATCTCTGGCCACTACGAGTGCAAGAGATACACAGCTCAGAGGGAAGAACCTGGACTGTACTCCGCTTAACGACCATGCCTGGAACTTGAGTCTCTTTCCGTGGCGTCTTTTCCAAGGCAGGCAGATAGCTCGTGACACGGAGCTGCACAAAAAAAAAAGAAATATTCTTGTCACGCAGATTGATGATGATCATTATGAATTTTTTTTATGGCGAATGGCCCCTGTGAGCAAACAGCGCCATGGCACAAGGTTTATTCTTCAAGTCAAGGTGGGATCAAAGAACCATTTCCCAAGCATTTCTCTCTAAAGCCGAGGACCAGGCAGGGCAAAGCTTGTACCCATGGTATCACCGGTGGGCGCCCGGTGGCACTGGGGATCGAACCCCGCAACTCCCGCATCCATCCGAGGCGGATGCACAAACCGCTAGGCCACCACTGCGGTCGTCACGCAGATTGGCATACTCAGATCCCCAGCTTTCTTAACGTGCCCTCTTAGTATTTCAATCAATATATCCTACGAGAACCCCAAGAGCGAGGCGTGTAATCGCAGTCACACTGAAGAAGTGGTTTCTTAACATGATGGCTAACTGCAACGTTGATCAGTCAGTTGAAGCCCACACAGGTTTAATGTGTCTTGCCTTGTCGTGCGCGCTTGTCTCGCGTTGATCAAAACCTGTTTGTCTATAAAAAAACATTTATCTGTTATTTACTTATACTTTGTAGGTTCGCAATGACATCGATTAAGGCGCATATAAAAAGATATGAAATTGCAAAAACAGCTGAACTCTTTCCCTACTGCAACCACTGGCCACAGCTAGACCACTAACGATATATGCGAACACGAATTTCAGAGGCTTTAGCGCCGTTTCTGAACATGTTACTCAATCAATCAGTTTATTTTGTATTAAAAAACACTCTGCAAGTTCAGGTCTACCAAAGCCTGGCAAGCAGCGAAAATTCGCGTGCAGTGCTTTATATATACATAAAAAAGGAAAAATAAGTAAATAACAAAAAGCAAACAAAAAGTAAAACAAACAACAGAGTTTAACTCGCCAATATTGCCAGTTAATTCGAAAAATAGCCGGATGCTTCAAACACTCTAAAAACCGACAGTATGTCAACACCTACAGGAGATTAGAAGAAGAGGACAATGTGACCATAAAGGGGTTAACGAGACGAGAAAGGCGAGAAATTGCTGCATAGCAAAACTTCTAACGTAAAATTCATAGTCAGGTGAAAACAGATGAGCGCAGTGGTTCCTTTAGTTTATAATTCCTATTTAGACACGATGCACTTGAAGGCAGCGCAGTTAATAATGCAGGCACATATATAGAAACTTAAGTTTTTTTACCATAACGAGTGGGACAGCGCGGAATGGTATTCCTATTTTGCGGCCTGGGGCATATACTGGGAATCTACTGAACTTTATGCACAGTTGACCGCAAATCTTTCAGCAAAACTGTTTCAAATATAAGAGAAATAAATTTTGGGGGTCTTAGAAGACAAAAAGAACAGCACAATCCTTTGAAGGCTGTAACTCATAAGCACTCTTTTTTTGTACGATTGAGCGCAAGATGGAGTTGTCTTTCTTGCCAATTAAGTGCACAGTGCCCGTAAACTGTTTTGCCATATCTTAAAATAATATAACTCAGGGCGTGTATGATAGTTTTTCTAGCGAAAAATTCCATATAGTATCTAACACTCAACAAAAGACAGGAAACAGCCCGTAATTTCTGACAGACATTAAGGTGAGAATTCATGGTAAACCACTATCAAACACTAAACCAAGATATTTTACACGGAAAGCACAAACCAGCGGTGCACAAGAGCACGGGGCACAGTCACATGTATGTAAAAGTACACAACGGCCCAGCGTCCCTTTCTTTAATGGGTTACAGAAGGATATCAGCTGAGTTTTGGATACCTTAATAGCGTGACCCGCTGACAAACAAGTGACTGTTGGTGCTCTTGGAAACAACGACGCTAAGTGCGTGTGCGTTCATAAAGCCCCAGGTTGTAGAGAACCTCTCTGCGCTCCACAGTTGTTTGTGGAGACATTCCCGTAACATTAGGCACAGGTGCCGGGTAATGACACAACCCGGCACGCCCACAAGCTGGATCTACGTAGTCGTCGTCACCGTGGTACCATCGCGATGACTACCGAAGCAGCTCCATCCACGCCAACATTACCGACTGTCATTGTGGCCTGGCCCACTCTCGCGACTCGGGCACCTTTTGCGGCACCAACGACGTGGATATCGAGGACTGGACTCTCGCTTTCTGAGCGTCTCTGCAAGCATAAGCAAGTGGGACGCTACGCTCATGCTTGCGAATGTGAAATTAAAGCGAAAGCCTGTAAGCGCGCTATACTCGCGGTGTTGGTGTCCGTCCTGCTCACCTTGGCGCAGTGTCAGCTGCTACCCTTTCCCTCACCGGCACGCATCCTCCTCCCACCCCCAGCAGCAGGCGGCGCATGCGCACCTGCGCATAGCCATAGTGCCGTCAGTCGCGCTGCTCGCCTGAGTGGCAGCTGTGGCGCGCGGCGCACGCACAGTTGTCTAGCAACCGTGTAGCAACAGGCAGTCGAGGTGCCAGTAATCAGGAAGGCTTTCGCGATGCACACTTTAGGCCCACAAAGTGTCCCCGTAGTTTTTTTCTTACCTTGCCGGAACCGCACGCGAATGGTTCCGAAACCACCAAGATACTACATCCCATGCTAACAGAAGATCCGAGACTTGTTTGGGAAGGCCGTTGGACGGCAGCTCGCTGCTAAGAAATTCCTGCTAACGCCCAAACCTCTACGGAATCTTACCTTTCCTGTATTCAGGATGTCTTGGCCCTGTGCCGAAAAGCTGATCAAGAAATGTCCGAGGCAGATAAGGTGCGGCACATACTAAAAGCAATTGCTGACGACGCCTTCAACCCTCTCCTCTGTAAGGACTGCTCCACGGTTGATTCCGTGCTACAGGTGTGCCGGCGATTCGAGCAGGCCAAACACCACCGAACTGTGCACCGTTTTGGGCTTTTGTACTAAACACAGCTGCAAGTTCCTCGTGCGAGGATCTACAGAATTTATGGCAGCATTCTAGCACCAAGGACTAGGCTTGGATCGTGCGCTGTGAATTAGAGGCCCTGGCTCTCATTGCCCCGACACCGCCTTCCGCGGACAACACGATTCAGGTCGACGTTCGACAGAAGGTTGCAAACATTGGCGCTCTCTTTAGCCGCACAATGGAAAACCTGGGTTCGAGCCCCGTCCCTCCTGTGGTCGCTACGGCTACGCCCACCATCACCTTCATGGCCCGTTACCGCTACCGTAATCCTGCGGAGTGGCGTAGCCCTGACGTTCGGGCCATCTGGTTCACGTGCTCGCGGGCCGGTCACATCTCTCGTCACTGCGGTAGCCGTTGATACTCTCCTCCCCGTTCTTTCTCCTACGTTGACCGTCGTGCCAACTACGGACCCTGCCGCTTCTCGTCCGGCTGAGTCACCCCGCGCCGAGACCACACCGCCTGATGATGGGCCCAGCCGCTCACCCTCTCCGCAAACCCGCCGTTCCCGTTCCACCCTTCCTCGCCGCAGCTCCTCCCCATCTTCCGCCTAGCCGACGCAGCTCCCAGAGCTGACGCAGCATTGATGCCGCGGTCAAAAAATCCTGTTGTAACCAATGCTAGTCCCTGTTCTCTTTGCCGTCTTTGTGGATGATGTTCCTGTCCCAGCCTTCATTACCACTGGGGCTCAAGTATCCATCCGTCCTTAGCGCATCTTTTCGCCGCCGCCCCATGAAAGTGATGACCGCTCCCGCTTCGCAAACAGTTCGCGTCGCCGATGGCAGTACTGGAAAAGTTGGAAAATTGGTTTTTGGAGAAAGGAAATGGCGCAGTATCTGTGTCACATCTGGGCGGACACCTGAACCGCCGTAAGGGAAGGGATAAAGGAGGGACTGAGAAAAGGAAAAAAAAGGGTGCCGTAGTGGAGGGATCCGGAATAATTTCGACCACCTGGGATCTTTAACGTACTGACATCGCACAGCACACGGGCGCCTTTGTGTTTCGCCTCAATCGAAACGCGGGCGCAGCGGTTGGATTCGCACCAGGGTACTCCGGATACAGTACTGCTGCCGTTACTGGAATGTTCCGTTACTGGAATGTGTACTGCCCGAGTATCCTTTGCCGGACATAACATTCCGGTTCACTTCACTGTCCTTCACCAGTGCCCTCACGACGTGGTCCTCGCTCTGGGCTTCGTAACAGCCCACTACGCCCTTATCGACTCCTCTAGCGGCAGTCTTCGACTTGACTTGCCCGTATGTTCTGACGCCTTATCCAGCCTTACCCGCCTTTGCTCCTCGGACTGCACTTGCCTGCCCCCTGACTCTGCTGACTACCTCCCTATGCTGCCTTTTCCACCTCTTCCTGACGGAGACTACGTTGCTTGACCCATTACCGACGATGTTCTACACAGTAATGCCATTCTCCCGCACCTCGTTGTGCGCATCACCAGGCCTCGCAGCGGCTACTGTCAAATTTCTGTCGGCGAAGGGGACCATGAGACGATCGCTTTCGCCGGCCCAGACGGTCGCTACCAATTTAAACTAATCTCTTTGGCCTTTGTAACGCCCCTGCCACATTTGAACGCATGATGGACTTGCTGTTGCGCGGCTTTAAGTGGACAGCTTGTCTATGCTACTTGGACGATGTGAATGTTTTCTCGCCCACATTTTACAGCCACCTGCATCGATTTTCGTCCACCCTTGCGCTCTTACGCCACGCAGGCCTTCAGTTTAACTCAAAGAAAAGCAGTTTTGTTCACCACGAACTTAAAGATCTCGACCACTTGGTTAATGTTGCTGGCGTTCAGCCCCACCCCGCCAAAGTCCGTCCCGTCAGTGCATTTCCCACTTTCCGCTCGTTGAGTGACGTGCGCAGTTTCATCGGGCTGTGTTCCTATTTTCACCGTTTTGTCCCGAATTTCGCTGAAGTCGCCCGCCCTCTCACCAATCTGCTGAAGACGTTCCTTTCTATAGGGGCACTCAGCACGCTGACACTTTCTCAAGCCTAATTGCTGTCCTCCCCAACCCACCTGTTTTGGCTCACTTCGACCGTTCCGCCCCTATAGAACTCCGCACAGACGCCAGCGGCCACGGGATTGGCGCTATCGCTGATCAGCGGCAACGCGGCCACCACTGCGTGATCGCCTATGCCAGCCGCCCACTTTCTTCACCGGAGAATCACTCTATCACAGAGCGGGGGTGACTGGCCGTCGGTTGGGAAAAAGCGAAATTACGCCCTTACTTGTTTGGCCCACTGTTCACTGTTGTAACCGACCACCACGCTTTGTACTGGCTCTCTTCCCTCTAGGACTCTACTGGCCGCCTTGGGCGCTGAAAGCAAGAGCACATATTTCCTGTCGTGCAAAAATCCGGGCCGCTTCGTCACGATGCAGACTGCCTGTCCAGTAATCCCTTTGATCTTCCTTCCTCCAGAGACTGTGACGCCTGTCTTGTCTATATCTGCCTTCTCACACACTGCTGACAAACAGCGCCTGGATCTCACCTTACGCTCCATCATCGGCCGTCGCAACGCCGACCGCCCTGGCCCTTCCCTTGCCATGTTCGTCACTGAAGGGAGCACACTCTAGCGCCGTAGTATGCGCCCTGATGGCGCTGTGCTCTTGCTTATGATACCTCAGCACCTGCGTTCTAACGCCGTCGAATAATTCCACTATGCTCCGGCGGCTGGTCACCTTGGTGTACGCCCGCCTGCGTCGGAGTTCCTTCTGGCCTCGCCTCCACCGCTCTGTCCAACGCTATGTGGCCGCTTGCGAGCGCTGTTAACGCAGAAAGAAGCCCTCGGCTCTGCCTTCCGGCCACTTGCAGCCGATAGCCAACCCAGCCGAGCCGTTTTCTCGTGTTGGCCTTCACTTGCTTGGCCCGTTCCCAGTGTCCACACTGGGTAACAAATGGATCGCCGTCGCCACCGACTATGCCACGCGGTACGCGATCAGGCGCGCCCTCCCGACCAGCTGCGCTAGTGACGTAGCTGACTTCCTTCTACGCGACGTCCTCCTACACCACGGCACGCCCCGACAACGAACTACTCACCGACCGTGGCCGCTGCTTCATCTCCAGAGTGATTGACGAAATTCTTCATTCGTGCTCAGTTCGACCCTCAGACGACCGGCCTTACGGAACGTCTCAACAGCACGCTTACTGACATGCTCTCTATGTATGTTTCTGAAGATCACCTCATAACTCCTCTCGTCATGATACCACTGGGTACACGCCCTTCTAACTTCTTTTTGGACGAGAACCATTAATACCCTTCGATAAGTTACTGCGCGCCGCCGTCGACTCCTTCACTACTTATGCTCGTGATGCCATCGCCCGAGCCATCGCCACCAGCCAGATTGCTCGTCAGTGACTGTGTGCCTCTCAGGGGCCACAAAAACGCCGCTACGACAGTATCCACCGTGGTGTGCACTGTCCACCCGGCTCCCTTGTCCTCCTCTGGCTCTCGTCCCGTCGTGTGGGCTGGTGCGCAAAACTTGTGCCTCGTTACACGGGCCCTTACCGTGATTTACGCCAGATGACCGATGTGACATACGAGATTGCCCTGCTCCATCATAAGAGCCTCTCCGCTGCACCTTCTTCCAAATTCTGCGCGTTGCCCGCCTTAAGACATACCATTCCCACTCCACCTCGCCTTCACCGAGACAGTGACTTCGCCGCGGGGGTAGTGTTATCTGCTCAAAAAGAAGTGGCTATCGGTGCTCTTGGAGACGACGACGCTGTGTGTGTGTGAGCGTTCGCAATGCCCCAGGTCGTACAGTGCATCTCTACGCTGCACAAGTGCGTGTGGATGCCTTTTCGTAACAATATTGATAAGATTTAACAGTACAGTACACAACAAAGGTTAGGGACTTTCACCCGAAGGAAAAATACATCAATACACGGAAAAATATGTATACATGTTGGAGCACCGCAGAGTAACCAACCAGACCTCATTGAAGACAAAGAGCCTTCGTTAGTTATTTTGCATAAACCCCTAGAGCAGCAATAAACCTCGAAGATTGCTTGACATGTTTAAGCAATTCGCTCCATATGAGAGCACCGCTCAACTGTAACCACCTTTTCCCATGTACGTTGTGGCATACAGGTAAGTGAAAACTGTGCCTTGTTGCTGCCCTAGTTTTCATTTGTGGTAATGGAAACGTGTTCACCGAGAATGCTTCATTCGTTTGTGTGAACGAATCGTGTCACCGGTTCACATTAAAGCTTCCGAGCGCTTTGGCACAGGAGAGCCATTTATGTAAAGGATGAATAAGATGGGCCCGAGGACTGAGCCATGCGGTACACGTTTTAAGACAGAACTAGATAGGAAATCGTTTAGTGTCGTCAGTTGCTCGCGGTCTGACAAGTAACTTTTTAGCTGCTTATATATTTGACCTCTGAAACAATATGTGTAATATATTTGAACTCTGAAACTATATGCGCACAGCTTCTCAAAAAGAAATGCATAGGTGACAGCACCAAATGCTTTTTTGATCGCCAAGTAGACCACTATGGCAATATTAAGCTCCAGTGAAGCGCTCCCGCACGACTCCCGGGTGAACACCGTTCGCCCAGCCGCGGACCAGCGAAGCAGGGCGCGCCAGTCTTCGGGACGGCTTCATCGTGGTCCTCCTGTTATCGGACTGTCGCAGTGCCCTGTGAACAAATTGCGTTGTTTTGTTTCGTCTCTCTCGTTTGTTGCATGGTGCAGTTTAGGTACAAAATCTCTGTTATATTGTACTCCTCTGTTGTGTTACTCTGCATGTATTGCATTGTATTGTAGACCACCTAGTAAACGTACACGTCCTTACGGGTTAGTAAAAATTTCTCTGTGTCGTCTCTGCTTGATGAAGTTTTTTTTTTTTGTATGTGAACCTTTCACTTCGATCCTTTATCTGGCTTGCAACCTGCGAATGCTGCGCACCAAACGATCACCCCTTTTCACTTGGTAGCTGGTTTCAGACTGAGATTGTCATGCTGAGTCGAGGGTACCTTTGAGACCGAGACCGCTAGCCCGACGCGCTCCAAGGGTGTCTGGGAGTACACGCTAAAGTGCGCGAAGTTAACAGTAACAGCAAAGAGCCTCTGAACCGTAACATATGAAGTTTATTTAAAACAGCCACCAGCCTCAAACTCATAAGCCTTGAAGCTTGAAAACTAAGGTTTTTTTTTCTATTGGTTGTTCTGTTTCCCGCGCACCCACGATTTCTGCACCGCTTGTGAAAACTGAGGATCGTGTAGGTTAACAATGACCACCTCCGCTTGAGTGGCACATGACCTGAAACGGGGCAAGCCTAGTGACTCAGCTGCGTCCACGGTAGACTGTCGACGATCTCGGCAGGATACCGCTATCAGGATGCTTCCTCATCATCCGATCTTAGTTCAGAGGGAAACGAAGACGCGAGGAGCGTCCCAGAACATCGCTGGCAGCAACGTGCTTAGTTTCTTAATTTGGCCCGTTTCGCTGTACTCAGCGGAATTTTTTGGTTTGGTTTTTAGAGGGTTTAAAGTCCCAAAGCGGCTCAGGCTATGAGGGACGCCGTAGTGGGGGACTCCGGATAACTTCGACCGCCTGGGATTCTTTAACGTGCATTGACATCACACAGTACACGGGCCTCTAGAATTTCGCCTCCATCGAAATTCGACCGCTGTCAGTAGGCTTTTCAAAACATCCGGTAAAACCGCCACTGTGGATCAGTGGTTATGCTGCCCGACTGCTGAACCGAAAGTCCTGCGTTCGATCCCGACCGCCGCGCACGGTATATAACTCAGGACTTTCGGGGCAGCATCCGGGATCAAACCCACGCCTTTTGTGTCAGCAGTCGAGCGCCATAACCACTGATCCACGGTGCCGGATTTGGGGGAGTTTTTGAAAAAAGGTACTGACATTAGCGATGTATTTTCGCATCGGTAGGATTTTCACATTATTCGGACCGGACTTGATACCACCTACGCTTGGAAGGGTTCGGCCGACTATTTCTCCCTCTGAAGGGCGAAATATAGGGTCTAAAGTGATTGTGTTCTTGATAGAGAACTACGAGTTAGAATTGATTTCTTTTTCAAAAGTACTGTCTATGCCATAGGAAGATATTCTTATTTTACAACTTCTTTAAGTTTCTTTTTCGTTTTGGACACAAGCATATCTTTCCAGGTTCTGTTCAAACTTTATTTAAAACTTTCATTAATAAAAATAAAACACTTTAACAAGCTCTTATTATGTGAGGGTGTTTATTGTCTTCATTTTGATATTTAGGATTGAAAAGGGCCACAAATGGGCTTCTGCCGCACGAGGCGAATTTAACGTTGTTGACGGCGGAACTTATCGCTGATCCATCAGAGCAACGGTGGTCAAGACCCTTTTCCCAAGCATCTCACCCAGAAGAGCCGAGCACCAGGCCGAGGGAAATCTTGTGCCCATTAAAACCGGTGGGTACCCGGCGGCACTGGGGATCGAACCCAGCACCTCCCGAATGCGAGGAGGATGCTCTACCACAATGATTATCTTCATATCATGATTTTGATATTTTGGATTAAACTTTAAGCCCTCTGATATTTAAGCTCTTGAATCAACAGAATGTAATGAAAGCTCAGGAAATAGGTCCGTTTTTCGCACGGTAAGGAAAGAATTAGTTTGAAATAAATATATGCGAATTGCATAGAAGAGATAAGGTTTTTTTAACTCGCACGAACACACGTTGTCGCAGAGTAACGCTAAGAAAAGGCAAAAAACGAAAATAAAATAGACCGAAAACATGAACAAACGTAAATTGTAAATTGTGGCGTTTGACGTCCCGAAGTGTCACACGGGCTATGAAGGGAAGCAGTAGTGGATGATTCCCGATTAATCAAGACCACCTGGACTTCTTTTAAAGGGACACTGAGGAGAAATCGAAGTAGGCTTGCATCGATAGAATAGCAGCTCCTGATCACAAAAACGCCACTCTTACTGAAAACAAAGCTCTTGTAATGTAGAAAATAGCAAGAACCAAAATACAGGTGTCGCCGCCACAGGCCAATCTCGCAAGTACAAGCGTGATGACTTCCTAGGACAAGAGGCGCCACCTTGGAGGAATTTTCCTTACTTCATGGAACCACGAATCTCTGAGGCTGGCAAAAGAAGGTTTGCGCACCGCACCGCTAGCGGTCAGAAATCACGGAGTCTGCGTTTACGTCACGTTGACGTCACTCCGTTCTGAGACGTCCTAAGAGTTGCCGTGGCGCCATAAGAGTTCCCCGAGTTTGAATCAGAGCGGCGGGAAAAACTTTTTCATCTTCGAATCAAATTTCTTTGAAATAACTGCATCTTTCGCGCCCGGTCAAGCGGCAACAAAGTCATGAAATGCCGAACTATCAGATTTTGCTAACAAAAAAAATGATAGAGTTCTTCTCAGTGTCCCTTTAACATGCTCTGACATCGCACAGCACACGGGTGTGTTTGTATTTCGCCTTCATCGAAATACGGCTGCCACGGCCAAGACCGAACCCGCGACCAATGCCTCGAAAGCAGAACGCCAAAGCCACTAAGGCGCAACAGCTGGTCAGAAACAATAAAGAAGTACACTCTGTAACCATTGAAATGCTTTACCAGTTTATCGTGAAGTGAATGGCGGTTGTATGTGAAAGTGAATTGTTCAGAAAGATCATTGAAATATTTGTTGGCACGAGGCAACCCAGCTTAATTGAAAGCTTTTGTTCCCAGTTAGATCCGCTTAAAACAGAAAGCAATATGAAGTCGTCTAGTCATGTCCGAAGGTCGTCGGATCACCAAGGCATGTGGCGCTGTGTCATGGATACATCTGTGATTGAGTTAAAAGGGGGACAGTGATGCGCGCGTCCTACGATTCGAGTGAAATGTGTGGTGTGATATGTTTTGTTAGAATTTCTTATCTTCTCTTTTCAATTCAAGGTCGGTGATTTAGTGCGTCAGAAAATTCTTTTCAATTTTCTAGGGTTTGGCATAGTAAAACCAGGACAGGAAAAAAGTCATTAGCATGTGCGAAAAGTTCGGGTCGCAAGCCCGCGAGGTGTACCGCGCAGTGCAATTCCTTTCTCTCACTGGTAGCGACATACTGTCGATTCACTAGGCATTTGTAACAGGACGGGCACTTGCGAACCAAGGATACCAAGCGAAAACAGGAGAATAGCAACATTCTGGAACAGTAAGTAAGTATACACCGAGAACGGAAAGCTAATAAAGAGCGAATTTAGTCAGACACTTAAAAAAGCATTATTGGCACACAAATACGTAGGTTACATTACTGATCTGAAAACACCGCGTACATCTGACAGGTTACTCACATGATTAGATTAACACCACAACAAAAGAACGAAGTAATGAAATAAAATATTTCTTTAGAATGTTGTTACTAACCTAGGCTGAGGCTTGAAATCTGTTGTTAGGAGCGCGAGCAATTCTGTACGAATTTTACAGGCATGTCGAATATCAGGCACCAGTAGCAATGGGAGGAATAATGTTTCTTTCATCTTGTTATTGTAAGTGAACAAAAATGAGTATTTCCAAAAGTAAGTGCGGTATGAGCGCTCTATTATTCTCCCTGAATGCTAATGGCGTATTGGTCTCTGCTTTGAAACAAGGATTCTAGATTTATCAAAAAAATAAAAGAAAACACTCAGCGACCAACGCAGTGTTAACGCGAGAAAATTGGCATGTACGTGGGTGGCACTGGTGAACACTCTCAGCCTCAGGTTACACCCAAATAAATAGTAACAAAAGTAAAAGACTGAACGGCCGCTGCCGTAGCTCAGTTGGTAGAGGACCGGACGCGAAATTCGGAGGTCGTGGGTTAGGATCCTACCGGCAGCATGTGGTCGTTTCTTCGTCTACTTCCTTATCAACTACCTTCAAGCGATAAAATAATAAACTACTAATCTCTAGGGCTGTGCGAATAGTGCTCTTTCCAAAACGAACCATTTTGAAAGGAGCACGAATATTTTAGCTAAATACCGAATCGAATATTAGAACTAAAATTCGCTGCTTGTGCGAATATTCGCACAGAACGAGCAATCGTTCGAAACATTGAAGCGACACTTGTGGCACTGCTCGTGTACGGTGCCATCTGTTTAAAAGCTATGAAGTTAGGGCTTTATTGCTGCTAAAAGATGCAACACTCATCTCAAGTAACAGATCGCAGCGCGAAGTCGCTATTATATTAAATCTAAGACAACCAAGTCATAGGAAATCTACCATTTGCTTGGTTTGGTCAAGGACACTTTTCTTAAGCATTGCACTCCAGAAGAGCCGAGCACCAGCCCGGAGGAACCCTTGTACCCATTAGAAAACCGGTGAGTACCCGGCGGCCCTAGAGCCGCACCGCAAGAACTGAGACTAGTGGCACTTACGTATGAGCCATGGCCTCCGAGATCGAGCTTCAAGCCAAGGTTTTTCTGAATTTGCCTCAACCTTTCCGCGTCGTCCAGTCTGAGAGGCCTTGCACAAGCATCATGAACGCCACAACAAAAATGAACTGCGTCGAGGCGCTCCGCCATAGTTTTTACGGAAGGATCGCCGAGAGGCCTTGCACAAGCATCATGAACGCCACAACAAAAATGGACTGCGTCGAGGCGCTCCGCCATAGTTTTTACGGAAGGATGGTCCGCTGAGTCGGTCTAGGCCGTGTCGTCGAATAAAAATACGGCCGCCCTTATTCGAACCTCCTGCCACTGTTGGAAAACTATTCGAAGAGTTAAGAACATATTCGATTTGTTTCAATTAATTTTTAAATATACCGTTTGATTCGTTCAAATAACCGAATAGAAGGATAATCAAATCGATACTCAAAATTTTCAATTATTCGCACACACCTACTAATTTCACATTGATCAAAACCATAAATAAAAAACAATACAAGATTCCATTATTCTCCTTGCTTTCGTGAGTGCTCGCTTTCTTAGTAAGTAAGTCGTATGAGCTCCTCGTTTCCCTTCCGCTGTCTGCACGTAAGTCAGCCTTTCTCGAGGAATTTTATCTATGCTCAAGTAGTACGAGGACAAGAAGCATAGAAACGAATACAACACCACGGGCACGTTCGTTTCACCGCCTCTTCTCCTCGTCGTAACTGCGCTGCCTTGATTTCTCTCGAAAATGGACCAACTATCCAGCAAGAACTTTAAAATGCAGGTAGCCTTCCCGACACACGGGGTTATTAGGTAAGAGAAGGAACGTGCGGTGATGCACGGCAGTGGAGGAGGATAGAGAGATATGACAACTGAGACCGCTTCATCAAGAAGACGCACGCGAAGAGGCTTTCAAACACGAACAGTACTGGACACGGTGTGCGCAACGGAGAGTCAAGTGCATGGACGACGCATGCTGAGCGGGCGCCGTCCCTGAGTAAGAGAAACTCACGGAAACTCTTGAGTAGAGCGTCGCAATCACGGCACAATGCACGCAGATATAGCGTGTCATATTTATTAATATAAACAGTGCGCACGGAAAGGGTTCGCTGCAGCACGAAGGGGGGAAGCCGCCTCTCGGCGGGCCGCGCACACCCGACGCGAACGCGGAGCAGCTCACGATCAGAGCAGCGGCAGCTACGCAGCAGAGGGAACGAGGACGCAGCCGCCTCCCTCGGCAGCTCATCAGACGGACGACGGCCGATCGGAGCACCCCGCAAGCGGCGAGCATTCTTGCGAGGGGGTCGAGGGTAGGTGCAACCGTGACTGCAGGCAATGAGGGCTATGCAGTGTTCTACGAGCCAATCCTTTTCAATCCAACTGATTCGTTCGCAGTAGGTCAGACTATCCAACACTGTGTCGAAAATACATAGCGTAGCATGCAACTGAATCGAAAAGAAATGAACTCACGGCTACTGATGCTGGTTTCACGGTCGGAGAGTGCGCAGCAGGTCGAGTCACACGGCGACATACACCCGCCTTCGGGAGGGAACAAAGATTTCGACGCTACTCTCTGCGCCTCACGTGACAATCGTGGAGGATCATGGGAAATTAGTTCCACACACAGCCATATCACATGGTGTCACAAGTCACGTGATGGACGAGCGGTAGTTTCTAGTTGATCTCTTCGTGATGCTGTAGTGATCCGTTTCGTACGTTTGCGGCGTTGCTCTTCCCAGTAGCCGCCCAAATTACAAGCGCACACGCAACATGCACGGCGCCTAAAACCTCGACCAGGCTGTTAATGAAGCTCTGTTAACGTGCTGATCGCAATTAGGACGAGTTTCCACTCACGCAAGCATTATAAGAGAAAACTCGACTTTTTTTGTGTCGCGTGGTTAAGCGGTTGTGAATGACTTCATGCGTGTTCGGGAGTGGAGGGAAGACGTGCACTACTGTCTCTACCCTTGGTGCAACTTTTCTCCCTAGTGCAAACATATAGACGGCGATCAACATTAAAATTTTACTCATTTAATGAAATTATGCCCTGATTAAGACGTGAAATGCTCCTCTGCGCAATTAGATATGCGGCCGGGAACACAAAATGGGATGATAGTTGTCACCGTCAGGCACCAAGTTCCCCCACGTATATTAATTAATCAACTTTTCGCCATTCTGGCTAGCGTCAATGTTTTTACTCGAAACATAGAGGCGGTCACATTTCTATTCTATACACCATTTGGTAGAATTCTTCCAGAGCACGCGTTTTGAGCTAGTTGCAACCAAACTTTCCACTAATTTCGCGTAATTCCACATGCAAGGCAGCGGCCGTCGACGCGAAACATCTCTCAAGCTTGATGCAGCTGTCGCTTCGGGCGTTTCTTCTCTTTCGATAGCCGAAACTGAAACTGAAACAGTTATCGCTTTCGCCCATCGTTACGGGCTGTTTGAACAGGAAACTACGCGTCATGCCGATAGGGGTTCGGCGCCGATCGTCACCGCCTTGCATGTGCAATTACGCGAATCGAGCTGAAAATACATTTGTAGGCGAATGGCGGAACACGCGGCGTGCTAACAGAATTCTAGCCAGATGAATTATCAAGAAATTCGACTCCAACTTAGATTAAATTGAAACATGCTCTCCTAACTGTTACCGTGTGCCGTGTTACCGATAGCGTTACCGTAGACCCCACCGCCCACCGCCAATCCTCATTTGCAGATCGCCTCGGCGGCGACAGATGGCGCCAGGTACCCAGCACCTGCACGCATGCCTCCCGCATGGGGACCAATCGGCGCGTTCTCACTGGCAGTGGGCGGGATCCCGTTACTCTGGTAACGGTAACGCTGTACACGGTATGCTAAAAGTGTCATAATTCATCTGTAACAATGCACCACCGTGGTCGCATAACTTATTTTGAACGCCTAACCTTAGGAAATATTTAAAGCTTAATTTTGATCACTCTGTAAACCGAGCGTCAGATGAAACGTCAAGCCAATGAAAATGGAAACAGAAAAATTGGCATATTTCAGCTAAAGGAGCATAGTGTCTAGATTTTATGTTGTACGCTGCAAAAGCCATAGCGAGGAAGTTTTTATGAACCGAGCCTATATTTCTTCTGCATAACTTAATGTTTTTGCTTTCTTGCATTCCTGTTTTGTTTATCCTCTTCATGTTCAAGCTAGCGCTCATGGTGTATGGTTGGGCATCAGAACGATGCCGGCGTGGAGCTCGCTGCCGCAATCTGTGCCGGCAGCGGCTTGCCGCGCCTCTTCCCGCTTGTGTCGCAAGGAAAGCAACTCCAGCCGTAACCAGTTCAAGAATGTCGTCGAGGTACACTTCAGTAGAAGAACGTAAACACGCAAACTATATTTCAATACAACTCAAGAACAAAGCGACTTTTCCCCGACAAAGGACCCCTTTCCAACCAATGGCGTCGCCCAATTCCCATGACCCTGCTATATTTAGCGTGACAATGCAGGCAGGGCCGGTTAAAAGGGAATAGTCGCCCGGAATAGTGGAAGTGCGTCCTTCGTTGCGGAAAGGCCGCTTTGTGCTTGAGTTGTATCCGACTGTAATAGAGGCTGTTGCGACTGGTGGTTCAATTCTCATCATCGTTGTGCGGTCAGTGACGGGAAAGAAGGCTGTCTGAAGGAAGGGCATACCGTGCTTTGCGAAAACAATTTCGATACAGTCTCTACCAGGACATAACACTGGAGTTTGGTGCGGGTGAAAAAAGCATCCTGGCAGCTCGAGAAAGGTCCTCGCTAGGTGAGGGACGCCGGTCCCCCTCACCGTGCGACTCTCCCCACGGGTTTTTCACCCTTGCTCTACATAGGTTTATAAAACTCGGCGTAGGATGCCCAGTAATGCCCTGGTCCACTCCCGCTTCTGTGGTGCGCCCAGCACGCTCCGACTATCCCCGAGCGCCGACGGGGAGGCAGACATCGTGGCCCCGCCGAACTGATTCGCTTAGCTCCAAAGCGGTCTGCATCCCCCGCGGAGCGGTTGGCTCCATGACAAGGCTTAAGGAGGCTGTTATGCTTCGCGCTCTGTAGATTTAACGAGGTAGCGTTAAGACCTAGCGTTGTCCACAAAATATGGTGTCGTACGAGTCCGGCAGGTGGTGCCCAGAGAGCAACCTAGGAGACAGGTGCGCCACCTAGGTCGCGAGACCTTGCGTCGTCATCACACCTGCCCAACGGATAGTGAGCAAACTGCCCAATCGTCTCACCCTTGCCCTGCAACCTCGGACGCCGTGATACGGCTGGCTGCCCTGCATGCCTACGCCGATAGGGGCACATATACATTCTTATATTAATGCAAAGCTGCCCTCGTATATCGTTGCCCTCCTCCCGGGCTCGGCGGATCACCCATGTGCGTGACTTCATTTTGTCCCCATCGAAATGCAGCCGCCGCAACCGAGGTTCGGTCCCACGAATTCCCACGAATATGGGCTCCGTAGCCGAACGCCATAGCCTATGAGCCGTCGCGGCTGTTATAGGATAAAGACTGTATAAGGTATAGACAGGGTAATGATTCAGAAGTTCCCTCGTCCAATGTTGCGTGGCAAGACATTGTATGGCGGCCTGTGGTCCCGCTATGTCCTGGAACTATTTACGGCCCAGACGGCTCCGAGGGAGCTGGCTTCGTTGCAGACGCTGTGCATTGGTTAACTGAAAACGCGTCCTCCTCGGACACTTAACATGTGTACTAGGGCCGAAAAGCCCTTCTGACTCCTACACCCTCGCCCCTTTTCTGGATGGCACTAGAGCTGGTCTTATTTTGTCAACGAAGGGCGCTTCATTTGGAGAATTAACCCTAGGCTTGGTTATGTGTTCACGGCTTCCGGAAACGCGACTGCCAATCATCGAGGAATTCTTCCAGCAGCGAACGAAAAGAGCATCTCGTGGAATCAGTTTCGACCTCCCAAGCAAAAACTACAAAATTACTCTTGAGAAAAAATTACATTACTAGTTACTTTCCTAAAAATCTCGAGTTTAATTAAATTCAATGAGAAAAAATTGCTGTTAATAAGTAATGACAATAGTTTACAGTAAAAGATATGCGAAGCTGCTTGGAGGTCTGGCAACGCCGCGCCCGTAGATTCTGGTTGCCATCTTGGCTCGTCTTCCCGTCGCCGTTTTCAATTTCATATACGTCGTCGCTTTAATTCCCATTGCTCTGGAGGAAAACCAACGGCCGCATTTCCAGCGGCAAGAGCTGCACTCTTCTCGAACTCTAATAGTCCATTCATTTGTAGCCAAAGTTACAGACGTGTGTGTCTATGTTGTCTCCGTTTGGCGGATTAGTGCCGAACTTTGCTGTAAGCTTCGCAAAGTAACCACGCCAGTTGCGAACTTTTCCCTCCGTAATTCCAGCTCGCAACGCATCCATCATCTTGCGACGTGCACCTTCTCATCCAGGATGCTCCTCACCAGTGAAGTTCTCGCGCTGTCGCGTTGCTTTCACGACGTCAACGTGTGTGTGACTTCCTCGTGACTAACTATCGACAGACTTCACTGCACTTCAGCTAAGCCGCACGGGCATCACGGGTTGTTTCGACTCTCCCGTCCTTACTGACGGGTGATTTAACACCGACGACAATCAAACGCTACTGTTGCGAGATTTTATGTCTGAATTTCACAACGTCATAACAGCCAGCAACGTTCTACAGCCGACATCAAAAGCAGCAGATGCATCAGGCACTAGCCAGAAGTGGTTGAAGCACTTCACCCACCAAGCGACCTTGCTCGCCGTTCTAAACAACGGCACGAAAGATGAGCGCGACGATTGGAATGAATGAAAGCGAGCGAGTGGCAAGGCACTCCGAAATGCAGTGCATTCTTTATGCACTGCGTTGATTATAACGCGCTGAAATCCTGCAAAAGAAAATTATCTGCAGTACTTTGAAAACAGTAGAGAACAGAAGAGTAAAATATGTGATGACCCCCATAATGCGCAGGTCCACACGGGACGGAGAGGCAAAGAGACACCGTATGGCTCAGTTTAAACAAACAGATATATTCAATAATTATACATGATTAAGATTCAGAGGCTGGGGCGTCCGAGCTTACGTGCCGACGACTTCATGGGGGCGATGGAGTGGCTCCGGAGTTGGGCTCGAGCGGTTGCTGGCAGAAGCTGCACGCCGTCGGGCTTCGGCGCTGAAGGCTCTCTTGGCGAACGATGTCGTCCTGAGCGTCCCCCTTCCGTACTGCTTGTCGATTTTTATATCCTCTTCTCCACACTCCCTAGGGTGAGGACGCCCACGCCGGAGGGGAAGGAGGGGGGCTAGGGCTTTCACTTGGGCGCACAAACATACCACCGCACTTATGGTCTCGCCCCCCTCACGTGCTGAGTCCGAGGGAAAGAAGGTTGTCTTCGAGGTAGCGCATAGCGTCGGCTGTGGTAAGGCGCGCTCTGGCCCGCTGACAGTTCCCGCGGGTCACCGGCCTCCATTCTCCATCCATCAACTGACACTCGCTCCTCAAGGTAAGGCGCGCTCTGGCCCGCTGACAGTTCCCTTGTCCTGGGATGTGCTCGGGAGGGCCGCCCCTGGAACCGCCACGGCAATTGGGGAGGATAAAGCCCGTTTCCCCGCGGCGGCGGCGGCGGATCCGGTTGGGTCCGGTTGGGCTTAAACCCCTTCGTTCTGGTCGTCACTCTCAACGAGCATGGCTGGGTAATTGATGATGCCGCTGTCATCTGGGTCTCCGTCTACGCCGCGCCGTCGAACGCGGAACCTCGTAGCACGCACAAGGAACGTCACACTCGCTCACCCTCCAGAAGAATGTTCTCCGAACATTTGAGTCCATGCAGCTCTCCTTGTCTTTCTGAATCGCCTCGCACAGTGCGTCCGACAAGACACTTTTCGCTGCACTCAACACCACTGCACAACACCATATGCCTCCGCTGTCATAACTGGTGTCTCCAGGGGCAGCACTGATCTTCTTTTACAGATAAACATGAAACTCAGCACCCAAGCCTCTCCTTTCTAGTCCAAACTGGACGAAATAAATTTACCACAGTTACAAAGGAGCTCCCACTTCTAGCACGATCACGGCACAGACAAAAATATAGATAACGAAAGGAAGTAGGGCAGGTTCTGCATGCGCTCCGCATGCTCTCCTGTGAAGGTGTTAGTTAATGACAGAAAGGTTTAAAGACATAGCAATGTTATGAGCTGCGGCATTACACAATTCTAACCAGTTCACAACTCCGCTCTGTTTACGCCATTAGTCCGACTTAGCTTTCCGATTTCGCAGCGGATATCGGCCTTCATGAGTCATACTAAGTAAGTCTGTGACCCTTTGTCTGCTTTGGGACTCGCGAGGGCTCGTGGCAGGAGCCTCTCCTGGCGTTATCTGCGCGGCAACCTCGCGCGCTTCTTCTAGCAATGCATGAAGTAAATCCGGTGGCATTCCGGCCGTCACCTCCGGCGCCTGCCGAACAAATGCAGGAGAGGGCGTTTCTTGCGAACTATCTGCGCGCTCCGCTTCACTTCTGTCCCCATCCAAATCCGCGCTTTCCCTTTCCTCATTTCGTGAAAACTGAACCGGTGCCGACTTGAGGCGATTTGCGTGTATCCTTATCAAGCGCCGGTTCACGTCTCGGACTCTGAAGTTTACCGGAGAAAGCTTCTCGACAACCTCGCACGGTCCTCTCCACTTCGTCTGGAACTTACGAGCTAGCCCAATCTGCCTTTGGCAGTTTTCAATGTACACGCTATCCCCCACATCAAACGGCGCGTCTCTAGCACTGCGATCGTGCACCTCCTTCCTGCGCTTCGCCGCTTTCTTTAAGGACTCCTTTGCGATGTCCCTCGCCACTTGCAAGCGCGATTCTAGCTCAACCTTATAGTCGTCCAGTGAAGCGTATGGGACACGACGGGGGCCCTCTGGCACTTCACTAGGCTGGTCCGGGTTTCGGCCGTAGAGAAGAAAGAATGGCGATTCGCCCGTGCTCTCGTGTGCTGCGGAATTGTAGGCAAACATTGCATACGGGAGCCACAAGTCCTAGTCCCGCTGGTCGCGCGAAACAAAATGCGACAGGAACTCGGCCACGGTTTGGTTCAGTCGCTCCACCGCGCCGTTGCAAGCCGGATGGTACGGTGTTGTCTGCTTATTAGCGATCTTAAGCAGCTCGCAAACTCTCCTCATTAGCTGCGACACGAAGTTCGTTCCCTGATCTGTCAAGAGTTGCCTCGGGGGTCCATGTCGGAGCACGATCTGTTCGACAAATGCTCTTGCAGCCGTGTCTGCCTTCTGATCTGGGAGTGCTGCCGCTTCCGCGTATTTTGAAAGGTGATCGACAAATACTAAAATGTACTTGTTTCCGGAAGTGGTCGTGGGCAATGGGCCCATTATGTCCATACCTGTCCGCTCGAAGGGAGCCGAAACCTCAGGGAACGGCTGAATTGGAGCTGGTCTTCGTCCCTTAGGTGTTTTTCTTTCGAGACAGGAATGACATTTCGCACAGTAGTCTCTAACATCCTGTCGCATGCCACTCCAAAAGTACAAACGCTCCACACGCCTGCGTGTCTTCGCTACGCCAAAATGACCGGCGCATGGCGCATCGTGAAACGCGCGAAGAACCCTTTCTGTCCACGACCGAGGTATGACGACTCTCTCCCAAGCGGTTTTCTCTGGTCTCCCTTTCCTGGTTGGCCTCGTGCGCCGACACAGGGTGCCGTCTTTGCCAATGAAATAACCTAGCTGTTCGGGGTGAGACGGTGCGCCCTCTAAGCTTTCGATTATTCGCTTCAGGTCAGGATCTTTGCACTGCTCTGTGCGTAATTCGGCGGGGTCGACTACGGGGACAAACTCATCTATAGCTGCCACGGCAGCTGTGCGGCTGAGTGCATCAGCATTCAGATGTGTCTTTCCTGACTTGTGCTCAACTTCAAAGCAGTATTCCTGCAGGTGTAGATTCCATCTAGCGAGTCGCGAGCTAGGGTCCCTGACACTCATCACCCATTTTAGAGGATGGCAGTCTGTGACTAGCTTGAATTTGCGGCCGTAAAGGTAGCATCTGAAGTGCTTTACTGCCCAGACAACGGCGAGGCACTCCCTTTCCGTAGCTCCGTACTTTTACTCTGTGGGGCTCAGCTGTCGGCTAGCAAAAGCAATGGGATGTTCTTTGCCCTCGATAACCTGAGATAGCACGGCACCAACTGCGAACTTTGACGCATCTGTGGCCATAACGAAGGGCAAATTAAAGTCCGGGTGGCGCAACAGCGGTGCACTCATTAGCTTCCTTTTCAGGGCCCCAAAAGCATCCTCCGCGTTTTCGTCCCAGCGAAAGGCGACATTTTTGGCTGTTAAGGCGGTGAGCGGCTTAGCGAGCTTGGCGAACTCCTCTATGTGCCTTCGGTAGTAACCGATCAGGCCGAGAAACTGCCGGACCTGGCGGACGCTAGTCGGGGATGGAAAATCCGAGACACACCTTAGTTTCTCAGGGTCCGGTCGCACGCCGTCAGCTGAAACAACGTGCCCGAGGTATTTCACCTCGTTTTTGAGGAATTGGCACTTAGAGGGCTTCAGCTTGAGACCCGCTCCTCTTAGTCGCACCAAAACCTGCTCAATATCGCGCAAATGGTTCTCAATAATGTCACTGTATATGATTATGTCATCCATATACACGAAGCACAGCCTCCCCAGAAGACCTGCCAGGATAACATCAGCGGTTCTCTGCCAGACAGCAGGGCTGTTGGCCAGACCCATCGGCATTCTTTTCCATTCATAGTGCCCTGAGGGCGTGTTGAATGCCGTTTTCTCGGCATCTGCCGGATCCATTGCTATCTGCCAGAATCCCGCCGCCATGTCCACTACCGTGAAGTACCTGGCAGAGCCCAGCTGAGAAAGCGTCTCCTGTATATTGGGGATGGGGTATGGATCGATGCGAGTTACGGCATTTAGTTTGCGGTAGTCCACTACCAATCGATACGAGCCATCTGGCTTTTCCACCAATAGTGCTGGTGCTCCCCAGGGTGACTTTGAGTGTTCGACAATGCCGCGATCAATCAGGTCCTGCACCTGCCGCTCCATCTCCTCACGTTGGGAGTAAGGAATCCTGTACGCACGCTGGTAAACGGGCGATGAAGTGCCGGTTTCTATCCTGTGCTTTATAACGCCACAGCAGCCCAAATCCAGGTTGGACGCGGCGAATACCTCCGAGTAGTCGTTCAGCAAACCAGCCAGAGCCTCCCTCTCCCTGGATTTTACGTGAGAAAGATCGAACGACACCTTTGGAGCAGCCGAAGGACTAGCATGCTCTACAGTTGCGAGTACCGTATCGGTGGGCTCACGTTTCTCTATCGCAGAGGTGAAGAAAGCTAATGTTTTGTTCTTGGGAAGGCTCAGTGGCTGCTGGCTATAGTTAACCACCCGTAGGGGCACTCTGTGGGCGTCATTAACTGTCACGAGGCACGCGGCTGCCTTCAGGCCATTGCTGAGAGAGTCGACCGGTTCAAGCACTCCCACGGCGCCGCTCTCTACATCTGAAGGCACAAACGCGTACAAAATGTGCTCCGACCAAGGAAGGACGACCGCCTCATCAACCAGCCTGACGGCAACCCGCGAATATACCTTCTCCAATGATCCCACTGTTTGACGGGTGTCAATATCGGTAATGCGAATCTCAGCCCCTCTCCTGTTCAAAAACGGAACTTTTGAGCCGCCCGCATTAACCTCTTCCTCAGAGAATGAGACTACTACCTTCCCTTTTCTCAAAAAATCCTGCCCTAATATACCTGACACTCCGTTTGGCAGAGACACCGTGTCCGGGCATACGTAGCAGGGGTGCTCCAATGCAATTCCGCCGAGAGAGAAGTGTAACCGGTAGAGTCCACTTATGCCAAGAGGATCCCCCGTTATGCCTACAAATTTGGTTGCCATACCACCAGACGCTTCCAACACCTCGCGGTCCCCCTTCCTTCGAAGCGTGTTAAAACTGCTCTCCTTAAGCAATGTCACCATTGACCCCGTATCTATCAACAATTCCATGCAACAACCATTTAACTTGCAACGCACAACAGGGCATGCCTCGTCGGCCACACAAACTACCACCACCACATCATCCACTGCTCCCTCCCCACGCTCCTCAGGCTGGGGAGGACTAACTAGTTTTTTGTCTCGGTATCTGGAGCCCCGCTGTAGGCTTGCTTAGGGCGTGTCTCGCCTGCTTCTCTTTGTGGCTCCCCACGGCGCACGTTTTGGCAGAACCTGGCGATGTGTCCGCGACCCTGGCAAGCGAAGCATACGATTTCTTCAAAATCTCGCATACCGCGCCTGTAGCTTTGTGGCGGTCTCCGGTTTCCAGCGAATGGGCGCTGTTGAGCGCACGCTTCAACCTGGCGTTCCACCTGCTGAGATAGCAGCTGTTCTAAGCGATCTAACCGCTCTGTCAAGAGAGCAACCTCAGGGTTGAGCACCGCTCTCTCTATGACGCGTACTCTCGCTGCGGCTGTCGTTAACGCCTCATTTCGTTCCTCATCCAATGCGGCCTCCACGGCTTGGTCGAAATTGCTCGGCTTGCGCGAGAGCACGAACCGGCGCACGGGGTCTTGCAGACCAGCCACGAACAAAGCGGTCATTTCCTTTTAAGTATATCCTCCGCGTATTTCTTCTTTAGCTGGTCTCCTTCCTCCTCCCTGCTTAACGTATCGCGCGCTAAGCGCTGAAGCCGCGACGCAAACGTTCGCACGTCCTCCCCTACCATCTGTCCGGCGTCACGGAACCTCTGTACCCGCACGTGACGTGATGCAGTGTCCAAATGCTCAAACGCGAGCTTCTTAAATTCCGCAAATGATTTTGTGGATTTTACTTTTTCGTCTCGCCATGCAAAATCATGAGCAGCTCCTGCCATCTTACACCTCGCCATTCCCAGCATTTAAGCATCGGAACATCCCCCCATTTTCCCAATCTCTTCTAGCATGGAAAAGAAATCGCAGATTGGAACCCCTGTCTTATCTCTCGTAAACGTCGGAATGACGCTTCCTAATGCCAGCATGCTTGCTCCGAGCGACGGCTGTGGAGTGGGAGCTCCCTCAGATACAGACATTTTTTTTTTCTCAAGCCCTCCAGTGCCTCAAGCCTCTCAAATGGTGGTAAAAGTCCCACAATCAGTCCCGTGATTCCCTTTTGATTACAATTTTGAAGTCATGAATGTCACAGCATTCAGAGGACATTTGCTTTTGAGACCCCACTTCTGACACCAGTGTGATGACCCCCATAATGCGCAGGTCCACACGGGACGGAGAGGCAAAGAGACACCGTATGGCTCAGTTTAAACAAACAGATATATTCAATAATTATACATGATTAAGATTCAGAGGCTGGGGCTTCCGAGCTTACGTGCCGACGACTTCATGGGGGCGATGGAGTGGCTCCGGAGTTGGGCTAGAGCGGTTGCTGGCAGAAGCTGCACGCCGTCGGGCTTCGGCGCTGAAGGCCCTCTTGGCGAACGATGTCGTCCTGAGCGTCCCCCTTCCGTACTGCTTGTCGATTTTTATATCCTCTTCTCCACACTCCCTAGGGTGAGGACGCCCACGCCGGAGGGGAAGAAGGGGGCTAGGGCTTTCACTTGGGCGCACAAACCTACCACCGCACTTATGGTCTCGCCCCCCTCACGTGTTGAGTCCGAGAGAAAGAAGGTTGTCTTCGAGGTAGCGCATAGCGTCGGCTGTGGTAAGGCGGGCTCTGGCCCGCTCACAGTTCCCGCGGGTCACCGGCCTCCATTCTCCATCCATCAACTGACACTCGCTCCTCAAGGTAAGGCGCGCTCTGGCCCGCTGACAGTTCCCTTGTCCTGGGATGTGCTCGGGAGGGCCGCCCCTGGAACCGCCACGGCAATTGGGGAGGATAAAGCCCGTTTCCCCGCGGCGGCGGCGGCGGGTCCGGTTGGGTCCGGTTGGGCTTAAACCCCTTCGTTCTGGTCGTCACTCTCAACGAGCATGGCTGGGTAATTGATGATGCCGCTGTCATCTGGGTCTCCGTCTACGCCGCGCCGTCGAACGCGGAACCTCGTAGCACACACAAGGAACGTCACAAATATAGAATGGAGTCCTTCTGAGAATCGGAATTCAAATACAGCACTTCACGGATACGAGGTTCCTATACGCTTTTAAGGCGGAAACTTTTTTCTTTTACATATACTATTTATCAATTTTTCACTTCTTTCCTAACGACAGCTAGACCCACTCATTAGGGTAAATTCGTAAGGCAAATCATACACAGGTTCACCTGTGTGATTACAGCCGCCGCGGTGGCTGAGCGGTTATGGTGCTCGGCTGCTGGCCCGAAAGACGCGAGTTGGATCCCGGCCGCGGCGGTCGAATTTCAATGGAGGCGAAATTCTAGAGGCCCGTGTACTCTGCGATGTCAGTGCACGTTAAAGAACCCCAGGTGGTCGAAATTCCCGGAGCCCTTCACTACGGCGTCTCTCATAGCCTGAGTCGCTTTGGGACGTTAAACCCCCATAAACCCATAAACCCAAACCTGTGTGATTCAAAAAGCAGCGCGGCTTTGTGGCCGTTGCTAGCCTCGCAATCTGAAAGTCTTGTGTTCAGCTGCTTGCATCTTGGCAAGAAATTTTATCTTGCTCTGATAGCACGGTGGTCTCATCTGTGATCTTTTCGACCACTGCTCCCAGCCAACGCCGACGACGCCGGGATTCACTGCCAATGAACCATCGAGTGCTTTCGCACTAGAAGGGAGTGCTCCCTGATCGCCTGATCTCTGCCGTCAACGGCGAGTGGGCGAGAAACCGCATGTGCGATAGACGCTGCGTCACGCCGACTGCGCAGGCAGCTACCGCGTGCATTTCCTGGCGTAATTAGAGGTTAAGATCGCTGCGACCGGCCAGAAGAGAAATTTAGCTCTCAGACAGCTCCTATCAAATACGAAAACGCAGACAGAAGACCAGCTCTGCCGCAAATACAGGAGTATTGAAGCACAAATCGTAAAACAGGCTTGATTACATCGTTCCGGCCGGTAGAGAAGATGGCAGAACAACATACCTGACCTGGTCAAGAAGCGGAGTTTTGTCACGAATTCGCTCCTTATCGGCTGCGGTAGTCGTGGTCAATGTGTAAAATATATTAAGAACACGGCGCGCGAACATATTAACAGCTTATGAAACTGGTCACATTGTCCGTCGCACAGCGACACAAAGGTGCGGAACACAAAATCATCATCATCATCATCATCATCGTCATCATCATCAGCCTTAGTAAGCCCACTGCAGGGCAAAAGGCTCTCTCATTTCTCTCCAATTAACCCTGTCCTTTACCAGCTGCATCCACCCTTTGCATGCAAACTTTTTAATCTAACGTATCAACGTAACGCATCAGGCCATTTTGGACGCAATGGAAGCTGCTGAGATCGGAGGCCGCACGTTCAGCTGGATACGCAGCTATTAATCAGAAAGGTCGTTTTTTTGTCCTGACTGCGGACGGACCAACGTCCGTACACCGAAATTCGCGCGGAGTCCCTTAGGGTGGAGTGCTGAGCCCAGTTCTCTTCAACCTTGCTCTCATCGGCCTGGTCGACGTATTGCCTCAATCTGCTCAGATCTCTGTATATGCAGATGATATCTGTATTAGGGCATCAGGGGTGACCCGTCCTCAAGTTCGTGCAAGACTTCAAAAGGCGGCATCGATATTGACATCTTATCTTCGATTGCAGGGCCTGAACATTTCGACCGAAAAGTGCTCACTTGTGGCGTTCACACGCAAAATAATGTCACGCTACACCATTCGCGTTAATGGTGAAGCCATTCCCTATGAGAGAAGCCACAGATTCCTTGGTGTTGTCATCGACAGGAATCTCTCGTGGAGTCCACATGTCTGCGACATGAGAAAGAGACTAATTGCGATTGTCCACGTCCTCTCCTTCCTCGAGGGAAAAGTCCTGGGGCGCATCAGTGCACTCTATGCCGCAACTGTACCGTTCCCTATTTCTGGGCTACATGCGGTACAGTCTTCCGATATTCAGTTCCATTAGAAAGACAAATATCAAGACCCTTCAAAGTGTGCAAGCGCAAGCTTTCCGTATCTGCCTTGGACTGCCTAAATGTGCATCAACAGCAGCAACTGTTCTTGTTGCCCGGGAACATCCTGTTACTACATACATTGCTGTTGACACCATGGGAACACATATTCGGCACCTCACACGGATTCCCTGTCATAACCTCGCAACACTCCCAATAATTAGGCCGCGTACTGCATTCGCCAAAATCATTGAAGCTCATCGCGCATATCTGCCATCGGAGTTCACCCCTGCGTCAAGACCGTGCTCACCCTTATGGAGTCTTCATGAACCTCGGGTTCACCTCTATATTCCTGGAATTACGAAAAAAGCTGGTATATCACTACCCGCTCTCAAACAACTGACATTGAATCACTTGCATGCTTACCACAGTCACCGCATAGATGTTTACACAGATGGATCAGTTCACTCGACCAGTTCTGCGGGGTCAGTGGTGTTACCGGCCAGATCCATCTTCATGAAAGTGAAGACGACCTATCCAACATCTTCAACTGGTGCGGAACTCACAGCCTTACTGGCTGCGGTAGAGTTCATCAGTCAAGAATCTCCACATGACTAGACGGTTTTCACCGACTCTAAAGCAACCCTTCAAGCCCTGCAAGCTGCGCTACGCCGCGGGTCGCAGGAACAACTTGTTGCTGAGATCCGTATACTGTACCACGGCACCGTTTCCAAAGGTCATGACATCATTTTTCAATGGCTGCCAGGACACTGTGGTATTAACGGTAATCACCAGGCCGATGCGGCTGCGCGTTCTGCTCACAACGACAGACTTCCAGTGAGGATCCAAATATCAAGACCTGACGCAGTGTGTGGGCTTCGCTCTTTGGCGCTGGAGCTCACAACTTTAGCGTGGAACACGGGACAGTTTTGCAACCTCCGCCTCAAGGCACTGGACCCTGGACTGCGCCTTCGTCTTCCACGTAACTTAGCACGTCGCGACGCAACATTGTTATGTCATTTATGGATCGGCGTTGCTTTTACCAACCACTATGCTTTCCGGATGGGGATGGCCGACAGTCCTGCCTGTGAAAGCTGCGGTTGTGAGGAGACCATCGCACATATTATCTGTGAGTGCATTGCATTTGCGAGTGAAAGACATACACTGTGTTGTGCCCTGGACCGCCTCGATCCTCGCCCATTAACAGAGCAAAAGATCCTCGGTCCGTGGCCACAGCAGTCGACTGCCCTCAAGGCATACAAGGCACTCTGCCTACTTGAGAGCGACTGCGATTGAGTGACAAATTGTGACAGCGTTGTGCGTGTGTGTGTGTGTTATGAGTTTTTCCCTTCTCTCTTCCTCCTTTTAGCCCCCTAATCCCTCTTCCCCAGTGCAGGATAGCCAACCAGAACCCCTTTCTTTTTAACATCCCTGTCTTTCCCTCCTCCTCTTTATATCTCTATTTTAATCTCATCCGCCCACGTAACCTTCTCCCGCCCCCTGCTACGCTTGCCTTCTTTTGGAATCCACTCCGTTACCCTTAAGGACCAGCGGTTATCTTGCCTTCGCATTACATGCCCTGCCCAAGCCCATTTCTTTATCTTGATTTCGACTAGGATGTCATCAACCCACGTTTGTTCCCTCACCCGCTCTGCCCGCTTCCGGTCTCTTAACGTTACACCTATCATTTTTCTTTCCATGGCTCGCTGCGTTGTCCTCAACTTAAGCTGAACTCTTTTCGTTAGCCTCCACGTTTCTGCCCCGTAGGTGAGTACCGGTAAGATACAGCTGTTGTACACTTTTCTCTTGAAGGAAATCAAAATATAGAGGCAATTCCGATCCGGTTGTTCGACCGCAGTGACTGGCTATGACGGGCAGTTGGTACTGACTGTTTGGAAAAGAGTATCTGTCCAAAATGCTGCAAACTGCCAGACGTCGAGCAGCATCGAGCAGGCGATAAAAGTCATCTTGTTGACCGGATTATTCGCATGACATATTTGGATTAGACACACTGTCACCTTGACGATTCTCAAGGCTCCAAATTCGCACATGCACCTCCTTTTGGCTATCAGATAAAGCGTGGAAAGTACACTGTGCTAAGCTTCTGCATCGGGCGCCGCGGTGGTTCAGTGGTTACGGTGGTCTGCAGCTGCTGACCCGAAATACGCGGGTTCGATCACGGACGCGACAGTCGCATTTCGATGGAGGCAAAATTCCAGAGGCCCATGCAGTGTTCGATGTCAGTGCATGTTAAAGATCCAGAGGTGGTCGAAATTTCCGGAGAACTGCACTTCGGCGTCCCTCATAGCCTGAGTTGCTTTGGGACATTAAACCACATTAACCTAAGCTCCTGCATCGCATTCGTTGTACTATTGTGGGCAACAGTAAGAGACGCCCCCCTTCCCCCCCCCCCCCCCCCCGTCCAAGTTCCCGACCCATGCCTCTCTGCATGGCGGTTCCACCTGACAAAGCACTTCTAGTTTCGAGAAGGGCTCACTACGCAGGTCTCGACACCAGACTTGCTTTGTCAGGTGGCGCCCCCAAGCAGAGCGACAGCGATTGGAAGTTGGAGGGGAACTGGAAGTCTGTTACTTTTGCCGGCGAAAGTATACGCACTGCTAAAATTTTCAGCACAGCAGCAGGTGCGAACTGGTTGCGGATGGGGCGAGGTAGGGGGGGGGGGGGGTACAGATAGGGGGTACAGCGTGTTGGATCTTGAAAGTGCAGAGGGGTCTTGCTCCAGTGCTTTTTTGTTATAGTTGGTTTCCCTTTAGACCACATTGAAGCTTGGAGCGTGTAGATGGGAAAAAATTCGGTAGGGACACTTAGGACTTCATCCGTGTGGGAATGCGAACGCATCACTGTCCCCGGGTGCATTGATGCATTGATACCCACTTGAAAAAAGATGCAGCGCAAAAGATACGAGCACGGGAGGTAGACACGACAAAGACGAATGCTGCTAACAACTGGCTTTATTTTCCGTAACAGTTATCAATATATGGGTGTACACATCGCATGCCCACACGACACTAGGGCGGCTCTTGGCTTCTTGACAGAAAAAAAGGGGGAAAAATAAAAGGGCGAAATTTGATTACATATCTGCAATCGCAAAAAGAATCAGTATCAAAAAGTAAAATCTGCGCAAAAAAAGGAAAGGGGGGGGGAACACGCAATGAAAATGAGCCTACAGAAAACGCCTAAAGAAAAAACAGGCACGCACGAAAGAGGCGGTGTTATGCTTACAGAAAACTTTCAAGAAAAGCGTGCTCGGAGGAGAACAAATTTATTGCCAAGTCGACAGAAGCGAAGGGGCAGGGCATGCAAAGATATGCTTTGCACCAATCCCATATCGCACTGACCGGCACGTCATCGCACGACAACGAGTATATCAACTATACTGGAGTGTGCGGCCGCCACAAGGCCACCGCAGTCTACAGAATGCCGACGGATAAAGACAGCAATGGAAAGCTCTGCGCGCCTAAACCCAGAGACGGAGACCAGTTGGGACGAAAGGCGCCAACTGCCGTTCGCGTCAAGCACCCTGTACCAGTAGATCTGAAAAAGGTCCTCATGTCGCTTCCAGACGAAGTCCTAATTGTCATACTCGGTCTTCTAGACTGGCACCACAGGATGAACATGCAGTCAGTGTGCAGGCGGCTGAAGGAGCTTGTGAGCGACGGCCCTTGGTTGCGCAGAGCACGCTTCACGCTTAACGACCTGCCGACCGTCTTCACGACCGTAATGTTGCAACTGCGGCCTGAAGCCATCAGCGAGCTGGACGTCAGCCACTACGTGCTCGCCAACTCCCAAAGGCTGGCGGAAGGGATTAGTCTCTGCAGGAACATCGTCGTGTTGCGCTGCGTTCACAACCGTCTCCTTCCCTCGATTCTGTTTCGACTGCTCCGAGACAACCTGCCAAGACTAGAGAGCCTGTACTGGTCACTGCTAGAAGAACCGCTCGATGCATTCCCTCTGCCCCCGATGGCGCTGAAGAACTGCAGCAGTGCAAATGTTCAGCCGTGCCTGCGACTCTAACGCGAATGTACGTTGAAGCGATCTCCGAACCCGCTAGCATCGAGTTTGTCGAAAATGCACTGCAGCATTGTCACGGGCTCCGGTTCCTCCATTTCCACGAGCGAGACGGCACGGTCTCTGAAGTAGCACGCAGGATTCTCGCCGCATACGGAGTTGGAACGCGCAAAAACTTCCACGAGATTACGTTCACCAGCGAATACCTGCCGAACTACGAGAAGCTGCATGCGTACCTTTCCGCGGTGAAAGGGAACCTTCTAACAGACTTCAGCGGGTGCGTCGAGGTGTACAAAAATGTCACTCTGAAACTGAGCAATGGACCTAGCTTCAACTGCATCACTCTCGCCGAACTGGATTCGACCACCGGCATCAAGAGCCACAAGCAGCTGACGGTCTTCATTGCAGAACTCGGGAAGGAAACGATTTCTCGCCTTATTAAGGCAACGCGCGGTAGGACATGCCGCCATCTGAAGGCCCTTACGCTCATCTCGCTGCTCGACACAGGGTACATGTTTAGGCACGATAACGTCCAGAACCAGGCTACCCTATGCAACTTCATCAGATCATGCGTTGCCTTGACAGAGTTGAACCTCACGAGGTTTCATTTCACCGAGGACTTCAACTGCTGTTCCGTGATCGCCACTGGAGGCCTCGACAACCTCCGGTCCCTGGCTCTAGTTGCTTGCGCACTTTGCAATCCAACAGGCCTGCAATTGCTCAGTCAAGCGCCTTTCAAGCTGCGAGAGCTGGACATCCGTCCTACCCTTAACCAACCAGGTGCCAAGGTGGAGTGCGACGTCTGTGAACGCCAGAGCACCTGCGACGACACCTCGCTTGCTTCCCTCCGTCTTCTTCGGCACCTGACGCGTCTGACACTGTACGAACTTGATCATACCCGCACGCTGGACTTCTTGGTCGGCTGTGGCTCGCTCCAGGAACTTCGACTCCGGAACATGGGCATGTGGCTGCCCGGCTGCCACCAGGACATGTCACCCATCGCCGACTTCTGGATGCAGCTTCGCACACTCGTGCTGCAGAGTTTCTTCGACCCCATAGACTTCACCTTCCTCAATAACGTTCCCGTGGCTTCGAACCTCACACACATGTGCGTGGGAATAGTGGTCAAAAAGTCTTCCGCGGAAGCCCTCACAAGCAAGCTCGCGCTGGCCTGCCCAATCGCATGCATCATTCACCTCCACAGAATGAGCTTAGCGTCAAACCTGCGGCAAGCCGCTCACTATGTTTACTCCCGGTTACATCGAGGAGACAACATAATTGGTGATACGATCAAGTTCGGCATTTCTCCGCTGGATAGGATCAGGCTGTGTGCTTTCGGTGACTGCATCGGGGCAGCCAAGCAGTACGGGATCAAGTAATACGATCGCCTTTGGCGTGATACGGAATGCGGCCCTGGTATTTTTCATCCAGCATGTGAATGTGAGCCGTGGCTACATGCACCTATCAGGCCACCAAAAAGCAAGTGCGCGTAATTTCAAACAGATGGAACGCTCAACAGAGGAGGAGGCTTTCAACTTGCGTCAAACACGCTGTGCGCGCCACTTTTCACATTCTGGTTCATCCGAAGACAATGACAAACCTTTGTAGTGATATACGCGGGAGCAATTGGACTGCATACAATGGAAGTAATCAAGTTTTACATCAGTACTGCCTTTCATACCTGTTGTTTACTTGGGGCATGGCAAAACTGATAGTTTTATGTGTAAGGCACTTTTATGTCGTAGCCTTGATCATTTTCACGTGTTGCATTTTAAACTGACGACTACTGATTATGTCAGTGGATAAGCGGCATGTCATTGCACCTCGGTAATGTGATGGAATTGTGTCATGAGGTCTTGCACTATGCTGCGTTTTTAACGCTTTTACCCGCTAACGAGAGGTAATAAAATGTCTTCAAATGCGAGAGAATTTGTTGTCTATTTGTGGCGTGTACAGACGCTATCACCAGAGCGCTTCCGCACGAAAATGACTATTCGAAAAAAAAATCGCTGTCACTGCTGCTCGAACCCAGCCGCTCTGTGTGCGAAGCGGGCGCGCAACGATTACAGCCACGAAGGGTTTTCGTTTTTTTTTATTGCTTACGAATAGTGCCGGAAAGAAAAATCTGAGTATGCTCAAGCCATAAAACACCAGGCTGTGTACGAGCCCACCATACGCCACAAAGCGTCGTTGGTTCATGCATGCTAGAGAGGCACGCAGTGAACGCGTTGTGGTGTGTACGAAGGTAAAGTGTGTTGGGGATGTGTACTGGTGTTAGACAACTATTACTTGAAAAAAAAAAGAAAGTTGTTGACGTTTAAACGCAAATGGTGTCCGATGTTTCCATTGCAACAGGCCGCAGTGCTCTCCAGTTTTTGTACCCCGGCTTAGGTAGTGAAATCTCTTCCGCATTGCGAAAAGCAAGAGTTGCGGTAGCATAGAAAGAAAATTGATTCCATAATACTCCTTTCGATGGTACATCTGCCATTGCTTTGACACTGTGCGAAAAGGCGCAACATAGCCCGAGCACGTCACAACAAAGACTGGACGGGTGCAGGTAAATTAAATTGGCTGACTGCACCTTTTTCCGCAACGGAAACCGTGCGCACACGCGCACACAGAAGGCAAAACGAATGTCATCGTGTAAAGAGGCCCAAATAAAATTGAGCAAAGAGAAACCATTCCATTCTGCGCTTATTCAGAGGCATTTCATTTTTTTTTTACCAAAGGCAGGTCAACAGTCAAAGCCGTATCTGTTTTTTTGGTCGCCAAAGCAGGTTGTGCGAAAGTACCCCTGGGAGCAAAAGTTTCCGGGACGCGATTTCTGGGGAAAATGTTTGTTGCAGATCGACCTCGTTACCCAGTCGCCTGATATTGTGAAGAGAGGATGGTGCATTTAGGCCTGTAATGCCTTCATACCATATCAGGCGACTGGGTGTAGCGAGGTGGATCTACAATAAATATATTTTCTAGAACTCACGTCTCAGAAACTTTTGTCTTCAGTAGTAACTGACAAGGAGCGATTCCTTCTCGCTGCTTATAATTATGCTTTCCAGGTTCTCAAGAGGAAGGGCAGGTCTGACCGGAGTAATCCCTCAACCAGACGCGTCCACATGGCTTAGTGCCTGCAGAAGTGGCAGGAACGATCTTGATGTATTCTGAGCAGCAGTTTAGAATCGCGTTATAGCTCATCTTGGCAATGCCTTTACGCAGCACAGCCACATCTTCACCGAAGGGTTCAACTACTCAAGAAACCTCTTTTCATGGTTTATGTGCCTTCAACAACCCATGCCTTTTCTCACCGGCGGCAGGGGAAGACTTCCTCTACGACAGCTTAGCTTGACGGCATTATAGAAACTGTTTCCTATATCCTGCGCCAAACCCCCGACCGATGGGTTATGTTTACCGCCTCCAAAGCACCCCTGCAGATCCTGTCCTACCTACTGAAGAACGCCAATCAGCCTATTTCCCTTGATGTCGGGTATTTACATCATTTGGCAATTGTCACATGCCATGCACTGCACAACATTTCAGTGCATACCAGCACACTGTGGCATTCTGGCCACTGAAAAAAATACACATTTACTACCGAGAACTCTTGTGAAATTTCACCGCTGTGACACATTTCACCGCTGGGACATATTGCTTTGCAGTCATCAACTATTCGCTTCTTTGGATCAGCGTCATCTGATGCAACCGTTGCATACAGCTACTTCTTTACAGAAGTGTTCGCACTATTGCTCCTTGCAAGCTACTCTAAAAACACTGCCGACCATGATGTAACGGAATTCTAGAGTAATGCTAAGAACATCACCTTATTGTTGCCACTGCTACTGCATGCACTGAGTAATGTTGCCAAGTCGGGTTTAGAAATTACTTCACTCACCGAAAAGGAAGCACGGCTCGAAGTTGTGGTGCTAACGAAACCTTCCTTCTTGGGAACTGCGCAGAATAAGCAGCAAGCTAAAATCATTCCCGTTGGCGTACTTTGATGCAACTTTCTGCGGGCGGTACAGAAACAGATCCAGTGCTGAGTCGTGAACTGCCCTTCGTCATGCATATAAAAAATTCCTCGGTGTCATTGTATGCGATATATGATGACTTCCTGTTGCTCAGTATCCTCAGGGTATTTTTCCACCGCGATATTCGTTTTCCCTTCTGGGTCCGCATCCGGCCACGGTTGCGGTTGAGAAAACGTGTGCAGTCAATCAATTTAGTTTCTCTAAGTCAGTGCAGTCGTTTGTGTGCTGTGTTCTGAGTCGACTTGAGTAGAGGTGTTGAATTCTACAGGTGGGATTAGCCTTGCTTATTCTGCCGCCTCTGTTATTGTTTACTTTAAATGAGTAGCACGTGAAGTAGCATCGCAAGGCACAGAAAATAATCAATTTTTCTCTTTCTGTCCCACTGTAACTCTGACTTCACGCCACGCGCACAAAATTCCACTGCGACGCTGGGTTATAAATAGAGTTTTATTTGTTCGTGTCAGGAGACAAAATCCTGAAACAGGACAATGCTAGATTTGGTCCAACAAGGTTCCATCAGATAACAAATGTCTAATGACATGACGCTTATCCACTTTTATAATCAGTACTTGTCAAAGTCAAAAATTTGATAAAACCCGTCGAGATCACGGCTGCGCCATGTAGTCTGCCACAAAATTGCGTTACACGCAAAACCGGTAGATATACCATACTACAAGTATGAAACCTTATTAAAGGCGGTGCTGATGTGAAAGTCAATTCCTTCCATTGTATGCAGTCATGATTTTCACCCATGTGCTTCGCGACAAGGGTTCGTCACTGTCTTCGATGTTGAGCCCGAAGCGGGTCAACCATAGTTTGCAGTGTTGTGCGGACGACGTACTCTAGGCGGAAATTTTGAGCCACGTTGAGTGATGTTAAGCCTAACACTTGCTCCTCGCTACGCACACTTGTTTTTCGGTGTACCGGAGGGTACATGTAATTAAAACACTTTCACGCGAGGAAGAGAAAAGGACCAACACAGCATTTGACATCACGCCACGAACGGTGGCGTTACTTGATGCTGTATTGCTTGGCGGCCCCGATGCACTACAAACAAGTTCACTACCAGGCATTGCCTGCTGAAGTAATACACAGCTCTTTCGTATCTATTTCTGCGTTGTCCCCTCGTTCGAACAGTGTATCGAGAGCGGAAATGTCCATCAGGTCTGTCTCTGGATCCCACACGTGTAGGTGAATGACGGCCGCGGCGGGTGCAGAATGGCTCAAGATTAGTTATGTTCTAAAAATTATGTTCTAAGGTAACAAACAATGAGAATAGCGCCCTCATAAACTGGTCCAACACTGTACTTTGCGCGGACTGCGAATGTGCTGGTGTTATTTCCCTCGTGGGGAAGATGTTATTATCAAGACACGGCTTTGCCCTGGGAGCAACCTTTTATCCTGAGAGGCAGCAACATTGTCATAACTGATGAGATAGATAAACTTAGTGTGATAGTGAAGAAATTACTTTTTCATTGAGCAGCCCCGCCAGCGCTGTAGATATCCGCTGGCACATAAATTTCGGCAGAGAAGACTGCTTACGTGCGGGAATTTGAAAGCATTACTGTCTCTGGGTGCATTGACACCCACCCACACACACACACAACCGACACATACACCCGCGCGTATGACACCACCCGCAACACTGTACGACGAAATGTTGCATTATAATTTTGATACAAAATTGTTTTTTTAGAAAAGGGAATGGCGCAGTAACTGTCTCACATCTCGCTGGACAATTAAAGGTGTATCTGTCATCGGTAGGAATCTCTGTCGCAAGCTAGCCTCCATCTTAACTACTACTTGTAAGCGTTATGCAGCGAGAATTTATATGACACGAACCAGGACGTTGTACGACGAACGGTTGCTTCACAGTTCTGCTACGAATGTTGTCGGGAAAACTGGCGCCACATTGACGTGAGTCAATTGGGTGTATATGTACAAGAATGACATGTATATGATTGTCTGAATTGCCGGTGCTCGGCTTGCTGTCAGCTTCAAATGACCACTTGATGAAGTCACGTGATTTTTTTGCCATCGCTGATATTTTCTGTACCATCTTCGAGTTCACACACCAAGACATGCACGCCGCCAGCTTTTCTCGTAATTGGACTCGTAATGCTATAGCGTTAAAACTTGACTGAAGCTTAACGTGGTACCCTTAAATGCATTACATGATCATTAGAGATCCCTCCTGCGCAAATACTCCTTTCCTTTAGCTTAAGCTACACGAACGCCTTTCAGCGATGTATCCGTGGGGCGCCCGTGTTGCGACACAAAAGGCAGCGGTTCCGTTTCCGCTTGTCTAATGTTTTCTTTACGGCGAAAGTGTTTTAAAACGTGTCGCGCTCACAGCTGGCGGGCAGTCGCTCATGCGGCTATTGGCACAGTGTCGTATAGCGGTTAAGCTGTACCTTCCAATTGCCATAACCCCACCCATGTTTGCTATATCCCATTCCCATATCCCACCCCAAGCTGCTACTTCCTTGGGGAGATCAGGGGAGTCCCCGGGCCCGCTCCTCCGCCTGTGGGTCGCTTTAGTAGCCATTCCCATATTGATTTCTTTCTACCTTCGGGTGGCAAAATCCCAATTGCCCAAGGGCCGCACCTTTTATATTACTATTGGAATTATACTTTAGTCGTTCGGGAGAGGCTTGTTTTTCTTATTCATTTTTACGCCTCAGTCAATACTATGTACGCCGCTACCACCACGGCAAGCGGCTGTTTCAAACACAGCCACCGGTGGAGCGCTTCTGAGACCCAGCTTGCTCTTCCCAAGCTCTCGTAACGCTTATTTCTGCGCACATAGTTCTTAGGGAGATTGTCTCTCTTGACCTGGCCTTAGCAACAGAAGGTCACATGGCCTCTCGCGACATATTTATTTTAACTGACGCCTGCCACTGAAGGTAGATTGCCTGCAGCCCTTCGGGCAGGTTGCCACTTGCCCACCCTGGAAGGTGACCTACTTTCTTTTCCATGACACGGACGGATGGAAGTCGGATTTCCTAAAGGACGAGACCACTACTGCTATCGATTTAAAATGGCGGCGACGATGTCAATGAGAGTGCCTCAACCCAACCACTTTTTGACGCGATAGCATTAACGATGCCGTACAGTGGACTACTCGGTGTCGGCGTCGGTGGGCCGAAAAAAGCAGGTGTGCCACGTGCCACCAATGTCAGGTGACCTTACGATGCCATCACAATCAGCCCACCGTGGCTGGTGACGACCTACCCGCCGTGCAAGGTGCCAGTTTATGATTGCTGGAGAGAGGTCACTTCACCCTACGTCGTCATCACAACCTGGCAACCAAGGGAGGTGGCAACCTGCTCACTGGGTTGTGAGCTGCCTGCCTAGCGTGGGTGGTGGAAATGAAAAGAATTAAAAAAATTCAGTGCACGTGTCATCTGCCCGCCGTGCCGCTGCGCATGAGCCTTCAGGGAACCTCGGAAGAGCGAGCTGGGTCTCGCAAGCCCAATCAGTAGCTGCGTTTGAAACAGCCACCTACCGGGGATGTGATGCATTAAACATTCACTTGACTGACCCATCATCTTAGATATGGGGGGCGCGAACGCTAAACGCCCTAGAAAGCGGTGCTTTCACAGCTAAACCGTTCCTGTTCTCCTTAATGGTTTGGTTGGAATGCGAAGGGATGACGCAGGGCAGCACTTTCGACCACATAGGGTTCTTTAACGTGCCCTGACGTCGCATAATACAGGGCCTCTGGAATTTCGCCTCCATCGAAATTCGACCGCCGCGGCCGTCATCGAACCCACGTTTTCAGGTCAGCAGCCAAGCGCCACAACCAATGAGCAGCCATCGCGGCGGCTGTTCTGTTTATAGCTTCATTCTAACATAGAAGGGTAATTTCATTGCTGTCCTGTCGCCTTGCTCTGTGTTCTAGTGCAGGCCAAAAAAGTTAATAACTGCTTATTGGTGTCTCCGTTACAAGCAGACGTTGATTGGCTGGATTGAAGCACGTTATGGCAGAGAGGACGCAGCCCAGATTTATTAGCGTCGCAGATTTTAACGGCAACTGCCTGGTGACAAAGCCATCGTCAACGGCCATAAAGTGCTAACGTGATGAGAGCAGAGAGGAAACGACAATGAGTCAGTTACAACATGACGTCACCCCCTACGCTTCTATTGTTCTAAGAAGAGAAAGCGATAACTGTAGGAGCAAAGCGTCAGAACTGTTCGCTTGCTTAACGGTCCTTCGATGATTGTCGGCAGAAGGACGCTATCGCCGATAGAAGTTTTGCAGTGTAAGCTGTTCGATCCCGACCCCGTCGTCAAATATCAAGGTCCGTGACCTGTTTTCAGCGGTCACGTGAGCCTCACGGGTCATGTCCCCAATAAACATCATACACATGAAACCACACAGTTACACGTACATGGCTCCTTTAACTGCTGTGCATCGGCAGTCAGATCGCCACGTAGCTCGCAAATCTTCCCGGTCCAGGCATGCCGCGGTGTAGTCACGCCGACTGTATGCTGCTTGGCACTGCATCACGCTCAGGAAGTCATGCTCCGCCACCAGGAGGACCTAACGCGGCCTGTGCAGAACGCGAGCCTGATCGCCACGGGCCAGAACGAGCTGCAGAGGACGTGGCGCTTCTACAAGTCCTGAGAGGACGTCATGGAGACAGGTACTGACAACGTGGCCACCGTGGTGAGCGTGCTGGACGACGCCGGCATCCGCTGGCCCAAGCCGTCAATCGCCGTCGTGAACGTCCTGCGCGCCATGGTGGTGCTCGCGACTCAGGTGGGCTGGCCCTGCATATTCGAGTTCGCTGTCCTCGATGACGTCGCCAGGAACAAACCGGTAAGGCAAAGGCATCCACGACGAAATCGACTTCTTTTTATTTCACAGGGACACGTTTTTAATTCGTTTAGCAAAAACACTGCAGACGAGTTGATCTTAGTCAAGGGAATAACTCATTGACGTCTACGTGCTAGTCATAATGGGAAGATTCTGTGAAAACTGTATGGCTTACATTTGTAGTCGTACATGTGAGTTCCTCCTACTCCGCCTAGCAGGATTTTCCTGGGGCTGTGGTGCTGATTGGTTAAGCCTCGCCGTTCCATCTGCTAGCCCTCCAGGTTAGCTTAGTTGCGGGAGCGACAGAGTGTCATAGGCATTGGTCCTACAAGAAAGCCTTATAGCCTCCCTCACTCGACGTATGAATGAGCTCATGTGGTGGTTACTCTGTAATTAATACTCTCAGGATGTTCAACTTTTGCACAACCAATCCGTAGCCCTGTACTGATGGATGTGTATAGCCCGGTATGTATTGGCAAACATGTCCAGCAAAAGATATCGAGCCTGTACGGAAAATTCCAGCAGAAAACTTGCTTTACAGTCGGACTCGCGGGCTCCTCTAAGCTACACTCGTGGTAAATGGGGTTAAATATAGCGAGTGTGCCCTGTTCTAACTCGGTTGCGACATTTGGGGCGAAAGTCTCATCCTCAATGTACACTCGGCAGCGACTTGGAGTCGGTGTACAGACATCCTCTTGGCCCCAAAGCCCATCCTGGAGTTGATGTTCTCAGTGCCCCAAAGCTCACCCTGGAGTTTGCGACGTCTGTGGTAATCCAGGAAGCTCTATAAAAGCTACGCATTTATAAGAGGACGTAACCATTTGACTGTACAGGACAGCCAGCCGTTTCTCTGGCGCTGCAGCCAGGACATTGCTATAGCGATCCAGGCAAAGACGCAGTCATATATCGCCCAAAGACCTCAATGTGCAGATATCGCCAAAGATCCATAAAATCAGAATCGGGAACTCAGAATCATAAATTTATTTCAACATCACACGGTGCGCATGCAATGCTGCAGGCGCAGGTAAAAAGTCTTCTGGAAGCTTGACAAGACCTACACCCTACTCAAATGCAAACAGCATATTCATCTATTTAAATACGCTATCGAAAATCGGTTTCAGGCATCAAATTCGCCATCACTGCCAATGGTGGATAGTGGCGAGTGGTCAAGCGCACCTAGCTTTCGCCCTTTGCTCTCGTTCAAGAATGTGTACTTTGTGGGAGATCTGTATATTTAGCTCTTTTTAGGGGCAGCCAGTGAATGTGTGCTGGTTGCACATTGGGGGTTTACAGCAATTATTCTGGCCATCTAAGTACAATCACGATTGGTGTGCTCGCAGGTCAAGGTAAACCCGTCGCCGCTCACCAAGACCATGCCGCAGCGTCGATGGCGGCTGCTACAGGACAAGACCGCCTACAGCCAGTACTTCGATATGCTGGTCCCCAACTTCAGGCGCGACTCACACTCCAGAAGCGAGCTCACTTTCGACGAGACGATGACCATCAAGGCCCGCACTTGAATGTGACTGCCTTCGAGAAGAAAGCCGGAGAGTTGGTGCGACACTGGGGCGATTTGAGGCCTACTTCTGCTAGTGCTACCAGCGGCTGTTTCTCTACAACCGTTGCTACTACAATTAGTACTAGTAGTACTAGTGATAGTACTACTACTAAAATTACTTCTGCTATACACTAATACGCAGCTGAGGGGGAAGCACAAGGACTGTACTCAGAAGAACAAGCATATCTGCAACCTGAGTCCCTTTCCGTGGTGTCCTTTCCACGGGAGACAGCTTGTTCCACACGGAGCTGCGCACATAAAGAAAAACGCTTGTCAAGAGATTAGCATACTCAAATCTCCAGCTGTCTTACATGACCTCTTAGTGTCCGATTCGATATTTCCTACGAAAAACAGTAACAGCGAAGCTTGTGATGGAGGTCAAATTGAAGATGTGGTTTCGAAATATTATAGAGAGCTGCACTCAAATGTCGGCCAATCAGGTTTCACGCGTAATCTCTTGCCGTGCACAGTTTGTCTCGTGTTGAACAAAGCCGGCTGTGTATATAAAAATAATGTATGTTTTTCTATCTTACAGACCCACAATGGGATCGAGTAAGGAGGCAAGATCCACTTACCTCTATCCCAGCGAGACTATTGACCATCGCTAGACCGCTAACCATAGATGGGAACACCATTTTCAAACGCTTCCGCGCCGTTCCTGAACATGCTACGCCATAAGCCGTGAAGGTAGAAAACTGAGCAGTGTATCTTTTGTTAGTCGGTCTTTCTCAAGCGTAAGGGTGACTTATGAACCGCTAGTGAAACAGCGGGGCTTAGAGGTTGAGAATGTCCGCCTCCTCTCAAGTGGCATGCACCCTGAAACATCCCGATTTAGCTCCACCCTCAGTACTTTGTGGCGACGATCAAGGCAGGAGTCACTATAAGGACGCTGCCTCATCATCCGACCTTAGTTCAGAGGGCGACGAAGAAGCGAGGAATAGGCTCAGAACATCGGTGGCTGCCTCAATTAGTATCTTATTTGGACCCGCTTTCATCGACTACGCGGATGTTTTGAAAAGGTTACTGACATTAAAGATATTATGTCTCATCGGCTGGGTTATCACATTATTTGGGCAGGATTTGATTCCGCCTTCCTTGCGAAGGGTTCGCCCGACTGTTCCTCCCAGTGATGGGCCGAAATATATGGTAATTTTTATATAAATGTCGAATGACGCTATGGTAGCAAAGAAATAATTTTCTTTCATTTTATTATTGTCATTGAAAAAACATGAGTATTAATAAAAATTAGTGTGCCATCTCTGCTCTATTACTGTCTCTGAAAGCTTATGGCGTGTTGGTACCTGCTCTTAAACTAGGATGCCGTATCTAGTTTTAACAAACAAGAACACTGGGCGACAAATGCACGGTTCATCCCAGAAAACACAGCACAGAAACGGGCGACCTCATTCCAGCATTAGAAGTCGCATTTAACAGCAATGCCAGCGTCCGTCCATCCGTATCACCAAACACTGGAAAACGTTTAACGCATGGTTAAACCTATTGATACGAGCCAAAGCTGATAAAAATGGTTGCACATGGTTTCCGGGCACGCGCCTCATATGTGGCTAGACAGCGGCCGAGCGCCAGCTAAGCATCTGTTATACCCGCGCTAGTCACGAGGTATACAACAGCTGTATTTTGCCAGTGCTCACCTATGAAGCAGAAACTAACGAAAACAGTGCAGCTTAAGTTAAGGACAACGCAGCAAGCTAAGGAAAGCAAAATGATAGGTGTAGTGTCGTGAGACCGGAAGCGGGCGGAGTGGTTGTGAGAACAAACGCGGGTTAATGACATCCTAGTCAAAATAAAGAGGAATAAATGGGCTTGGGCAGGGCATGTAATGCGAAGGCACGATAATCGCTGATCCTTAAGGGAACCGGAGAGGATTTCAAGAGAAGGCAAGCATAGCAAGGGGGAACGAAAGTTAAGATCCAAGAAGTTTGCGGAAATACAGTGACAGCAGCTGGCGAAGGACAGGGTTAATTAGACAGACGTGGGAAAGGCTTTTGCCCTGTAGTGGGCGTAGTGAGACTGATGACGATAATAGGTAAGACTAAGTGATTCCCGCGGTACTTGAGCAGGATGTACGGTTACAAAACTTGGATGACGATGTGTATGTCCACAGCGGGGCGGTTCTTCCGGCACGTCTAAGAAGTGGACCAGCAGGTGGCGATGCCTGGCATTGAATAGCTTAACTTATTAAAACCCGAAACATTACTTAGACTGAGCAAACTTGCACGAAAGGTCTAAGATTTACTAACAAAGCAGTCGGTCATAACATGGGGCGCTCAACATCTACCGAGCAAAGGCCCCATGCTGCGGACGGAAGGTGTTATTTACTCTCTCCCGCCATTGTCCCTAAAAAAACTGCTGTGTTCGTTTGCCTAGGATCCCGGAAACCCTTTTGGTAGCCAATTGGAAATCCGTTTGTTGGAGCCAGTAAAAATTTCTTTAAAATTTTAGCAGCCAATAGTACGCCGGTGCTCACGAGATTGCTTACTCGCCAGCACCGCGCGATTTTCGTGAAGACGCACGCATTACCGTTTGTAACTAGGCACCCAGACACAAATAGACCAGATGGACAACCGAACCGAAGCACAACAGAAAAACGACAACCGTCGGCTCCGCTTTGCAGCCCGAATGCGAACTTTCAAGCTCATGCCTCTTTTGGTGAGCGGCTGCGCGTCTTTCTAGCTGTTTACCAGTTACAATATTCGAACGGCTCAGGGGAACAGCCCGCACAACACGTCCTTACAAGTAGGCAAAGGAACAGGGCTCTCCTAGCCGCGTTGAGGTGCAAGCACAACGGCGCACGAACTCGACTGTGGGATATTGCCGCAGTCCCGCCGCAGAGACTGGAAAGCATTCCCCTTCTCGCCTGTTGGTTCGCAAAATTGGCGCGCGACATCTGCGGAACTCGCTACGCGACACCATGTTGCCCCCGGCAGCGAAGCGGGTTTCCCTTCCTACACAAACATAGGAAATCGGACGTCAGCCCAGGCGGAGTGCTCGACTCGCGAGACGAGGGGATGCAAGCGTTAGAGGATGGGGAGCGTTTCGCAGAAGTTCAGAGCTCATAAGGGCGCCGCTGTTAACAACGCTTTCCGAAACAGAGTCCAAAATACAAAGCGTGACATGCAATTGAATAGAAGAGAAATGAACTCACGGCTGCTGATGCCGTTTTCACGGACGCAGAATACGCCGCAGGTCGACCCGCAAGGCGACGTTCACCCGCCTTCTAAAGCGAACAAATATTCCGACGCGACTGTTGGAGCATCATGTGACGGTCATGGAGGATCACGGGAAAATTAGTTCAACACATAGCCTTGTCACATGGTGCAACTTGTCACATGCATGGTGGACGAGCGGTAGTTTCTAGCTGACCGCTTGCTGATGCTACTGGCGAGTAAACTCAACTTCTGGCCTGGGGCGCTGCGAAGTCTGGCAACATAGTGTTCCTGTATATGCTCTCGCAGGGAGCAGAGTTCCGCGTCTGTTTTCCCTTGCCGCTCCGTACGCCATTCGCCGAGAGGCGATAACATGATTTTCGTGACGTCAAGTTTTCAACCTTCCGTGGGGAAACTGATTTCACAGGCGCAGTGTCGGGCGACCCCTTGTCAGCTCGACGCCTGATGTGAGGCCACGCTGTGGGCTGCATTTCGCAGATTTTTCGTGGACACCTGTGGCGTCGGGTTTGGGGTTCTGCTGCGGTAGTGAGCGACGCAGTCGTCAGCTGTGACTGCGTGCAGTGCGCCGAACTGCACCAACCACACTGAAAACGGCAAAGCGTTTTACGAACTGTCATTTGGAAGGTCGGCGGCTGAAGTGCGTCGGCGATTGAAATGGCTTTTGAGGATTGGCCGCCTTAAGCGCGACCAAATATTGGAATTTAATAATTGATATGAAAAGATAATGCCTCTTAATAAAAATTAGAAAGGCTAATAATATCAAAGTGAAAGAGCACTTTCAAGGTCCCTTGAAGATTCGTCATTTCACTGCATTTAGCAACGGGATACATTGTGTAAAATGTTTTACGCAAGCAATTGAGTTTGAAATTTTTCGTTAGGCCAGACTCGCCTGTTCAATGCATTGGTGTTGCTTTAGTGTGCTTGCCTGCAACAAACTACAGAACCATTTTAATGTGGTTGTAGGGAGTTGCGTTTTCATATTTTCGGTGTATAATTCGCACAGAACACGCGGCGGTGCTAGTTGTGAAAAAAGTAATTCATCGCTATACTCTTTTTTTTCTTAAGACGAGCACGCGGACGAAAGACGGGACAGATGCTGTCCCATCATGAACGGGACTGCTTGCTCATCTGAAATTACTTGTTCCAAAAAAAAAATAGCAGGCCGTTACTAGTATTTTTCGTGAATTTGCGGCGGCTGCGTTTTTATGGAGGAAAAACGCTAAGGCGCCCGTGTGCTGTGCGATGTCAGTGCACGTTAAAGATCCCCAGGTGGTCGAAATTATTCCGGAGTCCTCCACTACGGCACCTATTTCTTCCTTTTTTCTTTCACTCCCTCCTTTATCCCTTCCCTTACGGCGCGGTTCAGGTGTCCAACGATATGAGACAGATACTGCGCCATTTCCTTTCCCCAAAAACCAATTATTATTATTATTATTATTATTATTATTACTGCGATTTGCTGTTAACCTAAAAGAACGACCTGCTGGGCAAGTTGGCAACGGTACATCTTTTTGCTTACAGGCGCGAAAACATACAACACAAGGTAGAAAGACGGGACGGAGCGCCACTCACAGCTGATTTATTTGAAGGCAACACGGACAAATATATACCATCGTACAAGGAACCAAGGAATGCTATCATCTTTAAAGTTGATATGATAGCGAACGAGTGAAAAAATTGTTCTATGCCTTATACAGAGATATGGAAGTGTCGCTGACGCCCATGCTTCCTTTCTATGCAATAAAAAAAGCTTCTATTAATTCCCTGGTTTTAGTATCTTTGCTTTTTGATAGAATTCGCGCACCGGAAAAACAGCGCTCACAAGAGCGTGACGGGCAGGACCTTATATGCTTAGGCATATTTGGGCCTTCTTTATCTTGCTCTACGTTTCTTTCGTGTTCCGTGATTCGCTCGTTAGCGTAGCGTCCTGTTTGCCTACATAGGAGCGGCCGCAGGAGAGGCTTCATGAAAACGTAACTCTTTATTCGATTAGCGATGGCAGCAGACGAGCATACCAACGCTAGGTTAGTCTAGGTAGCGGAAGGAAGAAAGCCGCTCTTCCCAGCCGGGTAGCCTTTTTTTGTAGCCACCGTCGGTGACGCATGCCTCGGTTGAGGCAGCGGTAGCGCTGTGTTTTATCGGTAACGCAGTAGAGCGTGTGGCCGTGTTACGCTGGGCCGGATGATAACAAGGCGGAGGCTGCGCGGAAATGTGCACAATGTGTGTTGCCACATCACCCCCCCCCCCCTTCCCCGTGGAGTGGAGAGCCCTCAGGGCTTGTAAAAATCTGTTTAGTGTGCCCGATGTCCACAGCGTGTAGTGACAGAAGCAGGCGGCGATGCCCGGTGTCGTGGATGGATGCCTGTGGGTACACTGGTATTTCCTGGTTTGGCGGAATCGTTGTAGGCTGGTTTCAGCCGGTCAGTAGAGACGCGGACGTCATTCCCGTTAACGCGCAGGGTGAAGGTTTTGTCGTCGCGATGGAGAACTGAGTAGGGTCCGCTGTAAGGTGGCTGGAAAGGCCTGCGAACGGTGTAGTCGCGGAGAAATATGTGGTGCACGTTGCCAGATCTTTGAAGAAGGGGCAGTCTTACAGCGGTGAGCTGCACGTGACAGGCGGAGGGCAGCGATGGTGCGTCGGAGCCGAGCGACGAAATCGGTAGGATCTGAACGTCGTGGTGGTGGATGACGGTGCAGCAAGAAATTAGCCTGGGAGACGGAGTGGTTCCCCGCAGACAAGCTCTGCGGGTGTAGGCTGGATGTCCGGCTTGAAGGTGGCGCGAAGACCTAGGGCGACGGCTGGGATGGTTTCGAGCCAGGTTGAGGCTCGATCATCCCGTTGGCGCAGTTGTGGTTGCTGATGGTTCTCGAGCGCTCGAACCCGATGGACAGCCCGAGGAGCCTGAAAAGGTGCGATTCGAACTGTCGTCCCCGGTCGGTGGTGACACGGCGAGGGGGCCCGAAGTGAGCAATCCAGCCGGCGAAGGCCGAGGCGACATCTTCCGCGGCCCATGCCTCAGGCCGTCGAGTATACCGATCGATGGCGGTGATGGATGGCGATGATCCATGGCGATCGATGGCAGTAGCGATAGGCTCCACCTAAGGTTAACGTTCCTATGATATTAAAGTGTACGTGTTGAAACCGACCAGAGGGCTGGGAGAATGCTCCGAGCCGCGAATTAATATGCCTGGTGACTTTAGCGCGCTGGCATTGAATGCAGGAGCGCGCCCAGATGTGGAAATTGCGCTGCATGCAGTGCCAGACATAGCGGTCGGCCACGAGGCGTGTATGGCGGGATGGCTGAGATTATGTTGAAGAGGCCACGGCGATGGGAAAGGGGCATGTAAGGCCTGTTTCGTGCTGTTGACATGTCGCAGTAAAAAGTCGTCGATCCAGGTATGGGGACTTGTTGCAGCTGTAGTGAGGATCCGCCCTTAAGAAGTTATCGCAGTTCCGACATCCGTAGTCTGAGGCTCGGCGAGGACGTCAGCTGTTATCTGCGAAGAGCTGCTAGCTGCCACCCGTGAAAGCGCGTCGGCGACCCCGTTGTCCTCGCTGACATGTTGAATGTCGGTGGTAAACTGGGCAATTGAAAACTAAACATTTTGAACAATTTGCCTGTCTGGTTCTATTTGAAGACGTAATAAACTTGACATCTCGAACCAAAAATTTTTTAAATTTTAACCCAAGGTTTCCAAGCCGACTCGGCTCCTTCATCAGGGGTGACTGAGAGGTGATGAACGGGCTACCTGTCCGGAATGGTGCGGGCGTTGAGGGCACGGTAGTCCCTACAAGGCCGTCACTCCTGATGAAGGAGCCGAGTCGGCTTCGAAACTTTGGATTAAAATTAAAACAATTTTTTGGTTGGAGATGTGCAGTTTAGAAACTGGGCTGGTTTCGCTGAACCGGCGGGAGTTTGTCGCGCCGTTGAGAGAAGGCGTAGGTTTATGGTCGGTGTAGATAGAGCAGGTCCGTGCTTCGAGAATGTGGCAAAAGTGTTGAACTGCTTCGTATATCGCCAGAAGTTCTCTGTGGTAAGCTGGCAAACTCTACGGGGCGGGGGCCGTGGTTTTATTGGTGGAACTGGCCGCAGGAGGGGGTCGTTTTCCGAGCTGAGAATATCTTGGAGAAAAACGCCAAGGGATGCCTGGTGTTGTCTATGCGTTGCATAAGGGCGGCGCCGACGGCGAAGTTAGAGGCATCCGTGAAGAGCCCCAAAGGAGCGTCTAGCGTGGGATGGGAGAAAAGTGTGGCGGTGCAGAGAGCAGCTTTGCATACTTTGAAAAGTTCCGTTAAAGCCGGTGTCCACGTGACGGGTTGGTTTCCTCGTTAACCAGCCAAGGCATCATGGAGAGGTGCCTGGTAGTCGGCTGCGTGCGGCAAGAAACGCCTGTAAATGTTCAGCCTGCCGAGAAAACGGCGAAGGTATTTAACAGTGGTGGGTTGGGGGTAATTTTGCTGGTCTGAGATGTGTGGAGGCAAAGGCCGAGTTCCCTCTGACGAAACTTCTTGGCCGCGGAATTTGACAACTGAAGCGCAGAGCGTACTTTTTGGGACATTGACGAGTAGGCCATGGTCATCGAGGCGTTGGAAAAGTAAAAAGTAGACGAAGGTGCGTGTTGTTACGTTTCGCCTACGGCGCGCGGTATAGCCGGCGCGGATGCAACGGACGCCGGGGCTTCGTTCAAAGTGGCGGTCATTTTGGGCCCGTTCAGTGCTGCCGTAACGCCTCCCGCCAAGCGCGTCCAGGTAGGTTTCAATGCCACGTGTCGTCGTGTGTGCGTGTGTGTGTGTGTGCATGTTGGTGCCCACGCTTGTCAAAGCGCGGCAGCCGGGGAGAGGAGCTCCCCAACTGGGGGGCGAGGAGGTCTGACCGGCGCCGGCCCGGCGGACGCGCCCGTCACGTCTGTACATGTCCGTGCGTCGCCGTCTCGTGCGACTCATCCCAAGCCGTTCCTTCTTGCCCTCGACTCCGAGGGTATAAAAGGCAGCTGCGCCGGACGCCAAGGAAGGACTTCGATTTCTTCCTTCGAGTAACGTGGTCGCCCTGACCGGCTGCTCTTTTGCGATGCCAGAATAAACAAGTTGTTCTGTTGACAGTCGACTCATCCTTTGCCGGGACCTTTGGATGTTTCCAGCTTTGCCCCAGGCCGCCAGGCCAACGCTACCCTTGGGGCTTGCAACCCATTTGCAACAACTGGTTGCCAGCGGTGAGATCCCGACAACGGAGGCCAGCAGCGAAGATATGCGGTCAACTGTATGCTGAGCAGCACAACGATCATCCGGGAGCAGTGCAACGAGCCCTGTGTGATGACTGGTTGCCTGCAGCGGAACGACTGCGCTGAATTCTTGGCTGCGAGGTTTGGTGAGTGCGGGACTTTCTTCTTCTGAGTTTTGCCAGGCTTTTGTTAGTGTCAGAAACAGAGCTGGTAATTGTGGTTGTCGTTGCTGCCGGGTTAGTTTGCGGCAAGACAATAGTAGGCAGTAGAGAAAGCAGCATTCGGAGCAGCCATGGATTTGAAGTCGTTGCGCAAACCGAAATTGCTGGAGCTTGCAAGAGAGTTGGGTCTGGATGTCTCAGACAAACTCAGAAAACCAGAACTGCTAAGGGCTATTCTTGAGTTGGAGGCTGAGGATGACGAGCTGTCGGAATGCCTTGAGACCATTGAGGAGAGGGAGCAAAAAGAGAAAGACGAGCGCGAACGTAAAGAACAAAAAGAGAAAGACGAGCGCGAACGTAAAGAACAAAAAGAAAAAGAGAAAGACGAGCGCGAACGTAAAGAACAAAAAGAGAAAGAGGAGCGCGAACGTAAAGAGCAAAAAGAGAAAGAAGAGCGCGACCGTCAACACGCTTTGGAAATGAAGCGTCTCGAGGTAGAGATGGAACGCGCTCGTAATGGAAGTCAGGCACACGGTGCAGGAGAGCGGGTATCGTTCAAAATGACTGACCTGATGCGGCCGTTTAAGCTTGGAGAGGACATTGGTTTGTTCCTGGTTAACTTTCAGCGAACGTGCGAGAAGCAGGGGTTCTCTCGGGAAACGTGGCCACAGCGCTTGCTCACTTTGTTACCCGGCGAGGCGGCCGACGTAGTCGCTCGCTTGAAGAGAGAGGAGGCAGAGGATTTCGACCAAGTGAAATCGAGTCTGCTAAAAAAGTACAGGCTGTCAGCGGAGGCGTTCCGTCGGAAGTTTCGGGAAAATGAAAAAGGCAGAAGCGAGTCATATACAGAGTTTGCCTACAGGCTTATGTCAAACATGCAGGAGTGGCTCAAAGAAGAGAAAGCGTTTGGTGAACACGAGAAAATTCTGCAGTGTTTCGGGCTAGAACAGTTTTATAGTCGGTTACCTGAGAACGTGCGGTACTGGGTCTTGGATAGGCCAGACGTTAGTACAGTGGCTAAAGCCGCCGAGCTAGCCGAGGAGTTTGTGACGCGTCGGGCTCGCGGAGCTAAGGACGGTCAAAAGGGTGAATTTGGCTCCAAGTCTGAGAGGCCGAAGTTCACACCCATGAGAGCAAGGGGGGACACACGTAGTGCGGATGCGAGTGAAAGCAGTCCGACCGAACGTAAGGAGACGGCGGCAGCCGAAGCCGAACGCAGAAAGGGGTTCGAGACGAGGCAAGCGCGCGTGTGTTATACGTGCCAGAAGCCGGGCCACTTTTCGGCGCAGTGTCCAGAAACAAAAACAAAAGTCGTGTTTTTGTCATTATGCAGCACTGACGAGAACATGAAGCTTCTCGAGCCTTACATACGAGACTTCCTCGTGAACGGGAAAGAGTGCCGAGTGCTTCGTGATTCCGCAGCTACAATGGATGTAGTTCACCCCTCTTACGTAGAACCCGATATGTTCACGGGCGAGTGCGCATGGATCAAGCAAGCCGTGGAAGCTCACAGCGTGTGTCTGCCCGTAGCAAAAGTGCTTATTGAAGGACCTTTCGGAGCAATTGAGACGGAGGCCGCAGTGTCATCTATGCTGCCCCCCCCCCCCAGTACCCGTACCTATTTTCGAACAGGTCCGATCACCTCCTGCGCGAGAAGGGGCTTTTGTTTGGTGAGGCTAGCGTTCAGGCCTTAACCAGATCGAGAGTTCGGGAGCTCGCTGCAAAGGCGGTAGTTGCGGGGCCGACGTGTCGAACAATGAGAAAGGGTCGGAGGCGCAGCAAGCTGATACTCAGAGCACGTCCGAACTGAATAAAATTGAGCCTGTAGCGTTGAAGGCACCAGGTACTGGAGAGGAAATGCCCGACACGGGAAAGTTAGAAGAGCTATCTGCAGATTTGCTCATCGCGCCTACGTCCGATGGACTTAATAGGTTGCTAAAAGTCAGCCGGTCGGCTTTGATAGCCGAGCAAAAAAAGGATGGCAGCCTAGAAAACATGCGCTGCAATGTCAAGGAAGGTATCGCCAAGAAAAATGCTCGTTTTGTGGAAAGAGGTGGGGTCCTGTACCGGAAGTATCTAGACCGCAGAGGAGTGGAGTTCGATCAGCTGATCGTGCCTCAGTGTTACCGTCAGGATCTGTTGCGCTTGTCGCATGGCGGTTCGTGGTCCGGACACCTAGGAGTTAAGAAGACTAAGGACCGTCTCTTGCAAGAGTACTATTGGCCAGGGTGTTTTCGTGACGCAGAACACTTTGTGAGGACATGTGACACCTGTCAGCGGGTTGGCAAACCAGGGGACAAATCGAGGGCGCCGTTGAAGTTGGTACCTATCATTACGGAGCCTTTTAGACGGCTCGTTATTGATACAGTGGGACCTCTGCCGGTAACAGCCACAGGGTACAGACACATTTTGACTGTGATCTGCCCAGCGACAAAGTTCCCTGAAGCAGTGCCGCTTAAAGAACTCAGCTCAGTTGAGATAGTCAATGCACTACTGTCCATATTTGCGCGAGTTGGTTTTCCTGCGGAAATCCAGTCAGATCAGGGCACAGTGTTTACTAGCGCTTTGACGACAGCCTTTCTCGAAAGGTGTGGGGTAAAGCTGTTACACAGCTCAGTGTACCACCCACAGTCGAATTCCGTTGAGAAGCTCCACTCCGTCATGAAGCGCGTGTTGAGAGCATTGTGTTTTGAGCAACAAAGTGATTGGGAGCTGTGTCTGCCTGGGGTTATGTTTGCATCAAGGACCGCGCCGCATGCGGCTACGGGGTTTTCGCCAGCTGAGCTGGTGTACGGTCGCTCGCTGCGGTCTCCGCTTCGCATGCTTCGAGACTCGTGGGAAGGCAGGGGCGACGACCCAGTCGTGGTCGAGTACGTTCTTAGTCTCCTCGAACGCTTAAGAAGGGCACAGGAGTTGTCAGGTGAAGCAATGGCAAAGGCCCAGCAGAGGGCCAAGGTTTATTATGATCGGACAGCCAGGGCCCGTCGTTTTGAGGTGGGCGATGAGGTAATGATATTGCGCACATCGCTAAAAAACAAACTCGACGTGCAGTGGGAGGGCCCAGCACGGATTGTTCAAAAACTGTCGGATATTAACTACGTGGTGAGTCTGCCAGGAAAACGGAAAGCACAGCAAGTTTACCACTGTAATCTGCTCAAACCCTATAAACAACGGGAAGCAGTGGTGTGTATGATGGTAAACGTTCCCGAAGAGCTTCCGATCGAGCTTCCGGGACTAGGCTCAGTGACGAACAGGGAAGACACTGCTCAGGTCATTAGTGACTTAATCATTAAAGCACCGCTGTCGGCTGAGCAGAAAACCGAACTACACCAACTCTTACAAGAGTTTCAAGGTCAGTTCTCTGAGAGGCCTGGTAGGACTTCTGTCCTTACTCATGATATAGAACTTACCTCCCCAGAGCCAGTACGATCCAAGGCGTACCGGGTGTCACCCCGCCAGCGCGATATTATGGAGGCTGAGGTAAAGAAAATGCTACAGCTCGGTGTTATTGAGGCGGGTGAGAGTGATTATACCTCCCCTTTGATTTTAGTTGAGGTACCGGGCAAGGAACCTCGTCCTTGCGTCGACTACCGCAGGCTTAATTCCATCACTAAGGATAAAATTTATCCGATCCCTAACATCGAGGAGCGCCTTGAGAAAGTTAGTAGCGCTCAGTTTATTTCCACCCTAGATCTTGTCAGGGGTTATTGGCAGGTTCCACTTACAGAAGAGGCTAGTAGGTATGCGGCGTTCATTTCACCAATGGGAACATTCCGTCCTTAAGTTTTGAGTTTTGGTTTGAAGAACGCGCCATACTGCTTTTCAAGCCTCATGGACAAAGTGTTGCGGGGACAGGAAGAATTCGCTTTACCGTATTTAGACGACGTAGCGATATTCTCCGCATCCTGGTCTGAGCATATGGCGCACTTGCGGGCAGTGCTAACCCGCCTGCGCGAAGCGGGCTTGACAGTCAAGGCTCCCAAGTGCGAATTAGCACAGGCCGAGGTTGTATACCTCGGTCACGTGATTGGACAGGGTCGTCGCCGCCCCTCTGAAATAAAGGTGGCCGCTGTGCGAGACTTCCCGCAACCGCGCACGAAGACCGATATTCGGTCGTTCTTAGGTGTCGCCGGCTACTATCAGAGGTACATCCCCCGGTACTCCGATATCGCGGCTCCCCTGACGGATGCTCTAAGAAAAACAGAGCCCCAAACAGTCGTCTGGAGCGAGACAAAGGAAAGAACTTTTAGCGCCCTAAAGAGCGCCCTAACAAGCCAACCTGTGCTACGATCGCCAGACTACACAAAAGGGTTCGTTGTTCAGTGCGATGCCAGTGAGCGAGGCATGGGCGTTGTACTGTGCCAACGGGAAAATGAAGAAGTGGAACACCCCGTCCTGTATGCTAGTCGTAAGCTGACCTGTCGTGAGCAGGCGTACAGCGCCACCGAGAAAGAGTGTGCGTGTCTCGTGTGGGCCGTTCAGAAATTGTCATGCTACCTAGCCGGCTCGAGGTTTGTCATTGAGACGGATCACTGCCCTCTCCAATGGCTGCAGACCATCTCTCCCAAAAATGGCCGCCTCCTGCGCTGGAGCCTCGCTTTGCAACAATATTCCTTTGAGGTGCGTTACTAAAAGGGGAGTCTCAACGGTAACGCCGATGGCTTAAGTCGAAGCCCCTAACGTGGGAATCCACCTCAAAGTTGTTTGTTACTGATGTTTTCTTCCTGAGGCAGGATTTTTAACATATTGCTTTTGTTTAGTGTTTCAATGTGATTATGTGCTTTCTAGTGCAATTTTCCAATTTGTGGACGCATTCTGAGTGCTGCTTGACTACTGTAAGGAACTAGGCAGTAGTATAAAAGGGGAAAGAGCCTGGCAGAGCTTAGTGAGGGTTGTCTCGTGCTTGCTGACTGAGCGGTTGCGTTTCGGCGTAGTTCTAACGCTTGCTGGGAACGAGCACAAAAATGGCAACTCTCCCGAAGTCACTTTGCAGTGTCCTGTGTGATCCTGAACCTGAGAACGAGGCCTTCTCTGTGCGCTGCGCTCAAGCAACGTCGAGGGACGACCGGTTTTGATTACGAGCGTCATCGAGCGACATCCCTCCGGACAGCGGATGCAGTCCCCTGACCATCGGGATCTCCTTCTCCCGGCGGGGCGGTCTGTAACGTTTCGCCTACGACGCGCGGTATAGCCGGCGCGGATGCAACGGACGCCGGGGCTTCGTTCAAAGTGGCGGTCATTTTGGGCCCGTTCAGTGCTGCCGTAACGCATCCCGCCAAGCGCGTCCAGGCAGGTTTCAATGCCACGTGTCGTCGTGTGTGTGTGTGTGTGCATGTTGGTGCCCACGCTTGTCAAAGCGCGGCAGCCGGGGAGAGGAGCTCCCCAACTGGGGGGCGAGGAGGTCTGACCGGCGCCGGCCCGGCGGACGCGCCCGTCACGTCTGTACATGTCCGTGCGTCGCCGTCTCGTGCGACGCATCCCAAGCCGTTCCTTTTTGCCCTCGACTCCGAGGGTATAAAAGGCAGCTGCGCCGGACGCCAAGGAAGGACTTCGATTTCTTCCTACGAGTAACGTGGTCGCCCTGACCGGCTGCTCTTTTGCGATGCCAGAATAAACAAGTTGTTCTGTTGCCAGTCGACTCATCCTTTGCCGGGACCTTCGGATGTTTCCAGCTTTGCCCCAGGCCGCCAGGCCAACGCTACCCTTGGGGCTTGCAACCCATTTGCAACAGTGTGGTGTTCGTCGCCGTTACGGGAAAAGACCAATATGTCGTCAAGATAGATGAAGCAGAAGTCGATGCCGCGGACTATTTCATCGATGAACCGTTGAAAGGTTTGTCCAGCGTTCCTCAGGCCAAAGCTCATGAAGGAAAACTCTAACAAGCCTAAAGGGTTACGTAATGACTGCAGTTTTCGGGACGGCGTCTGAATTGACATCTCGCCTCGTTTTGGTTCTTTTCTGTGAGGTTTTGATTGGTAATAAATATGTTCTCCCCGATCAACCGCGGCTGACACGATTGAGAAGTGCCCGGGCCGCACCCCGTGATCACGCGCGCCGACCAAGGCGGGCCTTGTTCTTTGTGGGAACAAATGAACAACACTCTGGCTGACACAGTGGCATTTATTGCTGCTGAAGCAATAACGCCAGCTAGGAGCAAAATACACGAATGGATCGAGGTCATCCGACTCAACAGCACGGTTACAAGAGAATGTTCGCCCACACTAGGGCAAGCGAGAAACACCGAAGCCGGAAGGGACGAGATGCTGGAGGGGGTTCCGAACACGACGCCTCGGCCTGATAGAGAAGAGCCCGCGCCGAGCAGTCGATGCGCGTCGAGTTCCCGAGCCGAAGATCGAGCGCGATGCGCGGCGTGCACGCGCAGCAATCACGCCGTTCGTGGCGCTTGTTTCACTGCGACGCCGGCGCCCTTCCTTGTTAGTTAGAAATTCGGGAGGGCCCATCGCGGGAACCAAACCAAAGGGGACGAATACCCTCAGTTAATATGTGGATACACCTGCGGCTTGCGACAAACATTTAAGGTATTCCAATATTTATATTCAAGAAGGGCAGGAAGAGGCGAGGGAAATAGCTGGGTGTTACAGCAGGAATATGCTACAACAGGATGGTGTTGCATTATTTGAAAAAAAAAATAACCCTTCTCTCCTTTCGGACAAAGTAGTGTCGGTGAGAGGTGGATCCGCGGCCCCGTGTGGTAGCATATATGCATGCAGCTGTGGGCTTCTAGTTTTCCCCCTCTGCGCCGTCAGTGAGGCTGACATGCTCACGGTGTCTACTCTTTCCTCCTTTCATTCGCTTCTAAACAGAGTGGATGTGACCAGACACGAGCGGATCGACCCACACGGGCGAGCACCCTTTCGTGTGCCCCATCTGCCAGCAAGCACATCTCGGCTACGGGAGGTGGTGGGTTCGACTCCTGCTGCCGGCCGGTTACCCACCGGTTTCCTCAAAATGGGTACAAGCCATTCGTCGGCCTGGTGCTTGGCTCCTCAGGGTGCATGGCTTGGAAAAGGAGGCCGCGCCTTCAAATCCCAACACTGTGTGAGGCCGAGTTCAAGGCACTCCTGCGTACTCTGCACTCAGCTGGTCCACTTGAGGGAGATGCCGCACGAGTGCCCGGAGTGCGGACAACGCTTCAGTCTAGCCCATCACCTGGCGCTTCACAGCAGGGTGCAACACCCTGTGGACGGTTGGGCTGCATCCCACCTGTGTCCCCGCTGCGGAAAAGGGTTCACATCCAGAGGGGAGACCTCGACCTCGACAGGCACCTGGTGACGCAAATGGGGGAGAGGCCCCATGCCTGCTCAAGTGACTGGGTGATGCCGTGAGACATGAGAGGGCGGTGCACCGCCGCCAGCACCAGCTGCACTTCCCGCACTGCGAGAGGGTGCTTGGACATGGCATATATGAGACGGCACGTGCGCGCATTGCACGGCTCCACTGGGGAAAAAAATTAAAAACTGTGAAAAAAATTAAAACGAACAAGGTGAAGCCAAGGCAGTCATCCTTAGGGAGCGCTCCTCGTGTGTCCTGTCTTGTTTTTTCGTGCAATTTTAACATCTGTGAAGAATTGCACAAACCAGAATGTGTTTTTATGGCAGAAAGACACCACACGAAGAAACGAACTTGACAGTAGAGAGCGCTAACTAACAACTCAGTTTTTATTGACAGATCGCTTCCTTTTATGCAGCAGCTGCTCGTATCAACAAAGTGAAAGAAAAGAATTCACTCCAGTCCTCCTCAAGGGATGACGGGATCTCATTTGATCTGATATGTCCGTGTGTGAATTGTTTTCTTTCACTTTGCTGATACGAGTAGCTGCTGTATAAAAACAAGAGATCTGTCAATAGAACCCGAGTTGTTAGAGCTCTGTCCTGTCAAGTTCGTTTCTTCCTGTGCTGTCTATCTGCACTCAAAACAAATTCGACTCAAGCACCAACTAGCCTGCAAACACGTTCTCGCAAGTTATAACTAGCCCCACAGCAAGCCTAACTCGTCCTATGCAATTGTTGGGGAACAATTAAGAATAATTTGCACCCCACAGCAAGCCTAACTCGTCCTATGCAATTGTTGGGGAACAATTAAGAATAATTTGCAGAACGCTGAGGACCTACGACTAAAGCAAGCGGTTTTGCTATCTCTCGATCGACAGGGTCGATATGCATGCGAGGGCAAAATAATAGTTTTCTTTTGAACGCTTTAATTGGGCAAATTCAGCAAAAACTAAACAATAAATTTTCCGTGACGAATTCATATGTTCATATACGGATGCACTAAAGCAGGCAAAAAAATGCACTGGCCTGAGGTGCAGTGATGACCAGAGGAACATTGCGTGTGACGTACGCTAGGTGGAGACTTCATTACTCACCGATACTTCACAGAAATTACTCCATGATTTTGCGGAATGCTGTTGCCATTGTTGTCGCAGCCAGCAAAAAAAAAATAATGCAAAAAAACAGCGCGAACAAACGGGTACTAGACGAAGAATACACAGGAACAAGCGCTGACTCTCAACTAAAGTTTTTTCACAGGAAGCACACTTATAAAAGGAAACAGAAAAACGAAAAAAACACAAAATCAGAACGCATGTGTTACTATGTGATGTCCAGATATGCAACCTCACAGTCACGCAGGAGCAGGGATGGTTGGCTGACACATAATCTTGGTTTCTTTGTCATGTTATACGCCTCGATAATTTCCCTGGTCAACTGGTCGGGGTGTTTGTACAAAATGTCAGTAAAATGCAAGGACGGAAAACATGATTGACACTCTCGGCAATGATCAACTAGATTAGTGGAGCGATTAGATTCTAATGAATTGAGATGTTCTCCGAGTCGTGTGTTAATACAACGTCCCGTTTGCCCAATGTATATCTGACCACAGGATAGGGGGATTTTATAAACTACCCCTTTGGAGCACGGCACAAAACTTTTAGCGTGCTTAACACCACAGGACGTTACAGATTTCTTGGGGTTGCGGGACTTATTTTCTACTGCTGAACAAATTTTACTGAGCTTATTCGGGGCCGATTGTTCGCGCTGTTTTTTTGCATTATGTATCACCAACTCGCCCGCTTATCTATCCTGTTGAAAAAAAAAAACGAAAAACAGATGGAGGACGCTTGAGGTTTGCCTTTAAGAGTGGAACGCGATAGCGTTATCGCACCCCGTTTGCACCGCCAACTCATTCGCTCGGCATGCTCTTGAGTCACACAATGACGCACCTTGAAGGCGGTCGCAGGGCCTACGCCCCCATGGTCCTCTATCTCGCATGGGAGCACCATGCAGACGCATGACTCCTCGCCAGCAGCTATGAAGCCCAGCGAGAGCAAATGTAATTGTCTGCTTTTTAAATATACCTCTTTTACCTCTTTAATAATCCCCTAGTGGTGTGGTCTAGGTACTCACCCACTGTAAGACTGCTACAGCACATTTACTTTTAACTACTTATCATACAAACCCAGATGCGCAAAAAGAAAAAGATTGGTTATCAGGAAATGAAAGGTGTGGTAACTGCATAACTTGGTGGACACCTAAACTGTGCTGTGAGGGAAGGGAGGGAGATGGTAGCAAATAAAGAAAAAAGAAGACCTAGTCGAGACCACCGGGGGATCTTGAACACCCCTGACATCGCAGAGCACAAGGGTACCGTTTGCATTTCGCCACCATCGAGACGCGGCTGTGTTGAACCGACCCTGTACTGTGGCGCAGTAGCCGAGCGCCCTACCTACTGAGCCACTGCGGCGGGTGCTCAAAAAGGCATCCGTGTGCTGTGTGAAGTCGGTTCTCTTTTCGACCACCAGGAGGTATTATTTCAGAGCCCCCCATTACAGCACCTCTTTCTTCTTTTACTTCCTGCGTGCGGTTGAGAAGTATGGACAGTTACTGCAACTTTAATTTCTTCAAATCAAATTTTCATTTTCAGAAGCGCAGATGACGTCCTAGACACATTTCGAAGTGTTTCATGGCGTCTTATAGCTGGGCGTCAACGAAGGTTGCGTGATGCTCAAGGCATGGGTGTAGGCCTGAGGTGGTCACCTCAGTGGAGGAAAAAGTTGCGCAACAAAGGTAGCAGGAAACGCGTGCCTGGGGTGATCACGTGATGCAGGACAGACCTGCCTCGGTTTCGGGGCACCTTAACATACACAGCTCTAGCGGCAGAAAAGCCAGCCCTGAGTGGACGAATGACCGCAAACTGCAGCTTAATTCTTTTCCCGATGGCGTCGACCTCGTAGCTGCTGTTTCCGTGCTTCTCCAGCTATTGTAATTTTCCATCTTCCTTATCAGTTTAACGCTCGCAGATACTCGGCACTGAGCGCTGCCGCCGTATCCATGAGAAGGAACCAGTTCAATTAAGACAGAAAGAGAGGCCTATGCCAACGGCCGCCTTATCTATCTGCACACGAAGGCGAGAAGGCGGACTAACACATCGCTAAGGCTAAAGAAAAAAAAACGGCGGGGGCTCGCCATGCATCAAGCAATGAAAGCAGCGATAGATATGAGCAGCGCGGGAAATATAGGCGGATGAACTGGGTGACCCGTAAAGCACTAGAAGCGGCGGGGAACGTGTTCAGCGCTGTTTAGCAGGAAGAGAAACTGTTCAGGGCGGCGGCTCCTAAAGCTGCGGAAGCAGCCAGGGTGGGCATATATGCGCGCTGCCCACGTCGAAGACTACAAGAAAATTAAGGCAGCGGTTTGTCCAGAATCCGAATGACCTGGTCGACACCAGAGTCTGGCTAGCGCCATCTATAGGGCATCCTAGAATGTGTTACGCCATTTCCTGCAAAGCATTTCATCTTGACGACGAGACGTACTACGAATTTTTTAACCACTACCTCGCCTGTACAGGTCCCATGCACTCCAATTCATCATAATGTTCCTGCCACTATGCAGCAAACATAGCCATGTTCTATGATGGAGCCGTCTGCAGCCATCTGGACACTACAGTTCCTGGCATATATCTGTAAGGGAAAGCGTAACAAATTGCAAACTACTACCCGAAGGGCATACGACGAGTTATAAGTGTTAGCTGGTACACGAAATGATTAACGCATTACATACACAACGGCGACTGTGTTTACATATTGCAACAGTTTGAAGAATGCTTTATGGTTTGTCAAATCTGCAGGCACGAACTTGGAGTATTTTGTCGCACAGCACGCTTACGGGCATGCCCCGCTCTGAGGGCCGGCATTCATACTATGTCCTTCCCGCCTCACGTTTTTATTGTGACTGAAATCCAGCTTTCTCACAATATTTCGTCGTTAGCAATGCAAAATCTTTTTTGTCAGGATAAGTGGCGATCGGCATTTGTGATAACTTTGAAGTTTTTTAACAGGAGACCACACAGCAGATCTAGTATGCTGGAAATGCAGTGAGGTATGAATCTCAAAATGTTTCGGGTGAGCCCCAGAAACTTCATTATCGATAGTAGTTCTGGAACAGCCTATGAAATGGTTTTTTAAGGTGGCTGTTCAACGCCCGCATTGTGTAGATTACAGGGTGTTCAGTGTTTAAAGGCGAGGTATGCTATTTGCAAAGTAATTTTCTCCCATTCCTTTCTGCATGGCTCATGGCGACGTCTACTGTCGGTTCTTCATGCTAACTCTGCCTTTAAACTTTGAATGGGCCCCATGACGTAAAGGGCTGTCATTGGCTCGTCATAGCACATCGCACCCTGTAACTGCTGGCATAAAAGAGCAACATATCTCACTCTTCAGCCTCCTCCGGGAACTTCTGTTTTCAAGGCGCAGAAAGTAGTCTTTTATGGGCGCGTTTATTTGGCCATCGTGAGCACCACGGCAAAAACTAGTACTGCAATCACCATTTAAAACCTGTCTGCTCGTAACGCATGTGCCGGTCTGGCGGTGCCACCATCGAATCCAGGTGGGCTCAAAACCCAACTTGACGGCCATCCACGAAAGTACAAGCAATAACAATGACGAAAAATAATGACCGAAAACATCTAATGAGATTGCACATAATGACACAATGAGTTTTAATACTTGAGATCATGTACGAAGCACGAATTATCCCCTTACTCATTTTTTTCGCATCACAACACCACGAGAATCACAACCTCAAAAATGTGGTTAATGGAGTTTGTGGAACCACGCTTTTCAAACAACTTCAACTTCAAATATTCATTTCCGAAGACGCGAACATCAAAGAGTCAATGTATGAACAACACAAGCAAGTGTCAATTTGCTAACAGAACGCCATTACATCGAATGATATTACATCGGAAACCATAAGACAGTAAAGTTGCGAACAAGAACAGCATCACTCAACTTCCAACCATGACCCCCCCCGTACATGGTCGCTGACTTTTTCCGCACTTCTTACTTCCTTCCTCATTAAATTTGTATTTCGTGTTTTCATGCAAAAATAAATTCAGCTCTGCATCAAACGGGCGCATTTTGTTTCTCCTCCACAGGTACAGGTGATGGCAGCATGGAAGGGAACATGTTACTGGCATTTAACCGATGGTAACTTCATTATAGTCTAAGTAACAACCACGCCATTTTCTAAACAAGACATTTTCTCTGGAGAAATAATACCCGGATGACATTTCTTACCTAAATATATAATTAACAGTAAAATTCGCTGTTTGTCAGCAAACTGGCTGTTCACTTTCATATCAGAGCCACACCGCCGTGCTTCATCATGCACCTTAGGCGCTCCAAGTTTCTTTGTTCCTATGGCAGAATGTTACAGGCGTTAGCCTCCTGTTCGTCACATATTTTTCATTCAGAAACTTCTCTCCGCCCTATTCCCAGGGTGCTCACACCCACCATGCACATCATAGATGAGTCGGTTTGTTGACAAAAATGCTCCCTGCTTCAACAACTAGATGACGCCACTAGGGTGAGCTCATCGTTTAGTTGAATACTAATGTTAGCACATAAATAACACAGTTAATAATACTGATAACAGTTCATATAAAATAACCGGCAAAGCTAACATAATCAAAAGCCTAATAAAATTGTCAGCTAATATTTTATATTGTAAACACTGATGTCAGAATTATTAACTATGTTATTCATGCGTTAGTATTATAAATCAAATTATATATGTAACATTACCTTTAATGCATCCATTTAATGAAATTTTAATAAAACACAAACTACGAAGTGGAAATGTGATATTCAGAGAATGTCGTCAAGAATACGTTGAAAAAACATAGTATGCACAAACATAGAAACTCTCTTACTAACCATGCAGAAGCAACAAAGGAAAACTTATTTCTATAGCGGTTATGCGGCAGAATGTTGAAATACCCCCCCCCCCCCCCCCGCCACTCCTTTTGAAGGCACAATCCACGCAGGGGAGATCACTGCACTTGGCACCATTGAGGGTCTCTACATCAGGTGCCGTTAAATTTAAACAGCCCAGTCACATGCTTGCCGGTACCACTAAGTAGGTGCCCTGCTGCCTTCTTCACAATGGCATGTTGCCTTTCACAGATAATAGACAAATACTGCGAAGGAGGGCATGAGAGGTCCGGCGACAAGTTGTTATGCATCACGTTTTGTATGTACCCCTCTTCGTGGTACTTTCCCTTCGAGGCTTGCCGCCTGAACCGTGCTTCACTTTTCTCCGTGCGTGTATACAGCTGGATCTAGTTATGAAGCTTGAAAGTCGGCTTCTTCGTCCAACCGTTGGCAATGGGGTGTAAAGGCGCGCTCACACTAGCGGGAAGCTTCCCGCACCGGCACAGCGTCAACGTCGACGCTGCCTCGCAGCTCCTCAGAATGACGCTCACACTGCGCGCGTTTTCTCGTTGCGGTTGTCTTGGAATGTGGAGAGAGGAGGCGCTGAGGGAGGACCCGAACGAGCAGAAAGAGAAGGGATAGTCACGTGACACTAGAGAGGACTGGAAAGCGCACCCTTTTCTCGCGTCGTCGTCTTGATCGATTGCTAGCTCCCCTCCCGTCGCCCTGGCAAAGCAGCCGCCGAGTGCCCGGCCGGCCGGACGCGCGCAGCCTCCGCCTCCGCCGACGGGGTCACTGAACTGGAACCGACGTCACGGTTCACGGTCGGCGCCCATTGGCTGTTCTCGTCAGCGGCACGGAAAAAATAGGTACCGAACCCATCGCTCTGCGGGACGGCACAGCAGGCTGTCCGCGGGAGAAAAACCGGCTTGTGCGGGAAGCGGCACGCGGAAAACGTCCTGCGTTGCGCGTTTTCCCGCTAATGTGAGCGCGCCTTAAGGGAAACCGCGCGGCACAAATGAGTTTTCTGGAGGCTCCATGCTCGTTCACTTACGGAGCTGAGCGCTCTGCATGCGCAACTGCGTTGCAGTTATCTGACAGACGTGCGCATGAGCTTCGTACAGTGGCTAGAGGACGCTGCGGAGCAGTGCCGCACTGAGCGCCGCCATGGCAGGTATGACGACACTGGGGAAACGAATGCGCTGACCGCACTGCCTGCTCCAAGTTTCCGCCGCGTTTTGTGTACGACTGCCAGCTGTGCTCTTGGGTTGCATCATGTGCTGTGCTTTCCAGTGTTGCAAGTGGCCTTTTCTGGTTTTATGAGCATAAAAGGCTTATAGCAATAGCGCACCCGCCGCTCTGAAGGGCTTAATTCAGGTGAGTTTTATTTTATTGTGGAAATTCACCCTTTGGCATCAGTGCAACCAAGGGTGGTCTTGACGCGCGCTTTCGCTCTCTCCACAACAAACAACGATGTGCAGCGAGCTAGCCGATACCTTTTAACGACAGCGAGGCTTCGTTCACAGGCAGCGTACTATCGCTCCAAGGTCTGAAAAGCACAGCAGCAACTAGAAACAGAAAGGAAGGTGGTACCCATATATCGCGATGACAAGCGCTACTCATCTCTTAAAAATATTTTTTCAGACGCTGAAAAGGGGGAGAAAAAGGCCGTCTTCCTGCTTCACCAAATCGACGGGTATCAGAAGAAATTCCAATCTTATCCCGAAGAAGTAATCAGAGATTGCGTCATATGGCGATTTTTTTCGCCGAAGGGTTATGATCATGCCCGTACTACTCTGCTAACACTGCCACATAAGTGCACACTGCAGCTCTACGTTGGGCCTAGCTCAACGTCTTCTGGAATGAGTTACGCCATGAAAGAAAGGTTAATTCAGGAAGCTTCCCTTCTCAGCCACAAACAGCACATGGCTTTATTAACAATCGATGAAACAGCAATAGATCCGAAGTGCATATATGATCGGATGTCCGACGTGGTTTTTGGGATCAGAGACAAGCCTGGAAACGGTGCGCCACGTACCAAGAACGAAACGCTTGCTAACCGAGTGCTATGTTTCGTGCTCCACGGAGTGGTCAGCTCGTACAAGATACCCTGTTCATATTACTTTACAAAGCAACTCAGCTGGAGAGACTTGTAGGCGTGGACGAAGGACGTCATCTCTGCAGCTGAGGAATGCGGCTTTGTAGTCATTCGTATCGTTACGGATAACTACTCAGCCAACCGAACGATGTTTAAGCACATGGGGAACGGTTCGTTGCCAACTATAGTGAAACATCCTATGGGCGATGAGAGAGTAATTTTATTAAGCTTCGATCCTTGCCATGTTTTCAAAAACATCCGCAGCCATTTTTTGGAACGGGAGCTCACAGACGGCACTGGCATCATCAGCGGTGCATTTGTGCAGAATCTGTATGAGCACCAGAAGGAAATGACAGTAAAGTTGGCCAGAAATCTGTCACGAAAGCATGCGTATCCGTCAAACCTTGAGAAAATGAGCATGCTACGCGCCGTGCAGGTGTTTTCGCCCCAAGTCCCCGCGGCTCTGGAGCACCTCCAGCAGAACTCGAGAGTCAGCTCCATTCTCTTTGCTTTCAAGGACGCAAAATCTACGATCCAGTTCATGAAAGTGATGAAGAAATGGTTCGACATTCATGACACAACATACAAGGGAAGTGACTGCAAGATGCCCATCTCCAAGGAAGACGATGGCCGGCTACTGTGGCTACAAACTGAGTTTTGCAGCTACGTGAAGAATATTCAAGACTGTTCCATCGCCACTGGCGTTGGGAACTTCACAGAGGAAACGTACAGTGCCCTACATTTCACCATGAAATCCACAGTGGAGGTAACTCAATTTCTACTGAGAAGAGGCGTCAGCTACGTTCTCACTAGAAAGTTCAACAGTCGTACTGTCGAAGCATTGTTCGGAAAATTGCGCTTTATGTGTGGAGGTAACGACGCGCTGGACTCAAGAGCCGTTACAGCAGCTCTGGATCACGTTGTAAAGAAAAAAGCACTGCCCTCGAAAGAAGCCGCTAATCAAGGTGAAGGCGCTGAAGAAGCGGCCTCCTCGGTTCCCCAAGATGTAGTTGAAGAACTGAAAGCTCTGCGAGCACATCTTCCAACTCCGCCTGCCTCTGTTGCTTATTCAGGCTTGGTGTACGTAGGCGGCTATATTGCCAAACTTATCAGTGATCTTGTGTGTTCTTGAGTTATCAGTGATCTTGAGTTACGCTTGTGACGACGAAAAAGACTAGTAGCTTCCTTTACAAACTTCTGCGTGCCCAGGAGAATGGTGAACATCCCTATCAAAAGCCCGAATTTCTAGCTCTCTTGGAAATTATTTCGACGTTTTTTGAAAAGGTGTTCAAGGATCTTCCACGATCAAATATTCTTGAAACCTTGCAACTAATCATTGAGCCACACCTTGAAGATTCTCCCCTAATATGCTGTCCGGAAGGTATTGACAGGAGCCACGCCAAACGCTTAGCACATCTGATATCTGAAAAGTTTCTCCGAATTCTTCTCGTCAATTACACAAAGAAATTGACAGACCAAAATGACAAGCCGTCTGGGTTTATCCACAAACCAACGCGAAAGCATTTCAGGCTCTAAACGACATCACTCGGAAGTGTCAGTCACACGACAATGTTGTAAAATTCATTACAGCCAGTTCTTGTTATTGCTGTAAGTTCTTTTAGGTATGGGAAACGTTGTCAGAGTTTCAAAGAGCAAATGATCTGTCTTATCTATTGTGTTTCGTGCAGTGCGAACAGATTGAACAGGTGCGTTTCAACGCATTCGAGCGGCAAATGCTATTATTGTCAGACTACATTTTGAAGTACCGACAGACACTGTGCCGGCCTTTGAGATGAAAATAAATGTTTCCTAATCCTGGTTGTTACTGAAATACCTTGCTTCATTTTTACTCGAGCCAGCCTCAACTGATCCAGCCGAGCTATGCGCCATCACTGCATGCCAACTTCAATGTGTTGAGATCTATCTGCTACGTCCCTCCTTTGCATCCATATGTAGCGATGGCTGCATAATACACGGTTGCCAGGTTCTTGTTCAACGCTGGGAGCAGCCGTTCCGTAACAGGTGCAAGGTGTCAGAAGCAGCGCGCGCCGAGGCTGCCTCCAGCGAATATTTCAGCGGCTCTCTTCGAGCGAAGAGGGTTGGCTCGCAGCGCCGCCGGAAAGATGCGGGGGTAGGTCGCAACTGCCCCTCTTGCACAGGCCGTAAGAGAGAGAGCGCGCTCCCCTCGAGACCGGCTGTGGGATGAAGCCGACAATGTTGGCGACGTGCGCCTGGTGGCACTCGAATCGTTTCCCCAAGAACGCGACTTGCAAATGCTGCATTCCGCTCGCGTTGCAATTCACCTCCTGCAATGGCTGTTCACGCGGCATAGAGGCCTCGTGCGTGTCGAGCTGACCTGTAACATCGCTAGGTGTGAGCATTTGGCAGAGGCCTTGACACGTAGCCATGGTGTGAAAAAGTTGGTGGTCCGCTGCTGCGAGGCAGTTGTCAGCATAAGAGGCCACATGGATGAAACGGTGCTCCAACTCATCAAGTCAATGACACAGATCGAAGAGCTGCTCTTTCTAAAGTGTGGCGAGGAATATGGCTCTTTGTTAGTCAGGGCATTTCCTTTAGACTGCACGGCGACCACATTGGTAACAATTGACGTGGCAGGCATAAAATTAATTAAAGAGGCAGCTACCGAATTCATCGCCCAGCTCATGCAGAACAACACCGTGACTAGTCTATGTGTTTCGGAAGGTGTCTTCTGGAATGATTCTTTCGCCGATTATTTGAAGAATAACCCGAGGCTCAAAACACTTGCTCTCAGATCAAAATTTATATCAGACACGCCGGTTTTGCGAAACTTTGTCAATGCCATTTCAACAATGACAATGTTAGAGGAACTGACTGTTGTGACATTGTACAACGGGGCTGGATATATTGACATTTTCGCCAAAGTTGTTGCCCGGAACAGAACCCTACAAAAGCTGAGCTTGGCTTCTTCAACAGGACCGCTGGAAGACCTATGTCCACTCTATCTTTGGCAGTTGACAGGCAACCAGCAAAAAACAGTGAGGTCATGGCTGCCTGCTTTGAAAAACAACTCAGTCCTTGAGACGCTGATCGTCCACTTTCTCGACTTGCAAGAGGAGGACTGCCACGCTTTTTTCCGTGCCTTGATGCACAATAACACCCTGACTCGAGTCACCATTCTCTACCTTCCGTTGCTTTGTGACCTCAAGGAGATTTGCGGGACGATTCAAAAGTGTGGTCTCACGAAAAGAGTGGTCATCAAGAATCACTACGTAGATTTCATCACACTCAAGGATATTCCCGACTGCCCAGAAGTTACGGCCGCATGTTGGTATACGTCTTATGGGAACTGGTTTTTGCGCTACGTTAGGCATTCTCTGGTCCTGCGGGTACATTAGGTCAGCCTTCTTCGTTATAGATTCAGACTGTTTGAAAGAAATCTAACTTTACCTGAGTGCGTTTATAGCAGGAGCTGCCAATCTTGAAGAGCTTTGGCTTCGTTTTAATTCTTTCCAAAGCCCTAAGTGCACTGGTAGAAGCAGTGTCGTTGAACTCCAACCTCAGCGCTGTAACCCTGAGAGACCAATTTTTCCGATGCCGACTGCGCGTTACTCGCTGAATTCGCAGTGCGATGTCCAAATCTCTATGACGTGAAAGTAGATTGTCAAAACAACACTAGTCTTCGCTTCCTGCGGCACCTGGCACCAGTGGTCGCTGGTAGTTACTACCTCCTTCGAGTCCAAGTGCCCTATTGTTATGGAGCCAAGCAAGAACACTTCACAGTGCAGGAGGTAACGAGACGCAACTCCAGCCTCCTCATCCGGGCAGCCAGATCCGTGCTGGGCGACATGACAAGCTATTGTGCGCGTGCCCTGGAGTTTGTGTCCGAACATCCGAAGCTCGCAGAAATGGTAGCAGATCGGGCGGCCGTGAAGTGTGACGAAGCAAAGGCAATGATACGGCGGGCGCTGCACAGCATCGCCGACATGAATGGCTTCTTGAGGGCGGGCTGTGTCGTTAAGTACCGGGTGGAGTGCTGCGCCCGCGTCAACGGCGAGATGCAGCTGGACGAACTGAATTACGATTGCTGGTTGCATATGAGGAAGTACATGATGGTGGCGGATAGCCAGGAACAGTGGCTTCTCCATCACTAATCCAAAGTTCGAGATACGTAGAAAGCTGCCCGATTCCTCCTGCTTTGCATTAGCTTCTGATATCAGCAAAATTATGCTGTACGAATGTTTTGCTTCCCTAGCACCAAGCCAAATGCGTGGCCGTTATTAAAGCGTGTTTTTTATCTGGCCTTTGTCACTTTCTAAAACTACCAGCTAAAATCCAAACAATGTTTCGGACACTTGGCCAGTGACTTTATTGGCCCCTAGAATTTGCTAGAATACGTTGCAGAGAATATTGCGTGCAGGTCGCAGATCATGCAGCAGTGTATTTTTGTTCGCTGCACAGAACATACAATTCTCATAGTATTATACAAGCTACATTTCGTAACCTCGTCATTGAAGGAAAGCGTCAGGTGTAAGAGGTTTTGCTGTAATGTCATTACCTGCGAGAGCTTACCTTCGGTTTAGAGAAGGCAGAACTTCAGGAGCGTACTCTTAGATAAGCAGGCAGTACAAGTCATTTTGACGCGATAGCCCTAAAGTTCTCGTGTCGCAGAAAATCTGGCGGCCTCGGCGGTGTCGTGAACCGTGAGGGAATCCACGAAAAATCCCCAGAGAATCAACCAAGGAGGCAGGCGGGCCACCGAGGTTTTGCAACCTTGTTGCATCATTACAACATGCCCACCGGATATTGAATAAACTGCGCACCGTATTAGGTGCTACTCAATGGTTGGTCATGAGAGGTTGCTCAGGAAGAGCAACCTGAGTCTCGAAAGGCCTAGCAGTGGGAGCACCTGCGATCACAGGGCACTGGCGCATTGGTTAACCTATGCGACAGGAGTGGTATGAGGACTCCAGGGATCTTTATGTTCAAAGTGGAGAATGACGAATTACCCATATATGGGCATTAAGGCTGTCGTGCCTTACCGTTAAGGCAAAGCTTAAGTGCCCCTTCTATATTGGTTTGTGTCTTGCTACTCATGCATTACGTCTGCTTGTCTATGCGCGTGGGCATTTTACGACCGACGAATGGATGGATGGACGAATGGATGGTTGGACGGATGGATGGACGAACGGATGCATGAACGGGTGGGTTAGTTGGTTGAATGGATGGATGGATGGATGGATGGATGGATGGATGGATGAAAGGATGGACGGGCGGACGGACGGATGGATGGTTAAGTGGGTGGTTGGGTGGGCGGGAGGATTGGTTAGTTGATTAATGGATGAACGGGTTGGTTGGTTGGACGGATGGATGGATGCATGAATGGATGTGTTCGTTGGGTGGAGGGATGGACGGATGAATGCATGAATGGATTCGTTGGTTGGATGAATGGATGACGGATGGGTGCATGAATGGATGGGTTCGTTTGATAGATGGATGGACTGATGAATGCATGAATGGATGGATGGATGGATGGACGGATGGATGCATGAATGGATGGGTTCGTTGGATGGATGGATGGACGAATGAATGCATGAATGGATGGGTTGGTTGGTTGGATGGATGGATGGATGGATGGACGGATGGATGCATGAATGGATGGGTTCGTTCGATGGATGGATGGACGGATGAATACATGAATGGATGGGTTGGTTGCATGGATGGATGGATGGGTGGATGGACGGACGGACGGACGGACGGACGAGTAGAATTTCAAAGGTCGTTCGTTTCTTCGAGGAAGGTTTACGAACCCTTCCTCTAGTGTCGTTCGGCTTGGAAGATGGACAGGAGGCGAGCTTGTATATGATGACAGCAGAGCATATATTTACAACATACATATACAGAGAGTTAAACTAGAAAAAGCAGAACTGAATTTACAAAAGAACAAACTTTGCGCTACTTTAATCATCGACCCGGCAGGTTAGAGACTAAGTAGCATGACGTTACATGCTAAGAATGGAGCCCCTGCTCAGACTGGACTGGACTGTATCCGCTCACATGCGCTTTTAGGCACTTAATTAACAAAGGACTAAGGGCGGTCATTTTCAATGGCCCGCCCTAAGCATCAATTCTCCAATCAACAATAACATGTGAGATAAGGACTACCCCGTGGGTTGGGCTTAGCCTCGAACCCAGGGTCTCGTTGACGACTCAAACTAAATCAAAAACAAATACGCCATTTACTCTCTCTCAAGTGAGAGTATCCACACGCTCTCCTTTCGGAGCTAACCCGACTGACCTCAGGCACACCGGCACCCATCATCGGTCCGCGTCGCCCGTCAGCCACAGAAGAGGGAGGGAAAGGGCCACGAAGCTGCTGTACTACCTGGGGCGGGACACAACTAATAAGCATGAAGGGGTTTGTCTGCCGCTCCGGGAAACCAGATTAAGGATCGCCCCTGTCTTCCCACATTCTTGGTGAGTACTGCCTGTCCGCCATGACAGGTGTCCGTCACGGTCCTCCTGGGAATAGGCTATTGTTCACGAGGCACGGCGGGACGCTGCGGGTGCCTCCCCGACGATAGCCCACGTCGTTAGGGTGGGGGGTCGGTGCGTCAAGCGACCCTTTGCTTCCCCCGAATGCACTCGGGGGCTCTCACTTGTACTGGGAGGGGGGGGGGGGGGCGCTTCCGCGTGTGCCGGCGTCCTGGTACGCAGCTGGAAAAGAGGGGCGGCCTTACACGCCCCCTCTAATACCCCTGTCACACGGGCACTTTCGATCCTCATTGAACTCGATCTGCATCGAGATTTTCGAGCACGCTCGAAACATCCGGTGCTACACGGGCATTTTCAATGCTCATTGAGAAGTTTCGCTCATGTGTGTTAGGTGGCGCCAAATGTTCCACCGACAGCCATAACATGCTGATGTCCGGCAACACTGTGCAGCCGGAGGCAGTGGCAGCCAAATCCGTAGCCAGATGTGATAGCGGTTGGCGCCAAAACCAAAAGCTTTGCTGTCACAGCTGTGTAGATTATTATGAGTCTACAAAGGAAGCGTGGGATTGCTCTTATGATGGTGGAGGCTGCTGACCTCAAGTCGAGATTGAGGCGGCTAAATGTCAGACAGACAGTGTGAAAAGGCGGCTCCTTTTTGCGAACGGGTTGCTTATCGCAGCTACGGTTGCGTGCGATGGTACAGTCCAGCGGGAAAGGTGGATGTACAATCGAAACGAACGCTGGTTCGAGGACACTCTCCCCCACCTCGGTGAACGGTTCTTTAAACAGAGCTTCCGTGTGACTCCTCCGACGTTTCGGTACATAGTCTAAGCTTGCCGGCCCCTGCTGCAGCGCGTCGACACGAATATGCGGTTGGCCATCTCTGTCGAGAAGCGCGTTGCAGTGGCGATGTATAAGCTGTGCTCCTCGGCAGAGGATAGGTCTGTGGCCAATCTTTTCGGCCTGGGGCGATCCACCGTGAACACCATATATCGCGAGTTTTGTGACGCCGTAGTGTGCCTACTTGAGGACAAGTGGATAAACATGCCCTCTCCAGACGCAATGGGCGACCACATTAGAGAGTTCGGCGCCGTTTGCGATTTCCCACAAGCGGTAGGGGCACTCGACGGTTGCCATTTCCCCGTGTCGCCGCCCAAGGAAAGCGCACCAGACTACTACAACTACAAAGGCTGGTGAGTTATCTCATATTTGGCTTATGTAGAGCTTACATGTTGCAGCCATAAAGGCAGCATTGCAGCAGTACGAATTTGCTAATGCAAAAGTCTTCAGTTCACAAGTCATTGTGCATGTCCATGATTTGTGAGGAATTCTTTTAATGCTGTTTTTCTTTTCACAGGCACAGCATCGTGCTGCTCGCCTTGGTAGACCACCGGTACCGCTTTCGGTACGTGAACGTTGGATCACCAGGGCGCTGCCACGATGCCTACATCTACCAACGCTCCCAGCTGGCAGAGTTTATTGAAGGGCCAACATTTCAGGCTCCAGCTGTAGTCTTCAGTGGAACAGCTGTGCCTCCATTAATACTCTGCGACCAAGCATTTCCCCTCACAACGCACTTGATCAAACCCTACAGAAACAGCGCCCACTTGGATGCCGATATGAAAAGGTTAAACTACCACCTGTCGAAGGCTAGAAGGGTAATTGAGAACGCCTTTGGCAGACTGAAGGCAAGATTCAGGTTCTGCATGAAGAGGATGGAGTGCAGCATGGATACAGCTCCACTGGTGATCCGCGCCTGCTGCACGCTGAACAACATCTGTGAAGCATTTGGGGACCAAGTTATGCAAGACTGGACCTCTGATGCACAAGTTTCCGAGGCCCTGTATCAGCAGCCACAGAGAGTCACAGATGACCAAACCGCAACTGGTGCTGCAGTACGAGCTGCAATACTAGAGTACTACAAGCAGCGAGCACAGAACTGAGGTAAACCGTGCTATCCATTTACAATAACCGTGTTTGCTGGCTGGCTAGTTGGTGCAATCCATTCACTTCAAGAAACTGTGTGAAAAGATAATGGAACACACAGGAGACGCAATCAAAATTTGAAAAGTTATACCTTTTTATAGGCTTCACAGCCAACAGTTTACAAAAAAATGTACATATCACATTCAACGGAACCAAATCAAAAAGATGCGAGGACAAGACAAAAAAGACACTGGCTGGCTTTATTTTGTCATTCGTCTTTGTACGCTGGTCCTGTAGTTTGACCATGAATTACCAACACGCCCACAATGCTTTGTTGCTACAGTATATATCACCCGAAAAATATCACAAACTGCTGCGAAACATACTCAGGTACTGGAAATATGCTCAGGTACTGGAACAGGTGTAAAAAGCATAAAACAGCAAGGAAGAAAAACAATAAAAGACAAAATTGAAAGGAGTAACCTCAGATATCGCACTGCATGTGGTTAACATAGCCATGATTATTGCAAATCACTCAGGTACTGCAGAAAGTGCGAAAAATGCTAAACAATAGTTAAAATCATAAGGAGTCACATTAGAAAATGTCATATTGCACATAGTTAACACAGCCACAAACCACAAATCACTGTGCCACATTGCGCAGGAACTGAAAAAAAAGCAAAAAAATGTGCACGAAAACAAAGAGACAAAATCTGGGCTCACATCGGATGATGTCATATTGCATGTGGTTAACACTGCCTTCAATATCACAAATTGCTGCGCAATATCACGCACGCACTGAAACAAGTGCAACAAATGCACAGCAGCAAGAAAGGAAAACAAAAAGAAATAGATAAAATCTGAAAGGAGTCGATACATAACGTCATATTGCACATAGTTAACACAGCCTTCAGTACCACAAATCATCGCACAACATTGCGCAGGTGCTGAAACAAATGGAAAAAATGTGCACAAAAAAGAAAAGAAACAACATCTGGAGTCACATCAGATGATTCCATATTGCATGTGGTTAACACTGCCATCAATATCACAAATTGCTGCTCAACATCGCGCAGGCACTTGCTGATATGAAAGCAGGGGCAAGACATTAAGAAATCCGACGAGTCTGAAAACTAATGCAAAAAAAAAACCGATAGGCAAAGTAAAAACCAAAAAAATAGAAACATACAACTCTGAAAAAATTAGAAAAATTCTTAACTTGATTCAAAAAACTTTGTTATGGCATTCACCATTTTCTCTTGCAGCGTCAAGTGCCGCTGCCTCATCTCCATCTCTCTGCTGTGACACGCTTCAAGGCTCTCACGCAGCATCCTCTGCTCCGTGAGCAAAGCTTGCCTAAAGTCAGACGAAGCAGTCCGCAGCCTTTTTTTATTATTTTGCTGCTCGCGGATGCCTGCCTGCCCCTCAGCTCCTCCATCTTCAATGGCCGCTGACTCGGCTGCAAAACCTCCGGCCCTGCTGTCGTCCGCGTTCAATGCGGGCTCCTGCCAATTTTCCAGTGCGGGGCTGCCATCCTCAGCGGTCCCGGTGTCGGCGCCCACCACCATGCCAAGAATGATCTGCGTGACAATTTATGATGTTCGCCTCTCAATGTCTTTGCTCCATAGACAAGCGAGAAGTGTGGGATCAAGCGTGTGTGAAACAAGGATGTCTCCAGTGACTAGCTGTGAACTGAAGCAGTGATAGTAGACGGATTTTGTTTCTGGCCCACTTATATTCTTTTGCCATCTAGTGGATAGAAGTTGAAGTCGCTTTTCACATGCGTTCCTGTCGACCTGGCCGTACAAGTCTGCTCTGCTGCTTTCGAAGCTGACAAGTCTCTACCAAAACGAACCCCCATTGAAGTTCTGGATCTCCGTAGACTCCTGCAGTTCTGCCTGGATAATACTTATTTCGTCTTCCAAGGACGCTTTTACCGTCAACTTCAGGGCACACCAATGGGTGCCTCTATATCAGTGACCGTCGCTAACCTCTGTATGGAATCCGTCGAGCGCCGTGCCTTGAAACGTTTGCATCACCTCCTAGAATTTTCCTGAGATATGTTGACGACTGCTTTTGCCTGATTCGTAATTCTGACTTAGCCGCCTTCTCTCACCATTTGAATTCTATAGAACGAGCAATAGACTTCACTACCGAAGAAGAAGCGAATGGTGCGTTGCCCTTTCTGGATGTATTGATAAGGCGGGACAGTAAGCTCAGTTTCAGCGTTTATAGAAAACCGCCCACACCGGAAGATACCCTAACTTTAATTCGGTTCACCCTGCTACACAGAAGAAATCAGTCGCTATGTCCTTGTTCAAACGATCGCAACGCATCTGCAGCTCCCTTGAAGACCAGACCATTGATTTTCAAACTGTACGACAAGAACTTTCAAGCAACAACTACCCGACCTCATTTGTGCAATCTGTGGAAAAACAGTTATGTCGCCCAGCAAGCGATACTCCTCTGCCACCCTTGAAACGTGCTGCCGTGCCCTATGCTCCCGGACTAAGCGAGGCTTTAGCACGCATCATGCGCACCTTTGGTGTTCATATCGCCCACGTTCCGACAAGAAAACTGCGCCATGCGTTGGTAAATGTCAAAGACCCCCTTCCCAAAGAAAAATATCCAGGCATAGTGTACAAGGTTCCTTGTTCCGACTGTGACTATGCATACATTGGCGAAACCGGAAATTTCGAGAGGCGGCTAAAAGAACATAGTAACGATGTACGTAACAAAAAAGTGGATTCAAATGCTATCGCCGAGCACGCAGTATCTACAGGCCATGACATCGACTGGGGTCGGGCACACGTGCTTTCAACGGAAAAGAAGCTATACCCTCGCCTGCACTTGGAATCATTAATCACCCAGACTACTAGTCACACCCTCAACCGCAACGATGGAAATCTTAACCCAATCTACGCACGCTCCCTGCGCCCTCTTTTCAAGCATATGTAATGCCACTGAGCTGCTTGCTTCATTTCAATGTGAACAAGGCTCCCGTACGGGAGCCGAAACGTCTGTTTTTGTTTTTTGTTTTCTTTGGTCGGCGCTCCTTCTTCTTCGTCAACATTGGCAATGTTTCTTCAAAGGTCATGTTTTCTTTGCTTACTGCCTGAGCAAATGCCTTTAGGTGCCACCTATGGCTGATTCTGTAGACATCATGACCGCACTTGAAACATAAGGTGGTTGATGCTTTGAATTATGTGATGGTTTGTAGCACTAAACGACAGGATGACAGCACTAACAAATATGTCGTTGAGATGATGGAACTAGAAATAAACATCACTATGGTTCAAATGCAACCTAGCACATGCTGTGTGCTAGGCAACGTGCAGCAGTGCTGAAAGACAGACTACAAATGTCAAGCTGTTTGCATTTTGTATGTGATGTCACCTTGACACGTTTATTTAGTATTGCAGTGTGCCACATATTTCATGACCACAACATCATAGATACTCCAATAAAGGCCATTTTTCAAAGTTCTCGGTGATGTAAATGAAAAGGTGAGGAAATGATCGAGCACAACATTTTTGGCAAGTGCACTGCCAATCTCAAATTTGATCTTCATACCTCCTCTACAGTGGCTCCCCCAGAGCAGCGGGTTTCTTGAACGAGTGAGGGGTCGTTCATTGGTAACGACCCCAAGAAAGAATGGATCCGAGCGTAATGGGGCCATTGGATGGCGCCCGATCCTGTGGTGGTTCCATTTTTGTTGAAGTCCCTAAAAGGATGGAAAGTTACGCAAGTTTACATAAAGGCAGAGCAGTGTGCATTTAAAAGAGAAAAGAAAAGCCCGTCATTAGGTGCATATTAAACAGAAAAAAACAAGCCTACCAGATTTTACATTCAGACGCCAGGCTTGAAATGAATGGAGACGTAATGAATCAAAATTGCACGCTAGCGCTAAGAAGCGGGGAGCCGCCTGGTGCTACCAAAGGACTTTTTTTTATCACTGCTTACAAATAGCTAAATGAGCAAGGCGGGTTCTCGGCGGTAATTTGCGGGCACCCTCCCCTAGGCGTCGGAAAATATGCAGGTGCCTTGAAGCGCGCCGAAAGTTCTTCGAACGTCTCTCTCATTGTCTGAAGACCATCGCGAACTCGCAATTGAAACAGCTTACAACCATGCTTTTATAACACTTCGGAATTCGACTGCCGTCGGTCCAAGAGTGAGTTGCGGCAAAAGACAGCAGGGAGTCGGTTTCCTCGTATTCACTGTGCGAAGAGTACCACTACTCCATAACAAAAAACTATGCGATGTCGTCACCGTCTACCATGGCCGACTCAAATCTCGTTAGGCACGAAATCCAGCGCAAACAAAAAATACACGCGAGAACTCAACACCTCCACGGTGAGCAGACGACAAAACCTGCCTGCACGCGCTCGATTAAAAATTGTCGCTGCTGACGCGCCGAACCTGCGCCACAGAACTGGTTCAGCACCGCGCTGGCAACACTTTTTCAGGATTGGTGCCGTGAACCAGCACTGAATCGAATGCAGCTATAGCGCAATGACATCTCGTGAAGCGTGAGTTCAAATCAACGAAGCAGAACAGGTGCAGGTGAGAAAGCCAGTGCCTGCGAAGTTGGAGGCCGTCTAAAAATGCTTACTTACCGGTACATCTGCGTCAAGTTTCTTATCTTGTGGCGCACCTCTGCTGATGTGCGATGGAACCCTAGGATCCGCAACGCCTCCGCGATTTCCGCATACACTGCGGCGTTCCTCTTCTGGCGCCGCAAATCATTCAGGCGGTCCTGCCAGCAGTCGATGAGAGCGGCTGTCTCGCGCTCGCTCCACAGTTTGCGCGCCGGCGAGCACGAGGACGCCATCTTTGTTTACACTGACGGCGAAGCTTGGAGCGTGGTGTGGAGATTATTTTCAAACATGTTTGCATATAAGCACGCATAGTACCTGAAAATGTTCTGTCTTGCATTTTAATTAATTAAAACAACAACAATTGTGGTTTTGTTTTGTTAACTAGTGTTTATTTCTATAGCTTCATGAGAGCGAGAGTGTTCTCGATTGTGCTTGGAACCTCAAGCACTCTTGAGGAATCGGCATTGAGTCAAGCAGGATCGAGCTCGATTGCGCTTGAAAGTGGCCGTGTGACAACCGTCGATCTGCATTGAGCTCGATCAGCATTGACTCAATGAGGATCGAAAGTGCCCGTGTGACAGGGGTATAAGAATATAAACCGAGCTTGCTATCAGCTCGTTCATGCTTACTAACAAAGAGGCCGCGACACTTTCACTTCACAAGTGTCAGCTCTCGCGGGGCACAGTTTCTCCTGGGTACTCGACCCTTTGAGAACCAAAGCAAAGAAACAATAAATAAAATAAACTAAACCGCAACATTCGTGCATGCTGCTGTACAGTTCACTGAATGGGCAGCAACATCGTGCACTGCGCAGAGTCCACATTCGAAGCACACACAAAGCCACATTGTTCATCACTGTTCACAAGTCGGCGCAACACACTCACGGGTACCGTTCTATGCAGACGCCAGGCAGAAGTCTCTTCGTAAGTGCCCGACTTCAATACACGGCACGCTGCTCACCGAGCGTCGGTTGAGTGGGAACGTTCACGCCTTCTCCAGGCTGGCATGGTGGTACCTGACTCCCATGTCAAGTTGGGGAGCCTGGATAGCGCATCTGTGTTTCTATTCTTGGTGCGTTTCCTATGTTTCACTGTTATGTTATAACGATGAAGTGGCAGCGCCCATCTAGCCAATTTTGCCCCGTGTGGAGTGCACGTCGTCAAGTATGACAGGGGGTTGTGGTCAGAGACGACATTGACCACGGCGCCAAAGAGCCAATAATCGAGCTTCTCTTGTAATGCGTGCTGCGCATGGTCTGGCCCCTCATGCGTCACAAATGCGATAAGCGCTTGGCTGGGCGGGTCCATCGGTACCTGCCAGTAGGCACGCCTTAAATCCACTAGCGTGATAAACTGCGGGCGGCCGACCCGAGAAATGAGCTCCTGTGAGTTAGTCATCGGAAAAGCATCTGAACGAGTTCCTGCATTCAAAGTTCGGTGATCAATATGCATTCGCACTGACCCATCTTTCTTTCCCACGCACACAACTGGGTGTGCAAATTCACTTTCTACAGGATAAATTATTCCTAACTTAAGTAACTCCTCCACTTGGCAGCTTACTTCTTTCTTGAGCAGTTCAGGCCTAGTTAATGGTGTTATGGATATATTGGGAGTGTGACGCCGGCCGGGGGGATTTGGCACCCATTGCAAGACTGGCAGCACTCTGAAATCTCCTTTTCCATACCGGGCCAATAGAAGTTGTGCTTTATGCGTGCCTTGGTCTTCCCTGGTCCCTGGTGTCCACCCCCTGGCGATTCGTGCGCCAAGGTCAGAACTTCATTTCGCCTCTCTTGGGGAAGCACCAGTTGTCGCACTTTAGTACCCGGTATTCAATCCCAATGGTGTAGCAATCCCTCAGTAACGAACATACCCGCCTTTCCGTGCTTAGAATTTTCTCTTGCCTTCCTCAAGCTCTCGTCAGCGATCTGCGCTGCTCGAAACATTTCTCGCTGGCTAGACAGTGAAACTGCATCTTCCCTCCCAGGTGGCTCTGCTTCCTCGCGCGGAACGTCGTCATTTGGTGCCCTGTCAACTTCGCTTACCAGTGCCTCACAATTTTGATTTGCCGCGTTTGTAGGTTTTTGATTTGCCGCCATACTGACTGCAGTACTAGTAGGTGTTGTGAACGCTCTATCACTGTGCTTCTTAAGCTGCTGCCAGTTTTCTGACGACAGCAAAAAGCCCACCTCCTCAGTAAGCTCATTGGTGAGGGCACATACTATGCCTATCTTTTGATCGTCTGCGATTGTTCCTGTATGAGATACACTTAGAGGGACCGTCGCCAATTTCGCCTGAATTGATCGCCCCCGATGGTTCCGTCAGCGCCTGCGGTAGTATGCTCTCTCTTATTACCGTCATTTCATCAAGCAATGCCTCGGTGCAGACGTCTCCGCATACAAGCTCTACGAACTATAGTCTCGATTCGGCTGCCCTTGAATTTTTCATAGGGACTCCACTTTAGCAGTTAAAACCGTGCCTTGGTTTACCGCTGCGTCCTTTATTTCTGTCTCATCTACCAGCACGACCTTTTGCACCCTCTTCCTGTGCCCATATGCTTGTTTCTGGCGCGGCTCATGTGCTGTTACTCGCGGGCAATCCCTAGCAACATGGCCCAGTCCATGGCACTGGTGGCACTTTAATGCGGGTTTTTCAGCATTATCCTGTTTTTGGCCCGTTTGCTGTACTGGCACTGTAATCTGTCTCGCAGCCCGCCCTTTACCTTTTGCATGCTCGAAGGTCTGTAGGGCCTTTGATATTTCTTTAGACTTCAGCCAACTCTCTCCTTCTCGAAGGCGCACATATTGAATGCCCTCAGGGCTGAGGCTTGCACTTTAATGCGATCGGACACCATGAGATCGGTCAAATCCTCTTTTGAGTCTATCTCTGTAGCCAGGATGTAGTACATTAAATACGTTTTCACGCGAGACGCAAACTGAGCCCATGTCTCCTCTTTCCTTTTCGCTGCTTTCTCAAATCTCTCAAGGTACTCAGTCGGAGTGAGTTTTAATTCTTCAATAACCACTGTTTTTACAGCCTCATAATCAGTGCATTCGGCTCGGTCAAGGTTACGAAGTAAGTATCTGACTCGCTCTGTCAGTGCCGGCAAAATTAAGTGCACTCGGCTACTGTCTGGAACATTGAAAGTAGTGAAAATTTCTCCACCTCCTTAAACTACAGTGGTACATCTGCATCGCATGGCATTCTGTAGCCCTTAAGGACTTTCACACATTGTGATATTGAATCTGAGCCTATACACCGCTCACCACTCTGTCCCGACCGAAGCGGTGACATTCTACCATTCGACAGCCCTATCTCCATCTGCTTAAGTGCCAGTCACTCCCTGGATTCAATTTCACGCATTCGTAGTTCCATTTCCACTTTTAACTCCATATGGCGAATAGCCATTTTTTCTGTATCAGTTCCTGTAGCGTGTAGTGACAATGTCTGTCACTGGTCGTCAGCCTGTAACCTGCTCTCCATACTGAAATCATCCTTCATAGTCGCTCTCTCGTTCTGATCCATCCCCGTTTCTAGACCACCCTCTAGCGATTGCTGCTCCTGGCGAGGATTCGACCTCATTTCATTCTCAGGATTAGATTCGCTATCTTTAGCGGCTAACGTTCTCGAATCGACCAGGGGCCTCACAAACTAACCACCATGCCTGCTTCAACAAAACGCAATAAATCCCACTCACCCGGCGCAGATCTTCTGTTGTCTGCTGCCCAGAGCCCGGATGATGCGTCCGTTCCACCAGCGTTGGCAGCAGCCGAGGTGGAGTCCTCCCTTGACAGTTCCTCGCTGCTCCGAGTCGGATGGCCTGTGGTTTTTACTGCGATACCTGGCCTTGGTGATGAGACGTGCCGAATCCTGTCGGCTGCGTCAGTAGAATTTCAAAGGTCGTTCGTTTCTTCGAGGAAGGTTTACGAACCCTTCCTCTAGTGTCGTTCGGCTTGGAAAATGGACAGGAGGCGAGCTTGTAGATGATGACAGCAGATCATATATTTGCATCATACATATACAGAGAGTTAAACTGGAAAAAGCAGAACTGAATTTACAAAAGAACAAACTTTGCGCTACTTTACTCATCGACCCGGCAGGTTAGAGCCTAAGTAGCATCACGTTACATGCTAAGCACGAAGCCCCAGCTCAGACTGGACTGCATCCGTTCACGTGCGCTTTTAAGCACTTAATTAACAAAGGACTAAGGGCAGTCATTTTCAGTGGCCTGCCCTAAGCATCAATTCTCCAATCAACAATAACATGTGAGATAAGGACTACCCCGTGGGTTGGGCTTAGCCTCGAACCCAGGGTCTCGTTGACGACACAAACTAAATAAAAAACAAATACGCCATCACTCTCTCTCAAGTGAGAGTATCCACACACTCTCCCTTCGGAGCTAACCCGACTGGCCTCAGGCACACCGGCACCCATCATCGGTCCGCGTCGCCCGTCAGCCACAGAAGAGGGAGCGAAAGGGCCACGAAGCCGCCCTACTACCTACAGCGGGACACGGCTAATAAGCATGAAGGGGTTTGTCTGCCGCTCCGGGAAACCAGATTAAGGATCGCCCCTGTCTTCCCACATTCTTGGTGAGTACTGCCTGTCCGCCATGACAGGTGTCCGTCACGGCCCTCCTGGGAATAAGCTTTTGTTCACGAGGCAGGGACGCTGCGGGTGCCTCCCCGACGATAGCCCAGGTCGTTAGGGTGGGGGGTCGGTGCGTAAAGGGACCCTTTGCTTCCCCCGAATGCGCTCGGGGGCTCTCGCTTGTACTGGGGGGGGGGGGGGGTGGCTTCCGCGTGTGCCGGCGTCCTGGTACGCAGCTGGAAAAGGGGGGCGGCCTTACAGGAGGTATAGATGAATGCATGAATGTATGGATAGAGTGATGGATGCATGAATGGATGGGTTCGTTGGATGGATGGATGGACGGATGAATGCATGTATGGATGGATGGACGAATGGACGGATGGCTGCATGAATGGATGGGTTTGTTGGATGGATGAATGAATGGATGGATGGATGGATGGATGGATGGATGGATGCATGAATAGATGGGTTCGTTGGATGGATGGATGCAGGAATGGATGCGTTGGTTGGATGGATGGATGGATGGACGGATGATTGCATGAATGGATGGGTTGGTTGGATGGAGGGATGGATGCATGAATGGATGGGTTCGTTGGATGGATGGATGGGTTGTTTGGTGGACGGATGGATGTATGAATGGATGGGTTGGTTGGATGGATAAATGGATGGATGAATGGGTGTGTTGGTTGGTTGGTCGGTCGACGGATGGATGGATGGAATCCACCCGCGGCGCTATTGTGGCGTTTTCATATCCCACCCAATTCATTCGCGCACTAAATAAGCATAACCTAACCGCACGTCTACGTGCCTTGAGTCATTTCTACAGAGGCAAAGCTCGTCTCTTAAGAATACAGTGTGACATTCCTTGTGTGCTACGAGGTACATTCTTTGTGTGTGCTACGAGGATCCACGTTCGACGGCGCGGCGTAGACGGAGACCCAGATGACAGGCATCATCAATTACCCAGCCATGCTCGTTGAGAGTGACAACCAGAACGAAGTGGTTTAAGCCCAACCGGACCCAACCGGACCCGCCGCCGCCGCCGCGGGGAAACAGGCTTTATCCTCCCCAATTGGCGTGGCGGTTTCAGGGGCGGCCCTCCCGGGCACATTCCAGGACAAGGGAACTGTCAGCGATCCAGAGCGCGCCGTACCACAGCCGACGCTATGCGCTACCGCGAAGACAACATTCTTTCCCTCGGACTCAACACGTGAGGGGGGGCGAGACCACGATGCGGTGGTATGTTTGTGCGCCCAAGTGAAAGCCCTAGCCCCCCCTCCTTCCCCTTACGACGTGGGCTATCGCCGGGAAGGCACCCACAGCTTCCCGCCGTGCCTCGTGAACAAAAGCGCATTCCCAGAAGGGCCGTGACGGACACCTGTCATGGCGGACAGGCAGTACTCGCCAAGAATGTGGAAAGACAGGCGCTAGTGAACAAAAGCGCATTCCCAGGATGGCCGTGACGGACACCTGTCATGGCGGACAGGCAAGACTCGCCAAGAATGTGGGAAGACAGGGGCGACCCTTAGTCTGGTTTCCCGGGAGCAACAGACGAACCCATTCATGCTTATTAGCTGTGTCCCGCCGTCGGTAGCGCGGCAGCATCGTGGGCCCTTTCGCCCCCTCCTCTGTTGTTGACGAGCGACGCGGACCGATGGTGGGAGGCGGTATGCATGCCTGAGGCAAGGATTAGCTTCGAAGAGAGAGCCTGTGTATACTCTCACTTGAGAGAGAGTGGTGGCGTTGTTGTTGTTTATTTAGTTTGTGTTGTTAACAAGACTCTGGGTTCGAGGCTAAGCCCAACCCAAGGGGTTGTCCCCATCTCGCATGTTATTTTTGATTGGAGAATTGATGCTTTGGGCGGGCCACTGAAAATGACCGCCCTTAGTCCTTTGTTAATCAAGTGCTTAAAAGCGCATGTAAACGGATGCAGTCCAGTCTGAGCTGGGGCTCCATGCTTAGCATGTAATGTGATGCTACTTAGGCACTAACCTGCCCGGTCGATGAGTAAAGTAGTGCAAAGTTTGTTCTTTTGTAAATTCAGTTCTGCTTTTTCCAGTTTAACTCTCTGTATATGTATGTTGTAAAATTATGCTCTGCTGTCATCATCTGCAAGCTCGCCTCCTGTTCATCTTCCAAGCCGAACGACACTAGAGGAAGGGTTTGTGAACCATCCTCGAAGAAACGGACGACTATTGAAATTCTACTGCATACACGCTCAGGACGACATCGTTCGCCAAGAGGGCCTTCGGCGCCGAAGCCCGACGGCGTGCAGCTTCTGCCAGCAACCGCTCGAGCCCAACTCCGGAGCCACTCCATCGCCCCCATGAAGTCGTCGGCACGTAAGCTCGGACGCCCCAGCCTCTGATGTATATTCTTAATCATGTGTAATTATTGAATATACCTGTTTGTTTAAACTGAGCCATACGGTGTCTCTTTGCCTCTCCGTCCCGTGTGGACCTGCGCATTATGGGGGTCATCACACTGGTGTCAGAAGTGGGGTCTCAAAAGCAAATGTCCTCTGAATGCTGCGACATTCATGACTTCAAAATTGTAATCAAAAGGGAATCACGGGACTGATTGTGGGACTTTTACCCCCATTTGAGAGGCTTGAGGCACCGGAGGGCTTGAAAAAAAAATGTCTATCTGAGGGAGCTCCCACTCCACAGCCGTCGCTCGGAGCAAGCATGCTGGCATTAGGAAGCGTCATTCCGACGTTTACGGGAGATAAGACAGGGGTTCCAATCTGCGATTTCTTTTCCATGCTAGAAGAGATTGGGAAAATGGGGGGATGGTCCGATGCTCAAATGCTGGGAATGGCGAGGTGTAAGATGGCAGGAGCTGCTCATGATTTTGCATGGCGAGACGAAAAAGTAAAATCCACAAAATCACTTGCGGAATTTAAGAAGCTCGCGTTTGAGCATTTCGACACTGAACCACGTCACGTGCGGGTACAGAGGTTCCGTGACGCCGGACAGATGGTAGGGGAGGACGTGCGAACATTTGCGTCGCGGCTTCAGCGCCTAGCGCACGATACGTTAAGCAGGGAGGAGGAAGGAGACCAGCTTAAGAAGAAATACGCGGAGGATATACTTAATGAGGAAATGACCGCTTTGTTCGTGGCTGGTCTGCAAGACCCCGTGCGCCGGTTCGTGCTCTCGCGCAAGCCGAGCAATTTCGACCAAGCCGTGGAGGCCGCATTGGATGAGGAACAAAATGAGGCGTTAACGACAGCCGCAGCGAGAGTACGCGTCATAGAGAGAGCGGTGCTCAACCCTGAGGTTGCTCTCTTGACAGAGCGGTTAGATCGCTTAGAACAGCTGCTATCTCAGCAGGTAGAACGCCAGGTTGAAGCGCGCGCTCAACAGCGCCCATTCGCGGGAAACCGGAGACCGCCACAAAGCTACAGGCGCGGTATGCGAGATTTTAAAGAAATCGTATGCTTCGCTTGCCAGGGTCGCGGACACATCGCCAGGTTCTGCCAAAACGTGCGCCGTGGGGAGCCACAAAGAGAAGCAGGCGAGACACGCCCTAAGCAAGCCTACAGCGGGGCTCCAGATACCGAGACAAAAAACTAGTTAGTCCTCCCCAGCCTGAGGAGCGTGGGGAGGGAGCAGTAGATGATGAGGTGGTGGTAGTTTGTGTGGCCGACGAGGCATGCCCTGTTGTGCGTTGCAAGTTAAATGGTTGTTGTATGGAATTGTTGATAGATACGGGGTCAAAGGTGACATTGCTTAAGGAGAGCAGTTTTAACACGCTTCGAAGGAAGGGGGACCGCGAGGTGTTGGAAGCGTCTGGTGGTATGGCAACCAAATTTGTAGGCATAACGGGGGATCCTCTTGGCATAAGTGGACTCTACCGGTTACACTTCTCTCTCGGCGGAATTGCATTGGAGCACCCCTGCTACGTATGCCCGGACACGGTGTCTCTGCCAAACGGAGTGTCAGGTATATTAGGGCAGGATTTTTTGAGAAAAGGGAAGGTAGTAGTCTCATTCTCTGAGGAAGAGGTTAATGCGGGCGGCTCAAAAGTTCCGTTTTTGAACAGGAGAGGGGCTGAGATTCGCATTACCGATATTGACACCCGTCAAACAGTGGGATCATTGGAGAAGGTATATTCGCGGGTTGCCGTCCGGCTGGTCGAGGAGGCGGTCGTCCTTCCTTGGTCGGAGCACATTTTGTACGCGTTTGTGCCTTCAGATGTAGAGAGCGGCGCCGTGGGAGTGCTTGAGCCGGTCGACTCTCTCAGCAATGGCCTGAAGGCAGCCGCGTGCCTCGTGACAGTTAATGACGCCCACAGAGTGCCCCTACGGGTGGCTAACTGTAGCCAGCAGCCACTGAGCCTTCCCAAGAACAAAACATTGGCTTTCTTCACCTCTGCGATAGAGCAACGTGAGCCCACCGATACGGTACTCGCAACTGTAGAGCATGCTAGTCCTTCGGCTGCTCTAAAGGTGTCGTTCGATCTTTCTCACGTAAAATCCAGGGAGAGGGGGGCTCTGGCTGGTTTGCTGAACGCCTACTCGGAGGTATTCGCCGCGTCCAACCTGGATTTGGGCTGCTGTGGCGTTATAAAGCACAGGATAGAAACCGGCACTTCATCGCCCGTTTACCAGCGTGCGTACAGGATTCCTTACTCCCAACGTGAGGAGATGGAGCGGCAGGTGCAGGACCTGATTGATCGCGGCATTGTCGAACACTCAAAGTCACCCTGGGGAGCACCAGCACTATTGGTGGAAAAGCCAGATGGCTCGTATCGATTGGTAGTGGACTACCGCAAACTAAATGCCGTAACTCGCATCGATCCATACCCCGTCCCCAATATACAGGAGACGCTTTCTCATCTGGGCTCTGCCAGGTACTTCACGGTAGTGGACATGGCGGCGGGATTCTGGCAGATAGCAATGGATCCGGCAGATGCCGAGAAAACGGCATTCAACACGCCCTCAGGGCACTATGAATGGAAAAGAATGCCGATGGGTCTGGCCAACAGCCCTGCTGTCTGGCAGAGAACCGCTGATGTTATCCTGGCAGGTCTTCTGGGGAGGCTGTGCTTCGTGTATATGGATGACATTATCATATACAGTGACAGTTTTGATAACCATTTGCGCGATATTGAGCAGGTTTTGGTGCGACTAAGAGCAGCGGGTCTCAAGCTGAAGCCCTCTAAGTGCCAATTCCTCAAAAACGAGGTGAAATACCTCGGGCACGTTGTTTCAGCTGACGGCGTGCGACCGGACCCTGAGAAACTAAGGTGTGTCTCGGATTTTCCATCCCCGACTAGCGTCCGCCAGGTCCGGCAGTTTCTCGGCCTGATCGGTTACTACCGAAGGCACATAGAGGAGTTCGCCAAGCTCGCTAAGCCGCTCACCGCCTTAACAGCCAAAAATGTCGCCTTTCGCTGGGACGAAAACGCGGAGAATGCTTTTGGGGCCCTGAAAAGGAAGCTAATGAGTGCACCGCTGTTGCGCCACCCGGATTTTAGTTTGCCCTTCGTTATGGCCACAGATGCGTCAAAGTTCGCAGTTGGTGCCGTGCTATCTCAGGTTATCGAGGGCAAAGAACATCCCGTTGCTTTTGCTAGCCGACAGCTGAGCCCCACAGAGCAAAAGTACGGAGCTACGGAAAGGGAGTGCCTCGCCGTTGTCTGGGCAGTAAAGCACTTCAGATGCTACCTTTACGGCCGCAAATTCAAGCTAGTCACAGACTGCCATCCTCTGAAATGGGTGATGAGTGTCAGGGACCCTAGCTCGCGACTCGCTAGATGGAATCTACACCTGCAGGAATACTGCTTTGAAGTTGAGCACAAGTCAGGAAAGACACATCTGAATGCTGATGCACTCAGCCGCACAGCTGCCGTGGCAGCTATAGATGAGTTTGTCCCCGTAGTCGACCCCGCCGAATTACGCACAGAGCAGTGGAAAGATCCTGACCTGAAGCGAATAATCGAAAGCTTAGAGGGCGCACCGTCTCACCCCGAACAGCTAGGTTATTTCATTGACAAAGACGGCACCCTGTGTCGGCGCACGAGGCCAACCAGGAAAGGGAGATTAGAGAAAACCGCTTGGGAGAGAGTCGTCATACCTCGGTCGTGGACAGAAAGGGTTCTTCGCGCGTTTCACAATGCGCCATGCGCCGGTCATTTTGGCGTAGCGAAGACACGCAGGCGTGTGGAGCGTTTGTACTTTTGGAGTGGCATGCGACAGGATGTTAGAGACTACTGTGCGAAGTGTCATTCCTGTCTCGAAAGAAAAACACCCAAGGGACGAAGACCAGCTCCAATTCAGCCGTTCCCTGAGGTTTCGGCTCCCTTCGAGCGGACAGGTATGGACATAATGGGCCCCTTGCCCACGACCACTTCCGGAAACAAGTACATTTTAGTATTTGTCGATCACCTTTCAAAATACGCGGAAGCGGTAGCACTCCCAGATCAGAAGGCAGACACGGTTGCAAGAGCATTTGTCGAACAGATCGTGCTCCGACATGGACCCCCGAGGCAACTCTTGACAGATCGGGGAACGAACTTCGTGTCGCAGCTAATGAGGAGAGTTTGCGAGCTGCTTAAGATCGCTAAGAAGCAGACAACACCGTACCATCCGGCTTGCAACGGCGCGGTGGAGCGACTGAACCAAACCGTGGCCGGGTTCCTGTCGCATTTTGTTTCGCGCGACCAGCGGGACTGGGACTTGTGGCTCCCGTATGCAATGTTTGCCTACAATTCCGCAGCACACGAGAGCACGGGCGAATCGCCATTCTTTCTTCTCTACGGCCGAGACCCGGACCAGCCTAGTGAAGTGCCAGAGGGCCCCCGTCGTGTCCCATACGCTTCACTGGACGACTATAAGGTTGAGCTAGAATCGCGCTTGCAAGTGGCGAGGGACATCGCAAAGGAGTCCTTAAAGAAAGCGGCGAAGCGCAGGAAGGAGGTGCACGATCGCAGTGCTAGAGACGCGCCGTTTAATGTGGGGGACAGCGTGTACATTGAAAACTGCCAAAGGCAGATTGGGCTAGCTCGTAAGTTCCAGACGAAGTGGAGAGGACCGTGCGAGGTTGTCGAGAAGCTTTCTCCGGTAAACTTCAGAGTCCGAGACGTGAACCGGCGCTTGATAAGGATACACGCAAATCGCCTCAAGTCGGCACCGGTTCAGTGTTCACGAAATGAGGAAAGGGAAAGCGCGGATTTTGATGGGGACAGAAGTGAAGCGGAGCGCGCAGATAGTTCGCAAGAAACGCCCTCTCCTGCATTTGTTCGGCAGGCGCCCGAGGTGACGGCCGGAATGCCACCGGATTTACTTCATGCATTGCTAGAAGAAGAAGCGCGCGAGGTTGCCGCGCAGATAACGCCAGGAGAGGCTCCTGCCACGAGCCCTCGCGAGTCCCAAAGCAGACAAAGGGGCACAGACTTACTTAGTATGACTCATGAAGGCCGATATCCGCTGCGAAATCGGAAAGCTAAGTCGGACTAATGGCGTAAACAGAGCGGAGTTGTGAACTGGTTAGAATTGTGTAATGCCGCAGCTCATAACATTGCTATGTGCTTATGTGTTAAGTTATCGGAGTTGGTAGTTAAACCTTTCTGTCATTAAGTAACACCTTCACAGGAGAGCATGCGGAGCGCATGCAGAACCTGCCCTACTTCCTTTCGTTATCTATATTTTTGTCTGTGCCGTGATCGTGCTAGAAGTGGGAGCTCCTTTGTAACTGTGGTAAATTTATTTCGTCCAGTTTGGACTAGAAAGGAGAGGCTTGGGTGCTGAGTTTCATGTTTATCTGTAAAAGAAGATCAGTGCTGCCCCTGGAGACGCCAGGTCTGACAGCGGAGGCATATGGTGTTGTGCAGTGGTGTTGAGTGCAGCGAAAAGTGTTTTGTCGGACGCACTGTGCGAGGCGATTCAGAAAGACAAGGGGAGCTGCGTGGACTCAAATGTTCGGAGAACATTCTTCTGGAGGGTGAGCGAGTGTGACATTCCTTGTGTGCTACGAGGTACATTCTTTGTGTGTGCTACGAGGATCCACGTTCGACGGCGCGGCGTAGACGGAGACCCAGATGACAGGCATCATCAATTACCCAGCCATGCTCGTTGAGAGTGACAACCAGAACGAAGTGGTTTAAGCCCAACCGGACCCAACCGGACCCGCCGCCGCCGCCGCGGGGAAACAGGCTTTATCCTCCCCAATTGGCGTGGCGGTTTCAGGGGCGGCCCTCCCGGGCACATTCCAGGACAAGGGAACTGTCAGCGATCCAGAGCGCGCCGTACCACAGCCGACGCTATGCGCTACCGCGAAGACAACATTCTTTCCCTCGGACTCAACACGTGAGGGGGGCGAGACCACGATGCGGTGGTATGTTTGTGCGCCCAAGTGAAAGCCCTAGCCCCCCCTCCTTCCCCTTACGACGTGGGCTATCGCCGGGAAGGCACCCACAGCTTCCCGCCGTGCCTCGTGAACAAAAGCGCATTCCCAGAAGGGCCGTGACGGACACCTGTCATGGCGGACAGGCAGTACTCGCCAAGAATGTGGAAAGACAGGCGCTAGTGAACAAAAGCGCATTCCCAGGATGGCCGTGACGGACACCTGTCATGGCGGACAGGCAAGACTCGCCAAGAATGTGGGAAGACAGGGGCGACCCTTAGTCTGGTTTCCCGGAGCAACAGACGAACCCATTCATGGTTATTAGCTGTGTCCCGCCGTCGGTAGCGCGGCAGCATCGTGGGCCCTTTCGCCCCCTCCTCTGTTGTTGACGAGCGACGCGGACCGATGGTGGGAGGCGGTATGCATGCCTGAGGCAAGGATTAGCTCCGAAGAGAGAGCCTGTGTATACTCTCACTTGAGAGAGAGTGGTGGCGTTTTTGTTGTTTATTTAGTTTGTGTTGTTAACAAGACTCTGGGTTCGAGGCTAAGCCCAACCCAAGGGGTTGTCCCCATCTCGCATGTTATTTTTGATTGGAGAATTGATGCTTTGGGCGGGCCACTGAAAATGACCGCCCTTAGTCCTTTGTTAATCAAGTGCTTAAAAGCGCATGTAAACGGATGCAGTCCAGTCTGAGCTGGGGCTCCATGCTTAGCATGTAATGTGATGCTACTTAGGCACTAACCTGCCCGGTCGATGAGTAAAGTAGTGCAAAGTTTGTTCTTTTGTAAATTCAGTTCTGCTTTTTCCAGTTTAACTCTCTGTATATGTATGTTGTAAAATTATGCTCTGCTGTCATCATCTACAAGCTCGCCTCCTGTTCATCTTCCAAGCCGAACGACACTAGAGGAAGGGTTTGTGAACCATCCTCGAAGAAACGGACGACTATTGAAATTCTACTGCATACACGCTCAGGACGACATCGTTCGCCAAGAGGGCCTTCGGCGCCGAAGCCCGACGGCGTGCAGCTTCTGCCAGCAACCGCTCGAGCCCAACTCCGGAGCCACTCCATCGCCCCCATGAAGTCGTCGGCACGTAAGCTCGGACGCCCCAGCCTCTGATGTATAATCTTAATCATGTGTAATTATTGAATATACCTGTTTGTTTAAATTGAGCCATACGGTGTCTCTTTGCCTCTCCGTCCCGTGTGGACCTGCGCATTATGGGGGTCATCACACTCATCCTTTCGCAGCCCTTACATATAAACTGCTTTCGTTTAGGCGCCTCCGCACCACTTGATTGATTATTGTATCAGGAACATATGTTGCGCACATAAATGCGAACATGTGTTGAAATCAAGTGTTCCTACTCTGAACAAATCCAGCCGAGAAAGAGAACGAATTTTTTTTAGATTCTCAATTTTTAATTTTGAACAACTAAATAAGGACAATAAGAGAAGTTATAGCTGCGATAAGCAATGAAACTTTTATTACCGACGTAAGCTCGTGTGGCAGCGAACCTGTGGCGATTATTGGTGACACAGATTGCTTCAAATAATTTGAATGCCGAAGAATTACATAGTGCACCGGCAGCAAAACCCGGCGTTGACGTTTACCAGCAGCAGTGGTCCCGAAAATTGCAGATGATGTCACCGTGGTATCGAAGAAAGATGATTTCTTTCGAAGGTGTGGATAATTGGAGCCAGGACTATTAGACATCGATGCGAGGATGCAACGCATACCTTCTTGACTACTGAACGAGAGTATAAAGTTGAATGTACTATACGGGTTGCCTTACGACAGCATGCTAATCGGTACATGTGGCATTTGAAAGGAAGAGAAAAAAAATAAATATTACAAAAAATCTTCCGCATTCAAAACGCATAATAGCCTGAAGTGTCCGTAATTTTCTGATATAAAATAAAGGCACAAATGAAAAGCGACGCAATAATGTGATCTCACTGCACTCCCGGTCGTGTTGCCGACCGAGCTGGGAACGCGTATAACATTGTCTCGGTGCGGGCTGTGAGAGTTCGAACACCTAACAACCATATTGCTGAACGTGCCTGGAAATTTGTCGCAGTACTCTGGGAGCGGATGTTGCTTATAAGAAGGCTAAAAATGCATATACCCATTCCAAGAAGAGAGAACGGCGTGGAAACATAAGACGAGCGCCGCTGCGTTCGCTCAAATTCACTAGTGCACTTATGGACCGGCCACCAATGGCGCTGCCGTCGCTTCGCACCCTGCCTTAGAGTAGTTTGCACCTTTTAAAATAACTAAAACATATAAGAGTACACATGGTGCTCTCGCACCTTTATGTACCGCATATGAGTTTTGTTTGTCGAAAGTCTAACTCAAATGAATGTCAATAATCACTTGAGAGCTCCTGTGGTCTTTTGAAAATTATTCAGAATGCCCCGTGAAACACCCTGTGCATTAAAAAAGTCTGCATCACTGATCGCTGAACGCTCAGAGCCCCACGTGCATAAATTGGGGACAATCGATGTTTAACTGAATGTCGCTCAGTACCGAGAAGAATCGGAGAAGTAGCATCATGGCCTGTTGATGTCTGGTCGGGAGTGCAGCGACACAGTATGCATACTGATTAGTAGTCACAGCGAGAATGTGGCTTAAATTACAGCATTGGCGTAATTTTCCTCTAGACGTAGTTTCATTTTACTCACCTCCTTTATTTTGCGAAATAATCAGGAGAGTGCGATTTTGGGTCGCGCGAGAAGGTGCCTTGGTACCATTCTAACATTGTGAAGCTGGCGATATATGCCAGAGGCTCGTGTAGTGTGCGATGTCATTGCACGGCAAAGAACCCCAGGTGGTCGAAATTAACCGTAGCCTTCCGCTACGGCGTCCCTGATAGTCTAAGTTAACCGGTTTGGGACGTTAAACCTCTCTGCATGATTTCAGTTACCGAAAAAGAAACTTGTGTAGGTTTATGCCATCGAGAGTGGTCCTCTTAAATCTTAAAAGGGCTTTCAAACACCTTCTGAGGAATGCAGATGAATTCGCTCAATCATTACATTGTGTTGTCATGTAAGCATCAGCCAAATAATACACTTCTACACGCAGCAGAGGGCCCACCATCACGCGTGAAAGTTGGTGACCCCTTTCCGGCGACTTTTTCATGCTGGCACCCTCCTCCGTCGCTTGCACCAGCGTATAAAGTAGAGAGGTGGCGATTGGTTAGATTCTTTCAGACATCAGAAAGCTTCCATGTCCGCGGCCAGTAAGCCGCGTATCCCCGGCGGGTCAGGAAGCCCCGCCTCCGGAACTGGGGGGCCGGTGGAGGCCCGCCGACCTGAAGCTTGCAAAAAGTTACGAGAGGCAAAGGCGCGTAGACGCTAAAATTCAGATTTTGACTGCAGATAACTCAGCTTGTACAAATATCATTAAAAAAATTCTTGCTGGAGAATATTCCTGAAGCGGCATGCTTTAACATCCCAGGCATACCGCAACTTTTTTAGCTCCCCTTTCAGAGCCACTTTAGGCCCTACGTACGCTGGCTGCAATGTCTTGTGCCCGGAGGAGCATCAAAGGGAGGCGCACCCAGTGTTCTCCCGAGGTTCCAGTGGAGTGGCTAAAACCCCGGAAGCATTTAGGGTGTGGCCACTGGGCGGCGCGTTGGTCCCTGCTCATCCACTAGAAGAATGCACGCGTGTGTGAATGAGGCAGATAGAGCTAGTGCCCGCAGTGAGGCTGGTAGAGGCGGTGCAAGCAAGATGTGCAACAAGTAGGACGATGTGCGTGAACTCTCCCATGGAAGACCGCTGTTATAGAGCGTGGGCTTAAAAAGCGACGAACTTAATAGCGCAAAGTACTCCTAAGCTAATGTGTTCATCGTGTTTTATAGTACAGCGTGCGTAAGAAGTGTGCGGGACACTTTGCGCGTGACGCAAAAAGTTTGGAGCCGGGAGTTCCTTCACGGTCTCCACGTCCTTGGGCATATATACTGAAAGAGTCCTTCTCACCGATCGCTGAACGCTCGGAGCGCCACGTTTGTGAAATAAGAAAAAACTAGGCAGTGGGTTATGCAGTGGGTTATACAAGCGAAGCGCTTCAGTTATGCTTGGTTTGACGTCATGGTTATGCTTCGTAGCTTAGCTGGTATTGTATATATAGTTTATCTATAGCCGTAGACCTGGGTACTCAATGGCATATGTTTACGAGTTAGACACAGAAGCGACAGTATTAAACTTCTTTACTTAATATGCTGCACGTTTAGCTTTGGCTTTATCATTTTTTCGCTGCTGTGCAGCCAACTTCCAAGCGAGTACTTCTCGATCGGACGAATTTAGTTTCTCAGCTTTTCTGCGTAGTCTAGCAGCAGCCGCACTTTCCTTCCCTTCCATGTCGAGTGCGCACGTCTATTCTCTAGCAAGCGCATTATGCAGCTTTCTTGCGCATGCCCAAGACGCACATGTGCAGAGGCGCGCGGTTGCGCCGAAAGGTCAAGCGACGGCTGCGGCAGCAGCGAGGAGCTACCACCTGCGCGGCGCGTGACGTCACTCGTTTTCGCGCATGCGCATAACTCACCAGTTCGGCTCACGCCAAGCTCGGCTCCGACCCGCGTAGTGAAGCTTTTCGCTTCATAATACATGTTTAACTCAACGCTGCTCAATACCAAGAAGAGTCAGAGAAGCAGTATCATGGCCCGGTGACCTTTCTGGTCCCGAGGGCTGCAACCTAGTATGCTTACTGATTACTAAAGGACGTGACTGAAATGGCTGCATTCACGTAATTGTCCTCTACACGTAATTTCATTTTGCTCACATTGAAAATATCTTTCAAATTTGATAGAGGCAATGAATTTGACAGAGAGCGGGCATAACGTTTTTATATTTCTTCTGCGTGTAACGTACGCCGCTAAAGTTCTCCCGAAAAAGTTCCCGTGTGGCCACTAACTAGATTGCGCAAAGGAGCAGGGACGCAATGTTTATTATTTCTGTGGTTCAATACGACGAAGGGTCATTCTGCACCGAAAAAATTCCGATGCGTATGTTGCCGACCCAACGCCTAGCCTCATTCAAGCCTTACCTCAGTCATTAAGTGAATCCATAATATTCGGATACTGTGAAGCGACCTAGAGCTATCTGCGCAACCACCAATGGCTGTTTCCTCGAACCCTTCCACACGCGTGCTCTGCGGCGCTACGCGTACAGTCAGTTTCAGGTTGGACTAGGGCCCAAGGCAAAACGGTCGAAGTAGTAGTGGCTGGTAAAACCAGGAATTTTCTGGTCAAGTGCTCTATGCTTCAGTAACAGGCTAACACAAATGTATAATGCCTAACAAAGCTTTATATCAAGAAACTGATTGTTCTACGTTCAGGTTATAGGAAAATAAAAAGAAGACAAATACACTTATCATGTAAAGATGGCTTTAGCGCCTACGCACAAGCAGATGTGAAGAGAAAATATGGGTGCTGCTAGTAGAAACTTGAATAATTTTTGGCCATTGCACAAAGTTAAATAACGGCAGGTAGAGAAGGAAAGCTTGTTTTATCTTGCAACACTTCAGAGCAAAAATCGATTACAATTTATACAAAAGAACTGTCCGAGAAGCGTTGGCTTCACGTTGCTCAGTTACGTTGGAGCATCTAGGAGATGCCGCATTTTTAAAATCCAAGAAATCAGCGTTTTTCTTCATCATCAGCTTTTCTCGATCCTTTTGTCACCCGGCACACTGCTGGAAAAGTTTTGTGTGGGCGTTTCTCAGCCATATCCAGCCTAAAAGCAGCCAAAACATCTATGCTGCCATGTTTGCGCGCTCCCATGCAGGAACTAGTGCTGTGAACATGGAATAAAGATCTAGAGCACGTGAACTTGCAAATAGCCACCGCCCCCCCCCCCCCCACCCAAAAAAAAAAGAAAGCTACAAGCGGTATACTGAGGGGACCATATTAGTACAAAACAGGGCGCTCGTGAACATATATTTTTAGAAGGACGCTTAGCAATGTATATCCCAATTATGTAACCAGAAAAATAATAAAAACATGACAACGAACGTTACGAACACACGAGCGCGTAGGTACGCCTGTTATGCGCAGCTTTTCAGGACCGGTGAAAACTTGGAACGATGGCAATAAGACTCGCATAGAGTTGCTGGTCCGGGCTGCCGCTCTTTCTCTTATGCTTCTTTTGTTTTACATTTTCTGAGAGGAACAATAAAAGGGTAAAACGGTGTACAGTTCATCAGAGGAGGAGCACTAAAGACGAATCGACGCAGTGAACAGCCGCGAATGAAATACCAAAGAATGATACGCTAGTAATAGTTCTCAAAGCAGCTGAAGTGGTGGTGAGCGCTCGTTAATTAGTAGAAACGAGCAGGAATCGTGTTGGACTGACAGTGATATCTCGCTAGGCGTTTATCAACGAAGAAAAAAAGTCACGCAAAACTAAGAAGCTCGAACAGTAGAAACTAGAAAAGAAAGCAAATCATTTGACCAGTCCTATATCTGGGAAGCCGCGGTGGCGGTAAGTTCAGTAGAAGCCATCTCGTCATTCGCCGAAACCAGTCGCCAAGTATTTCCACCAAGGGGGTTTGCAAAGTTTCCACTATGATACTGCATTCCAGTCGTAAAGCTGACAATCAGTTAAGGAAAACTTGATGCTTTGGGCACGTGATGCGATGGAGCCGAATTCCGCATCATAAACAGTCATCTTCCTGTTCGTAGTAGTCTTGAAAAAGGATACCTTCAAGACCGTCATAATTCGCACGTATAACACGTTTTTGAATCATCCCGTTAAAACATAAACACCCCTATAGTGAATGGCCGCTATCACGAAGTGAAATCATATGAAAGTCTTTCACTGTCCATTTTCCTATTGAAGTGCACGAAATCTCAACTGCTCTTCAAACGTGCGTTGTTAAACAAGTCACAAATAAAAAATTTTAGCTAACACTTTCACATACAGGTGGAAGAAATACGAATGGAAACACCAAGTTTACGTGAAAGATTAGAATTTGATAAATATGGAACAGCATCTTTTTGGTCAAACTCTCGACTATCACAAAACTGTAGAAAGTGTAGTGGGAGTGCTTCGAGCAGGGAAAAATTACTTGAAAATGTAATTGCTCGTATTATACTTCAGAAGTATTGTTTAATTGCGTGCCGGCCGATAAGGTGTTCCCCTTCATATTACTCACAACTGTACTTAGACAAGGCACGCGGGCTGTCACAACCGCGGCGCCTCCTTGACGAGCGTCTGGTCGGCGGCGAATATGCGGCACGGGTTCTTGAACACCATGCGGCTATCGGGCGCACACTTGAATGCCTGAGCGAAGTCGGCGCTCCAGCGCAGAGTCGCATTGCAGTTCACGGGGATCTTGCTGCCAGTGCACTGCAGGTAGCAGGAAGACACGTAGAAGAGCTGCCGCGGCGACAGGTCCTCCAGGCCCGGCAGCGGAAATTCCTCCTCTTGGATCACGGAGGATGCGTTACCTCCAGGGCCTCGTCTGTCCTTCCTTGCAGTCGCACCATAGAGGGCGCCAGCGGCTTCGATGGCGCTGGCGCCCTGCACGTCTTCGAGTGGCGGAGACCAACCGGCGGAGACGGTGCAGCAGTGCCGGAAGGCGGCCGCCGCCTTGGGCTTGAAGCTCCAGTAGAGTTTCGAGGTAGCGCGAGCTAGGGACGTGGCGAAGGTGCCGTACCTGTTAGCGAGCCCAAGTATAACAGTGAAAGGGATATTAAAAAGCTCTCTGAAGCGGGGCTCGCTCAGCCTGTTACGGTTGCTTGTACAGCAGTCACACGAGGGGGAGGATTAATATACTGGGCGATTTAATTTTTCGTCATTGGAGGCAAATTGGAGCTGGCCTGCATCGATAGACCGCCTCGTTAAAAGGAAGAGGGTCGTTGCAATGAAAACATTGCTTTTAGAGCTTTGACAAAGTAATAAAAAGGAAAAACAGGTGTCACCACCAGCAGGTGTTCTCGCAAGTGCAGCGACGTCAAGAGAGCTTTCAGTGAGGGATCCCTGAGGCTGCAGTAGACCACAATTCAATTCTAAGCTGTGGTCACGGAATCCCTTTTTGATCTTGACGTCACAAGTTGGAAACCTTGCAGCGTTGAAACTTTGAAATCCGCTTTCGCAGCATTAAATGGATATCTTGCTTCCGGACAGACATAAGCACCGCCAAAAATAGCCACAGACGGCTACTAAAATCACGGGAAGATGTCCTCGGTATTCGTTCAATTTATGTCCAACTATTTTCGCATGAGTGACTGCACGTTGGCACGTATACAGTATTAGTTATCCCCTTCGTTACTGGTAGATTTTCGCGATGTTTTTTTTTGTTCTACGGCAGCAGTATGGCGCCAAACATATTCCTGGACCCGCACAATCTTGAAAGCAGTGCCAACATTTAGAAAAGGTGTGGCAAGGGCCTCAGATTTAGTGTGTACGCACTTCAGGTATGCCGGCACGTCTTGGAGATAGTAGGGAAAGGTGATGCCCGTTGGCAGTATGGCAGGGTCGCGCCCCGACAGGAAAGGGTACAGCCTGCTGCGCTCAAGTTCCTTGCCCAGCAGCCAGGACAGCTCCTCTCCGATGGTGGCGTATGCCAGGTTCACGGTGCGCCAGTTGTGCACGATGTCCGTGTGGATGTCCCCGATGTCTTCTACTACCTGCGTGGCCGCAGCGGGTATGACTCCCAGTTTTCGGAGCTATTCGGAGGATTCTGAAGATAATTAAGTCGTTTCGACGCCTTCTTCAAGTTATTCCTACTCAAGGTGGTTCAGTTAGAAAGCGAGATGTTGTAAAAAAGAAGCCTTCACTGTAGCCACCGCGCTTCCCCAACTACAATTTCATAACCCCACCAATATTCATAGCAGTTTTACATACGGCCGGGTGCAGGCGGTCTGTGTAGGGGGAGGTGTAAGTTTGTAGGTGTATGTATGTATGTATGTATGTATGTATGTATGTATGTATGTATGTATGTATGTATGTATGTATGTATGTATGTATGTATGTATGTATGTATGTATGTATGTATGTATGTATGTATGTATGTATGTATGTATGTATGTATGTATGTATGTATGTATGTATGTATGTATGTATGTATGTATGTATGTATGTATGTATGTATGAATGTATGAATGTATGTATGTATGTATGTATGTATGTATGTATGTATGTATGTATGTATGTATGTATGTATGTATGTATGTATGTATGTATGTATGTATGTATGTATGTATGTATGTATGTATGTATGTATGTATGTATGTATGAGCGCTTGTTACTCTACGGTGATGACGTCCAGTCTGCAACGAGCAAATGCAATAATAATAATAATAATAATAATTGGTTTTTGGTGGAAAGGAAATAGCGCAGTATCTGTCTCATATATGGAAGTTCCTCAGCAAAGTGGAGTTTTGGGCCAGTTGGTGATTCATGATTTGCAGGTTGGCTTAGCACGAGGCAAACGAGGACAAAAGAGGTAGACAGGTCAGGTCGGTGACGATTACCTAAAGGAGTCTTCGGCCGCCTGCTGCGCAGATTGTAATGAACTTCAAGGCACCGTCTTTGTCTAAAGTAACCGGGCCATGGTAGTTTCTTTCATAGCCGCGCAGCGAAGCACCTATGGCAGCTCTTACTATGTGTGTCAAGTAAGGTAAATGCTTGTCCGGAACATTCTGACACCTTTCGGTGTCAAGGGGTGCCGCCAATGCTTCGTTTTACAGTTGAGAAGCAAAAGCATGCTGCTTGGCCACTTTTTGCAAAGGGCGTACGTCTGCAGGCCTCTGGAGTCTTCGACAAGACACCAGAAGGGTTGGTAGCCGTCGGGTGCCTTTGTGTTCGGTCTGTAGCGTAAAAAAATGTAGCGCAGAAATAATCACAGTGCACGAGACCTGTCGATAAAAATGGGCTGCCGCCGGTCGCTGGTGATCCTATCCCTGGACATTAGCATATTAAAGCAATACCTAGTTGTGTCTTTCGCCTATGCAGGTGTTCACGGCATGCGTTTCAGATGGCTGCATTTGATAGCAATGTGCGTCTTATTGGAAACGTCAAGCCTTTTTTTATTGCGTGTTTGAGTCGTCATGTTCATTTCGGGGGAATGCGTGACGGCCGCCCAGAGCCGCATCTCCATCGTTGGGGAAGCTGGAAGCGCGTGTTTTTCGACAGCGCGGCCGATTTTGCGGCGCCTCCTGATTAATTCTAACCAAGCTACGCCGCCACGGTTGTTGGTTGTACCGGCGACGCCGGTCTCATTGCCGTAATGCATATTTTGATGGTAGCGCCACCCTTCTTCTTAGGAAGCAGGCGTTTGTTATAACTGCGAACGTTGTAATTAGGCTCGACTAGTTATGTTTTCTACACCGAAAAGCAGTGATAGGCTGCGCATACAAGAAGGGTGCCAGTAATTACAGTGGGGGGCCAGCGCTGGACAAGTAACAAAGACAACGAATTTGGAAGCACACGTCATCGCACTGCGAAGGAAACGCGTGGACATGCCTAATTTAAACCGGTCTATGGACACATTTAATGCGCCACCGCGCCTATCTAATACGGAAGGCATGAATACTATTTCTGTATATGCACATGAATGGACAACAGTTATTGCTCATGTCTAACAGAGCCTTCTATCCATAAAATGAGCAGTGCCGAAGGGCAACTGCCAACACTGCAAAAGCTTGTCAACACGTATGAGAAGAGGCCCAGCCGCGTGAACTGCTCAGATTGGAGTGCCTGTTCACTTAGACGCCGGTGCTATTGTTATGCTGAATCCTAGAAAAAGAGGAGGAAGGCGGAGGAGAGGCTGAGAGTTGAGAGGAGTAAAGGTGAAGAGCGATGGGGGTGTCTCAGATTGGACACCTATGGCGCACCGCAAGTGGAGCTGGCGGGTGCCGGCTTGAGCAAGCATTCGAGTCGCAGCAGGAAAGAAAAAAAAAATGAGCCGATGCTGAGGCAAGGATTCAATATCGAGCGTTAACGCACCTAACATGCGTCGTTGGTTCGAATCCCTGCCGCGAGCGAGAACTAGCTAGTTTAAGCTGCACGAAACGCGAATTCGTATGCCATCACCCCGAAAACTCTGCGACAAACGGTAGAGCTGCAATTTTCATATGAAAATTCATAAAGACGTTAATTAGGGCGCATAGGCTGCCGGAACTAGCAAGTTTATTCTGCACGAAAGGATGAATGGTATCACACCATCCGGAACATTCAGATCTATTAAAGTCCCTCCTCCTCTACGGCAAACGGTTGGCGCACAAAATGTCGGGACTAAATGGCCTGACTTTGACGCTTGCCAGACAGGGATATATATACCCGATCGACATGGTTTAGGTTTTAGTTGTGATGCTCGGACATCACTCTTGATTTGATAGGGTTTATTTATGCCATCATGCAGCCACTTCGGTTACCATGGCAGCCACTGGGTTACGATTTGCGTTATAACGCATAAGGCCCGTTTCACATGCATGAGATTTCCGCCTGCGGCTCTGCGAATTCTGTCGGTCTGCGACTGGGGATGGCCGTCGGTCTAACCGCAGGCGGCCTGCGATCGAGTTCCGTCCGGTTGGAATACATTCGCAGCGTCCGTGTGTTCGCACTGCGACTGACCAATGGGGGGCGTAGAGACGGCTCGCGACGTGGGGTCACTTAGCAGCGTTTGCTGCGGCGGAAGCAGGACTGTTTATTCTAATAAAAAACATACGAAATATTGCCTCCCTTCTAAAATTACGCTGGTCATAACATCAACAGATTCCATATAGCGTTTCTGTAGCGTTTATTCATGGGATGCCTATGCGAACATCAAGCTACCTTGCGTGTGGGATCTCTGACCGAACAATAATTGAAAGTTGGTTTTTGGGGAAAGGAATAATAATAATAATAATAATAATAATAATAATAATAATAATAATAATAATAATAATAATAATAATAATAATAATTGATTTTTGGGGAAAAATGGCGCAGTACCTGTCTCATATATCGTTGGACACCTGAACCGCGCTTTAAGGGAAGAGATAAAGGAGGGAGCGAGAGAAGAAAGGAAGAAAGAGGTGCCGTAGTGTAGGGCTCCGGAACTATTTCGACCACCTGGGGATCTTAAACGTGCACTGGCATCGCATAGCCCACAGACGCCTTTGCGTTTCGCCTCCATCGAAACGCGAGCGCCGCGGTCGGGTTCGAACACGGGTACTCCAGATCAGTAGCCGAGCGCCCTAACCACTGAGCGAGCGCGGCGGGTACCGATCGAATTCGCTGTGAACGCGTTGCATGTGAAAGCACTGACTGAAAATCGCACTGCAGCGTGGCCGACAACGCCGAATATTTTCGTTATATTCGCAGCATGTGAAAGGGGCCTAACGCTGAGGTGTGTACGGCGCTTTCGCAAATGGCGCAGAGGGGTCGAGCGTGGGTGTGTACACGTGACTTCACAAAAAGGAGGCGGGAAAGCGCGCTAACGGATCGCTGTTGTGAATGGCCTAACGCGCTTCCCTAATATTCTCTCTTACTCCGTACGAGCGCGAAAAGTATTTTTATGTCTGTCGTCCGAGCTTTAAAAAAGGTCATCTGACTACTTTCGTCTGCTTCATAACAAGGCCTCTGCCACTGATCTAAATTACTCTCCAGCGCCATCTGCGATCCACACTACTCTCGAAAACTTAACAATTTCTTATGGCCATTCATGATTCTAAGCCTGCCCGCTTCGTTTACCTTGTGTTAGAATCAACTCCGTTGTCCTAAGGGGTCATCGGTTATCAGGCCCCCGCACCGCAAGGTCTCCTCATGTGAATTTTAACGTCTTGATTTCAGATTGCATTAGTTAGTATGCGTGTTCTACTGCTTGCCCGTTTCTTTTCATGTCTCGCAAAGTTATCCCTATCTACTTCCTTTAAGTAGTTCCTGTGACGTCATGAGCTCAATTTCAGTCCTTTTTCTCTTTGTACCTGATCAGTTCACCATCAACATCGGCCTGACTACGCCCACTGCAGGGCAAAGGCCTCTCCCAGGCCTCTCCAATTAACCCTGTCCTCTTCGCCAGCTGCGCCCACCCTATTCCCACGAACTTCTTAATCTAGTCCGGCCACCTAACTTTCTGCCGCCCTCTGCTACACTTGCTTTCTCTTGGAATCCACTCCGCGGCCTTTAAAAGGGCCTCGAAACACATGATCAGTGCATTGTTTTGCCTGTTGATAGAATAAGTTATAGTGATGCTATTAGCATCGGTGGTACAGTGCATACTGCGGTTTTTAACTTTTTAATTAGCTCGAAAAAACAAATTCATGGCTCTGACGGTGTCAGATTATAGTGGCGGTATTTAGCAGTTGATATTACATCACTGGGCGGGAGCTTAATGATTGGACAAACTGTAAATATACTGCAAAATGTGTTTATAAATAGAGATACGCTTTGTCATGTTTTTGCGTTTTATATTGCATCAAAAAAGCAGATTGTTCCCCTTAGATAAAAGCGCTGTAAAGCAAGTAAAACAAAAATACACCACCAGAGGCTCTGGGTGCTTTTTCCATCGAAGGACTTAGCGCATCTCTGTAAACATCCTACGACCTAGCATCCTACACTTATGCCTACTCTCTATGCATCTGAGAACGGCTTTGCGCCATCGATCCGATCGAGCCATTGCACTCTACAAGCGTTCGTTTCGGTCCCAAGGAAGGATAAAAAAAAAGCAATTTGTTTCACATTTAGCAGTGCGCATCGTCCGCTTGTGGAGGATCACCGCCGGCGCCGCCAGATGGCGCCACGTTCCCGTCAAGAGAGCTCGCGCTTTGCCCGCCGTGACCAATCAACACGTTCCTAGCGACGGGCCATGGTAGGCTGTAAGCAGTAGGGTTACGCGCTATGCTAAATGAATCTAGCATCTTGCGCAGGCTGTCACTCCGTCGCGGTATCTCGTGCTGGAGTACGGATTCAGTTCGGATCACCTTCGGATCCATTAGTCAGGAAACGTCGCTGATAAGTGTTTCCTTCTGCGCCGTCGACGTGACGATGAAGCACCGCTGGGTCAGGCGGGCGCTCACGTGGTTTTTGTAACCACGAAAGCGACGCTACCAGCATTGGCAAGAACCAGTTACAGCGATTAGGCAACCATGGTGTGCAAACTTCTGTGACGTGCTCGTATAGGCTGTTTTGATTGGTCCCGCCCGGTGTCGTCATCGGGAGAGTGAAATAGGAATGGGAAGCCGTGCGAAAATAGAGTTGAGGGCAGCATTTTTGTTTACTTGTATTTTTAAACTTCATTGAATATCTCCCGCGTCCATGCATCGATTCCTGTAAATCTTTGAGTCAGCATCTCTGTGACAAAGAATCCATCTGAAGTATCGCCGGCATCCGTTCAAGCAGCGTTTCGTAGCCCCTTTAAGGACCAGCCATTATCTTGCCTTCGCATTACATGCCCTGCTAAAGTCACGGCACCTTATTCTTATCCTCCAAGCATTTTCCTTCTCATGATACAGATCTGCGGTTCGTTGCCTAATCTACTAAGGTCTCATCGTCCCTCTTAACGTTACCGCTATCAGTCTGGTTTCCACAGCTCACTGCATTGTTTTGAATTTGATTTCAAACATATTCGTCAGTCTTCAGGTTCCATCAGAGGTAGGCTGCACCGAGCCACGACCACACTTGGCGAGAATTGCGCACCGTCGTTAATGCTCACCTCTCTCGCATGTGGCGACTGCGACCGCAGCAGGAACTCCAGCGTGCCGTTGAGCGATGCCCAGCTGTACGTGGTCTGGGTCAGGGTGGCGAAGTACGTGCGCCGGATGCTGCGTGCCATGGCCTCCACGTCCCGGCGCACGGCCTCCGTGAACTGCTCCCGCACGAAGAGCGTGAAGGACACAACGCCGAAGTACCTAACCATCTTGTAGAAGCAGAACAGCTGCGAGGAAGGCACAGCGATCGGAGATTGGTATTTGTCAAACCGACTCCCAGACGCGAGAGTCACGAAGGGGCCTGTCTCGCTACCCCGACACGACGCCGACGCAGAGCCGACAACGACACCGATGATCGGCCGACCGGGTCGGCAGATCCTGTCCCTGGCAAACCAAGCTGTCACACTAGGCCGACAACGACACTAACGCGTCCGACGACCAGACGTCTTCGTAGTGGGACATGCTTTGACTCCCGCGACCTTGAGGAAAACAGTCTTCCGACCTTGTCGTCGCGAGATCGGTCGCCGAGCTAAAACATTTACCAGACACGAACACGATTCTGGTACATAACTGTTTGTTTACGTTCATAACAATCTCTGGGGTAGATGAATGTCCAAAAAGGTATCATTTATGAGAACCGTTGGCCAATTCCAAGGTGCTCGTTGAAGTGATAACTACGATACAAGCAAATTTCATCCTAAAGCCGCTTGCTGCTGCTGCTTCGTGCGGCTGGCCTGGCATCTGCTACATCCGCTCGTGAAGGTATCGCGGAAATCGAGCATAACTTTATTTTATTATGGGACGGGTTGGCAGTAAAGGGGTGACTAGAGAAGTTCCTTTATTATGGCGCTGGCTAGTTCCGCAGCGGCCTCGATGAGAAACCAGCTATAGGCTTAGCGACGACCAGGGCAGCCGGGAAGCAGCGCAATTCGTCGCCCTGGCGTTCCCGCAGGCGGCGTCGTGGCCGAAGGCGCGGCTGTTGCGCAGGCATGCTGTCGTTGCTCGAATATAACGGGCAGCCTTTCTGATAGCATGGCTGTTTCTTTTTTTTTGGTGCGAACGTGTAGTAAACCGAGCCTGCTCGCAGGCCATCCAGCCTAGATCCCTTCCGCAGGCGTAAAAAAAAAAAAAAATTGAGCTTAAAATTGTTTTTCACGTAAATCATAAACGCTGATACAGAGAAACGTGGTAAATCTGTCATTTCTGAGGATCATCGATCAACACCGAGTTGCTGAAAAGTAGCAACTTCGATACGAGCAAAATTTCTCGCCAGAATCGCCTCGCAAGCTGCCGCTCACCCGCCGTTGCGGTCCGGCTCGCCTGGCGCCCGCGGCGGCCCGCTATCTCCGCAGCCGAAGGCGCAGCGGAAATGGACCATAATTTTAGCTTATGGTGAAGTTATGCTGTTAACAGCAAAGCGATATTGAGATTGGACCTTTTATTATAGCGCAGGCTACTTGCGAAGTGGAATGCGCTGCGCTTTGACGCGACGACCAGGCAGCAGCGCAGTTCGTCGCCTGGCGCGACCGCGGGCGGCGCCGTTGCCGAAAGCTCGCTACTAGCTTAAGCATGCTTTATCGCTGCTCGAGTATAGCAAGCGGTCTTTCTGATAATATGGCTATTTTGTCTTTTCTGGCGCGAACTTCTACACCAAGCCAACTGTAGCCAGCTGTAATCAGACCGCTGCGGGTGGCAAAGCGTACGTTTTGAGCTCGAGTGCTTGAGTCGAGCGGCGCAGCGATGCTTGCTGCTCTGTGTGTCCCTGCTTGCAGTGGGGCTGCAATTCGCAAGCAGCGACCGGTGCAGCGCGCCGGCCGTGTTTTCGCACATGGGTCGCCTGCTTTACTTCTGTCGCGACACACTGCGCACTGCTTCTTATCACCACTTCTGATGGCGGCGAACCGCTCTGTTCTCCATGGCGTTGTTGGTATAGCAGTAGCTTCTCATACCGGAGGTTCCTAGTTCGAATCCGCGTGGTCGAGAATTTTTATTGTTATTATTTTAGCCTTAAATAATTTCTCCCGCCATGTGTACCCGCGAAGGACTGGATTTATTTTTCGAGCCATGCCTTTCTGACTCAGTAATAAGTGCCGCTCAGCACTGGGCTGCACTCAATCTAGGTTCATTATCACGATTGTTAAAAAGTTTCTTTTACTATGATGGGATTTATCTAAAAGAGTTTAAATTGAAGTGCCCCGGCCCATGAATTTCCCATAGCAGAAAACGGCAAAAGAGCGAGAACGAGAAAGGGCCAAGGTGGCGGGAGGTCTCGCACGTTGTCTCGCTAGTGTGACATAGAAGGTGGCGGACCATCGGCCAACTACCGTCTTGTGGGTGACCTGGCGCCGACGCCAACAGTCAGCCGACTGTTTTTGTCGGCGCAGCCAGACATCATGACGACACGGTTTTGGCAGACCGAATCGGCCGGCTGTTGGCGCAGTGTGACAGGCCCTTTAGAGCCATTCACCAACCTCATCCATACGCAGCAATAAACCATCAAACACAATATCGACACCTTGCACTCATCTTCATAGCTGAGGAAGAAGTTATTTCAGCCCGACGTCTTTAAGATATAATACTAACAAAAAACAGCCTTCATCAAAGATAAGTCACGCACTTTCCTCTGATATTCATAGCTGAGAAACAAAATATTTGAGTCCGAGGCCTTGTGAGTACTCCGAAAATTATACACTAACCGAAACTACCATTTGCCTGAACTGACATAAATGGTTTGGCGGTGGGGGGGTCTAAGGTCCCGGAAGCTTACTTGGGTTACGAGGGAGGTCATAGAGGAGTGCTTCGGTTTAACGCCTTTGGGATGCTTGGTTTGGCTGCGCCTAGAGCATCACATAATATTTGTATATCAATGCGCTATACACGCGCCAAACGCAATAGAGAAACCGTGTATCCCTTCCGATAAGAGGCCACTCCATCCCCGTTATCCACCCACCTTGTGTTTTTGCACCGGGTCGATGGTGCCCGCGCCGATGCTGTGGTACGCCGTGGCCAGCTCGCGGTTGGTGACAGGCGCCACGTACTGCACCACGTGCCAGCCGAGGACCAGCTCAATTTCGCTCGGTGCGTAGGTGCTGCTGTTGAGCACGGCCCAGACCACGTCGCGGTTGTTTGTGAGGAACCTGACTGCAGCGAACTTCAGCGTCCTCCAGTGCCGGTATTGCGACAGTGCGCGCTTAATGAGCTCGGTTGCGTTCACGACTGCCGGGTTGCTTCGGTCGTTGAACGACACCTGGAGAGCACGAGTCGTTGTAAACGAAGTGAAAGGTAAGGCACCTCTGTTTGACCTTATTCGATCACCTAACACGATTGCTAAGATTCGGCTTTATGGCTCCGGGGCGGTGTCGGCAAAGACACCATGCTTAAAAATTTCGTCCTTAGAGGGGACTTATGACAATAAAAGTCTGCGCAATGCGAGGCTCGCTTCATTCCGTCCCTTCTGGGGTTTGTTTCCTTGCGGTGTACTTTTTTCTAGTTTCCTTGCACCTAACACTACACAGGATACTCTAAATGGACGCGGCCATCGCCTTGGCGCAAATACACGCTACACAAGATCCCAACGTCACTGAAATCTGCACCGACTCCCAAGTTGCGTACAGTCACTATGAACAAGGCATTATGACACCACCCGGCCGACGCATTCTCGCATCAGGACGCATGCTTACCGAGGAGATAACCCTCACACGGGTTTCTGGGCATGCCTCGATCCCCGGTTATCAGCGCGTTCATGCGCTGGCTCAAGGACTGCCCCTCCGGAAAATCAGACACCCAAACCCACGCAGGAAACATCGCGGGCTGTCCTTACATACCACGAAATCATTACTCATTACAAACTTGAGCGAAAATAGCTCAAAAGACGAGGACAACAAGGAAAGAAAGCAACACAGATTGTGCGTTAGCAGCCGGTTGGTTTGCCTGCATGACATTGAGGTTCGTTTCCTCGATTCCACGTAGTTACACGTTTGTTAGCTTTGCTATCTTGTTTGTTTGCACTATTTATATTCCTTGCTTCCTGTGAATAAGCCTTCAGTTGTGAAAAGGGAGGATTGTTGGGCGAGTTGGTTCAGTGTGTGCTGCTTCTCGCTTACTGAACAGATAATCCACACACGGGTTTCTGGGCATACCGCGATTCCCGGTTGTCAGCGCGTTCATGCGCTGGCTCAAGGACTGTCCCTCCGGACCCGGGAAGATCAGACACCCATCTTGTCACGTTTTTCGTGCCGTTTTCAATCTTGCTTCAGTTGTGAGTTAGCGCTGGTCCTGTTGTTTTCTTTCCGTGTTCTCGTTTTTTACGCTATTTTCGCTTAAGTATGTATCACCAAATCGCCCGTCTTGCCATCATCATTACAAAAACAGCCGCTTCATCCTCCCCTCAGGCCACCATACACTAGGTTCAAAATACAATGCGAACCGCCGTGGCGGCTCAGTGGTTGTGGCGCTCAGCTGCTGACCCAAATGACGCAGGTTCGATCCCGGCCGCGGCGGTCGAATTTCGATGGAGGCGAAATTCTAGAGGCTCGTGTAGTGTGCGATGTCAGTGCACGTTAAAGAACCCCAGGAGGTCGAAATTTTCGGAGCCCTTCACTACGGCGTCCCTCATAGCCCGAGTCGCTTTGGGACGTTAAACCTTCATAAACCAAACCAAAATACAGTGCAGTCTGGCGTGAATTGCAGGCAAGTTTAGACTTCGTTCATTGCTACAACCCTACCTTGACTCTCCCAGTTTGCTGAACATGCGGGGCGGCCAAGGCCACCTTCATGCTCTGCCTGTGGGAATGCCCAACCCATGGCAGTTCCCCCCAGACCAACCCATCCCATTCCTCACAGGAGGCCGGTCTTTGAGCTGCGCTACCAGCTGGCCAATAATGGCTAGTGGACAGAGCTCTCCGTAATGCTCTCCTCCCGTGTGCTTATAGGAGCTAATACGGGACGGAGAGACGGCGCCACACCGGGCGCCGTCCGTGATCCCCTCTTCGCGCCGCAAATGCACGAGAACTGCGAGTCAGTCGGTTGCTGTCCTTTGCTCGCTGCGGATGTCTGGAACTTAATGCTCAATGCAGTTCATTTCGTAGATTTTGCGTGTACATTGCATTTTCGTGTGTTTACATAATTATTTAACGTGAACACGAAGCCGGCTACGTCTACAAATGTTTGTTGACCACGGTCATTCGAACCTTGGCAACCGTCGGCTAACTGCGGCGTAAATGGAGCCCACCGGCAACTCCCGGCAAGCCACACACGACTTTGGAGCATCCCAAGCGGTCTCCCCTGTCTCGATTTGCTTGCCGAAATTCAGGCCGACTGACCCCTACCTCTGGCTGGCGCAAGACAACGGAAATTTTGTGAGAGCCCGGATCACATCGTAGGCTTTCAAGTTTCACCACGTTGTGCCTGCGCTTCCCCCAGACATTGCCGGAGTAATCCGAGGCCTCATTCTTTCTCCACCCCAGACAAATCCTTACGACATTTTGACCGCCGCGCTACGTCTACAGACTCTTCAACAAGTAGCAGTCTACCCTTGAGGATATTTTGCTCCTTTCTGAAAATAAAGTTGGTCGGCCTCTTCCTCCTCTAATTTCCTTACCAAGCAGCGGAGGGCGTCCCAGTGACGCTATATAGCGATCGAGACAGCGTGATTGTTGCGGTCGCGAACAACCCTCCTCCCTCTTTGCCCTCGGGAACTCTTTGCGACGGTACATTTTGTCGCGGCACTCCTCTTTTTGCCACCGGGGCGAAGCTTCGCGAGAACAGTTCCCGCGAGCTCGTCCCATCCGGCGTCGGGGTTTCTCCCCTGCCCTATAGTCGGCGAACATCCGCTCGTAACCCTGGTGGTGAGCAGTTCGGCAGCAGTGCTCGCATGTAGCGGTTGTATTCAACTGCATCTATTTTCGCAGGCCTCTGCCACACAGCAGCTGGAAAGCCGTCTACAACAAATGACCATCGTATCTGAAAGGCATCAGTGCGAATCCCCGAGGTACCACCGAGGACGGCGCCCGAGACTGCGCAGTTGGACCCACCTGAGCGACAGCTGGCTACTTAAGCCCACCGCTGCGGAACTGCTGTCCAGTTCGGCAGCAGTGCTCGCATGTAGCGGTTGCATTCAACTGCATCTATTTTCGCAGGTGAGCACGAAGCAATTCATTAGCACATTTAATGAGTAGGTTGTGTTGCGCAGCTGCCGAACACAGCGAAAGGTTTTGGCTGTGAACGGTTTGTCTTTACCGCGTCTCTACAATGTAAATCATGGGAGGGAAAGCCGAGATCGAGAAACTGCTAGCAGACTTTCGCAGAGAAATGCGTGCAGACATCAGGGAACTAAAAGACAGCACTCGCTTCTGTAGCGACACCTGTGATGAGGTCAAGGAAATAGGCAGCGATGTCAAGGCCCTCAGAAAGGAAATACAAGCCCTCACTGAACAAAATAAGCAACTAAAAGTCTAAAACCAAAGGCTTGAAAAACGCCTTCATGAGCTCGAGCAGTACTGTCGGGGCAATAACTTGGAAATTAAGGGTGTTCCAGAAGATCATGGCTCGGCTACCATTGTAAAAAAAAATCAGTGAACTGGTGGGTGAGGACATTAATGACGCAGATATCGATATCTTCCACAGAGTGTCGACAATGAAGCAAAGTGATAAGAATATTGTCGTCCGGTTGCAAAGAAAAAGCAAGCTAAATGGAAGTTTGTCTGAAAAAGCGGGGGAAAAATTTTTGCGTGCAAGGATGAATCGTCTGATGTCATTCAAATTGCTGCAAAAGATGGCATTGCTCTTATTCAGTGATTGTACCCCCAGTTTTTTGCTTTATCAATTTCATTTGTTAGTTTGTGCCAGACATGTCAATGGATGACTGTATTGAAAGCGATGCACTCAAGGAAAAGCTCAGTATTTTCCAACCATGTTTCTCTCTTTTTTACTTGAATTTACGAAGCATTCGAAACAAACACGATGACTTGGTTAGTTATCTTGATGAACTACAAGTAAATTTTGATGCGTTGTCGTTTTGTGAGACATGGCTAGGTAAAACTGATTCCTCGCCCCAAATTAGAAACTACTCGTGCATACGATCGGATAGAAGTGGTAAAGGTGGTGGTGTTGCTGTTTGCCTGCGGCGCCAGTTCGCAGGTGAGATAATTGATGACATTACCGATTCAGATTGTGATATTAAATGCTTGGGTATTGACGCAAAAAATTTCATACTTGTGGTTGTGTACAGACCGCCAACTGGCTACAAGCGCTGTTTCTTAGCTAAGTTCGAGGTGGTTCTGGAATACTGTAAATCCTATCAAAAACCATTATTTGTCAAGGGTGATATCAACATTAATACAGTGTCTGAAGACATTTATTCACACGACTTCAACAATCTTGTTGCTTCGTACGGATGCGAAAACACAATACAAGGACCAACTCGAATCATCCCCAGTTGCTCTACATCCAATGACGTTTGTGTCACGAACCACAACACTTCAGAGTTCGTTTCTGGCACGCTCTCCTGTGACATCAGTGATCACCTACCTCTTTTTTTCGCCACGCATTGCCTATCCCATGAGGTTCATAACGGCAATTGTTTTCAACATAGAAGTATTAATGAGGTATCAATTAATAATTTCAGAGCTTTAATCCAGCAAGCGGACTGGTATCCCGTATACCTAGAATATGAAGCAAACAGACCAGATGAAACGTTCTTAAAAATATTCAGAAATTGCTATGATTCTGCATTTCCCCTTGAGAAATAAAAAAATCGTAACAAGAAAATAAAGAAACCATGGATTAATAATGCACTATACAAAAGAATAGTAGCTAAGAACAAAATGTTTCACAGATTTCTTGCCACTAAAGACGGAAACATTTTTGCTAATTTCAAGAAAATCTGAAATAAATTAAATGCTGACATCAAACAGGCGAAGTTAAAATATCATGAAACCATGTTTTCAAAAACAAAGAGCAATGCTGCAAAAATATGGAAACAAAACAACGCCCTCAGAGAAAAACGCCTAAATTCTGACCCAGTAGAACAGATGTTGGTGAATAATGCTGTTCTCCACGGGAAAGAGTTAGCGGATGAAATGAATAAGTATTTCATTAATACAGCATTGTGCCTTCAATCCCTAGCCAACAAAAGAACACAGGTAGGCTCAAAAACAAACTCTATAGTCCTAAGTGCCGTCATACCTCCAGAAATTGACAAAATCATAAAGCAACTGAAGCCAAATGCGGTGAGCGGTTACGATGACATCCAAGTCTCAACTGTCAAGTATGTGTCATCTGAAGTAACTCCTCTATTGTCACATTTAATAAACATCTCTATCAACAGAAACTTTTCCTGACCAGCTTAAAATAGCTAAAGTGGTACCTATACACAAAGGTAGAACACGAAATGATTTCGTTAATTATAGACCAATTTCAATGTTACCGGCTTTCTCAAAGGTATACGAAAAGTCTATAAATAATCGATTGACTATGTTCCTGCAAAAATATAATCTCACCATTTCAATTCGGGTTCCAAAAAAACAAGACACCTGAAGAGGCCCTGCTGAATGTAAAATCATTAATTATAAAAAATTTTGAAGCAAAAATGTTTACTTTGGGAATTTTTCTTGATTTACGGAAGGCCTTTGATTCTGTCAACCACGAAATTTTGCTTCAGAAACTTCACGGGTATGGAATTCGAGGCGTTGCATCAGACCTCATTAAAAGCTATTTGTCATTAAGATACCAGTTCATAACCTCAAAGTAGAGCACTCTGAAAACTTAGAAATAAAACTAGGAGTACCTCAAGGTTCCATACTAGGTCCCACGCTCTTTTTGTTGTATATAAATGATATCACAGATAATAAGTACACACCTGATATAACTGCCTTTGTTGATGACACTAGTTTATTTTTTACAGGTAAACACGCAAATGACCTAGAAAAAGCAGCTAATCTTTACCTGTCTCAGCTATCTATTTGGCTCGAGGACAATAGTCTGCAACTAAATACGCGTAAAACAAAGTTCACTTTTCAAACCAGTCAAAAAAGTTACTAAGGAAAGCCTCACACTTAAATTCAGAATTGAACACATTTAACAGGTACATTTTCAGAAATTTCTAGGTGTCTGGTTCAGTGAAGATCTATCCTGGACTCCACATAATAATCACCTTCTAACTGATCTTTCCCGTGCTGTGGCCTGTATGAGCCGTATAGCTCCACTTATCCCTCTCTGGCTGAAAAAGACTTTATATGATACGTTATTTTACCCACGTCTACTTTACACAATCTTAGATTGGGGCACTACGACTAAAGGAAATTACTACAGGCTGCTCGTACTGCAAAAAAGCGTTCTACGTCAATTTGAGATTTATAGAGGTAGGATACGTGACCTACCAACCCAGCCACTCTTCTTAAGACATGATATATTACCGGCCAACAAAGTGTATTATTCTAAACTAATGCAATTAATCCATAAAAAAACTTTACACTAGATTTACAGATATATGGCCACACTATAGCTTTCGAACCCATACACATAAAACAAGAAAAGTGAGAACAAATTATTGGAGACAGGATGTTTATTATCAAGCAACAAAGTTATTTAACCATCATGAGTCCTACATTGATATTACGCTAGCATTTAAGCCCTTAAAATTACAGTACGAAGTATTCCTAATGATCACTGATGATATCTTTTGTATATAGCTGCACTCATATGCCCATGCAAATCACCACTCTTGCGAAAAATTTTTTTTCTTCCATGTTTCTGTCAACATGTTATCCAGCGGTTTCTATTTCTCGCCAGTGTGTTGTCGCGGATCCTCTGATGTGCTTTCGAACGTTGCGTTAATCGACAGCCAACATTTTGTGTTCATATGTACTTAATATTTTATGTCTATGGGTACACCGTTTCATCAGGAGAAATCCCTGCAAATGTATTGAAGTTTTGCCTGCTCCGAACTAAGAATGGGAGTCGAGGCCTTGTCAGGCTCCATGCCTTCTGCCTCGTCTTCCACTTTCAACTGAAAGGAAATAAAATGGTCTGAGTCTGAAATCTGAAGACCTCAGCTCCTCAGGTTGGTTTCTTCCTATCCAGTGTTATTTTTGCTGCAGAGATAAATGGCATTTGATGTCATCCAGTCCGTGTTTTTCTTTTGTTCCACATAAGAAGGCCCTCCGTGGTCGGCGTGCGCTTGGTACTGCTTGTGATCACGGGGTGGGGTCAACGCTTTTACTCCCCGCTACCCCTATTTCTATCCCACAGGACAGATACTGACGTGAAGGGCCCAGTATCTATGGAAAATAAGAGTGGACATCTTCAGATGAAATGGCAGCTATCGAAACAGATCTGATGCACAATGTGTACAAGTCAGTTTCATCCATGTTGCGAAGTTAGTAATATTTTATGCTTACGCCAGCGTATGCTTTAATCAGCCGAAGAGAGCCTGATTTTCATTAAGACTGAGTGCTAAGAAGTTTGAGTGAGATGGGTGTCCTCCTCAGCGAGTGCACGTATTTGAACATATGAGACCCCGCCACGTCGGCCTGTCATGTCAGTAAACATCACACTGACCGCGAAATGAAGTGCGTCAAGTTCCGCAAGAGTTTAGTCGGAATAGATTAAAGCAGATGATAGGTTTGGGCATGTTGGTGATTCATTCTTAAGCTGGAAGTCATAGCTTGACTCGTGTTCCTTTGTGCGCTATGACTTCCCGGTTTATTCGAAGTCCCACTGTCAGGCTGGGAATGAGGACACCCAACAGTTCGGAGATACGACTGTCCAAGCCTGAGTGGGAGGTAAAAAAAAATCCGAGTGCAGATGAGTCTTCGTCCAGGTCCACCTTAGTCTGAATGAGCTGAGGTTATCCCGGGTTTTCTAGGCTAATTTGAAATAGATTGCTGAGAAATGTTACGATCCCAAAATAAGTCGTCGTTGCTAGAAATATGCCTTCAGCTGAATGGAATGGTGATTAGTTATGTAGTATTAGAAGCAGCAAGGTATACCTATAAAAGATACACAACGCTAGGCAAAGCGTGCCGCCAAGTCATATGGGCAGCGAGCGTGTCGGTTGCACGAATCTGAGGCGGGGGGTTGCGCTATCTAAAGATAGAGTGATGAAACTTGTTTTCAGAAAACTCATTTTGTCCTAACTACGACACCTGATTCGAATGTAATTAATATACGGGCAGCTGCCTCAGGTTCATAGCACAACAGCAACCTTTGTGGTGCCTTTTGTAGCTGTGTTCGCAATGTCGTCATTGTGAGGGATAAATTAAGCCATTGCATTTGTTGGGCCAGCCAGTTTTGACGATATAGTGGAGTAGCATTAAAAAAAGTTGAAAAGTATCTTTCTACAGCAGTTGAAGCAGGAACTTTTCATACTAATTAGCAGTACAAGTACAAGTCGAGCCGGGGGCTGTAAAAGTAGTAGGAGCAGCAGTCGTAGGCGCTCCGGCAGTAGCAGTCATAGCGGTATTAGTGTATAGCGGATGTAATATTTATAGAAGTATCACTAGTACTATTAGTATTAATTGCAGTAGCAGTGGTGGTAGCGAAACAGCCGCTTGTAGCACTAGCATAAGTACGCCTCAAATCTTCCAAGTGTCGCACCAACTCTCCGGCGGCCTTTTCGAAGGCAGTCACATTCAAGTGGCGGGCCTCGATGGCCATCATCTCGTCTAACGTGAGCTCGCTGGTGGAGTTGGAGTCGCGCCTGAAGTTGCGGACCAGCATGTCGAAGTACTGGCTGTAGGCGGTCTTGTCTATTGTCTGCCACCACCGAAGCCGCAGCATGGTCTTTGTGAGGGGCGACGGGTTTACCTTGACCTGCGAGCACGCCAATCGTGATTGCGCTTAGATTGCTTGAAAAAAAGCTGAGCTAAACTGAGCTAAATATAGATTTCCCAAAGAGTACACTTTCTTGAGCGAGAGCAAAGTGCGAAAGCTAGGTGCGCCTGACCTCTCACCACTTTTCACCATTGGAAATGATGACCAATTTTATGCTTGAAACCGAACTTCGATATCGTGTTTAAATATATGAACAGGCTGTTAGTATTTGAGTAGGGTGTAGGTCTCGACAAGGTTCCAGAAGGCTATTTAGCGGCACCCGCAGCATTGCATATGTACCATGTGATGAAATGAATTTCTCATTCTGAATTTCTGGTTCTGAATTTATGGATGTCTTGCGATATCCATACCTTGAGGACTTTCAGAGTTAGAACCGGTTTAGTTTTAACCAACAATCAGTACATGCACATATTTGACAAACACAACAGGATGTCCCAAAGCAAATGGCTGCCTGGGGACCTCCTTTACAAACTTACAAAAAATCAATATTTACAAACAAGCCGCCGCGGTGGCTGAGTGATTACGGCGCTCGGCTACTGGCCCGAAAGACGCGGGTTCGATCCCGGCCGCGGCGGTCGAATTTCGATTGAGGCGAAATTCTAGACGCCCGTGTACTGTGCTATGTCAGTGCACGTTAAAGAACCCCAGGTGTTCGAGATTTCCGGAACCCTTCACTACGGCGTCCGTCATAGCCTGAGTCGCTTTGGGACGTTAAACCCCTATATTCCAATCCTATAATCCAATATTTACAAACAACAGCGGATAAAGTTGAAACTGATTGCATAACGTAAATAGCAAACCACGCGAAAATGTTATATGATGCAACTGCAAATGAAACATGATTATAGTAAATGCAGATTAGGGTAGAATGCGTCTTTGCCTAGTTCTCCGTAGCAATGACTGGGCTGCAGCGCCAGAGAAATGGCTGGCTGTCCAGCACAGTCAAACGGTTACGTCCTCTTATAGATGCATAGCTTTTATAGTGCTTCCTGGGGTGCCACCGACGTCACAAACTCCAGGATGGGCTTTGGAGCAAAGAGGATGTATTTACGCCGACTCCAATTTGCTGCCGAGTGTGAAATGACGAGGGCACCTTCGCCCCAAATTTTGCAACCGCGGAAGAAGGCGCACTCGCTATTTTTACAGCCCCTTTTCCACGAGTGTAGCTTAGAGGAGCCCCAAAATCCGGCGGAATTTTCCGTGCAGTCGTGGTATCTTTTGCTGGACATGTTTGTCGGTACATACCGGACAAAACACATCCATCAGTATAGTGCTACGGATTGGCTGTGCAAACGTTTAACATCCAGGGAGCATTAATTACTGAGTAACCACCACTTGAGCTCATTCATACGTTGACAAAGGAAATAAGGCTTTCTTGTGGGACGTGTGTGGCTTAGTCGCTCTAGTACCTAAGTTAGCCTGGAGGGCTAGCGATGGTACGGCGAGGCTTAACCAATCAGTACCATAGTTTAGAGATCCAGGAGTAGGAGGAACACAGTTGTACGACTTCGAAGATAAGCCATACAGTTTTCTCAAAATCTTTCCATTACGTCTAGCATGTCAATGAGTTATTCATCCCTTGATCAAAGCAACTCCTGTTCAGGGTTTTTGCTAAACGAATTAAAAACGTGTCCCTGTGAAAAAAAAGTCGATTTCATCGTGGATGCCTTTGCCTTACCTGTTTGCCCCTGGCGACGTCATCGAGGACAGCGAACTCGAAGATGCTGGGCCAGCCCACCTGCGTCGCGAGTACCACCATGGCCCGCAGGACGTTCACGACGGCGATCGACGGCGTGGGCCAGCGGATGCCGGCGTCGTCCAGCACGCTCACCACGGTGGCCACGTTGTCAGTGCCAGCCTCCATGACGTCCTCGCAGGACTTGTAGAAGCGCCACGCCCTCTGCAGCTCGTTCTGGCCCGTGGCGATCAGGCTCGCGTTCTGCGCAGGCCGCGTTAGGTCGTCCTGGTGGCGGCGCAAGGCTGCCTGAGAGTTGTGCAGTCCCACACAGCGCATACGATCAGCGAGAATGCCCCGAAGCATATGTTTGGAGCGGGAACATTTACGAGCGACGGAAAGATCTTACGGCCGATGGCTTTAATAAAAATATTGTTGAAGAGCAGTTCAGGCCGTATCACACACTCCCCTCGTCAGCAGTTGAAGGAGCCATGCAGGTGTAATTGTGTCCTTTCATAGGTATGTGATTAGTGGGTACATGACCCGGGTTCATGTGACCGTTGAAGACAGGTCATGGACCTTGATATTTGCAGATGGTGTCGGGATAGTTCAGCTGACACTCTAAGACTTGCCGCGGCGACCGCGTTCTCGTGGCGAACAATCATAAAGGCGCCGTTAGGGAAGCGAACAGATTCTGACGCCTTGCGCCTAGTTATCGCTTTCACTTCTTAAAAGAATGGAAGCGCTGTGGGTGACGTCATGTTGTAACTGAATCCTTGTTAGTTTCTCTCAGCTCTCATGCCATTATTACCCTGTGGGAACTGACGTTTGGTTTGTCCCCAGCGTAATGCCTTTAAAACCTGCGGCGCAATTAATTCTGGGCTGAGTTCCCACAGACAGACCGTGCTTCATTACAGCCGATTAGCGTCTGATTTGCAACATCTATGAACAATCAACAGTTTCTATTGACTTTCTTGCCAGTACACTAGATCAAAGCAAGGCGACAGGACTGCAATCACGTTAGTCTTCTAAGTAAGAATGAAGCAATAAGCAGAACAGCCGCGGCGGTGCCTTAGTGATTATGGCGCTCGGCTGCTTACCCGAAAAACGTGAGTTCGATTCCGTCTGCGGCGGTCCAATTCGATGGAGGCGAAATTCTAGAGGCCCATATACTGTGCGTTGCCAGTGCACGCTAAGAGCCCTTGGTGGTAGAAATTTCTGGAGCTCTTCACTTCGGCGTCCGTTATAGCCTGTGTCGCTTTGAGAAGTTAAACCCCCAGTAAACAAAACCAATAAGCAGAACAGAATGTTCAGGTGTTAAAGCGCCGCTTTATAAGGTGTTTAGCGTTTGAGCCTGCCATATATAAGTGTGTGGGTGAGTCGAGTAAATGCTCAATGCGCCACTGGCCCTGCAGGTGGCCGTTTCAAACGCAGCCATCGGTGGCGCTAGCGAGACCCAGGTCGATCTTCCAAAGCTCCCTGAAGGCTCATGCGAGCGACACGGTGGGCAGGAGACAGCAGCACTGGATTCATTTGAATGAATTTTATTTCAACCTTCCACGGTAGGCAGGTACGTCACAACCTGGTGAACAGGTTGCCACCTGCCTTGGTGTCCAGGTTGCGATGACGTAATGTCAAGGGACTTCTCTCGGCCAATCATTAACTAGAATCTGCCTCGGGAGGCATTAACGCAATCGCGTTAAAAGCTTGTTGAGGCACTCTCTCGGAAAAAAAGCGACATTGGCTTGGTCGCTGGCATTTTAAATCGATAGCATTAATGGTCCCGTCCTGGAGGAAACACGAAGTCTGTCCACTCATGCCACGAAAAAGAAAGCGGTTTAGCTTCCAGGGTGGCCAAGGGGAAACCTGGTTCAAGGGCGGTGGGCAACCGGCCTTCAGTGGCAGGTGACAATTAAAATTATGAATTGTCGAGAAAGGTCACCTTACAGGCCAAGAGACAGACAGTCTGTGCAGAAATGAGCCTTACGAGAGCTTGGGAAGAGCAACCTGGGTCTCAGAAGCACAAACAGTGGCTACCTTTGAAACGGCCGCTTGCCGCGATGGTAGTGGCGGATCGCTTAACCGCTGTGCACCACTGTGGCCGTAATTACATTAGCAATTCCCTGAGGTCTATAATGTGACGTTTTAAAACACCTTCGCCCAAAAGAAAACATTAGTCTGTGGGAACAGAACTACTGCCTCGCTGAAGAGCATTCGTCTAGCTTAAGCTAAAGGAAAGGAGTACTTGCGCGGGAAGGATCTGTAATGCTGAGGCAATGTATCTGAGGGTACCGCTTTAAGCTTCAGCCAAGTCATAATGCGAAAGCATTACTAGTCTCATTACGAGATAAGCCGGCGGCATGCATGTCTTGATTTGAGTACTCGGAGATGGTACATAAAATCTCAAAGATGGCAAAAAAATATCGGCTGACGTTATCAAGCGGCGGCCGTATCACGCTCACAACAAGCTGAAAACCGCCGTTTCAGACTATCATATACATGTCATTTTTCCGCATATACACCTCAATGGCCGACATCAATGTGGCACCTGTGTTCCTGTTAACATTCGTAGCAGAATTGTGGAGCAACAATTAGTCTGTTTAGGGGGGTTTAAAGTCCCAAAGCGACTCAGGCTATGAGGGACGCTGTAGTGAAGGTCTCCGGAAATTTCGACCACCTGGGGTTCTTTAATGTGCACTGACATCGCACAGTACACGGGCCTCTAGAATTTCGCCTCCATCAAAATTCGGCCGCCACGGCCGGGATCGAACCCGTGTTTTTCGGGCCAGCAGCCGAGCGTCGTAACTACTCAGCCACCGCGGCGGCTTAACAGTTAGTCGTCATACGGTTTCTCGTTGCGTATCTCTTACGTGTGGTAGTTAAGAAGGAGGCTAGCTTGCGACAGATTCAAACCTACTACATATGCGCCTTCAATTGCATCACTTCCCAGACTCTATACCTGTTCACTTAAGGCGCGCTTTAGGTGTCCACCGAGATGAGAGAGAATTATTGCATCATTCCCTTTCCTAAAACAAAACAATTTTGTATCAAAATTACGATGCAGCCTTTCATCGTACCGTGTTCCGGGTGTTAGCATGCGTGTGGGTGTATGTGTGGGTGTTGCGTGTGTGGGCGGGTGTCAATGCACCCAGGGACGGTAATGCTTTCGAATTACTGCACGCAACCGATCTTAAGTCTCTCTGCTGATTTTTTATGTGCCAGCAGAACTACCACGCTGGTCAATAAAAAAATGATTTATTCACTATCACATTAAGTTTTTGTCATCAGTTATGACAATGTTGGTGCCTCTAAGGGGTAAACGGGAAAGCAAGCGCCTTGATAATGACACCTTCACCACGAGGGATACATGTATCGGAAATTAATACCAGCACTTTCGCAAAGTCTACGCAAAGTACACGACTAGTTTATGAGGCCGCTATTTTTATTATTTATTATGGTAGAACATAAGTTTAACAGGCTTAGCTGGTACGACATTAAAATACACAGTATTTGAGCCTGGACTTCAACTGTGAGGCGTACACCGCCGTCGTGCTTGTCGTTCGCACCTCGAGGACGGAAATGTTCTGGGGGTGCGAGTACCGTCCGCACACGTATCGGCCGAAGTCCTCGCACGGGTCTACGGACGTGTCCATGCTGTCGAGCAGGGCTTTGCTGTAGCGGCGGCATCCTTCGGTCTGGCACGAGGTGACCCGTTTGCGCGCCTCGCGGTTTTGAAACAGGAGGCTCGCAACGACCACGCCGAGCAAGACGGCCACGCAGCAAGGCGCCCCCACCAGCCCCGGTCGGCTACAGGCTTCCCGCAGCAAGGACTTGGGACCCTTGTCGCCTGGCTTGGGCAGCGGTGGGACAACAGGCCTGCGTGTGTGGGGTATATATTATTTATTTGTGCATACTGCAACCTTATTCAGGCTATAGCAGGGGTAAGCGGGAGAGAAAAAAAGTCATCTAGAAAAATACAAACTTGTAAAAATCAAAGAAAAAAATGGCACTAACAAGAGATGGCCACAAAAAACTCTTTAATGGCTAGCGAGCGGACGTTTCCAGGCAGGGAATTCCAGAGCTCATTGACCAAGGGAAACAAGCTGTGTTTGAGCGCCTCAGTGCGGCAAAAGAAAGGGGTAAGGTTCAGGCTACGGGAACTTCCCGTGATGGAAGATTCGCTAAAGTTCAAATTATTGTTTAGTGATGGAATTGAAGCGCTGAGAATGAACTAATCCGTGGAAAAACTAATGCGTGTAAAATAGTAGAAGGATCTGTAATCACCAATGAATAATATAGAAGCGTGTTGTCTCAGTTTATCAAAAAAAAAGAAAAAACGTTGACGAGAACGTTACTCACAAAATAAAATAGACTTAACACTAACGCTCCGTTCCGGAGCCAGACTGCTCCACAGGCAATTTACAGACTTACGGTGTCCACTGACGCTTCGGCTTCTGGACTAGTACATCGACAAGGAGCCAGCAAAGTTACAGAAGTACGCTTTGCCGACGTCCAGAATAATAAGTAGGCAAAGTCCTTGTCAAAAGCACACAGCCCAAGAGCTCTGCTTCTGAGCACTGCAGCGTTGCGCCTGCCCTATACTCATCATCATCAGCCTGACTACGGCCACTACAGGGCAAAGGCATCTTCTATGTCTCTCTAATTAACCATTACTTTGCCAGACGCGCCCAAGGTGCCCCCGCAGACTTCTTAAGCTCATACGCCCACCTAACTTTCTGCCGCCCCTGATAAGCTTGCCTTCCCTTGGAATCCACTCCGTTACCTTTAAAGACCAGCGGTTATCTTGCCTTCGCATTACATGCGCTGCCCAAGCCCATTTCTTCCTTTTGATTTCGACTAGGCTGTCATTAACAGGTGTTAGTTCTCTCACCCACTCTGCCCGCTTCCAGGCGCTTAACTTCACCTTCATGATTTCTCTTTCCATAGCTCGATGCATTGTCCTTACCTAAAGTCGCACTCTCTTCGTTAGCCTCCAGGTTTCTGCCCCATAGGTGAGTACCGGTAAAGACAAGTGTTGTATACTTTTGAGGGATATTTGTAAACTGCCATTCATGGTCTGAAAGAACCTGCCATATGCACTGCACCTCATTCTTATTCTTCTAGTTATTTCCCTCTCATGATCCGGATCAGTGGTCACTACCTGCCCTTGTAGACGTTCAGCACTGCAGGACACAGTTTATCCCTTGGGATAAACAGTTCCTCTCTGGGGAGCATGCACGAAGGCTAACAGTTGGCGTTTCAGGAGAAACTGCAGCAAGACTAACAGTTGATCTCTCCACCGTTAGTCTTAAAAAGAAGCAATGGTTGTGGCAATGTAGTTCGTCCCCAAAGGACCAACTTTTCTCGAAAGGGATGAAAAATCTCTTAGGGTGTAGATTCCAGTTTTCTGCCCCATAGGTGAGCACCGGTAAGAACAAGAGTTGTATACTTTTGTGGGATATTTGTAAACCGGCATTCATGATCTGAAAGAACTTGCCTTATGCGCTGCACCCCATTCTTATCCTTCTAGTTATTCCCTTCTCATGATGTCGATAAGCGGTGACTACCTGCCTTAAGTAGACGTATTCCGTTACCACTTCCAGCACCTATAATCTCACGATGGCGAGAGGAACTAAGTCCTCAACCCGACCAAGCTTAAGACGGTCAAACGTGCTTAAAAGCGACGCGACACGGCTTGAAAGGAAACCCATTGGGCTTATAGTTTTGACAAAGACTGTAATCTACACACTCATAGTCATATTCATTGCTCCTTCCACAGTCATCTTCGAGCAAAGTGCTCAGTGTGCCTGGACACCTATGACCGTACTCATCAGACTCGAATTCTAAACTGCCCCATAGGGAGCCGATAGAATTTCGGCCGCCATTCACAACTCACGCTGTGGTCCCCGCCCGGTGTGCTTCCGTGGGTAGGCCGGTCGTGGCCACCGGCTGCTGCTGTTCCTGCTGCGGCTGTTGCGGGCCGGGGACCGATTCCGTAGTGGGCAGCGCCAGAGTGGCCATGTCGGCGGGGCCCTTGTCCAGTGCGGTGGATACACCAGGCTTCTGCTTGGCCTGCCTCCTCTCCGCTTTGCTCGCCTGGCGCTTGAGGTCGTCGGCAAGAGCGGTGTACTGCGGCTGCTGCTGCTGCTGCCCGCGCTGGCGGTGATATGACACGACATGCGAACGCATTTTCGCTGAAATCAGCATTGATTTCTCGTTTGATTTGCTTACCGGTTTGACAATAGTTTGAACATAAATCATTGAACTGAAAGGTCACACAGCCGAGCTGTATCAAGCATGGAAAGGAAGGCAACACATGTAAGAGAAGAAAGAGAAAGACAGGAAGAGGGAGAGATGGTAGACAAGCAGCATTGATTAGAGAATGAATGCGAGCTGGCAATAGTCGCGCACGAGACGAAGCAAATAATGGCATATAATAAATCCCATTAAAACGTAGGCTGCCTTTTTACCATAGCAGAGCGGACGCAAAGGGAAGGACATCGTAATCGAGGATGGCAGAGGCTAAATGAACGTGGAAAAGTTCGGCAATTTTTTTTTAATGGTGTGGTCACCGTTCGTCGAAGACGTGTATAGATGTAGGTCATTGGACGAGGCATCTGTTCCGCTGAAAGCCTGACGATGGCATTGACTTATTATCACCGGTGGGATTGTAACTTTCTTCGCCTAATTAATTATTTAAGAGGTGCTTGAATTCTCCTGTATAAGAAGAGATAGTGCAAAGAGTTAAAATTTGTGCAAATATTTGAAGTGTGCTAAACCTAACAGCCACATCCGCATAAGGTCTAGTATCTTCGGACAGTGCTCCCATGTGGATGTGTTGTGAATTATGAAGAAAGGGAACGTGATGCCTTCAGGGGACACAGTTGGCAAATAGGAGAAACAATTCCTTAATTGCAGCACTTAAATGGAATTCCTGAAAAGAGATAACCGAGGTTTTAACGTGGTCAGGCCTAATGCGAATTAGGAGCGCTAATACTCTGGCTCTCACTTCTTGGCTCGATTTAGACTCGAGGCTCGATTTTCAAGGTCAAGAACCTTCAGCCAAAGATCGGCAAAATCGGTGAGTGGGGGCCTCAGTCACTAGGCCTGGAAGGGCCGCTTATGCTCCGCCTTAAGGGTATGACGCGGTAGGTTAATGGATTGATGCCCATATATGCGGAATTGGTCATCCTCTATTTCACATTCATAGATCGCTGGGAGTCTTCATGGCCCTCCAGGCGCAGTGGAAGAGCGGTTAAGCGGTGCCCGACGCTCTGCGATGGCAGGTGCTGCCACTGGTGGGGCTTGTGAGAGTGGCGTTGCTCTTCTCAGTCAACCTCTCGCCACTCATCATTAAATGTATTCCTACCTACCATTATTGCATTTTATTATCGTTCTGCTTTTAAGGACTTTTGGATATTTTATTGCTTTTTTTGCTTTCATGTTGTCCTCGCATATGGTCATTTGTTACTCTGTTATTGCCTATCGACGTCTTCCTTTTACTGGCCATTCAATTATAGTCTGTTCCCTGGTACATCACCTGTCTTTTTTACCTTAGTTATCTTTCTGTCCCGTGCAAGCCCGTCAGCCACTTTTCACACACACATATATATATATATATATATATATATATATATATATATATATATATATATATATATATGGGTGGTCGAGCGGACTAGTTGGTGAATCATGCATGAAAACAAAAACAGCGCAAACTTAAGGCATGGATGGAGAAAGATAGGATGGCACAGCGCTGACTTCGACAAGTTCTTTTATTGCATATATATATGTATATATATATATATATATATATATATATATATATATATATATATATACATATATATATATATATTGTGTCGGTATGCAATAAAAGAACTTGTCGAAGTCAGCGCTGTGCCATCCTATCTTTCTCCATCCATGCCTTAAGTTTGCGCTGTTTTTGTTTTCATACATGATTCACCAACTAGTCCGCTCGACCACCCATACATAGCGGACAGTTAGCTCAAAATCAGGTGGACAGGCTGTGATGGCGGAAATTCTTCAAGGCCGACCAATGGATTAAAGAAATGACGTTCCGGCCCCGGCTTACGGGGGCCTTGTTCAGGGCCCGCGTAAGCCGGGGCCGGAACGTCATTTTTTTAAAAGATTGGTTGGCGCTTGAAGAATTTGAGCCATGAACATGCCTTACCAGACGGGTTGCCGTCGAACCCTGAATTTCACAGGCTGTGATGACATCCCAGGGTCACGTTGCCTACACGTGGTGCATCAAGGTTTCTTCAGTATCAAGCAGCCATCAGACAAACATCGCCGAAATCGCTGTGGGGGCTCTAGTGCTAACGCGCTAAAAATTACGGCATAATTGGACATATGATACAACAATTCTACGAGAGAAGTAGGATTTACCCTCGATAACTACTTTGATGCTTTTCTCCTAATGAATGCTTTTATTCTAAGGCAAGCCTTGGCAGATGCAACCGAATTAATCTGCGGGGTGAAGATAGACGGAGGGGGTCGAGTGTGGAGGAGCTAGTACGATAGAGAGCACCGCGTACTCTGCCAGAGGGGATTCACATCAGAATTCCATTATAAAAATGGTCTGCAGATAGCCTATAGGCTTCTTAGACTCTACTTCCTTCCTATAGATATTTATTTGTCTATTCATAGTCTAAAGACAGTCTATAGAGAAGTCTGCTAAAAGGGCTTGGCAATAAATTCATAGAATGTCTATAGACTGTCTATAAGATATGTATTTCCTAAAGACTATTCACTAGCATTTGTCCATATACAGTCTATAGACTTCATAGAAGTCTATGGAAAGTCTATAGACTGTTGAAAGAAATCTTTGTAAGGGTGGCCTGCTGGCAGTGCCTCTCGATTTAGCTGTTTCCTCAGTAAAAACCATCGAGTTTATCTGTGGTAGCCGCTTGGAGTATCTGGTAATTAAAATTTGAGGGGCACAGAGGGCTGGCTATGGAAAGAAAACAGGGGCGGGGCCGTTGTACTGGACCGTTATGTCCTTGCGCTGAAGTTTTACGCTGGTCCGCGTGCCAAGGGGCAGAGTGGCTGCCCTGAAGAAGCACTGAGCATCGCACTCACCGTTGATTTTGTCGACCGTTTTGTCGGCATTGCGGTGCGGCAAAGGTGGAGCCCGCCGGTCCGATGCGCGTTCTGTCCTGGCGTCACCTGTACCTGAAAATGAAAACCCACAATGTTGAAGATGTCCCAGAAACATCTATCTTAAGTTGTGCTTCAAACTGCCTGTTCACAGGCACGACAGGCACGGTGCGTTATCCCACGTCAAAGGAGCCTGACCATTTGTTTTGTGGAACCACGTACATCATATCACGACGCATAGCAGAACATTATGGCAGCTGTTGTGACATGCAGGATAATAGCTCCTGTGCCAAAACGAAAGTCAGTCGGCACTGGTAATCGCTGGTATACGCTCGAAGGTTGGCATGAAGGTTAACCAGTTCCTCGGACACTGTCAGATGTCACGTGAACCTTGTGACTATGTTCTAGCAGAAGTAATCGCTACACAGAAGACTAGCGCCGTCGCAAACAAAATGGCATGACCCTTCGGTTAGAGCTTAACGCGCCCTTCTACACTGGGTCCACATCCGTAACCCTTCGCAAGATCACACTTTTGATGTTGCCCTGTCACTCCGGCGCACTCTGCCACTTTCTAGGGAAATCCAGACATGCTATAGTCGAACAGAGGTCAAGAGTGAAGCAGCAAATGCCTTTCAAAAGAGCCTCTACAGCCGATTGTTTCGACCGATTCTTTGTCCTGCATTGTCTTGTGCTCTGTCCTGTCAACTTTGTTCCTCCATGTGCTTTTTCTGCACCTAGAACCAATTCTATCAATGCAATAACTAGACCGCAAAACCTTCCTCGTGATTCTCCCGTTTGACCGATCCCCTTGGACCTGCTAGCCTGAAATAGGAGGGGCCGGCAAATGAATGGGCAATAGTCACAGCTTAATGATTAACTGCGTTGTCCTGAAGAACAGTCGACGCCATTGGCTGGAGGGCCTTTTTGACGGGCATCTAGCGCTTCGTTCTTGATTTGTATACGACTATAGTTTAGTTACTGCTGGATCGCTGATGGCTCCTGCATTCTTCCAGCTTCCTGTTGCCACGTCTGGGCATGATACGTCAACTTATGTATTCCAGAAATAAGGCACCAAAACTGGAAATGGTACATATGAGGAAAAAGCCACAATAACAACGCTCAATAATGGATGCTTAAACATCACAATGAGTGAAGGAACGGAACAGTAAGTACAAGGTCGCAGGAAGAAGGAAACGCAAGCAGTAGACCTCTTTTATGATTTAGGCCGACTGGGGTTGTGGAATCTCTAGTAACACCGCTCAGAACACGGAATACTTTTGAATTTCGCCTCCTCCAAATTGCGATCACTGGACCGTGATATCGATTCCGCAATGCAGTATTCAGCAACCGAACGCCATGGCCTCTGAGCCCGCTAAGCAGCTCTGCCTTCAGTCATTGCATCCTTCGCGAAGCTGCAGTGGGTTTACGCCCGCCTAAAGCTCTCTAACGTACGTACAGGAGTGCGGCGAACTTGAAGACAGGTCGGCGTCGCGGCAGCGTATGTCAGCGGCGTTGCCCTGACGCCTTCTTGGGCACTTGCGCTCACCGGTCACAGCAGCAGCAACTCCTGAGGCTCTCGCAGCAGAAATTACGTGGTGCCCAGGCCGCTGGAGCGTTCGGAGTCCTCGACCTGTGCGAAGAAACTGAGCTGTTTCGGACGCCGTGGAGCACCGCGCCGAAGCCGGGGAATCGCAGGGAGCCAAGAACGTCGCACTGTCACGAGCAATCTTCTTCTTCTTTTCTTTGAAGGCTAGCGCGTGGCGGTTGTCTACTTCACGCGGGAAAAGATCTGATCGCATCCCCCGCGTGCGAAAGCAGCGCCTACATCCTATAGGCCAGTGTGTCGAAAATGGGCACGTTGTTAACGTACAGTTATTCCAGGAGGAAGTTCGGGCCCGGTCAACACTGGACGGTGATTGTGAGATGAACATTCAATCCAGCGACATACTAGTCGACTGTTCCTATCGGAAGACTGTTCAAAGGGGAATATTTGCGATGCGAACTTGAGGAACTGACGATGATACGTGGTGCAGACGCCTAGCTCTTAACAGCCTCTACTGCCTTCACGAGGTCGCACTCTAAACACAAACACGCCCATATATATGGGTGTAAAAAGGGAGTAAAGTGTCCTCTAGCGCACCCAATTTTATAGAAGGGAGAGCGCTAGAGGACAGCTTATTCCTCTTTTTACTCCTTTCTTTTTAGAGGAGTGCAAAGGGAATGGCACCAGGGCCGCCAACACCTTGCGGCAACACCGGAGTAATTCGGCTACAATACGGCGGGAAACCACTATGTGGGGAAGTATGAAGACGCCGTTGATAGCCTAACCAACCAAACGGGTGAGAGCCAGTCCTTCTGGCGGAAATGTTTCATTCCAGAAGCGACCTCTAACAAATGCAGGTCAAAGGCCTAAAGCCACCGAGGTGCTAAATAAAAGGGCAACTGAAAAGTCGCTAGAATTTGAAAAGCCGCCGGCATCCTGCAGGACGCAGACACCTTTTAATCCGTTCCGACATAATTTCCTTTCCTAATGTATTTCCTCAGAGCAACATAATCACGAATTAAAAATAACGCGGTTGATCCGTGTTAGTCCCTGTGGCGCGCGAAGTGGACCGGAGGGGGATAGCAGTGAGCGGTAATCGGCAATGTGGCACCAGGACTGGGACCCCTCTCTCCCGCGCCTCACCCAGGCGCGCTTCGCTTTCTGCTTGGCTGCCGTTCTATAGCAGGTAGAATGGGCCTTTTTAGTTTCGGTGTTATATCATTGATGCTGCCCGCGTTTACTGCGTCGTCCTTTAGTGCTATAATCGCATACAACTCGAGAACGCAGCGGCAAATGCTCCGAAAAGGAGGCCCACCAGGCAGTGGCGTTGGCCGATTGTAATGACGTCTCAGTCAATTCCCCTTGCACTTGCGATATTGACCACGCAGGGGGCTGGTAGGTGCGAGGGATCAACTGCGACGTTATGACAATTGGCGGACAGCAACGGCTGGAAGGAATCTTTTGAGGAGCGCTTGCCGCTGCTTTTTGGAGTGGTGTTCGAGTGCGGAGGTCGAGGAAAATACTGGGGAATTTTAAGCACCGGAGAGTTTGTTGCTTGAAAAAACGAATCGGATACGATTTTTTCTGCCGCTAAGAGCCAATAAAAGTTTTTACATTCCGGCGTTGACGTTTGAAATTCGTGTTCATGGCGTGACGTCAGAGTTGCATTGGAACGGGAATAGAATATATTTATTTATGTGCCTTGAGATGCTTCTTGACGTGCAACTGAATTAAAGTTGAGAATAACAGTGTAACACAGCACACATATGAACGCATTGTCTTAGACAAACTAAACTGAATGACTGCACACTTTTTCTCAACCGCACACAAGGCAGAGCGAATATCCTGGCGGAAAGAGAACATACGTACGCAACAAGAAATCATTATACAAGATGTTTCACCTAAGACTTTACAAATTAAAAAAAATAGGCGTTTTGATTTGGAAGAGCGCTTTTTTCGGCATAGTATCTTCAGCGACGTAGTACATCATAAATCATGTAAGACGTGCTAACTAGCGGGCTGGTTAACAAATAATTATTATTAAGCCGTTTTACTATCACTAATAGCCTCCTTATTTTTTGAGAGGCGTGTAGATGATATCCATATCAGTTTTTATAAATTCGGAAATACGGCGACCCTCGGCGCTGTGGCCCGAAAATTTTGGGCTATTTCGACGAGTTTCGTGAACTTGCTTGAGTTTCGAGAGGTTGCTTTGCCTGCAATTAAGCTTATCGAAAGCGCATGTATTTGGGTGCTACGTTGGGCCACAGCGGCGAGGGTAACCGATTTTTCGAAATTCTAGAAACTGGGATGGTTTATTACGTAAGGTGGGCTACACGCTTTTCAACAATCAATGAGACTAACGGTAATAGTTAAAAAGTTAATTATTAAGTATTAGGTAACCATCCTGCTAGCTCGCACATCTTAGCTGTATTTTAATGCACTACACCACTGACAATGCTGTGCCGAAAAAAGCGCTCTTCTAACTCAAAAAGGCTATTTATAAAAATTGTGTAACGTCTTAGGTGAAATGCCCTGTATATCGCTTACATTTACCCCCAGGTAATTTTGATTATGACGAAAGGCCGCTATTCATGACTCAGCGCCGGATCGGTTTCTGTACTGGTCACAGAAAGTTGGATGAAAGTACGCCACAGAGAATGGTGCTTACTTGTTGCTTCTTCTTCGATGTTGACGAGAAGGAAGTAGGACTGTGAGTTGTTTCACCAACAAAGTTTCGTTTCCGCAACAACTTCAAGCCGCCGCTCATTTTTAGTGACTGGATAATTCCTAAACCCGACGTGGCAACATGACTCAATGTCGGTGCGTGCAGAAGCAGTGGGAACGTAAACGAGGCCGTAATCGACGCGTAGCCTTACAGGGGGCACTTTTCAGGCATAGATTGATATTGCCTCGTTTCACGAGTTTCGAATAAGCCGATCTATACGCCAGAAGTAGTTTGTGGGTGCGAGGTGAATATCTCCAGCTTACGTGGTTGTCCGTGAGTATAAAAAGGTTCTCAAGAAACCAGATCTCTTTGCCAGTGGTCATTGCATGAGTCAATACCAGCGGTGAAAAGCACCCTTGTACAGTAGCTAAAATTTCAGATGCCACCTGCTTTAGGCGGGATGATGAACAGTCAACAACAAAAAAAAAAAGAAAATCGCCCACAAATCTAAAACATTCTAACCACAGGGGGATTGGTAAGTGGATGCTGGAGGATCCTGTCGGCGTGATATAGGTACATGTTACTATGTACAAGTGCCATGGAGGACCCGATGCGTATTCCCTGTTTTTGAATGGGCGGAAGATCTTTGCAATGTAAGATATTGGAGAGGAGATAAAACACCAGCAATCCTAAAAGAAACTGTTGACCTAGAAGCCAGATTCATTATTAAATGGCAATGCATCGAAATGATGGTTGGAGTGTTCAATTATAGCAAGTAGTCTAGTTATCTAGAGGCAACGAGTAATATGAATCCTTTACACGGCTCATGTCAGCAAGCGATTTCATGCCAGTTGCAAGATCATCTGAGCTTTTGCTAGAAATGAGTCATTGATCGTCAATGCATTGCCACGAATACTGTTACTTTGTTCACGCTCAAAGCCGCTGGCTCTAGGTTTTATCATTTTGTTTGCGATGCGAGATGCGAGATGCGACTAGACTTTTCTCTTAACTATCACAAGCACGCGCGTCTGCTTCCACATTGTTCCCGATTATTGTGTTGCCTTGGCGTCTTATCTCGCTGGTTCCTCGCCAGCTTTGAGTGCGACCAAGAGCCGGCAGGTGTTCTGTTCTACGACCACCGAGCAGCCTTGCTGCTATCGCCTCCGCTCAGTCATTCAGTTCTTTGTGGGCGCGGGTCAGTCCAATAAGCAGTTCAAAGAATCGTGGCAATACAGACCCGCCCCCTCTCTTACCGACATGCGAGACCGTTTTAGTAAACATTCTGAAGCTGTGAGGAGCAGCGCAGTCATAACACATATTGTTGCGCTACCATGTTCCTGTTATCCCAATCACATGGGGGCTTTCTCTGAGTAAAGAAAATTGGTGTTCTACAATCTTACTCACTATACTTCGCGAGTTCAAGCTTGAAGGCAGCAGATATTCCCGCGATTACGAGTTTGGGGTCGCACTATTACTTGAGGCATCAGATTCACAACAACAGCCGCCGCGGTGGCTGAGTGGTTATGGCGCTCGGATGCCGGCCCGAAAGATGCGGGTTCGATCCCGGCCGCGGCGGTCGAATTTCGATGGAGGCGAAATTCCAGAGGCCCGTGTGCTGTGCGATGTCAGTGCACGTAAAAGAACCCCAGGTGGTCGAAATTTCCGGAGCCCTTCACTACGGCGTCCCTCATAGCCTGAGTCGCTTTGGGACGTTAAACCCCCATAAACCCATAAAGATTCACAACTCTTTGGTATGCCTGACTTGCACTGTTTGCGATTTTCAACCTTTTCTTCGTGTCTCGTGCACACGCAGCATTCGTTTGGGGGTGTGGTCTCAGATATATTACGAAAAAGTTAGCGCGAATCGTAGCCGAGGGACAGAACAAAAGAGAGACATATAAGTTTGCCAATGCTGGGGAACGCGCGTCTTTCGGGTCAGCAGCCGAGTGGCATAACCGCTGAGGCACCGGGACTGCCCGGCAATAATTTCACTTTAATTGTAATTTAGCTGACAGCTGCGCGCAGCATCATTAACCAAAATTTCTTACCAGTTGCCTCTGCTCCGGGATTCTCTCCGACATCTCCCAACATCAGCAACACAAAAAAAGAGAGAAAAATTGAGCGGCACTCTGACAAAACGCGCCAAATGCTGAAAAGTTCAAATTTTCCGGGCACTATCAAAAGCGAAATGGAAAGGGCCTTGGACGTGTTTCTTGAGAGTGAGAACAGTGATTCGCAACACAGGACGTGTCGGAACTTTAATAGGAGAACCCGCACAGTTCTCAATGCCTGCCTTAAGAAATGCAGTACGGTGGCGACCCGCATGTTTCAAGATATTCGTCTCCTCTCCCTTTTCTGTTGATGCTCCAGTATCCCATTTCCCCGGTGTTGGAAGGGTTCGCGTGTTGTTTACAGCTTCGATATTGTTTCCAGCCACCTTTGCAAGTGTATGCTTTGAATGAGCATTTGCGAATCTTCAGAGATTCGATAAACATTGCCGGCGCTCGACCGTGACTGCAGCCCACATCCTTGAGTCCTGTAAAGAAGCCTTCGTGAGAATAATGGTTGTGACTATGCAGCATGCTTCGATCTGAAAATTTAATTAAGCCATTCCCGATATTTCTGCATCTTAAGTAACACCTTGGTTTGGATTAACGTTCACAGTAAAATATCTTAGACACGGCGCGAAAAGAGAAACGAAAGGTGAATAACACAACAGGAGTGGTACCACCTACGACTCAATTGTTTTCTTCACACACGTGAACGTTTTTACAAGACAGTCACAATGCTTATTACAAAGCATTTCCTACTTTTTTAGAGTACAATGTATTCCAATGGTTTGTTCTTTTGGCAGGTGTTGGCCATTGGTCTTGAAAGCTATTTCATTTGCTTCTTCTCGTTTTGTAATCTACTTTAGTTTAAAATGGACTGCAAGAAAAACTTTGGAGATTATTAACGGTCTTTTCTGAGAGGTAGAAGTTGGGGCGAACGAAAATGGCTGAAATAATTTGAGCATAGCGCGGCGCCGTATGGAAAGAAAAGCGACAGGGGTAACGTTGAGGAGCTGTAAGAGAGCGGAGTGGGTTAGTGAGCGAACGCTATAGTTAATCGTATCGAGAAGGTGAAATGGGTATGGGAATAGCATGGGATGCGAATAGAAGATAATCGATTGTATTTTTGGGTTCCAAGGGACGATAAATGTAACAGGGGCGACAGAGAGCCATCTGGTATATAGGGTGAGATGAGAAAGTTTGCAAGGGTAAGGTGGCCTCAGTTGTGACCGAACAGCATTAGTTGGAGATGTCTGGGAAGGGCCATTGCCTTGCAGTGTGCGAAGCTTCACTAATGGCGGTGATTCTTATAATCATTCCTTTCGAATGAAGAAAAAGGCATACAATTGCATATTGTATTTCTTTTTTGCCCCCGTGACCGGCTACTGCGAGGTTATCAAGTACGATAATAGTACCATAACATGGTTCATGCATAAGCCTTCAGGAAAGAAGACAGGGCTTGCAGATTTCGCTATACTGAAAAGTAGAAGTTACCTCGAACACAGTGCAAGAGTTGCACTGTTGTGTGAGCATTGGGTTGCCACGACAACGGAGTTTGCGAAAGCATATCTGCACTGCTCTGGGGTAAATTTATTTATTTATTTCTTGTACCCTCAGAGGCAGAGGCATTTTTCAGGGGAAAGTGGTACATAAAGTTACAAAAACAATGTATAGTGTAGCAATGTAATTGGTAGTACAGAAATGAGTGGCTTCTGGTTAGAAAATTTTATTTAATGACTTCTTGACGCGCTGGTTAATAAAATATACTAACAGTGCATACAGTGCAGCAACACAGTATAGGAAATGGTGCACAAAAAATTTAGACGGTTTCGCCCTCATCGTCTTAGTATGGCATAGGCGAAAACTTCCTCGGTCACCCGCTGACAACGCAATATGAATGGTATCCAAAAGGGCCAGGCCTCGGTGGTTGTTCCGGTTCGGCAGCGAGCCCTTTTGAAAACATGCAATATGTGACAATGGGATACAACTTGCGCTTGCGGCAAAAGCGCAAGCTTGTCCGGGACTCACGTAACGGACGCGGCACAGCCGCAAGGCGCTTCCTCCGCGGAGCGATGAAAAGTGCGCAGTTTTTGCAGTACGGAATGACACTTAATATGAGAGGCACCATCACGGAGTGCAAAAACTGATGGCAAGGCACAACACACGGCGTGCAGAGGTAGTGGGTTCGGATATTAAGGCGAAAGCATTTAATGGCTCATGTTGCGTCCGTCCGTCCGTTACGCTCTTGCGCCCATGGCCTTCGAGATCACCCGCCGTCCTAGCATTGACAGGTAATCTCGGAGGCCATGCTGCGCCATTGGTAGTTCACTGCGCATGCGCGAGGTGGGGCCACCGGCGCGCGCGCCGCGCCCGCGCTATACGCCTCGCAGCTGTCGACAGAGTCGGGTGGCGCTCAAGCTCTCTCCAAGCGCTCGCTTCAATGGAGTCTGAGAATGCGGGCAAACGCAAGCTCTTAACACCTAACCACACATCAGTGACACAAGCAGCAACATCGCGCTAAAGGCTTTCGCCTCACCGCACTTTAGGGCAACAAAGAGCCTCCCTGAATTTTTAGCGGCGGCAAATGGTTGCCTGCTTTTTTTGCAGTGTAATGTGCCGTTCTACTCTGGGTTCCTAGAATTCAGTGAACGCTGGCTTCATGTATAGAAAATACAATGGTTACGAAACGTTCACTTTAACACTTTCTCTAGGATTTTCTTCATCTCAAGTTTTGTCTTGCATTTTCTCAAGTGTTTCTTGGCACTTAGTTTTGGAACCCTCACGCCATGCGTATTTCTCATCATCTTGAATTTCATCGCCACGTTAGCTAGAGATTCACAATCAGAACGCGAGATGCTAAAGACGACAAGAAATCTATCTGAAGTCTTTTTGTAAGAAGAAAGTTCGTTGAGCTTACTGTCGGTGCAATTCGGCTGATTTGACCCTCCGTTGGGGTGAAAGTCCACGTGCCCCGTAGAACTCATGATTCCAAATTTATAGTCCTTGAGGTTGCCAGCGTTGGTGTGAATGATGTCAACGAACTTCGCATCTGTTTTTGACAGCTCCACCTTTGTCGACCGAAACAGAGGACCAGCGGGGTCTAGACCTGAAAATTGAAGCGTAGACCATAAACTCGGTCGCCCTATACCTGGGCATGAACAACGTTTCGAAGTCTAAACCTATATTGTGCTCTAGGTACAGCTGTGGACAACTTAACCGAATTAAGAAAGCGACACTAAGGAAGTACTGCGCTTGCGTGCACTCACGAACACATGAGTGAACACTGATGAACGCAGCCCTGAGACTCCTGCCCGCGTCGCCTTTCGAGTGGTGCGATCCTGAGGTGATCACGCTTGTTAAAACACATTTCGAAAACTAGGGACATTTTTGGGGAGTGGGAAGGTTTCAGAGACACAGCGAATCGATAATACAATAAAGACCTCAAAAATGGCATACCATTTAAGTTTCGTAATAGCATGGAGGGAAGTAATAGAAGGGAGCACGACGTCATACGCTCGCCCTCTGAAGGCAGTCTTCCTTTGGCGACGCTGTCCCCCACGAGGGTCTTTTTCTGCACGCAGTTTTATAAATTGGAGCTTCCTGCTTTCCATAGCGCAATGTAGCTTAGTTAGTGGTTTTTCTTTTGCAGACGTTAGGTCGGCGGAATGCGTACCCGGCTAGAAACTACCGGGCTTTTGCCACGTGAGGGCATTTTCCCAATATGCTTCTTGTTTTATTTTTGATGTCTAGGGTTATAAGATGTTACGTGACGCTCCCACTTGAGTTTATTTTCTGGTGCCTGAGTTCTTCCTCTGCAGTCGTTGATTACGAGCAATATCCTATGAGGAAAATTTATAAGCAGGATGCTATGAACACGCAAAAAAATTCCCGTCTTCTCCGATCGACTCTTAATGCAATTTCGCAAGAGTCCTCATACATTATGGCTGTGATTTTTAACTGCTTTCAAGGTCTCAAATATACTTCTCTTGACCGATATCTGTCATACGACACTGTTATGTAAACAAGTCGGCACATCTTACGAACTTCAGAGCGCACATTCTTGCAAGCAAGCGAAAAGAAGCACAATTTATGAACCCTTATCAAAGCTGCCCGAAAACAGTACGGTGCCCATTCTTAAAAACGATTTATTGCATGCATTTTTAATACCTATCCTGATGTGGTTTGCACAGGATTTCTCAGGTCTGAGAACATTTTAATGCACCCCCAGTAGAGGACATTGGGCTGTGTATGATAAGAAGTTGACAGCGTTTAAGTCGCATCCCTATGATGTGGGCGCAGCGCCCGAAGGCGGTGTCTTGCTACCGGCTGACGTTCTCGAAACCTCACTGAAACGGCGAAGCATAGATACGCAATCACACAGATAAAAGGTCATGCTCTGGTAGCGCTCCTATTTAGGAATCATGATTAACTAAACAAATTGTCCATGTTGTCTGCGGAACCGTAGCTGTGACTAATAGCCGGTTCATTAATTGAGGCTGTGCGCATCCATGACCCTTCAGTCGCGCCACGTTTTAAGGTGGTGATATAGCTACGCATAACCACGTAACCACTTTTTAAACTTTCAGTGCATTATTTTAAGCTAAAAAAAGCAAATTACACAAAATCTACTTTAAAGACAATTGAAGCCAACCTTTCTCAGCTTGTTCAACAATAGAAAATGTTTGTCCAAATCTAAGTGTAAAAACTGGGTCATTTGAACCGAATAACAAATTAGGCTCATTTAAACATTATGTTTACGCGGACGGAAAAACTGCATACATCATGCACGATTCGAACCATAGTATATCCCCAGTGTCGCCTTTTAAATATTGGCACAAGCTAGCGGAAATGGACAGTATAATGAAATTATACGTTTCACTACACACGTAAGAGGTGTGGAAGAAAAATGATTTGGTTCAAATGCGGACGAGCCGAAATAACGCTCTGTGCATTTTGCGTCCACGCATACCCTTGATAGAGTGCGTAGTTATGATTAATGACTTGGACAGAAACTTTTCAACCACGGCATGATGGTGGCAGTCCTACCTGTAATTCGGTTGAGTAGGCTTCCCGTAGCCTTGTAATAGTGCCTACCACAGAACCCAGCAGCCTGCGCCCCTAGACTGAACCCCACAAGGTGAACTCTGGAGTAAAAACGAGTGCCTTCGGCAGTTTTAGCCATTTTGTTCAGTAGCAGAGACAGCTGGGCTCCCGGAACCGGGGTGTTGGCTGCCGCAATTGCGTAGTTGGGGGGTGCTGCTCCAGGGCCCCAGTCGACGATTATGACGTTGAAGTCGTGCTGGAAGGGTGGCCACGTTCGGGTATGCAGCCAAGAGAAAGCAATATTTTAAAAGGCCTCGCACCATCATCTACTATGTAGGCTTAATCGCTATAGCTGCAAATATCTTCTTAAAACTCCTATGTAAGGCCAAATTACATTTCCTGGAGAGTGATACAAGGAGAGCGATACCAAAAAGTAAGATTATGACTCTTAGAAAATAAGTGCACACTGGCAAACGTCAAGTCGGGCAATTCACGGAAGGTATCGACACAATTTATGAATATACTAAGATGGCGGATTTGGCTAGTTATGTACGACAGTGATAATATTCAACGCGGGTGAAGCAGGGCACAGTGAGAGAGTGTCTTGTTTCGCCCACGCTGAACCTCGTCCTGAGCGGTAACCACGTGCCCCAGCCAAAAAGATTTGTGACTTGTCGTGGCTCGGCCCATGGCTCATCAAATGACAGCCCTATCGTACAAATATTTGCACCAAAGTTCGAACGTTATATCTCGCTTCTTGTCTCTAACCGCCCAGTGGATAGATGGGTTAGATGATGACAAAGTAATGAAGAATGGAAAGACGAGATCTTACCCTTGGTGGACACCGTAGCAATTAAGCACAAGCACAAAGTTTAGGGGGGGGGGGGGTGTACTTTATATGCATTCATGTAGAAAGCATCAGTGAACATAAGATTTTTACAAGTTACAGAGAAGTAGCCGATTACATCTACAATTACCTTTTCTGAAATGTATCTGTTTTGAGTGGTACGTTAAAGCTTCCGAACATTAATTAAACAGTTACAAAAAGTAATCAATTGGTAGCACGCAATTTTTCTTCTAGCTGCTATTATCTATTATGTATATATATATATATATATATAGCAGACAAGTTAAATGAAATGAGGGGCCCGTTAGACAAATTTATGAAGGGAGCTAACAGTCACCGAAACCAAGGTGCATAGGGGAACGTTAATTTTTTTTTTTTATATGTGTTATGCTTATCAGTGAGATAATAATACTTGGATTAATAAATAGCTTAAAGAAAATTACTTATAAAGCAGCAGAAAAAACAACCATGCCGCCGGTGGGATCCGAACCCACGACCTCCGAATATCGCGTCCGGTGCTCTTACCAACTGAGCTACGGCGACGGCTGTCCAATCTGCTGCTCTCGTGGGTATTTAAGTTTACTAGGTGTAAGCGAGCCTTGAGAGTGTTCACCAGCGCCACCCTCGACCATAGCGGCGGACGTAGCACGTCCTGTAATACCGCGAGCGTGACGTAGAACGTCATCTAACGGCGAAGGCGGAAACTGTGCGAGAGCCCTCTTATGCTACCTATGGCATCAAGACTGCCAGAACCGAGACCCTCGTTAAACTATTAGCAGACAAGTTAAATGAAATGAGGGGCCCGTTAGACAAATTTATGAAGGGAGCTAACAGTCACCGAAACCAAGGTGCATAGGGGAACGTTAATTTTTTTTTTTTTTTATATGTGTTATGCTTATCAGTGAGATAATAATACTTGGATTAATAAATAGCTTAAAGAAAATTACTTATAAAGCAGCAGAAAAAACAACCATGCCGCCGGTGGGATCCGAACCCACGACCTCCGAATATCGCGTCCGGTGCTCTTACCAACTGAGCTACGGCGACGGCTGTCCAATCTGCTGCTCTCGTGGGTATTTAAGTTTACTAGGTGTAAGCGAGCCTTGAGAGTGTTCACCAGCGCCACCCTCGACCATAGCGGCGGACGTAGCACGTCCTGTAATACCGCGAGCGTGACGTAGAACGTCATCTAACGGCGAAGGCGGAAACTGTGCGAGAGCCCTCTTATGCTACCTATGGCATCAAGACTGCCAGAACCGAGACCCTCGTTAAACTATTAGCAGACAAGTTAAATGAAATGAGGGGCCCGTTAGACAAATTTATGAAGGGAGCTAACAGTCACCGAAACCAAGGTGCATAGGGGAACGTTAATTTTTTTTTTTTTTTATATGTGTTATGCTTATCAGTGAGATAATAATACTTGGATTAATAAATAGCTTAAAGAAAATTACTTATAAAGCAGCAGAAAAAACAACCATGCCGCCGGTGGGATCCGAACCCACGACCTCCGAATATCGCGTCCGGTGCTCTTACCAACTGAGCTACGGCGACGGCTGTCCAATCTGCTGCTCTCGTGGGTATTTAAGTTTACTAGGTGTAAGCGAGCCTTGAGAGTGTTCACCAGCGCCACCCTCGACCATAGCGGCGGACGTAGCACGTCCTGTAATACCGCGAGCGTGACGTAGAACGTCATCTAACGGCGAAGGCGGAAACTGTGCGAGAGCCCTCTTATGCTACCTATGGCATCAAGACTGCCAGAACCGAGACCCTCGTTAAACTATTAGCAGACAAGTTAAATGAAATGAGGGGCCCGTTAGACAAATTTATGAAGGGAGCTAACAGTCACCGAAACCAAGGTGCATAGGGGAACGTTAATTTTTTTTTTTTTTTATATGTGTTATGCTTATCAGTGAGATAATAATACTTGGATTAATAAATAGCTTAAAGAAAATTACTTATAAAGCAGCAGAAAAAACAACCATGCCGCCGGTGGGATCCGAACCCACGACCTCCGAATATCGCGTCCGGTGCTCTTACCAACTGAGCTACGGCGACGGCCATAGGTAGCATAAGAGGGCTCTCGCACAGTTTCCGCCTTCGCCGTTAGATGACGTTCTACGTCACGCTCGCGGTATTACAGGACGTGCTACGTCCGCCGCTATGGTCGAGGGTGGCGCTGGTGAACACTCTCAAGGCTCGCTTACACCTAGTAAACTTAAATACCCACGAGAGCAGCAGATTGGACAGCCGTCGCCGTAGCTCAGTTGGTAAGAGCACCGGACGCGATATTCGGAGGTCGTGGGTTCGGATCCCACCGGCGGCATGGTTGTTTTTTCTGCTGCTTTATAAGTAATTTTCTTTAAGCTATTTATTAATCCAAGTATTATTATCTCACTGATAAGCATAACACATATAAAAAAAAAAAAAAATTAACGTTCCCCTATGCACCTTGGTTTCGGTGACTGTTAGCTCCCTTCATAAATTTGTCTAACGGGCCCCTCATTTCATTTAACTTGTCTGCTAATAGTTTAACGAGGGTCTCGGTTCTGGCAGTCTTGATGCCATAGGTAGCATAAGAGGGCTCTCGCACAGTTTCCGCCTTCGCCGTTAGATGACGTTCTACGTCACGCTCGCGGTATTACAGGACGTGCTACGTCCGCCGCTATGGTCGAGGGTGGCGCTGGTGAACACTCTCAAGGCTCGCTTACACCTAGTAAACTTAAATACCCACGAGAGCAGCAGATTGGACAGCCGTCGCCGTAGCTCAGTTGGTAAGAGCACCGGACGCGATATTCGGAGGTCGTGGGTTCGGATCCCACCGGCGGCATGGTTGTTTTTTCTGCTGCTTTATAAGTAATTTTCTTTAAGCTATTTATTAATCCAAGTATTATTATCTCACTGATAAGCATAACACATATAAAAAAAAAAAAAATTAACGTTCCCCTATGCACCTTGGTTTCGGTGACTGTTAGCTCCCTTCATAAATTTGTCTAACGGGCCCCTCATTTCATTTAACTTGTCTGCTAATAGTTTAACGAGGGTCTCGGTTCTGGCAGTCTTGATGCCATAGGTAGCATAAGAGGGCTCTCGCACAGTTTCCGCCTTCGCCGTTAGATGACGTTCTACGTCACGCTCGCGGTATTACAGGACGTGCTACGTCCGCCGCTATGGTCGAGGGTGGCGCTGGTGAACACTCTCAAGGCTCGCTTACACCTAGTAAACTTAAATACCCACGAGAGCAGCAGATTGGACAGCCGTCGCCGTAGCTCAGTTGGTAAGAGCACCGGACGCGATATTCGGAGGTCGTGGGTTCGGATCCCACCGGCGGCATGGTTGTTTTTTCTGCTGCTTTATAAGTAATTTTCTTTAAGCTATTTATTAATCCAAGTATTATTATCTCACTGATAAGCATAACACATATAAAAAAAAAAAAAATTAACGTTCCCCTATGCACCTTGGTTTCGGTGACTGTTAGCTCCCTTCATAAATTTGTCTAACGGGCCCCTCATTTCATTTAACTTGTCTGCTAATAGTTTAACGAGGGTCTCGGTTCTGGCAGTCTTGATGCCATAGGTAGCATAAGAGGGCTCTCGCACAGTTTCCGCCTTCGCCGTTAGATGACGTTCTACGTCACGCTCGCGGTATTACAGGACGTGCTACGTCCGCCGCTATGGTCGAGGGTGGCGCTGGTGAACACTCTCAAGGCTCGCTTACACCTAGTAAACTTAAATACCCACGAGAGCAGCAGATTGGACAGCCGTCGCCGTAGCTCAGTTGGTAAGAGCACCGGACGCGATATTCGGAGGTCGTGGGTTCGGATCCCACCGGCGGCATGGTTGTTTTTTCTGCTGCTTTATAAGTAATTTTCTTTAAGCTATTTATTAATCCAAGTATTATTATCTCACTGATAAGCATAACACATATAAAAAAAAAAAAAAAAAAATTAACGTTCCCCTATGCACCTTGGTTTCGGTGACTGTTAGCTCCCTTCATAAATATATATATATATATATATATATATATATATAAATATATATATATATATATATATATATATATATATATATATATATATATATATATATATATATATATATGGACTAAAATGAGTCATCGCGATGACTTATGTTATCTCTTATATTTCTTACGCTGTTAATTTCGACACGTAGTTGAGTTTTCTTCAGTAGTTTTCTCACGTCCCCTCGTGAAAACATAAGCACGGACAGTGAAGACTCATTCGGCGAATGCGCTGGACGGAAGGGTGGAGTTTTAACGTACGGATACCTTGGACACCTGCTCGCATTTACGCAAAGCTTCGAGCTTCGTTGTAGTTTGCGCTCTGAAAGAACAACGCTCGAGCGTTAACAGCCGCCTATGGCTGCGAGCAAGCCATAACCGGATAACTCACCGGTGTAACTCACACAACCGGAACTTGGTTTCTGCCACCAAGTTAAGGTTCTCTGAGTTATACTGGTGGTTACAAATAGTTTTCCGAATAGAAAGTCACTGATTACTGGAAAAAGTATTTGGATTACCGAGAACTTTATCCCTGCCAAATGTAATCAATGTACTAGAAAATTCTAAGAAGCCTAAGTAATATATTTCATGTCACCCGCTACGTAGAAATCTGGTATGTAATCACAACTCATGGGACAGTGGGATTATTGTAGTGCGCATGTGAGTTTCTATTTCCTGTTCCTATTATAGGTGTTCACCAGTTTATGACACTTTAATTCGTCTGAAAACGGCGCACAAAAAAACACGAAAAATACAGGGAGAACAGGAAGAACAAGAGCACTCCTTCCGGTTCTCCCTGTGTTTTTCGTGTTTAATTTTTAATTTTAATTTAAGTTTAACACTAACTTTTGAGCTCATGTGCGATGTGCCTCCGCTGCAAAAACTTTTTCTTTGTTTTTGTAGAAGCCCCAGCCATTTTCATGCCATTTTTCCGAGCTTTAGCCACTGCCCTATTCTGAAATGCATGCTTCAGAAACAAGCTCTGCGACGGAATTGAGACTATGAAATTAAACAGAAATGGTGCGCAGAATTCGATAAACACGCTTAATGTTTATGTAACTGTTTTTTCTCTCACGATCTTTCACTTAAGGCTTGTGTCTCATCAATCATCGAAAAATGCGCATAGCCTTCGTTGATTACGTGAAAGCGTTTTACTGAGTGGAAGCCTCAGCAGCCATGCAGGCATTGCGGAATCAGGGGAGTAGGAGAGTCTTATGTAAAAAAAATGCGTATAGCATCGTACCAGTATTCCTCAAGAGAAAAGCATATAACAGCTGTAATTTACCTGTACTGATCTATGGGGCAGAAAAATGGATGATGAGGAAAACGAATCAGCTTAAGTTAAGGACAACGCAGCGAGCCATGGAAAGAAAAATGATAGGTGTAACGTTAAGAGACCGGAAGTGGGCAGAGTGGGTGATGACATCCTAGTCAAAATAAAGAGGAAGAAATTGAATTGGGTAGGGTATAAAATGCGAAGGCATTATATACCGCTGGTCCTCAAGGGTAGCGGTGTGGATTCCAAGAAAAGGCAAGAGCAGCAGGGGGTGGCAGAAAGTTAGGTGGGCAGATTTTTGCGGGGATAAGGTGACCGCATCTGGTACAGGACAGGGTTAATTGAAGTGATTTGGGAGCGGCCTTTGTCCTGCTGTGGGCGTACTCAGGCTGATGATGATGATTTCGGTGAAACCTTGTGCAGTCTTTTGCCACAGTAGAGCCCGCTTTTAACTATTTGTTCGCCGCATGACAGCCTTATTTGTTTGCGCACTATTCAACCCAACATGATCAATCAAACAGAACGCTGCGATGCGTTTATCAAAGGACGCCTATTCAAGCTTAGTACGAAATGGTTGGACGTTTGTCAGGCGCACGTAATAATAAAATGTACGATTTTATCATCCGTACGACAATACGTTCACAAAGATTTGCTTACGTATTGAATGAAAGCATCCTTCATTTGGTGCATCCAAGCAGCATTCCCGCTTTCGGTGAAACCGTGTATTATGGCGGCAAATGGCTTCGTCATATTCCAAGAGTGACGTTTATAATGCCTCTTCCATGTGATGTGGTTGACGCGCACTCCCGTAGCATTGCGACCGCCAAAAAAGGTCAGCCTAGTTCCGACTGCGTAGGGATTCGCGGGACCACCAATGGGAAGTGCCAGTCTGTTCTTCGTATCGAAGCAGCCAAGTTCGTGAAAGCAAGTGTGGTTCCCACGCTGAATGTTAATGAAATTCAGCGCCTGGAGATAAAAAAAGATTAATGAAATGGTGCTCATTTCTGGCGACAAGAATCGTTAAAAATTGCGTCTGCTCCGTTTATTGCTGCTACGCTGCTTTTAGCCCACGCGTAAGCTGTAAGGAATCAGTTTTGTTTAGTGTGCTGGCGTAGCCAAGTACTGTAACAATTTAGGGTGTACATGACGAGGAGGACCGGGGTGAGGGGGCGGGGATCGACACTGACGATGACGCCTTAATGTCGCCTAGCCTTTTATATTGCCGCTTATTACTGTCAAAGAGCGCATATTGCATCCAGCAATTAGACTCGCGACTGATAGGTGGGGCCGAAATGAACTTCTTCCAGCGCAGTGCACGGCCATTGCGTCTCCCATTGGTTGCATGCTTAAGGCAAATTCTCCTATTCTTCTTATAGTCTGATATGAGTTTATTCGCAACATCGGCTGGACATTACCGGCTTTCAGTGGCACATACTTTAGGTTAATACGGAAACCGAGCACTGAAAAAAAGTCAAAATAAAACAACATAATACTTTTTGACTTGAAAAGTGCTTTGTGGATTTTTCAAATAGCTAGCTACTTAAGCAACACAGAACAAGTTTCTAACACATGCACATATTATCTCTCTGGGTATTGTGAAAATAAAAACGCATTGACTATTGAACTCTTAAGCAACCGCAATGCAGCCCCAGAGAAAAGTGATGAGGCGGATAGTAGTAAGCCTGGCACTACTCTTGAATTGTAACCGGCCTTCGTCAAGTATGATAAGAAGCTTATCATGATTAATCGGGCGCGCATAAGGACTGCGGTACTCATTGTAGGGAATTAAGCATCGCGTGCTCGCGTTTGAGTTTCACTTGGCAGTACAGCAATTTCTTCTAGATTGTTGTCCTATAACAATGGAAGAACAAGTTGAATGTTTCGTACTTATATTCCTACCATGGAACTCTATTAGGTGGGCAGGCGGGCTGTAACCGCCCAATGTATTTACAGGATAATTTACAACATAACTAAATATAAGATAGCATAACATAATATTTAACATAATATAACAGCATAAGTTATTTACAAAATAATTTTTTCCCTGCGGCACCTCTCGTAAGGATGGCGTTTCTGTGCATCAGCGATGAGGCGTAGTCGAGATAAATAACTCAGTAAATAAGAGGTGGACATGGATCTTACCTGTTTCACGAGAGTCGTCTTTACATCGCCTTTAAGCTTCCACATCAACCTGCTGACCATTCCACCAGGAAACAAGACACGCGGCGATGGTAGTTTTGGGTTAGTTTTCCTCCTTATGTATTCAGATAGAATACGATAGGCTACGTACAGCGGCAGCCTTCGCAGTGCCTGAAAGATGAACAAAACAGCGTTCAGTTAGACATATTCGAAAGCAAACATAATACGCGCGTTTAATCTTTATAACTATAAGTTAAGTCTGGCTTTCAAACGGGAGGTGAAAGAAAATCTCAAGTTTTTTCATGAATTATCAGATCTCGATAAAAACACACATTCCTACACCACCCGTTACACAGAACCGTGGAACGTGGTCACTGCGCGGGTAAATTATTCCAGGCAAAAAGTGTCATACACACTGCCAACCCTTTTAAATTCATTTCACAAATCAGGTATAGATTTGCATACGATTTCTGTACGAACCCTACGCCAACATTTCATTAACAATCCTTGCTTACAATAACAACTAAAAGTGTTATCTTGCCTTTTGTTATGTTTACCTGTTGTGACTATCAAGTGTGCGTGCATTAATTTTGAATATTGTGCTTTCTGCGAGTTTTTTTTTTTTTGTCGTTGTTGTCCTATCGCTGCCTGCTTTGTAGGGAGGCTGCGGGCTTCAGTCAAGTCGCTTGTTGTCAAGCGGCTTTTATCCGCAGTCTCCCCCATCACTGATGGAAATAAACAACTTATTATTATTATTATTATATTTCAATGGTCTTCACTGGTCTTCGCAATGAGGTGCATATGCACTCGATGAACTCTCGACGCCGTATCCAATACATGGCTTTGATCTTTCTACAGTGATATCTGCTTAGGGCACTTTATCATTCATGAAATGCATACAACATTGTTTTTTGCGATATCCGAAAACTAGCTGCCAAAGCAGCACACGTAAGCAGCCCAATATTGAAAATGGATGGTTTCACTCTGATCCTTTGTAGGACCACCATTTGCCAATTATTGGGTCAATCAGCTGTGGTGCTGGGGTCAATCACCAACTCACTCACGATAATAGTGCCAAGGGAGGCGGGGGCTCTCCTTAATGAGTCTTTGAGGTCGAGCGGCAAAGCCACGAAGCCACTGCGGCGCTTCAACATTCCCAAAAGAAGAGACCAAGCAATACTTTTTTACACAACGACCACCGATGCAAGTCAGTTGCCATAAACCAATACATGGATCGGCCGGCGCCATTGGGCGATTCTTAATGCCCCTCAACTCGGTGGGAATGGAGGGAATACTGGTTCGCGAACTACCGTTGAAGCCTCAAGGACCACTGAGAGAAGCATCATACTCTCTATGAATATGAAAGAGTGGTTCAAATAAAAACTGTCTGTTTTATATCATGAATTGTTGGTACGTTCAGGGGTTCGTGTGTTAATTTTTTTGCTCAAAACGAACAAACAGCTCCCAACATTATCAGACGTGAACAAACAAGACCATTTCTGCTGCGCGCCAATTCAGTGAGCTTCTCCCGGTATTGCATTCCAACGCCCCCTGTGGCGACTGAGAGGAAGACCAGCACCGCAATTATAGTGTAGCAAAAGTGGCTGCGAACTGAACAAAGGCCGTTTACAGATTCATTAATGCTCTTCCGGCCAAAAAAAATAGCAGTGTTTACATTCCCTGTGTGGTGCGCAAATCTCAGCGTTAGCTGCCGACTGTCCGCGCGTGCACAGTGTGCATTGTGCAAGACTTGCACGCTCCCACACGCGGTGTCTATTCGCCTCAGCTTCGGCTTCTCGTGTATGACCACCCTGTGCAACTGGGAGCGGTTCCGCGTCCGTGCGGCCTGAGCATTTGGCGATCACGATGGCAGCCGTGACTCGAAACATGATTCTTTGGATGGAAACAGCGCAGCAGACGGGACCAAGGAAGGAAGACACAAACACGGGCGCTGTTTCTGTCTTCCTTTCTTGGTCCCGTCTGCTGCTCTGTTTCCATGCAAAGAATGTACAAACTAGCCCGGCTTACTCCTTTGTCGGAACATGAGCGTAGAGCGCTTTTTTACCTTCCATGTCGACCGACGTAAGAATGGCGCATGGTGCCACGTACTTACACTCACTCGCGCGACATTACCACCCCGCGCAACGCGCTCCTTCGCAATGGTGCGCCGCATGTTGCTTCCCAGCCAGCCATGTCGCGCAAATAAAACACCTAAACGATCAAAATTGGCGAAGTCTGCACCCTCTTACTATGACGGCACTCCCTTTCCATGGCTCCACTCGCGAGCCGATGGTGGCGGCGTCTACCTCGGATCTCGCTAGCAGCGATTCCTGCATTTGGCCGCAGGTGGCTGCGTACCCTAATGAATTGTAGATTTTATTTGGCGCTTCTGCCTATGTGTGTAGGTGTGCGCGCTTGTTTATGTGCTTGATTATGTGTCTGTGCACGCGTGCTTGAGTTGGCATGGGTCTGTGGGCTTGAATGTATATGCCCGTTTTGTGGCTGTGCGCGCTTACGGGCGCGTGTGCGTCTTAATTTACGTGCGTGCATGTATTTGGGTGCGTGGGCGTGCACATGTGTGTGTGCGTACGGGCTCATGTGTCTGAGCGAGCGTTGGTCTGTGCGCGCGTGCTGGTTTGAGAGCGCGTGCGCGTGTTTCCACTTCACAAACTACAAAATTTCCGGGAAGAACCTAGTGTGTTTGACGACACATTAGATTTGTTGCAGCGTATTTGGAGCACGCTTGTATCAAGTCTCTAAGCGCTGTTAAGCCTATTCTGTGGGAATCGAAAATCGCCTGGCACAAATCAGATAAACCACTGTCTTAGTGCTGAAGCCACTGCGGCCCCACGAAAGAGCGCATACTGCAGAAAAGGATTTAGTCGCTTGCTCTTCACAGCGAATCTTCTGGGAACTACCTCACAAAGCCACAAACTATGCTCTTCCGATTCCGCGAGCTCAAGCATTTTGGCGAGCCACTTTGCTCTTCCTTAGATGGACATGCGAAGACTTTCTTTTCAGTGCTTCGTAGAGCACTGCACGCAACAGTGCAGCAGAAACTCCCAGTTATTGCAGCAGAAAAGCACAGTCACCGTCAACTCTGCCCTGAAGGCCCACCTGTCGTTTGCGGCGCATGCCCGGCAATGGAAGCTGCGCGGTGCAATGCTTCAATGTTCGGATCGAATCTCCCACCACGCCTCGGAAAGAGAGGAGGAAAAGGGAAAAGTTGAAATCTTGTCAGTGTTTTAGCCCGCTTGGGGTTTTAACGCACACGCGACATTATACTCGGATACAATTCAAGAAAGAATAAGCCAGTGCCCTGAAAAGAAGGGCTTCCGGCCAATGACGTCGAAATGTTCTCATGGCGTCTTGGTTTGTCGCTTTGAACCTGCTAGCGTGATGTCGCATGAGGCTGGTACAAGCAAGAGGATTAACCGTGACATCATGACAATCGGTCGATGCCACTGGATGGAGGCCTTTCTTTGAAGGGCATTTGCCCTTTCTTCCTGAGTTGTACCCGTTAATAGCGCACCTTTGATAGCCGCCGTACAGAGCTCTGCAGCGCTTCCACTGCACAAATGTGGGGAAACCGGAGCTCGTGATTTTCGCTGAACTTTCTAATAATAGCCACGGCTGTCTAATGATGCTTCGAAAATGAAGTTCCCAGCGCTGCCCATCGTCGTCGCACTATCAAAGTCAGGAAACAGTGAAGAACCTCAAGTATTCCAATGGCCCTTCTTCGAAAGAGCTTTCAAATAGAAATAGTACTTGCTTCAAATAGCACCATTTCGCTTCCACAAGGCTCAAATCCTACTATTTACGCTTAATATAAACTGTTTATATTATACGCCGACCACTATCTGTCGTATCGTATTTACAGGGTTGGTCAAAACTTCCCATGCCGCAGGTTGAGCTAAATAATCGGGCACTTACAGCACCTATGAGACTACCGATGCCCTCAGAAGTGATTATGTGCCTTCTGGTCACCGTAAAATAGATTTTTAAATGCGGAGGTGTCGTAAATGTCCCGCTAAATTGCGAAAAGGCACACCATGTGGCCTGCGAACGTTTGACCAACCCTGAGTGAGTGAAAAACTTTTATTGAACATTTGCGTAGTTCGGCGGCAGCAGGATCCGCGTCGTCTTCATATCAGGCGATCCCGGATCCCGTCTTCGCAAGGTCGGGCCCTCATTGCAGGGCTCCGCAGAGCCGCGCTGCCTCGTAAGCGTGCTGCACCAGGGTCCTTTGGACCGTGAGCTCACTGCTGACGAGCCGGCTCTCCCATTGCTCCGCACTTGTGTGTTTGTGTTGGTGGAATTTTATGTTTCGCTCACACTCCCATGTGATGTGGTACAGCGTTGGTACCGCCCCACACCACGGGCATGCGGCTCTGTATTGTGTCGGAAACATACTCAGAAAAGCGCGTGTCTCAGACACAAAACACATACACAGCCTGGTTTGGATACCCGGACATGCAGGTATTAAGGGAAATGAAAGAGCGGACGGCCATGCTCGAGCGATGAGTTTCCGAGCGGGATTACCGGACGACTTTTGCACCCGAGCCTGCGACGGGGGGTATGCAGAGCACCTGGCCCTATACAGGGGCTTAAGGTATAAATATCCTCCGCCACACAAGGCACTAACAAAGGAAGAGGCTACCGGGTAGCGCAGACTGCAGAACGGGTATTTTTCCAAATTTACATATAATAAACAAGATGTTTTTGACCAACCCTGATCATTTCGCAACGACAAATGAAATTCGCTGTGTTAGCTGCATGCGAAAGATTCCCTAAAAAAATTCTATCGCCATTGACGCAACGCCTACTGAGATTACTCGTGTGACAGGGGACAATATTACTTACCCAGGAACTTATTGAGATAAAAAAAATGCCCTTATTCAATATCTTAATTGACTGTCCTGGTGTCCTCGCCCGCAAATATGACGGCGGTTTCGTTTGCCACTTATACAAAAGCAAGTGTTTCTCTCTGTTTTTGTTCATGCAGACCTAAGATCCGCGTACTGATGACGTCCAGGAAGGGCTCATTACAGCGCGAGCAGCAGGCAGAGAGAGAGAGCAGACAACAGGCATAGCGTAGCGCTGTCCTGTTGTCATTCTCTACGTGGCGTCCCGTATTGCTGCAGAAGACACTTCTAAGACTAAGAACAAAAAATCCGAGCCTTTACTTCACTATTGACGCCGTAATTTAATTCCAGTTTGCGTGTACGACCTCTGTCAAAAATATGAAGCAAAAGGGCACTTCTTTTAAGCCGTACGTTTAGTTGTACTATCGTAACCCTCAGGAGGTACACAGCCTCATAGCGGGGAAGACAAGAGCCTTTCTTACATTCGAGATATTTGGAATGGTGATTGCCCAAATCCATCTGCACTGCATGCCTCAGAAGCAAGTCAAGTAGGTTACATACCTCTGGAGAAGGTCCTGCGTGTTCAGCCACAGATTAAAGTTGTGGGACGCGGTTTTACGGAGAAATGTATGTTTCAGCGTTACGTCGCTATCTAGTGAAATTTATTCGTTTCATAAGATGGAGTACAATTGGCCACTCATGGATATATGCTTACCATTGATCTACTCTTGCTGTCTGCTCAGAAGCGTTTTGCCGCGAACCCCCTTAAGGCACTGTACAGTCTGCACATACTCTCCAACATGTTCGAAGAGGTTGTGGAAAATGCCCGAATCACTTCTGCAAGATCTATTTATAATCTGCTGTAAAGAAATAAAGCTTCGGGCGATTACCTTAATCAGTTTAATCAAGGCTATTGTGAGGTCTACTAGTGCTGGGTTCCACTTTTCCCTTCCTGATCCATCTTTGCGCAGTAGCGCAATGCCTGTTCCGAGAATTCCTTTGCCATATCCGGCTTTGGTGGTGGCTGGCGTTACACTGATGACGACTGTAAAGAAATAATAGCATCGTAAAAGCAATGTTCTCATGAACACAAACGCACACGTCACGAAGTTTGCTTTACCTGCGTTGACCTAATTGTGAAAATGGTGCTCTGTGCTTGTAGTCGCTGGGGGCCCTTTTCAGGTTGACAGCCTCGCACATTTGTTGATACACAGGCAGTTCTGAGTGGTAAGTGATATAATCTGGTGGCCCGATTAATTCGTATTTATCAGCGGATTCGTTCGGTCCTGTGCTTTCGGTGTATGTTCAGAACTGCCGATTGTCATGTCCTTGGGCAGAAAAGATAAAATTGCCTCACAATACTTCTGAAACTTAAGACCGTCATGTCCTGAACTTTGTGGTCAGAAGCCCTCTGTGTTTGGCTACGCAGCTCCAGTGCTACGTTAAATATTTTCTTAGTCCCGTAACTAAGCTTCTGATGTAGTTGTTAATTAAATTCTTTTGAGAAGTAATTATGCCGTAATGATGGCGCTGCAAAGAGCCGAACATTCAGTCCACGTTCCTTATTCCCCAAAAGTGACACCGTCTGATCTAACTTTTTTTCCGGGAGTTGTTGGAAGAGTTCACGCGTGGGAGAAAATTTTGATGACAAAGTGCATTTGCAAAATGCAAACAGTTTATTTCCATGCACTCAAGGGGACATGATAGGCAACTTGACAATGCTTGCTTTTCCTGCTTGCAACAAAAGCAACTGAGCGCTGATGTATTGACTAAAAGCGATCGGCGCGATCCGAAGTGACGCAGAACTTGCTACCAGATGTGTGCGCGAGGTGCTTCGCAGGATTTCTTAAATGCAACGATCGCATTCGTAGAAAGGTGCTAAAGCTACAGATTTCTCCGCGATCTGCTCGTGCCCCTTCCACGGTACTTACAGGCCGCCGATTCTGAAGCCATCCCAGTCACTACACAGAACGACGTTTTTGGTTTCTTTGGAACCCGCATGGGCTAATTATCCCTCGTGCCTCGGTTCTGCCGTATATTGGACTCTGTGATGAGAAGCTCCCGGAATTCCTGCACATGTAACATCAGGCCTAGCACGTGAATTGCGCAGACGCAGTAGTCGAGGTGACCGTGTGTAGGCAGTGAGCTCAGCAGAGAGGAAAAAGAACAGAGGTCTTGAGGCTGTTTCGCACACAGACACGTGACTTGCGTAGAAAATATGGCTTCATGAGGCCCGAATCCAAAAAGGCCATGTGAAACGATGGCAGTGTCAGGTACCTGCTTTGCAGTTGTGAGTGCATGCAGGGTGAATAAATTAGTCTTGATAATTTTTTGTCGTACCAGCACGGAATATAGGACTTAAAACTGGTTACGACAGACTGTCTGAACGCGTACCCAGCTGTTGACTCCTGGGGCATGGTGGTCTTCAATATAAACTTGCGTTGTGGTTCGGTCAATTTTAAATCTGCGAAACGTGCAACGCGGCACGCAAAAAAAAAATTAGCGGTCACTTAATTGCATTGCAGTTTTGAATGCGATAGTGTTATACCGCGAAATCTGCTTGGCATACGCTGCTCCTGTGCAGTCACCGATACCACACCTTCAGCTACATTTAATCCCGTAGTCGCCCTCTACGCTTGCGGGGATTTTGCGCAACGCTAGACACAAGCGGCATTGATTATGGTTCCATTCCAACTCAGTGCGTGGTGCTGTCTAGACAAGTCTACCTACAACCAAGCTCTCAACCGCGCTCGGTTATGTCACGTGACCAGCGCACCAGCGCACCTGCCAACTGGCAGCGCATCTGCAAACTTGCCCATGTGACGCAATCACCGTCTCGACCAATCAGCGGATTTTATGAGCAGCCACGCAGTTTTTTTTTTCTGCGGTGGGGCTTTTAATGATGTTGCAGGAGAACTCATCGCACATCGTCCCCTTCTAATCCAATCAATATAAAACCAACTTCTGCCGAGTCCTGTGGCACAGTGTTGTTCAGTGATGTTAGCTGCTATTCATGCCAAACAATGCTTTCTGTGTGAGTGTACTGTGTACATACTGTGCGTGGGTAGAGAAATTGTAAGTTGGAGCCGTTGTGGGATGGATCATGCCAGGTCGCAGGTCTCATTTCTTTCCCTATTGCCGTAGTCATAAAAAGAGTAATGCTGCTCTTTCGTATTGATCTGTGAATTGTGGCCTACAGATCGGACTGAATTTATTCCTTTTAGAAAGCCTTGCTGACACGCTGGAAAGACGGATTGGGTAACTGCACAGAGGCATTAATGTTCGTGGCCTCTTATTCGTCGCCTGTCGATGCTGAGGACCTTGTTTGTGAAGGCCCTGTTGGTCTAGGAAGCCGTCAACTGCACGAGGTCATGTTGCATTTGTAAGCGCCGCATGCGCTTTACATGTACTCGAGCTGTGTTATACTATTGTTGTCGTCTTTCGATGGCGAAAAAAACGAAAGCGTGAATTGGCTTCTCACTCTGCCGGAGACAAGGTGATAATGGAGCGACATTAAAGAACGGAGTAGAACGGAATGGAAGTGCATGTTGTTGCAGTTGCTGCGCTTACCTGAGGCTGAAATAATTAGGAAACCAGCCAGCAGAGCTTGATGCATGTTGACAGTTTCGAGCTGCGGGAGAAATAGCTGCAGAAAAAAAAAATGTCCACAGCTGTAGTTGTTCCACTTTTCATGCCTCGTTCCTGAGGTAACTCCTTCTATACATTCTTCTCGGAGCGCGTTTCCTTCACTAGTGTAGCCTGCCCACGAAAATAACTCACTGTTTCTTGCTTTGTTGACTAGTTATTAAAATCCTAGCATTTCTTCTTAAAACATGATCGCAAATGTGGTGTTTTTGCATATTTTAGTTCATAAGTAAATTAGTGCACAAGCTATTTGTTTATGTTGAGGCGATCGTGAGCGTAGTTTATTAAGTTGAAATGCCTCCACAGATACAACTCTTACTGTTTTAACAAGAAGCTGACTCGTGAGAGTACGGAAATTTTTTTTCGACAGTTTGTTAACCTAATGTCACTTACCGTGGCTCTGCTCTCTCAGCCGAAACTATTCTGATTTGCTTCAGCTGTGCCTGCTAGCGTCACTGGCTTCAAGAAGCGTTCTGCCCTAGCTGAACCGATTAGCTTAAGCATATTGTTTACAACAAAAACGCAAAAAATTAACTGCGTTGCGGGTAATAGTCGCTGAAAACGGCAGCTTGCCGAAATATTTGCCAGTATTCATACAAATGAAACTCAAGGTTTTGGCACTAGATGATTATCTCCTTTTATATGATTAGTGTCAAGTGATATTTTTTCTCATTTCAAACAATGAGGTGTTCATGCCATTTTCCGGTAGACATAAACTAGCTTTATTACCCACTGCCACATGATAAGCTTATCATGTGTTTGAAGGCTGCATTGACGCGTTTGGTTGTATCATGTTCTAGAATTCTTGTGACATCTCGCTGGGCGGCTTCCTAGAATTCTGGGCTGTTTAATACTACTCCTACCTTACATGACATTTACCTTCCTATCACGATCCCTCGTTTGCTGGTTGCAGGATGTCTTGTTTTGCCTATTGTTAACAAGCTTTTCAGATTTCTTGACGATTACTTCATTCTTCTCTACAGTAGTGACTGTTGTTTTTAAACTTCACAATGAGATGTGCTTTCGCCCTTCCAACAGTGCTTGCCTCCTCTTCTATGGACTCACGAGTCACCGGGTCCCAACAAGCTGTCAAAGCTTTGCCACATATTTTACGCTCCTGCAGCGCATAAGCTAGTTTGCACAATCCAGCTCCAATGACCGTTCACAACGGGCAAAGGTAGGGTTGTGTATAAAACTACCCTTAGCTATGGCGAAGAACAGGTTGGCCATACTGGGCGATGTCTTAATGAAAGGCTCATGCATCATTTCAACGCTGTCTACAGAACTAGGAAGGGGCATATGGGAGTGCGTTATTTAAACTATCCCACTCGTTCCTTCAAGCCATTGTTTTATGAATGCACTGTTCTCGTCAAGTACGTACATCTAATCATCTGTGAAATCATAGAAGCCACCCACATTTTGAGATTCGAAAAATGCTGTTCCAGCCCTCCTTTGACAGATTTACAAAACCCGAAGTAGATTATCCTAGACACATGTAATTGGAGTAGTGTGGTGGTGTTCTGTTTTTTTTTTTTTAAATGCTTTATCAGTTCGCGACTTCCGCCATTCTTTAAGCTTTTTAATATCACTCCTCTTCGCCCTGTTTATCTTTTATTGTCTTTTTATTTTTGCTGCTTTACACTCTCAGGACATTCCAATTTATTATCTTTGGTTAATCATATCCTAAGTCTGTTATCTGAAATCAACCTTACGTCGTTCCAATTAAATTTCGTGCTTCGCCTTATTCCTATACGGGAACGCAGCTCTTTCCTGTTTAATTCCCTGCTCAATTCTGCCTGAGTTATATTAGTCTTCTTTCAGAGTTGAACACTCAGTTGCAGCCAGCGCGATGGCGTTGTTTGTTCTCTTTTCGCCGCTGTTGACGCTGCGATCGCCGCTGATATTTCGCGCTGTTTATTGTTTTTCGATTCTATAGATCACCAATAGCCCGGCCAGCAATGGCTGCTATAAGTAGTATTCTTCCCAAGCTAAGTTGGCTGGTGCTGCGCAGAACATGTAAAGAAACTATTCATGCCAGTTTCACTCGGCGCCAAAAGATAAACATTTCAAAGAGAAGCGTTTAAAAAGTGCCGTAACATACGATGCTAACATAACGGCAAGCCGCATAGTTGTCTAACTAGGCTGACACGATATTTAGCTTGTGCGTTACCCCAGGAAAAAAAATAGTCATTTTTGACTACTTTCGTCTAAGAGCTACGGCGTTTTGCCTGTACAGATATATGGAGTAAGCATAAGCAGTATTATATTAATTGCACCTGCCTGGCGATGGTCCTTCTTGCAGAGATTCCAAGAAGCGGCCGGTCACAGCTCCATTTTGCTGCGGCTCCCAAGCGTCACAGGCATCCTCCTCCGCAGATGTGTACATGACGTTGGCAGACTGCTGCATTGTCTTCTGTTTTAGCGAAAGTGTTGGAGCTACGGCGATCAATCATTTCGTCGGTGGCTGTCAGCACAACTGTGATGTCACTGCTACGGAATATTGAGGTAGCGGTCGCCCTCACCTTAGATTGTGCCAGGTATAGTAGCAGAAAAAAAAATTACAGAACGAATACGATGTGGGACACGGCAAAGCTGTGAAAGCATTTAAGCGATTATACTTTGCGCATTTTGGTTTTGTCAGCTTGCAGCACATCCATATCTAAACTCGCACCAATTCATTTCGTCCTATCTTGGTTTGTGTATTCGCAATGTAGACTACTTTATTGATATGGGAGTTCATTTGTGAGGACGGATGTGTGTGGGGATTCCTCCAGCTAGAATGTGGGGTGTAGAGTTTGCACGTGAGTAGTGCTTATGATGAACAATTAGCATGTCCACTGCGTCTTCGAATTCAACTTCACCATCGCATTTTTGTTCCGCTGCGGCGTAGGTTTCCAGTGGGTGGAGTCGTTATGAAGGGTAGTGGTAGGTAGGTTAGTTGTGGGTAACTCATTTGGAAGGTACAGTTGGGTGGGGTGTGTAGTGGGTGGCGCTTCTGGAGGGTAAATGTGGGTGGGGTGAGATTGGGAGGGGTATCGAGAGTGTCTATACATGGGCGGGCTTCACCTTAGCTAGATTGCTGCGGAGGGGAGGTGGCTCGAGGGTGGCGTTTCAAGCCGAGGGCTGCCAGAGGGCTGCTGTGCTGGACGCTTGGGCTGGAGGTTTTAGCGTCCACTGATGCCAGATTCCTGGGGTGGGGAAACAGTAGCACCGCTTCTGCTGTGAAACTGACATTGCTATACCATAAAATGAATATGATTTAGTTTATTATTTCATTAAAAGGACGGGGTCTAGCATTTGTTTGAACGTTGTTCAAATATTGTCACAAGCAAACATAATTTGTTGTATCGTAACTCACATCACATTGTGCAACGAACACCAGTCTTCGTGCTTTGAAAAATTTTGTGGTTATTTAATTTTTTTTCCGAGTATCATGTCTTTAGAGTTTTGTCGGGCTAAATACATGTGCTTCGATATGTCGTGCTTCAGGGGTTCTCTAGACACACTGGCTTCCACTGTGATAGAGTTTCTGCGACCGTCCGAACTTGACCAGCTTTGTGCTTTGGGATGAATGCATGGGGGTTTGTCACGGTTTTGCTCAGTGGGGCGTGTGCTATTGAAGCCATCTCAGTTTCGCACCCAATCAATAGCTCTCCCAACGAGAAAGATGGCAATTGGTTACTTTCTTCTGTCCTATGCTGTCTTGAGAGACCGGAAGATAAGCTCATGACCCTCGGGACAGAACAGTGGTTATTTAGCATGAAACGTAAACAATTCTCGGTTTTGAACTGTTAGGACTATCCTGATTTTCACTTACATTACTTCATTTTTTTTGTGCTTTTGCTGAAACATGACTCATCTCTTCGAAACCGAAATGGAAGCTCCCAGTATCTAAACTTCGTACAAACTATGACTTCCGAACATTGGACGCCCATGTTGGACATCAGGATTGGACGCACATGAGAATGGTTTATGGCGGGTCTCGAGAATATATGGTCATAAATACAGAGTTGAGTGTGCGAAAATGTAGATGTGTGTATAACTACGACGTGCTCTGTCCTTGTTCATTGATAGATGGTCAGTTGCAGTGACCTTTTGAATTATTCTATGGCTTAAAAATAAAATAAACGCCGGTGGAATTGACTGCGGCGCAAAAACGCAAGTTGGAGCTCAGAATTACACGCCGCGGTGGCTCAGCGGTTAGGGCGCTCGACTACTGATCCGGAGTTCCCGGGTTCGAACCCGATGGCGGCGGCTGCGTTTTTATGGAGGAAAAACGCTAAGGCGCCCGTGTGCTGTGCGATGTCAGTGCACGTTAAAGATCCCCAGGTGGTCGAAATTATTCCGGAGCCCTCCATTACGGCACCTCTTCTTCCTTTCTTCTTTCACTCCCTCTTTATCCCTTCTCTTACGGCGCGGTTCAGGTGTCCAACGATATATGAGACAGATACTGCGCCATTTCCCTTCCCCAAAAACCAATTATAAGCTCAGACTTCACCTGCCGCGTTGGCTCAGTGGTTAGGGCGCTCGGCTACTTATCCGGGGTACCGTGGTTCGAACCCGACCGCGCGGCAGTGTTTCGATGGCGGCGAAACTTAACAGGTGCCCATGTGCTGTGCGATGTCAGTGCACGTTAAAAATCCCCAGGTGGTTGCAAATATTCCGGAGCCCTCCACTACGGCACCTCTTTCTTACTTTCTTCTTTTATTTCCTCCTTTATCTTTTCCCGTACGGAGCGGTTTAAGTGTCCGCCGAGATCTGAGACGGATACTGCGCCATTTCCTTTCCCCAAAACCCAATTTTCATTTTTAGCTCACAGTTATCAGCTGTGGAGCATTAAAACACCGACGCAGCCGGAGCGCTAATGTATATAACCGTAGGAGGGGCTTCGGGCTGATTTAGACAAAGCTTGGATGTTTTAATCGGTACAAAATCTCGTTACATCACGTTATTTGCTTTTACCACCATTTATATAGGCTCGACGCATTGGGGCTCGAACCAGTGACACTGCACTAAGTCTCATATGGGTGGAAAAACTTTGCGAGTCGTAGCTTGTAAAACACACGTGAGGGTGAAGTGGAGGGCGCCGCTGGCAGGGTTTCCAACCTATCGATATTTAGGGCTTAAACGTGTAGTTAATGGAGAAAATTTCAGAAATAAACAACTGCGTAATGTCTCCCGTAGTACAGCATCTAAGGTATTGTTACATGGCGATGAGCCGAAGATCGACGCGCGATGAATGCTGACAATGAGGTGATTTTAATGGCCGCTGGCCCAGCGCGAGCGCTCCGTTGTTGTTGTCCTCATACTATGGCACATGCCCACATAGGGGGATTGGCCAAGAATTGGGGGGCACAGAGGGTGTTTGAGGTAAATAATTCCTGGACGAAATTAAAATGAATGGTGAAGACGGAAGAAGTAAACAAAAAGGAACGACGAAATGAAACGGGAAATGCAGAACGCACGCAGGAGATCTAGACTGATGTTTATAGCCAAGTAGTTAAATGATAGTGATAATTGTAAGAATAAAAATAATATTGAAAAAATTAAAAAAAAAATTAACAAGGTACCGCCTTGATTCCATTAAAAAATTTGGCACGGCAGTAAAAGCAGACTTGTGGCTGTACCCAAGTATGGTGGTTCCAAACGATTATAAGACTGGGCTGCTCAAACAAAGGCCAAGCTGTTGTAGAGGTTTTTCTAAAAACCGTCTTCGCATCATGGTGGACCGGTGACAAAACAACTCCTCCGTACCGCAACACTGCCAGCTTCGTCGTTTTCGTCACACTACCCGGGGCCACCGAGCGATCGTTCAGGCCGTTGAGGAGACGCACAAAGTGGTGATGGGCTTCAAGAAATTGGCCAACAGTAAGGTGAAAGTGATGAGGTGCTGGCCGCCACGATGAAGGAGATGGGCGAAAGAATCCTGGTTCACGAAGCTTCAGGGCCGCAGGCCGCCAGGAGCCGACGGGCGATGCCCCTGGACGCGCCGAACGGCATGGACAGGCGTGCTGTGCCCTCCCAGGCGGGTGGCGTCTCGGATCGGTGAGGTCGGAAGGTGTGGTCATTGCGTCCGCTAAATTCGTCGTGTCAGGTAGTAGGGGCGGGAGACAGGGGTGGGGGGGGGCGGTAGAGCTGCGAGGTCGGTTCATGTCTTAAGGGCTGGGGCACGGCACGGCGACGCAGGCCAAAAACTCACGGCGGACGACCACGGTTGACGGAGGTCGCCGATGCTCCAGGACCAGGACGGGGATCATTCCCCAGCACCCTCACACCAAATGTTACGTAGTGGCCAGCTGAAGCATGAGGCGCAATAAACTATGGCAGAGGTAGGATTTAATGGCTGCTGGCTTAGCGAGAGTGTTCCTGTTGTCCTCAAGGGGATAATGGCGCATACCAACTGCGGGGGATTGGCAAAGACACAGACGGCGATCGAAATGCGCTCAAAACGGTAGACTTAAAACATTAATAAACAAAAATTAAATATGAAAATGCAGATTTGTTGTAGAAATTAAAAAAAAAATCAAACACTGTGTGAATGGTGACTGAAAAAGAGAACGAGGCTAACCGTGCCGTGTTTAGGAAGCTATGGAGAATTTTGAGATGAATTTTATACAAGAGTAGCCAGGAGATGAAATTCAGGAAACCTTTAGGGTGTAAGTCTCCGAGTGGATATAATATATTTTCTGAAGAGCCAGAAGTACACCATGGTTTATGAGGCATGCCATTGCAGGGGTCATATTTATTTCACTCCATCTCCACCCCCTGATTACTTTTAATTGCTCACGGACGTTTCTGGCAATTCGCCTGCATTCAATGCGGCCGCCCGCGCCGAAATGGAATCCTCGCGCTCAGCACCCGAACGAAATACCAAGGCGGGTTCGAGAAGTAACTACCCTTATTGCGAAACAATCGAAAGACTAAAGATGGCCTCGAATGCAGGGGGAAAGAATAACTTGACAATAAAAATGGAAAAAGGGATAAAAGAAAAATAATACTCTATACTTCTCGCGCCTGTTACCGGCGAAACAGCTGTAGTGGGAGGTGCGCCACAATCTGCGGGGAGCGGTATTTTGAAATGGGGCATCCTCTTCCTTCCGTTACGGTTCTGCCATTGGTCCGTGTACCCGGTGACGTACCCGTGAAGAATGACGTCGCTCCGGGCGTGACAGAAACCAACAAATGATAACATTCGCATGTACACGCAACGCGCTCATGCTGGACAGCAGACCGGCAATTACGAATGACGCAGCACTACGACACGTTTCACTTTCCTGACGAGCTTTTTCGACGGTACTTCCGCTTGGGGAATTGTCGCTATGATTGGTTGATTACTATCCACCTCCTGTTGCTTTCTGCAAGAGTCACGTCACGACCAAATAAAACGAAAACGAAATGAAGAGTTATAAAATATGTATCATGATGGCTTTGCGGTGAGAAATTGCGCAAAATACATGGAGGATAAAGATGGAAACATAGGTAGAAGGGTTCATTACGAGAGAAAAGCGGAGAGTTCGGCGTGAGCAATGATTATCTGGCCTACTACCCTGCATTGAGGACTGGAAAAGTAGAAGAAAGAGGTTATAATGATGGGTGGCTGGGGGGGGGAGGGGGCGGGGGGGTCAGATTCGAATGTCTCATCTCAACCATGAGTTGAGATCCGAATTGCTTGGACAGCCTTCCAAGTATGCGGCCAAATTACCAGTAGAAGGCGAAGGTGCGAAGTATACAAAAGAACCCCGCAAGGTTTATAACAAACCACACTTTATGGACTGCGCCCAGTGCAAGGCCAAGCAGTGAAGTATACGAAAGAATGACATCGGCTCAATAGGATGCCGCGCTCTTGTCTACTGCAAAAAAAGATGTATTCTCGGAAAATTTTATTCTACCTAGGGTATCATATTTATGCAAATATAATTCGTCTAGTCCAGACAAAGTATTCAATGTCAGGGGCATCAGACGCGTTAGTGTCTTGAAGTCTTAATTTGTACGAGGGTTTTGTACGAGGACCCCTCACTTTGGTTTTGAAGAGATCAGTCATGCTTCTGCAAGAACAAAAAAAATGATGTGACGAAATTGAAATTCCAGCCATTAGCTGAAACAATTCAAAAATGAGAATTGTCATGTTTCATGAAAAATATCCATAGTTCTGACTCGAGCTTAATGAGCACATGTTGCAGATTGCCAAGGCAGCTTACTAAAGAAGAAATGATTTATTTCGCCTCTCTCGTTCAGAGTGACAGCTTGGGCGCGAAATCCACACAGCTTGTAAAACACTCGCCCCAAAAACACTGATAAACGCCCAGGCTTTCAACGCCGAGCACAAAGTTTGTCAAGTCCAGACGGTCGCATAAATTATACCGCAGCGAAAACAAGTTTGGCTAAAGAATTGTTTTCGCTGCGGTCTAATTTATGCGACCGTCTGGACTTGACAAGTTTGGCTAAAGAATTGTACCCCGCCGCGGTGCTCAGTGGTTAGGGCGCTCGACTACTGATCCGGAGTTCCCGAGTTCGAACCCGACCGCGGCGGCTGCGTTTTTATGGAGGAAAAACGCTAAGGCGCCCGTGTGCTGTGCAATGTCAGTGCACGTTAAAGATCCCCAGGTGGTCGAAATTATTCAGGTGCCCTCCACTACGGCACCTCTTCTTCCTTCCTTCTTTCACACCCTCCTTTATCCCTTCCCTTACGGTGCGGTTCAGGTGTCCAACGATATATGAGACAGATACTGGGCCATTTCCTTTCCCCCCAAAACCAATTATTATTTATTAAAAAATTGTTTAGGCACGATGAACTGAAGCTTATGCGAACGTTTCCATAAAGGCCACGCCTGTTCATCGCTGACAAAAGGCGACGACGAAGATTATTTTCGGGAAAAAATTAAAAGCCGGCAATTTATTGCAAACGTCAAACGCTGTTTTTTGTTTGTATGCTAAGTTCAGGGTTAGAATAAAAAAAAATGTTTGCCTTTGAAAAGACCTGGAGAACGCTAAAGTGAGTGTTTTGACTCGCGTTTGTAATGTTAGAAAGTGTGCCTTGTCTTTTTTGTCTTTTTGCATCTGGCTCCTTCATCATCATCCCTAATCGTGACCCTCTTTTTTCTCCTCTTCCCGTCCCCCAGTGCCGAGTAGCAGGCCAGATATTCATTTTTCCGGCCAACTTCTCTGCCTTTCCCGTCAATAGACCCCCCCCCCCCCCCCTCTCTCTCTCTAAAGTGAGCGCTCGGCCGCGTTCTGTTTACGGCATAATTTTTTGCTATCATGAGATATTACTTTCAGATGCTTTGTGCACGCGCCTGGCAAATGTCGAGCACCGAAATTATTGGTGGCCGTTGCTCGAAAAATTTCACTCAACACCGAAGTAAATAAAGACACAGTCTGCGGGCATCGTGTGCAGATATAACGCAGAATATTCCTGCGGCGATTTAGAGCTGCCGCATAGCAGGACTGGCGCCGGCCACTACCTAGCACTGCAGCGACTGAGACCACAACCAGGCAGGTGCAGTGAATATGATCCTGCTTAACTTATTCGCTGCACCTATACAGGCATAATGCCGTGGCTGTTAGACGACAATATTTAAGAATACTAATTCTTTTACTCATTTAACGCAAAACTGAATACCATTGACTCCTTGGTGGTGAACTGTGTGGCTGCGGTGCATTTTAACGCTGTGATTAATCTTTCCAGGGCACACGTAAAATACACGGACAGAGGGAGAGTAGATACGACAGACGCTGCAGAGGTGAGTAATAGTGTTACAACCCATCAACTAGCCCCGCTGTCTACGGCCAATTGTGGATTTTAAATGGGTCTAATTAAAAGGTTTGCTTTTAGTGTCGGGTGACCTTGCCATGATTAGTTTGTGTACTTGTTGTGGGTAACTATACCCAACTTAGTTTGAGAAAAAATTGGTGAAAGCACAATTTTAAATCTGCACTGAGGAAAAATTGAAGTTGGCCTGTATTGATGCATTACCGCGCCCGAAAGAGAAGGGTTTACTAGTGCTGAAAAACGAGCTTTTATAAGCTAGAAAATATCTAGAAACACAATACAGCTACCTCAACCATCGACCTTTTTCGCAAACAAAACTGCACTGATATCAAGACAGTTTTTGTTAGTCTCGATCCTTGAGGGTATACATACCTAGACGCTAATCACGAAGTCCTTTATGTTTTGACCTTAGGAGCTCGAATTCATTGACTGATGAAAAATAAAGTTACTTGTTTAAATTCACTTTTCTCAGCAATCAACTCACCTTTTGTTGCCGAAAAAAGACGAATTTAGCCAAAAGAGCGATAGAATAAGATTTTATTAAGAACGAAACTTGGATGAACATGACCACAGTGCTCTTAAAATGCACTTGAATCGTGTCATCTCCGAGGCCGAGTGCTGGCTTAACAGATAACATTAAAGAAAAATGTCAACCGTCAGTATCTGAAGGAGTAAAACCGCTGAAATGAACTTTTGGAAAAAGTGTTCCCTTTTTCACTTACGTTTGGCCACCGAATAAGCGTCTTTCGTCGGGTTGTCTAGCATTTCCTTTCTTCCAGGAACCCCGCTTTATATTCGTACTTTTCCTTACGTGGTTGCGACGCTCGATCACTTTTCCTTTTCTTTGTATTTGTGTCATCGCTTTTTTGTCGTTAGTTCACTTGCAGTTGCTGTCTGTCACCGCTTGAAGGGTCGTTGTTTCATCCTAACGGAACCTGCTATGCTGGTCCTTGGCCGAGAAGTGACAGCAGCTCGAGAAACAGAAAAGAAAAAGACAGAAATCCACACAAAGCGCTGACTTGTGCCAGTGAATTTGAAGCTCAAGAGAGAAATAACACATGCCCGCCCTGTACAAGAATAGAAGCATAAAAAAACACAAGGAAAGGATGCGAATCCGCTACATACATATGGTTATGAGAAAACATGTCCTTCAATATCCTCTTTCTCGAGACCGCTTGCTACTAGTTCGAAAGTTGGTTTTTGAGGGAAGCAAATGGCACAGTAATTGTCTCACATAAATCGATGGACACCCGAACCACTCCGTAGGGGAAGGAATGAAGTAGGGAGTGAGAGAAGAAAGTAAGAAAGAAGTACGTCTCGCGTTTCGGGCCCCAGCGTTATGCGTTAAAACGCAAATCGTAACCAAGCCCTACCACCACAACTAGAAACTAAACCATGTGGATCCGGTGCGTGTATATATATATATATATATATATATATATATATATATATATATATATATATATATATATATATATATATATATAATATCGTAACCAAGCCCTACCATATCGTACCCCAAGCCCTATATATATATCGTAACCAAGCAAATCGTAACCAAGCCCTACCACCACCACTAGAAACTAAACCATGTTGATCCGGTGCGTGTATATATATATATATATATATATATATATATATATATATATATATATTTATTTATATATATATATATATATATATATATATATATATATATATATATATATATATATATATATATATATATATATATATATATATATATATACACTTAGTCCCTATATTAGTGTAAAATTTATAGGCCAACCGTCTGCCGCAGAATGTTCGGGATGGTGTCGTACGATTCAGCGTTTCATGCAGCATAAACTTACTGGTTCAGGTAGAGTCTAGCTCGCTGGCAGGGATTCGAACCGGCGACCAATGTACCCCTAATTCCAAGTCTTTACGAATCTTTATTGAACATTGCTGCTCAACGGTTTGTCGCAGAGTGTTCAGGGTAGTGGCATAAGATTTCGCGTTTCATGCAGCACAAACGTACTGGTTAAGTTAGACGCTAGCTCGCGGCAGATATTACAACCGGCGATCTAAGTTAGGTGCGTTAATGCTCGATATTCGAACGCTGTCTCAGCGTCGGCTCATTTTTTTTCCGTTTCGCCTCCATCAAAACGCGGCAGCCGCGGCCTGATTCGAACCCGGGAACTCCGGCTAAGTAACCGAATGTTCTAACCACTGAGCCACCGACACGGCTTGCTACTAGCTCACTGTCACGGATTTTGTTTCTGGTTCTACGACCGGCGCAGAACGTGTCCAGCTTTCCCCATTTAGGGCGTTGACAGCAAGCTATTTCGCTTCAGAAATTCAGTTTTTGGTGGCGATGTATATATCAGAAAGGCCGCGTTTCCGGTCCTCTGGGCCATCACATCATTAGATGCGTATGCCAGGCATCGGGCCCTTTTTCGTGGAAGAGTTTAATAAATATTTGTACAAATTTCGTCTTTATTATTTGAGAAGCGGTCATTCCAACATCGAAAAGAAGACATCACAGGAAAAAAATACAGGCAGTGTTTGAAAGCAGTTTGCTTTCATTCGCGGATCGCTCTAAAAAAATACAGTTCACCTACGTCAGTGTTGCATGTGATCTCCGGTACCATAAACACACGGTCTATGCGGTCTTAGATGTAGCGAGGTGTATGTAAGCACTCCTTATCAATACATACAACATAATGATAAGCTACATGAAATAACTTTAATCGCAAATTGTACCGATTGTTTCTGAGGTGCATCGAGTCATTGCGCAAATATCTGTTCTGTAAATACGGACATGAAGTGTACGCGATCGTTGTGGACCAAAATGATGTCTGTCCAGCAAGCAATGATCGTCGGTATACTAAAGGCCGGCGCTGAGACAGGACGCGCTCGTTCAAGCCAGCGGCGCCAAACGGAAAAGGAGAAGTAGTCGGAAGCGCTCGAGTGTGACTCCAGGGTCTGTGGGAAACACCTAGACTCTCAGCCAATTTTTTGTCGAAACATCAGCGGTGGACCTGTTCAAAAATTTGGAGTTAAAAAACGACGCTAAAAATCACCTCGGCATAAACGAATGGCTTTTGTGCTTAACATAAGTGGGTAAACTACGACATGGGAAAACTCAACAGCTACGATCGTGTTTCAGGAAGCAACACTCATTTTAATAAATAGTCAAACAAGCGAGAACCAATGAGTTCTTGGAGACAAGCGACGTTAGTTTTGAAAGTGTGCTCCGAGCAGAATGCATGGTAGACTCACGTGAAGAGTATGACGGCTCCACCTGTCATGATTTTTTTCTCTCTTCAGCACTTTCTACAGTCTGGAGAAACGATCGACATGCATCAAGCAGTATTTGCTGGAATACTTATTACTTCTGCTTCCGGTAAGTACAGAGGCTGCTGTTACATAAACTTTTGTTTGTTCTGCAATTTTCTGTCCTTTCATTTCGCTTCACTTATCCGCTTGTTGCAGGTGCACGGGTCGATGAAGGCACATTTAAGATTTTTTTTTGCATCGTCGCAAATCGACAAGAATAGTATAATGCTGCTAGATTTAATGGAAACCATTTCCGGCGCCTGCGTTGGAAAAGGGTTGAAAACTAACCAGGTCATACCCGAACGGTAGAGAACGAATCATCAGCACCAGCCGACTGCGCAAAGTGATTTAATGACGCCATATGTCATTATTGACGCCATAATAATGAGGCAATAATGATGCCACGTGTAGCGCAGTTTTACGTGGACTGCAAGGACGGCTGTCCCCCTCTTTGTCCAGCAGACATGTGGAGAAGTTTACAGCGACCAACTTTCTCCAATCCTTCCCGAATAGGGACGAAGGAAAAGGTACATAACACGAGGAAGGATAATGTTTATGGAAGCGTGACGAACATAACCCGACAGTAACGGGTCGAGTACCGCGTCGCGATGAGCAAGGTCATCCGAACTCAACGACTGCGCGTTTACATGAACTAGCTACCAGCGAGCCAAGTCACTCTTTGATTGACCTTGCAGGCGCAACGGTGCGAGAAGTAAATGAGTTCCTGCATGAACTCCTAGAGATCTAAAAGCGACACAAAGACAGAATGGACGCGTCCTGTCTTTTGTGCTTCTTCCATATCCTCGTTTTAGCTGCGCTGTTTCAATCTTTGCAATTTGCAATTGCAATTTGCCCAAACCGAAGTTTTGGTTTTGAAGGGAATTAAGCCCTCTCCGCCTGCAGAGGGGCCAGGTGAGACACCCACCCTTTGCTGTTGGGATGATTCAGCCCGATGGGCTAGCGTTTGCATGATCCCAAAGGCAAATCTCAGCTTGACACACAAGCTCTACCCAACGATTTAAAGCTCATGTAAACGCCCATTGTAGAAGCGGCTGCCATATTTTGCAACTCTGTTTTTATCAGGCCTCTTCGTGCAAAGTAGACGAGGTTCGTGTTTGCGGAATATCGTTATCAGCGAGCAGTGAGCTTTGTCACCTATTGTAGCTAAGTGCTGCCTGTCTGCTAGTCTCCCGCACACGCCTGGTTGTACCACTGTGGAAGCTTTCATCTACTGTTTAGTTCTGTGTTTTCCGAAGAGACCGTGTGTTGTCCATTCACAACCACTGAGGAAAATCCGTCGGTTGTGTCGTTACTCGCCATGTCACGCGAACAGGGGAAAAATAAGAAATATTACTTGTCAAATTTATTACTAGGACCTGGAAGAGAAAAATATCAGATGTAAATAAGCTGGCAGTCGCCATCTTTCACGATGAGTGTGGAATCGATTTGTCCAAAGGACTATAGAGACAGTAGTAAGAATTGGAAGCCATTTGAAGTACCCATGAATATCAAGAGCCTCGACCAGCTATATAGTAATGAACGACCCCGTGTAGTTCAGGTTACGGGGCGCTTCGCATCACAAGAGTGCTGCAGCGCAACCGACTTTAACAAACATTGCATAATGTCGTGAAATTGACGGCCCCCTAGACTAACAGGGTCTTCACACCGAAGACAAATGTGTCGAATCAACAGGAGCAAATAGGGGCAAGGAACATGGATGCCTCCAAAACAGTTTGCCAATTTGTCGTCCTTGCGTGTCAGCAAAGTGGTTTAAAAAAATGAGATTCACCCAGTTCTATCGGCGACAGTGCTCAGAACAAGTTTCTGTGAGTGCGGCAGTGGATGGTGGTGGTGGTGAACAAATTTATTAATGATAGGGAGAGGTGTTGGGGGTAATGACCTGAAGGGTCACGCCCTTACAACCACTAGGTTGGATGCCTAGTCAGGCACCCAATTGGCGGTTGCTGCCGTCCGGGCGCGCTGCGTTAAGGCCCTTTGGGCCTCGAGGGTGCAGCAGCCGGACAGGGTCGCCTCCCAGTCCTCTCAGATGGGGTTGGGGATTGGGGTTAGGGATGGGTTCTGCTGGCAGGCCCACACCATGTGGTAGGTGTCAGACACCTCGCCACAGTGTGAGCACCGCCCGTTGAATTGAGGATCGAAATGCTTTAGAGTTGTCGGGCACAGCATCGTGTTAGTGAGCAGGCGCAGGAGACTCCGCTCGTTGGCCTTCCCCAGCCCTTTGCACGGGGTGGGAAGGGTTTGGTGCGTGGATTTGTAATAATCGCATATTTCCTTAAATGTGTAAACCGGATTGAAATCGGAGTCCTGGTCAGCGTTGGGTCCCGTGGAAAATGCCCGGAGAGAGAGTGCGCGGGCGGCGGCGTCAGCTGCTTCGTTTCCGCGGAGGCCTTGACCTGAAGCTCAAACGAGAGATCGGTGCGCAGGATCCGAGTCTCGGCTACAATTTTGGTAGGTGCGATAAGCCAGGGGAGTAGCCCACCCTTGCTCGACGTTTCGACAAGCCCTTCGCGAGTCAGTGATTATATATTTGGAGGAGGAGTCGGAGGCTGCCAGGGCGATGGCAACCTCTTCTGTGCGAATTGCTGACTGGTCCTTGAAAGTAAGGCCGTCTACTGTTTTGGCTTTGTAGACGACCACGGCTGTGTACCATCCCTTGGGGTCCGGGCGGGAGGCGTCCATGTAAAAGACACCTGGTTTTCTCCCAATATGCGGTGCAAGGCTTCCGCCCGCGCCAGGCGCCTGCCGTTATGGTCCTCTATGGAGATGTTGGTGGGGAGAGGCCGCACGTGGAGGGCGCGTCTCCAGTGCACGGAAGGCGGCATCTCTCCTCTGTGAATTGGGTGTGCTGGATGTGAAGACGGGCTAGAAGGCGGAGTCCCGACCCTGTCTTTTTGAGACGAGTGTATTGGTTGTTGAGGTGGGCCTCTCGAAGCTCCCTGAAAGTGTTCACCGTCCCCAGTGCCATGAGGTGGTTGGTAGAAATAGAGACCCGGAGGTCCAGCGCTCGTTTCATGATTTTGCGGAGGATAACCTCAAGGGCCTCCTCTTCCTGTTTCTGCAGGTAGAGGTAGGCAGTTGAATACAAGATTCGACTGGTCACGAATGCGTTCGACAGCCGCAAGGCGTCTTTGCATCGTAACCCACCGCGCTTGTAGGAAACCCGGCGGACCATGCGGCCCACCTGGTCCCCCACCTGACGGAGCTTGGCGAGTGTTGTGTCGCAGCGTCGCTGCGCTGGTTGTGTATGAAGAGTCCGAGGGCTCTGATTTCCCTCGATTCGTGAATGGGACCGCTTTGCAAAGAGGGATGGATTTGTGTCGAGCATGTGCACGAGGGGCGCAGATGCGCGGATTCCGATTTCTGCGGGGAGTATTGCAGGCCACAGTCTCCGGCATAGCGGTCCACTATGCTGGCGGCCGTTTGCTGGCTGGTCTCCATGTCCCCTAGGCGTCCTTACGTAGCCCAGAGGGTGATGCCGTTGGCGTGCAGCTCGTTCTGGACCCCTTCGACCCAAACCAGCAGGGCAGGTAGGCGCATCACGGTTATGTTGAATAGCAGATGGGACAGCACCGCGCCTTGTGGGGTCCCCCTCGTGCCGAGCAGGAAAGGTCCATGCTCTTGGTCCTGTATTTTGATGTAGGACAGTCTGTCTGTGAGAAACTTTCACATAATTGAAGGTATTGGTGCCGCAGTGAGTTTGACTCAAGTGTGAGAGTATGACCTCGTGGGTTACGTTGTCAAACGCAATGGCGATGGCAATGACAATGGCAATGCTTATGGCAATGGGGATGGAAATAACATGAGCGCTAAGGCATAAACCATCATTCAAAGACTCTGACCACGGTTTATCTGTCCGCTCACAACACGTGCACAGTGTCAGCACATAGATCTCGCCGGACGTAGAAGCTAGGTCGCTAAATGGAACACGGCCTCAAAAATCCACAGAAAGAAGCTTTATATTTATATATCTACCAGGGAACGAGGTGCGAAGAGTTCTTATACGTACCCCGTTGCACGTTCGGCACATTCTAGATTTGACCGAGCCAATACATGAGGTACGCATTTGAAAAAGACAAGCATTCTGGAATGCACTGCTGCATATGCATTCCTGTAGCCTGTTGTATCGAGATGAATCCATATTTTTTGGCGAGGTACGACAGAAAAAAGGCAACATTTATTTAAAGGGCACAGAGCCTGCTGACACACAGAACTGATGCATGTGCAGTCTCTGGCAAAAATATGCAGCCCAAGGGGTTCGGTTCTAAGCCGTTTAGATTGGCTCTCAAGCAGATTTGACAGTCCTGCTTGGAAGGTTTGGTGACAATTTCCTCCCGCCTCCGTGAGATTAGGGTCACTGAGTATGCATGAGAAGCGGCGGCGTAGGGCTCAGAAGCAGACCCCTTGGACTGTATACTTTTGAGAAAGACTATATTTGCAACTTATCTGGCTCCAGTGAGATGTGAATAGTGAAAAACAAATTGTTTCCTAAATATGCGAAGATTCTTGTTGAAGTAGTATAGCAGGGACCTGGTGCTACGACTTGGAAATTTAGGCACTAAGAATACCCAGAAGGATCATGCATTTAGGCTAAAAAAGTGGACAATACTTTAACGTAACTATGCAAGACAAGGAAATTAGTCATAAAAAGGTTGTTAAGATTTATGACTTTCATAATCTTGCGCCTCGATGTTCCTGAAGTATGAGATCGCCGCCAAAGCACCGGTGGAAGAAATTAACACAAGTGGGACACGAGAATAGGGAGAAAGAAGCTGGCAACTAAATTTTCATGGATTTCCATCATGGTTGAAATTTTGACCAGGTGCTCGCGGAGCGGCTAGAGAAGCGGCCTCTCTGTTCTGCTCTTTGATCGATTTTCTTTACGGACCCATGTCGCTATTCTGTAGTCGCGGCGCAATCCTCGCGATCCTCGTAATCGGGCCGCACTGGCTGTAGACAAGGTCCCAGTTCCAGATTCTCCGGGGTCTGCTGCAGGGCTCCGGCAAGGCATTCTTTGTACCAGGGCGCCAACGGCGTCGGCGAGTCGCCCGCGCAACCTGCCCACCAATGGCAGCAGCGTAATGCGTAGAGTTATTGACTCCTGCTCGCCGAGTACTCTTCTTTCTCCCGAACTCACAGACCCGAGGGAAAGGTGCTTTAAAAATGGCGACACAAAAACACGTGGACTTCACCAAGGCCCCTTATGCTGCTAATTTATGAGGAAGCTGCTCTCGGCTTAATGCGCTCGATGACGCTTAGGAATCCAATGTACAGTTCGCTCGGAAGGACCCTTGGGCCTTTGTGCCGATCACAACAGTACTGACACAGTGATGGAAGGACACAATAGACGAAACTGTGGTTCAGCAGGGAGAGCTCACACTGAGTAAAGCAGAAATTTGGGCAAGTTGGTACGTATCCATTTTGAAACAGCGCAACAAAGACGGGACGTGGAAACTGAGGTGTAAAGACAAACATGCGCTGACTAACAACTGGGTTTATTGAAAAAAAACACACAAGATATATACAGAGTTAGGAAAGATTAATCGCCACCATAGTCAACTCATGCCCCATGTGACGCCAGATATCCAATCTCCCCTTCGGAAAGGGCGACCGATGGGCAACTAATGCACGTAGACAGGTGTGTAGACAGGTGTGTAGAATATGTAGACAGGTAAAGCAGAGGCAGGAGGGAAACAAAAGGGCTTGTCAGGTGCGCCATGTTTCCCCTTATGTACCTTGCGAGGTAGGGGTAGTATACCAAATTCCCTTCTCGTGTGGCGCCACATATATTGGCCAAACAGGAAGATGCCTCAACAAGCGACTCATGGAACATGAGAACACCAGAAAAAAAGACCCCCTGTCACACGTGGCGGTCCACTGCAGAAGGTGCAAATGCAAACACGAAAAAGAGTACGAAAAAAGAAAAACAGAAGGAGACCCTCTCACTAAAGGTGCATTCCGTTGCAAGAAATGCAAATGTACCCCCGACTATAAGAACACCAATATCGTGTTTCGCCATTGTGATAAGATGACGCGAGAAGTTTTTGAAGCTTTTCTTATACGTGAGAAAGGCGCAACGTGCATTAGTTGCCCATCGGTCGCCCTTTCCGAAGGGGAGATTGGATATCTGGCGTCACATGTGGCATGAGTTGACTATGGTGGCGATTAATCTTTCCTAACTCTGTATATATCTTGTGTGTTTTTTTCAATAAACCCAGTTGTTAGTCAGCGCATGTTTGTCTTTACACCTCAGTTTCCACGTCCCGTCTTTGTTGCGCTGTTTCAAAATGGATAAAATGAAAGAGCTCACACTACTGCATTCTTCCTGCAATGAGACAACCTAGGTTTTCAAGTTCATGTCCTTTTTTTGTGCGGCTCTTTTTCTCTCCTATACAGTGAAAGTTACTTTCCGTATCACGCAGCGTTATTGGTGCGAACATGAGGTATGTGAGCTCATAAGGCTGCACTCTTAAATTGATGCAGTCATACCCACTCCGCTTTGCACACGGCATTGTGTGATACAGCCTCAGGGCTCTTGCTTTTCCCGGTTCCCGGTTTGAGCGGCGTGCATCCCCGTCGGCGTTACCGAGCGCGAGAGCAGCGTAGGATGAGAGATGGCGATAGCAAATAGTGTGAGGGGGAAAAGGAGGAGGAGGGTACGGCGGTAACCTGAAGGCGGGTTGCGCGGCTGCGATCCGCGGACCCATTGCGCCACCAGAGTAGCGCGCGCCGTCGTATGGCCGCCGATCATGTCATCGGTGAGGTGTGCTTTTTGCTCGCCAGATATGGCGCCAGAGCAGCGTACTGCAAACGCGCTGGCCGTTCGCACAAGGCAAGGCTCATCGGCGGCGGAGCGCTGTGCGGGTTTCCTATGATGTCTCCTACGGTTCGAGTACGGCAGCAGCTGCGTTAAAAAATCGCCCTAGCGAAAAACGCAATCGACGGTTAATTTTCCGCCTGCTACTGATCTTATACCTGGAATTCGGTATTCCGTCTACGGGGCCTGCGTAGTTTGCGTGCTGCAAAGCTGCAACGTAAAGCTTTCTTTGGTGGGCTGTCTATGCCGATGCGATGCAACAGTTGCTGCTCAGTTGTCACCTTACACTACATGTTGGTGAAGGAAATCCCGGACGTTCCCTCCAGAGAGCCTAATGTACGAAGAAACCAAGACGAGTACGGAAATTAGCCCTTTTGGTTATCCATCGAGTGCCCTCGTTGTATTTATCCTTCAAAGCACAGTACGGCATACACTTGAGGTGGCTCGTTGGAGCGTAAACCCTCCTATGCACTTATCCGCTCATGAAGTCACAACCTGTCGGGGTGGGAAATAAAGGAATAGAATTGGCTCCAAGCGGGATTCGAGCAGATCAGCTTCTCTGGTGGCTTCCTAAGGGAACTGCGCCACCACCGCATCCTGCTATCCCGCATGTTAAACTTCCAGTCGCAGCATCCTGCCGTCCCGCTTATTAAACTGCCAATCTTTCGCGTAGTGCTTAGGATATATTATGCGATTGAATCATAATTTCGCGAACCCTTGAAAGATTTAAGCAAGAACGAAGAGACAACCGAGGACAAAACAGATACAAAACAACCCCTTTCACACCTGCAAATCACTGCACACCTGGCATCCAGAACTTTACAGGCCAGAATGTAGTCACCGTGGAGAAATTACGGATCCATACCTCATGCTACGTGGCCAGCCGTCATCAAAACAAGACCATGTCCCCCATCCCTTCCTCATCTCTTCCCTAACCCCTCACCACTGGGAGGCCGCCGTGCTCAACGAAGGCCCTCAGGGTCAGAAATGAGTCGTAAACAAGGCTACCGTGTGGACATCGACCAATGGAAGCCTGAAATAGAGACTGTAACCATGGGTTCATACCCAATTTTGTCAGTGAACGTTTTCAACATGTACAGAAGCCTCGTTGCAGCAAAAACCAGTCGGCGCACTCATACCCTGTAGGGGAGTGAATTTAATTGGCTGCTACCGGGATTCGATCCCGGGAACAAACGCGGGTTAATGACATCCTAGTAAAAATCAAGAGGAAAAAATGGGCAAGATTACCACTGGTCCTTGATGGTAACGGAGTGGGTTCCAAGAGAAGGGAATCGTAGCAGGGAGCGGCAGAAGGGTAGGTGGGCGGATGAGATTAAGAACTTTGCGGGAATACGGTGGCCGCAGTTGGCAAAGGAGACAGAATTAATTTGAGAGACATGGGAGATTTCTTTGGCCATAAGTGGGTGTAGTCCGGTTGATTATGCTGCTACTAATCATGATGATGATTGCGGTCCTTGTATCCCTCTAGAGACAATGTAATTCGGCCTTACATAGGATAGTTAGTAAGATGTTTGCTCCTATATTGATTAACCGTGAATAAGGGTCTTTGGTGCGCGGCGTTTTGAAATATTACCTGGCCTTGGCTGCACCGATGTGGCCACCCTTTCAGGCCAACTACAATGTCATTATTGTTGACTGGGGCCCTGGAGCAGCACCTCCCAACTACGCAGTTGCAGCTGCAAACACTCCGGTTCCTGGCGCCCTGCTGTCCTTGCTGCTGAAGGAAATGGCTAAATCGGCCAAAGGCACTCGCTTTTACTCAAGAGTTTATCTCGTGGGGTTCAGTCTTCGAGTGCAGGTTGCTGAGTTCTGTGGTAGGCATTACTACAAGGCTACAAGGGAGAATCAAGGGAGAATCAACAAAAGGGTGCTGCGAATCCTCCTTGATGCAAGGCCTCCGAACGAAAAGATACAGCATACGATTTTCTGGAGGCCGCGTGACACCGGAATAGAGAGTAACCAGAGGGCCGACAGTCTAGCTCGCGCGCTTCATACCGAGCGGGACAGTCAATGGACCCGGATACCGCTATGACGGTGGAACCAACGTACGCGGAAATACTAAACCATCAAAGAGGCAGAAGGATAATATATCCACCACCTCACCCACCTTTGACACAACATGAAGCAGTCGGCTGACGAAGGCTGCAGACAGGAACATTCTCAAATCTACACATCCTACATAAAATGTTTCCTAGTAAATACAGGGACACATGCCCATGGTGTGGGGCCATCCCAACACTATATCACATCACATGGGAGTGCAGAAGTAACTTCTCTTTCCACAAAGAAGAAAAACCCAGTGCGGAACAGTGGGAGGGCCTGCTCACCAGCGGCGTGCTCACAGTCCAAAAAGGTGTGGTGCAGCACGCTCTCAAAGTGGCCAGACTCAGCGGTGCTCTGGCATAGGGCCACCGACCACTCACGACGACGGAGAATTCAGTAAAACATGAAGACCTCTGTTAGCCGCTGAAATCTGTAAATAGAGCAATATAGTTTTTCCATTATATTGCATATGCTCTATACTACCACCCAAAAACGCGCCCCGACTGAAGGATCACGGAAACGAAAAGCTGAAATTAGCGAATCGGCTACAGTCTGCAGCCATAGTTGTGTAATTACCAGCGCGGACAACTTGTTTTGTTCGAATCATGGCGTTTAAGCAGGAGCGCAACTAAAACGCCGCAATTTTTCTGTGCGATGCCGTATGTGTGTGCGCTGTCGCGGGGCGGCTTCGAGAACATGAGCCCTTAAATTCAGTTTTAAATCATAACCTAGATATAGGAGTGCCTTGCCGAAATTGCGTAATTAATCATTCCGAGAAAGAGGGAATCTTACAGCGAAGCTGTATACCCCTACTGTCTAAGTAATTTTGGAGCTTTCGTCGTCGTCAGCAAAAAAAAACGCCAGGCGAAAGAAAGACGACAAAACAAGCATGAAGACCACATGATGGATGATAAGACGCGCGTGAACAATGAGAGCACCGTCCAACGCGTTCTGGTAAACATTAGGTTTGCAGTTGGTTCTAAAGGGGTTGACGTCATTCGAAGCCCTCGTGTGAAGTGCAAACAGCATAACATATGATAACGGCGGCGGCATAACTGGCCAAAAATAATAAAAAGTAAAAAAAGAAAAGGTATTCGAGGGCGCGTAAGCTTCTTCTTTAAGAGGGGGACGCGACAGCGTGTTGCAGCGTTGCCAAGGGTCCCCAGAACTCCATCGTCCGTTCAACGCGATATCTTGCGCGGGCAATTTAGGAAAGGAAAAATATGTTGGTGGACACCAGAACCGCCCCGTAAGGCAAGGATAATGAAATGAAAACAGGTTTTAAGGAAAGGAAATGAAGCCTGTCTCGCATATTTCGGTGGACCCACAAACCGTGCCGTGAGGGAATGAATATTACAACTACGCGTTCGGGTAAACATTGGGTTTGCAGCTACTTCGAAAGGGGCTGACGTCATTTGAAGCCCTCGTGTGAAGTGCAAACAACATACTGTATGATAACGGCGCCATCAAACAAGGCGAAGCACGTTCCTTCTCTCCGCGTGTTTTCCAGTAAAGATTAATAATAAAAATAATTGGTTTTGGGGGAAGGAACGGAAATGGCGCAGTATCTGTCTCATCTATCGTTGGACACCTGAACCGCGCCGTAAGGGAAGGGATAATGAAGGGAGTGAAAGAAGGAAAAAAGAGGTGCTGTAGTGGAGGGCTCCGGAATAATTTAGACCACCTGGGGATCTTTAACGCGCACTAACATCGCACAGCACACGGGCGCCTTAGCGTTTTGCCTCCATAAAAACGCAGCCGCCGCGGTCGGGTTTGAACCCAGGAACTCCGGATCAGTAGCCGAGTGCCCTAACCACTGAGCCACCGCGGCGGGTCAACCCCGGTAAAAATTTCGGTTGCGTTTTCGTGTCGTTGTCGCAAGCAAAAAACGCCAGACTAAAAATTGAATGCAAACAGCACATCTTTTAAATCAGGCATACAGCACACAGCTCTAGCACATTTCACTTATCTCCGGTTTCACTTTCTTTAGAGCCACGTGTGTGAATTTTCAGTGACGTCGCAATGGGTAATTGGGTGTCGTTTTAAGCCTCGCCTTGCAACCATTTTCACAGCATGGACCGGAGCCAGAATTTCATTTCAGGTTCTTGGCATGCTGCTTGTAAGACTCCTGAAGGTTAAATCCCCCCTCCGCCCCCCCCCCCTTTCCGAATCGAATATTCATTAGCGCCTCTAGGCGATGAACGCTGCAAAAAGAGTGGTATAAGCGCTCTTGTACTAACGGGGTTGGTATTAGGAAGAAAACGCTCATTTCGATCGAGGCGAAACGCTAAGGCGCCTATGTGCTGCGCGATGCAAGTGCACGTTCAAGATCCCCACGTGGTCGAAATTATTCTGGAGCCCTCCACTGCGGCACCTCCTCAAGCCCTTTTTCTCTTAGTCCCTCCTTCTTCCTTTCCTTACGGCGCGGTTCAGGCGCCCGCCGATATGTGAGACAGATACTGCGCCATTTTCTTTACCCAAAAACCAATTTTCATTTTCAAGATTCAAGTAACATCTTATAGGAAAAAAGGTCCGAACGTGACAAGGCGGTGGTAGTTTCTAGCCGGGTACGCATTTCGCGCGAGCAACGTTTCCTAAAGAACACCGTGAACCAAGTTATCTTCCGGTATGGCAATTAAGGAGGGCCAAATTTTCAAGATTCAGTACCCGAAAGAGCCTCTGGAGAGAGAGAGAACATCACCAAGGAAGGCCGCTATGTGGAGGGTTAGCTTGTGACGTCTTGCTTCCTTCTAGTATTTCGTCCTCTATGGAATTGAGCGAGTCAAGGCACGTGCCTCTGCTACGCATTTCGCGCGAGTAACGTTTCCTAAAGAACACCGTGAACCAAGTTATCTTCCGGTATGGCAATTAAAGAGGGCCAATAGATAGATAAAGAGGAAGAGGGAAAGACAGGGATGTTAACCAGAAAGGGGTTCCGGTTGGCTACCCTGCACTGGGGAAGAGGGATTAGGGGGCTAAAAGGAGGAAGAGAGAAGGGGAAAAAGGCATAACACACACACACTCGCACAACGCTGTCACAATTTGTCACTCAGTCCAGTCGCTCTCAAGTAGTCAAAGTGTGCCTTGTATGCCTTGAGGGCAGTCGACTGCTGTGGCCACGGACCGAGGATCTTTTGCTCTGTTAATGGGCGAGGATCGAGGCGGTCCAGGGCACAACACAGTGTATGTCTTTCACTCGCAAATGCAATGAACTCACAGAGAATATGAGCGATGGTCTCCTCACAACCTCAGCTTTCACAGGCAGGACTGTCGGCCATCCCCATCCGGAAAGCATAGTGGTTGGTAAAAGCAACGCCGATCCATAACCGACATAACAATGTTGCGTCGCGACGTGCTAAGTTACGTGGAAGACGAAGGCGCAGTCCAGGGTCCAGTGCCTTGAGGCGGAGGTTGCAAAACTCTCCCGTGTTCCACGCTGAAAGTGTGAGCTCCAGCGCCAAAGGGCGAAGCCCACACGCAGCGTCAGGTCTTGATATTGGGATCCTTACTGGACGTCCGTCGTTGTGAGCAGAACGCGCAGCCGCACCGGCCTGGTGATTACCGTTAATACCACAGTGTCCTGGCAGCCATTGCAATATGATGTCATGACCTTTGGAAACGGTGCCGTGGTACAGTAGACGGATCTCAGCAACAAGTTGCTCCTGCGACCCGCGGCGTAGCGCAGCTTGCAGGGCTTGAAGGGCTGCTTTAGAGTAGGTGAAAACCGTCCAGTCATGTGGAGGTTCTTGACTGATGAACTCTACCGCAGCCCGTAAGGCTGCGAGTTCCGCACCAGTTGAAGATGTTGGATAGGTCGTCTTCACTTTCATGAAGATGGATCTGGCCGGTATCACCACCGACCCCGCAGAAGTGGTCGAGTGAACTGATATAATATAATTGGTTTTTGGGGAAAGGAAAAGGCGCAGTATCTGTCTCATATATCGTTGGACACCTGAACCGCGCCGTAAGGGAAGGGATAAGGAAGGGAGTGAAAGAAGAAAGGAAGATGGAGGTGCCGTAGTGGAGGGCTCCGGAATAATTTCGACCACCTGGGGATCTTTAACGTGCACTGACATCGCACAGCACACGGGCGCCTTAGCGTTTTTCCTCCATAAAAACGCAGCCGCAGCGGTCGGGTTCGAACCCGGGAACTCCGGATCAGTAGTCGAGCGCCCTAACCACTGAGCAACCGCGGCGGGTCGAGTGAACTGATCCATCTGTGTAAACATGTATGCGGTGACTGTGGTAAGAATGCAGGTCAATGCCGGTTTTTCGAGAGCGGGTAGTGATACACCAGCTTTCTTCGTAATTCCAGGAATATAGAGGTGAACCCGAGGTTCATGAAGACTCCATAAGGGTGAGCACGGTCTTGACGCAGGGGTGAACTCCGATGGAAGATATGCGCGATGAGCTTCAATGACTTTGGCGAATGCAGTACGCGGCCTAATTATTGGGAGTGTTGCGAGGTGATGACAGGGAACCCGTGTGAGGTGCCGAATATGTGTTCTCATCGTGTCAACAGCAATGGATGTGGTAACAGGATGTTCCCGGGCAACAAGAACAGTTGCTGCTGATGATGCACATTTAGGCAGTCCAAGGCAGATACGGAGAACTTGCGCTTGCACACTTTGAAGAGTCTTGATTTTTGTTTTTCTAATGGAAAGGTATATCGGAAGACTGTACCGCATGTAGCCCAGAAATAGGGAACGGTACAGTTGCAGCATAGAGCGCACTGATGCCCCCCAGGACTTTCCTCCGAGGAAGGAGAGGACGTGGACAATCGCAATTAGTCTCTTTCTCATGTCGTAGACATGGGGACTCCACGAGAGGTTCCTGTCGATGACAACACCAAGGAATCTGTGGCATCGCTCATAGGGAATGGCTTCACCATTAATGCGAATGGTGTAGCGTGACATTATTTTGCGTGTGAACGCTACAAGTGAACACTTTTCGGTCGAAATGCTCAGGCCCTGCAATCGAAGAAAAGATGTCAATATCGATGCCGCCTTTTGAAGTCTTGCACGAACTTGAGGACGGGTCACCCCTGTTGCCCAAATACAGATATCATCTGCATATATAGAGATCTGAGCAGATTGAGGCAATACGTCGACCAGGCGGATGAGAGCAAGGTTGAAGAGAACTGGGCTCAGCTCTCCACCCTTAGGGACTCCGCGCGAATTTCGGTGTAAGGACATTGGTCCGTCCGCAGTGAGGACAAAAACGACTTCTCTGATAAATAGCTGCGTATCCAGCTGAACGTGCGGCCTCTGATCTCAGCAACTTCCATTGCGTCCAAAATGGCCTGATGCGTTACGTTGTCGTGCGCGCCCTTGATATCCAAAAACAATGCCACGGTCAATCTTTTCAAACTTTTGCTGTGTTGCGCCGGCGTTACAAGGTCAACCACGTTGTCGATAGAAGAGGGGCCCTGTCGGAACCCAGATATGAAGGTTGGATAAATCTGATATCGCTCCAAGTACCATTCGACGCGTGTGAGCAGCATTCTTTCCATGACTTTGCCGATGCAGAGGGCAAAATTTCCAATATTCAGTACCCAAATGAGCCTCCGGAGAGAGAGAGAACGTCACCAAGGAAGGCCTGCTGGGGAAGGTTAGCTTGTGACGGCTTGCTTCCTTCTAGTATTTCTTTCCGCTATGGTATTGAGCGAGTCAAGGTACGTGCCTGGGGTTTTTTAATTTCATGCATTATTTCGCCTCTGCGCCCCCGAAGCCTTCCCAGTCTCGCGAATGTTTTTTCTGTCGTTTTCCGTCTGTTGCTGAGTTTCGCCATAATGTTTCGACAAGGCTGCATGCTCAATACATGATCGTTGAACGAGAGAGAGGCCGCAGGGTGGACTCTCGTGACGGTGTCCACTAATGCTGAGTCATGTTTTTGTTGGTGCGCGCAAATTAGGTACTTTTTGGTTGTCGCTTTGACAACTAAGTTAACCTGACCACGAATTAACGCCGAAGGTAATATAGCCTTATGCTTCAAAAGGTTGTTCATGCCTGAGAACAGGGAACAAATTTACAGTGCACTGTTTTCTTTTCAGGTATAGACCCCGCTGGTCCGTTGTTTCAGTCGACAAAATGTGGAGCTATCGAAAACAGATGCGAGGTTTGTTGATATCATTCACGCTAAGGCTGGCGACCTCAAGGACTATAAATTTTGAATCAACACTTGTACGGGGCATGTTGACTTTCATCCCAACGGAGGATCAGAGCAGCCGAACTGCACCGATAGTAAGCTCTACGAACTCTCTCCTCATAATCAGTCTGAAATAGAATTTCTTTCACGCGTATTTTCCAGTTCTGTTTCAAGTTCTGATTCTGTGTTTAGCCATCGTGGCTGTGAAATTCAAGACGTTGATAGATCCGCACGGCGTGAGAGTTTCAAACCAGAGCACCATCTGACTAATGAGAAAATGCGAGAAATTGGTATTTAAATTTATTAAAATTCAGACAAAATACAATTGTCTAGGTGAAGAGGGCTTAAGGTGACACATCAGGTCCCCTGACTTGCCCTAAATACCCTGCATTCATACAGGACAGTGTGGACATGAAAAGCAATGCAATAAAATTCTGCAATATCGTCAGATATCACATACAGCAAAAAATAAACGCACCAAACAACGTTACGACAAAATTATACAGGAATGTCGTATGATCCGACATACAGCAGTTAAAAAAAAGGTTTGAAAAACACAGCCTGGCAACAAGTCAACGTAATTGAAAAAAGAGAATAACCACAAATGTGCTTCATTGACAAAACAAAGAAAGATATAAAGAATGGAGGGGATTGCCTGGAAAACAGCAGTAAATGCACTGGCACCGCTGTTCCTACAAACATAGTCGCGTTTATAGGCAACTCAAGAAAAAATTCTTTGCCTGCTTTCGGAAAGCATGCCGAGAAGAACAGGTTTCCATCATGTCCAAGGAATCAGGATGAATGGTCAGCAGGTTAGGAATAAGCCAACTGAGTAATTGCTTTCCATAGTTAGTCCTACATTTAAATTTAATAAAAGCAGTTTCTAAATTCGTAGTGCGGCTCATGCTTCATATACCTCGATATGAATAGTTGCGGATGGCATTTAAAATCCAAAAAGCAGTCTCTGAAAAAAGCAACTTCTACTAGGATTCAGTATCCAAGATTCTATTTTGCATATAATATAACGATGTTGAGACGCGTACAGGTAAGTTTTCAATGAAGCGGACACTTTTCTTCTGTAATATAGGCTTTCCATGTTTGACCTACCAGTTGTGCCCAATACAAGCAAACAGTAATGAAGCCGCGAGTGAACGGTATTGAATTAGAGCTCACGTCGTAAATAACGAGGTAACAGTAGACGGAACCTGTTAAGCGCACCAATGCATTGTGCAACATTGCGTTTACTAAAGCGAACATGTCAGGACCAGCGAAGGTTTTCGTGAAACCGGACGCCTGAAAATTTGATATCCGAAACTCGTTCCAGCCGTCGCGATTGAAATACCAGTTCATTACTAATATACACTGGTCTGTTAACAGAACTAAAGACAATGTACTTTGTTTTGCCAACATTCAACGGAAGTTCATTTGCACAAGCCGGTTTGTTAAATAGATTTCTAAGAAGTAAATTTACTAAAGCGAACATGTCAGGACCAGCGAAGGTTTTCGTGAAACCGTAGGCCTGAAAATTTGATATCCGAAACTCGTTCTAGCAGTCGCGATTGAAATACCAGTTCATTACTAATATACACTGGTCTGTTAACAGAACTAAAGACAATGTACTTTGTTTTGCCAACATTTAACGGAAGTTCATTTGCACAAGCTGGTTAGATTGATTTCTAAGAAGTAAATTTACTAAAGCGAACATGTCAGGACCAGCGAAGGTTTTCGTGAAACCGGACGCCTGAAAATTTGATATCCGAAACTCGTTCCAGTGGTCGCGATTGAAATACCAGTTCATTACTAATATACACTGGTCTGTTAACAGAACTAAATACAATTTACTTTGTTTTGCCAACATTTAACGGAAGTTCATTTGCACAAGCCGGTTAGATAGATTTCTAAGAAGTAAATTTACACGAGGAATTAAGGAACCTGAATTGTCTGCAGAAAAAAATACACTAGTATCGTCAGCATAAAGGATAACGGAAGGAGTTTGCGGGATAGATACAATGTCGTCAATATACAGGAGAAACAGGATAGGTCCTAGGATTGAGCGCTAAAAAACACCATTTTGGTAAACTCCGGATCTGACGTGGTATTATTAACTGAAACATACTGAGGACGACGTGACAGGTAGTTTTCTAGTAATTTAAGTGAGATTCCTCTTATTCCATAATACGGCAACTTGCTAAGAAGTACATTATGCTTAGTTGAATCAAACGCTTTGCTGAAGTCTAGGAAGACACATAATTTGTACAAAAGATGTTATATGTTCTTAGTGAGTTCATTTTTAATACTAAGCAACGCAGATTCAGTTGATTTCCTCTTTGCAAATCCGTACTTGCTAGGAGAAATCAACGGTTGTCTATTAAGATAATCGGTTATACTATTAATCGCTTCTTTTTGGCAAACAAAAGGAAAACTGATATAGATCTATAGTTACTAATTAAATTTGCAGCATCACCTATAAACAATACCGCCACATGTGCCACCTTAATTTTTTTCGGGGAAAATGCCTGTTGTCAAGATTTGATTACTTAGATAACAAAGGAGGTCAACAATAAGGTCGGCAATTGCTTTAATTGGTGCTACCTTGATGCCATCAAAACGACTAGAACAATTCTTTTTGAGGCTTTTATATTATATAATAAACCTCTGCAGGTGTTGCGGGATATAAGAAAAGGCTATGCTGCAAAATAGATTCCAGGTATTTCTCAAAATTTCTGGGCGTCGTAGCTGAAAAAAACTCAAATGCCAAAAAATGTCTCTTGTACTCATTTGCAAGAGCTTTACCACTAAGAGTGGTTCATTCAACCGACATTTCAACTGGTATATCTTGTTTCCTGGATTTCTGCAGATCTTTTACAGTACGCCAGGTTCTCTGTGGATCAAAGGAAATATCAAAGAATTTTTATCGCAGTCGCGAATTCTATGTTTTTTGATATCTGCACCTAATTTGTTTCTAATCTTTTTCTACCCCTTCAAAACTGTGAAATCGTTGGACTTTACAAACTGGCTGAAGAGTCTATGTCGTGCCCTGATTCGTCTAAGCAGATCTCGTTTTGTCCATGGCTTCCTTCTTTTTCTGGATTGTGGGATTGTTACAAATGGGAAAGCACGTTCATACAACTCTACAATTTTGTCTAAGAATGCGTCGTAAAAAATATTAGGGTCTTCCTCGCGTAGGAGTTTACTCTAGTCGACTGAAAAAACGAGCTGACGAAAATGTTCAATTATTGTTTTGCTTATAACGCGGAAATTGTTTGGCGCATCAGTTTCTTCGATTATTTGTTTACTTGACCTTTCTATAAAGCAGAAAGTTGACAGATGATCACTAATGTCGCTCAGAAGTATACCTGCAGTTTTACCGGGAATATCGCTTTAGTTTGGCAAAAATCAACAAGTGTTGCGCTGGATCCTGTGATGCCAGTGGGTGCTGTAATTATATTAGAGAAACCATTCGCATATATCATGTCAACAAATTCATTGAGAGAATGGGACTGTTCAAGTATGTTAATGTTGAAATTACCCATTATTAGCACAGGTTTACTTTTAAACGAAAGTCCCTCTAGCATAGGATCAAGAAAATTAAAAGAACTCTTGAAGAGGTGCGGAAGGCGGCCGATACATTGCGCCAAGAATAAATATATTCGTCTCAATGAAAAGTGATTCATAGGAAAGGTTTAAACTTGTGCACTGCGGGAATACCTCATATGGAATGCTGCTTTTTATATACAAAGCTATACACCGCCTCACTTTCTAGCGTTTCTAAACAGCGCTTCACACCTATAACCGGAAAAACGGACAATATCGCTTAGATCAGTATGCCACGTTTCAGTGAATGCCAGTACATCAAATTAACGCTGTAGTGACGACAAGAAAGTATCCACTTCTTCTTTGTTCCTTAGGCTATATACATTCAATTGATAAAAGGAAAAACATGCAGATTTTGCAAGCTTGATACATCTCAGAGAGTTGGAATCATGATATAGACTGTTATTTATTGTAACTGTCATTTGCAGGGGGATTTCAAAACCGCAACAGCACGTCACGTCATCTTATCAAGGCCGCTTTCATCGCGGATACGGCTCCCATTCGCGTCTTCGGTTTTTCGCACAAATACGTGACCATTTTTTTTTGCCAGACATACCGATGGTTTCTTTGCTTTGCCTTTTCTATTTGTTAGCCACAGAAGGCGCTTATTGAAAGAGGTCAGGATGTGCATGAATTTCACGTCTGGTGCGTCATCCTCAAGGCACGAGCGTTTCCGCATCCACGATTCCTTAAGTTGAAGAGATGCAAATCGAGTAAGAACGATAGACTTCTTTCCCTTTCGTGCTGGTAACCTATGAAGTGCATCAAGCCGATGGTTTTCGAGCTGTGGTAGTTAAAGTTTGCAGGCCAGGTCGATTTTTTTAGGAGCTCCTCGTGTTCCTCTACTGTCAGTCCGTGAAATTCCATTTTTTGTCTGCGACTATATTGTTCTAGTTCATTGACCTGTAGCTTGATTTCGTTCGTGCCCGGTGATGCATCTGATTCAATACCACTGACCTTACTTTGTAAGGCTGCAATGTGAGTGTCCTGTTTGTCTAAATAATTCAAAATAATATCCTATTGTCACGAAGAGGTGACTGCAGTCAGGAGAGCTGAAAGGCTGAAAAAATGTTGTCGAGACAGAACTCTTAATTTGGGCTAACTTGCGCCCACAATGGACTGAAGCACTCGACGGCGGCATAGCAACAAGTCTGCTTGGCGGTCGTCGAACAGAAAGCCCGCCGCTGTCTGCCGTGCTCATTTTAAAGCTGATAGCAAACTTTCGAGATGAAGCGTGCGAAGTTACTAGAACAGTCTGGAGATGAAGCGTGAAAAGTTACTTGACCTTTTTGGCCCAAGTTCACATGTTGGACAGCTCCAACTAGACATTCATGAGTCACCTTTAGTACCTTCACCACAGATCAATTGCCTAGATGGTACGAGTAATCGCAAGTAGTGCCTGTTATGTAAATTCCATCATCAGGCAACGAACCATGACATGTCAAACACTCCTTTTCATCCTAATTCGGCATCGCAAAGAAAGATCTATTAAGCACTTCACGGGGGCAGCAGTGGACAAAATAAATTTGTGGTTTTAAGACAAAAGGTTAAAAAGTGCCAGCGACCTGCGAACAAATGTGGAAATAGTTCTGACGTGTCCTCGCTGCCGATCACAGCTGCCGCTTAGTATTTGGCACATCCGTAGCGTCCATCCTTTTGTAGCCAACTTGCAGTCACGAGGATTGTCTGCCGGTATCGATGCGGAGATCGGTAGGCGAGGATCGGATACGAAGATCTGATGCTGCTTCTAGTGTCAGTGTGCTGCACACATGATAACAATTCGGCTTCTGTAGACTCTCAGCGGCTTTCTGCAAACAAAAGTGGAAATCGTTACGACGTGTCATCACTGCCGAGCACTACTGTCGCGTGAATGTGGGCACATCCCTAGCATCCGTCCTTTTGTAGCCAACTTGCAATCATGAGGATTGTCTTCCGGTATCGATGCGAAGATCGGTAGGCGACGATCGGATACGAACATCTTATGCTGCTTCTTGTGTCAGAGTGCTGCACAGATGATAACCTTTCGGCGTCTGTGGGGTCTCAGTGGCTTTCTGGGAACATATGTGGAAATCGTTACGACGTGTCTTCGCTGCCGAGCACTGCTGCGACGTGAATGTTAGCACATGCGTAGCGTCCGTCTTTTTGTAGCCAACTTGCGGTAACGTGGCTTGTCTGCCGGTATCGATGTGAAGATCGGTAGGTGACGATCGGATACGAAGATATGATGATGCTGCTTCTAATGTCAGCGTGCTGTACACATGATAATCCTTCGGCTTTTGTGAACTCTCAGCTGCTTTCTGCGAAGAAATGTGGAAACCGTTACGACGTGTCTTCGCTGCCGAGCACTGCTGCGACGTGAATGTTGGCACATCCGTAGCGTCCGTCCTTTTGTAGCCAACTTGCGGTAACGTGGCTTGTCTGCCGGTATCGATGTGAAGATCGGTAGGTGACGCTCGGATACGAAGATATGATGATGCTGCTTCTAATGTTAGCGTGCTGTACACATGGTAATCCTTCGGCTTTTGTGAACTCTCAGCTGCTTTCTGCGAATAAATGTGGAAATCGTTACGACGTGGCTTCGCTGCCGAGCACTTCTGCCGCGTGAATGTTGGCACATCCGTAGTGTCCGTCCTTTTGTAGCCAACTTGTGGTAACGTGGCTTGTCTGCCGGTATCGATGTGAAGATTGGTAGGTGACGATCGGATACGAAGATATGATGATGCTGCTTCGAATGTCAGTGTGCTGCACACATGATAACCCTTTGACTTTTGTGAACTCTCAGCTGCTTTCTCGGAACAAATGTGGAAATCGTTACGACGTGGCTTCGCTGCCGAGCACTTCTGCCGCGTGAATGTTGGCACATCCGTAGCGTCCGTCCTTTTGTAGCCAACTTGCGGTAACGTGGCTTGTCTGCCGGTATCGATGTGAAGATCGGTAGGTGACCATCGGGTACGAAGATATGATGATGCTGCTTCTAATGTCAGCGTGCTGTACACATGATAATCCTTCGGCTTTTGTGAACTCTCAGCTGCTTTCTGCGAAGAAATGTGGAAACCGTTACGACGTGTCTTCGCTGCCGAGCACTGCTGCGACGTGAATGTTGGCACATCCGTAGCGTCGGTCCTTTTGTAGCCAACTTGCGGTAACGTGGCTTGTCTGCCGGTATCGATGTGAAGATCGGTAGGTGACCATCGGGTACGAAGATATGATGATGCTGCTTCTAATGTCAGCGTGCTGTACACATGATAATCCTTCGGCTTTTGTGAACTCTCAGCTGCTTTCTGCGAAGAAATGTGGAAATCGTTACGACGTGTCTTCACTGCCGAGCACTGCTGCGACGTGAATGTTGGCACATCCGTAGCGTCCGTCCTTTTGTAGCCAGCTTGCGGTAACCTGGCTTGTCTGCCGGTATCGATGTGAAGATCGGTAGGTGACCATCGGGTACGAAGATATGATGATGCTGCTTCTAATGTCAGCGTGCTGTACACATGATAATCCTTCGGCTTTTGTGAACTCTCAGCTGCTTTCTGCGAAGAAATGTGGAAATCGTTACGACGTGTCTTCGCTGCCGAGCACTGCTGCGACGTGAATGTTGGCACATCCGTAGCGTCGGTCCTTTTGTAGCCAACTTGCGGTAACGTGGCTTGTCTGCCGGTATCGATGTGAAGATCGGTAGGTGACCATCGGGTACGAAGATATGATGATGCTGCTTCTAATGTCAGCGTGCTGTACACATGATAATCCTTCGGCTTTTGTGAACTCTCAGCTGCTTTCTGCGAAGAAATGTGGAAATCGTTACGACGTGTCTTCACTGCCGAGCACTGCTGCGACGTGAATGTTGGCACATCCGTAGCGTCCGTCCTTTTGTAGCCAACTTGCGGTAACGTGGCTTGTCTGCCGGTATCGATGTGAAGATCGGTAGGTGACGATCGGATACGAAGATATGATGATGCTGCTTCTAATGTTAGCGTGCTGTACACATGGTAATCCTTCGGCTTTTGTGAACTCTCAGCTGCTTTCTGCGAATAAATGTGGAAATCGTTTCGACGTGTCTTCGCTGCCGAGCACTGCTGCGATGTGAATGTTGGCACATCCCTAGCGTCCGTCCTTTTGTAGCCAACTTGCGGTAACGTGGCTTGTCTGCCGGTATCGATGTGAAGATCGGTAGGTGACGATCGGATACGAAGATATGATGATGCTGCTTCGAATGTCAGCGTGCTGCACACATGATAACCCTTTGACTTTTGTGAACTCTCAGCTGCTTTCTCGGAACAAATGTGGAAATCGTTACGACGTGGCTTCGCTGCCGAGCACTTCTGCCGCGTGAATGTTGGCACATCCGTAGTGTCCGTCCTTTTGTAGCCAACTTGCCGTAACGTGGCTTGTCTGCCGGTATCGATGAGAAGATCGGGTACGAAGATATGATGATGCTGCTTCTAATGTCAGCGTGCTGTACACATGATAATCCTTCGGCTTTTGTGAACTCTCAGCTGCTTTCTGCGAAGAAATGTGGAAATCGTTACGACGTGTCTTCGCTGCCGAGCACTGCTGCGACGTGAATGTTGGCACATCCGTAGCGTCCGTCCTTTTGTAGCCAACTTGCGGTAACGTGGCTTGTCTGCCGGTATCGATGTGAAGATCGGTAGGTGACCATCGGATACGAAGATATGATGATGCTGCCTCTAATGTCAGAGTGCTGTACACATGATAATCCTTCGGCTTTTGTGAACTCTCAGCTGCTTTCTGCGAACAAATGTGGAAATCGTTACGACGTGTCTTCGCTGCCGAGCACTGCTGCGACGTGAATGTTGGCACATCCGTAGCGTCCGTCCTTTTGTAGCCAACTTGCGGTAACGTGGCTTGTCTGCCGGTATCGATGTGAAGATCGGTAGGTGACGATCGGATACGAAGATATGATGATGCTGCTTCTAATGTCAGCGTGCTGTACACATGATAATCCTTCGGCTTTTGTGAACTCTCAGCTGCTTTCTGCGAAGAAATGTGGAAATCGTTACGACGTGTCTTCGCTGCCGAGCACTGCTGCGACGTGAATGTTGGCACATCCGTAGTGTCCGTCCTTTTGTAGCCAACTTGCGGTAACGTGGCTTGTGTGCCGGTATCGATGTGAAGATTGGTAGGTGACCATCGGATACGAAGATATGATGATGCTATTTCTAATGTCAGCGTGCTGTACACATGATAATCCTTCGGCTTTTGTGAACTCTCAGCTGCTTTCTGCGAAGAAATGTGGAAATCGTTACGACGTGTCTTCGCTGCCGAGCACTGCTGCGACGTGAATGTTGGCACATCCGTAGCGTCTGTACTTTTGTAGCCAACTTGCGGTAACGTGGCTTGTCTGCCGGTATCGATGTGAAGATCGGTAGGTGACCATCGGATACGAAGATCTGATGCTGCTTCTAGCGTCAGCGTGCTACACACATGATAACCCTTTGACTTTTGTGAACTCTCAGCTGCTTTCTCGGAACAAATGTGGAAATCGTTACGACGTGGCTTCGCTACCGAAAAAATCTGCTGCGTGAATGTTGGCACATCCGTAGCGTCCGTCCTTTTGTAGCCAACTTGCGGTAACGTGGCTTGTCTGCCGGTATCGATGTGAAGATCGGTAGGTGACGATCGGATACGAAGATGTGATGATGCTGCTTCTAATGTCAGCGTGCTGTACACATGATAATCCTTCGGCTTTTGTGAACTCTCAGCTGCTTTCTGCGAAGAAATGTGGAAATCGTTACGACGTGTCTTCGCTGCCGAGCACTGCTGCGACGTGAATGTTGGCACATCCGTAGCGTCTGTACTTTTGTAGCCAACTTGCGGTAACGTGGCTTGTCTGCCGGTATCGATGTGAAGATCGGTAGGTGACCATCGGATACGAACGTCTGATGCTGCTTCTAGTGTCAGCGTGCTGCACACGTGATAACCCTTTGACTTTTGTGAACTCTCAGCTGCTTTCTCGGAACAAATGTGGAAATCGTTACTACGTGGCTTCGCTGCCGAGCAATTCTGCTGCGTGAATGTTGGCACATCCGTAGTGTCCGTCCTTTTGTAGCCAAGTTGCGGTAACGTGGCTTGTCTGCCGGTATCGATGTGAAGATCGGTAGGTGACGATCGGATACGAAGATATGATGATGCTGCTTCTAATGTCAGCGTGCTGTACACATGATAATCCTTCGGCTTTTGTGAACTCTCATCTGCTTTCTGCGAAGAAATGTGGAAATCGTTACGACGTGTCTTCGCTGCCGAGCACTGCTGCGACGTGAATGTTGGCACATCCGTAGCGTCCGTACTTTTGTAGCCAACTTGCGGTAACGTGGCTTGTCTGCCGGTATTGATGTGAAGATCGGTAGGTGACCATCGGATACGAAGATCTGATGCTGCTTCTAATGTCAGCGTGCTGCACACGTGATAACCCTTTGACTTTTGTGAACTCTCAGCTGCTTTCTCGGAACAAATGTGGAAATCGTTACTACGTGGCTTCGCTGCCGAGCACTTCTGCCGCGTGAATGTTGGCACATCCGTAGTGTCCGTCCTTTTGTAGCCAAGTTGCGGTAACGTGGCTTGTCTGCCGGTATCGATGTGAAGATCGTTAGGTGACCATCGAATACGAAGATATGATGATGCTGCTTCTAATGTCAGCGTGCTGTACACATGATAATCCTTCGGCTTTTGTGAACTCTCAGCTGCTTTCTGCGAAGAAATGTGGAAATCGTTACGACGTGTCTTCGTGCCGAGGACTGCTGCCACGTGAATGTTGGCACATCCGTAGCGTCCGTCCTTTTGTAGCCAACTTGCGGTAACGTGGCTTGTCTCCGGTATAGATGTGAATATCGGTAGGTGATGATCGGATACGAAGATCTGATGCTGCTTCTAGTGTCAGCGTGCTGCTCAGATGATAACCTTTCGGCGTCTGTGGGGTCTCAGTGGCTTTCTGGGAACAAATGTGGAAATCGTTACGTCGTGGCTTCGCTGCCGACCATTTCTTCCGCGTGAATGTTGGCACATCCGTAGCGTCCGTCCTTTTGTGGCCAACTTGCGGTAACGTGGCTTGGCTGCGTGTATCGATGCTAAGATCAGTAGGCGACGATCAGATACGAAGATCTGATGCTGCTTCCGGTGTCAGCGTGCTGCAAAGATGATAACCTTTCAGCGTCTGTGGGGTCTCAGTGGCTTTCTGCGAACAAATGTGGAAATCGTTACCAGGATGTCTTCGCTGCCGTCCACTGTTGCCGCGTTAAAACTCAAAAAGGAGGGAAATCCAGAAGGAAATATTAAATTGAACTCATTGTAATCGTCGCATTGTCTACAAAAAATTGGAGGAAACTAGGCTCGCAATAAGAGAACAAGTTCAGCTTTCTCGGGAAAAAATTTCGAAAATTGGAAAGTTTAAGGCAGCTCTTACGAAAATATTGAAGGTAATGGGTCAATATGTTAATATGTAGGAAAATCTTTCTATTAAAGTGCTTCCATCGCTCGCGTCGACCCGTTAAGACTATCTTACAAAACCAATGGGGAACGCTTTTGACGATAGCACAAACGTGAATAGAAAAAAAAAAGACTGCCGTCGATTGATCTGCGGATATATTGATTATTATATTGAAATCTTACACTGTATGAAAAATTCGCGTGCCTGAACGGTTTTTCGCAAAAAAATGCTTTTAACCAGAATTGCTGGGTATGTGACTCGATAGCATAATGAAATAATTGCCATATATGCAGAAGGTCATTTTCTACTTTACATTCATAGGCCCCTGGTAGTCCTCATATTTATCCTGGGGCAGTGCACTGCCCTACGATGAGAGGTGCACCCAGCTGCAGGCCTTGTCGGCCCAGGTTTCTCTTGTCGAGCGACCAATCGTTAACTAATCTACCACCTGCAACGGTGGGAAGATTGCTCACTATCAGGTGGTCAGCTTGCGTTGACGCCGCAAGGTAACGTGACCTACGTGGCTTATCTGACTTCTAGGTTGGTTTTTGGGCACCACCTGCCTAAATAATGCACGTGATTTTTCGCTTACAACGCCGACGCCGGAGTTTTTGGGTAACGCGGTCTATAACGCTGTGGAGTTACAATACAGGCAGTTTGAATGAAGGGAAAGGACAGTGGGCAGTAACATTAACTTTGCAAAGAAGGAACGACCACCACATGCCGCAGCTAGCAACAGAGCTCATGACCTCTGAACGCCGCGTGTACTCCTCTACCATCAACTTTTTGCAACTTTGACGGTGGCTACCTTCTTTGATGTATTCCCGCGGCCGTATGGCTGCGCCGAATCCGCCACGGGATGCCTGCTTCTATCGAAAGCGAAAGATGTATGTCATCGTCATTGATCGCCTGTTCTCAAAAGCACCCACAGCGGAGCCCAGGTATCCACTGTGGCCCAGCCCTCTTGTGGATACCATTCACAGTGCATGGTCAAGAGTTGAACCAAGTTTTCGGTTAAGTGCTACTGCTACGGGGCTAATATCGAAACCATGTACCCGATAGAAGAAAAACAGTACAGATATGATTTCTCGAACTGCATTGTCATGTCAACGTCACCTTCATTCAAGACTTAAACCCTTCCACTGTGTTACGGATAACTTCCAGTTTTCATTTCAGTGACATCTGCAAGTAGACTCTTCTCCATGAAGGCCCATGAATGAAGCATTCAAAAGGGGCTTTGTTCGTGTTTCTTAAGTTCGTACTAACTCGCCCACATGAACAAAATATCAATACAGTGTTCAATGTTATGTGCTTTTTTATTCGGAATGAGCTATCATCAGAATACCTATCACTGGCCTGGCTTCGTACGCTGCAAGGCAACGGCATCTCACGAAGTAATGAGGCAGCTCTCACAGCTTTTGACCAGGTAACACTGAGGCACTCTCCTTTCCAGTTGTTTGCGGTCGTGGACCTAAACATCTTCAGCCGAAAAAGGAACCTAGTCACGTTAACCGGCGGTTTGTGAGTGCACTTTTCGAAAAGTCATGTTTTTTTGTGTCTTGCGAAAATGAGCGAGCAAAGAAAGGTACAAACAAAACTTGGCAAACAAGGTTTGTTTCAAAGTCGGAGACAATGCAACTGAAGCTTACGCTAAACTTGAAAAAGCCGAAGAGCAGTAATAAGGGAGTAATTACTCACTGCAAAGGAAAGCTGTACAGCTTTCTCAGAAACTTCGTAGTTAAAGAAAAATTTGTCTTGGTCCAGGGCTCGAACCCGGGACCATCGCTTCACCGGAGCAGTCACTCTACCAACTGAGCTAATCGGGACGGCAAGCTTATGGCAGGACGAGAGCGAATTGATCAGTAACTCGAAGTGGGAACAGTGTTGGTAAAATGTTTAGTGGATTCCTTCAAGGTGGAGTAAATTTGTAATAAGGACGTAATTACTCAGTGCCATCCGCCCAAGCGCAGCCAATGGTGGATGGCAATGAGTAATTACTCTCTTATTGCAAATTTTCACCACCTTAGGGATTTCCCTAAACGTTTGACCAAGGGAAGGCTGCCTTGTTAAGAGCCAGTCTTTTTAGATAGTGCAGAGGACTTCAAGAAGACTGACAATCCATTCAAGATGACCAGTGGTTAGAGAGGCAGTCAACGTCAAGTGCAGACGAATACGTAGGACAAATAAGAAGCCTGTTAAGAGCTGACCATTTAACAGTCAGATTTCTTGCAGATCATCCAATTTCAACCACACATCCGTTCATCAAATGTTGACCGAATATTTGGCGATCGAAAAAAAAAAAATTGTGCCAAATTGATTTTCAGAAGCCTCATTTCCCCGCAAAAAGACACGAGGAAGGAAGTATGCCGTGTCCTTCTGGAGCGGTTTCACAATTATCCAGATTTTCTCGCAAATGTCACAACAGAAGAGAAAACAAATTTTAGATCCCGATCCATAAACAAAATGTCAAAGCAACACCTTAAAGAAAAAGCATTTTTGCACGACGGAAAGCATAGAACTGGCTGCAATCGACTGGCAGAAAGCCATTCATATTTCTGCGCTCCAGGACTGCTGTCCAGAATGAAAACAACGAACAAGGCGCTTATCGCTTCTAAAGGGAACTCCTCTGAAGGATACAGAGTGTATTTCTAGCCGAATATAAACAGATATTTACTAAAAAAGTCTCATTACTTTGTTTGTAGATATAATGCTCCCCTGCACAAACTGCGGCCACCTTACCTCCGCAAGCTTTTATTTCACCCACCCAGCTGACACTCTGTATGGTCGTGCTGCATTTGTCTCCCTTTCGAACCTACTTCGTAATCCTATGAGACTATCCGTTATCTTCTATTCTCATCACATGCACTGCCCATGCCCATTTCTTCGCCTCGATTTCGTCTAGGTTGTCATCACCTCGCGCTTGTTCTCTGACCCACTCCACTTTCATCCTGTTTCTCACCACTGCCACTACCGGTTTTTTTTTCATACATATCTGTCCTGTGGTCAACCTATTTCAGCGATTTTTAGTAGCACCAAACTTCTATCTCTCAGAAATGAGCCTTAATAATTTGCAATTGTTTTGTGGAGGTGACATTTTTTCAAATCCTACTACGGAACAAGAAGGGGAAGATGAAATAGCTTTAAAGACAAACGGCCAACATCTGCCAACAGTACAGAACATTAGAATACCATGCACTCGATCAAACTAGAAAATTTCTTAGCAGTGAGCACTGTGAATGTTCTATAGAACGGCTGGCATGTGTGCAGAAAACAACTTATCGTGTTTGTTTTCTCCTTTTGCGCCGGCTCCCAAGATATGCTTCTGCGAACATGAGGCGAAACCAAAAAGTTAGTTAAATAAATAGAAATGTTAGCAATGACCGAGTGAACCGGGAAGAAATTAGCGTGGTACAGGGTCACAACCAGTATTCTCATGAAGTTATTTTTGCAGGAATCAAAGATGTCAGCTGCAGTCACGGTCGAGCACCGGCAATGTTTCTCGAATCTCTGAAGAAGCACAAATGATCCTTCAAAGCATACACCTGCAAAGGTGGCTGGAAACAGTATCGAAGCTGCAAACAACACGCGAACCCTTCCAGCATCGGAGAAATTGGATACTGGAGCATCATGAGAAAATGAAGAGGGGATGAATATCTTGAAACACGGGGATTGTCGCCGTACTGCATTTCCTAGGCAGGCAATTACAAGTGAACGAGTTCTATAATAAAAATTCCGAAGCATCCTGTGTTCTCAATGTTGCCAGTGGCACTCGCTATGAATACGTTCGCGAGCTTTTCTATAAAGTTTCTTATCTTGCGCGAAAACGTTCAACTTCTCTGGCTTAAAGGGTGGCAACTGCACATTTTGTCGGACTGCTGCTCAATTCGTCTTGTATAGCTTATGCTGGAAGATGTTGCAGAGAATCCTGAACCATAGGGAACTTATAAGAAATTTTTAGTAATGAAGCGCCGTTTAGTTGTCAGATGAATGACATAAATGGAAATTATTTTCATGAGCGTGAATGCAGAAAACCTGCAGGGTGTTCCTCTTATATGTGACACCATGTATAAACGGGATTTCAAAGTCACAGCGTTTTGTTGAACAGCAGGTATCAAAGCCTGTCGATTACAAGAAGAGAAGTCGGCGTACCAATCAGCTCAAGTTTGGCGTCACCGGAACCGGTACTGAAGCGGAGTCAAAACTTCAGTGATCTGTTGTAGGTAATATGGTTAAAAAGACCATACCTTAACTGAACGGTCTCGATGCACGAGCTGCCATGAAAAGATTGAACGTGGCAAACAGCGCCAGTCAGCCATACCAACTAGTCCTTGTGATTTCGATGCCTCAGCTAATACGGGGCTGAAAACTAGTCCCTGGAGGCCGATTTACTGCTTTTAAGCTCGAACCAGCGAAGTATTGTAAATAAGGCTGCAGATTTAGAATTGTCTCTCTATATAGAAAGCCACCATGTGGTTATAATAAGGGAAATGTGGCCGTATAAAAATTTATGGTGTAACGACGAAAATGTGTTACGCGGCAGCGGCAGTGCTATCGATGAGCGCGCGCTGCTGGCTGGCTTTAGAACAACTGCCCACGGCGAGAAGAACACCGTTCAGTGCCTTCTTTCAGCGCCATTAAACCCCTTTTCAAGTGGTGGAGGTGCTGTGACGATCCCCGGACATCTCTTCGCAGTGCTACCGCCGAACAGGTCGAGCCACTCGGAGCATGCAGAGCACGAGTCGTTACTCAAGACGTCTTGTAGATAATTCAATTACTAATCCTCTCCTCTCGCTAACATGACGTAATTCTAGGATGCGCCTTTCGTTCTGAGCACTCCGCCGCCGTCGATTGCGCCCGCACCGAAGTAAGCTACTCTGCCCTGCCCAACGCCTCAACGCATCCCCGGCCGAACCGTCTCCTGAGTATCCGGCCAAAGTACACCTGTCTCACGATGTCGAACTCCCTGCAAACTCCTCCGTCCTTGCATCCCTCTCGTGCGCCTCACCACGCGACGAACCCGCCGTACCTGTACTCTTTGCTCCCTCTGAGTTATTCCTTCGCCGCAAAAATATGCCGCTTCCCTTCGCTGTCCTAACGGTGACCTCCGGAACCACAGCTATGCTCGTCAGCAACCCCATGTCATCTCCAGTGACGCTGATTCGTGGTGAATGCCTCGGGCGCGTCGAACCAGCTGAACTCCTGCAAGTCGTCGACGAACGCGAAACTGTTCTTGCTTTATCGCTGGACTCTTAATCCGTTTCCCCTGCCTCCCCGACCGCCGTCTGACATCCTGTATAGCGCCATCGATGAAGGTCTCAGTTCTACGTACCGTGACCAGCTGTTCCGCCGGTTGCATCAATTTCGGTAATCGTTTGACGCGTGCCATTCTCTCCTCGAACGTTCTTCAAATTTCCACCATACCATCGATGCTGGCTCCCATCCACCTCTGCGACAGGGCCCATATCGCGTGTCAGCAACAGAACGTGGAGTCATAACCGAACAAGTGGACGACATGCTCGAGCGCGGCATTATAAAGCCGTTGCACAACCCTTGGTCATCCCCGGTCGTGCTGGTTCGAAAGAAAAATAGTCCCATAAGATTCTGTGCGGATTTTCGGCGCCTGAACACAATAACTCGGAAAGATGCCTATCCTCTGCCGCGCATAGATGACGCTCTCGATTGCCTGCAAGGTGCGGAATTCTTTTCGTCACTGGATCTGCTTTCTGCATATTGGAAAATCCCCATGGCTGAATCGGACCGTGAAAAAAACTGCTTTCGCTACGCCCGACGGATTGTACGAATTTAACGTCATACCGTTTGGCCTTTGCAATTCCCCCGCAACATTCGAACGCATGATGGATAACGTCTTGCGTGGCTTGCGCTGGAAGACGTGTCTTTGCTACCTCGACGACATCGTATTTTTCTCGGCCGACTTCTCCACACATCTGACTCGCCTACGCCAAGTGTTGACCTGCCTCACCACCGCCGGCCTGCCATTAAATGTGAAGAAATGCCACTTAGCAGCTCGCCAACTGACCATACTCGGCCATGTAGTATCCAAAGCTGGCATACTTCCGGATCTGGCAAAGCTTCGCGCGGTTGCCGACTTTCCAAAGCCGTCTACTCTCAAAGAACTGCGGAGTTTCATTGGCCTCTGTTCCTAATTTCAGCGCTTCATGCTAAATTTCGCTACCATCAATATCGCCTCTGCCGCGGCTTCAAGCCCAGAGCTCCTTGTCCTCATGGCCCTCTCAGTGCGACGAAGCTTTTGCTACATTACGTCGGCTCCTTACTTCACCCCCCATCCTTCTTCATTGCGACCCTAACGCCCCGGCAGAGATACACACGAATGCTAGCGGCGTGGCAGTGGTGCTGTGCTCGCCCAGCGAATACCTGGATTTCAAGAATGCGTTGTCGCCTATGCGAGCCGCACGCTATCCAAGGCCTAGATTAATTACTCCGTCACAGAAAAAGAATGCTTGGCCATTCTGTGGACGATAAAGACCATACCTATAAGGCCACCCATTCGACGTAGTCACCGATCATCACGCTTTGCGCTGGCTTTCGTCGTTGAACGATCCATCAGGTCGTCTTGGCCGTTGGGCATTGCGTCTTCAAGAGTACGACATTCGCGTCGTCTACCGCTCTGGACGCAAGCGCTCTGGCGCTGACGCCCTCTCCCGGTCTTCGCAGCCTTCCGACACTGCGACCATTTCCAGCATTGACTCCGTATTGTCCTCGTTGCGCCGACCAAACATGCTTGTTGAACAGCGTAAGGACCCCTGGATTACATCTCTCGTGCTCCATCTGTCTGGGCGCCCTACGGCGGCCGCCTCTCGCTCCCTTCGCCGACAAGCCCGCCACTTCATTCTGCATGATGGTCTCCTCTATCGTCTTAATTACATGCCCGATGGTCGAAAATGGCTCCTCGTCATTCCACGCCAACTACGAGCTGAAGTCTGCGCCTCTTTCCATGCCGACCCCCAGACTGCTCATGCGGGTGTTTTGAAAGCCTACACTCGACTTCGGCACCGGTACTACTGGCGTGGAATGTACAGCTTTTTACGCAAGTGCATTCACCCATGCCTTGACTGCCAACGCCGCAAGTCCCCACCCCTGCGTCTTTCTGGACCGTCACAGCCATTACCTTGCCCTGCCCGTCCCTTCGATGGCGTCGGCATCGACCTTTATGGGCCCCTGCCCTCTTCCCCTTCAGGCAACCGTTGGGTTATAGTCGCCATACACCATCTTACGCGCTATGCTGGAACGGCGGCTCTTCCCACGGCTACAGCGCGAGACGTGGCTTTCTTCATCCTCCGCCAGCTCATTCTCTGCCACGGCGCCCCTCGGGAGCTTCTGAGTGACCGTGGCCGCGTGTTTTTATCATAGTTTGTCCAGGCGCTCCTCGCAGAATTCCAGCATCGTTCACAGAACCCGCACAGCGTACCGCCCTCAGACCAACGGCATCACCGAACGGTTTAACCGGACACTTGGTGACATGCTAAACCGCCCGACACCTAAATTACGCTGTAAGGGAAGGGATAAAGGAAAGACTGAGAGAACAAAGGAAGAAAGAGGTGCCGTAGTGGAGGGTTCCGGAATAATTTCGACCACCTGTGGATCTTGAACGCGCACTGACATCGCACAGCACATGGGCGCCTTAGCGTTTTGCCTCCATCGAGGCGCAGCCGCCGTGGTCGGGTTCGAAACCGGGAACTCTGGATCAGTAGCCGAGCGCGCTAACCACTGAGCCAACGCGCGGCGACCGCCTCATCGCGTTTCAAGTGATATGCAGTTACCTGATCACCACCAGCCGTGTTCCTTGCTTGCATTGCTTTTAACGCGTACTTTACATCCTGTTTCGGTACTCACTAGCCTCCTTATTACTTCTACTACTGCACAGACCTATGAAGAATTCCTTGGTTACTATAGCTATCTTATTGGTACTAACATTGCCTTGCTTGTCTGTGCGTACGTCTGTTTTTGCCTACGCCTAGATTCCTCCTGACTGCTTTTCTTTCAAGTAAAATAATTCAGCGTTGGCGTTAAAAGAAATTAAACGATTATCACCCCGGACACCTCTTTCGTGTCTCCAGTTAGTGGCTAATCAGGTGCGGCACGATCGCCGGTCAGCCACTCGGATCTGTACGAGATCCGGCGCCTGGGAGGAGGTGGTCTTCCGTTCTACCTTCCCATATGGTAGCAGAGGCTGCGGCGGCTGTTGGCAGCGCCCCTCAATTCCTGATAAAGCGACACAAGTGTAATTTGTTTTAGAAGTAAAGCTTTGCCCAGCTGCGCGGCAAGCGTGTGATTTGCGCCGCAACTGGATCAGAGTTGATCCAGTCCTAATTGCTGTTTCGAGACGGTACTCTCGCATTTGAAACCATAACACATACGGCTAAAACAGAAATCTCCTCCGCCAAGACACATGCGAAGAGATGAAAACGTTTTAAGCGGTCGTGTGTAATAAGGCACATTGTGTCAGCCGTGAATGATGAATAGCGTCAGGGCTGCTTTCAAAACACCGTGAAAACGACGCGGCTTTTACAAGTCGACACACGTCTTTCTCAGTAGGACAAAAATGGGCGTCGTCTTTCAATCCAGCAGGCAGGAGTGGGATCTTTTTCTAGTCCTTGAACGACATAGCACCTTTCATAAGTTCTTGAAACCACTAAAAATTACCGTTGTGGTGATGCATTCGGCACCGGAAACATGGATGCGAATTATGAAGACTTTCATATCTTTTATGTCACTTCTAAATGCATGAAAAGTAATCGCGGGAAAGTGCTCTTGTTTCAGCTCCAGAAGAGAATTGCGACTGAATTTCAGTAGTCGACAACAGAAGGTTCGTTCACAGAAATCAGTGAACTAGGGTAGTTGAAGCTTTTCATGTTGAATCAGAAAGCTGGCCACGTATCATGGGTATTTTTCATGCAGACGCGGTGAATAGCAACATAGATGCTGTATTGCGAACCGTTATCACACCGCGTGACCACACTGCCTTGGTCACGCTCAACTCGCTCTCTGTTTCCCTATGTCATGAGCTGGCTTATTAAAGCGCGATGCTGGTTTGGTTTGATTTATGGGGGTTTAATGTCTCCAAGCGACTCAGCCTATGATTGACGCCGTAGTTAAGGGCTCCGGAAATTTCGACCACAAGGGGTTCTTCAACGTGCACTTACATTGCACAGTACACGGGCCTCTAGAATTTCACCTCTATCGACATTCGACCGCAGCGGCCGGGATCGAACCCGCGTATTTCGGGTAAGCAGCCGAGCGCCATAGCCACTGAACTACCGCGTCGGTGAAGCGCGATGCGCCAGTCAATGGCCCGTTTTTGAAGCGAAAGCTTCACTGCGCTAGGTAAAGCGATTTCGCCGCGCATTGCCGGTTGACCTTCAAGTGAGCGAGAGTCAAGTGTGGCTATAGGCCTTACCTTATGTGGTCCACCATGGTGTCGCACTGTTTGACTTTTGAACTTTTGATTCCCTGATAGAGGGCGGTAGATTATGCCGCAGTGTTCAATGGGTGACCAACTTCTCGCGATTAACCATTCATTTAACTGCCACCTGACACACCACAGATTTCGCTCTCTAACCAGGTTCAGCAGTAGTTAAACCGCGGCTAAATTTTTGCTTGGTTCCCGTTATACTGGAATAACGACCTTCCGTTTGTCTGGAGCTCTGAGCCTTGCTGCCCGCAAGTTGCCTTGCTACGAAGCCAAAAGTTCACTGTCTCAAAGTTTTGAGATCAGACTCCGTACGATCTGATGAAGCAGCCGATGGCGGCACTTTTGGCCGCCAACCTTCATCGACAGTGCCGAAAATGTTAGTAACGAAATAGCGAATCATGTCTTTCGTGTAGCTTGTATACTATAATTTCACGCAGGCACATAAAAAGGTTTGAGAATCAGGTCCGTTTGGTGAAAAAGGCACTGGGCGCACCTTAGCTCCTTAAGTGCCGGTTATTTCCCGCGAATGACCCCGGAGTTGAAGGCGGCCGCCCGAAATCATTGAAGCCTAAAGGGATCTCATTGGAGAAGCCACGATCGTAGCATCGTTCAGCCTTCGAAAGGGAGAGCGAATGAGAGAAGATATGAGCGGCTGGCAGCTAGTGTTTAACTGATTTACGTAGGTCTAACGTCCTACATGTCAAACGCAGCTTTTTGCATAGTAATTCGAAATGTCTATATATGTTAAAGCTTCCTGCCACTAGCGCTGTTCAAAAGGGTCTAAACACTCCCTGTGGAAAGGTTCAGTTTTGTAAGCTCAGTTTTGTGCAATGTGTGCGTTAAGAATGATATGCGTCCTCTAAGGGCACCTTTTTTGAAACTAGACCCCATCGACTACGTTGTAATTCTGCAAGAAAAAGAACATTTTTTGCTCATTCTAGTAACAAAACTACCGGGTATCAAAAATGTGATTTTAACGTTGGTGTCAAAATGTTTGAAGCTTTACCATCCATAACGAGTATTGAATATCACTTGAAACTTTGCCTAAGATCCGACATTGTAGGATGCTAGGCAAAGTGTGAAGTGAAATAATCCTTTAATATAGAAAAATATTTTAATTTTTTATATTAATGAAGTTTCTTCATATATAGGTTGAGGAGATATTATAAACCTGGAACGTTTGTGTGTTTTGCTACTTTTCGGCTGTGTTTTTTTGCTTTTGGATCTTAGGACTCATAAGAAATTTAAGAATGACACGAAGTGCACAAAGTGGCAATGTGGATGGAAAGGAGCAGTTCGTGGCTAGGGAAACTTTCAGTGATAATTTAATAGAGGCATTGGGTTGAGGTGTGCAAATGTTCGGAAATTTAAAAAACTGAATGAAACAATCTTAATAATATTAATTGGTTTTTGGGGAAAGGAAATGGCGCGCTACATGTCTCATATAACGCCGGACACCTGTAAGGGAAGGGATAAAGGAGAGAGTGAAAGAAGAAATCAAGAAAGAGGTGCTGTAGTGGATGAGGTCTCCGGAATAATTTCGCCCACCTGGGGATCTTTAACGTGCTCTGACATCGCACAGCACACGGGCGCCTTAGCGTTTTACCTTTACAAAAACGCAGCCGCCGCGGTCGGGCTCGAACCTAGGAACTCCGGATCATTAGCCGAGCGCCCTAACCATTGAGCCACCGCGGCGGGTGAATCAAACATCTTCTTATTCAATTATTTGAACGAATTAAAGTGGATGTTCAAAATTCTAAACAAATCGAATATGACCTCGAGTTTTAGAATACTTTCGAATGATTGGCGCGAAGTTCGAATAAGGCCTACGTTATTTCAATTACATGACTATTCCAAAAACAGGGACGCTACTCGCCGCTTACCATGCTTCCGCGATCGCTATGCGCAGAATTGAGTGTTCAACGCCACGATGTGGTCCATTCACGTGGCGGTGTTCATAATCCTCATATATGGCCTCAGAGCTTGGACGACGTGGCAAGGTCCAGGAAGGCTAAGGAAACCCGACCTTTATGCCTGACCTCAAAGGCCATGCCTGATACGTTGCTCTCGCTCATCTCATGCACTGAGGTTGTGACACTATTTATTATCTTCCTTCATCAACAGTAAAAGGCACTTTTTCTCTTCGTATAACTTGGCAATAATAAATTTAATACACTGACTTCGTGTTGCGACCACCCAAATCGAGATAAGTGTTATATCTCCGGTGTTCCTAAGACATAACGTGCTAAAAATAAACCAGTCATGTGAGCTGAAACTTGCTAATTATATTAGGAACGAAATCATGTGAAATTCATCAGTGTTAACCAACGTGCGCCTACCCAGTACTACACGGTATAACTTTCGAAAGAACTTGTTTAGACTAACAGCCATAAGAACGGGTTATGGTACACAAAAAATGACGTATTTATTTCCTAATTTCCTAAATACACGCCCATCTTTTCTTGACATATCGCAGCAATGTAGAGCATCTAAATGGTTCAAAAATGCCTTCAGAACTTGCAGGTGCGGCCAGAATATTAAGCAGCATGTTTCCGCGTTTGAAATTTTTCTGAAGTGTTCTGTAGAGGACATCAGACTGTCTCCTTTGTTCATACGCGAACGCGCCAGTGACGTGTGCTATGCTAAGAAGTACCTCCTAATTTGCGTTAGGTAAGGTGTGGTGAGAGTTTGATTCACCGAAGCGTTCTCCGTAATATTATGGCCTGGACTATACATACTGCCCAATTCAAAGCATTAAGCGTACAAGTTTTGAAAACCAATTAAACTTTGTATTGGATGTTATATTTTTATTATTGCGTCAGCACTTGAATATGTTGTATATTGTTGTAATCCTTTTGTACATGTCAGAGAGCTGTATGGGTTACAGGGCCCTCGTAAGGCAGAGAGCATCTGCCTTTTGCCCTGTCATCCTATAGCGTTTGTGTCTGAATGTTTCAAAGAAATAAATAAATAACCAAATAACGCCTCGTTGTTTCTTACAACTGCTTGCTGAATATTCGCACAAGTGGAGAATGTTCTTTTAAATATTCGATTCGTATTCAGCTCTATTTTTAGGTAAACTATTCGTGTTAGATTCGGTAACAAAGACCATTCGTGTTAGATTCTGTTTCTAAAAAGTACTATTCGCACAAACATAGCATTAAGATAAAATAAACGAAGGAAAAAATTTTACCCTTGAGCTTTGCAACTTTCATTTGGCACACACAATGCACAAGCGGTGCTAGAGGTTGAACGACTGTTCTGATTTTGAGGTGCGACGCTTAGCTGCATCACTGTTTATTTCATGTTTCGCTGCTGCTTTAGTGAAATGAGACGCTTTTGCAGGAAACAAATCCGTGGAAAGACGTGTGACACAGGTGCTATTTGTTTGCGAGCAGCTTTTACCAGCTGTCCACCGAAAAGATAGCCTTGAGCTACTAAGGAATAAAAGCTGACCTCCTCCTAATTATTTTTTTCGCAGGAATCGCTGCCTAATTAGTAATTTTTGCAGACTTGCAACAATTTCCGGTGAAATTATTCCATTCCATGAAATACGTTCTTGTCCCTTCCTGGTATATGTAAAGATATGTATGAAATGAGATGCATTGTGTCAGTAATTAATAATGAATTGACCATGCTTATGTCTTAAACACGGTCAAGACGACATAGTTATGCTACATAAATACATGCATGTCATATTAAGACAAGTAGCGTTTATAAAATAAGATGTATTGCATCATTATTAGCGACGCTGATGTTTCCGAAAGAAGGTGAAGGAATAGGCATGCCTCATTTGCAGGGACATAAATGGGCAGCTCGATCTGTAAATGGGCTCAATTAACGAACACAGAGCAAAGCGCGTCAGTTGATTGATCCGGTAATTATTAAATTGTCAACGTCTTGCTAATTATAACTTCAAGATAGGAGCACGCACAAAACGATGGATCGCTCTGTGAAGCTTTTTAGCCTTTGGAAGCCGTTCCGCCACGTGTACCTAAACGCAAGAAAATGAGCGCTCTTTCTGTTCGTCGTTTTCTATATAAGACAATGTACGCAGCCCACCCAAGACAGGACGCATGTCTTTGCTGATCACACTGCACTAATTGCAGAGGAATTCACCTGTAGTACAGCTCCGATCGCTCAGCGTACAGCATATCTGTTGCTCATTCCCAACTCGATTGTAGGTATGTTTTTGCTGGTTTGGAATTCTGAGAGGGCACAAGCAAAAATATGTTAAAAGCGAGCCTGCGCGTGCACTTAACACTCTTTAGTAAAATTCCTCCGTTATGCGGACAGACTGTCAAGTTGTTGTCGACTGAGTGAGCGGCGCTGCATAGCCTCAAGAAGGTCTTTCAAGTATTTCCGGTATGCTATGCCCGCAGTGAATAATAATAATAATAATAATAATAATAATAATAATAATAATAATAATAATAATAATAATAATAATAATAATAATAATAATAATAATAATAATAATAATAATAATAATAATAGGTTCTGGGGGAAGGAAATGGCGCAGTATCTGTCTCATATATTGTTGGACACCTGAACCGCGCCATAAGGGAAGGGAAAGGTCGACGTTTTCTGAACGTTCCATACCTCTTTTTAAGTCAGTGTTCTTTTTTAACTAATCGTTTAATTGAGAGATTAATTACGAGAAACGCTGCATGGCGAAAAGCATCGTGCTAGTTGCATGCAAGGAAGTATGAGTAAATCTGCTTTAGAAGGCAGATAACGTGTTTCTTTTCTCGATGCCGACCTCGAGATCTACAAGCCTGGTTCTACAATCGAGACCGTTTAACAGAAGGGTGCATTTCCCCGTACCCTTGCCCCTCACCGCTTTCGATGAGAGTCGAACACGCCTTACATGCACACAATGATCTCGCATCAAGCAAGACTTTCGAAGTGTCTTAACGCGGCGACCATGTATAGCCCGTACCTTTCTGCATTATCACCGTCAGCATCCATAGAGGTTAACTCTACCGCAAGACAAAAGCTTTATTCATTGATATTCTCTTAGGCATGTCCTGTATCAGCCGTAGTCATGCCATGCCAGGAAATGTGATCTAGCCCATGGCTAGGAAGAGTAACGATTCTCTGGAACTGTAGAAGGAGTTTACTGAACTATACACATATAAAAACAGCGCATTTTCGCGGTATGCAGGATTATATGTAATCCTGTACCTCTATACGTTCAAATACCAGGCAGAGAATTCGCTAACAGCAGGCTGTCTAAACAGGAAGCCTGAAACCTCATGAATTGACAATGAAGTCTCGATAAGTATCCCACGAGTTGATTTGATTAGGATAACAATCCCCGCTCAAGAGAGAGCATATATTATTAACGCGCTGGCAAAATTTTTAGCGGAAAATGCAGAAATATTGATACAGTGTGGGACAAGTCTTTAAAGAAAGACTGCAGAAAAAAGGGCCCTGACAGGTTGCTAGAGGGCGTTGTATTTTCTCAAGCATCCTAATATCTAGGTCAGAGTGTCAAACAATCAAGAAACCTTGCAAAACAATGCTGGGATAAAAAGTTGCAGACGGTGATGAAATAATCACAGAATTCAAGGATGGGGGCAGAGGGAGGGGGGGGGGGACATGATTGGAAAGCTTGGGACCCTGTATTGAGCATCTAAAGTACATTACAGGAAAAAAAAAGGGTAACATAGTAGTAATCACGAAAAATGCTGCATGGATTTCCTGAAGAGTAATTCATCGATAAGCTCAATCTCTTAATACCTGAGAAACGTTTATCAAGGTTATCCCAAAAACAAATTTGCAGTCTACCTTGTCATTGAGAGTAAGAGTATGCACCAACCTGCTCGCTGTACTTGCATGTGACATTCTAGGACTGGTAGTAACGAACCAGCAACATGATTTTATTCAGTGTCATGCTATTCATGTTCTTTTTGCTGCACCGCGTATTGCTGTCATATACGCTACTACTGTCTTTATGTTTTGTGCCCCCGCATACTGCATATTCATAACTTCAAGTGATTAACCCTAAATGACCGCTTTAAAGACACAGTCGTACAACGAAGGTTGCCCTAATCTTTAATTTTCGAACTAGTTTAATCGTCGATGTAATGGAAGTGACGGTGATAACATGATGTTGAGTAAGAACTTTAAAGAATTGTACAGCTTCGATGCCTGGATGCATCTTGTTTATAAATGAATTTTCGACTGCTTCCAAGAAACATTGTAAATAGTTCATGCGCCTAAAATTATATTTCAGTACAATACGATGATTTAAAAAAAAACGGATGGTGTGTAGTGCAATGCACCAGTCCGTTCGAATCCACTTTGGTCTGTGAAGATTTTCGTACCTGTTCGGCGTTCGCAACTAAATCCTTCAGAGTTTCTCAAGAATGGAAGCTAAAAGCACTCCATGCTTAAAAACCTAAACAACTCAAGAGTTCTATCAAGGGAGGGTAGATAGTGATTTTCAGATAGGGTACTCGACAACGGACCACGTTGATTTTACATTTTAAACTGTACAAAAATGTGCAGAATCGCGAGTACTTGCTCGAGGCTTTCTTCGGACAGGAATTTTCTTCTGTTCACTTCGGCGGCCAGTTGGTTGCAGCAGGTTGGCGTCGGTGATGCTGCGACGATGTGCAACGCTTCTTCTGTTCGAGTATGCCCACAAGGCAAAACTTCAGCGTGGTACGAGCGAGCATTGTCAGTAAAGGACAGTGAGGGTAACTCTACACAATTCGGTCCGAGTAAATATCGACTGTATGGCAGTTACTGATTATGTTAAAGTTTGGTCAGCATTGTCTTTCGGAAAACTTCATTTAGAATGCAGCGCGATTTCTCCCCCTTACTCGATTCTTGCTCAGAAAGTTCAGTGCAAATTACTTTCCGTGATTGCCGTGCCTAAACGAATTGCGGTGCAGCCTAGCTTCACGAACTCCAGCTCAATAAAGTGTCTTGACGTCTCCGTGGGTTATTTGCGAAAGCGACCAGCAGCGGTGATGAGAGTATTTCTTTTTCTTGACATCTTGTAGCCAATATAAGATTCACTTACAATGAAAGTAGACAATGTGCCTTTAGGTCGTAGTAATCTAGCAATGCAGGCGATCTTATGTTTCACTTCAGTATCCTTGCAAAAATTTGTAGCGTGTATTGCGATTGGAGGAGTTGACTTGCGGTGGTGATTGGCGACTACCTTCGACTGAGCCCTGCACCGTATGTTTCTGCTTTCTCGTTTCAGCATAAGAAGCAGCAAAGGCGGTATTGAAAAATATTTAAATGCAGCGCCATCTAGTGTACGCAATCATTTTTCTTCTTTGTGTGCACAGCCTAACGCCAAGGTATGTACTTAGCTGGTGGACTGTGGACGTGGTTCCCTCTGCTTGAGCGCAGTGACCAAAGCATCTTTTGATACAACTCGCGCTAGTTGTGAAGCTTTGGCGTGGAGTGCTTTAGACCTCTATGAGCAACGCTACGTGCTCGTTGGCTTGTTGCATGTGTGGTGAGCACGGGGTGGCGATGCGCGGGCATTTCCACTGGTTTCTTAGAGTGCCGATGATACATGTTCTTAATTGCTGCTATGAACGAACCAATGGTTTATAAAAGTCGGTCCATCCAACTAAAACACAAAGTCTAAGTATTTTATTCAAAGAACCAGGATTGCCTAGGAGGAAGAGAAAGTGACAAACTTTACTTAGTGTCAGTCCATTTATCTGACCTCCACACGCATCATTAAACAGTACTAAAAAGATACGCCCAAGATTATCCAGCAGTTTTATGCAACAACTGTCGCCGCAATAAAAAAGTATATCATCAAATTTGAGAAAAGCAAAAGATCGAAATAATATCATGGCAAATGTACCCAAATAAAATACTACAATTTTACTGAAATGGTAAAAAAAAGAGCGCATATTTATAATGTAAAGGTACTAGAGTAATTTATAATATATGTTTCTATACATTTTCATGAGGGACCAAAACAATAGTGGACGGCCTGCTTAATGGCGTTATTTTAAAACAGTATATTATACCTTTCTAAAAATTCCACGACCGTGTTTTTAGAACACCGCACTATCTCGCTCATACTGGAAGCTTTCAAGGCTTCAACCACTTCTTCACCGATGTTCGTCCACTCCGGCGTTAATTCACCAGCCATTTAGTCCGCCAATCTAAAGTCGTTTTTCTTCCCTTCCAAACCTTTGTAAAAAAAGTCGTACTATGAAGTACCCGAATGTACGGTCTTTGCCAAAAGTAACTGGAGCAACGGTGGTTTCTTTCTTAGCCGCGTAGCGAAGTACTTATGGCAGCCCTTAAGTTCTGAATCTACTTAAGGTAAGATGAAACGTTGTCCTCAAGTTTTTATACCTTTTCGTCGTTAGGTGTGCCGTAAAGGCTCCGTTAGACGGTTGAGAAGCAAAAACTTGTTCCTCGGCTACATTTGGCAATTGGGGTACATTGAGTAACAGCATGCAGCAAGTGCTTTAGTTTTCCTTAGGACTCCATTGCGGAAATAGAGCAACTTAAGTGCATTAGATTATTTTCAGATGACACTCCGATCAATATTTGGAATAATACTCTTGACTATACTTCAGCAAAATGCACAAATTTCTGTTGATGAAGAACACGGACGCTAATTTTAGGCCCGGCGATCAGGAAAAGGCACACTGGCAGTGTCAGTTAAACAGTCCATAGAGATATGTTACTTAACCTTGCCTGAATTAGATACAATGAAATCATTTGCTTATTCAAGAGGTATGAAAAGTGGGATTGTATTCCGAGGTTCATCGTTTTTGAAACACTATTTTTCAGGCACACCCGATTACTTATTGATGACTAATAACTAGTAGGTTTTGAGAAAAGGAAACGGAGTAGCAACTTTTTCAATTCTCTGAAGACACCTCAACCACGTTGTGGGGAAGGAAGGAAGGTTGGTGTGAAAGAAGAGAGAAGGAGGTGCCGTAGTGAAGGGCTCCGGAACTATTTAGATCTACTGGCAATCTTCAACGTACACTGACATCGCTCAGCACAAGGGCGCCTTAGCGTTTTGCCTCCACCGAAACACAGCCCCCGCCGCCGGTTTGGACTGGTCTGAAGGACAGAAGCGGATGCGAGTTCGGTCGCGACTTATAACGGTGGCAGGATGCCACTGCGTTTCATGCCGCAGCCAAATTGCCGGCATCATAATTGCTCTTTTCCGATAAAAGGAACACGACAAAATTTAAATTCAGCTAGATTTTTAGTTCCGCACCATATGTCTCAGTAACGAGGTAATCAATAACAGCTGCATTCTCCCTAAGGACACATACTCGTTTCTACAGCATAAGCCGGATGTGTACTTAAAGAAAAATAATGTACGTACTCACATGTCACAGGTGGTGGCAACTGCATCCGCCGATCGCTGATTCTAATTAACAGACAGCTAGCATGTGAGCACAGCACCGGATCTGACATTTAGCTAGAGGGGAAAAACAAGCGGGACGAAAAGTTATTGGCATGAACTCATATTTTACGCAATGCATGCTCGGTGCCGTGCTGGACCTGTAAGAAGCCTTGATGACTTGCCGTCTGCAACATCGCTAAATGGCAGTTACGGCTGTGCTCGCATCTCTGCTGTTCTGCCGGCGGTAATTTATGCTTTGCATTCGTTTTGCGCAGACGCTGCAAAATGCAACAGATGTCGGTGTAGGAATTTGTTTTCTCTGGTGTAAATAAATCAATAGAATGGGCGGAAAAACTTGTTGCGTTTATTTTCACGTATGAGTTGGGAGACTTCGCAGACGATGTTTTCAAAGGTTTGCCATGGAGCGGAGACACGCATTTCCACTGACACCTGAAAACTAACTTGCGGGCTAACTCGCGAGCTCCACGGACATCGACGGCCCCGCGGCAATGGAGAACCGTAAATGACACCGAAAAACCACCTCTGAACAGTTAGTTTGACCTGTCGGTGCAGTGACGCTTCGCCGGCGACTGACCATCCACATGATGAGCGAGCTCGTGCTGCCGGACAAGCCACACGATCATGATGTGGGCTCTCGAATGGCGAATGGATATTAGGATACAGTAAACACGGTCATTTTGCAGTGCATTGCCCTTCACGTCACATTGTTCAATGTGCGCAAAGGGTTCAAGCGATGATAATTACAGTGATAGTAGCGCGATCTGGTTTTCACGAAGTGAACCATTTCTGCAACAAAGCGGTGTTTCTCCTTAGGCGAATTACTCAAACAAATAAAAAAGCCAAATTTATCATCTATTAAATTTGTAATATGAAATATAAGACAGCGAAACCTATGTGCACAGTTTATAGCCAGTTGACGTGCCGAAAAACGCAGTAATACCCATGACTTCACTCCGAAGCGACAGGCTCCGCTTCAGAGCCATGCTGTAATATTGGCTATATACCTCATCGAGGTCCCTGATCGTCTGCTATGGGAGCATACGCTATATGTGTGACATAATCGTCCGCTGTCTTTCACACTTTTTCGCTGCATCTTAGCTGCCACATCCTATTCCGGCGTTTCGGCCAGTCGGGTGTGCCGATAAAAAACGTTTAGAAAACGACGAAACTCGGAATACGTGTCCTGTCGGGAGGCATGCGGACCCCTCCTTCTAGAATTTGGTGCCATCGAAAAGTGGAAGGCCATTTAGTGTTTCGATAGGTATGTGTGTGAAAGCTGTCGGTTAGAGTCGTAAGAAACATGACGCTAACATAATTGTTTACTTTTTTGTGTGTGTTCAGCGTGAATGGGTGCGATACAAAATCCAGGCCACGAAAGAATAAGAGCCTCTGGTGTGTCGGACAAGTAAGTGTGGTTGGCGCCATGCATTCACGGATGCTTCAGCAGTCAGCCTGGGTCATACGCGAACTGACTGACTGAAGTTTCGCAACTGACGTTTCGCAACTGACGTTTCGCAACTGACGCGGCTGAGGCTAATAATTTCTCAAGCGCATTTTTGTTACAAGATGTGTAAAGGAAGATTGCTTGTGTTGACTCATTCAAATCTGTGAATTGGCGCATTGAACAATGACAAATTGAGGGATAATTGTAGTTGACTAAGAATGGTGAATTTCTAGTAGTCTAGGCTATTTACAAAGGGAGTACTTGAACCAAGAAGGGGCCTTTTCTGAAAACGAAAAAAAAAATATGTAAATCTGGTGTAAACAAATACCAAACTTGCAAAACTAAACGAAACAAAGCGATAAATTTCAACTTCATCACAAACGTCTCATTATTGAATCAAACGGGCAAAAATATCCGACATTAAGTCCGATATTTACAGCAATGCAAGCGTTCTTTCTAGTGAGCAAACGTGCACTATAGTCACAAAGGGCTGTCCGAGTGAATTTCTTGCAAAAAAAAGTGTGTGACATTGTTACCGTCTTTGACCGCTTAAAAGAAACCTGAAAATATTTTGATGGTCGTATTCTAATGTAGCAAATCAGTACAGATGGTCTTTCGGAGTATTCGAGTAATAGTTAAAAGAACAGTGGGAGATTTATATTTTGCAAATAGTATTTAAAAAATGCTGCTCGCCACCGATGAGGTCGACACCTCCCCGCGCGTCGCTATAGACGCCCCTACCGCAATGAGGTGAATAGGATAACTGGGCGAGCCTACTCGTAAGGCGTGCCCAAATGACGTGCTTTCCCGGGATAGACTGCGCTTCGGTGTGGTGCACTCCCGAAGAGTTTTCTTTATTTTTTTTTGTGTTTTCAGTGTCTGGGTTGAGAGGGAAAGCAGGGGCAACATTTTTATTTTATTCGCCCATACCCTCCGTGTCAATGAAACTAGCATAAAATTTTTGCGATGTGGTGAGTAGTGATAGAATGCCGATGAAGTGTGCGCTTCTCTTGATCTCAGTGGTCTTTTAACGCTTTACAGCATGTGCAGTTGGAAGCTTACGTTTGCGCGACATGAAACAACTTTATTTGGGAGCAGTCAGTCTAGCGAATTGCCTGAATACGCCTACAAGCTGGAAGGGATAGGGATGTTTCATCCGCTGACATCAGCACCAGAAACGTGGGCCACAATGGAGCGCTACAGCAGTTTTGTTCCCGAGCACACGCAGGACGAAAAAATTTCTGCAGGGAAATGCTCCTGATGATTGACGTTACAACTGCCTAGTTTAAGCAAATTTTCGAATCATTTGCGTAGCCTGTTGCTTACATTACTTCCATAGCCCGGAATAACAAAGTAATTTTTCTCTTTGTGAGGCCGCTGACTCTCTTAGCGAAATTTGCTTATTGCCCCAACAGCGCACGTGCACATAAATAAAGATAGTACTCTACTAGCATATTTACTTTCGCTTAAGTAAGAGAAGAATACCATGATAAAAGAGGCAATGCGGGTCTGGTCGTGAAGTTCGCAGCATTTTGCAACGCTTAGTCAGCTGTTAGAAAAATAATATAGTATCTGGGCTATCTCTTGTTATAGAGTCTGAGAATGGGGAGCATGAGCTGGTTCTAGGATGGGTCATCAATAGTGTGAGCCTAACTCTGGTACTGCTCTCGCCCTTTAGCTGCTAAACATGCGGTGGTGTATCGGGCAGTTTTCTCCGCGATGGGAACTATCGCCATTGGCTGGTCTACCGGGCTGGGCAGTGTACTCGGGTTCGCTCTCCTTTCTCGGCGCTTTAAGTGAGACGCGGGTCTTGAAATGACAAAAAAAAAATTCGACGTTTTTGAGTTTAAAAAAATGGAATATTCGGGATCCGTACATTCTAAAGTTTCTGCCAAAAATTTTCTAGGTGTAAATTAGACCTCCAACTACTAAAATGTCTACATGTTTCGCGCCTACGATGTCCGGAAATACGATGTCGGAGCGAAATGCGGGAGGACTTCGTGCTCGTGGCATATCCCACAACCGCGGCGCCGATGACCACGATATTGGTTTTGAGTGAAAGCTGGGTCCCTTCTCCCACTACCTGGTATTACTCACCACTGTGGCATATTTTTGGAACGTCCGCATTCCGCAGTTTTTTGAGGCCTCTACAACTACCTCCGAATGGCTGGCGTTCGCACTTCAAATGCGACTTTCTCAGCTTCGTGTTTCTTGCCAACATGACTAGCCTTACGTAAGTTTTATTTAGTTTTCGTGGTGCAATTTCGATTAATCTTATACCGTTGAATTCAGAAAGAACTAAACTGTGAAGCTATGCTGTTTTTGTTTGGATGGCATACATTTCAAGTTTTGTGAACCATAAAGTCAGCTAACTACACATCATAATTATGTCAGTACAAAATTGTTATGTGATGGTATACTTCAACAAGAATATAATTAGCAAGTTCTCCAGGAGGCAGGTCTTTGCCTACAGCCCCATTTCAATAGGAAATAGAATATGTAGAAAGAAAGCGGCTTAACGACTAGTAATAATTTAACTAATTAGACTTGTTGCTTTCCTTTAGTATGGCAACAACTTCAGATATACTGAAAATTATTATATTTTTGAAAACCCGACGAAGAAACACATATGAAGTCCTAATTTCATTACGATATCTTTGATAATCAAAATGTTCATTTCAAGACCCGCGTCTCCCTTACGTGAACACGACTTCAACCTATTGTCTACTTTGCGGGCAACAGACTTTATTTCTCTATTGCTCTCTATTGCTACTTTCAACGTGTGACACGGCATTGCTTTGAGCGCTATTAATTGGGGTTATTCTATGCTCAGCCGCCTTGGCCCCCTTCGCGCCTTCGCATAAGGGTGAATAAAGATTCCTTTGGCGTCAGAGGCGAACTTTTCCATCTGTTCAGTGTTCAAGCTTCATTGCCGTAGCCACGCTGGCAGTGCTATTCGCGCCGAGAAGTTGGAAGCGCGGACGAACGTATCATCGATGAGGGTGGCATTTTCAACCACCTAGTGCGAATGGTTAATACCTAGAGGAGGCAGCGCGAGAGGCTGGGGGCGATGGGCGAGTAGTCTAACGTTTCTGACAAAGGTGTGCTTTTCGCACTAAGGTGATTTAGGAATTCTTCGGAGTGTGGCATGGCAAAAGTTTTGTGCCGTCCGCTACCACTGGGATAGAAAATCTTAGAATGCTTAAAGAAAATTCGCTTCGCGATTGGCGTAAGGTTAGCCGAAGTGCTCAGAAATATTCCTGCCTATGTAACGAATGGGAGCTATATGGGCATTTCTACCAGAAACAGCTGGTAAATGAATTGTGAACTGTCGCGAATAAATTGTGAACTTTGCACTGTGTTTGCATCGCATGCTAACACTTGTCCTCCTAATTTGCATAGATTATTGCCTTTCTTTTGGGGAAGCCTTGCTCCTGCCGTGAGAGAGATCTGGCTGCTGCCGCCAGCTACTGTTTTAAATAATAGTTCACCGCTACTTGGGACAACAAACGAGATCGATCGCTGCATCCATTACACCTCCACGGCTTTCAAGACTGCCCATTCCAAAAAAGTTATCAAGCTCATACTTGGACCTCGCGATGACAGAGCGCACTTGGTAATAGGCGGCCAATAGGGCACGTGGCATAAATGCTGCTATAACATTCGTTGAAATACGACCTGGTTATAAGAGAACAGCAACGTCATTGGGACTGTCAGTTATGTTACGCTCATTACCCGAAGACTAGCCCTAATGAAACCGGGTTCAGACACCAAAAACAGGGATATTTTGAGCTAACCACGAGAAAGCTTGCTTAAATTAGAGAAACGTAGGGCTCCTTAGAATTGCACAGACAGAACTCTCTATGCGGCTAATAACGTCTAACATGTTCTATTTTTCAGGACTGCCACCAAGGCAAGTGCGGGTACCCCGGATGCTCACGATGCGTAGGCGTTAATTTATATTGCCATGGATACTGCGAAGTCTAGTGAAACACTGAAATACATCAAAAATAGTTTTGACTCCACAATGACGACCGTGACTGTTCTTTATTCAGTTATATTGTGCATTTCTCTTAATTTCATGCGGCACATACTGTCGCTGTGAAGCGTGTAGTTTTAAAACACATGCCTTAATAAGCCTGGACAGTGTAGAATTTAACTTTACCGTAAGAAGCTCAATTTCTTCGGCTGAATATACGAAGGAATCGCGAAACACTTAGTGCCTTATTAGAAAGTGATTGGCTCTGTGGTCAGCGCAGCAGAACCTTGGAGGCACACATATTTCTGGCCTCTTTATCTGGGTAATTGTGTCGTCGTGCGGAGAAATTGAAAGGCGCAGATTACTGCGGGAGTTTGAAGCGACATGCTCACTGCAGCGACAGGGGCTACTGGGACATCCGAGCAAAATGTGGCGTCCTAACCCACACCTTCTAAAATGTATGTCCCGGGAGACTTCGCATGGCCGAACAGAGTCCGCGCTGTCAAACTGTTCATGCACAAAAAACGGCTGTGGTTTAGCTCTGGTTAAACCCGGAGTGACGCGAAAGCTACAGGTGGCCGAGTGGAACTCGCTCAGTCGAACTGCAAAGTCAGTCTTTCACCGCTCCGTTTGTTGTTGTTGTTGCCTTCGTGACATGGCACATACCCACGACGGCGGATGGACCAGGGCTCAGTGGGGAGACCCCATGGAATAGGGTAAACTGGGTCCCTGGACGTGGATTCACTCTCTCTCCCCTGTTCCCTCACTCGGTTTCGCCGGCGCGCCGCCGGCGGCTGCCACGGTTGCCACGGCGCCGCCACGCTGAAGGCTCGAAATGCTAGCGTAATATAGACGCGCGGCGCGCACACCAGCTGCGTGTTGTGACGTCGCTCCGCGCATGCGCACAACTGACGAGGCGGACGGCGTCTGCTCCGCCGTCGGCGCAGCGGCGAGGCGCGCGGCGAGCACACCAGCTGCGGGCTATGACGTCACTTCGCGCATGCGCACAGCTGGTGGAGCGGTGGTGCCACGGCTCAGCGCGCTGCCACGCTGACCTCGCGAAGTGGCTGGCGTAGTGTAGCTGTCGCTACAAAATAAAAAAAAGAGGATCCTCACACACGACCATGCTCGAATTCTCCTCTATCGTCTTCGTATAGTAGCATTTTCTAGCGCCGTGGCGTCGCATTTTAAGGTGATCGGCTGCTGGGCAGGAGTCAGCAGGATGCGATTCTTGCCGCGGCGGCCTTGTTTGCATTTGTGGAATGTACATGGATGATATAGTGCTAATGGCTGACAGAAAGGAATATTTGCAGAGGTTGGTGGACATCAGCGGTACAGAGGGAGATAGATTATGTTTCAAGTTCAGCGAGGAAAAATCTGCAGTCCTGACATTTAATGATGGCGGCGGTGAGCACGGAATTGAGGAGATCATGCTAGATGATAAGTACAAGTCTTGGGGTGTGGACAAATAATGGTTCTGTGTCTGACGGAGAATGAACAATATGGAACGACTAATGGTTGCAAGAATGCAGCTTTGGCATCGTATCGGTGGCCTAGTGCTCTGAGCATCCGCTTCGCATACGGGAGGTGCGGGGTTCGATACCCAGTGCGACCAGGTACACATCGGTGATACAATGGGTACAAGCTTTCCCCTGGTCTGGTGCTCAGCTTATTTAGGGTGAAATGCTTGGGAAATGTGTCCTTGACCCCCACTTGAGCAATCGGAAATATATTGTATCATGGCGCTCTTTGGCCATATATGCCCTTGCGTCCTAAAAATTCATAATCATCAAATGAAATTTGACTGGCAGAAGAGTCAAAACGTCGTGGGAGATTGAAACTAGCGGACTGATGCGAGTGCACTCAATGGAAAAATCAGCAGATGGAAGCTTGCATTTTGCGTGATTTTACTGGAATTTGTGTCGTGAGAACGCGTATCAATGCTATTTAATTTCACGCGAACACCACTACCATGAAGGTCCTGTCTCCAGGGTCCAGTTCAGCATGATTTAGAAGCAGCTTGTGCATGTGTATTTGTATAGCGTAAAATGTCGGTATCGGCAAGGAAAGCTGCGGCACTTTTTTAAACATGTGTCACCTTGTATCTTTACCTTCGGCACCTCGTATTTTGTTGTTCATTACCCGCGATAACGCAAACATTTTGTGTACGGAAAGAAGCGTTTTTTTATTCCAAGAAAAATTCCTTCATGTGCACCATTTTGTTGAAGGACGTTCAAACTATGTCGTCTGTTCTATGCGCGAATTCTTAGCGCAGCGCATATTAAATCCCGTTCCACTCTAGCCCCACCAACTAGAAACATCTTCATGTAGATGAAATTAAAGCGCAAACAAAGAGAAGTTATGTGTATGCCGCCTCTCTTGTCTTTGTGCTATAAGCCCTCATACATCAAGTTGAACTACCAACTAGCTGAACAGGAAGTTTTAATGCAGCTAGAAACAGCAATGACAAAAATGAAAAAAAAAATGAAAATCATAGGGAACTTAAGACTGTTACGAGAAATATATGCTAAGAGAAAGCGTATGGAACATGTCAAGAAATCTTATTAGGAATTTGGCCCTAGTGGCCAGCAGTGAGCCACATTTTTTCTATCCGCCGCAGTGGCTCAGTAGTTATGGCGTTTGACTGCTGGCCCAAAGACACTGGTTCGATCCCGGCCGCTGCGGTCGCATTTCAATGGAGGCGAAATTGTATGGACCCGTGTGCCGTCCCATATAAGTGAACGTTAAAGAGACTCAGAGGGTCGAAATTTCCGAAGCCCTTCACTACGCCGTCCGTCATAGCCTGAGTCGCTTTGGGACATTAAACTCGCATAAAACAAAATGAAATCATTTTCCAGGCTTGCAGTTAATGGCCTTTCAGCTACTGGAATCCGTTTGCTTTCGATTCGAATCTATGAATCGGTCTTCAATAATATATTAATTTTATCCTGCATGGCTTCCCGAAAGATGTGTCTCCAACGAATAAGAGAGCGCGCAAGGGCTAAATGAGTCAGATAAATATGACGACGCTTCCAGGCACCGAAAGAATTTGACGTGCTACAACTGTAAAAAGGAGAGGCTCAAGGCGGCAAACAGCAAACAGAAGGTTGCATCCGAACAATCTCGGAAAGCGGCAAGAATACCCGGCTTCTGGAGCCATATCTGTTACAGATATGCGTGAACGGCAGAAGTGCATAGCGTTTTGTGACTCCGGAGCAACAATAAACGCGGTCCACACATTGTTCGTTTCCCCGAATGATCTTGCTGGGGAACGCGCGTGGATTATACAAGTTGCGGTGGAGCAGTGCGTTTGCTTGCCGATCGCAAAGGTGTGTATCGAAGGTAATCTTGGTAGGCTGAGCATCTATTCTGCCGTGTCTGCCGCCCTCACAGAGCATTTTATTTACCTCTTCTCAAATAGCTCGGAGCTGCTACTGAAAAATTAAGGCAAATAATTCTTTGCCGACGTGGCATGCATCCTCCTCACGCGAGCTCAAGCGCGCAAAACTTTTCCGTGAGGTTTACTTCGAACCGGAAAGGGCAGCACCACTCGAAAAAGCAGACAAACAACGTAGCTTTGATATGAAGTCGGGAAATCCTCAGGTCGCAAACTCTCAGCGAAGCGCCTGCCGGCTGCTGACGCATCCGGTAATAGTTTCAGCATCAGCAGCGACGAGGTCGTAACGGTACCACCATTCAGCGATGCAAACTTCACACTGACTCCAAGTTCCGACAGGTGGAGTTAAATTTTCAAACGTCAGATGGCCGGATTTGGGCTGGTAGGATGATTGTCGTGGGCGACGCATGACGATGGCACGTTGGCCGGTGGTCATATACACGGCGGTTAGCAGTACGAAGAGCTCTTCGGGTCTTAGTACGCTCGTCCGGCGACACGCTGCCGGCTGGGGCAGTAACTCTAACTTCTTAACAAACAAGACTGACATATTAAGGACGGGACCGATATACGAGGAAGTTTGAGAAAAAGGCGGTTAAGATGAAATGCTGTTTAAAACCAGCCGATACTGACACTCGGCGCGCCGCAGCTTTTTGTTTGCAGCTGGATTTAAACCCTTCGATAACTGGGCGGAGCTTTTGTATTACAGCACTCTCCCAATTTCGATCAATATCAGTGCAATGGCACCAGATATAAAAGTGGTCGGTGCCCAGGGCTCGCCATAACCAGACTCAGTGAATTTCGCACCTCCTGGAACGTGCAGGGCGCGCGTTCTGGCGTACAAATATGGCTGCTTCCGCAACCCATCGAGGTGCCTTCGCGTCGGCTTTATTGTCTCTGCTGTTAGTAAACAGGACCCCACCGGTTGGCTGGACAGTCGGGTCGCTTCAGAAGTCGCCGACCTTAATGACACTTCCACTTGAGAGCTCGTCCTTCGTCAAGAGAAAGAGGTAGCCGGCCCTTTGCGAGCCTGTCGGGGCAGTTCGTGGTCTCCTTCCTCATTTGGTCCCAAGACCTTGGAGAGCGCCCGAGGCGATGGACACGCTCTCCTTACTCTGACCCCCCTCGTCTTCCCACGAAGACAGGCAGCTCCCGGCACAAGGGAGAAACAAGCCACTGGCGCCTTAGGCTTCTAACTTAACAGGGCGCATGAGGTCACTAACGCTGATCAACCCATTTTATATCAGCAGAAGCAGGACAGCTGGATAAACGCTGTAAAAAACTGGCTTTTTTTACGGGCAGTTTGGAAGACAAACTGCCCGTAAAAAAAGCCATGATCAGAAAGAGCAAGGTTTGAATGCGCTAGCAACCAACTGACGACACTAACGACTGCTTGACTCTTAACTACTACTGAAGCATTGCCACAACTGCTACCATCTTTCCGTCTTGACCTTCCCTAGTCGAAGATGTCCTAGTCGCAACCATGGTGCCAGTTGGAGCAAACGCGTGGGCTCACGCGTTTGCAAAAAACATATTGCAGTGGAACAGAGCCAGGTTCGCCCATCCACGTGCTGCAGGGTAAGATTCCTTTCTTACCATTCGGACTAAGTGCGAAATGTCGCCGCAGGGCGACTGAATCGCGATCGTGATATGCACTGTGCCACTAACCGCTCCATTCGCAATCTGTAACATTGCCTAACGTCCTTGCCAGGAAGGATTCCACTCTGCGTCTCTGGCAAAGATACACTTCTGTAAGCTGCAATTCCCCAGTAACTCGGGGAACTGTCCTCTGGCACTGACCATTTCATTCCTTGGCCGGACGTTGGCGAGGGACAACTCTTGTTACCTGCACCGTTCTATCGCGCGTCACACATTGGGGTGCCTGCGCCATCTGGCAGCAAAGCAGGCCTGCACGCTGCGTGCACTCCAAACAAAAGGCGAAATGCGAGACCTGAGGGAACTGAAGAGGTCGGAGGTGCCACGCACGTTTCCGCCGAATGGGACGATAACGCCGCACGCAGGCGCTTTCTGTCGCAGCACCATTTTTGGCACCTTCCGCTCTCCTCCATGCGAAGGAAGACGTCAGGTGTCTTGCCCCGCTCGGACAGGCCAACCTGGGCAGCATTTGCTACCGGCAGCACGGACATTGAACCCACCGCTTCCCATCTACGTGCGCTCCCCTAATGATCTGCCATGCATCTGATAGTAGAGAAGGGCCTACAGTCACCTTATATATCATTGCGTTTAAACGTTCAGCAGGCGTGCTAGGTGCCGCCCAATTCGCACATTCCTTCCACTTCTTCCGAGTGCAACCCTTGGGGAAAAAGGCATCTGGGTACTGAGTGTTACGCCTGAGTAACCCAGACAATGCTCCGCTGTAATATTTTAATCAGAGCAAGTACTTTTATGCACAAAAACTAGCAATACTAACTAACAAAAAGTAACAACGAAAATGCTTCAACTGAGGACAAGGACAGAGTGGCGAGCTAACTCGTGGAACGAAGGCAGGTCCAACGTTAAGACACGGAAAAGGGCAGAGTGGGTAAGGCATCAAACACGAGTAATGACATCCTAGTTAAAATGAATAGGAAGGAATGGGCTTTGGAAGGGCATGTAATGCGAAGGAAATATGAGCGATGGTCCTTAAGGGCAACAGAATGAGTTCCAAGGGAAGGAAACCGTGCCAGGAGGCAGCACAAAGGTGCGTGGATGCGAATAAGTTTTCGGTGATAGGGCAGCCGCAGCTAGAAAACCGCAGTGTATGCAGGAAGGAGTGCACTCGTGGGGCGCCATGTTGCCGTCTTCGAGGACTGCGACCATTTGGCCGCATTGTCCGCAGCGATTATCTTCATGATTTGGGCCTAAGTCCACGCGGTGACCGATGGTGCCGCATCGGAAACACGATGGAATACATCGCATTAAAAACCAGCGCTAAAAAACACACACAGAGGACGAGATGAGACACACGGAAGGCGCTGATAACATCTCCCTTTCTGTGTGGCTCGTCTTGTCGTCTGTGTGTGTTTTTTTAGCGCTGGTGTTTAATGCGATGGATAACCACCAACTCGCCCAATCCTCAGTTCTACGCTGGAATAGTCCGCTTATATCGCGCAACACAGTCACCACACTGTGATAGTGCACGTAACGCGGTGCTCTACGCACCCCGAAGGTGAACAGGGCAATCGTCAACTTCCCCAGCTTGCGGATGAAAGCTATCTCTCCTCCGCGCCACTGGACTTTGTATTTGAGGGCGGGAGAAGTTTCCTGCTCATCGACCGTAATAATCCCCTTGCAGACTTCACTGTCGACTTTGGCGTGGCCGACCACCGGAATAGAGCCATTGGAAGTATTAATTTTAAATTCACGAGCAAGCGCGTTCGCCGCATTGACGTGTTGAGTGGTGGCGATGATGATATTCTGGTCCTAGATAGGCGAGATACTAAGCGTGTTCGCTGAAGAGGCATTTGCATAGGCTGAGAGCAAAACACGAAGCTAACCGCTCTGTAGGGTCGTCTTCAGGAAGATCGTCACTCTGAGTTTGATGACAATCGTGAAATCGTCTTTCCCCAGGTGGCTGAAATTATTCCGGAGCCCTCCACTACGGCACCTCTTCTTCCTTTCTTCTTTCACTCCCTCCTTTATCCCTTCCCTTACGGCGCGGTTCAGGTGTCCAACGGTATATGAGACAGATACTGCGCCATTTCCTTTCCCCAAAAACCAATTATTATTATTATTATTATTATTTACGGAGTCGAGGCATAGCGGTGATCTGCCATTTCTTCGATACCATTGTTGCAGAGAACTGAGGGTTGGAGCTTGCAGCATTCGGATGTTCAGAAACAACGGCGCTCACGGAGGGTCCGTTGACCGCCGAGGTGTTCAGGAATAGCTGGTAGTTACGAAGTAACTACCAGCTATTCCGCCACCAACGAGAAAAACACCTTCGTCCGCATTCTGCTGCGTTATAGTGGAACTTTCAGGCGAAAACAGGGCGACTGCGCCGATTTCTGTCTATGCCATCGTCTCGGGATCGTGCCTGCGGCGAGCTGAGGCCGCCATGGCGTCCGCGAAGAACGCTGGAGAACGGCTACTCGGCTTTAGGCCTAGCTGGAGCTCCCACAGGGTGAAGACATAAATGGGCCTAAAAGGCCCAAATATTGACCCACCTTGTCAAAAGTGGTATCTTCGGGTGCCGGGAGATGTTATCGTCTAGCAGAAGCGAAATTTCCGCGGTCGTATGGAATTTTTCGGTAATCGGGACGAAAATTGCCGGATCCGAAATTAGGCGCGTCCGCTCGAGACGCGGGGCGGCAGCGTTCCTTCTTTACGGTGAGGTTCAGGTGTCCACCGAGATGTGAGACATATACCGCGCCATTTCGTTACCCCCAAAAAACTAATTATCATTTATTTTATGCGGTAGCATAAGGAGCTAGTCGCCGTTTTGGTGCATGTGGGTTTCTTGATGCTGTGTTTAGGAACTGTATAAGTGTGTGTGTCATATGTCTAGTCATGACTCGAGTTATGACAGACAGGAAGCGAGGTCATCAGGCCGGAAGTGACAACTGAGCCGAAAGTTGCTCCATTAAGCCGCAAATGACTTCATCATAACCGAAAGTGACGTTGACCACGTCGGGACTGTCGTCACCAGACCGGAAGTGATTTCAACTAAACCGGGGGTGCCCTCATCGGACCAGAATTTCGTAGTGCTCAGGCCCCAAGAAAAGCTATGCTACCGCATCTCCGAAGTCAAGGAATCAGGTGTCCCTCAAATATTATGACGGACGTTAGTCCAAAGGCCGAATGAAGTGCACAGAGGAAGGAGTAGAAATTTTCCATCGGCTATCGAGCGCAAGAACGCTGGATAAAATATCTGCCACGGTGATCCGGGTCTCTCTACTTCCTTGCCACCGCGGTGACTGCGTCATCGAAGGCGTTTACGTGTTTCAGCGTGTTGTCGGGCTAGTTGGCTTGGTAGTCGTAATACAATCAAAGATTACGCGCAAAAAAAAAAAGGCATGAGAGACAACGACAGGGAGCTTAGGTGCTAAGCTCGTGGACGCTAGACAAAATCCGACGGTCGCGGTCGAGTGGTGATATAGTAAAAAAAAATTACACAGAATGTTTACAACGTTCGATTTAGTGCGAGAGCGCTGGCTTTGGGTCATGTTTGTTAGCTATGTTTTAACCTATCTTACTCTTTGGAAATTTTGAGGGGGTGGTGGGAAAAATTTGGTAGCCATAAAACATGCATCCCGAACACAATCAAGGTAGGAGAGAAGCCAGAGCTAGAGCTATAGAGAAGCAATACGGCAGCAAAAATGGCACGTATCATGTAAACGCGGCGGGCCCTACGCAAGAGTGCATCTGCATCGCCGCGGTCATTTCGAGGGAAAGGAGATGGATGGAATCTCGGTGGAAACTAGTAAAGTTGCGTTAGCCGAGGAAGTGGAGAGAGCGCTGGCAGGCACTCATTATTACGCCGTGCACATAATTTCTGATCCTCAACACTCCTGTAGAAAATATATACGGAGAAGAATAGGGCCACTTACCAGCAAAATTTTAGCAAACGCACAATCAGCATAGATTAATCCAGAGCAGAAAACAAATGGTATGGGCGTCCGGACAGCAGGGAATAGAAGGAAGCGAGGCTGCGCACACAGCCGCCCGAGCGTCTCTCCTCCGGAGTTCCACTGAATTCCTAGACTCTGTCGGGACTCCTGTACCCTCGGGTTCTATCCTACTTCCGCCCAGTTTCCCCAGAGTGCACTCTCTGCGGAGAATCGAATGCCGCTCTGCACCACATCCTCTTTGACTGCCCTGTCAAGCCTCCCCCGCACCACAGCCAGCCATCGGAACATGGGAGGAATGGGAGGCCCCCCTTGCGTCGCAGTACCCTGACACTCAACTTCGCTGTGTGAACCGCGTTGCCAGTGGCATGGCCATACATGGCCTGGACACATACGCGTAATGCGAGGGTTGTGCTGTGGCCCTGGGAACTTGAAGGGTCCAAAGTCGCTTGCCTAATAAAGTTTTCCGTCCATGCTGTACTAAATCCGGTTAAGACTTATGCGGACCTCACAGCATATCGGCGCCTCAGTAGACAGATGTTTCCAGAGCCCGCAAAGAGCCTGGATATAACTGAGGAACGACACCTCCAAAGACTGCAAAAGGGGTCATTTCTAAACCCCGCGATTTTAAAACACATAGACCAGACTTAAGCTCATAGCTTACGCTCATATTTAGACCTTGCGATGAAATAGCGCACATGCTGACTCGTGACGCGAATGCTATTGTACCATTCCTTAAAATACGACCTGGTTATACCTTATTGGTATAAATTTATTGGGATTGTTATGTTTTGCTCGCTATCCGGGATTTAAGATCTTATGAAACTCTCTTCAGACAGCAAACCACGGTATATCTTGAGCTTAGCATAGTGAGGTGTGCTTAATTTCTAGGATAGTATGGTCGGCAGAAGTGAAGAAACAAAACTTTTAGCTGGCTATTAATGTGTAACATCTTCTGTTTTGCAGGACAGCTACAAAGGCAATTGTGGGTAAACCGGATGCTCACAACGCATGGGCGTTAATACATATTGCCACGCATACTGCGCATTGTAAAGAATAACTGAAATACGCCAGTAAAGAATCACTGGTATACACCAGTGAAGAACCACGGAAATACAGCACAATAATTTAGAGTCTACAATGACGTTCCTGACTTTGTGTTTTAGTCCGTTATTTTGTCGTCCCTGCTTTTTCCTTCCTTAACAACCGAAATCGCCGACAAACAGCCTTGAGCCTCCCTTTCAAAATAAACAGCTCATTCATTCATTCATTCATTCATTCATTCATTCATTCATTCATTCATTCATTCATTCATTCATTCATTCATTCATTCATTCATTCATTTTGTTATATTTTCCTCTTTTAATACGACACAGCACTCTCCCTGTCTATCGTGTAGTTCTAAAGCAGATGATTTATTAAGTCTCGACAGTGTGGAACGGACTTTACCGTAACAAGTCAATGTAGGTTGTCCGAACATGTGCAGTGTTCGGGAAACGCTTAGCACATGATTAGGAACTGGTGGGTTGTGTGGTGCTGCCAACAGAACTTTGGAAGCTCAAATATATCGAGCCTCGCTATATGAGTCATCGCGTAGCCGCGGGATGAAATTGAAAGGCGCAGAGTGTTGTGGCAGTTTGAAGCGACGTGTTTATTGCAGCGACAGCTGGCATTGGGACGTCCGAGCAAAACATGGCGTCCTAACCCACTACTTCTAGTCCTTAAGTTCCGAAGAACTGCGCACGAGCGAAGAGAGTGCTCGCTCTGCAAACTGCGCATGACCATTGCAAGGGATCGGTTGATACCCGCGGCTCTATTAGAACCATCCGTCCTTTTGTTGCTGGCTCGGCGGCGTGAAGCGGCGATTTCTCCTCGCTAATCCCCGACGACGTGTCAGCAACAAGCGGGCAATGCGAGGAAGACGGCCGTTGACCAGCCAGGGCCACGATAGAGCTAGAGGGAACAAGACGGCACGTTTTTCCCGGAACTTCCCGAGGTCCCTGTTTTAAGACGACGATGCGGTTCCGAGCGGAGACGCAAGCAGTGACACTGCCGAAGCCGCCATACGCCGGCCGCCCCCCTCGTACTAGCAAAGACCGTCTAGGTTGAAAGGTTGGCAGACCTTTTTTTTTTTTTTTTGATGGCCAACACCGCCGGGTGAGACGGGTTCACATGCTCATGCTTGACTGGAAACAATTAAGCGTAACGTACAGTCAGCGTTGCGTACTAGTAGGTGACAAGGCGAAACCAACGCGCGAGGACGTTATATGCCAAGAGCTCTCGGGGAACGGGCCTGCTTAACGAAACGTAGCTGGACAGAAGGGATGCCACGGCAGGCACGTGTAAAGGCAGCAGCGGTATGGTTGGCGCCACTTTCCAGATTTTGGGGGGACGCCTGTCAACAGTCGTCACGAAGACGAGTAGTTTGTTACCCGCGGTGGTAGCGGCTCGGGTGGATCGAAAATTGCCCTAACGCTGGGAGCCGCCAGGGTCACGGGTTCTCAGGGAGCCGGCGACACGTGAGAGTGTTTTTTATGTATTTTCATGTGTTTTTCTTTTTTACTTTCTGAGGATGAGAGAGTGAGTAATAGTGGGGAAGCATGGGGCGTGGCACGCAAACCTAGTGTCCCAATCATTACGAGGGTCCATTCCTGGAATGGCATTTTTAAAGCAATTTTGATGTTCTTTTCGTGCTGTGTATTTGTAGGAGAGGTGTTTGAACCTTGCAGAAACTAGAAGGCGTGCCATGCACCCTGTATATCAACCATGTGCGGGTTTCTTATGATTGGGTGATGCAAGGCGTGGGCCAGGCGCCTAGGCCTTTAGAACCGGGCCCCAAAGCCTGAAAAGTTGCTCTGAGCTATATATAGACCCCTTGCATCATCGGCGATGCCAAGGAGGGAAAATTTTCTCTTAGCCAGTTTTATGTAATTAAGGTCGCTGTTTGTTCTCTTGTAAATGTGAAAATTCCGTTATAAAACTTCGGGTTGCCTTCCTAAGTCAAGTATTGCCTGATCTCGTCTGTTATACCGTCTAGGACGGTGGGGCGCCTGTTGTGGAGCGCGAAGAGCGAAAACCTTTCCTAGCATAAACAGGAAAATGAATTTTCACTCCCGAAGGCTATTAAATTCTGTTCGTTTGTCGCCCTGTCAGCACCTTCTAGCGCTCAGACTGCGTACTCTGTGGCGTTCGGCTGCTGAGTAGGAATAAGGGGTGAAGAAAAAGACGCCAATGCATACTGTTTGATGTCAGTGCACTTTACAGAATACCTTCCATAACTCCTTTCTACATTCGGTTCCTCAGGGTGCGGTCGTGGTGCCCACTTTTTGTGAGTCAGACATAGCAGCTTTTTTTTCCTCATAATAATTTTACTCCAAAGGCGCTACTAGCCGCACTTTGCGGATTTCCGGTATACCTATACACGTCCCTGAAGCCTCTTGCACCTTTGCGCGTGCTCACAGGGGCAGGAGGAGGTGTAGCACAGCTGCGGCATGGAGGATTCAATCAGAGATGCACGCCATACGTGACGTCACCGACGCCACAGCCAATCACAGAGCGCTCGCTGCACAGGTGACGTCATAGGCTGCTCCACCACAGCTGCCACGCAAGGGATTGAGGGGAAGCCCTGGAATATTCCAAAGGAACCGAAGAAGAATCTCGCCTTACTTCGCATTCGCAGTTGGGCGTGTTTGAGCAAGTTCTGCCGTGGCTCTGCTTCTCGGGTGAGCATGGATACTAACCCGTAAATGGAAGTGGTAGGTTTCTAACATAGTTAAACCGAAGTAGGCGTGCGAAAGCATGTGTTCGTTCTTCGTCTCTTCTTTCTGGCAACGGTATGTGCATGCGACGCCCTTCTCCCATTGGCTACAGCTGGCTCCTCCGGATGTTCCGGAGCTTCCTCCTATCGGCTGCTGCTTGCGCCGCGGTCTTCCGATCTTTCCCGAGGTTCCTCCAATTGGACACAGCTGGCGCGACGCTCCTCCGAATGTTCCGGAGCTTCCTCGTTTCGGCTGCTGCTTGCGCCGCAGTCTTCCGAACTTTCCCGAGCTTCCTCCCATTGGACGTTGCTGGCGCGACGTTCCTCCGAACTAACACGAGCTAATGCGAGTTACTCCGATGCTTCTTACAAGACAAGATAATTGTTCGGGGTTGATACGTCTGGAGTAGTGCCTTCGCCGGAAGCGGACAAGATCCTTAGCCAACAACCGCTGGATAGGAAAATTCACTTAACTTGACACCCGCACACGCCGCCGTACCCGCTAATGAGGCGGCTCACGAGCTACCCCGAGTTCTCAATTTGAGGGTAGCCGTAGAGGCCCCGAGCACTGGGGGAAAGCGTAGAGTTTGCAAAAATTTGCGGGGAAATTGTTGACCATTACAAATTGTGACGTAGGTTGGTACTCCCACCAGACCCAGAAAGAGATAATAGAGAAGCTGTCGTGTGGAGGCGGCTGCAAACCAATACATTTATGAACCCGGTATACCACGTCTACCCAGAGCTGAGGTCGCATGATCGATGCACACACTTCGGGGCGAGAGCGACCCACAGCTATATAATTTGGGTGTGCCGAAATTCTCCCGGGGCGGGCAAAATACTGTTAGTAGAGAAGACTGGGAGACCCTGCTAAGAAGCCCGGACAATGATCTCCAGCGCGCCACCATCCATCTGGCGGAAGAGGCCGCTACCAGTCAAGGACTGCCAGCCAGCCTTTAACCGCGGCCGAGCAACTCCGTCTCCAAGGCCTGCGTGCCGGGGACGGGGAGAAACGTCTTTTCTGATGGCAATAAAAGTTGCTCGATCAATGCATCAAATGAGCCGTAATAAGAACTTTGCTGTGACATCACAGCGTTGCTGATGCAAGCTGTACAAGAAGTTCGTGCAACGTGAATAAATCACCATTTTTCGCGGCTCCGCACGCCTGCTCGGACGCATGTTTCTGTTGCGTTCGACACGAACGCCGGCTCGGATGCCTCCGTCTCGGCGGTGCTAGAACTGTACAGCCGTCAGCGCTCTTAACACGAACGCTCGACAGCGTGGCTTCGACTTATGCCAGCGCCGCGAAGCGTTGGCCACTGGAGCCGAGACAATGCTCGGTATGTTTGCGGCGGCTTACGGTTACTGGAGCGCAGTGCGATTAGACTTCCCTGTGGCCCGCGCCTGGGTGGCTCAGGGAGTACGTGTCCTTGACGGGCACGCTTCGACGCGTTTTTCTTGTGGCTGCGGGCTCACGCGCGCACGGAAACACTTTGCAGTGTGTTTACCTCCACACGTCGTGCGCCTTACGAATATCAGCTCAAAGCTGCTGCTTGAAAGAAATAACATCACGAAAAGCAGCGTAAACAGAGATCGGGGTGTTTGTAAGGTTCGATAAATAAATCTGGCGGTTAGAGTATGCTGCTCGGGAGGTCGTATACATACTGGCTTATCAGGGCGAAAGAGCTGCGCGTGTCCTGGACAAGCAAACAACCACGAACATGCGAATAAGAACGAAGAGTAAGAATAAAAAAGTAAAAAAAAATTATATTCATGACATGCTACTTGGCGTAGTTTACTAACCGCAGCGCAACCTAAGTTAATTTCACATTTATTTATGTTATTCGTACTATGGGCAGAATGTAATTTATTCTTTTGCACCAATTGGCGCGGGGAGTTACCACATTCCGAGTTAATGGTTCATCGCGACAGGTCGGTCCCCAATGAATGCTGGGGCCTGTTCTACCGCCCTCTACCGGCGAATCGAAAGGTCAATGGCCTAGTGGTGCGCCACCAGGGTGGACCACATATGCTAAGCCCTATCGCCACACTTGACCTATGGCTCACTTGAAGGTCAACCGGCAAAACACGGTGAAATCGGCTTTACCTAGCGTAGTGACGCTTCCACTTCAATAAGAGGTTTCGCCATTTTTACCCGACCCGCCGCTGTGGCTCAGTGGCTAGAGCGCTTGGCTACTGATCTGGAGTTCCCGGGTTCGAACCCGACCGCGACGGCAGCGTTTCAATGGAGGCGAAATGCTAAGCTGCCCGCGTGCTGTTTGCGATGCCAGTACACGTTAAAGATCCCCAGGTGGTCGAAATTATTCCGGAGCCCTCCACTACGGCACCCCTTTCTTCCCTTCAACTTTCAGTCCCTCCTTTATCCCTTTCCTTACGGAGCGGTTCCATAGTTGCCGGTGGCATATTTTATAGGTTGACCACCACCGTGGCATGTTTTATAGGATGTTTCATTCGATTCCAGCTGAGCTAGGTTGTGAACAATGTTACGGTTTTCTATTAAGTTACGCTTCAACGCGGCACATAGTCTGTAGTTATGTAACTTCCAAACAGGCATTATGTCTCCTTGAAGGAACAGGTCATAAGTATGAGAACAGCTATGAACATCAAAAGAAGCCAAACTACCCTTTTTGCAGTATGAACCCCTTTTCGAAGTTTGCATGTTGCTGTGGTAAAACACCCTACTAGAGTAAAGACTCAAAAAGGGACGAATATATCAGATTTTCTACGCTAAATAGTAGTAGTGTTCTACATCGGGATAGAATCCGAACAACACTCGACAGTTTAGAGCAAACCGAATCAATATGAATATCGCAAACCATATCCTTCGAAAAAGTAGCCCTCAAAACTACCTCTATTTTTGTGCTACCGTACATAAGATCTATGTTTAAATTGGTATTTGACGAAACCGTGCAGCCCCAAAGTTTTATTAATGTTTGCTCCGAACCGGTTTGCTGCGGACGATTCCATAAGTTTTGCCTGAGAGGAGTTCGCTATGTTGCAGATGTGCTGCCAGTATGAGGCAGAAAAAAATGCGCTAGCATCATCGGTGCGTATGCTGCATCATCAGTGCAGGCTAAGTGTTTGAAAGATAATTTTTATAGATGTTAAAAAGTAAAGGTCCGAGAATTTTGCCTTGAGGTACACCAGAAGTATTAATTGTTGGCCTAGTTGGTACTGTAGTTGGGACATATTTATAGATAACAGCGCAGCGGCTCTAAGACAAAGAAGGACACATAAGGAAGGGCGGAAAGGACGAACATAGCGCTGACTCTCAAATGTTTATTCAGCGGCAAAACACACAGCTTTTATATGCTCTAAGACCAGAGCAGGCACAAAACCGTACAAGAACACTTATACGTGCTGCAACTTCAGCGCAAAACCCATGAGAGGAACGCTTGTTCCGCTTTACACAATGCAATCGAGGCATCGTAAACAAAACGTGGCCCAGCATTCTTGATACAGTATGCTTCTATTGTCTTTCGAGTGGTTTGCAACCTGCTTCTGCTCAAAATTTTCCCTCCCGGAAAGTTCAGTGTACAGCCATTACAAGTGCGACAGTGCTCAACAAGATCGGCACCTTCATTGTTCTTGAGATCTTCCGCATGCTCCCTCAACCGGTCGTTGACACAACGCCCCGTCTGGCCAATTTAGGATTTGCCACATAAGAGTGCAACTTCATAGACAACAGCGATGGCACATTCCACAAATCACTTCGCATGCCTTTTTTTACAGCCAGCCTTTTCGCTTCCACCAGTGATGCGTCGGTCCAGTTGGCCAAGCTTTCTATGGGCTGAAAAAAACCATCGGCATGTTTTATCGGTTAGTCACTTTTTTGAGGCGATCTCCGATTTTGTGGATGTAAGGCAACACTTCCTGCTCACTTTACTCTGCAAGGTTCCAGTAGGTTCCTTGTTGGCGCCAGGCTTTACCTTCTTTTAGTAGCGTTTCAGAGACTGCATTAACCACCGACCAATGACAGCCAATTGCATCAAGCCTTGCCAGATGCCTTGTCGACTGGTTATTAAAGCTACCCTGCATGTCATGTACACAGGACTTCCTGCGAGCAGATTCCTGGCAGAGGTTAGCAATGCCCGTTTTTACTAATTTCGAATGCGAAGAATTATAGGGCAGAAGTTCCTTTTGTGCTCGAGGGGAATACGCTCACTGAGACTGGGGAGCGCTAAATTCAAGACAAAGGGACAACACCACATAGGAACACCACTAGACGCGAGCGCAAACTTTCAACTGAGTTCATCTTCGACTTGGCGCATATTTATACGCATCTTATCATGGGACACACAAACATAAAAGCGTTCCATGCGAGATACGTCCAGCATACGCGCTCATCCAAGAACCTGATAGTTAGATCTAAGAATTGCAGGGAACCTTCAACCGGGAGCTCATAAGTAAAAGTGAGGCCTTTACCGCACTGATCAAAAACTTTGAGTACACTCAATCGTGCATCCTTATTTTAAAATGGCGCAAGTTTTGTTTAGAACAATTAAAAATCATCAGTGTATCGGAACACTTTCCTAACGGTGTCATTCTTAGAATGCTTAAAATACATGTAAAGGGCGATCATTACATGTGAAATAAACTGGCTGTAGTCTAGCTCTGGTTAAAATTGCAGTGACGCGATAGGTCGCGCTGGCCGAGTGGAACTCGCTGATTCGAATTGCAAAGTCAGTCTTTCGTCGCTGCGTTTCGCTGGGCGTTCCTTCTTCATCCTTCCTTCGTCCCTGGACGTGGATTCACTCTCCCCCCTCTCCCCCTCCACTACTCCCCACTCGGTTTCGGCGGCGCGCCGCGCCACCGGCAGCTGCCACGGTGGCCACGGCGCCGCCACGCTGAAGGCTCGAAATGCTAGCGTAATGTAGGCGCGCGGCGCGCACACCAGCTGCGTGCTCTCACGTCACTCAGCGCATGCGCACAACTGACGAGGCGGGCGGCGTCTTCTCTGCCGTCGGCGCAGCGGCGCGGCGCGCACACCCGCTGCGGGCTATAACATCACTCCGCGCATGCGCACAGCTGGCGGAGCGGTGGTGCCACGGCTCAGCGCGCTGCCACGCTGACCTCCCGAAGTGGCTGGTGTAGTGTAGCTATCGCTATAAAAATATTACACAACAACTGCGCAACACAAGGTCAAATACACATTGACAAAAACGGTGAAAGTACTACAAAGATAAAATTCGAAAAGCCCGAAAAATTTTCGATTGTCATCCCCGCGGCATTCTGGAAACAAACGGTACAGTTGTCATAAATACAGTCGTTGACTGTGGTAAACAATTCCCGATGCGGAACGGAGTAAAAAAAAGGTCTTCCACATCGATAGAGAATCCGTAGCGTCTTCATTGCCCTTGAAGAACTGAACAACTTCTGTCGAACTTTTAGTGAGGAAAGCGTCCCTAATTTTAAAACCATTCAAAAGGTTTTGCAGCAATATGCTGACACATTTTTCCCATGTGCCCTTTTCACTCACAATTGCACGAAACGGAACGTCAGGTTTATGTGCCTTGGCACTGAAGAAAACTTGCAGCCCACCACCTTCGCTGTTTGTGATCTGTCCAGCAAGCCGTCGTAGATTGATTTAGTGTCTTACAGAATTCAACGAATTTTCCTTCAATCCTAGTGTCACGTTTTTTTACAGCCACGAAGTTCTTCCTCACTGCTAGCATCGCTTTTTCATTAAACGAAGTTTTTGGCAGGTCCACGAAGGCACCGCATTTATCTGCTTTGAATAGACTGAGTTCGTTATCGATAAAAAAAATTCACTACACTATCCAAACACCTTTTAGCTTTATCTCGACCAGCAGCCTTTACGTTATTCACCAGAAAACCTATCCCTTCTTACAGGCAACACTCTTTATTTTTCTGTGACGCCTTCTTCGAAATACGATGATTCAGGCCTAAAACTTATGAGGGGGTAGGCATGGTTCCAGTCCAAATTTGGGTCCCTTGTCGAAGATGTTCGAAACGCGGGTAGGGACAAGAGCTCCTCCGATCCCTAATAGTCCACCACTGCGGTCTTCCGCTTTTTTCGGTTTCCTCGTAGTAGCAAGAATCCATGCAACATTTTTTTTTGCATCGCTCTCGTTGGGAGTGCTGTACATCAGGGTTCGCTGTTCGTCGTTCGTCCATTTGAAGTTGCTGTTTCACCAAGGTTCTGTTAGCCTTGCAGCTTCACTTCTGAAGCAGCTGAACTGTTTTTCAGGAAGCCATTCTGGATTTGCGATAAAACAGGCAGCACGCGGGTACACCTTTTTTCAATTGTTGGGTCCGAGATGTGGCCACCTTTCTGAGCATGCTGCTGCATATGCTCGAGTTAAGATTTTATAAGGTTCAAGCAAACGGCGACGTCCTTCATACATTTCTAGTTTTTTTGAGTAAAATGGGATATTATTATTATTTATTTATCGATATTGTGAGCCGTGAGCCTGAGGAGTGGGCCACAAGGCAAACAGTGCAAGGTAAAGATCAGCATGAAATACAAAACATGATAGAGATTATTTTCAAGTAAAATTAACAGAAATCAAGCACATCAAAAAGAGGAAAGTGCGATGCAGATATTTCTAGGCGATGGTCAAGAACAATAAGGAAAGAATTCCAGTTTAACTAATAATGAACAGCACAGAAACAAAAGCAAGCGTAATAAGTAAAGTAATGTGATCAGTATGGTGAAATGCTTTCGTGAAGTCTGCACACAGGAAAAGTAGAACATTATAAATTAAACTCTTACGCTCAAATAACGCTTGTTCTGGAGATCTCTGTTTTCTAATCTCTAAGTCAGTTGGAGTTGGAAGGTCACGTTAGGCAAAAAAGTTTGAAAGGTGGTCACAAATAATTTTTTCTGAATGCTTAGCATATACAGGTATACTAAATAGGGCAATAGTTCCTGAGGTCATTTGCATCAGCTTTCTTTACTAACACTTTAACCTAGCAACCTGCATTATTTCTGAGAAAATAGCAGTTGATAAAGAAACGGCTAATGTATGGGTATGAATTGGAGAAATGATGTCAACATATCCCAGCCATGGCAGCAGCCACTGGTCAGGTCCGGTATCTTCTCTTTGACAGCGCCCTGTGATGCATTTCACAATTGATTGCATATCGCAGCCAATGGCAGCCGATAATGACGTCCGGTCGCCGACAACAAAATGGCCGGCTCGCTTCCCACAGACTCACCAATGAGAGAGGATCATATAGACGCCAAATTGATCATGAAAAATGGAAAGCTTATAGAATTCGGCCCGTGGTCAACGTGTGTGAGTGCTTAAACCCAATAGACGCCGTGGACTAGGTTAAAACCGCGCAGTTGCTTCGGGCCTTGCGAGATGCGCGCACTGAACTACGCAGTCATGCTAAACGAATCTGTGCACTGCTACCTTAAACGAGGGGTAATGCTGCGAAGCTTGACCATACTTTCTTTGGTTATTTTGTTGTTTTCTTTGTTTTTCTCTGCTGGCGCACCACACATCGTTTCATCGCTTTCTGTTTGCTGTGCGAGACGCGACTAAAGAGCTGTGAAAAAATGAGGAATTCGTGGGAAAGCTTCAGTAAAATATCAACCATTGTTCTCGTTGATTTTTCCACCTTGTCTTGAAAGTCGGCTGCCATCACGAGATCGGGTACTTCTGACAGCAACGTGTGCATGCGATGTCGGTGACTTCAAAGTTCACGTATTCCTGTCAGCGCGGCTGCGCTTGTGTCATTTGTTTTTTGAAAATATTGCCGCAAAACTTTTATAATATTATTTATTTATCGACGCCGGCATGAGACATAGTGTTTCTGTTTGTTACGCGAGGCAGGGACAGATGACGGTGCAACGACCGCATTCCCGGTTTAAAGGTTTATTATTAGGTATACATTTCTCGGGATTTCAGGCGCGGCACATCAAAATTTAGCAATCATTTTTTAATGAGCGTGTATGAGAGCAACCGGCGTTCTTCCCCTTGGCATCGATTACAGTTGTCGCTCTCGGCGCCTGGGAGCTGCTTTATTCTTTGTGACAATAGGTTGCCTCTGAAACCGATAACTCTAAGATCAACAACAGCCTGCCCCTTAGATGCCAAAGACATCGGCCGTGTCTGTCGACACAGCCGTGCGAAATAACATTTGTTCCAAGAAAACTGCGGAGGAATCTCCAGCCGGAAAGTTTGACGACGTCAGCAAGTAGGCTTCTTGCCACTGATTTCAGGCGCTGCACATAAAAATTTAGCAATCATTTTTTAATGAGCGTGTCTGAGAGTAACGGGCGTTTTTTCCATTGGCGAACATCGAGTGCAGCGGTCGCTCTCGGCGCCTGGGAGCTGCTGTATTCTTTGTGACAATAGGTTGCCTCTGAAACCGACAATTCTAAGATCAATGACAGCTAGCCTGCCTCTTAGATGCCAAAGACATCGGCCCTGGCTGCCGACACAGCCATGCGAAATAACATCTGCTCCAAGAAAACTGCGGAGGAATCTCCAGCCGGAAAGTTTAACTACCTAAGCAAACAGGCTTCTTGCCGCTGATTTGAAGTTTTCTGAAGAGATCAGAAGCGTCATTGCAATGTAGAAAAATGAAAGGTGACCGTGTGGTATGACACGGTATATCACGCATGCTTATTAGGAAAAAAATAACCACATCTTTATTTCATGTGTGGTGTGCAACAGGCAGATTCCTATTTGTTTCTATGCAATTCAAAACGGCATGCAGAACTGAAAATCACTGCAAGAGCATCGGTACTCACAACTTTGTTCATAATCTTTGATGAGTCTGCGAGTGTGAGATTTATTTTTTCATATTTCGTGTCATGTGCACGGCTACACCAGGGAGTCTCGCCCCGAAATCCTGCCCTAACAACCCGGTAATTTGTCCACGGCTCATCAATAAGAACATAGAGAGTAGAGCACGCTTACGCTGATGTTGGTGTCTGGTTTTTTAAGCGGTGTAAAAAATTAATACACACCCACACTTAGGGAACGTATTGATGTAGTTGGGAGAAGCATTGACGTGCATAAAGCCATCGCCTCCAAACAAATGTCGCTGCTGCACATCACTATGAATTTTTTTTTGGCATTTCGGTTACTCATCAAAAATTGGAAACGCCATATTGTTGGCATTTTATTATCACATGGGCCAAAATGCAGCGATTATTGTTTAGCTCTCAGTACTAATTAATCATATGGTATTTATATCAGTGCCGTTCGAGTTAGTTACGCTGTAGACACTAAGAACTATTTTAAGACACTTCAAAAATGTCGCATTTTCTTTGAGTGACATGTCATTTGTACAAAGTAGCCGCAGTGCAGCCCTTGTTAGAAATGCCCACCACCGAAAACAACACACTTAACGGAGTTTTTATGTGTGCAACCAAACATTCATTCAACTAATAACGATGAATAACAAAAAATGTGATCCCACATAGTGTCCCTGAGCCTTTTAGAGAAAAAAATGAGCGTCTGTTCTCGTACATTGTTAAATGCTTTCATGCAAATTTTTGCACACATTGTACTCAAATTGATACGTGTCACTGTATCATGAGAGGTACACGGGCCGTCCGCATCCAGTGGTGGCTACATATTTTTTAATATCATGGGAAAGCTTTGTCTTCACGCAGCCTTAACAGTACAACTATTTTATTAGCGGAGGGCTGTTCTGTTCTTCTGCGGAATATCCGTAAAAATTTCTGATCCCTTAGCTCTGTTGGGCTAGGATATATGTAGCGAAAGCGCGGGGACTTCTGGATCAGAAGAGTTAATATGTGAAACCCGTGCATTCACTAGATGCACCCTTATTCATGATGAAACCGTGAGCCGTCGTGACGGATTGGTAGCGTCTCCGCCTCAAACGTCAAAGCCCTGTTTCGATTGGCTGCCTCGTCACAGGATTTTTTTTTATTCAGTGAGTGTGCGAGGTTTCAGTGGCTCCCATGGATGCCGCCATCGAGTACGTTGGTTAGCGGTTAAGCGCGTAAGGGCGGGTAAGGGCGGCTCCGCGGCGAGGCACACGGTGTGACATCATGCCAGATGGCGCGGAGAGCGCGCGGCGTCCGCCCAGCTGTGGCGGTTGCTAGGCAACACCTGAAGGTCTGCCTCTTTGCCTCCTCGGAGCACCGCCTCAGCGAAATCGCAAGTTCGTGGCCAATATAGCTTTCGCTGCAAAGAGCAGGCTGAAGCGTACGAAAGTAGCATTTATATTCGCGCCATTGGCTACAAGTAGAAACCATGCTTCTAATGCAATTCAAGAAGAGCGTTGTAAAATGTGCAGATCTAGAATCGACATTTGAGCTAGTTGGTATTTCATCTTGTAAAATATATAAAGCGCACTCAGGACAACAGACAAAGTCTTCCTTGTCCATTGTCCTGAGTGCGCTTTATATATTTTTACAATTTACAATGTGCACAAGTAACCACCAATGTGCGTTTTACGGTAGTTGGAAAAATTTTACTGGACGCGGAATCGAAGGAAAATATCTATTTTTGCCTTGCCTCGCTATCCAGCCAGCTGGTATTTGCTCTAGCAGATGTAGCAGGCATGTTGCCTCATGCTTCAATGTATTTGACGCAGCTGCTTTGTTTGGCCATATATATATATATATATATATATATATATATATATATATATATATATATATATATATATATATATATATATATATATTTCCTGAACATACATCACTGAAAGTTTTGCCCATGACGTAAGAAACGCTGCCAATAAGGTTTATGAAATCATTTATGTGCTAACTCCTTATACATTCGAAATCACTCCTACTGCTGAGATTTGGATAGCGACCGCATATACAAAACAAGAGATCATGCTGCCGAGCTATTTGGTTCTGCATGATGGGAAAAAATCATCGCGAAAACTACACAGGCAACCGAAGAATATAGAGCGCTGGTGGATGTCTTATGTGTCTTTTTGCGCCCTTCGTCTGATTTTCGTGCTGCCTTCATCCAGATAGACAGTATGTACGATTCCGAAACTTCGTTAACTGTTTTACGGTTCGTGAGAGCTGACAGACGAAACGGTAGGGGCGGCGTTGCGACCCTGTGTATACAGCCCACACTAAGAGGAGTGGTTGGGTGAATGGGTTCTCTTGGATTCAGACTTCGATTTCCAAAGGTCTGCGTACCTTAATGTTGAAGTTTTTGTATTAATTTGTAGCTCTCTTCGTTCTGAAGCCATTCAGTCATTCTAATTCAGAGTTTTTCAATGTTTTAATTACTTCAGTTTAATAGTAGACACGGAGGAGGAGGAGAGACGTTTTCATTTCATTTCATTTATTAATACCCTCAGGGCCGTGTGGCATTACAGAGGGGAGCGAATGAACAGAACACATTAAACAAAAGCAATAAAGGCAACAAAAACAAAAACAAAAAATACAAATTGTTAGGCTTCTAATTATGCAATGTTAGCTAGTGCATTTTTAAAACGATGATGGTCTTCAATGGCGGCGATAAGTCCGGGAAGGCGGTTGCAGTCGTGTGATGTGCGTGGAATAAAACTATGGGAACAGGCTTTAGTGCGGCAAAAAATAATATCAACTTTGTGAGAGTGGTCAACGCGCGCAGAACGATAGGACAGATTAGAGATTAGTTCATTGCGCAGGTGGGCGTTATGGAAGTATATCTTGTGAAAAAGGCAAAGGCGAAAATTATAGCGCCGAGAGGCAAGTGATGGTAGACTTAAGGTTTCTTTCATGGTAGAGATACTGGCAGTCCGATTGTAGTTATGAAGAATGAACCGAATAAAATTATTCTGTCGAAGTTCGAGTGAGTTAGCATAGCAGAGCTTGGGTCCTATACAGAGGAGGCAACGGCTACAAACCTGCGGGGCGCACAAAAAAAGATTGTGAGCCATGCTGCTACGTGCGCTGCTCCCATGCTCACTTAAGGTGAAGGTGTTCCGGGGGTCGCTTAAAGCCATGGCCAGTGATGCTGTCGCTGCCCGTGATGCTGCCTTGTCCGCAAGGAGCACAGTTGAGAAAGGCGGGCATTTAGCAGGAAATGTAGATTGCCGGGACCAAACATGCTGGCGGTATCGTGAGCGGTTGTGCGCGTAAATTCATCGCAAGATAAAAGCTGGTAGCAGTACAGTGCCAACGTCAGAATAGCCTGCGGGGCGAACAAATAAGATTGTGAGCCATGCTGCTGTGTGCGCTGCTCCCAGGAGAGAATACTAGGCACGGTTCTAGAATTAGATGTCATCATCACCATCATCAGCCTGGCTACACCCACTGCAGGGCAAAGACCTGTCCCATGTCTCTACAATTAACTCTTTCCTTTGCCAGCTGCGCCCACCCAATGCCTGCAAACTTCCTAATCTCATCCGCCCACCTAATATTCAGCCGCCTCCTAATACGTTTGCCTTGTATTGGAATCCATTCTGTTATCTTTAATGACCAGCGGTTATCTTGCCTTCGCAGTACATACCCTGCCCAAGCCCATTTCTTGCTCTTGATTCCGACTAGGCTATAATTAACACGTGTTTGTTCCCTCACCCACTCTGCTCGCTTTCGGTCACTTAACGTTATACCTATCATTTTTCTTTCCACGGTTGGCTGTGTTGTCCTTAACCTAAGCTGAATACTTTTCATTAGCCTCCACGTTTCCACACACACACACACACACACACACACACACACACACACACACACACACACACACACACACACACACACACACACACACACACACACACACACACACACACACACACACACACACACACACACACACACACACACACACACACACACACACACACACACACACACACACACACACACACACACACACACACACACACACACACACACACACACACACACACACACACACACACACACACACACACACACACACACACACACACACACACACACACACACACACACACACACACACACACACACACACACACACACACACACACACACACACACACACACACACACACACACACACACACACACACACACACACACACACACACACACACACACACACACACACACACACACACACACACACACACACACACACACACACACACACACACACACACACACACACACACACACACACACACACACACACACACACACACACACACACACACACACACACACACACACACACACACACACACACACACACACACACACACACACACACACACACACACACACACACACACACACACACACACACACACACACACACACACACACACACACACACACACACACACACACACACACACACACACACACACACACACACACACACACACACACACACACACACACACACACACACACACACACACACACACACACACACACACACACACACACACACACACACACACACACACACACACACACACACACACACACACACACACACACACACACACACACACACACACACACACACACACACACACACACACACACACACACACACACACACACACACACACACACACACACACACACACACACACACACACACACACACACACACACACACACACACACACACACACACACACACACACACACACACACACACACACACACACACACACACACACACACACACACACACACACACACACACACACACACACACACACACACACACACACACACACACACACACACACACACACACACACACACACACACACACACACACACACACACACACACACACACACACACACACACACACACACACACACACACACACACACACACACACACACACACACACACACACACACACACACACACACACACACACACACACACACACACACACACACACACACACACACACACACACACACACACACACACACACACACACACACACACACACACACACACACACACACACACACACACACACACACACACACACACACACACACACACACACACACACACACACACACACACACACACACACACACACACACACACACACACACACACACACACACACACACACACACACACACACACACACACACACACACACACACACACACACACACACACACACACACACACACACACACACACACACACACACACACACACACACACACACACACACACACACACACACACACACACACACACACACACACACACACACACACACACACACACACACACACACACACACACACACACACACACACACACACACACACACACACACACACACACACACACACACACACACACACACACACACACACACACACACACACACACACACACACACACACACACACACACACACACACACACACACACACACACACACACACACACACACACACACACACACACACACACACACACACACACCGGAGAGAGAGATAGATGTCCCGGTGTCTTTTCTTGTGTGTGCGGTTTATTTTGGTGTCTTTAAATATATACCCGTCGTAGGGAGTGCGTATTGAAAATGACAGTCAATTGTGAAGAAGCAGTGCGCTTCTTTTTTCACATATATAGCAGAAATTTTTTGCCTTCTCTCCATTACTAAAGTCCTGGCGCGAGCACTCATCAACCCAACTATAGAATTTCCGAAATTTTCTAAACAATTTGTTCATACCAAAAGCTTATTATCATTGAATATTTCTTTGAACATAAGCACGCCTTCAATCTACACAAGTTCCATATCACGAACCTTGTAATTCTTTTCGTCTGACTGATGTACACACATAAACAATTTTCTCCTGGCCATTGAACTGTGGTATCCGCTGCGTGGAAACGTCTGTTTTTTACCCATATATAAATTCTTGGTGGTCATTGTCTCTTGTTATTATTAGATATTTTCTGTTAGTGCGGCTATTGTGAGCGAAATTCTTGCAGTTTTTTTCTCTTTTCCCAGTTCTGCTATAAATAAGCCCCGTATACTTAGAGGTACGGGCAAAGACATTTTCTTTTTCGTTCTTTTTATCGTCCGACAATAATTTTTGTCGTGCTATAAACTCAGCAAGGATGCTGCATGTGCGATTAAGTTGCAAAAATAGACAGAAGGGTTTAACGCTTTGGATAAATGCGGCATGCAAAAGCCAAAGTGGATGACTTTCGCTGTTAAACATTTTTATAATAGCCAAAAGAAATTTTTCTGAAGCAGCAAATAAACAGAACAACAAAAAAAGATTATGCTTCTTCTTTCGATCGCCTTCTATTTAAAGCACTGAACATAATCCAACACGCGCATAACGACAAACCACTTTCTCCAAATTGAAGAACTTCAGCGTTCATAAAGCTGCCTCCGGAGAAAGAATACCTTTTCCGACGATTATAGAGATCTGCTTTCTTGGTACGTAGCGCTTCAATCTAGAATTTAAAACAATGCTCACTTGACATTTTGATTCGATATGTTCTTACAAACGCCACAAATCCTGCCTAATAAATGGCTTTAATGATAAGGTAAACGCTTTGAATTGTAATCGCCTCTATCAGAGACACTATATCGACGATAAGAAATGCTATAAGGCTCTTATAGGGTGCCATGTCACCTCTGAGCGATCTCGCAGCTTTACTGCGTGTTTCACTGGTCTTTGAAGCTTATTCTCCGCAGCGTCAGGTTTTGGCGAAAAAAAATTCAAATGAACATTTCATGGAGCGGGTATGGCTTGAACGTGCAGGCTGGTAAATATTTTTCAGAATGTGATGGAAATCATTTTCAGTCTTTTCTGACTACGTTGGGCAATTTGTTATGATTTGAGTTTTTGGTGGGATTAAAATAATGATTATGCCATGTCTCGGCAAAGCCTGGTGGCGGGACAAGAGAAGGAGGGGATGTGTCTATCTCTAGGTACGCCAGATTTTTCTTCTAGACCGGTCGCGCTCCTACTAACCGAAGATGCCGAGAACTCGCTCTGCAATGGAATGCAGTGGTAGACACTAATGCGCTAAATTTTGCGATATTTTTTTTTGCATTATGAGCACCTGTTTATAGGTCGCACCTAGATACTATCATGTAGAGATATTTTGGCTGACAGCCTATTACTTTGTTCCCCACGCTAAAAGCATAATTGTAACTGTAACTGTCGTGAAATAAATGATGGAAAGATGATCTGAAAAGAGGTGTGGGCGAACTGGATTGCTAAAGGGTGATTTTCTGGCCCTCACTCGCACGGTACAGGTACTGGTGGGAAAGCACTCATTGAGTGTGCAGACTGTTTGACAACCAGCACATTGTGCCTGGATACATTTCTGATGACAAATCACGAAAATGAATGTAAACAGGGTTCTTGAGAGAAAATGAAGTATAATTGAAAAGTATGCTGGGATCCTCTTTTAGGAAAGAATTGCCCTCATCAGGTACTTTAAAAAGTACTGTTTACCACTTAAAAGATAACGCAGAAGCGCCAAGAAGCCAAACATATCTATAAGGAGCTCGTAAGCACCTCTATATCGTGAAGTGCAACAGGAACTGACACACGGAAGTATGAGAACAGCAAACATGCACTTAGCGATGGCCATCGAATGAGAGCAAGAGTAAAAGATGCGTTTTTGTTAAACATTATGCCTCTTTCACCGATTCCTTCACGGCTGCCTGCGCAGGTATGGTCCAGGTGACCATTAAAAATAAGACACAGCCAGGAGGCGCTTCGGAGCACTTGATCATGCGTCCGCTTTCTGCAAGCTAGAAACGTGGAAAGCGGACGGTGTGACTACGCTTTCGCAATAATAACGAGACATTTCTTCTCAATAATGAGAATAATGATATAACTTTTTTGTTGTAAACATATTGAGCACCTTGAGGGGCGGAGACAAAGGTGGTGACGTCAGCGCCAATCTGAAGCACGCGGCCAGATTAGAAAAACCATAATACCTTGGAATCTAGCCACCTAGCGCTATCTGGCATGAAGCTAATGGCGCGGCTCAACGCGACGGCTTCTAGGCTTGTTTGTCTAATGAGAAAGTGAGAACAGCACGCCTGTGGAAGCTGTCGGCTCCTGCCATCCTCGTGCTCATAGCTACCTTTCCATTGCAAACAATATTTGAGATGAGGTGCGATTAGAAATTAACTTGGCGCTGTTTGCGGCGGAAAGGCTAGAAATAAACTTTTCACTGCTCCGCCGTAAGCAGTGAATTATCAGGAATAAGTGATAAGTAAGAAATTTGTAAGGAAAACCCCGCTCGCATACATGGTTTTCAAAGGTTAGAAAAACGTATTTAATACAGTGAATTCATCAAAACTTATAGATTCAATACGCAACCATGGAGTGGAAAAGCGTATGTAAACGCTCTATGTTACCCTTAGAGAGTTCACAGCAGCCATTGTCCTTTACTGGTAGAGCAATAAAACAAGAATCAGCAAGTGAGTTCACGAAAACTGACAGAGTTTCTTGCCTGCTTATCGCGGCGATTTTAAAAGAGGTATAGAGGGTTGTGCTTGGAAGAGTTTGAGACAAATGTTCGGTGCGAAAGACTCAGTTAGTTCGCTCCGATCTGCATGTGAGGTCGCCCTGTTAAGTAACTTAGGAGAAAAACTGTAGCGAATGATTGCTGACCCAAATTACAACATTGGGAGTAAGTGTGAATGTTTAGTCCTTTTTTGAAATGTGCCCTGCGGGGTGTATTTTTTTTACAGGATACCAAAGAGCCATTGAAAAAATAAAAAAAATGCAGCGTTGTCTGGTGCATGCGGTCATCCTCCTCTTGTGCATGCACAGTCTGATGCAAAGGTATGTAGCCGGGATGTTGCGAACATGATTCCGTCGGCGCGAACTTAAAGACGGTTACAAGTTTTGATGTTTACTTTCTGGTAGTGAAGGCACTGAATAATGCGCTATACACTGCTCCACAGAAAACTGTCTGCAGGTGGCCATATTGTACTAGACTGATGTGTGTATGCGTCGTTGGCGCAAAGAACTCATGACGTGAGCTCTCGTAAGCGCAGTCAAGACAGTGTGATGGGCATGTGTTCAAATTCGTCAGAGTAAATAATTTAAAGGGGTTCAAAAAAGCTTCAATGCATGGCGCTATACCGCTTGAGGGACTGCTGACGTATGAGCAGGTGCACTAACGGGTTAATAAATTGCATTATTCGACAAAACCCTTAAGAAATGCATCTTTGCACTGAGCTCGCAACATTTATTTTTGTTTACTTTAAAACCGGCCATCCGGCCATTACGTAGCTTAGGAACCTTCAGAAAAAAAACGCCAGAGCGAAAAGAAATGGTAGAGAGATATAATATGCAAAGTCCAGTTAACAGCTGAACGGAACCGAAGAATCAAACGCTCTTAAAACAGGTCATGCAAAAAGCAAGCTCTGGTACCGTATAACATAGCGAAGAGACAACACAACATGAACAGCGTTAAAAGGTACCGGCAGAAATGTAACGGCATTCATCGCTCTCACAACGATTAAGCACTATGACACGTTTTCTGCATTCAAAAAACCTTAATAAAACTGTTTGAAAAGTGAATGATTCAGTATGAGTGGAGATACTTGTTGGAATTGTTTTCCATCCATTTATGGTCAACGCTGAGAGCAAGGTGTCATATTTTACTCTGCTAGCAAAAACCGGACGGACTTTTGTGCTCATGGCCCAGGCGAGCTGAGCAATGAGGCAGGGATGATATGAGTCCAGGAGAGTGGCTGGATGCTATCGTATAGCGCATGTAAGAATGAAAACACGGCAAACTTTCTAAGCGTTGCAACACGTTGGAGATTCAGGGTGTGCTTAATTACTGCCACACTGTGATGACAAAAGGTGAAAGAGTCAGTCTAGCTGCTATATTTTGTACTGTCTCGAGAGCATTTCTAAGATTTCCGTGCAAAGACTTCCACAAAATATAGTAGAATATATACGCAGCGGAACGCCGAGGATGTGAATTAACATACTCCACCCATAAATCCCTAGCGCTGAGCACTGAGAAAAAGAATTAAAGGTCTTCGGCGAAGATGCGTTCCATAAAACTTTTGCGCCTGGTGTGCGATGGGCAAAGAGACAGCGGTGGAGCGTGTTTTTGCGCGCGTTCACACTAGTCCAATCGAGATGTTTTCTTACCTTTGTAAGCAACCCAATGTTCTAGAAAATTTGGTCTCTGCATGTCAGAAAAAAATATTTTATTCAAGCAAGAAGAGTTGCCTTGGTCACAGTGCTCTTCCTCTACCTGCCACCCCTGTAGACAACGTGGAGCAGCTGTTAAGAACACAATACAGATAATAAAGTCAGAAAACATCATCACTGTAACAAAAATATCAAAAGAAAAGCAGTTTTACAGACGCGGCCCCGAAAAAAAAAAGAATTGGTGGAAAGAGAGCAGATGATTACTATTTTAAAAAATCCTGTATTAGATATGAATGCATGTTCTTATTGATGTGAACTATATGCTGAGGAAAGCACAAACCAAGATCTACCAAGTGGCGTTTTTTTCTAATTCGCTACATCTTCCCCTTTTTTAAAAGGTGGTGGCCTCTTTCAATGACAAACGCATTACCTCGTGGGTAAATATAGCTTTGAAGGTTTCGTCTGTGTTTTTAGAGATATCGATTCAAGTGCGGGAAGTATTGCCTTTATAAGCAGCTCCATTTGGAACGGTCTGGTCTAAACATGTTGGTCGTTCCTTCCCTAGGTTAATGAAAAAAAATTGGAGGCTTATCAAGGTTAAGCCCAGTGGATGCGAAGCATGTTAAGCAACTGCCTCAGTGTGGATGGGGCTAAGTAACGGAGACGTGGTTTTAGGTTAATCGTCGTACTTTATTCTTTGCAGCCCGACAAACACACTCTTATGGTCCGTAAATGCATGACTCCTGGTTTGCACGTCACTTATTCTGTATTGTCTTTGAGCATTTCTACACAACACCAAGTCTAAACTGTTTCCCCACTGAGTCTTCAACGTCCTTAGCGTTTGGAGGCATCTTGACCGCATACACGCCCGGCGCAAAGACGCTGGCGCGGTTGTGGGCACAGACAAGGCGGATTTAAAGTGGTGGCGAAGGCTGGGCCGAAAAGTGGTTTAGCGCGACTGCAGCACAACCAGAGGATGGGGGGCAAAACACTCATATAAAGAAATGATAAAGCTACAAAATTGGAATGTAATCTGCCAATAGAAAAGAAAAAATATATTAGCACCTTGTTTTATGAAAGAGGTAAGTCATTTTATTAAAACCTGGCAAATTTTGTATTTTTGCAACACTCTTGACCTGCCCCCTATTCATGAGTGTGCGGTGCATTACAGCGCGTCTTTGCAGGCCTTGTTTCGATACCCGGCTAACCCGGCCACAGTGGCGGGAGCTTACGAAACGATCTCTTATCGCCAGCTGTCTGCGATGGCGCGCCTGGTAAAGCGTATAAATTTAGCTCGCCGGTCTCAAAATGCTCCTTTTGCGAAGTTTTCGTCGTCCTTGCACGTCGCTTCTTTGTCACCGTTCGGTAACATTTGCACCCCGCTGCACCGCTGCGGCAGTTTTCTCGGTTTTGTCGTTTCCTTCGGCGTGCGGCCAGTGCGAAGTCTTTTTCCGTCTTTGCACGCTTCGCGCTCTTCTTTTGAAGCGCTTAGCGCTTCATTTCAAGATGAGCTTGCGGCATGTGAAGAAACGATGCTCCGTGGTACACTGCGACAGCGTGGATAGTACCATTGGTGTCACGCTACACCGATTCCCGCTGGACTTTCACAGGTGTGTCGTCTGCTCTACGTATGCGCGATAGCTTCGATATGGTTTCGCCGGGCTGTTCGCTCGTGTTTCATAGCTGTAACCCGTTCGTGCGTACTTGGCTTCATGTTTTCGGGGATATTTATGTACTACACTGCAGGGCACACACTTTCAGTGCTGAGGTGTGCGAAAGAGGCTTTTTCCTTCTGCACTGTGACTATTGAGATGATTAGCCAACTTAAACAATACTGCTTGTGCTGCCTGTGACATGTATTCTTTGTTTGTGTGCCAAGGGTGTGCTTTGTGACTGTATTTGTTTGGTTGCTGCAATAAACAATGAATATGAAACTATGAAAACCATACTTGCCGTACACTCTATTGCGAACTGTGCACTTGAGCCAGTGCTTTGTGCATCATACCTTGCATCATACCTTGCTGTACTCAAAAGCTCTCAAAAGTACTAGCACCAGTATTTGCACTACGAATCATGCATGCTTCGCCAGTGTCTGGAAGTGTTGCTGCCTTTCTATGCTGCCCCTCCTTTACCAGTCACTTTCATTGCGTTCCCAATTGCACATCAACAAGGCCATAACTAGCAGGAACTCGAGCACATTTGACTGGCAAAGGTTGGGGCGCGCTGAAAGGCAGCAACCTTCGAGAGGTACGGGCTCGAAAACGCGGATTCTACAGAAAGACCGCTTTATAATTCGCGCCAAAAGCATACGTATGCGTGACGTCACTCTACGTCACGTTTGCGTAGTTTGCCCCCAAAATTCAGGGGGCGCTGGAGTGCCCACGAGCCGCCATTTTTTGGACCAATGGGCGTCTATGGAGCCTTCGCTACCAGTGTACATCTACCTTGGCACAGAGACTGACGCGATGGCGGGCGCGCGCCGCTTCATCCCTGGCGTGACGTCACATATCACGTGATGCAGCGATGGTGGCGCCGCCGCCGCGTCGCGCGCGACGGCGCGAACCGAAGCGTGGAGGCCTCACCCGGGCGACGTCCGACGGCGCGATATGAGGCCCCATCTGCAGCCGGTGTGACGTCGTCACGTCACGTGACCTACTTGAAGGTCACTTGAAGGTCAATGGTGGCCACCGCCGGGAGGCGACCGACGGCGCGATATGAGGCCCCATCTGCAGCCTGTGTGACGTCATCACGTGACGTCATGTCACGTGACCCCACTTCAGGGTCAATGGTGGCCACCGCCGGGCGTCGCGCGAAGGCCCGAAACCTACGTTAATATGCTTCGCATAAAACAGGCTGAACAGTTCAGCTAAACAATCGGCGTGAGCCGGCCTCGCGCTGCCTCTTCCTACGCTTTCGTTGCAGCGCGGTGCTCTTAGCACGAACCTTGTCCGCGACGGAAGTTACTCAAGTTGAAGGTCTTCCCTTCACGCGTTGTCGCTGGAGCCGCTTCGGTGCTGGGAGATATTCGTCGCCCGTCGTTCCTCTGTGTCTACCACGTCGATGGGCCCCTCGCGCAGCGGCAAGCACAAATGGGACTTGTGCGAGCCTCACGAACACGAGCGCGGCGAGCGTCCTTGTAATTTATTTTGCATTCGCTTTCAGCCTGGAAAATCTATACTTGTCCAGGTTCCCTCCTACCTTTATTAATATTTTTATCTTACTCTTCAGAGGACTATTAAAATGGTAACAAAAGGGCAGCTGCTACGCCACATGCGGGCGCTGTTTTTCTGGTTTATTTCTTTTCTCCAACTACCAGCAGAGGTAATGGTAGAGGGGATCACTGTGCACGTTGGCTCCGAGCCTCAGCCGCTCGGGAAAGAGAAACTCCGACCCGATTATACGGGATCACGTGGCCGATGGCCTTGGACGGGCTTCATCCACGCGACGGATCGAGGTGGGCTCAGATTAACAGTTCCGGGCTTAAAAAATACTATTTTTGAGCCCCCGATACCGGCCGTTTGACCACACACACAGACAGAAGGAAAGCGCTTCAGACAGTTTTATGGCAAAATAAGACTCATAATTCTGATGAGCACCCTCGGCTACTTTGGTAAAGTAACGCTATTTGGACTTGACGATGACTACAGCCATTACGAAAACAGTTTCTGCATTGCCTGCCATTTGACAGAAACAGCAATATGTTTCTTTTAATCATACATAAAGTGTAAGAAATGTAGTGGGCGATGCTTATCCAGATATTTACAGAATATTGTGCCAAAAAGAACGTCAAGGTCTTCTCGACATTGTGCAATTCTGATGTGCAGGCGATGTGATGCCAAGGTAGCAAAACTGCATCTATTAAATTTATATGTTTTGCTATATGCAGGGTGAAAGGCTGCGACTCAACGTTGAGGCCAAGTAAGAATCGGCGCCATGAATGCGTCGCAAAAGTAAGTGCTGGCTCCTGCTCATCCACAGATGCTTCAACGGTTGTTCTGTGGTAATTGCCAACGTTTTGACTAGAGATGCACATGGGCTTTGTTTGTTGAATTTCACAAGCACTTAATCAATACGAAAGATTTAAATGACCAGCGTACGCTCGCCCAAGATTCGCTTTAGGATGTGGTACCTTGATAAAGTGAATATTGAGGGCGAATCCTTCATGAATTCGCACTCAATGGGCAACCCAAAATTCCTTAGTAATGCCCGTTTTGCTGACGCCATCGCATTGCTCTTTAGCTCAAGGAAGGAACTAGAAAGCACGATTTAGAATCTGGGCAGCAACGGAGATCTGTAGGCCTAAAGGTAATTATAAAAATTCAGTAGTAGCCCCAATATTTTCGAAAGTGCGCCAATATCTAGGATAGGCAGCTGAAGACAGAAAGTTGTCCGGGAATAGATCTATTTAGACAGGTAGTAAACGCGAACCCGGAACAGAGTGAAATAAATAATACGATAAAAATGGAATGAATGCATTTGAAAGGTACTGTCCAGTCTTAAATAACAGCTCACTTGTGTAGTTCAAGAAGAAAGAATAACAACAGTTTTAACTTCCTAGTACTCGCCTGTGGGGCAGAAACTTGAAGGCTAACGAAAAATCTGAAAAAAAAAGTTCAGGAGAGTTTTGCGAGTTACAGAAAGGAAAATATTAGGTGTGACGTTAAGAGGGAGAAAAAAACAGAATAGGTCAAGTAGCAAAAGCGACTTCGAGATACCGAAGTCAAAATCAGGAAGAAATAATTGGTATTGGTAGGACTTGTAATGAGAAGGGGAGATATTCGTCTGCCTTTTAGGGTAAGGGAGAGATTTCGAAGTGAAATCAAGTGTAGCGTGAAGCAGGAGAAAGTCAGATGGGTGCCCACGGCTGGCACCCACCTGACTTACCCTGAGGTTTAATTAGTTACCTGAAGAGAGTTTACTCAGACGGATATGAGACACGCCTTCTCTTTGAAGTGCTTGCAGTCAGGTTTATAATAATGACCATGATGAGCGCAAATTAATGTTGCCCTGTACCGGAGAACTAGCAGAAACTAGGTCAGTTACAAATACGCCGTTTTTTTGCAGAAGTCCTATCACAACAGGGCTGCAAAACACGAAAAGCAGGTACCGCCCCTACTGGGTGTTGTAAAAAGTACAGTGTGATTAGGCTAGTTTAAATTTTGTGCTCACCATATCAGATAATGATGGCTTATATGTTTTATCGTTACAGTACACTTTGTTACTGTTGACATTAATGCGTTTTGTCAGTGATTTAGTATTGTAAGGGGGCGAGCCTGGAAGCGAACGCCGAAACGGGTCACCGGCCTGCCCTGAGGAGGGCGCGGGGAGAGGCTCCCCGTAAACCGACTGTACACGTTGCTGGCGGGAGTGAGACTGACTGCTTTCCCTGAAAATAGGGAGAGCGTTTAATATGTTTTCATTTTTTTTCCCCGTGCAGCTGGGTGCCGCTGAGAAGGCACTCGCCTTGTCCTTCGCGTCGGCTGCCTTAGGGAATGGTCACACCCCTCCTTTGTCATGAAACCTGCTGCACGGCACTGGGGCAGGAGCGGTGCCTTGTTTACGCCTCTGTAGTCCAAAGTAGCTAACAGGCTTCCGGACCGGGGAAGACTGGCGAAGCTGGAGGTGCAAAGAGGCCGCACTTGACCGTTGTTGCCGTGCCGAGGCCTTTGTAGACGGGTGGGTGCTCAATGAACAGCGAGGTGGGAACAGCGGTTCCGTGTCTGTTTTCGCGGCTCGGGCAGGAAGAGGCTCCTCGTCGTCTGAGAGCCGCCCCTTTAACGCTGTACAAGGCACAGATAGCAGACAGAATACTGGAGATGACAATGTGCAAAAGTTTATTTGCCAAGGAACACGCAATCAGTCAAAAGGGAGTGCATGTTTCATCCGCTGGTTTCAAGACCAGGCTATTGGATAGGGTTGGGGCGCGGCACAAACTTTATTGACCTCGTCCTTTGGGTTCTGAACGCGGCGCCGCCATCGAGAGGCCACGCTCATGCTCTAAATGGCTCATATCATGGCTCTTGGAGCTGCTGCCATTAGCTGCTCCTGTTCCATGGATATCACGCTCGGTTTCCCCCGCCTTTCCTTTTCGGTGCTTTACTTGCCGATGCGTTCAGTCGCCGGTCTTGTTCATGCTGAGAAGCTCCCATTGGCGACATAAGCGACCCTTTGTATCTCTTGACCCATCCGTGCATTTCAAAGGCCCGAACAAATTAATGAAAAATCACGACGACAATCCTTTAACACAGAACATGTTGCGCGAGGTAGGCACGCATCAAGTAGCGCCAGAGCACGTGCAATTTACTTGGTAGGCTAAGGCTTGAGTAAACAAAGTTGCTCCTCTTGCGCTTGTGACGTTTCGAATTTGCTGGGGCACTGATGTGGTGATAATTGTGTTCTGCTGTATAAAATTCGCACGAAAAATTTTACAGTGCTCCATAAATGTTTTGTCTTCACACTCGCCTCATAGTAGTCTTTGCCTGCGGAATAAATTCGGCTATAAATGCGGTGAAAGCATTAAAAATTTGAGCGACTGAAGGCCACAAAATGTGTGCAGGCACGTAGACCACTGTCTTAAAATTAGCGAATATCATCCCAGGACTGGCGCTTACGCAAATTCGTTCGTTGTTAAATAGATTAGAGATTGGAATCAGTTAACCGAACACCAAGTGTGGCATGGGAATGAAGATGTATTTTTCTACCCGCCGCGGTGGCTCAGTGGTTAGGGCGCTCGACGACTGATCCGGAGTTCCCGGGTTCGAACCCGACCGCGGCGGCTGCGTTTTTATGGAGGAAAAACGCTAAGGCACCCGTGTGCTGTGCGATGTCAGTGCACGTTAAAGATCCCCAGGTGGTCGAAATTATTCCGGATCCCTCCACTGCGGCACCTCTTTCTTCCTTTCTTCTTTCACCCCCTCCTTTATTCCTTCCCTTACGGCACGGTTCAGGTGTCCAACGATATATGAGACAGATACTGCGCCATTTCCTTTCCCCAAAAAACGAATTAATATTATTATTAATATTTTTCTGTACTATAACCACCTACCGTAACGCCTTTCGACGCTTCGGGGTGATGTCTGAATAAAATAAATAAAATAAAACAATGAACTAAACAGTCTGTGGAAAGTTTAATGGCAAGGGTGAACGTACACATAAAGAAGAAATGTGATTTGATAAGAGCCCTGCAAAAATGAAAACTAAATGAATAATTTGACAAAGCCGGTCACGTAAAGCGCAGACAACTGCTGTCCTTTTGAGGAAGTACGTTGAATCCAAGGTAAGAAAAAGTTCGAAGAGGCCTTCAGAGATTTGCTCGCGAAGAACAAATTAGTTGATCCAATTAGAGTTGGGGTGGCTGCTACTGGTTAAAGGCAGGAATGAGGGGAGATTGCTGAGGAGTCTTTTGACAAACGCTGGGCGTAATCTTGCATGGCAAACACAACTGTGTAAGTTCAATTTCCGCCAAGGCAAATTTTGAGATCGATAGCTCTTGCCATTACCCACGTTCGCAGCCGAGGACCACCCATACCCAGGCATTTGCAGAGGTCATGTTTGTTTTTACGTCTTGAAAGAAAAGCGCTGACTCTGGTGGAGTAGGAATAGAGCACAAGGCTCACCTACTATAACAGCTTTCTTTAAAATGCAATCTTTCAATCCCTGACCAAAAGCGCCGTATAGGGCTTGGTGTGCACGATGCTGGCCATCAAACAGAATCTCTTTTCTGGAGTAATAATAATAATAATAATAGGTTTTTGGTGGAAAGGAAATGGCGCAGTATCTGTCTCACATATCGTTTTCTGGAGCAAAGCCGATAATATCTTGGCGTAGGTATGGGGAAGTTTGCAGCATGTGCAGAAAAGTATGATTCTTCTAAACGGTACAACCAAAGTTTCAGCTGGGTGTTATATGGTAACGTGTTTTGTTTCGCAGGACTGTGTGAAGGGAAACTGCGTTGATCAAGGATGCAATACCTGCGTAGGCTCAAATCTCTGGTGTCACGGATACTGCAATTTGTGATAAAGCACTGAAATGAATAAAAATATTATGACTCTAAAGGGCTCCCGGAGCTTTTGTTTTATTCAACTGCTTGCTCTTTTTTGTATTTATGATGTCTGCAGTTGCACATCATTATCCTTGTAAAAAGTGTGGTTTTAAAAAAATTGCTAAAAATATTTAAGCTGAGCCTTGTGGGTATGACGTGATAGCATTAAGGGGTTAATTCCGAAACATGCGGAAATGGTCATTTGCTAATTTGCACTCAAAGATCCCTGGGAGTCGTCGTGTCCCTCCTGGCGCAGTGGTACAGCGGTTAAGTGATGTGCCACTGCTCGGCTATGGGGCTGCCATCGGTGGAGCTTGTGAGACCCAGGCTACTCTTCCCGAGTGACCAATCATTACTTGCAGTCCGACCTCTTGTGCTGGGCAGTCTGCTCACAATTCGGTGGGGACGTTGGGATGGGCCGGTCACGTGACCTTGTCACGTCATCCTAAGACACGTGACCTGCCAATTTTTCGAGCGTGGCGGGTTGTGCGTGGCCGAGTGTATTCCTCTGTCCCAGGTTCCCATAGGTTGGCTACTTTGTGTGGATAGGGCTGCCACCTGGTCACCCTACCCCTGCGGGTTTAGCGCTGATGATGCCGACGAAGACACCCGGCTTTCTACAGAACGGGAGCCTTAGCGCAATAATGTTAAAACTCAAATAATGAAGCCTCGATACGTACCTTACCCTGCCTTTTCCTTCTACAGTTCTGGGCTTAACTCGTGGTCGGCCATGACCAATGGAGTTTAACAGAACAATTGCTGCTTTAATTCTTCAGCATTAGCGGGGCTATAATGAGAATTTCGAGTGCTTTAGTGAAACCGTGCCGCATAGGGAGGGAGCGCCGTGAATTGCTCTATATTGGTCAGCTGCGTGTCGTGGACGTCGCTAGGAAGGCCGGCTAGTTTCCCCCTTATTCTTTTCTTTATAGTTCGGAAATAAAAAAAATGGGTGGTAGTTTAGCTCTGGTTAAACCTTGAGTGACGCGATAGCTACAGCTGGCCGAGTGGAACTTGGTCACGTGACGAACCACGTGATCAGCCAAAGCGCCGCGCCGCCGGCAGCTGCTCCGCAACACGTGACCAGCCACGTGACCAGCCACGGCGCCGCATTGGAGCTCAAGGGTTGCCACGCTAAAGGGTCGGAAAGCTACCGTAATGTAGCTATGGCTACAAAACAACAGAGAAAAGCACGCGGCCATGAACACACTGCTCGACCGATGCCAAGTGTTCACAGCTCGGTCATTCCACCTGATCATTTATAAACCAAGATTCGGAGCCGAATTCGCACTGCACCAAGAGTATTACATCTCTGGCTTGAAATGGAAATAATCCCCGTAACCGTGTTCACCGTAGGTAAAAAGGCACAATAAACGAACCATTGCTTACAGATCAAAAGGTCATGCCACGGCGAAGCGAAACGATCAAATGGACAATGCATAGCCGCAGAATATTATCCGTTCGGACGCCGGGTGCTCGTTGCTAGTGCGTACGGCTACGCTGGCGTACGATGCGCAGTAGTGCATAAAGCACAAAGACAGCTCTTTTGCAGGGGCCGGCGGCTGCGAAATCGAGCCATGGGCATTAGCCTAGAATATCAGGGGCATCTGAGGATTTTACTTTTACTCTGACGCTCTCAAGTTGAAAGTTCGCTGTAATATTCAAAATAGACCTTCAGACACGAGTACTACGGTTGTGGTGTTTTCTACACGAGAGAGGAAGGTTTCCACAGTGTAGCTTTTGATGTTTTGGGAAGAAAAGTTGCACATTATATTCGCACAATTCTCGGTCACGAGCAGTTAAAAAACTCTATAAAATATTCTATAGGAATAATATGGTGCGGTGGCATAAAATCGAGCGACGATATAAACATCGCTGTTTTTGTGTGAATTAGAGTAGCTGCATATCGCATGAATCAGATTTCCTAAAACCTTGCTAAGAGGGATGAGAGAGAGAGAGAGAGAAACAACTTTATTGTAACACAAGTCAATGAACGCCAGGAGAGAAGTCCATCTCCTAAGAGGGATGAAAAAACGATTTTCGGTAACTTGTCTTATCGCTTCCTACAATTCCTCCTAGAAATCCTCTTTGAAGTCCTACCGAAGCAAGCGAATGTAGCGTATGGCCCTCACTCGTTTCCTTTGGCTGCAACAAAAACATTTTTGTTTTTGATCCATGCATTATTGGCTTTACTAGTGATCTGAGTACGCAAGACGTCATGCGTGCCATAAACCAAGGCGTATACTTCTCGCACAGCACTAGCCATCTCCTCGGAGCCGGAGCGGAGATCAAATGAGTGTTCGATAACGTTACTCGTAACGTCGTTTTGGACGCACTGAATGCCTACCATCCGAGCGATTGCCCGTACGCTTACATCAGTGACTTTCTTGAGAATATAACTCTTATGGCTCGGATACACGCCGACCAGTGTGAGCCTCGCTCGCTCACACGAGGAGTACCTCAGGGCTCCCTTCTATCTCCAGAACTCTTTAATCACGTTTTTAGTGGCCTCCTTTTACTCGTTCGGCAAGTGGGGCACCTTGATTTCTCCGTTTATGCTGATGACAACACCCTGGGGGCTACACATGGCTCTCCCGTTCTATGTACAAACGTTAGCGCAAAATAAGACACAATCACAAGAATGGCGGCAGCTGCGTTTTTATGGAGGAAAAACGCTAGGACGCCCGTGTGCTGTGCGATGTCAGTGCACGGTAAAGATACCCAGGTGGTCGAAATTATTCCGGAGCCCTCCACTACGGGCACCTCTTTCTTCCTTTCTTCTTTCACTCCCTGCTTTATCCCTTCCCTTACGGCGCGGTTCAGGTGTCCAGCGATATATGAGACAAATACTGCGCCATTTCCTTTCCCCAAAAACCAATTATTATTATTATTAAACGCGCCTGGACAACAAGTCTGTTTTTTCAATAAGAAAACATCATGAACGTATCAGAAAATTTTGGGTGGGATGACGTCACGTATTTTCAGATACGTTGATAATTTTTTTTATTCTTCTTTAAAGAACAGACTTCATTAGACACATGTTTGGCGTGTTAGAAGTATTCAAAGCTTATGCATGTGGTTTGCAGTTCACCACTGAGGTTCCGGTCGATACCAAGATTAAGATTTTATAGTTGTGTTTGACTATAGAGGAGGAAAAATTTGTTGGAAATACTTACCACGGGCCGAAAAACCGTTACGTAACTATAAATCGGATCATTAAAAGGTAGTAAAACGCGGAATTGTTATTTCATCATTGCCATCGGCGTTGTCAAAATCCTCTCACGATGCTATGAAACAAAGCTTCGATGATCAGGCTAACATGCTTAGGGATGCAGGTTATCCAGATGAGCTTATCATTTTGGGTTTAAAAAAAATAGTTAAAAAGCTGATAACCTCGGCTTTGCCGCCTTCTTCGCGGAAAGAACAGGAACGGAAAAAGTTCGCAGTCTTTCCCTATGTACACCGCCTTTCACATGGTCTTAAATATGTTTCCCATAGGTAGGAAGTTGATATAGATTTTTCGGCACAAATTAGCTCACAAAAATTTGTTCAATTGTTGAAAATAAGGCTCGCAATCCTAATAAATCTGTATTGTCTTGTGGCATTAAGCAAAATAAGAAATTTTTGCCGTGCTCTGAGGGCGTAATGTACAGAATACCTCGGTCCTGTGGTCAATTTTACATTGGTCAAACGGGACGGTATTAACACATGACCCAGAGAATATCTTAACCCATTAGATTCTACCCCCTCCACTAATTCAGCTGATTATTGCCGAGAGTGTCAATCATGTTTTCCTACCTTATACTATAGCGACATATTGTATAAACACCCCGACCAATTGACCAGAGAAATCGTAGAAGCCTACAAAAAGCATAACTTTAAGCAGTTCTATGTAATAAATTTTGTTCTAAAGAAATAGTTGTTTAACTTTCTCGGCCTACACAGATAAAGATGCTACACTGTTAATTCCTCAGCTGAGATTGTGCAGAAATAGATTTCAGTGAGCTGAGCCTCAATTATAAAGGCCGGAGCTTTGATCAGCATGAAACATCATCGCTAAGTAGTCAAAGGTAGTTATGAAAATCATGAACATTATTGCTTTACGGAATAGCTTAAAGCACTTCGCTTTCGTCTGCCGTGCATGCTGGCAGTGTGTATTTCGGCTAAACATAATGGCACTTCTTTCACAAAGCTTAACGAATGAAAGCCTTTTTTTACTCCAGAATACTCAGAGTGCAATAAAGTAAATGCATTTTTAACCGCGCATCTGTAGTGAATTGTGCTGATCAAAAATAGAGGATAAATGAAAACTTCAAATATTACTGAGATCGTTTGCTGCTCGAAGAAAGTAGCCACCACCTTTCAAGACAATTTGCTGGCGCAAAAAAACTTCATTCAGTAGTTCACGCGCTGCGTTCTCCTTAGATGTGGCCACTTTACACAAACTATATAGCCACTTTATTAGTACATTTTTCTAACTACCGTCGCTTTATATACCGTTGGTGTGACTTCTGGGTTCTTATTGTAGCACTTCGTGTGTGATGACAATATTTAATTGTGTAAACGATATACAGAGATTTCATGATATACACTGTGTTGCAGCAATAGCTTCTGTTCGGAATTTTGCTGTTAGTAGTTAGACAACACTTGAGATCTGTTAACTTTCCGTGTGGGCGTGAGGAGTGTAGGATATTAAGACTAATCACAAAATATGCCTTTTTACTGCCTTATAGAGAACCATGTTAAATGAATAAAATATTTTCCCTTTCACGGGAAGAGTGTACTTTTTCAAACCTTTCCGTTGCTTACACAACTGCTGTCCGGACTGTTTCGGACGGCTGGAAGAGCACGTGCAACAGTTGCTTTATTGCCTAGCACACACTAATCTTCAATATTTTATAACACGCTCCTTTCGAGGACAAATTTAACTTCTTTGCATCTAGTACTGGTTTCTGGATATTCATTTGTGGAGTACGCGATTGATTTTCTCGGGATAATACTGTTTTTAGTTTTTGCAAACTAGGTACTAATGCAGATATTGTGATGACATTTTGGCTTACACTTCTACGTATCAATTTTTCGCAGCGAGTCTGCATGCGGAAAAGAGTATCGCACGCAATAAATGGACTTGTATTAGGACGTTCTCGCTCTCTTTTGAATTATTTACGCTGCTAAAGAATAAGATATGTGCGGTTCCGAAAATGCGAGCTGGCGCTCACGCCATTATTGAGCTGTGTCCACTACACATGCACTCAGCACTCTAGTGAGCAATCGGGTGACCGGGAGTGTTCCTTGGAGAGCTTTATGGTAGCTTACATAGAAGATTCGCGATTAGTAGGAAAATATCAAGTATCAAAACGTGGCCTCTCTATTCATACAGAGAGAATGTCACCCATATTGTTTCATTGCTTGAAAAGAAGAGCAACCTAGCTGCAGTCAAAAACAGAAATGATCAACAGTTGCCGCATTTTTTCACTGGGGGCGGTCCCCTGAGCGTGCACGCTTACGAACTGGATCAATATAGTGCCCCGGAGGCTCGTGTCGCGTTGTCTTTCTGCTATATTAAGTGGGTTAAATAGGGGTGTGGCGACACACTCTGCGCATACTTCTGCGCAGCCTCCGCCTTGTTATCATCCGGCCCAGCATAACACGGCCATGCGCTGGACTGCGTTACCGATAAAACACAGCGCCACCGCTGCGTCAGTCGAGGCATATGCGTCACCGATGGTGGCTGCAAAAACTGGCTGCCCGGCTGGGCAGCGACGAGCGCTCCGTTGGTATGCTCGTCCGCTGCCATCGCTAATCGAATGAACAGTTGTTACTTTTTTGTGTTGCTATTCGCCCTTCAGCGGAAACCAACCCGTCACGTGGACACCGGCTTTAATGCAACTTTTCGAAGAATACAAAGCTGCTCTCTGCACCGCCACACTTCTCTCCCATTCCGTGCCAGGCGCTCCTTTGGGGCTCTTCACGGACGCCTCTAACTTCGCCGTCAGTGCCGCCATTATGCAACGCGTAGACTACCCCTGGGATCCCTTGGTGTTCTTCTCCAAGAAACTCAGCTCGGAAAACGGCCCCCTTCTGCGGCCAGTTCCACCAACGAAACCACGAGCCCCGCCTAGTCGAGTTCACCAGCTTACTACAGAGAACCTCTGTCGATATACGAAGCATATCAACACTTTCGCCACATTCTCGAAGCACGGACCTGCTCTATCTACACCGACCATAAACATCTGACCTACGGCTTCTCTCAACGCCGCGACAAACTCCCGCCGGTCCAGCAGAACCGGCTCTCGTTCATTTCCCAGTTTATCACCGACATCCAACATGTCAGTCAGAACGACAACGTGGTCGCCGACGGGCTTTCACGTGTGGCAGCTATCAACTCTTCGCAGATAGCAGCTGACGTCCTCGCCGAGGCTCAGACTACGGACGTCGAACTGCAAGAACTTCTTAAGGGCGGGTCCTCACTACAGCTGCAACAACTCCCCATACCTGTATCGACAACGACTACCTACTGCGACATGTCAGTAGCATGAAGCAAGCCTTACGTGCCCATTTCCCATCGCCGTGGCCTCTTCAACCAGCTGCATAATCTCAGCCATCGCGGCATATGCGAATCTACATGCCTCGTGGCCGACCACTGTCTGGCCCTCCATGCAGGGCGATTGCCGCAACTGGGCGCGCTAAAGTCACCAGGCATGTCACTTCAGCGCTCGGAGCATTCCTTCAGCCATTTGGTCGGTTTCAGCACGTCCACCATGATATCATAGGCCCCTTTCCCCCAGATGCACCCTGTCGCTACCGCCTGACCGCCATCGATCGGTATACTCGACGGCCTGAGGCATGACCCCTCGAGGGAATCACCGCGGAAGACGCCTCCTCGGCCTTCTTCGCCGGCTGGATTGGTCGTTTCGGGCCCCCTCGCCGCGTCACCATCGACCAAGGACGACAGTTCGAATGCCACCTTTTCAGGTTCCTCGGGCTGACCATCGGGTTCGAGCGCTCGAGGACCACCAGCTACCACCCCTGCGCTAACAGGATGATCGAGCCTTTCCACCATCAGTTCAAAAAGCAGCCATCATGTGCCACCCGGACTCAACCTGGCTCGAAACCATTCCAGCCGTCGCCCTAGGTCTTCGCGCCACCTTCGAGCCGGACATCCAGCCTACACCCGCAGAGCTCGTCTGCGGGGAACCACCCCGTCTCCCGGGCTAATTTCTTGCTGCACCGTCATCCGCCACTGCGACGTCAGATCCTACCGACTTCGTCGCTCGGCTCCGACGCACCATCGCTGCCCTCCGCCTGTCAAGTGCAGCTCACCGCTGTAAGACTGCCCCTTCTTCAATGATCTGGCAACGTGCACCACATATTTCTCCGCGACGACACCGTTCGCTGGCCTTTTCAGCCACCTTACAGCGGACCCTACTCAGTTCTCTATCGCGAAGACAAAACTTTCACCCTGCGCGTTAACGGGAATGACGTCCGCGTCTCTATCGATCTGCTGTGGCCAGCCGACATCGATTCCGCCGAACCAGGAAATACCAGTGCACCCACAGGCGTCCATCCACGACCCCCGACATCGAAGCTTGCTTCTGTAAACTGCACGCCATGGCGGGAGGGGGAGGGGGGGGGGTGATGTGGCGACACACTCTGGGCATATTTCTGCGCAGCCTCCGCATTGTTATCATCCGGCCCAGCGTAACACGGTCACACGCTGGACTACGTTACCGATAAAGCACAGCGCCACCGCGGCGTCACCGACGGTGGCTAAAAAAATAGGCTGCCCGGCTGGGAAGAGCGGCTTTCTTCCTTCCGCTACCGAGACTAGCGTAGCGTTGGTATGCTGGTCCGCTGCCATCGCTAATCTATTTAACAGTAGTTACGTTTTTATGTTGGGGTTCGTCCTTCAGCAGAAAAACACCCCACAAGGTGTTCCCATAAAGCGAGCTCGATCCGCTTTTAACAATGGAAACACGGAGAGGCTTGCTAGTTTCTACCCGTTAGAAAAACGTCAATGGATGTGGTGAGCACTACAGAGTGTTGATTTGCGGCTGTGGGGTTTTTAATTCCTTCAGTCGCAGGGCCCCAATAAAAGCACGGGAGTAGGCTGTTTCGACAGTATACACGAGGCCAAACTACGCCATTGCAATGCTTTGGAAAAGAGCCGTACACACTATGGTTCAGTTATGGCGCATAAAACGCAAATGATTTTGTAGGAGCCATTTTTTGACACTATGCCCTCACATATTGATATATTTTACGCTATATTGACTTACCTCAATGTGTGCGAATACTAGGGCGATTATGTATATTTGCTTCAGATCTCTTGTTGCCTCTCGCTGTCATTTGGTTCAGTTAGTGCATCCGCAGTTACTTAGACACGCGGGGGTAAAGCGTGTATCCTCGTCGACTCTTACGTAATTTGGCTCTAGTTTGGTATTGCGTTCGTTCTACATTTGGCATCATCGGCATCTTGGCTCTAGCTCCCCAGCGCTGATGGCCTATTGATGGCGAGGACATGTCAACTGTCCGGGTCGCCCATAGTAATTCGTTTCATTATGACGTCGTCACCATGCATTCGCAATCTGCTTCTATTTTTTCTCTACTCTTTATTTTGTGTGGAGTAGGGCAGGGAGGCGTTACCACCGGCTGAAGCTTCCGCCGTTCCTGTGATTAAATATTGTTTTTCCCTCTTTACTATCATTCGCAAGTCTCGTACTCAGCAATTTACTTCAGATATTTGCGTCGATGCCTTTGTGTATGCACCTGCTGAAACTTAGGGAGTTGAAATGCGACCCATAATTCCCATAAGAAGACTTTTGTTCAAAAGAAGCGCTCACCTCACAGGCAATAGGCAGACGATTCGTGTGACGTGTCAAATGTGAAAGAAGCCTGCTTCCGGCTTGCAGCGAAGGCTCGTAACCATGTAACATTGTATGTATACACGAGCACAGATCTTTGCCTCAGTCTAGACGCGGTGGCGCTGCAGTCGCCAGCTGGGCTGACTGAAGATAAGAATTGACATTACTATCCTTAGGATTACATTTTACTTTTAATTTTATTCCACTAAATTCACCTACTCATGAAAACATTTTGGATCAGGAAAAAAGCTGCAATTCAGCAGCCGGACAAGGCTGTCACCCACCACAAAACAAGAGGAACGCTGGGGAGAATGTTTTTCTGATCTTACAGTGCACCAATGAGGTCGTTGGTTTCTTCACAAAAGACGAGTACAACGTAGAACCTACGGTAAAAGTATGAAACTTCATTTCAAAGGTGATTAAAACACCGCGATACGCGCGTGCGTGGGAGACACCTCCGCTGGTGGTAAACGGTGCGATAAACTATGCTGCGTCATTTCGAAATCAGTTCAAAACGCCAAGATAAATGTTTGATGTGAAGCCTCACATACCCCTGAAAGCCTCTAGACAACTCGGTGTTTCTCCGAATCCCACAAGGTTGCGGTGTTTTAAATGTACACCGCATCTGAAATGACCTTTCATACTTATATATGTTTAGTTCTGGGATGTACGCAGCATAATGTGACGGCGTCCAAATAGCAGAATGAAATAAAAAAAAACGGCGTTAAAATGCTTCTTCCCATGATTTTCAATCAACGGCCCCACCATATAGAAAGATTCATAAACAGCGGAAACCTCATAGGACCCAGAGGCCCAATTGACTGTAGCGCACCAAGCGGCTGGGCGCGAAACTTCCAGTTTCGGTTTCAGGCCCGCTTAGGTTGAATGTTAGCGTGCGCTGCGGCCTGGCGCTCAGTCATAACGCATTATTTCTGTTCAGTATGGTCTTCTAATGTTATCGAATTACTTTCGGTCCCGAAGAATGAAAGACACCTAACATTCCGGGCGCTCTTCACAGGCCATCAAAGCAGAGGCCTCACGGCCGACATCAAACAGTGCTAATCCAGAAAAGACGCCAGGTGCTTTGTGAAATGAACATTAATTTTTCTCCACATAAACACAATAAAAAACCGATACAGTTGCCGTCGCCATTTGGCGCATCCATAAGCTCGTTCTGCGCTTCTTGTTCGTCCATTGTTACGCAAACACGGCTCAAAGCAGCGGTTTTCGCTCCCACCGGGCACCGGAAGCTGAAGAATGCAAATTAAAAGCAGGTGTCATTCTGACAAACGTTACACAAATACTGTGCGAACAGGCTAAACGCGCGAAAGTGGCGAAATTACGAACAAGGACAACATGCTTTTACGAACCTGACGTGAGGAACATCGATGCATCACTTACAAGATGACATCTCCCAATGATTTATCAGGATTCCTCCATTCCCCGACGTTATTCTCTGCCCCCTAAAAGCTTAAAGTCCGATTGCACAACGAGCTGTGCCTTATTTTCGACAAATTTTTGACACCATGACAGCTACAACACGGGCTCCCAACCAGTAGCTCATAGTGTGTGAGGAGCACTGCAGAAACAGCAAAGAAAGGGTGTACTAAAACGCAAGTGCGGCGCGCGACCGCGCGCAGCAAGCAGACGACGATACATCCATCCACCTCTTCAAGCGGGCGCGATTGTGGACCAGTCCTCGCGCGAAACACATGCCATGCGAACACCCACCACGCCCGCGTGCTCCGGTCGTCCGTTGCCACTGAGATAACTTGTTCACCAAACGCTGTGAACGTAACTGAAAGAGGAATTGGCGCTACCGTCTGTAATTCGTGGCCGCTGGGAGGTATACGAAGTTTCACACCCCTGTCTGCTCCGTTGCCGCTAGACCGCGCGCGCACATGAGCATGCGCGCTAACGCTCGTGGCGCCACTAACCGGAGAGGCCCCCAACTAATCCGTTACGCAGTTGCTGGGACCTTCGCCGAGTGTCCTCTCCTTATAAATTTCTTTCTCTATGGCACCACCGCTTCATTTTGCCAGCAGGCTTGATCCCTGAAAACCACAAGAATCTGGGGTGTCATCCGAGCATTGCCGTCTCTTCCCCAGCAGCAGCACCCTTTCCGCGCACTGGCACTTTTTCAGCGCCGCAAAGCTCTTGAAGTTGTAGAGGATTTCCGCGTGCGAACTGCTAGCAGCACATGTGTGGTCCCGCAGCATCGGGGGACTCCTGCTACCATGGATCATCGTCTAGAGCTTCCATTCGCACTACACGAACATAAAGCAGCGCTTTCTTCTTGTAAACATTCTTTTTCCCCAGAACCCGATGGAATTATCTACAGTGCACTTCGTCACCGGGGGTAGCAGAAGAAGCCCCTTTAAACTGATTTAAACACCCTTGGGTCACTGCTAGTGTTTCACATCAATGGAAAAGTAGCCGTGTTATAGTTCTACTCAAAAGACAAGCGGATTCAAACGACAAGCGTACCTGCTTCCCTCGATCAGCTTCCATGGACGCGAAACACAAAATCCAAACTTTGTGCGTGTGCTCAATAATATCAGTGCGGATAATGATCCCAAAATGGCCAAAATTATTTCTGATCCTTCTAAAACTGCACCTCTTTCTTTCTTGCTGCTTTCATTCCCTCCTTTGTGTCTACTATGACGGCGCTGTGTGGGTGTCCCGCGAGAAGCAAGACAATTAGGGTTCCCTTATCGTTCCTAACAGAAATATAGTTTATCAGATGACAGGAGACGTCCACATCATGAATGCAAGTATAATCCCGCTTGTCTCTGACTACCACCACCACAACCAGAAATATTAGTAGTCACTTCCTGTGCCTCGCCGTATTTCGTGCTATGCGAAATGAAAGGCGGCGCAACAAGAACAATGACATGAAAGGGACACCACATGCGTACGCTACCAACTGTTTATTAGACGGAAAGGTGGCATATTTAAACATTCAGCTCAAGCATGAGACTCGCCGCATTATCGCTCCGAACCCAGTGCGTGGAATAAAAAGCAGCAACATCTGGATAACAGACAAGAAAACTAACTGCTGCAGATAAACAGATTCTGATAAAAAGAACTAGAAAGGAAAAGCAGAGGCCATCTCTTAGCAAACGCAGTGTCAAACAATCGTAGAAAAATCAGAGTCAAACATATGAAGCAAAAGCTGTCAGAAACCGAAAAAACAGCAAAAAAGAATAAGATGAAACCAATAACAAAAATTAACAACCCACCTAAACAAGCAAGAAACCGCCCCAGGAAATGCAGGGCTGAAAAGTCGCACAGTACATGACATCACTAAAAACAATCACGAAAGGAAACATCATTTCTACGGAAGGATGCGGAAGAGTTGCTAACTAAATGAAGAGAATGAGTAGAAACGGCGCGAACAAGACGGGACTGCGCTTTGTCTGTCCTTTTGCGGGCCTTACGTACCGTCTTGTTCGCGCAGTTCGTAATCATTCTCTTCATTATGAACCAACTAGCCCGCCAGAACGTCCTTCTGTTAACACAAGTATTTCCCTTTTTTTATTATAAAAGCCTCGAGATTCTCACGTGCCACCTGATCGCGACTCCTGCCCAGAATCCTTATTCCGCAAAGCATTCATTGGCTCACACTTGCAATAATTACAATCAGGAGGCAGATTCGACCCGCTTCTGTTTTTTAGAAATTTCTCATGCTCCCGTGCCCTGTCGTTAATGCAGCGACCCGTCTGGCCTATACAGACCCCTCCACACGTCAGTGGGATTTCGTACACCACTCCGACGACACAGGATACGAAATGCTTGCCGTGCCACTTTTCGCACAGGGCTTTCTTCTTCTGGCCGATCCGGGAGCATACCCCCCTCTGTTAGGGCGCGGAGAAAACGACAGGTACGTCGAACCGGCCGTTAATCTTCTTCAAGCTATGCGCCACTCGGTGTATATAGGGGACCACTTGTAGTCGCCTTGATCGCGGCTTTGCATGGGATTTTTTTCTTCTTGCCTTTCATTTTCTCAAGGAGGGTCTCTGCTACGCTGCAAAGGACAGAACACAGGAAGCCAGCCATTTGAAGCCTTTCGATCTGATTGTTTAAGCTAGCCTCCGCCATGTGAGCACAGGACTTAAGCAAAGTGAAGCGATAGCTTTTTTAACAGTCTTGGAGTGCGCTGATCCGTGCGGATATCAGTACCTTTTTTGCTCGGGGGGAATATATCCTACACACTCGCCCTTGTGAAAACTTTATATTAATATCCAAAACCTGCAAGCTGTTGTTGACTGGCAGTTCATGAGTGAAAGCCAGGCCTTTTCCTTGTTGTCTAAAAACGAATAAGATTCTTTCGACTGTTCTGGGAAGCGTCAATGCTGAGTTAGTACCTTTTAGTGTCACCAAGAAGTCGTCCAGGTATCTAAATATTCGCAAGGCTGGGGCACTGTCAAGGGAAGAAGTTAATAACGGTCAATAGCTGATCAATATATACTGCACAACGCCGGGGCAACGCAGGAACCAATGAAAATGTCTCTTCTCTGAAAGTACATTTCTGTTTCAAAGGAAACAAATAGTAAAGCTTTGTAGGGGGCTAGTTGGTTGTACATACTGAAACTGGGGAGCGCTAAAATCAAGACAAGGGGACAAAACCACACAAGAACACCACAAGACACGAGCGCAAACTTTCAACTGAGTTTATTTTCGGCATGGCGCATATTGATACGCATCTAATCATGGGACACACAAATATAAATGCGTTAGAGACAGCCAAGATATCAAAACAATCACCTACACCTTGCGAGATATAAGCTATCCTCGCAAGTCATGCATTTCACAAATGCACCAGCTAAAAACAATTATTCTTTTTTTGTTAAAACCACAGACGGGTCGCTAACGAACCCAGCACCTTCTTTTTCCGAAGCCATGCAAAATGCTTCCCACAATTCCCTTGTGGTCTTGTCCTTTGATTTAAGAAGAACCGTCGTTCTATCCAGTGGCGGTTCGCACTTGTGCTCAGCACAGTGTGCTGCGAGGTTGCCAGGGGCACTGACCAGAGAGTTGTTGTAATTGTGCTCCCGCAACCTCTGATATAAGCACCTTCCTGTCTGGCCGACATAGGCCTTGCTGCAAAACAGAGTATCTTATACACCACGCCCTCAACACATGCCACAAACGAGCTCCTGTGCCTCACGCCACAAGACCATGCGTCGTGCTCTTCTTCTTAGCCGGAATTGATTTTTGCACACATGCTTTTGAGTTTCTGAGGCGCGGAAAATACAACGGGAACTCCATACTTTCTTGACACTTTTTTTTAGCCTGTGCGACAAGGCATGAACATATGGCAAAACTACAGGTCTCTTATCTTTGTCTTTAGCATTTGCAGGCTTCCCCTTAGTGAATGTCTTCAAAACTTTTTCCGCCACCGAGACCAGCAACAGTTTTTGGTATCCAGCAGCCTTCAGTCTTGCAGCCTGAAAGTTAACGCTGTCAAGCATCTTGTGATGGCAAGACTTTTTTAAAAAGCGCATGCTTGAAACAAGCGTCAGCTATGTTCCGCTTTGTCAGATTAGAGTGCGCGGAGGCGTAAGGAAGCAAGCTTTTTTCGCTCCTTGTTCTGTACTGGCAGCAAACGTGGGGGTCGATTTCAATGGCTAAGTCTAGAAATTGTAGGCGGTTGTCCGAGGGGGTTTCATACGTAAATGACAGTCCTGGATGAGCTAGCTGGAATTCGGTCAGCGTTTTTTCCACCAAATCATTCATTGTACATTCTACTTCGGCACATATCCGAAAATCATCAACGTACCTGTAGCACGCCCTGATGCCAAGCGGAGACAGTGTGTCACGTAGGGCATGGTCGCCTCTGGCTAGAAAAATGTTGCACAGTACTGGCGCAATGTTAGAGCCAATGCATATCCCGTCCGTCTGCAAACTGCACGAACAGGGAAGCGAGATAGAACTCAAGTAGTGCAAGGAAGTCCGAAATGCTAATTCCACTCGCATTCATGAACTTGACTGTTCCGTATGTGTCCAAAGAATCTACCACAGCCTGCAGCATGCGTCCGCGCGGAATGGTGTAAAATAGGTCCTGGACATCGCTAGAGAAGAACGTCACTTTAGGGTCCTCCTTGAAGAATCGCACCACCTCATCAGAATTCCGTATCAAGAAAGGGTCGTCTAATGGAAGCAAGTTCAAAAGCCTTTGGAGGTATCGGGACACCTCGCGTTGCCATGTGCCCTGGTCTTACACAATTGTCCGGAAGGGTGCAGCCGTTTTATGGGTTTTGACCGTGAAAAAGGGTTTTAGCAAAGGCTGCTTGCTGCCTCTAAATTCTTTTCCTAGTTTCTCAAGAGCTGCTTTTTCACACAGTTTTGCAGCTTGACTTCGTACCTTCTTCAGAATTTTATCATCATGCTTATCCTCCTTGCGGAAGTTCTTCGAAATTGCCTCCACGGCTTTCGACTTGTACTCCTTGCCTCTAGAACCACGAAGCAACCCGTCTTGTCCGATTGCAAAAACCTCATGTCGTTCTCGGCTAAATATTTCTTGGTTTTCTTGGGAGCCATACGTGATTTCTTTTTCTTAGTCTTCTTGGTTGTGCTCTGCTTAGCGCAGAGCAGTGCATCGGCAACACACGCGGCTTTTTCTTCTGCGGCTGCGCTGTTCGCAATCGTGTGCACCATGCTCAAAACATCCAAACGGCCTACATTTAATGGGCGGCAAAGTTTGGTCCCTTGCTCAGAGTTTGCACAACGTACGGTGGAAGAGTGCACCCGGTTGCGTTGATCAACTGCTGCTTGTCACGGTGCCCCTTTCTTTCTTTTTTGGGTAAGTTCATGAACGAACGAAGCTTTCCAAAGGTGCTCGCCTTGTCGCACAGGCTAAAAAAAGGGGCAAAAAAGTATGGAGTTCTCGTTGTATTTTCCGCGCCTCAGAAACTCAAAAGCATGTGTGCCAAAATCAATTCCGGCCAAGAAGAGCACGACGCATGGTCTTGTGGCGTGAGGCACAGGAGCTCATTTGTGGCATGTGTTCAGGGCGTGGTGTATAAGATACCGCTGTTTTGCAGCAAGGCCTATGTCGGCCAGACAGGAAGGTGCTTATATCAGAGGTTGCGGGAGCACAATTACAACAACTCTCTGGTCAGTGCCCCTGGCAACCACGCAGCACACTGCGCTGTGCACAAGTGCGAACCTCCACTGGATAGAACGACGGTTCTTCTTAAATCAAAGGACAAGACCACAAGGGAATTGTGGGAAGCATTTTGCATGGCTTCGGAAAAGGAAGGTGCTGGGTTCGTTAGCGACCCGTCTGTGGTTTTAACAGAAAAAGAAAAATTGTTTTTAGCCGGTCATTTGTGAAATGCATGACTTGCGAGGATAGCTTATATCTCGCAAGTTGTAGGTGATTGTTTTGATATCATGGCTGGCTCTAACGCTTTTATGTTTGTGTGTCCCATAATTAGATGCGTATATATATGCGCCATGTCGTAAATAAACTCAATTGGAAGTTTGCGCGCGTGTCTTGTGGTGCTCTTATGTGGTTTTGTCCCCTTGTCTTGATTATAGCGCTCCCCAGATTCAGGAACAAATAGCCGGCGCGGTGGCTGAGTGGTTATGGCTCTCGTCTGCTAGCCTGAAAGACGCGAGTTCGATCCCGGCCGGGGCGGTTGAATTTTGGTGAAAGTGAAATTCTAGAGGTCCGTGTACTGTGCGAAGTCAGTGCACGTTAAAGAACCCCAGTTGATCAAAATTTCCGGAGCCCTTCATTACGGCGTCTCTCATAGCCTGAGTCACTTTGGGACGTTAAGCTCATGTAAACCAAACCAAAGGACACAAACGTAGAACCGAGGTAAAATTCAAGTAGTGATAAAAAATTGTCTATACTTCGCCCACTGAGTTCTGAAATGCAATGGCCCTATTAGATTCAATACACTCCCGTACGGATTTGAAAAGGTCACTATGCGGAACTTAATAAAATAAACCTTCGACGTCCACAGAAAACAAGTATCCAATAGAACGCAGGTCTTTTAAAAAGACTCTCACCTCTGGAGAATTCTTGGTCGCGAAGGATCGTCCACTTCCAGTCCTTCCCAGTGCTTCCGAAGGAATTTGCTCATCTTTTGCTGCCAAGAGTCTCGCTCACTAACAAGGGGCAATGGAACAATAGGAGAGAAATATTTCCTGGACGAAAATAAAAAGAATGCTGAGGAAGGCAGAAGTAAAAAAAAGAACAGCGGTGGCAGTGCGGCTAGGATAATGCCCCTCTTCTTCACACTTTGGTATACGTGTTTATTGAAGCGACCGCTGCCACTAGGACGTCTTAGAAAAATATGGCGTCCTAACCAACAACTTCTAATCCTTAAGTTCCTAAAAACTGTGCACGAGGAAGTTAGTGTTCGCTCGGACAAACTATTACGCATGAGTGTATAGAGGAAAAAGGATGTTCAGTCACGAATGCTCTAAAATTCTGTTGTTTTGTTGTCCTGCCAGAAGCTTCTAGCGCCGAGGCTGCGCCTTCTGTGGTGTTCGGCTGCTGAGTAAGAATAAGGGTTGGAGCAAAAGACGCCAATTCATGCTGTATGATGTCAGTGCACTTTACAGAATCCCTTGTAAAACTCCTTTCTACATTTTGTCCCTTAAAGTGGGGTCGTGGTGCCCACTTTTTATGCGACGCAAACTGCGCCTTTCTTTTCCACATAATCATTTTAGTGCAATTGCACTATGGCCGCACTTAACGGATTTATGGTATGCCTTTAGTCAAGCTGTTACCACAGCTTTTAGTCCCTACTCCTCCTTTGCGAGAAAGGAAAATAAACTTGAACTATACGTATTGATGGTGGTGAAACGCAAAGGCACCTGTGTGCTGTTGCGATATCAGTGCGCGTTAAGGATCCCCAGGTGGTCGAAATTATTTCGAAGACCTCCACTACGGCACCTCTTTCTCTCTGTCTTCTTTTACTCTCACCTTCCTCCCTCCTATTACGGCATAGTTCAGGTGTCCGTCGAGATATGTGAGACAATTACTACGCCATTTCATTTCCTGAAAAAAGATGTCGCCATCACTTGGAAGACGTTGAAGTAACGAGGGTTAGCTGTTTGGTTTTACTAGAATCGATATGGATGAGACTAAAGTGAGGTACACCAATGGAAATACGAATTTGACATCTTGGATTGGTAAGTGACGTCACCAATCAATCACCAATTGGATATATCACTGACGTCACCAATCAATCACCATTTCGATATACTAATGACGCCAACAATCAATCATCTATTGGGTTGCTCGAGCTTAGAAAATTTCACGCCGAAGGGAAGTGGTAGCAGACCCCAAGATATCGAGAAACGTGATGAGAAAGAGCTAACGCTGTTAAAACCAATTTTCAAGTTTTCTATACACGTCCCTAAAGCCTCTTGCTCCTTTGCGAGCGCCCCCAGGGCAGAGGAAGAGGATGAGCGCAGCTGCGGCATGGATGAGTCAATCAGAGGCGCACACCATACGTGGCGTCACCGACGGCACAGCCTATCAGAGAGCGCTCACTCCACAGGTGCCGTCACATGCTGCTTCACCTCAGCTGCCGCACAAAGAGTTGAGGGGAAGCCTTAGAATATTCCAAAGGAACAGAAAAAGAATCTCTGCTGACTTCGCATTCGCAGCTAGGCGTGTCTGAGCAAGTTCTGCCGAGACACTGCTATTCGGTTGAGAATGGATACTAACCCGTAAATAAGTGTGACAGGGTTTTAGCGTAGTTAAAGCGAGTAGGTGGTGCGACAGCATGTGTTCACTCTTCGCTTCTCCTTTCTGGCATCTGCACGTGTACGCAACCGTGTTTATCGCTCTTCTTCACCACACCCTTCTGTCCACTTGGCGGCAGCTGGTGCGACGCCCTCCTCCCATTGGCTGCAGCTGGCGCGACGATCCTCCAAATTTTCCGGAGCTTCCTCTTATTGGCTGCTGCTTGTGCGATAGTCTTCCGAACTTTTCCGAGCTGATTGGAAAAAAAAATATTTACATATGTACACATGCCAAGGTTGCCGGAAACATTGACATTCCCAAGCAGACATGATGCTAAGCATGTAATGCGAGCCAATTAAAGAGGTATCGTAAGCATATTTGAGCAACTAACAGGAATTGCTTGCGAACGATTTAAGACGGGATTGCATACCTATTCACAGAAGAGTGAAACAGCAATAATCGGACACAGAAAAAAAAGAAAAAAGGGACCTTAGCGCCAGTTTGGTCTAAAGACCAGAACATGACGATCGTTGTTCATCATCATCATCATCATCAGCAGCAGCAGCAGCAGCAGCAGCAGCAGCAGCAGCAGCAGCAGCAGCAGCAGCAGCAGCAGCCTTACTACACCCACTGCAGGGCAAAGGCCTCTTCCATGTCTCTCCAATTAACCCTATCCTTTGCCAGCTGCATCCACCCTTTGCCTGCAAACTTCTTAATCTTATCCGCCCATCTAACCTTCTGCCGCCCCCTGCTACGCTTACTTTCTCTTGGAACCCACTCCGTTACCCTTGAAGACCAGCGGTTATCTTGCCTTCGCATTACATGCCCTGCCCAAGCCCATTTCTTTCTCTTGATTTCGACTAGGATGTCATTAACCCGTGTTTGTTCCCTCACCCACTCTGCCCGCTTCCGATCTCTTAACGTTACACCTATCATTTTTCTTTCCATGGCTCGCTGCGTTGTCCTTAACTTAAGCTGAACTCTTTTCGTTAGCCTCCACGTTTCTGCCCCGTAGGTGAGTACCGGTAAGATTATGCTGTTGTACACTTTCCTCTTGAGGGAAATTGGTAAACTGCCACTCATGATCTGCGAGAATTTGCCATATGCGCTCCACCCCATTCTTATCCTTCTAGTTATCTCCCTCTCATGATCCGGATCAGCTGTCACTACCTGCCCTAAGTAGACGTATTCCGGCACAATTTCTAGGCTCTCGCTGCCAATTGTGAACTGTTGTTCCCTTGCTAGGCTGTTGAACATTACCTTGGTTTTCTGCATGTTAATTTTTAGACCCATCGATCTGCTCTGCCTGTCTAACTCGTTGATCATGATTTGCAGTTCACCTCCTGAGTGACTCAGCAAGGCAATGTCATCAGCAAATCTCAGATTATTTAGGTATTCTCCATTTATTCTTATTCCCAACTGCTCCCAATTCAGGCCTCGAAATACCTCCTGCAAACATGCGGTGAACAGCATTGGCGAGATCGTGTCTCCTTGCCTGACGCCCTTCTTTATTGGAATTTTATTGCTGACTTTATGGAGGACTATAGTAGCTGTGCAGTTGCTATATATATCTTCCAGTATTTTGACATAAGGCTCTTCTACCCCCTGATTACGCAATGCCTGTATGACTGCTGAGGTTTCCACTGAGTCGAATGCTTTCTCGTAATCAATGAAAGCTATATATAGAGGTTGGTTATATTCTGCGCATTTCTCTATCACCTGATTGATAGTGTGAATATGATCTATTGTAGAATATCCTTTACGAAAGCCTGCCTGATCATTTGGTTGATTAAAGTCTAACGTTGCCCTGACTCTATTAGCGATTACCTTAGTAAATACTTTGTAGGCAACGGATAGTAAGCTGATCGGCCTGTAATTTTTCAAGTCCTTGGCGTCTCCCTTCTTATGAATTAAGATAATGTTTGCATTCTTCCAAGCTTCTGGTACAGTCGAGGTCAGAAGGCATTGCGTATACAGGGTGGCTAGTTTTTCTAGCACGATGTCCCCTCCATCCTTCAACAGAACTGCTGTTACCTGATCCTCCCCAGCTGCTTTTCCCCTTTTTATTGCTTCTATGGCTTTCTTTACTTCATCTTTCGTTACTGGCGGGATGACGCATTGCTGTGCACTGTTGTCTTTCTCATTAGCGCTCTGATTACATTGGCTACTGTACAGGTCTGTGTAGAACTCTTTGGCTACGTTAACTATCTTATCCATATTGCTAATGACATTGCCCTGCTTGTCTCTTAATGCATACATCTGGTTTTTACCTATGCCTAGTTTCCTCTTCACTGTTTTTAGGCTACCTTCGTTCTTTATAGCATGCTCGATTCTCTCCATATTAAACTTCCTTATGTCGGCTACCTTGCGCTTATTTTTTAACTTTGATAGCTCCGTTAGTTCTATTCTATCGGTAGTGTTAGATGCCTTCATGTTTTGGCGCTTCTTAATCAGATCTTTCGTCACCTGAGATAGCTTCCCGGTATCTTTTCGAGCTGTCCTACCGCCAACTTCTATTGCGCACTCCGTAATTATTGATGTCAGGTTATCGTGCATTGAATGAACATCAAGATCATCTTCCTCAGTTAAAGCCGAGTATCTGTTTTGCAGCGCTATCCTAAACTGCTGTGCTTTCCCTCTTACGGTTAACTCGTTAATGGTCTTCTTCTTCGCTAGCTTCTTCCGTTCCCTCTTCAAGTCTAAGCTAATTCTAGACCTTACCATTCTATGGTCGCTGCAACGCACCCTTCCGAGGACGGCCACATCCTGAATGATGCCAGGTTTCGCGCATAGTATGAAGTCGATTTCATTTTTAATCTCACCATTGGGGCTCTTCCAGGTCCACTTCCTGTTTTCTCGTTTGCGGAAGAAGGTATTCATGATCCGTAAATTATTTCTATCCGCGAAGTCGACTATTAACTCTCCCCTGCTATTTCTAGAGCCTATCCCATAGTCACCTACCGCGTGGTCGTCAGCCTGCTTCTTGCCCACCTTCGCATTGAAGTCGCCCATCAGTACAGTGTACTGCGATTTTACTCTATTCATTGCTGATTCTACGTCCTCATAGAAGCTTTCAACGGTCTGGTCATCATGGCTGGATGTGGGTGCGTAGGCCTGCACCACTTTCAGCTTGTACCTCCTATTCAGCCTAATTACTATAGCTGCTACCCTCTCGTTAATACTGTAGAGCTCCTCTACGTTGCCAGCTATATCCTTATTAATGAGGAAACCCACACCTAGTTCTCGTCTATCCTCTAACCCGCGATAGCACAGTATGTGTCCGTCCTTTAGTACTGTATACGCCTCACCTGTCCTCCTAACTTCGCTAAGCCCTATCACATCCCATTTAATTCCCGCTAGTTCCTCGAACAGCACTGCTAGGCTAGCCTCACTAGCTAAAGTTCTAGCGTTAAACGTTGCCAGGTTCAGATTCCAATGGCGGCCTGTCCGGAGCCAGAGATTTTTAGCACCCTCCGCTGCGTCACAGGTCTGACCGCCGCCGTGGTCAGTTGCTCTGCAGCCGCTGGGGACTGAGGGCCGAGGGTTAATTGGTTTGATCATAGAAGGTTGTGGCCAAGTACTAACTACACCAGGGTGGCCAAATCCTGCTCTGGTGAGAGAGTGCGTTGTCGGTTCTGGTCACCGAGATAAGGCCGCACTCCAGGCCTGGTTATGCAATTCCATCGACACGCGGATTTTTTTTAAAACCCGGTGGAGAATTGCGCGGCACCAGGATTTGAACCCCGTTCCTCTTGCACGCGAGGCGGATGTTCTACCTCTACGCCATCGCTGCATCTCGATCGTTGTTAATAGAAATGAAAGGGCAAGACCACTGCCGGAGGAACTCTTCCTCTCCCAAGAAAAAGAGTTCCTCTGACAAGAAACTGATCAGCTCCCTTCGAAGACGGCCAAGTATTGGCCACACTGTGCGGCGTCGAAAGCCACCAGTGACCGCGGTGCCCTAATTGCGCCATAAACTAAAAAGACCAGCAACAATTGACCGGCGAGCAAAACGGCCGCTGAGGAAGCGGCGGCGGGAGACAAAGCACGGAATGCCCTACCCACGGAATCGCGCATGAACCGCGCGCCAAAAGACACTCGCTGCCACGAAGGTGACTGTAGCGTGGCTATTAGGTCCCGGGAGCGGGCGATTCGAACAGGTACTGGCGCGTAAAACACCCCACCGCTCTAGCCAACCACAAGTAGGCAGCACTGCCCAACCAAGTTTCCAAACAAAGTCACGTAGATGGTCTGGGAGAGGCTTCGTCGCTATGCGCGCCCATTGAACGCGGCGCATCGGTGAGCAAGCGAGCCGCTGGCACAACAGGCAATTACTGCGAGCCCATAATGTCCGCCGCACGGTCTGCAACGATGTTTACATCAGGTGCTACAGCGCTTACATGTCTGAAAAAGGCCACTGACGTAGCATAGAAAGCGGTAGGCTGCTCTGATTGAGCTCCATGATTTACAGGGGCCAAGGGATTCGATAAGCGAAAAGAAGGGCCCAAAAAGCACTGTACTAGGGTTTGCGCCGGAGAGACGTCCCTCAGCAGGATACGCAAAATGCACTTCAAACTAACAACGAGGACGTGATGGACAAAGTTGGAAAGGCAAAACCGCCTCTATCCCGTGGTTGTCCAAGAAAAGCACGAGCCACAAGCTCGGTTCCGTTTGACCAAAAACAAAAAGAAAAAACTAGTCTGCACCCACCTTTTGACGCGCAGGGGTGGTTTAACAATGTGGCAAATGTACTAGAAAGCACCCAGCACGACCGAGTGAACCAGGTAGCGCCTTTCAAGCAGAGGCAGGTCAAATGTCTGCGCCCTCCGCACACGAGCTGTAATGCCATCTACGACCCAGGACCACATACCATCCCATATTCCAGCACAGTCGTAGGTCACGCCTAAAATGCGCATCTGCGCACACCACTGCTAAGATATCGCACATGTAATACGTCTCTGAGGAGACCCCACAAAAAAGTAATGACTCTTCGAGTAATTAAGAGCAGCCCCCGAAAAGGAGGCGTACTCACGAAAAACGTTTAAAAGTTCTAGCAGGCTGCGTTAATCACCTAAGTAGAGTGTGATGTCATCTGCATAAGCAGTGACGCGTACTGCCTTACTGCAACGGCTCTAATGCTAAGACAAACAAAAAGGGGGGGGGGGAGCGGACAACCTTGACGGATGCCGCGGCCAACATAAAATGGGGTGCTTTCTCAGCCATCGAGGAACAGAGTGCTTGAAATGTCTTTGTACATCTCTTTAATGAGAAGCACGAAAGAAGTTGCGAAACCGAAAGCATCCAGTGTACAGTAAATATCCTCATGCTCTAAAAAGTCGAACGCCTTCTCTTGATCGGGGGAAACAAGAACACCCTCTGCGCTCCGCCGTTTAGTATACTCTTATGATATTCGCGTTACGGAAGATAAACTACGTATTTTACGACCCGGGATGGAGCAAACCTGGTGGCAGGAAATGAGGGACGGGAGAAAAGACCGTAGAACGCGAACGAGTAATTTTGCTAATACTTTATAATCTGAATTTAGTAAGGTGATAGAGCGCCAATCTTCCGGACATGTCGAGAAAGGAGATTTTTCAGGAATCAGGACAATGCGGCCTCTTTTAAATGAATCGGGAAAGCCATGCCGAGTGAAACAGTTTTAAAGGGAAGCTGAAGCACTTTCCGAAAAAAAATGAGTTATCTGCGTCATTTTATAGCTGTTAGGCCGCTGAAAAAGAATACCTCATTCAAAAAGACCGGAAATAAACGCAAAAAGTTGTATTTAAGAAGAAAACGCGCTCCATCGCCTCAGGGCGCCGAGCGAACGCCGCTCTTGCCAGCGATTGGCCGGGACTATCGTGACGTCATCCACGGGGATCTCCGGCCGACACCGACGGCGTTGCTGCGTAGTGCGTTGCTTCAGCTGGCTTTTAAGGACTACGTTTTGGAAATTATGGATGATTCAAGCAGTGTTGAACAGTTTGGACTTTCACCATGCATGTTTGACCCATCAGCAGCTTCAGAAAACCGCGGAAACAACGACGCCGCTGTGTGCGCCGGCGGCGGAAGTCAAGTCGCGACATGTTCACGTGTCGGAAATCTCGACTGGATAGGTGGATGGGTGGGTGGTCGGATGGATGGACGAATTTCCACCGGAAATGGAGACCCCTTACTACTCACCGCCCCCGGCACGCAGGCCTTTAGGCCGGGGGCCGGAGCCTACGTGACTAAAGGCTAACAAAGATATTTTATCTCTTCGCGGCCTCAGCCGCCAGGCGGATTGACTTGTTTCTGCCGAGCGGGTTCCTCGCTGTGCCCAGCAGAGGTTCCCATCTGCTATTAATATCTTCGTCGACTCCGGGGTAGTCAGCGCATTCCCATATTCTTTGCTTCCGGATAACCGTGGAACCGCGGGACTGTCGGAACCTAGACGAGCGCGCAAACCTATTCCAAAATTGTTGAGAACTACGGACTAAACAGAAAACTGGCGCCACCGGATAAACACCTAAGTAATAGAGAAGCGATCGCATGGCGGCGCCTGCAAGCCGGAAATTCCGTTAGCCCCGTATGGGCCTTTCAGGTCCTACCAGGGTAACACGAAAACTAAATCTCGACTGATACGTACGTTTTGCGTAGGTGCATGCGCGCGCATATCTTTTGTGTAGGTGCATGAGCGAGTCGCAATGAAAAAAAGTAAAATGCGCCGAAACGTTGTTCTGTACCACTGCTGCATAAAAGCCTGGCCACCAACTTCTTTCCGTCGATAGTCTGTGTGTCTTCTCCTGGTCCTGCGTCTTTTTTTCGCAGGTTTTTTTCTCTTGACGAACTTCATGTAACGCCTGTAAACATGATCTAAATCAGATCACCGGCACGCTTACTCGAGTCGCGCGATGTAAAGCATTTGTTTGTTCATTTATTAATAGTTAATTGCCTAATTACTCCCAAAGGCCTTTTAGAACTAAAAAAGAATGCCAAATTGGATGAGTTGGAGTGGGTTCACTGCTGTACTGCAGCGCGAAGAGATGTGGCGGCCGGGAGGAAGCTCCCGTGTGCGCTACTTCTTCTTTCGTATGTTGGAGACTACTGTACAACCATGAAACTTCTGCACTTACCCCCCGTGCGTTGTTCCTTTTTTTTTGGATGCTGAACACGTTTTTGAAAAATAATTATGGCTGCGTTTCGGAGCTCGCAGTGGTGCTCATCAAAACTAGTGTGCTGCGAGATATGGTTGCTGCTGTTGCGTATCCAGATAACAAGCAGAATTACTTGTGGATGACATACATGTATGCGTAACACGGCTCGACAACTTTGCCGTTCTGACTCAAGGACAAATTACCATGAATTCTGGCGCCATTGTCGATCGTCAGCCATGACCAAGCGCTCATGAATGCAAATATTTTCTTTGCTCAAGTATACTCGGCTTATATAATCGCTTTTTTTGTTCAGTTAGGTTCAGCTGCGTTTGCTACGCGCTAATGAAAGCTTAAGAGAATTGCTTGTGTTCCCACGAGGTGCAAGCAATCGGGAAAAGCAAAAAGGCACACAGTGCGTAACGAGCTCAAGAGTTCAGGACTGTGTGACTTGAAGACAGTGCTGGAAGTGGCCTTAGCTCAGCATGGATGTGAACCAGCTGGAAAAGGCAGAGTTTACAAACAGGTAAGAAAGTAATATAACGAAAAGAGAAATATTGATGCACATATTTTGTGCAGGCAGTTTCGGCATGCTGCGTATTACCAGATAGTCTGGTTAACGTGGAAGAGGCTGGGAGAGAACAACCGATGGATTCTACCAAGCTGTGGGCTGAGCACTGTTCGAAAGAAGTACCACGCCAAAACTGGTTTATATACAGGCTTCAAGCATTACACGGAACGCCCGAACGAAAGAAAGTAAACGGCACTGGCAGAAGATTACGTTAATCTGTGGTTCGCCAAAGCGCGGGACGCAGCGAAGCAAGCGCAGCCGGACGGCCGGCCGACACTCCGTTAATGGCGTCACTTCCGCCAGTTCTCCCTCTCGGCCGTCCTCCCACCCGGCGCTTCCGGATGCGACGAGGGCGTGTCGGCGGCGGGTTTTTAAGAAGCGATTGCAGCTCTGTTTGCGGACAGAATCGAGAAAAAAATTACACACATGATTTTCAAGGTCCTTTCTTCACAACCACAGCATTTCATGCGATTTGAAAACCGTTTCAGCTTTTCTTTAACACTTTCGAGAAAACGGGGCCTACAATATGCCGAAATTGTAAATATAACTCCACAGGAAGACCATCTGGCCCAGGCGCTGAGCCTCATTTCATGGAATCTAACGCCTCCTTGGTTTCACCTGGTGCTGGCGGAGCCATAAGGCCATCATGAAGTTCAGCGGCAACCTGCGGCAAGCCCGCGAAAAATGGGTGTGCGGAAGCGTCATTGCGAACAACCAGGAGGATCGACTGAGCAATATCCCGGAAATAGACGAAAAACGCGCTGAAATTCCTGCTAAGTGGCTGGGCCACAGCCCTGGCGGAAGATGTATAAGCAGGGGCACCTTGAGGGCACAACAGCTCCTGGCGTGCAAACGGAAGCACCTCAAGATGAGCAGTTGGACTGCGTCGACAACGCCGTGCTGCCGCTGTCAAAGAGGATGATCGTAAATGACACTGGAGACGCTCCGAAAGCTCCTCTTTCCAAGCGCACATAAGCGACGATGGCGACGGGGTGTGCTGAGCTATCCGCAGCTTCGCCGTCACTACACGCACCTCAGCTAAGACGCGAGCCCTAAGGGCTCGATCAGAAGCTGCGCACTGGCGACGCCACTGCTCCTTCAGACGGTCCCAGTCACCAGGCACGGCCTCAACAACCGAAAAACGCAAGGCCCGCGTTAGTCCTTCACTCATGCTGGCGTCGTGAAGAATGCGCACATCCAAAAGCCATGGTCTGTGAGGAGACACTACAGCCGCCGGAACCCCGAGTTACAGAAGAAAGGGGTGATGGTCTGATATGTATACCGGCGAGGATGGAAGCGTCATTACGTTAGCAGCACACAATGTCCTCGAAAGGCCCGTCGGTACACACGCCGGAGCATTCATTTGGTGATCAACCATTAACTGCGTTCCACATCCCAGGGTGCAGTGAGGGCGCGCCGCCTATCCAGTGTGCGGAAAGCAATCAAAGCAGGCTTTTGCAGTTGGACACGAACGCCACGTATATGAAAGTGAGATTGAGGTTTCCACTGACTCACGGAGCCGGTTGTGCGCCTTTTAGTTCGAGCAAATGAACGGTCCTTGCAAAGTTGTCAAGGAAGAGAAGACTGAAAATTGAAAGTTGGATTTTGTGGAAAGGCGTGGCGCTGCGCAGGGGCGGAGCACCTGTGGCTCGGTGCTACTAGTGGCGCAGGCGCAGTAGTGACTAGGCAGCGAAATATCCGCGGCGAGGCACGCGTTGTGACGTCATGTGCCTCCTCTGAGCACCGCCACGGCGAAATCGCAAGCTCGCGGCCAGTAAAGATGTCGATTTAAAAACTGTGCCGATGCTCGGAATCGAAGCAGGGCCTTTGGCGTTTTAGGCGGAGACGCTGCCACTCGGCCAAGACGGCTCAATCTTTAACCATGAATAAAGGCGCATCTCGTGAATGCACTCTTCCGGTGCAGAAGTCGCCGCGCTTTCGCTACTTTCGCTACGTATATCGCAGCCTAACACAGCTAGGCCATTAGCAATTTTTCTGCTGCATTCGACAAAAACGCCTGCTCGGACGCGTCCGTCTCTGCGGTGCTCGAACTATACCGGCATCGGCATTGTTAACACGAACGCGCGGCAGTGTGGCTTCTACTAATGCTAGCGCCGTGAAGCGTTGGCTATAGGAGCCGAGACAATTCTCGGCGCGATTTCTGTGGCATATAATAGCTGGAGTGCAATACGATTAGGTTTGTCTTTCGCCTGCACCTGGGGGGCGTAGGGTGTACGTGCTCTTGACATGCTCGTTTTGCCGGGATTTGCTGTGGTCTCACGCTCACACGGAAACACGTTGCAGTGTATTTTTCTCGACAGGCCGTGCGCCTTACGAATACGCATTCCTCAAAGCTGGCGCTTGAAAGAAATAAACATTATACATTCCACAGTAAACTGAGTTCGGGGTGTTTGTAAGGTTCAATAAATAAATATTCCGGTTAGAGTACGCTGCTCGGGAGGCCGCATAATTCTTGCTTGTCAGGGCGAAAGAGGTGTGCGTCCCCTGGGCAAGAAAAACCGCGAACTCGCGACTAAGAACGAGGAGTAAGAAGGAGAAAAATAACATTTAGATCTAAGGTTTACGAATTGGCGTAGTTCACTAAACCAAGTCAGTAGTACATTTATGCAGGTTATTAGTAGTCTGGTCAAAATGTACGATGTTTGCTTGCAATAATTGGTGCGAGGCGTTACTACCTTCCATAGATCAGCGTGGCGTATTTTATAGGGGGCTAAAATTTTTTAACCGCGTTTCTTATAGCCTGAGTCGCTTTTGGACGATAAATTGACAAAAACCAAAACATCTTCAGCACGGTGGCGTGTTTCACAGAATTTTGCATTCGATTCCAGCTTAGCTAGATTGCGAAAAATGTTACGATTTTCTATTAATTTATGCTTCAATGCGACACATTGCCTAAAGCTTTATCTTCCAAACATATATATCTCCTTCAAGGAACAGGTCATGAGTATGAGATGACCAATGAACGTCAAAAGAAGCCGAACTATCTTTTTTTTGCAGTATGAACACTTTTTAGAATTTTGTTGCAGTGGTAAAACCCTATACTATAGGCAAGAGTAAAAACAAAAATTATATATAAGCTTTTTTCCTCTAAATGGTAGTATTTTTCTACATCACGAGAGAATCCGAAGAATACTCGACAGTTCACAGGAAACCGAATAAATATGAGTATCGCAAACCATATTTTGCAAAATAAGTAACCCCAAGAATTTTTTTTTTAGTATCTCTATTTTTGTGCTACCGTACATAAGATCTACGTCTAAGTATACATGTTTTGATTTTGGGCGAAACTATACAGCTCCATCGTTTTATTGGTGTTTGTTCCTAACCGGTTTGCTGCAGACCACTCCCTAAGTTTTTCCTCAGAGGAGTTCACTATGTTACATATGTGCTCCCAGTATGAAGCAGAAAAAATATGCTAGCATCATTGGCGTATATGTATTTCGCTTCAGGTTTAGTGTTTAGAAGTTAAGTTTTATAGATATTAAAAAGTAAAGGTCCGAGAATGCTGCCTTGAGGTACACCAGAGGTATTAATTGTTGGGGCTTGTTCGTACTGTAGTTGGGACATAATTAGAGACAACAGCGCAACAACTCTAGACCAAAAAAGAGTACATAAAGATGGGCGGAAAGGACCAACACAGCGGTGACTCTGAAATGCTTATTCAGGGGCAAAACACACAGCTTTTATATGCTCTAATTCCAGAGCAGGCGCAACACCGTAAAAGAACACGTACACGTGCTGCAACTTCACCGCAAAACCCGCGAGAGGAACGTTTGTTCCGCTTTACACAATGCAATCGAGACATCGCTAAAACAACGCGGCCCAGCATTCTTGATACAGTATACTTCTATTGTCTTTCGAGTGGTTTGCAACCTGCTTCTGCTCAAAATCTTCACTCCTTGAAAGTTCAGTGTACAGCAAGTACAAGTGCGACAGTTCTCAACAAGATTGGCACCCTCATTGTTCTTGATATCTTCCACATGCTCCCTCAAGCGGTCGTTGACACAAAGCCCCGTCTGGCCAATTTAGGATTTGCCATATGACAGTGTGACTTTATAGAAAACTACGATGGTACATTCCACAAATCGCTTCGCATGCCTCTTTTTACAGCCAGCCTTTTCGTTTCCACCAGTGATGCGTCGGTCCAGTTGGCCAAGCTTTCTAGGGGCTGAAAAAACGACCCATATGTTTTACCGCTTAGGCACTATTTTGAGGCCATTCCCGATTTTGTGGATGTAAGGCTACACTTCCTGCCTTACTTTACTCTGCAGGGTTCCAGTAGGTTCCTTGTTGGCGCCCGGCTTTATCTTCTTTTAGTAGCGTTTAAGCGACTGTATTAACAACCGACAGAGGGTAGCCAGCTGCATCAAGCCTTGAAGATGTCTTGCCATTTGGTTATTAAAACTACCCTGCATGTTATGTACGCAGGTCTTACTGAGAGCAGATTCCAGGCAGAGGTTAGCGATGCCCTTTTACACCAATTTCGAATGCGAAGAATTATAGGGCACAAGTTCCTTTTGTGCTCGAACAGAATACGCCCAGCATACGCGCTCATCCAAGAACGTGATAGTTAGATCTAAGAATTGAAGGGAACCTTCAACCGGGAGCTCATAAGTAACAGCTATACCTTTACCGGGTTGCTCGAAAACTTTCAGTACACTGCAATTTGAAATTGCGCAAAATTTGTTTAGAACAATTAAAAAATGATCCATGTATCTGAACACTTTCCGAACGCTATCATTCTTAGAATGCATAAAAATATTGTGTAAAGGGCGATCAATACTTGCTAAAAAATGGCTGTGGTTTAGCTCTGGTTAAACCTAGAGTGACGCGATATCTACATCTCTCCGAGTGGAACTCGCTTAGTTGAATTGGAACGTCAGTCTTTCAGTTGTTGTTGTCCTCATACTATGGCACATGGCCACACAGTGGGATTGGCCAAGAATTGGGGTGCACAGAAAGTTTTTCAGGTAAATAATTCTTGGACGAAATTTAAATCAATGGTAAGGACGGAAGAAGTAAACAAAAAGGAACAACGAAATGAAACAGGAAATGCAGAACGCACGCAAGAGATTGAGACTGATGTATATAGCCGAGTTTTTAAATGATAATTGTAAGAAGAAAAATAATATTGAAGAAATTAAAAAAATTAACAAGGTAGCCGTCTTGACTCCATTAGAAAATTCTGCAAGGCGGTAAAAACAGACTTGTGGCTGTACCCAAGTATGGTGGCTCCAAACGACAAAATGACTGGGCTGCTCAAAGAAAGGCCAAGCTGTTGTAGTATGGTTTCTCTAAAAATCGTCTTCGCATCATGGTGTACTGGCGACAAACCAACAAAAAATGGTCTATGGTTTCATGCTCACCACAAAATATGCAGATGAGATTAAGCGCCAACCCAGACCTGTGCAAATAAAAATTTAAGGGTGGGATCTGCAGCGGTGCCTTGATAGAGATACCTCAACCTGCCGTGAATGGCATGATTGCCTGCTCCACGAATACCCCATGTGCAGGTAATCATCAGATCTTAAAAGAGATCCAGTTGTCATTCTTAACAAATTCTGTCGCCGGAACCTCACTGCTGTAATGTACGCTGTAGCCGGAACGATGGGTTGCACGGGGCCATTGAGGGACGCCTTTGCCAGCAATATATTCCCGCCCCTGCCTTTTCATCACATTGGGAGGCGTCAGTAGCTATCGTTAAGCTAACTGGTAGGCTTTGTAAATGGTCTTCTAATAATACATTTAAAATGCGGGGTAGTAAATGCTTAGCGTTGTTCGGGAAAATGTAATCACAGACAATTTCTACAGAGTATCCGCTGTTTTTTGTCGGAAGAAGGTTATACAAAAGAGCATTTAAAGGTTCAAGCAAATTTTGAACCATAATTACCTGCGGGGTATGAAATCTAGGCCAGTGCACTAAAAAAAAAAAGGAAGTCGGCTGGCTACAAAACAGACAAGGAGCGGTGTAAATCTGATTCATATATCCTTACGTACGTCTGAACAGTTAGGAATTGAAATCTAGATGATAAAAGAGGAATACGGGCTTCAAGATAAAGCACGTTATTTACCACACATTTGGGGAGGCCAAGGCACAACCGAAGCGCTTCCTGCTCCAAAAGAACGAACGGGCGAATTTTGTAAGCAGTCGTACCAGAAAAGAGCACAGATCCAAATTCTAAAATTGGTCGGACATACAAAACATATATCAGCAGAAGTGCATCTCTCCGCATTCCAGACCGGGGATTACTTATTCTACGCAATATGCCCACAGCACGAGCTCCTTTTGTGGCGACATGGTGAATGTGAGAGCGCCATGTGAGGCTGCCATCATAAATGACACCATGATATTTTAATGACTTACCTTGAGGAATATTTTGTCGCTGGTAGCTGAGAGACAGATGAACAGGAACTTTCATTTGAAAAACAAGTACCACGCACTTGTTTACATTTAAGGTGAGAAGTAAGTCACACAACCAACTTTCAAGCAAATTCAGGCACGATTGAAGGTGCACATAGAGAGATTGAATGTCAGCCGCAGCAGTGAAATATGCAATGTCGTCCGCATAGACGTAAGTGCGAATGTTTTGATGGCTGGGAATAGAGCTCATTGGAATATTAAAGAGCCCAGGCGACAAGACTGCCCCGTGCGGAACACATCTGGATTGTTTATATCTTCCAGAATTCACGCCTTTTTTATACAAAAAAAACTCTCTGTTTTCAAGGAACGCGATATCCACGCAAGTAAGTAATTTGGAAACTGCAGAGTATATAATCTTTGCAATAATATGTAGTGTTCTACACTGTCAAAAAGCTTTGGCTACATCTAATGTCACCAAAGCAGCATGCATTTTTTGGTGCCGCGTGTGGGGACCTGCCCTCCAGCCCCCTGTGTTTGCTTTCCCGCGAGGCACCGTGCAGCAGCAGTCTCACCACGAGGATGAACTCATTCTCTTGTCAATTACATTAACTCGCAAGAGAGGGCGCCAGCGTCGCTGCGCAGGAGACTGCTGAAGCCCGCGCGGGAGATGGGGCTCTTCGGCTGGAATCATCGGCGCGAGCGGACGTGTCGCTCGCGGCTCTGCTCTTCGCCGGCGGGGCGATGAAGCATCGGGGAGACCCGCTCCCGTATATCGTCCCGTCCGGCCTTCGGAGTATATATCGCTTGCCCTAGCGCGGGCGAACATTCGTTCGGAACCTTGCTGGTGAGTCGGACGACTTTGATTCATTAGCGTACCTTGTTGCTAGCTGGAGTTATTGTTGCTGTAGCAATAAATGCCTGTTTGTGTCAGCCAATGTGTCGTTCTTTTGTTCCCTAAGAGCAAGGCCTGCCGTGGTTGGCGTGCGCTCGGTAGCGTACGCGATCACGGGGTGGCGTCCGGGCGGCTTTGAACTGTGTCAGCCGCGATTGAGTGGGGAGAACGTATTTATATCGCCCCAAACCAACCCCACACGCGCAAGACGAATGCGACTCTGTGGTGTGAGCATTCCATATGGAACATATTTGACGGAAACCAATTTGACAGGAACAAAGGATATTATTACGGTCCACAAACTCCGAAACACGTAGGAGTATGACCCTGTCAATTAACTTGACCACGTTGGATGTCAATGAAATGGGTCTAATATTATCCAGAGAATAGCCACCACCATTGTTTTTAGGTAAAGGGATCACTTTTGCGATTTTCCACTCGGGTGGAATCCGCGCATATTTGATTGAAAAATTAACCGGCTGCAATAAGGATGTAGGGGACTCCTCAAAGAGGATCCTTAACATTTTTGATGTTGCCCTATCAGGGCCAGGAGCAGCAGTTGGTAACCTCAACACTACCGGGGAAAGCTCGGGAAGGGTAATAGGGGGCACATGCTGAAACTGGTCCACTGACGCCACAAAGTGGAGCTCAAAGGAAGTACAGAGGCGAAACGCTGCTCTAATCCTTTGGCGATTGTCTCAACTGTTTCTATTGCTTCTTGCGAGGTAAAAACATATGAGGGTAAATTTTCTGAAACCGGAATATTTTTCCATGATCTCAAGAAACCGAAAAGTGCACGACGATTTCCTCATTTTGATAGGAAATAAAAATGCTCGGATTCATAATTTTCTTTCGCTTTTGAGACTGCGCGTTTAAATGTAGCCGCAATGAACTTATAATCATGCCAATTTTTTGTGCACTGATTGTGTAGGTGCTTCTTCCATGCAGCTTTTCTGCGTCTGTAATCCCGCGAGCAATCTGCATTACACCATATAGCTGAAGTGTTCCCTCTTGATGTACGCACCAAAAATTCGGACCTCTTTCCGCATTCCTCAGTAGCCAAGGATATGCTTCTTGCTGTATATTCTTCAGCAGAATTAACCGCTGAAGCAAGAGTGTAGCGCAAAGAGGACTGAAACTGGTCACATTTTATATATGACCTCAGCTGAGAGCACGCCGGAGTTAATCGGCAATTGACATCATAAACGATAGGTATGTGATCGCTAGATGTTCCTCAATCCACAGTCGACTAATTGAGTACAGCAACACTAGGGCTGGTGAGAATTAAATGTAACACAGATCGAATTTGTGCGCGGAGAAATGTGACCGAACCTGAAATCATGCACGAAAGGTTGTTATCAGTAACCCGAACATAAAGGCGCTTACCACAGAAATCTGTCTTAAAGCCCCACAACACATGATGAGAATTAATTTCACCGGCTAAGGGAATTGACTTCTGAGAATTAAGGAGCAGGAGATCTAGCAGCCTGGTATCCTGCACACCGCAAGGAAAATAAACATTTACGAATGAAAACGGATAGCACCCTGGAATTTCAAAGTCTAAAGCCAGTAACTCACAGTCTATAGTAGAGGACTGAAAAGCGATCTCAGCCCTGTGATAAAATTTAGAAGACACTAGTATGAGTAAGCCTCCTCCTCTTGACTGACGATCTTGTCGAAATGAAGAATAATTTTGCAAATGGAAGTGTTTTTCAGATGTAAGCCAAGTTTCTTGTAAAATAATTATGTCTGGATTATGTTGAGATATAAGGTACAGTAAGTCTGTTGAAGCTAGAAGAAGTGACCGACAGTTCCACTGGAGAACTCTTAATATCCCTATGGTTGAGAAATCCGGGCAGCAGCAACTGCCTGCCCTAAAATAGTTTCTTTCGGCTTAGAGCCAATCTGTTGCTTCTTTGATTTCGGCTGAGGATGTGAAGAAGGGTTAGACATGAGGGATCCGCTGCATTTGAGGATTCGCGTATCCGAATCCACCGTGTCTGCATCATGACTAACTTGAGAATTGTCTGAAATAGTAGACCGAGGAAGTGGAGAAACAGCAGTAACTTGTTCTCGGGGCTGGGACTGCTCAGACAAGGAATATTGGATCATTAACGAAGGCATGGCTGACATGGCAGAAGTCATTCCAATTTGCATGACCTGGGTACTCTGCGTTGCCAGAGCATTAGATATGCACTCAGTGACAGTGGACACTATCCTGTCAATCATCTTAGCCATAGAGGTTTCCACAGCAGTCACTATTGCCTGAGAGATAGACGAATCTAGTGTCACTCCTGAACGGGCTGACACACCTGCATAGCCGTGAGCTCTCTCTTTAATTTCTGATATTGCCTCGCTCCGCCAACAGCGTTTGCGGTCGGTTATGCCTAGAATTTGATATTCATGATCCCGAGAAGGACAATCCATGGAATTTGCAGCGTGAAATCTACTACAAAGGCAACACTTCTCGTTTTGATCAGAGCATAAATTTGCCGGATGGTCATAGCCACATTTGCAACAGCGCAAATTGGACTTGCACCCACGAGCACAATGGCCATATCGCCAGCAGTTGCTGCACTGCAGTGACGTAGATGGAAGGGGATCTACGCGGAAGATTAGGGGCAATGCTTTTATTTCTGAAGAGCAGGCAGTACCCGCAAAAGTGGCAATAACCGTTTCCGTTGGCACCCGCTTATTGTTCACCTCCAGGTTAAAGCGATACACAGCAACAACACCCGCTGCAGAAAGAAGGTCGAGGGTCTTAACTGGAGACAAGCAAGAGTCCACACCGCGAACCAACCTTTTTGTACAGGCCAGATGAGACGGAATGAAGCTGTTTACCGAAAGAGACCCAAAAGGTGAGCAGATTAGATCATTTACGCACGGCAAGTCTGGTGAACGGCACAGAATCCCGCCACGTCCAAGCTGCCTTAGCTCAGTGATTGCCTCATAAAGGGAAGTGGCCGCCTTGAGAGCAGCTCGAACAGGCCCTGGATCGTTAATTTTGATAGAACCGCCATCCTTCGGCACCAGCGCCACAGGAATGCTGCGGACGCCGGAGCGTTGAAAGCTTTCAGAGGCATCTCATGAGGTGGTAGGGAAGCCGACCAGGGGGACCTCTTCTGGCCGGCAGACTGCGTAGCCATTACTTGAGAATTAGAAACTCACCGCGTGCGTTATTCACACAAGAAAAAATGTGCAAAGGCACAGGGGGAAAAGGAAAACAGGACCAGGCCCCCAATACTTAGCCAATCCCTCGTCTTATTAGACCCAGTCTTTTGCCGCTGCGTTTCGCTGGGCGTTCCTTCTTCATCTTCGTCCCTGGACGTGGATTCACTCTCCCCCCTCTCCACTCCTCCCCCACATCGGTTTTGCCTGCACGCCGCGCCACCGGCAGCTGCCACGGTGATAGGAAATGCTGGCGTAATATAGGAGCTGGCGTAATGCTGGCGTAATATAGGAGCGCGGCGCGCACACCAGCTGCGTGCTCTGAAGTCACTCCGCCCATGCGCACACAGACGAGGCGGGCGGCGTCTTGCCCGCCGTCGGCGCAGCGGCGACGCGCGCGGCGCGCACACCAGCTACGGCCTATGACGTCACTTCACGCGTGTGCACAGCTGGCGGAGCGGTGGTGTCACGGCTCAGCGCGCAGCCACGCTGACCTCGCGAAGTGTCTGGCGTAGTGTAGCTGTCGCTATAAAAAGTACTATACAACACCGGCGTGACACGAGATCCAATACATATGCCTTTCTTTTGCAGATAAAACTCATTGTCAAACACGGTGAAAGTACTACAAAGATGAAATTCTAAAAGCGCTAAAAAGTTTTCGACACTCATCCTCGCGGCATTCTGCAAAGAAACGGTACAGTTATCATCAATACAGGCGTTGACAGCGGCAAACAATTTGTGATGCGGAACAGAGTAAAAAAGGTCTTCGACATCTATATAAAATCCGTAGCGTCTTGGTTGTCCTTGAGGAACTGGACAACTTCTGTCGACCATTTAGTGAGGAAAGCGTCCCTAATCTTAAGGTCATTCAAAGCTTTCTGGAGGAATCTGTTGACATTGTTTTCCCATGTTCCCCTTTCACTCACAATTGTACGAAACGGAGCGTCAGGTTTATACGTCTTGGCACTGAAAAAAACTTGTAGCCCACCACCTTCGCTGTTTGTGACCTGTCCAGCAAGCCGTTGCAGATTTAGGGTCTTACAGAATTCAGCGAATTTTCCTTTCATAGTAGTGTCCTGTTATTTTACAGCCACGAAGTTCTTCCTCACTGCTTGCATCGCTTTTTCATTAAACAACGTTTTAGGCAGGACCACGAAGCCACTCACTTTATATGCTCTCAATAGACTGATTCTTTATCCGTAAAGAACTTCACTATACCACCCAAACACCTTTTAGCTTTATCTTGTCCAGTAGGCTTTACGTTCATCACCAGATAATCGATCTCTTCTAAGAGGCAACGCGCTTGATTTTCCTGAGATGCCTTGTTCGCAATACGACGATTCAGGCCTAAAGACTCATGAGTGGATAGACGGTTCTAGTTCAAATTTGGGTCCCTTGTAGAGGATGTTCGAAACGCGGGTAGGTACAGAAGATCCTCCGGTCCCTACTACCTTACCACTGCGGTCCCCCGGTTTCTTCGGTTTCGTCGTAGTAGCAAGAATCCATTTCAAGTTGCTGTTTCACCAAAGTTCTGTTTGCCTCGCAGCTTCACTTCTGAAGCAGGTAAACCATTTTTCCGCTAGCCATTCCGGATTTGCAGTAAAACAGGCAGCACGCAGGTACACCTATTGCAATTGTTGGGTCCGATATATGGTCACGTTTTTGAACATACTGCGGCCGATGGTCGAGTCAAGATTTTATGAGATTCTAGCAATGGCCACGTACTTCATGCGTTTCAAGTTTTATGAGTCTAATGTGATGTTATATTGATTTATTTATTGATATTGTGAGCCTCTTCAGGCTCATGAAGGAGTGGGGGCAGAAGGAAACAGTGCAAAGTAAAAGAACGGCATGAAATACAAAACATGATAATGATTATTTCCAAGTAAAAATAACAGAAATCAAGCACATCAAAAAGAGGAATGTGCGACGCAGGTAATTCTAGGCGATGGTCAAGAACAAGAAGGAAAAAACTCCAATTCAAGAAATAATGGGCAGCACAGAAACAAAAGCAAGCGTAATAAGTAAAGTTATTAGTATAGTGAAATGCTTTCTGGAAATCAGCACACAGGCAAAGTACAAGGAACTTACTTGCAAACTCTGATAAATTAAACTCTTTTGCTTCAATGACGCTTGTTCTGTAGATCTGTGTTTTCTAATCCCAAACTGAGCTGGAATTTTATATTTATGCTAGTAAAAAAATATTTGAAAGGCGGTCATGAATAATTTTTTTCTGAACGCTTAGAAAATACAGGTAACACTAAATACGGCGACAGTTCTTGAAGTCATTTGCATCGGCTTTCTTTGTTTACACTGTAACCTCAGCAACATGTATTCTTTTTTGGAAAATAGCTGTTGATAAACAAAGGGTAAATATATGGGTAAGAATTAGAGAAATGATGTATAACATATCGCAGCTAATGGCAGCCACTGGTCAGATCCGGTCACTTCCCATCGACAGAGCATTGCGATGCACTTAACCGCAGCCAATGACAGCCGATGGTGAGGTCCGGTCGCCAAAAGCCGGATATCCGGCTCGCTTTTCACAGACACTTGAAAGCCGTAGGCACATCTGGGCAACTATGAAAGAGGATCACGTGGAGGCAAAAATGACAATGAAAAATATACAGCTTATAGAATGCGGTCCCTGGCCAGAGTGTGTGAATGCGTAAACCGAATCAACGCCTTGGACTGGGTGAAACACTGCGCTTTTGCTTAGGACCGTGCAGGATTAGCTCACGCAGTCGTGCTAACCGATTCTGTGCATAGCTTCCTAAAACGAGCGGTAATGCTGCCAAACTTCACCATACTTTTCTTTGGCTGTTTTGTAGTTGTTTTTGTTTATCTCCGCTGGCACACCACTCATCGTTTCTTCGCTTTCTGTTTGCTCTGCAAGATGCGCCTAAAGAGCTGTGAAAAAATTAATAATACGCGTGAAAACAACAATAAATTATCAGGGATAGTTCTCTTTGCTTTATCCACAGTGTCTTGAATGTTACGTGTCATCCCGATATCGGGTACTTGTGACACCAACGTGCGTATACCCGGTGTCAACGACTTCAAAGTCCACGTATTCCTGTTAGCCCATGTGCGCTTGTTTCATTTTTTAAATGTAGTGTCGCTAAACTTTGATAATATTATTTATTTATGGACGCCGGCGCGAGACAATGTCTTTCTGCTTGTCAAGCGAGGCGGGGACAGATGACGGTGTAGCGACCGTATTCACTGTTGACAGGTTTATTGAATTCTAGACATTTCTCGGGATTCAAGGCGCTACACACAAAAATTTAGCAATCATATTTAATGAGCCTGTTGGAGAGCAACGGGCGTTCTTCCCATTGGCGAACATCGAGTGCAGTTGCCGCTCTCGGCGCCTGGGAGCTGCTGTATTTTTTGAGACAATAGGTTGTCGCTGAAAAAAGAAACTTTAAGTGCGACGACAGCCTGCTCCTTAGTTGCCAAAGATATCGGTCGTGTCTGTCGTCACAGCCATGCGTAATAACATTTGTTCCATGAAAGCTATGCAGGAATTTCCAGTCTGAAAATTTAATGACCTAAGCAAGCAGGCTTCTTGCCGTTGATTTAAAGTGTTTCCGAAGAGATCACAAACGTCGTTACATTGTAGAAAAATGAAAGGTGACCGTGTGTTTCCTTTTGTAAGACAGTGGTTTGACACGGCGTAGCATTACACAAGGTTGTTAAAAAATAAAAACCCACATCCTTATTTCATGTGTCGCGTGCAACAGCAAGAATCCTGTTTTTTATGCAATTCAAAACGGTATGCCGAACGGAAGATGATTGCAAGAGCATCGGTACTCAGCACATTGTTCATAATGCTTGATTAGTCTGCGGGTGTCAATTTTTTTTAATGTTTTGTGTCATGTGCAGAACTACAGCGGGGAGTTCCGCCCCGAAATCTTTTCGTAACAACCAGGTAATTTGTCCATGGCTGGTCAATAAGAATATAGACAGCAGAGCATGCTCACCCTGATGTTGATGTCTCGTTTAAAGTGGTGTAAAAAATTAATACACACCCACGCTTGGAGAACGCGTTAATATAGTTGAGAGAAGCGTTTTCGTGCGTAAAGCCACCGCCTCCGAAAAAATGTGGCTACTGTGCATAACTATGAATACGTTTTTCGCATTTCGGGTACCCACCAATCTTGTAAACGCCATATTCTTGGCATTTCATTTTCACATTGGCCAAAATGGAGAGATTGCTGTTCAGTTATTGGTGTTAATTAACCATATGATGTTTATATCAGTGCCGCTCGAGTTGGGTACGCTGCGGGCGCTAAGAACTATTGCAAACCACTTCAAGGATGCCGTCTTCGCTTTGAATGACAAGCCACTTGAACAATTTAGCCGCAGTGGCCCCTGTTGCATGCCCACCACCGAAAGCAACTGACTTAACGGTGTCCTTGTGTGTGGCAACCAAACATTTTCTTTCCACTACTGTTCTCTGTTCTCACACATTACTAAATGTTTTCACGCAAATTTCTGTACAGATTGTGCTCAAATTAATTCGCGTCGCTCTATCACGAGACGTACACGTGACCATCCGCATCAAGTTTTTTGCTAAATATTTTTTATTATCATGATAAAGCTTTGTCTTCACCCAGCCATAACAGTTCGACTTTTTATTAGCATTGGACTGTTCTGTTCATCTGCGGAATATCCGTAGAAAGCTAACTGAAACATGTCAAAATAGCAGTTGCATTGGCTGCATTGTTAGCTTGAGGTTCGACGGCAGTTTAATGGTAACGTTGGCCGCAAGTAGAACAATGTTTTTAATGCCATTTACAAAGCGTATGGTAAAATGTCCAGAAGTAGTATACTCTAGAAACACCGTTCACTGCATTAACCACCAGTAGGCGTTTTACGGCCATTGGCAACAGTTTACGGGATGCGGATTCTATGGAGAATATCTATTTTTGCCTTGCCTCGTTTGCCGGTCACCAGGTATTTGATCTAGCGGATGCAGCAGGCATGTTGCCTCGTGCTTCTATGTATTTTACGCACCTTCTTTGTTTGGTCGCACAGAAATTACAATTTTTTTTTCAGAACCCACACCCGTCAAAGTTTTTCCCATGATTATACATCAACGCAAGAAGAGCTGTCAATAAGGTTTATGGAATTATTTAGGTCATAACTGCTCATAGGCTTCAAGTTACTCCCATTGTAGAGATTTGGTTAGTAACAGCATATACAACACAAAAGAGCATGCTGCCCGGCTACTTGGTGCTGCATGACGGGAAGATTTTGGCGCGAAAACCACACTGCGGACCGAAGACAGAGCGCTGGTGGATATCTTATGTGACTTCTTGTGCCCCTCGTCAAATTTTCGCTCTGGCTGCTTCACATCACACGGCATGCGATCCTTAAGCGTTGTTAACTGGTTTTAGATTCGTGAGAGCTGAAAGACGAAACGGCAGGAGGGGCGGTGGCAGCCTTTGTATACAGCTCGCGCAGTAAGGCCAGTCGTTGAGTAAATGGGAAATCTGGGCTTCTGATTTATATTTCCAAACGGCTGCATACTTTTATGTGAAACATTTGCATTGATTACTAACTCTTCGTTTTCGAAGCATTCAATAATTCTACTTCAGTGCTTTTTTACGGTTTAAGTCGAGTTAAAAATTACTCAGGGTAGTAGAAATAAGTGCACACTCTACCGAAACGATGAAATATATTGGTCATTTAAACTGTTATGAAATTAATCACATTCGCGGCTCAAAACTAGATGTAAATAGTTTTGTTTTAATATCACACAGGAAAATAAATATATGTCACACGTGTAATAAGCGACGAATTGCATATAAAATTGATTTTTTTGCAACAATAATAGGGAATACTTTTAAAAGTTTAGGTTCAGACGGTGGTCAGATGTTTAGAGGAAGTCCTCAAGGTGGAGTTTGTTTGTAATAAGGGAGCAATTAATCATTGGCATGCACCCACGCGCAGCCATATGGCTACAAAGGAAAGCCAACAGCTTTCCAAAGCTGCAAAGGAAAAGCAGCTACAAAGGAAAGCTGTATGACTTCCTTTTGTAGCCACATGGCTGCCGTCGGTGGATGCCAATGGGTAATTACTCCCTTGTTAAAGGTTAAGACTATGCACGATACATTAAAGTATATTATAAAAATATTAAATGCACTCTGGCGAGTACATTCCAAGAAAAGCAGACAAGAGCATAAAAATGAGTAAAAAGTATCGTTTCGAGATAAAAAAAATTTGTTTTTAAGCTCACCACACTGGGGCATGCAAGCCGTTTCTTGCTTCCCTGGCATCTTTTGCAAAAGCATTCAACAGGATTCTTTTTTTCTCACCTTGTTTCTTTTTATTATATGCTGCTAAACCCTGCTAATTAAAAACACTACGTAGAAAGCCATTTTCGCAGAATACGTTGCGGAGCAATGCTAATTTTTTGAAAACAGCATTTTGTGGTTCCTATTCTTGATTATAAATTAAGCCACAGTATTAACACAGGCATTCCTAAGCCACTACAGTTGGGTTGAAGCCGCGAATCCACTCCAGCTGGCTGATTCATTGGTATTGCGGTGCCTGCCTTAGATGCACTTGCTTAGCAGGCATGGCGATGACTAACTTGAAACACTGACTTACTTGCTTTCAGAAAGGCATCTTGGGGGCTGTTTTTTTATGATTCCGGCTTACGATTTCCCTCACTGAGGCCACAGTTGTACCCACAGCATGATGACGCCCCCTTAAGGCCCAGTCCGCGATTTGGGTTTTCGTCCGTGCATAGCTTTGCTGCATGCCATCAGTGCATAAAAAAACTATTATTGGCCTCAAACATGCCTTTCTGATTTTGCATAGCTGTTTGCAATGGCGGAAAATCTTCAAGCGCCGACCAATCGTTAAAAAGATGACGTTTCATCAAGAACGTCATGACGTTTGCAATGCACTTGACTCAGAGCGTTTGATACAAAAAAGATGTTTGGTATGATTTGATTTGATTTATTTCCACAAACAAGGAGGTAGAAGGTTGTGATGGAAAACAAAGGAAAAAGCTGCGAAGAAGGCAGCTTGACTGGCCCTAAGTTGCGTATATAATTACAGCAGCAGGACAGGAGAGAAACTTGCTAAACAAACACGAAAAAGAAGAAAGACCAAAGGCAAATTGCTAAAAGAATTTTAAAATATGCAAAAATGCACGAAGCGAAGGGAAGAAAGGAAAGGGAAAAAGTACAACTACAATCGTACACAGTCATGAGCGCAAAAACACTTCATACTAATTTCTTGCGGAAGAAGTGAGCGCATCAATATTACAGCTGGAAAGATCATTTACTAAATTGGGCAGACTCTGGCATAACATTTGCTGACCATAAGTAGTAAGTAGGAGATGAACACACCGAGTCTCGGGAGCTCGAGTTGTGTAAGTGACTGCGCGTTTTGTGAGATTAGGGGAGAGCTGAGAACACCAATATTTTTTTACCTCTATTCTGTAAGCTGACAATAAGCGGTGGTTTTTTAAGGCAGGCGATTTCAGGGTTCTAAGCGCACTGAAAAGTGGAGCGGTATACGTAGTAAGCCTCGCCCAAAACATTTTTTTCTGAGAAGATTTATTACTACTATTCAAATAACTTAATTAATTCATGACGTCTGCCAGTGGATAGACGGAGGTCGACAAGTTGAACTAAATTTTGTTGGCTTGTCTAAAGCTTTCGACGCTACACCGCAATGTAAACCAATTAACAAGGTGAAATATTTTAAACACTGGCGTCCTCGTTAAATGAATAGCATGTTCGTTGTTTTGTAGAACGTTTTTGGTTCTGACAACTCGGCGACTTATCCCCCGAACACTACTGTTTGAGGAATTTTTTTCGAGCAAAACAATAACCCCGAAGAAAAAGAGAACCATTGAAAGTTGGTGCGTCAAAAGCACCAGGGCCTTATAAAACACAGCGGAATGCTACGCTTGCCTGGTTGCATTGTCAAAACCTGTGCGACACTCATCGTCTGCGTCAGCTCTTCAACCTCGGCGCGACACGCGTCCTCTGCACCGGCGCAAACCTTTTCAATTACAGCGTCATTGATACCAAGAAAGATTTGGCGCTAGTATCCTCATCAGCACTCATATCTGTTCACAGGCGTTAAAACCATTTATTTCCTTGCATATTCTGCCGCATTAACGTCCTTTATTTCTTCTATATTCTTCTAGCAGATGATAGTGTTCCCTCCAGAGTTCGTTTTTGGCCCACATCTTTACCTCAATAGTTTGCTACTAGGCGCCTGTCTTCAAAAATTCTGCCAAGTGCTGACGATCGCGTCATGTACCGGACTTCTGACACAACTGTTTACAAACTGCTCACACGCTCAAAGTGAGGGCCTGTACAGTTATCACAAGGAATCTATAATAATGACTACCTTCTGGAAAACACTTTCGACGCCCGTTTCTATTCGAACGTGCCTCTCCACCTTTGACAGGTTCATTTCAAGTCAGCACTCATCAAACCCCAACATAGAAGGCCTGAAATGGCTTAAAAAATTGCTTTATACCCACCGCTTATAATCGATGAATATTTACTCTAACTTTAACATGCCTTTAATCTCTACAAGTTCCATGTCGCGAAATTGAAAACTGAAAATTGGTTTTTGGGAAAAGGAAATGGCGCAGTATCTGTCTCGCATATCGGCGGGCACCTGAACCGCGCCGTAAGGGAAGAGATAAAGGAGGGAGTGAAAGAAGAAAGCAAGAAAGAGGTGCCGTAGTGGAGGGCTCTGGAAGAGTTTCGACCACCTGGCGATCTTTAACGTGCACTGACATCGCACAGCACACGGGTGCCTTAGCGTTTCGCCTCCATCCAAACGCAGCCGCCGCGGTCGGGTTCGAACCCGGGAACTCCGGATCAGTAGCCGAGCGGCCCATCTGCTGAGCCACCACGGCGGGTTCATGTCACGAGCCTTTTTTTTCTTTTTATGCATTTTCGCTTTTGCATGCCGCATTTATCCAAAGCGTTAAACTCTTTTGTCTATTTGTGTAATTTAATCACGCATTCTGCAGCCTTGTTGAGTTTGTAGCAGGACTGGGAGAATGGAAAACTGCAAGAATTTCGCAGATAATAGCAGCACTAATACAAAATAATCAATAATAACAAGATGCAATGACCGCCAAGAATTTATATAAGGGTTTAGAACAGACGCAGCGCATTCCAGAGTTCAATGGCGAAAACCAAATTGTTTTATCTGTGTGCATCAGTCAGACAAAAAAAGGAAAAAGGTCAGTCATACATCAAAGTCAGACAAAAAAAGTCAAAGTCACACATCAATTAGTCAGAAAAAAAAGAGGAGAAAATGTTCGTACGAACCTTTTTCCTTTTTTCTTGTCTGTCTGATGCACACAGATAAAACAATTTTGTTTTGGCCATTGAACTCTGGAATGCGCTGCGTCTGTTCTAAACCCTTATATAAATTCTTGGCGGTCATTGCATCTTGTTATTATTGATTATTTTGTATTAGTGCTGCTATTATCTGCGAAATTCTTGCAGTTTTCCATTCTCCCAGTCCTGCTACAAAGTCAACATGGCTGCAGAATGTGTGATTAAATTACACAAATAGACAAAAGAGTTTATTGGTTTGGATAAATGCGGCATGCAAAAGTCAGAGCGGATGACATTCGCTGTGAACCATTTTTATAATGGCCTAGGGAAATTGTTCTGAGGCAGGCTTAAACAGAACAGCAAAAAACAAATGATTATTCTCCTTTTCATAGCCTTCTATTTAAGACACTGCACCTAATCCAACACATGCATAGCGACACACTACTTTCTCCAAATTGAAGAACCTCCGCGTGCATAAAGCTGCCTCCGGAGAAAGAGCAGCTTTCCCGCCCTTTATACAGATCTGCTTTCTTGGTACGTAGCGCTTCAATCTAGAATTTCAAGCAATGCACACTTTACATTTTGATTCGATATGCTCTACAAACAGCGCAATTGGTGCCCAATAAATGGCTCTAATTACAACGTAAATGCTTTGAATTAATAGACGCCTCTATCAGAGGCGCGATATAGACGATAAAAATTGCTAAAACCCCCTTCCAGGATGCCATGTCGGTTCTGAGCGACCTCGCAGCTTTGCTGCGTGTTTCACAGCTCTGTGAAAGTTTTCCTCCGCCGCTTAAGCCTTTCGCAAAAAAAATATATATATTCAAATCAACAATTCATATAGCGGGCAATGCTTAAAAGTACAGGCTGGTAAATATTTAACAGGATGTGATGGAAATCTTTTTCAGCCTTTTCTGACTATTTTTAGCTATTCGTTAGGTTTTCAGCTTTTGTTCGGATAGCTGACTACTGAAGTGTGCGAAAGGGGGGTGGGTTGCAAAAACTGCGACTAAAACAATGATTATGCTATGTCTCCGCAATGCCTGGTAACGAGACAAGGGAAACAAGAAACATGTCTGTCTCTAGACACATCAGTTTTTTCTTCTTGACCTGTCGCACTACTACCTAACGAAGATACCGAGAACTCGCTCTGCAATGGAATGCAGTGGAAGACACTATGGATCTGTTTTACACTTTGCTTTTAAGAAATTTTGGCACTCGGGTGGTTTTTACGTCAGCCATAGTGCTTTCTAATGTGCTGGATTTTGCGGTAATATTTTTTTATTATTTTCATCTGTTACGTCGTAATACACTATCATATAGAGACATTTCGACTGACCGCTTATTACTGTAATAAGGGAGTAATTGCTGACATCCACACGAGCGCAGCCACACGCAAAGAAAAGCTATATAGCTTTCTCAGAAACTCCGTAGTTAAAGAAAAAATTGAGTAATTACTCTCTTATTACAAATGTACCCCACCTTGGGGGTTTCCCCTAAACATTTGACCAGCTTATCGTTGTGTTATGATACATCGTTCTGGCGCACGAAAAACACGGACGAAGGAAGAACAGACACACAATCGCACAACTTTATAACTGTGATGACTGTGATAAATTTCGTTATGCGTTTCCACAGTGAAATATTTCAATTTAAACATGATGCGAAAAGAAGTCGTTGGGCGGGGGCGAACTAGGTAGCTGAAAGGTGATTCTTCGCACCTTACTCGCACGATGCAGGTACTGGTAGGAAAGCACACATTGAGCGTCCAGACTGTCCGACAACCAGAACATTGTGCCTGCATACATTTGTGATGACAAATCACGAAAATGAGCGTAAACAAGGTTCTTGAGAGAAGGTCAAGTATAGTTGAAAATTAGGGTCGAAATCTCTTGCACGAAAGAATTGCCCTCACTAAATACTTCACAAAAATATCGTTTGCCCCTTGAAAGAGCATGCAGTACAACCCGAAAAGCCAACCTTATCTATATATAAAGTGCCCGTAAGTGCCTCTATATCGTGAAGTGCAACAGTAACTGACACACGGAAGTATGGGAACAGCAAACATGCCATTAGCGATGGCCATCGAAAGAGAGCAAGAGTAAAAGCTGCGTTTTTGTTTAACTTTCATTCTCTTTCATGTCTTCCTTAACGGCTACCATCGCAGGTATGGTCCAGGTTATCATCCAAACTTAGACGCACTGCCTGGAGGAATATCGGAGCGCTTGACGGCGTCTTACGGCCATGCATCCGTTTTCTGCAAGCTAAGAATATGGAAAGCGGAGGGCGTGACTACGCTTCCGTAATAATAACGTGACATTTCTTCTCAATAATGAGAGTACAGACATTAGTTTTCAAGCTAAAGCTTCACTGGCATAGCGGGAGCGAGCAAACGGCTCCGGGCAGAAACGTGACGTCACACCCACGTGACATGCCACAGCTACGCCGGGAGTCAGAGCGGCCGCATCCCCTCCTAACGGCGTGGTTGTGGTGTCCACCGAGATACATGAGACAGTAACTTCGCCATTTCCTTTCCTCCAAAACCAATTTTCAACTTCATGCAGCCCATATCTCTCTCTCAACACCGCCATTTACCTGAAAGCGCGATTCAGGCGTCTACTGACCCAGGGAGCCAATTATGCGCCACTCCTTTCCTAAAAACCATCGGAGTCTAGAACGTTGTCAATGCCAACGCCAATGAACGCATCGAACGCCTTCAGTTTTCGGTTTGTATATCTTAGATTAGCTCACCTAAGTCACAACCCCGTTACATGCCACAGCTATGCCGGCAGTCGGAGCGGCCGCATGCCCTCCTTACGGTGCGGTTCGTGTGTCCACCGAGATATGTGAGACAGTTATAGCGCCATTTCCTTTTTTGTAAACCTACTGGGCGCATGGAAGGATGGTAACAATGGTGGTGCTTCAGCGCCAATCTGGAGCACACGGTCAGATCAGCAAAACGGAAATACATTGGCGTGAAGGTACCCGCCGCGGTGGCTCAGTGGTTAGGGCGCTCGACTACTGATCCGGAGTTCCCGGGTTGGAACCCGACCGCGGCGGCTGCGTTTTTATGAAGGAAAATCGCTAAGGCGCCCGTGTGCTGTGCGATGTCAGTGCACGTTAAAGATCCCCAGGTGGTCGAAATTATTCCGGAGCCCTCCACTACGGCACCTCTTCTTCCTTTCTTCTTTCACTCCCTCCTTCATCCCTTCCCTTACGGCGTGGTTCAGGTGTCCAACGATATATGAGACAGATACTGCGCCATTTCCTTTCCCCCAAAAACCAATTATTGGCGTGAAGCCATGTAATACTTCAACCACGCACCATGTTTATTGTCAAATCAAAATTTAAAAGGGACGCTGATATCGAGGAAACCTGCCTGCAAAAAACTCGCAGCGGTGCTTAGAATCCGTAAAAGAATGCGAAAAGTGTGAGGGGAGGGCCACAAAAGGTTGTCTACGTTATTTTATTTTTTGGCCACAATTTGTTCGCAGTGATGTAGAAGCTATTGGCACGACGAAACGCGACGGCTTCCAAGCTTGTTTGTCTGACGACCGAGTGAGAAATGCACGCCTGTGGGAGCTGTCGGCTCCTGCCATCCTCGTCCTCATAGCTTCCATTCCTCTGCAAACAGCATTTCAGATGAGGTGTAACTAGAAAAAAAATCTTGGCGCTGTTTACGGCGAGAAGGCTTGAAATAAACTTTTCACCGTTTCGCCATCAACAGGAAATCTCCAGAATAATTGATAAGTAAGAAAAGTGGCTAGCTTTTGGGAAATATCCTCGAAAATTGACAGTATTGACTTCAGCGATTAAGTTGCACAGAAATGTGGAAGATAAACGCTGCGCACATACATGGCTTCCATAGGTTACAAGAACGTATTCGATAGAGTGAGCTGATCTATACTCATAGATTCATTGCCCGACAATGGCCTTGAAAAGCGTATGTAAATGCTCGCTTCCCTATAGAGAGTTCAGAGCAACCATTGTCAAACAATAAGAAGCACGGCAATTCACTCGAGCTGACAGAAATTTCCTGACTGCTTATCGCGGCAATTTTAAAAGCCGTATTTGGTGGTTGTTTTGTGAAGAATTACGGACTAATTTTCATGCAGAACGTCTTAGTTCCCTCCAATCTGCATGTGAGGCCGCTCCTTTAAGTAACTTAGGAGAATAAGTGCGGCGCTTGATTGCCGACGTAAGTTATAACAATAGGAGTAAGTGCGAATATTTAGTCCTTTTTTGAAACGTGCCGTGCTTGATGCTTTTGTTTGTTTTTTTACAGGATACCGATAAATTTGTTGAAAAAAATTAAAAAATGCAGCGTTATCTGGTGCACGCTGTCATTATCCTCTTGTGCCTGCACAGTCTGATGGAAAGGTATGTAGCCGGGATGTTTCGAACATGATTTCGTCGTCGCGAACTTATGGAGATCTGAAAGCTTTGACGTCTACTTTATGGTCGTGGAGGTACTGAAGAATGAGCTATACGTTGCTCCAAGGAACGCTGTCTGCAGGTGGCCACATTGTACTAGACTGATGCGTGTATGTGTCGTTGGCACTGAGAAATTATGACGCGAGCTCACGTACACCCACTCAGGACATTGTGATGAGCAAATGTTCTGCCTCGTCAGAGTAAACAATTTAAAGGGGATGAAAAAGCCTTAAATGCATGTCGCTATATCGCTTGAGGGAATGCTGACGCACGTACACCTACAGTAGCGAGTTAATAAATTGAATTATTAGACAAAACACTTAATACACATCTTCACACTGAGCTCGCAATATTTCTTCCTTTGTTTATTTTAAAACCCGAGATCTCGCCATTGCGTTGGTTAGGAACCTATAGGAAAAAAATACACCAGCACGAGAACAAATGGTACAAAGATACACTAGGAAAAGTCAAGTTAACAGCCGAACGCGATGGAAGAATCGAAAGCTCTTAAAACAGGTCGATACAAAAGGCAATCTCTGGTATCGTCTTAAATAGCATAAGAGACAACACAACATGAACAACGCTAAAAGGTACCGGCCGAAATGTAGCGTCAGTCATCGCTTTCGCAAGGATTAAACTCTATGACACGTTTTCTGCATTCCAAAATGTCGTCAAAGTGGGTTGAAAAGAGAATGATTCAGTATAGGTGAAGATACTTGTTGGTAATGTGTTCCAACCATTTATTGACAACGCTAGCGATAAGCTGTCCCATTTTACTATGCTAGCAAAAATCGAGCGGGCGTTTGTTCTCATGGCCCATGTGAGCTGAACAATGGGGCAGAGAAGATTTGAGTCCAGGAGAATGGCTGGATGCTATGGTATAACGCATTAAAGAATGAATAGAGGGCAGACTTTCGACGCATTGCAAGATGTTGAAGATTCAGGGTGTACTTTAGTGCTGCCACGCTGCGATGACGTATAATGACAGTCTCCCTGGCTGCTTTATTTTGTACTCCCTCGGGAGAATTTATAACATTTCCGTGCCAAGACTGCCATATAATAAAGCACAATATATATACGCAGCCAAACGCTGAGAATATCAATTAACATACTCCACCAATAAAACCATAGCTCTGAGTACTGAATGCAAAAGTTAAACTTCTTCGGCGATGATGTGTTCCATAAAACTTTTACGGCTGGTCTATGGTGGGCGCGGAGAGAACGGTGGCGCATGCTTTTGTGCGCGTTCGCAATAGTCCATTGGGCATATTTTCTTACGTTTTTAACGGACCCAATGTTCTGCAAAAAGTGGTCTCTGCATGCCCGAGGCAAATAATTTTATTCAATGCAAAAGTGTTGCCTGGAGGACCATGCTCTTCCCCCTACCTGTCACCACTGCAGGCAACATGAAACAACTGCGAAGAACGTAATACAGATAAAAAAAATCAGAAAACATGATCACATTAATAAAAAATACCACAAGAAAAGCAGTTTTACCGGACGCGGTGCGGAAAAAAATGGTGCAGAAATAGCAGATGATAACCATTCCAAAAACCTCTATTAGAGCTGAATACATTTTCTCATTAATATAAACTATGCTGAGGAAAACACAAAGCAAGACCTATCAAGTGGCTCTATTTTGAATGCCCTATACCTTACCCTCTTTTCAAAGGCGGTGGGATCTTTCCTTGACCAACTCAGTATCTCGTGCGTATATATAGATTTGAAAATTTTGGCTGTGGTTTTAGAGATATCGATCCAAGTGCGCAGAAATACTGGCTTTATAAGCAGTTCCCTATAGAATGATGTGGTCGAAATATGTTGGTCGTTCTCTTCTAAGGTTATTGAAAAAAAATGGTTAATTAAACGGCGCACTTAAACAATCGACGCGTGCCGGGAGAGGAGGTGGCGGTGGGTGACTCCCGCTGCCTCTTCCTACGCTCTCGATGCAGGGCGTTGCTCTTAGCCCCAACCTTGTCCGCGGTTGCAGTTCATGAAGTTCAAGGTTCACCCTTCATGAGTTGTCGCCGAAGCCGCTCTCGGTGCTGAGAGGTTTTCGTCGCCCGCTGTACCTCTTTCTCTACGACGTCGATCGGCTTCTCACGCGGCGGCGAGCAAAACTAGTTCTTGTCGACGGCGAGACTGGAAAACACGAGCGCGACGAGTGTCCTTTTCGTTTATTTTGCATTGGCTTCAACCCTTAAAAATCTATGCTTGTGCAGGCTTTCTCCTACTTTCATATATATTTTTATTTTGTCTTTTTTTGACAAGGCTTTAAAAGGATAATAAAAGGACAGCGGCTGCGCCACATGCGTGCGCTGCGTATTCGGTTCATTTTATTTCTTTGGCTGCGAGCAGAGAGAATCTTGGAGGGAATCTCTCATCGAGCACTTCGCTTCCCAGCTGCAGACGCTCGGGAAGGAGAACCTCAGAACCGATTAGACAGGCTCACGGAGCCGATGGCCTTCGTGGCATCGTTAGCCAGAGGTTTGCGGCATCGCTGGGTTTACCTCTTCTTTCACTCTGTCGGCAGCAGCGTCCCTTCTTTTTCTCCATCTACTTCTTCCCCTGTTTGTCCCATTGCCGCCCCTCCACTGGTTACTTTAGCTTTCTCTCCTGGCCGCTTCAATCGGTGACCTTGGACGGGCTTCATCCTCGCGATGGCTCAAGGCGGGCTCTGTACAAACGCTCACGGGCAAAAATGCTATTTTGGAGTCCCCGAATATACCGTGTCAGCATCTCACAGAAGAATGAAAAGCGATTTGGACAGTTTCCTGGTTAAATAACACTCAGAATTTTGATGACAACCCTCGGCTATTTGGGCAACTGACACATTTTTCTTGACGAAGATCATAAACTTGCTACGTTTAAGCCTTCAACAATCACGAAGGTACTCACTGGGTAGCCTGTGGTCTGAAATAAAAAAGAATGTATCTATTGATCATTCATGAAACATATAAATGTTCTCAGACATTTTTACTCACATATTTAGGGAATCATGCCTCGATGAGAACACCAAGGGTTTCTCGACATTGTGCAGTTCTGCAGTGAAGGCGATATGAAGCCAAGGTAGCAAAACTGCATCTATTAGATTTACATCTTTTGCTGTATGCAGGGTGAACGGCTGCAACTCAAAGCTGAGGCCAAATAGGGACCAGCGCAATGATTGTGTCGCAAAAGTAAGTGCCTGGCTCCAGTTTATTCACTGAGGCTTCAACGTTTATTTCGTGCTAAATGTCAATACACTACTGATATCATTGGTGAGATTTCACAAGCGCTTAAATGTTATCAAATATTAAAGAGAGTAGCACGTGCTATCCAAAGATTCATTCCGTGATATGGTGCTTTCAAAAATGGGACATTGAAGGCGAATCTTCCATGAATTTTGTCCATCCTCGACGGGCAACGCATAATTCGCGAATAATCTTAGTTGTGCTGATGACATTGCCTATGTCACTAAGTCAGGGGAGGAACGATACTGCACGATTGAGGATCCAGACAGCAAGGCTGAACTGTGGGTCTTATGATTAATATATAAAATCTGAAGTACTTGCAATATCTTTGGAAGCCCGCATCTCATTACGATAGGCAGCGAAAAACTGAAAGTTGTCAGGGAATAGATATATTTATACCAGGCAGTAACCTCGAACCTAAAACAACAGAGTGAAATAAGTAGTACAGTAAGAATGGGCTGAAGTGCATTTGAAAGGTACTCGCCAGTCATAAATAAAAGCTTACTTGTGTACTTCAAGCAGAAATAATAACAGTTGTAACTTGTTAGTACTCGCATGTGAGGCGGAAACATTAGGGCTAACGAAAGGGCTTGAAACTAAGTTGAGTACAGTGCTACGAGCTAGGGAAAGGAAAATAATTGGTGTAATGTTAAGAGAGAGAAAGACAACAGAATAGGTCAGGGAACAAACCTGACCAAGAAGAATGGGCACAGGTATGACTTGTAATGCGAAGACGAGATCATCGTTTGTCTTTTAGGGTAACAGAGCGGTTTCGAAGTGAAATCTAGCGTGGAGATGGAGACAGTAGGGCGGTCATATGAAATTGGGTTGTTAAGGAGATAAGGTGCCTGAAGATGGCACAAAAAAAAAGGGTTACTTCGTCGGATTGGGAAAGGTATTAGCATTTTAGTGAACGTTGTTGGGGTGATAATAATGACGAGGATGAGAGCAAGTTAGTTGTCCTCTAATAGTGAATTAGCTGAAATGAGACAATTTGCTAAGCTGCTGTTTTGACAGAAGGGTTACAAACTGCAGAACTATAAATGCGGAAACGCAAGTATCGCCTCTACTGGCTGTTCTAAAGGAGCAGTGTGGTTTCTTAAGTTTAAATTTAATGCTCAACGTAACAGAAAAGGATGTCTTACATGTCACAATATTAGAGTACATTTTGCCTCATTGCTTTTAATTCATTTCGGTACGCTCGGCAGAAAACAACAAAAATTAAACAATGAGTGCTAATGAAACTAAGCGACATCGTTCCATGTAATCACCGATGCTACAATTTTTGAATTTCATGGGGACGAAATTTTATATTTTGACTATATTTTCTGAACTAGGTAGAAGAAACGTCTACGAAGTGATGAAGAGCACATCATTTCATTTCTGTCAGTGCACCGCAAAGGGACACTGAGAACAACTGTATCCGGCTTTCGTTTCTAATAGAAATGATTTCTGAAGATGATAGTGAATTTTTATGGCGCAAAGAGATCTGCGGCCGAAGGCCGCCATGACACCAAGGCGGGGTTAAACACCCATTTCCCAAGCATTTCACCCTACATAAGCTGACCGCCAGTTCATGGGAAGCTTGTACCCATTGTATCACTGGTGGATACCCGGCGTCACTGGGGATTTAACCCCACACCTCTTGCATGCGAGGCCGATGGCCAACCACTAGGCCACCGCTGGGGTCAAAAAAATATTTCCACCCTATCTCGCCATTCTGGCTTTGTTCCGCAGCAAAAGATGAATTCATATCCGCGCGATAATTTAATCTAACAATTTTCCCGCCACGCGATTTAAACTCCTGACTTCCGTACCAAAAGGTACTCCGTATCATCATTTAGGATTCTGGGATATTACGCAGCCTTAGGAGTCTATCTGCAAAAATTTCTCTCGACGTAGTAGTATAGCTTGTGGAAGCAGCCTGGGGTTCCTACACGTGTATTTTGTTTATTTTTTTCCATCTTTGTAGCTCATAAAATCTTTATTTTCACTAAATATAGCCCATTTGTTATTTGAACCCGATGGCCCATTGATACAGGGCTATTTCAATTGGCTCTTTATGTCCTTTTAGCAACGTAGAAGCCGGAAAGAAGGGGAAAATATGGCACGCGACTGTATGCAAACGTTGATTCGCTCATATACTGGTAATGAATCGAAAGGACGTGCCTGTTTAATCCGCTAGTTTCTAGGCCAGGCTGTTGGGTAGGGTTGGACCTCGGCACTAATTTTATTGACCTGGTCGCAACGCCCATGCTCTTAATGGCTCATTTCGCGTCTCGTGGAGCTGCTCTCATTAGCTGCTCCTCTTCCATGGACATCGCACTCGGTTTTACTCGCCTTAGTCGGCGCTCTACTTGCGTTCAGTCGCTGCTCTTGTTCATCCTGGGAAGCTCCCGTTGGAGAGATAAGCGACCTTTTATATCTCTTGACCTATAGGCGCATTTTGGTGGGCCGGACGAATGGATGGTAGATCACGATGACAACGATTCAAAATGCATAATACGTGAGGCAACCAACGGGAACAGGTAGCGCTAGACGCTGTGCAAATGACTGAATAGCCTAAAGCTCCGAAAAAGTTGCTTCTCTAGGGCCTTTGTCGTTTCCTATTTGCTCGAGTACTGGCGTGGTGGCAATTGAGTTCTGCTGCATAAAGTTGCACGAGAAGTTTTGCGATGTCCGAAATTTTTTAGGCTTCACACTCGCCCCATGGGATCCAGTGGCTCCGGAATAAGTTCGCCTATAAATTTCGTGAAATCATTAAAACACTAATGGATTGAGAGCAATAAGAACGTTATGAAAAATTCAATATCATAAGTGAATAAGCAGAAACAAAGCATCACAAGGTAGAGATAAACGCTGTTCGATAATAGCCCTCCTGAAATGAAAAGAAAAAAATTTTAATTTGAGGAGATGCGTAATGCGGGCCACCGAATGTCATTGGCCTCTTGAAGAAATGAGTTGATTCCACGGCAAGATAATGTTCGAAGAGGCCTTCTCAGATTTTCGCGCTGAGAACAAATTAGGGGGCCCAACTAGGGATAGGCTGGGGTGCAGCTGGAGAAATACAGGTATTAGGGGAGGTCGCTGGGGAGGCTTTTGACCAGCACTGGATATAATCGGGCATGATGACGAATGTAGTAGTTTGAGTTCGCACTCTGCGAAGGCATGATGTGAGCTCGATGGTTCTTGCCATTACCCGCGTTCGAAATCGAGGACCACCCATCTCTAAGCACTTACGGAGCCTATATTTTATATCGTGATAGATAAGCGAAGATTAGGATTGGGTGCCAGTAGAGCACAAAGCTCACCTACTATATCACCCTTCGTTAAAGTGCGATCATTCTATCCCAGGCCAAAAGCGCCATGTAGGCCTTGGTACGCGTTATGCTCGGAAACAAACCGAGTCTGTTTCTCAGGAGCAAATCCAGTGATATATTGGCTTAAGTATAGCGAAGCTTCCCGCATTTGTACAAAAGTATGATTCTGCTTAATGGCACAAGAAATGTGGAGTCTGGGTGCTATATGATAACGAGTTTTGTATTGCAGGACTGTGTGAAAGGCAAATGCGTTGACTTCGGATGTGATGGCTGCATAGGCTCAAACCTGTGGTGTCACGGATACTGCACCTTGACTTGAAGCAATAAAATATATCAAAATAATTACGATTATAAAAGACGACCGTGTTTTTCTGCTTCATTCAGCTGCTTCTTTGTTGCCGCATCTGTGATGTTTGCAGTTTTACATCATCATCCCTGTCAAAAAAAAAAAATATGCCGGAAAAATGCCCTCACTGCGACACACCCGCTTCTGACACCCCACCACCACCTTTTGTGGACGTGCCCAGGAACTTCGCTGGTGCGTGCTCGCGTTCTTCAATAGGCAGGCCTGTCCTCAAACAATGACTCCGATTTCCACTTGTGATAACGAAAAACAGTTACAGCCGAATATTATGTGACTTTTTATACAGAACCGGACTTCATGCCTTTATGTAATGTCTTAACGTATTTCGTTCGTTAATATCATCACGTTTCATGCCGCGCGGCACATTTAGCATCCCAAAAAGTAATAAATGGCTGCTATACCCAGCAAATTCTAGACCAAAGCATTTTTGAGCTGGAATCCATTTATGAACGCAATTTTGTCATATAATTTAAGATTTCACTACAACAATCAATATATCCGTAGATCACCCGACGACAGTCTTGTATTTTTTTTCTATTCGCGTTTTTGCAATCATCAAAATCGTTCCTCATTATTTTCTATGAGAATCTTCGGTGTTTGATGCGATTGCTAGAGGCACTTCAAAAGAGATATTTTGCTACATATCAGAATAGTGGGCCATTACCTTCAATGTTTCTATAATAGTGTTTCACAATTTTATAATTTTCAAAATTATTGCCCGAGAAAGCTAGACTTGCGGCGCCTTAAGAGTATGACGCGATAGTATTAACGGGTGAATGCCTACATATGCGGAATTAGTCAATCTCTACTTTACATCGATAGATCACTGTAAACCCTGGCACCATTTCTGGCGCAGTGATGCAGCGAGTAAGCGATGCTCCAATGCCTTGCGATGGCACGTACTGACTTTGGAAGAGATTGTGAGACCCATATTGTTCTTCCGGAGCAACCTCTCACGAGCAATAATTAATTTAACCGCTGCCTCCCACAGTGGGCAGTGTGCTCACAATCCGGTGGACAGGTTGTGAGGACCATTTTTCAACGATGGCGGGTTGCGCACAGCCAATCACAACCTTGTGCACCAGGCTGGCTATAGGGTTGCTACTCTAGGTGGATTGGACGGCCACCTGGGCTACCCTCTCCAAGCTGATTTTTGCTCACAACGACGAAGACGACGCCTGATTTTCTCCATAACGGAAGGCGTATCGCTATCGCGTTAAAGATTAAATTATTAAGCCTAGATACATACCTCACCCGTCCCCCTCCTTTCAACGGGGTCGCCGGACGACCGACAGGGTTTAGCGGAGCAAGCGCTGTTTTAATTCTTGATCATTAGCGGGACTACGGCGAGAATTATAGGTGTGCTAGTGAAGGTGTGCCGCCGAGGGAGGCAGCGCCGTGAGAAAGGAGTTAAATAGAAGGATGGGGAATATTGGAGAGGAACAAGAGAAGTGGTGCGGGGTCGTGACAAGCATGTCATAAGAAATCGCCAAACCGGAAGCGGGTAGTGACGTCACGGATCCGGAAGAATGCGCGCGTGGTTACCTATGCAGAGGATAAATGAGTCAATATCCGAGATTACCGTCGGATAGACCCATCGATCTCTTGTTGATTATTATTTGGTTAGCATTAACAGGGCCATGAAAGCGAAAACCGTCCGGCTGCGTCGGCGTGCGTATATGTCAAGTCCCCATACGCCAACCGTGGCAGATGATGTTCAAGGGGATTTCTCACTTTCCGTATGCCACCTGTCAATTGTACTCTCTCCCCATCTTCCCATTTGGAACCTGCCAGACGCCGGATGGATTATGACTGATGAAAATAAACATAAATAAGAAAAAAATACTGGGACATCAGCAGATCTATGTGCAAAATAGACAGCCCCACGAAGAACTATAAGTTCAAGAATGACACATATGGTGGCTATTCCTTGTCGCATTGCTTTGTAAAAGGAACATGGGTCTCACAAGCGCTACCCGCGGCTGTGTTTGAGACAGCCACCTGCCGGCGCAGTGGCGCGTCTCTTCTGCGCTGCGCCACTGCGCCGGTGGTGGACGCGGACTCGAATTGATCTTCCATGCGACACATTTTGCGTAGTTGTCCAGAGGGAATTGGGATGTAATCAGATTTGGAATAGTTTTGGTAGTGAAACAAAATGGTGTAAGATTTAGAACAGAATCAGAATAAGAATGTATTAGCGAGTAAAAAAAAAAGAATGCTGTCGCATTTCCTCCGCATCAATCTATTGATCGCGTCTATTTTTTTTTAGTGGGGCTTTAGGAGTACGACAGAACAGCGCTATCAGAGAGGACGAAAGAGGAAAGCAAAGGCGCGCATGCTGTCTCGTCCGTCCTGTCTATTAGCCCTCTTCAGTCGTTTCCATCGACATGCGCCAATGAGCCCGACTATACCCTGTTCTTTAGCAGTAACCTCGAATAAAGTTTCTGTCCCTCGATTGCTCGACTTTGTGCAGCCGACTTTAACATAAAAGCATTTTTATGTTGCTCATGGTGAGAATTTCAAACGCGCAAATATAACAAACAATTCAGTAAAAACCGTTTGTGAGGCGAAAACACTTAATAAACGCAATTTTTGCATAGATTGTACGATTTCACTGCAACAATCAATATATCCCCAGATCTCCCGTCGGCAGGCTTGCTTATTTCTGTTAACGCTCTTGCTATCGTCCGAAGCGTTCCCCATTCGTTTTCTATTGCAGTCTTTTAACTGCTCGATGCGAGCGATTGAAAAATTCAAAAGAATGATTTTGCTACACATCTGAACAATGAATTATCATTTTCAGAAAGACCTTACAATTTTCTGATAATCAAAATTTTTACTGAAGGATGTTGAACTTGTGGCGCTGGACATGTGCGCTAGGCGGAAGGAAGAACGAAAACTGCAGAGGAGGGCGACAAGTTGATCACGTAGTACGGGCGGGAGATTTTATTTATTTATTGTTTAGTTATTCAATACTGCAGGCCTTACTGCCTAAGCAAGAGGGGAATAAGAGTTATGGAAATAAAACACAAATGGCAATCACACGTGGCAAATACAGTTGTTCCAGGCACAGAATAAAGCGAAAACAGTCACACAACTCTGATCGTATCTGAGCGAAGGACGTGGAAATGCTTAAAAAACGAATTGAAGACGTACGCAACAGTTAGACGTCGAATATAGCAACACAAAAAAAGCATAGCAAATGCGAAGTATTAAAATGCAGAAGATGTGGGACGCTATCAAATTAAACCTTCAATGACATCAATGCTGCCTAGTAGTGATTGTGGTAGGCCATTCCATTCGGTTATTGCTCGAGGGAAAAAGAGTATTTAAAAACGTTTGTTCAGGTTATATATGGAGTTAATGAAGTTAGTCATGGTGTCGCTGACTTGTTTTGCGTGCAGTAAGTGGTTTTATATACGGGCGGGAAGTTAGAGCGAGAAAGATATTTTAGCGCGACAGCGTTAAGGAGCTCGTGTCGCAGAAAAGCCGGTGTCGGCGTCGGCGGCGTTGGCCGTGAGCGAAAAATGGCGCGCCTCGGTAGACACCTGAACCGCGCCGTAAGGGAAGGGATTTTACGTCCCTTACGGCCTGGTTTGGGTGTCCAACGAGATAAGTGACACAGGCGTCCTTGCTTTAAATTGTCCAGCGGGCCACGCGTCGCGCCGAACGGGCGATGGCGTTATGTGCACTCCTTGACAACGCCTCAACACGCTGTCGCGTCTCACTCTTAAAGACGAAGCTTAGGCGTCCTTCAAATATTTAAGAAGGAAGATAAACTTTAGACGCTGTATTTTTCTTCTCATTTCAATTGTCTGGATTCCATGTTGCCTCATTAGAGCTGTAATTAGTTACAGGGTACTTCGAAAGATAAACCTCACTGCCCGACACTATTTTCTCAAGGGCGTCGATGTTAGCTGTAGTGTAGGGGTCCCATGCAATGCATGTATATTCGAGCTTTGGCCTAATTATTCATTTGTAAGTTAAAAGGTTACTTTAGGCAAGAGCATGCTTTAGTCTATGGCGTAGAAAGGAAAGTTTCTTGAAGGCACCGACGCATACATTAGTTATGTGAGGATTCCAGTTGAGACTATTTATTTGTTAACGTGACACCAAGGTATTTATATTCATTCACTGCGGTTGGCGGTTCTGTGTCTAGAGTGTAGAGAAAAGAAACGTTATTTAGCTTCTTGGTTATTTTCATGCACACAGTTCTTTTAACGTTCAGTTTCATGTCCCAAAGGTTGCACCAGGAAACAATATTTTGAAAATTATGGTCCACCTGATCATCCTGGCTGGACACTTCCCAGGAAGAGAACACATTCATCTGTGAACAACGTACTTTGTACGTGTTCTGTAATCACTCTCACAATACCAATAATGTGAATCAAAAATAGCAAGGGTCCTAAGACACTGCCCTAAGGTACACCAGAAGTGACTGGAAGCTCACGGGAGCAATAAGTATCGATATTAACAAACTGTCTACGATCTGTAAGGTAAGCCGGGATCCAGTTAATAATGAAGGAAATATTAATCGTTTCAAGTTTATCAATAGGCTTATAGTGAGAGACAAGATCAAATTCTTTCATGAAGTAAAAAAAATTGTCCATTTGGCTAGATTTGTCGATAGTTTGAACAAAGGAATGGATGATAGTTGCCATCTGTGTGACCGTAGAGAAAACTTTACGAAAGCCGTGCTGCGCAGGTGAAAGTATATTGTTATCGTTTAGAAAAGTTAAGACGAAGTTAGCTATGATTTGCTCAAGCATTTTGCAACAGGATCAGGTTAACGATATTGGGCGCTGGTTAGTAACCAATAGAGCCTCCCCTTTTTAGGCACTGGCACTACATGTGCCGTTCGCCAGTCTGGGGACAGGGCCGCTGAAGACAGTGACGCACGAGAAATTACTACAAGGAAATGCGATAGTATTTCTTCGTATGCACATATAGAAGAACTTTTGATATATTATCTGGTCCAGCTGTAGATTTTGTATTAAGGATAAGTGGCATAGTAATCACGCCCTGAGATGATACAAAATCACGTGGTAAATTGCATGAAGGCGAAAAAGGTAGTGGGTGCTCTTCTCCAGTTCCAAATACACTGTAGAAAAGTGAATTAAAATGCTCTGCAATACTTTGCGCTTCAACAACAAGGGTGCATCATTGAATACCTGTTTCTCTGATTTCTTTTTTTTGCTGATACTTCCAAAACTTTGAATTCAATTGAATTTGAACATTTATTTATTCCACACAAAAAGTGAAAAGGGAGGGTGGAGAAAAAGCTGTTTTAATACAGCTTGTCAGCGCTCCATCCCCCAAAGGCAAAGGCAACAGTAACAGCTTGCATTTATCCCGTCACAAGAGTACATAAAAAAAGAATAAATACTGCATACAAGACTACAGGTTTCAAAGCCTGGAAGTTTACAAAGGCACTAGGCAAAGGACAATCATTTTTTTTCCTTTTTTATTACAGCGAAAAAGAATATAAAAAATGAAAGATTCCGACAAATATACATGGAAGAGAGACATACATACGCAACGCATCTGTTTAATGCGAAAACACTAATAATTTCAATGAAATGAAAAACTTATCCACATTGATCATTTCTCTTGACATCACAAATGTTCACTATGACATGATAATATCAGTGAAATGCGGTTGTTTTTAAGCCTTTCCACATCCACGCCTTCCGAGTGGAAGCGGTTAAGAATGCTTGGCAGCGTGTGCGCGATTCTTTGTTGGCCATAGCATGTACGCGAAAAAGGAATGTTGCAGGGTACCTGATGATGATAGGGATAGCCGCTGTGCGTGCTCTCTAAGTTTGCCTGTGTTAGGAATGTCTCAAGTGGTGGGCTCGGTGACGGCACCACAGCGCAGCCACCTAATCCGCTTACCTTTGCGATGCAGACGACCGTCCTCGCATTTGCCAACCTGCTGCTGCCGTCCCTGGCAGGCCTGTCTACGGGGGCGTCATCGGTGTGCGCACTGCCATACACTGGGATGACCCGGGCTCCTGCCATCTACCGCCCGACGAGTGCTCGTCCCTACTGGATGTGCCGCCAGAGGAGCTGCACACACCGGAAATCACAGTACCATGGGTGGCCACATCGACATCAGCAACAATGCCAACATGTATAAAAGAGCTTCACCCGCTGACACCGCTTCGTGGGCTCGGTGACTGCACCACAGCGCAGCCACCTAATCCGCTTACCTTTGCGATGCAGGTCAGTACATCGTATGCCCTCTTCGCTAAAAAATCCAGTAATTATATTTTGGTGCAGTTTCCGAGCCCGCACTGCTGTGTCGCCATTGCCGTTGAGTGTGCTCACGTAATTCATTCTTTGCTCATGCTATCAGGTGATGTTGAGACTAACCCTGGTCCTGAGGAAACGCTGCTGTACTCGCTGAACTACAGAAGCTAAACGCGGGACAGACCCTGTTGATTACGGAAATACAGGGCCTCAAAACACAGCTGAACACAACAAATCAAACCATAGCAAGCCTAGATAAACGAATGACCGATCTCGAAGCGCATTACCAAACACTTCTTCACCTCAGAAACGATATTAAAATAATGCAGTCAACCATAATCAACCAAGCTAAAAAGATTGAAGAACTAGAAACACGCCTGGATGACGCGGAAAACCAATCACGTCGGAATAACCTCATTTTCTATGGCATCCCTGACCCTGCTAGCGCTGAAACGTGGGCTGAGTCAGAAAAACTTATCATTGATGTTTGCCGCAATAATCTTGATATAACCTTGGAACCTAACGACATTGAAAGAGCGCATCGCCTCGGAAATCATTCAGCCGACCGAACTCGTCCCGTAATCGTAAAATTCCTATCTCATAAAACCAAAGACGCACTGTTATCAAATGGCCGTAAATTAAAAGACACAAACTACAGTATTGGAGAGGACTTTTCCCGCACCGTTCGACACGCGCGTAAACAGTTACTAGTGTTTGCCAAAGCCAATTCTAACAAGTACTCCTTGCGCTTCAAAACCCTGCACATCGGCTCAAAACGCTATGTATTTGACGCATCATCCCAAACCGTTAAGGAAATAGCATAGCAATTGCCCCGTCACAAAACTTTAACAAATCGTCGACCCGCTCCACCGCACAATGTTCTCTCGTTTTCGATAATATTCACTAACATCCGTAGTCTTCTTCCAAAGCGCGAACTCATATCAAACATCATGTCGTCATCCGGAAGCAACATACTAATACTAACAGAAACTTGGCTAAATAGTGACGTAACGGATGCGGAAATTTTGGCCGATTTACCCAACTTCGAAGTGTATCGAAACGATCGGAAAGGCAAACGGGGGGGCGGTGTTCTCGTTGCCATTCATCGAGGCATATCATGCTCTGTTGTTGACGTCGCATCCGACATTGAAGCCATATGGCTCATCTGTCGTGCTCCCCCTGTAACAGTTCTGATTGGCGTTTGCTACAGGCCCCCCAGACTAGTCCAGACTTGCCACGTCATCTGAACAACATCCTTCATAAACTTGTTTTCACGTATCCAAATGCCCGTATTCTTCTTTTTGGTGATTTTAACTACCCGGATATTGATTGGCAGAACATAGCTAGTTCCATAATAACGTGTCATGCAGAGGCGAAGAACTTCATCGATGTCTGTTTAAATTTTAACCTCACTCAATTAATTTCCCAACCAACCCGTGTCTCACGAGAATCAGCAAACACACTCGACCTGATACTAACAAGCAGCCCCGAGAATGTATCATCCATCAGTTACCTTCCTGAAATCAGCGATCACAAAGTCATGCACGCTTTATTCTCATTTACCTCGACTCAAAAACAGATATCCGATAAAACAATACACCTCTACGATAAGGGTAACTATAATGCAATAACTGAAGAACTTAACACCTTTTTTCCTGAATACGTATCCGCATTTCACACTCGCTCAATTCATGAAAACTGGCTGATATTCAAGAACAAATGAAATCATCTCACTAATATGTTCGTACCAAGAATTACCTTTCATACTAATCGCAATAAACCATGGTTTACCCAGCACTTAAAACGACTCGAAAACAAAAAGAAACGATTGTTTCGTACCGCCAAACGAAACGACACGCCTGCCGCATGGGGAAATACTTCGAGGCCGAAAAATCATACCTACTTTCTGTTCGTAACGCCAAGTACTCATTTTATCACAATGACTTACCAAACTTACTTATAAGAAACCCCAAGCAATTCTGGCAAGTTTTAAACCCAACACATCCTCCCGATATTAAACTGACGAATGATTCACATGAAGCAGTGACTGACCATGATTGCGCAGAAATATTTAACCATGCATTCATATCTGTGTTCACTACCGAACCCAACGCACTTTCACAATTACCACCCTTTAACTTAGAAACCCCCATGCCGGCAGTCACGTTCGTCGAAGAAGGCATTTCATCCATAATTCGTAATATGAAACTTTCATCGTCAGCTGGTATGGACCTGATTAATTCAAAACTATTGAAAAACGTGGAATCAATTTGTGCATCATATTTATGTCTCATTTTCTCACAGTCACTCTCCTTAGGAATTTTGCCTCTTGATTGGAAAACGGGGAAGGTCGTTCCAGTCTACAAATCAGGTAACAGAGACTCGCCCTTGAATTACCGCCCCATTTCATTGACTAGTGTGCCTTGTAAAATCATGGAACATGTCATCTACTCACAAGTCGTAAACTTCTTGGACCGAAACCATTTCTTTCACCCCTCACAACATGGGTTTCGTAAGGGCCTCTCTTGCGAAACCCAACTAGCGCTTTTCCTTCACGACTTGCACACTAATCTAGACCGTAATATGCAGACAGACACCCTCTTTCTTGATTTCGCCAAAGCTTTTGACAAGGTTCCCCGCCGCCGGCTATTACTAAAACTCTCAAAGCTGAACCTACCCCCCAATACTCTCAAATGGATTGAAGAATTCCTAACTAACCGTTCTCAGTCAGTCTATCTTAACGGCCATCTGTCTACATCTCTCCCGGTTACTTCAGGGGTCCCACAAGGTTCTGTCCTCGGTCCCCTCCTATTTTTAATATATATTAACGACTTGCCCCTGCATGTTTCCTGTAGTATTAGAATTTTCGCAGATGATTGTGTTATTTACCGCACCATTGATAACTGTCACGATCAATACACTCTTCAGACAGAGCTTAACAACGTACTAAATTGGTGTGATAACTGGCTAATGTCCCTCAATCCTACTAAATGTAAACTCATGTCCTTCACTCGTCGTCACAATCCATATCTCTTTCATTATCCAATTTCTAACACACAGATTGAGCAAGTACAATCATATAAATATCTAGGAGTCACCCTCTCTTCTAATCTATAATGGCAGGTTCATATTGGTAACATCATTTCAGCATCAAACAAAACACTCGGTTTTCTAAAACGTCACCTTCGTCTTGCCCCACCAAATGTTAAATTGCTCGCGTATAAATCACTTATAAGACCCAAATTAGAATATGCATCCCCCATCTGGAGCCCACAACAAGCATATCTAATCCCCGCATTGGAAGCTGTGCAGAATCGTGCTGCCCGATTAATTCATTCCTCATACTCATATGACGTCAGTGTCTCATCCTTGAAAGCTACATCCGGACTGCCACCCCTCTCTTTTCGTCGTCGCATTAGTAGCCTCACCCTTTATCACAAATTCTTTTGTTCTTCTCTCAATCAAGCACCGTATATCGCCGCCGCATCACGCATATCTCACCGCACCAGTCATCCCCTTCAAGTTCCCCGCCCACTATCACGCACTACTACGTTTTCAGCTTCGTTATTTCTTCGAGCAGCCACGGACTGGAACGGCCTACCCCATGACATCGTCGCCATCGCTTCAACATCTGCTTTTCAAGAAAGCGTAACAGATCACCTTCAATGTTAAATTACCATCGCTGTTTGTTTTCCTCACTACAAATGTAATCCCACCCCTTATGTAACACCCCCTGAAATGGGGGCCTTTAAGGAATAAAACTGAACTGAACTGAACTGAATTGCTCGCTTGTAGCGTCTAATTAACTTGAAGCTATATATGTCAATAGCTTTTAATATATTGTTTTTGAGAAAAAGTGGTTCAGTGTGTTCCAAGTAAGGAACATTCTCAATTGCTCGTATTGCTTTCTTCTGCAAGAGAATTAGGCTATGAATATTCTTTAATGTCGTGTTTCCCCAAATAAGTGAGCAATATTCAAGCTGCGAATGGATTAATGAATTATGAAGAAGTTTTTTTACGCCCGTTGGAAACGAGTGACGGCACCTATTTAAAATACCGCAAGCTTTTTGCACTTTCCTGCAAAGAATCTTGACATGTTCGTTCCAAGACATGTCATCTGAGAAAGTCACCCCAAATGTTTTTACACTTTTATCGCACGATATACTAAATGGTCCTAATCTGATAGTATTTGTCATCTTGACGCATGTCCCTCGAGCCCTGAAAAGGACGCATTTTGTTTTTGCCTCGTTGATAAGCAGGTTGTTTATTTGCGACTATTCTTGAAGCGTATTGCAAACGAAGCTTGCTTCGCGAAGCATACATGATAAATTTCGGCCTGCAACATACACAGTACAGTCATCGGCGTAGATGACAAATTGACATCCGGGGATTGTTTGAACAACATCATTTACGTAGTACAAAAACAATATGAGACCTAGGATACTGCCTTGTGGAACGCCAGTTTTTTTTGTCGAGGGCTTGATTTATGTTCGTTAATTTCTACAAATTGGGTTTGTGAGTGAAGGTAAGATTTTAGAAGCTGGAGCTGTAGTCCTCGGATACAAAATCTTTCTAATTTTTGAGCAATAAGTCGTGGTTAACGCGGTCAAAAGCTTTACTGAAGTCTAGGTAAATACCAAGCGTCATTAATTTTTTTAAAAAGTTATATAGTATTATATCTTTCTGAATTAGTAAGGCGGTTTCTGTAGATCGATTTTGTCTGAAACCATGCTGACTATCTGTTATTAGATTATATTTGCGAGAGAAACTATCCACTCGGACCTTAATTACCTTTTCAAGGCCTTTAGAAAAAATTGGCAGTATAGAGACTGGACGATAATTACTCATATTGTTCCTATCTCCTCCTTTGTGTATAATTGTCACTTTCGCGACCTTCATGCTCCGGGGAAGAACGTCTGTAGACAATGCAGTGTTGAAAATATGAGCTAATACAGGTGCAATAAGATCCACTAAATGTTTAACTGGTCTGATTTCGATGCTATCTACATCTTTACTGCGGCTGTTTTTGAGGCTCTGGATAAGCGTTTTTACTTCTGAGGTACAAGTGGGTTGCAAGAATAAGGTATTTAAATTCGTTTGGATAATGGTCGGGGCATCATAATCGTTACTGCCGATTACTATATCAGTAAAAAGCTATTAAAGTGGTCTGCGAGCTCTTTCTCTTTGAGAAGCGTATCGTTTATTGTCAGGCTGTCAATGCGGCTGCACTCATCTTTCCTGTTTAACACACTGTTTATCCTTTTCCACAAGATATCGCTTCTTTGTAGACAGGTTTCATCAAATACACGATAGTAATAGTCATTTTTTGCTTTTTTTATTTACTTTATTTCGAAAAGCTTTCTATTCTATCCATTTACTGATGTTTCTAGATTGGATAAAGCATTGATAAAGTTCATTTTTCTTTTTAATTTGCTTAAGAAGGTATTTTGTGATCCATGGCCTACGTGCTCGTTTTGTTTGATAGTGTATCTTTAACGGAAATGATTCAAAGTAAAGTTTCTGAAAAATGCTCAGGAATTTGTTATAGGAATCATCAGTCTGTGAGCTGAAAGATATCGCTCCAAATCAATCCGGAGCAGTTTCTGTCTGAAACTTTCTAATGTGGCGGGCGAGATATCAGGATATGCGATTACATCTGTTTCTTTGGGCCTACGAACGCTGCGGTGCTTTATAAACAAAACTATAGGCATGTGGTCGCTTATGTCTGCACATAATGCTCCCGATAGTATGACTTCTGACGACGCGTTCGTAAAGAACATGTCCAGCACTGAAGATGTAGATGCAGTGATGCGTGTTGGCGATGTAATTACATTGCGAAAATTATTGCATTCAAGGACGGATATAAATTGTGCCGCTAGGGTTGAATTTTTAGATACGTCCACATTAAAATCACCTCCACAGGTTAGCTCATATCTGTTGTCATTTGCATATGATAAAAGAGAATCACGGAATTCTAAAAACGCAGATACGTTACCACTAGGTGGACCGTATACTACCGCAAAGAAATTCCTGCCCGTTCTTATGCAGAGGACCTCGAAATTATCATTTATAACTGAGAATTCTTCTACCTTTTCGCTGCCCTTGAACACGGTCTGTATTGCGATGCCCCCTCCTCGTAGGCCTTGGCGATTTAAGTAGTGATGTTGATAACCGGCCAAGACTAGAAAATCAGAATAGTTTGTGTACCATGTTTCACTGAACATAATGACATCAAACTTGAAGCCACATGATTCTAGCAATGCACCTATATCATCGTGGTTTGACGAAACATATCTGGTATTTAAGTGGAACAATTTGATGCACTTTGCTAGGTTAACCCCAACGAGATCCTTTATATCTTCCGGGAGAATACAATCCATGATATCGGCCACTTATACTTCAGGCGATGTATCGGCACAGATCTTGCCGATGTCACTTTCGCGAAGAATTTGTACAATCGGTGACGTCTCAGTGCGGAGCGCAAAAATGCTGCCGTTTCGGGTCCAGATAAACTTCCAGTTGTGCTCACGCTTGCGCGCACTAGCCATCCCAAGCAATTTTTTTAATGTCGGGCACAAGTGCTCATTAATGTACACTGGAGAAACGTTTTCATCTTCACTTGAGAGTCCTAGCGTCTCAGTGGTTAGTCTTTTCTTTCGCGACTTCTCAAGGACCTTGTCTCACTTCTCACGACGTTGAAACTGCACGATGGTGTTTGTTTTGTCTTTCTCTTTTGTTTGCACTCTGTGGCACACGTCTACGTCGTCGTTAGATATAGCTTCGCCAATGACGTCAGCAATCTTTCTGAGCAGCTCGGCAAGATTTTCATTGGGTTTTTGTTTGATTCCTTTGATTCCTTTGATTTCCAGATTTCGAGTTCTGGAGTACTGCTTTGATTTCACCAAGTTTATCTGGCATTCAGCCAGGTTCTTTTCAAGCGAGAAAACCTTCTGCCGAAGGCATTCGTTTTCTTTCTTAACACTACTGTTTCCTTTTAGAGTAGTCTCTAGGCGTCGGTTAGCATCATCAAGTGTCTTACTCATCTCATTCATGCTCACTTTTATCTCCTCTAGTTCTGTACGCAGTCCCCTTTCATCTTGTCTAATGTTTCGCTCTAGTGCATCCCTTAGAGCTTTCCATTCCAGTTTCATTTCTTCTTTGAAATCGCTCTGTAGTTTTGCCACTTGTTTAGTCATATTTTTAGGAATACACTTTCCACACTTTTTGCAAACATGCGTAAAACAGCTAAAGGCAACAGTTAAAGGCAGCAGTGACAGCGGTGCAGAAAAGCCCAAGAGAAATAATGCGTACTTAAAAGAACTGTGGACTAACCTGCAAGATGCAATGAAAACGAGTAAGGTGTTGCCCTCAGCGTCACTGTCACTGCTCCCGAATGCCTGGTGCCGAGCGAATAATTTGCGGGAAGGTGGGCGTAAAGTAATGATGTTTGGCGTGTCCAATAGACGCGGTAAACGTAGCTTGCAAATGCTGTACCGTGACTTTCGAGCCATTCCGTCGTCTTAAGCGCTTTATTTTTTTTTTTCAAGTGGATGACTTCACAAGTTACCCAAGGGTTTTCATTTCCGTTATTCTTTGTTTTGAATGGAATAAAGTTTCGAATGCAATAAGTGCAAATTTTTGTAATCTGTACCAAAATACCACTGTGTTATTCCCGTGGAAGTTCCTGACGTTTAAATCTAGATAATCTAAAACAATTTCATCCCTGGCATGCGAGAAGTCTTTCACTTGTACAGTTTTTCTTGCATTAGGAATGGTCATGTGTAGACGGCACGTGAGGTGCACTAATGTATGGGTTGTAACCAAGAAAAATAGCCTCCAACTGGACAACTTTGTTAAGATTGGTTTATGTGGGTTTAACGTACCAAAGCGACTCAGGCTATGAGCGACGCCGTAGTGAAGGGCTCCGGAAATATCGACTACATGAGGTCCTTTAACGTGTACTATCATCGCACAGTACACGGGCCTCTGGAGTTTCGCCTCCATTGAAATTCGACCTGCCGCAACCGGGATCGAACCCGCGTATTTCGGGCCAGCAGTCATGCGCCCTAACCACTCAGCCACCGCGGCGGCCCCAACTTTGTTAAGAACACTGCGGGTATTGATATTTAAGATACGCACTTCCTTATTACTGCATTGAGAATGTCAATCTTGAGTAGCATTCTAGTATGTACCAATTTTTTCCTACAGCTTTCTGTATCATCCCATATGAAAAGGCTACTGTCAATACGAAGTCAATACTGTCAATACTTAGACTTTAATTCGAATCACTCGATTGCCTACAAAAGATCCGTTGTGTCATCTTTGGTGAGGCGTGCGACACGAATCTGCAAAGAAAAGGAAGGTTTGCAAGCTGAACTTCAAATGATACGCCAAGAACTTTCGTCCAACGACTATCCCAACCATTTTGTGAAAAGGATCGAAAAAAATATTTTGCAACCGAGCTCTTCCAGTCGTAAGGTTTTCACCGCCACTGCTGGAATTCCGTATGTACGGGGTATAAGCGAAGCTTTATCCCATATTTTCGCCAAATATAACTTGCGCATCGGACACGTGCCTTCCACAAACTTCGAAGTATGCTGGTGAATGTCAAGGACTCCCTGCCAGATAACCGCTTTCCCGGCGTTGTCTACCGAATCCCGTGCGGTGATTGTAAACACGTTTACATAGGCGAGACGGGAAAATTCCCCAGAAGATTGAAAGAGCATCAGCGCGATGTTGATAACCACAAAGTGGCTTCCAATGCGATTGCCGAGCACGCGCACGAAAAAACGCATGATATCGCCTGAGACAACGCCGCAATTCTTTCCAAAGGGCGGAACCTGACGGCCGGGCTTTTGCTTTAGTCATCATTCATCCAGACGACACCTGATACTATGAACTGGAAGGAAGGGACGATGCCACCCGTGTACATATAGTCATTACGTCATATTCTGGGTATTTAAGTTTCGACCACTGCCATTTTAGCCTCATTGTGAACAAGGAACCCGTACGGGTTCCGAAACGTCAATTTGTTTTTAATTTGACTTCGTCAGTGACTGTAATTTTTTATTTTTCATTTTTTAGTCGGATTTTTTTTCTTGTGTCCTTTCATAAAATGCTGTCCCACAAAAGTTTACGTTTCCTAAGCGTGTTTCTAGAATAGTCATATTGTACAGAAGTACTGTATCTGTTAAGCTTATGAGCATTTTGATTTATTCTTTTGCTTTCTTCAATATCTTGGAAATATAAAATCACTTGACGTGCTTTATGACTCCGATAGTTTATACCGATTCGATGAATTCTGGCTACAGATCTGTACGTTATCTTTAACTTGGTAGAAAAAATATCGGTTAAAATTTTACGGCGCTGTACTTCCTCTTATTTTTCTGTCTCCTCTAACACTCCAAAAACTAGCAGATTCGAGCGCCTCGATTTGTCTTCTATTTCTGCAATTTTTGCTTCTAATTCTTTAACCATGCGTTGGGGTTTTTCTTTTATGTCCCAAAACGATTTGGTCACGGCCGAGAAGGTGGCGCTGTTGGTATTTTATCGGGTGGAGAGGATAGTTCATCAGGGAGATCAGAGTGCTGATTCCGTGATAAGTTGGACGCAGCTGCTCGTCGGGGGTCCACAGCCGTGCATGAGAGAATAGGATGATCTGTCTGTCCTCCGTCTTCGATGACTTGCTCCGTTATTCCGGTCAGTCCAATAGCAAACAGTTTGCACAAGGCAGGAGAATGGCGCATTAGGAAACATTGTCGCATTCGGTCCGCCGCGCCCACCCAGGGCCGCGCCCAGATCAGCGGCAATGGCACATTGAAAACCTTCGTGGGGTGTTGGATCGGTCGCAACATCGCAGGAGCTAAGCACTTCAATGTCAAAGGAGGCAGTGAAATCAAGAAGAGGCTATGTAAGAGAGGAATCAATCTCTTCAGTAAGCCCGTTGCATTCGCCGCGGAGCACGACTTACTGGTAAGAAAATGGTTTGGTTTTGGTTTTATGGGAGTGTAATGTCCCAAAGTGACTCAGGTTGTGAGGGATGCCTAGTGGAGGGCTCCGGATAATTTCGACCACCTGGCATTATTTAACTTGCGCTGACAGCGCACAGTACATGGGCTTCTTACGTTTCAGTTCCTTCGAAATGCAACCGCAGCAGACGGGATTGAACCCACGTCTTTCGGGGCAGCAGCCGCGAAACAAAACCATTGAGCCACGGCGGCGGCTTTTCTTGTCTTTGGTTTGTGCTTCGCCTATTGGCACGTGCGGATTCCTGACGGTGGTCACTAAAAAACTGCCTTCCGATAACCTGACGGGTTACGTCAGTTCAAAGTCATGCCTTTTGGATTTTGCAATTTCCCATCAAGATTTGAATGAATCATGGGCACTATATCCTGAGTGGCCACAAGTCGCATACCCCCATTTGCAATATTGATGGCAGGGTCGTTTTTACACAGGACATTCCCTTGACATATCCTCCATCTGAAGCACGCACTCACTTGTCCCAATGACGCTGGGCTTCGGCTGGATATGAAAACTGGCCACTTTATCATTTTAGGCGACGTTTTTTTACGTATGGCATTCTTTAAACCAATCCAAAGTTCGGGCAGTTGCCAAATTTTCCAGAACAACCGCACTGAAGCAGCTGCACAAATTTGTCGTCAGCTGCTGCCTTTGCTGCTTCATCTTGAATATCGCCTTTATCGTCGTCCCTTTGACTCAGCTACACGCTGCGAGGTCCGGCCATCCGCTTGGACGCCAGCTTGCGATGACATCTTCAACACATTGCGCCGCCTTAAGGTTTCGCCTCGCATCTTGTGCCAACTGAGATTCACACTAACGCTGCGCTTATTGGCGTCGGTGCCGTTGTCCCACGACAAAAACCGGGTCTCCACGAGTATGTGGTTGCGTACGCCAGCCGAACATTCACGAAAGCTGAGTTGCATTCGTGTGATATTCGTGTCATTTGTCGCTTGAGCTTAAGCATACTTATGCGGCCGCTCTTTTCCGCTCGCCGCTACCCTGTGCTTCATCGTCTGATTCGGTCCGTGCCTACAATTTCTCTGTGCCTCGAATAGCTGAGGGACGACTGGATCGCCACTCTTCTATATTTAATTTCGAATCCCCACCGCAGATAGTTTGTCCCGTGCTCTCGTCGGTTAAGCTCGCCACTTCTCTATTAGGAACAGCCTGCCCTATCGCCAAGATTACCTGCTCGACAGACGCAAATGGCTTCAGGTTATTCGAAGCCATCTACGCACCGACAATTACGTTGCTTACTACACAGCTCACAGCGGCATCTTGAAAACCTACACGCACCTTCGTGTAGGTTGCCGTGGAATGCGCCACTTTGTTCGCCATGTAGTGCTCTATTGCCTCACTCGACCACGCCGTATAACCCCTCCTCACATTTCGCCTGCTTCATTGTTCCGTTATCCGGTCCTGCTCGACCCTTTGACCGAATTGGTATAGAGCTCTACGATCCCCTCACTACCATTACACTCCTCTCAGCAGCACATGGAATGTTGCCACTTTAGGCCATGTCACCTGTTATACTGAAACAACTTTATTACCGTCGGCTTCCGCACGTGACCTAGTTTTCTCTGTTCTCTGGAAGCTGATCCTACGTCACGGTGGATTTAAACAACTACTCAACGCCCGAGATTCGGTATTCTTGATTAACGCTCTTGAACCTCTCCTGGGGGGGATGGCGCAATATCTACCACATCGCTACGTCTTTCCATTCCTTGACAAGTTACCTGACAGATCGCTTAAACCAAAACCTCAATGACAGGCTGGCCATGTACGGGAACGTCAACCAATCCAACTAGGACTAGGTTTTTTCTTTCCCCATCTACGCGTATAACACCGGAAAGCGCCCCCTGAATTTTCTACCTTCTATATCCTATACGGGCGGGATCCAACCTGCACGATCGACACTCTTCTTTCCTACTGCCCTGATCCTTCCGAGTTCATGCAGGTCTATGAAGCCGCTCACTCGTTCGTTTATGACCTAGTAGACCTCTTCAACCTATTCTCCAACTTCCTTCCGTGGCTATTGGTGACTGCCACGAGTCCTGGCCTTTCAGACAAGTTGTTTAAACGGCATCATTGGCTCTACAGAGCTCTTCAGAAAACGCCTCTTGCGGATTTCATGGTTAGGCCCGTTGCGCCCGGTGCGGACTTGTGTCGCTATGGCCGCGAAACTATACACGTAAACCATTTCAATTCTCAAGACGGCACAGGTAGCGGAACAGGTAGCGCTAGACGCCGTGCAAATGGCTGAGTAGCCGAAAGCGCCGGCAAAGTTTCTTCTTTTGGTCCTTTGTCGTTTCGATTTTGTTCGAGTACTGGCGTGGTGGCAATTGAGTTCTGCTGCATAAAGTTGGCATGAGAAGTTCTGCGATATCCGAAATATTTTCGGCTTCACACTCGCCCCATGGGATCCAGTGGCTCTGGAATAAGTTCACCTATAAATTTCGTGAAATCATTAAAACACTAATGGATTGAGAGCAATAATAACGCTACGAAGAATTCAATATCATAAGTGAATATGCAGAAACAAAGAATCACAAGGCAGAGAAAAACGCTGTTCGATAATAGCCCTCCTTAAATGAAAATAAAAATAGGAATTTGAGGAGATGCGTAATGCGGACCACCGAATGCCATTGGTCTTTTGAGAAAGTGAGTTGATTCCATGGCAAGAAAAAGTTCTAAGAGGCCTTCTGAGATTTACGCGCTGAGAACAAATTAGGGGGCCCAACTAGAGATGGGGTGAGGTGCAGCTGGAGAAAGACCGGTATTAGTTGAGGTCGCTGGGGAGTCTTTTGACCAGCGTTGGTAATAATCGGGCATGGGGGGATTAGCGGAGTTTGCGATATAAGCTGCTAGTTGCGCTTGTTTTCGGCGTGTACTGCGACGGTTCCATTGCCATATAATTGCTTCTTTTGGTGTAGTGGACTGGTGTCGCCGCCGATCTTTTCTCGTGATATTGTTTTGTGCCATGTTGCTGGCCTGGAGATACTGCAGCAGAACAGGCAGCGGGTTGAACTGCGCGTTGCTTGCGAGGCAATTGCTCATGAGGTATAAGTTCCAAAAGATTTTTGATGCCGGCTTCATGTTTTTCCAAGCGTGTGCTGATCGTAACTTTTATTCTGTCCGTCATGGACTGTATCAGCTGTGCCTGGGCTTGTATGAGCTGTTGCATCGCTCCGAGTTGTTCAGCAGCTATAGCGTGGATTATGCTAGTTATTTCTGAACGAAATTCAGCGGATCGTATGTATTGCTTTACCGCCTCTTGAGGTGTAATAGGGGGTCGGGAATTGGATAAGGGGTACTAGGGGAGGCTGCTTGGATGGACCACTCAGCCTATTTAGCAGAGCCGGCTCCTTTCTAGGTGTAGAGTTCCGGAGTGGCTGCGCCTCCCTAGTTTCCTTGATGGCCCCCATGTCATCGCTCTGCATGAGACGGAAACAAATCGCATTCAAATACGCGGTTTTCACACGGCAGCCCTTACGCCATGTACGGCAATCTTGACACTCGCATCCATGCCGGTGCTAGACCGCACACCGACAAACACGCCCGCAAACACGGGCACTCAATAAACCACGATAGAGCTCATCTCACCCGGGCACACATATGACCTCACTATTCTTAACATATACAGCAATCCCAAAGATAAAGGCAGAGTTATTCCGGGCATCCTGGGCTCCTTTCGTTCCTCAAAGCTCCTTGTGGTGGATGATTTTAATGCACGTCACAAGCACAGGGGATACACCTCGGATACCTTCAAAAGTAACCTCATTTCTTCTTCAATGGCTGATTACAACCTTAGCCTGATCACAAAACCCCACCGTACCCACTCGCGTTGGCACAAGTGTCACCCGCGACACCACACCATATCTCACATGGGCCACACCAAACATAATCGTTAAATCTGACACGGTGCTCCAAGACAGTCTTGGGAGTGACCACTTTCCACTCTCCACTACTATTGCTTACGATTCCAAGAATTTCAGCCCTCGTTCACAGCTCCTCTCTGACTGGGATAAATTGCGCTCCTGCTTGCCAGCTGATTCTACCGAACCCCGTACTGTCACCGACTGAACAGACCGTCTGGTGGAGGCTATCCAGGCGAACAGAAAACGCATTACAAACACTCCTGCGGCACCGCAGGTTGATCCGCATCTGGCTCATCTATGGGAGGCCCGACAGGGACTTCTCAAGCGCTGGCGTCACCAGCGGGGCAATCGTAAATTGAGACTCCGCATAGCCGCTCTCACTCGTGAGGCAGAAGAATACGCGAACACCTTAGCCAGCGCAAACTGGGAAACCTTTTTAACGACCTCAGGGATACATTAAGCACTAAATTCACGTGGTCCCTTTTACGCGCTCTCTTAGATATAAAAACCACTAAATCTGAGACACAAGTAAGCAAACAACGTCTAATACAACTAGAGCTTCAAAAGGACACAAACATAATTGGCCAACTGCGGGGCACTCATATACCTCCAGCCCTTCAGTCAGCAGATCCACCCAATCTACCTCCACCTAACCCGGAACTTGATGCCGGCATTAGCTTAACCGAAGTCCACCGAGCACTCTGTAGTATTCACCACTCTACGGCGCCGGGGCCGGATGGCATAACGTACAAGGCACTACTCAATATGCATGATGTCTCGCTTCAGGAACTCACGGAGCTCTTTAATAACCACTGGCACGCTAGGACGCTCCAGTCCGCCTGAACAAATGACAGCATGCGATTTATACCCAAACCGGGCAAAACCCCTCACCCTTCAAAAATTTGCGCCCAATCTCCTTAACGAGCTGTGTCGGCAAGCTATTCGAGCATGTTATTTTAAACCGCCTGCAACCGTTTCTAGAAACAACAGGTTTCCTCTCCAACGTACAATTCGGCTTCCGTCCAAACATCTCGGCGCAAGACGTACTTCTCATCCTTAAAGAGTCTCTCTTTTACACCAAGCGGCGTACAGCCGCTACGCGAGCCATACTGGCCCTGGTTATTCATAAGACTTTCGGCAGTATAAGCCATGACCATATCCTGACGACACTAGCCACCACCGGCTGTGGCACCCGCATATGGCAATATGTTCGGGCCTTCCTTCAGGGACGCACGGCAAAAGTCTATCTTGGGGATGTCGCCTCCCAGCCTTTCCCCCTGCCTAACTGGGGGACCCCACAAGGGGCAGTCCTATCACCTTTACTTTTTAACATTGCCGTAGCGCCACTGGCAAATGCCCTTGCTGCTATCGCAGGGCTCCACACAGCCATAGACGCAGATGATATAACCCTCTGTACAACGGAAGGATCCATTCGAACAGCCCAGGATATCCTGCAATCTGCCATAGAGATCACCACCACCCAATTAGCAAACACAGGCATCCGTTGCTCTCCAACTAAATCGGAGCTCTTGCATCTGAAACCCCTGCAAAGTGACCCCTCCATAGAACTGCACATGTACGGGATTCCAGTGCCCATTGTGTCTGAGGTGAAGATTCTCGGCCTTCTCATTAATAACACACTCGATGCTACCCCCACCCTTCAGCTCTTGCAAAGACAGACGAAACAGGTGGCTGCACTCATCAAGCGGGTGGCTGAACACAATCATGGGTTGTCTGAACGCGAGACCCTCAATATGACAAATTCATTAATCATCAGCCGCATTACATGCCACCTCCCATACCACATACTCACTCAGCGCCAAACACCACAGGCAGATATCCTAATACGCACGGCGGTCACCTCCGCCCTACGTCTTCCCCGTACGGTTAGCACGAAACGCCTCCTGGCCACTGGTACCCACAATACCGTGATCGAATTAATAGAGGCTCAACGCACCAACCAATTAGTCCGCCTGAGTCGCACGGAAACAGGACAATGCGTACTGTGACAGCTCCGTCTCAATCCACCCATTCCAACCTCAACAAGTCCTACACCTTACATGATTTCTCTGCGCCTGCAGGATCACATATATCAGAAGCCCCTACCGCGAAATATGAGCGCTAGCCTCCATCAGGGTAGGCTGCAGGCTCGAGCGAGCTATTATATCAAAACATGCAGCAACCTCTCCGATATCTTTTATGTTGACGTGGCAGAAAATTCTAAAGTAGGATTCTTCACGGCAGTCGCAGCCTATGAAGACAGCACTGGGGGGGGGGGGGGGGGGCGCTGCCACTATCCGAACTAATTCACCTGCAGAGGCGGAAGGTGCCGCCATCGCAATTGCGCTGGCCCACTCCACCATTGACAAAAATATAACCGATATTTGCACAGATTCCCAGGCCGCATACCGCCATTACCTAAAAGGCGGGGCGACGCCGGCCACACACCGTATTCTTGCCACAGCCACCTCTCTCGACCGAACTTGTTACTCTGTCGTGGTTCGCTGGACATGCCTCGATCCCCGGTAATGAGCGCGTTCATGCGCTGGCCTGAGAACTCTCCTCCAGGACCCCGGACGATCAGGCACCCAACCCTGCGCAAAAGGCTCCATCGGTCCTTTACGCATATCATCAAATCACCGCATTCTATAAACTCAGCCGCATGACATTACCACCATCCGACAATACTTTGTCGCCCTTATCCAGCGCCACATGGCGACAATTACAGATGGGCTGCTTTATTTCACCCTACCGTCTCTCATGCTTTCACCCCAACATTCCTTCTCATTGTAACACCTGTGGCGTGCCCATATACAAACTTTTTCACTAGCTTTGGGAATGTACTTCCCCACAGGCAGTACCCCCCATCCCAAATCCCACTCATTCTTCTTGGGAGGCTGCTTTTCGGACGCTCAACCCGCCGGCCAGAAAGGGCTTGTGGATCGGGCCTTACGTGAGGCATAAGCCCGTGGACTCCTGGACCAGCAGGAGACCACCCTGGAAGACTTTTTTCGCTTTTTTCTAATAAAAGTTGTTTCAATCCATTTATCCAATCGGGCATGATGACGAACGCAGTAGTCTGAGTTCACCCTCGGCGAAGGCATAATGTGAGGTCGATAGTTCTTGCCATTACCCGCGTTCGAAATCGAGGACCACCCATCTCCAAGCCCTTACGGAGCCCATATTTTACGTCGTGACAGAAAAGCGCAGATTAGGATTTGGTGCCAGTAGAGCAAAGAGCTCAAATACTATATCACCCTTCGTTAAAGGGCGATCATTCTATCCCAGGCCAAAAGCGCCATGTAGGGCTTGGTATGCGTTATGCTCGAAAACAAACAATCCGAGCAAATCCCGTGATATTGGCGTAAGTATGGCGAAGGTTCCCGCATTTGTACAAAAGAATGATTCCGCTTAATGGCACCAGAAATGTTTAGGCTGGGTGCTATATGATAACGCCTCCTGTTTTGCAGGACTGTGTGAAAGACAAATGCGTTGACTTCGGATGCGGTGGCAGCATAGGCTCAAACCTATGGTGTCACGGATACTGCAACTTGACTTGAAGCAATAAAATATATCAAAATGGTTACGATTCTAATAGATGTTCGTGTTTTTCTGCTTCATTCAGCTGCTTGTTTGTTGCCGTATTTGTGATGTTTGCAGTTGTACATCATCATCAATGTCAAAGGCTTAGTTTTAAAAAAAATTGCAGGAAATACCTACTATACCCAGCAATTCTGGATACGAGCATTTTTGAGCTTGAATCCGTGTATGAACGCAATTTTGTCATATAATTTAAGATTTCACTATAACAATGAATATATCCGTAGATCACCCGACGGCAGTCTTTTATTCTTTCTATTCGCGTTTTTGCAATCGTCATAATCGTTCCCCATTAATTTTCTTTGACAGTTTTAAGTGTTGGATGCGATTGCTAGAAACACTTCAAAAGAGATATTCTGCTGCATATCGGAACAGTGGGCTATTACCTTCAATATTTCTATAACAGTGTTTCAAAATTTTACAATTTTCAAAATTTTTGCCCGAGAAAGCTAGACTTGTGGCGTCTTAAAAGTATGACGCGATGACTTTAACGGGTGAGTGCCTACATATGCGGAATTAGTCATTCTCTACTTTACATTAATAGATCACTGAGAACCCTGGTACCAATTCTGGCGCAGTGAAGCAGCGAGTAAGCGATGCTCCAATGCCCTGCGATGGCACGTACTGACTTTGGAAAAGATTGTGAGACACACATTGCTCTTCCGGAGCAACCTCTCACGAGCAATAATTAATTTAACCGCTGCCTCCCACAGTGGGCAGTGTGCTCACAATCCGGTGGACAGGTTGTGAGGACCATTTTTCAACGATGGCGGGTTGCGCACAGCCAATCAGAACCTTGTGCACCAGGCTGGCTATAGGCTTGCCACTCTGGGTGGATAGGACGGCCACCTGGGTCACCCTACCCCAGCTGATGTTTGCTCACAACGATGACGACGACGCCTGATTTTCGGCAGAACGGAAGGCGTATCGCTATCGCGTTAAAGATTAATTAATTAAGCCTAGATGCATACCTCCCCCGTCCCCCTCCTTTCAACGGGGTCGCCGGACGACCGATAGGGTTTAGAGTAGCAAGCGCTGTTTTAATTCTTGATCATTAGCGGGACTACGGCGAGAATTATAGGTGTGCTAGGGAAGGTGTGCCGCCGAGGGAGGCAGCGCCGTGAGAAAGGAGTTAAATAGAAGGATGGGGAATATTGGAGAGGAACAAGAGAAGTGGTGCGGGGTCGTGACAAGCATGTCATAAGAAATCGCCAAACCGGAAGCGGGTAGTGACGTCACGGATCCGGAAGAATGCGCGCGTGGTTACCTATGCAGAGGATAAATGAGTCAATATCCGAGATTACCGTCGGATAGACCCATCGATCTCTTGTTGATTATTATTTGGTTAGCATTAACAGGGCCATGAAAGCGAAAACCGTCCGGCTGCGTCGGCGTACGTATATGTCAAGTCCCCATACGCCAACCGTGGCAGATGATGTTCAAGGGGATTTCTCACTTTCCGTATGCCACCTGTCAATTGTACTCTCTCCCCATCTTCCCATTTGGAACCTGCCAGACGCCGGATGGATTATGACTGAAGAAAATAAACATAAATAAGAAAAAAATACTGGGACATCAGCAGATCTATGTGCAAAATAGACAGCCCCACGAAGAACTATAAGTTCAAGAATGACACATATGGTGGCTATTCATAAAAACTAAAAGAACACCATGATATAAGATTGATACTATAGCAGGTCAATATCTAAAAAGGTTATCTTTTTTCTCAATAAGCGAAGAGACGGCACGCTCAAGCACTTGTCATCTCTCGTGTGGATGAGAAAAGCTTCGCGGCCAGTCTGGCCAACATAAGTAGCACCGCATGACAGAGGGATTTCATAGATCAACTTGCTTTGGCAGTCAACATATTGCGTCACGTGTTTAGTGCTGCAGGATTCTCGCTTTTTCTCTGCTCCGTTTACATTCCTGCACAACCTGCGCAATTTGTTGGGTGTCGAAAACATTAAACGCTCACCGCCTCGTCCCGCAATCTTTTTCAGGCGATGGCTGACGCCATGGACATAAGAGATGGCCGCTGTCTTGATCGAACTTCGCTCAGGCTATTTGGAGTCGGCTCGCCTACGCAGTTCGTTTAAAAGGTGGTGGGCAATGCTGTTGATGATGACCTTCGGATAACCAGCAGCACTCAGTCTTTGAGCTTGCGCGTCTACACTTTCGAAAATGCGGTGGTGACAGGACCTGTTGAGGACATTCCTTAAAGCACTCACAGCTATTCCACGCTTCATCACTTTGGAGTGCGCCGAAGAATAGGGTAGAAAGACCTTCTGCGAACGTGGAGCGTATTTCCAACAGAGGTGGCTGTTTTTTAAAATGAGCCTTGTATCGAGGTCCTGCAGTTGGGTCTCCTCAGGAGCTTCTTTGGGGACTTCAAAGTCACCCAAGATGCTTCTAAACAGGGTATGAAGGTCTTAAACTTCCTTTGAGAAGCCGCCGCTTGAATGTCTGAAGATTATCAAGTAGTCGTCAGCAAACCGAAAAACCGCTCGACATTTCTGTCATGAAGGGCCTCGTGCAATCTTCTGTCAGCTCGTGCAAGCAAAAGGTCACGTAGCAAGGGCGCAATACAGCATCCTATGCAGACCCCTTTTCTCTGGACGTACAGCTTGTCCTCAAACTCTACTAAGGTAGAACGCAGGTAGAAGGACAGCAGCTCGAGAAAGTTTTCAGTGCTGATGCCGCAAGAATTTTGAAAGCGAATGGCTCCTTCCTCTTCAATGCATTATCTGACAACATCACGCTGGGCGGCGTGTGGCAGTGAGTAATACATATCCTTCAGGTCAACCGAAAAAGCACCTACTCCCTTCAGAGACTTGCTTCTGAGGAAATCTGTGACTTCACGACTACTTCGAACGAGAAACGGGTCGTTCACAATTAGCATCAATAACGACCGTTGCAAGAATAGTCCGACAGAGTGCGGCCATGTGCCGTGCTCAGAAACTGTATCACCCTGAAGGGGCACTTAGTTTTTTGGGTTTTTTCGGAAAAGAAAACCGCCAAGCTAAGGCGGTCGCTATTCTTAACTGATGCATCCAGTTTGCACAATTGAAGCGCGTTGCACCGCTTCTCAGCTTCATTCTTGACTTTCTGAATCTTCGCGTTTTTCTAAGCACGGAAGTTTCCCGCAATAGCCTCACGCGCCTTTTGGTTGTAGGTGTCTGAGTCCATTACCGCGAAACCACCCTCTTTGCCAGATAGGACAAGCCGGAGCCCCACTGCTCGGAGACAAGCTATCGTCTTACCAATGCTGACTTGGGTCTTCTTTTGCTTAGTTGCCTTCAGGACGTCAACGCCTTCGCTGATGCACCGGCCACGCTCCTCGGTGTTCACCTTCGCAGTGCTATCCCTCACAAGCGATAGCAGCTCCACTCTGACAAGTTGAGAATGTATGCAAAACTTGGGTCCTAGGATAAGCGCTTTGTTAGCCTCTGTATGAACATGAGGGTTCCCCACAGTGTGGACAGCTTGCTTGAGTGGGGAACTACGAGGCTTCTTCGGGATGAAGGCAACCAATTTTCGCCATATGTAGTCAGCTACTCAAAGGCTTGATACAAGCGTTTCTCGCCTCCCCTCGGAGGTGTTTATCTAAAGCAAGCCACTTTTAGACAGTCCTTGAATTAGGTAACTTGATTCCAGGCTTCGGAGCGCCAAATCCTGCAGAGCCGGACGGCGTGCTTGCTCGAGGGCGGTAAAGGGCCCACCACCCAGCCGAGTTCCCGTGGAACAAAGTCGTTCTTGACTGAATACGCAAACATGCGTGCCCGACAGGTCGCAGAAACCAGGAGTGTGATGTAAGTGGATGGACGAATGTTGAAGAACACACAGCGGAAAAGAAGTGCCCGATGTAAGAGAAATTAACTGCAAAAGGGAGGATTGTTGGGCCAGTTGGTACATGATTAAAGACTGAAAATGGCGCGAAATCCGGGACAAGATAGAGAGAAGCCACACGCACAGCACCGAACTTACAACTTAGTGTATTTCATGCGAACGCGCAATAAATACAGGAGGTACACATAAAAACTAAAAGAACACCATGATATATGATTGATAGCATGGCAGGTCAATATCTAAAAAGGCTATCTCTTTTCTCGATAAGCGAAGAGAAGAGCACTTGTCACCTCTCGTGTGGATGACTAAAGCTTCGTACAATTCTCGTTTTTGTTAACTTGCGTACGTGCGCAACACTTTGCTTTTGTGGAACTGGGGAGTGCATTTGCATGTTGTCACATGCTTGGCGAGTGTGATCCCTCTGCCTACTCTGACATCATTAGAGTGCTCTCTTATTCTGTCATTTATGCAGCAGCGGCTTAAATGACTGACAACAAACTGCCAACAAATTACCAACAATTTGCGCAGGTTGTGCAGGAAAGTAAACGGGACAGAGAAAAAGCGAGAATCCCGCAGCACTAAGCACGTGACGCAATATGTTGACTGCCAATGCAATGTGATCTATATAATCCGTCTGTCATGCGGTGCCACTTATGTTGGCCAGAGTGGCCGCTGCTGGACGCAGACTGGACGCAATATGTATGTGCTCTTGACGGGCCCGTTTTGCTGCGTTTTGCATGTGGCTGCGGCCTACGGAAACACTTTGCAGTGTATTTATCTCGACAGGTCGTGCGCCTTACGAATATGGCCTCAAAGCTGCCGCTTGAAAGAAATAAACATTATACAGTGCAGAGTAAACCGAGTTCGGGATGTTTGTAAGGTTCGATAAATAAATCTGCCGGTTAGAGTACGCTGCTAGGGAGGTCGTATGCATTTTGGCTTGTCAGGGCGAAAGAGCTGTGCGTCCCGTGGGGAAGAAAAACCGCGAGCTCGCGAGTAAGAACGAAGTGTAAGAAGAAGAAAATAACAAAACGTTGTTTTTTCTTCCTCTCAAGGGATACGAATTGGCGTAGTTCACTAACCTAAGTCAATTGTATATTTATGTAGGTTATTAGTAGTGTGGGCAAAATGTAAGATGTTTGCATGCAATAATTGCCATGAGGAGTTACAGCCTTCCATAGTTCAGCATGGCGTATTTTATAGGAGGCCAAAAGTTTTTCACTGCGTCCTTATAGCCTAAGTCGTTTGGGACGTTAAACTGTCAACAACCAAAAGGTCTTCACCACCGTGGCGTGTTTCATAAGATGTTGCATTCGATTCCAGCTTAGCTAGATTGTGAAAAATGTTACGGTTTTCTATTAATTTGCGCTTCAACGCGGCACATGCTATATGGTTATGTAACTTCCAGACATGTCTTATGTCTCCTTGAAGGAACACGTCATGAGTACTAGAACAGCAATGAACATCAAAAGAAGACAAACTCTTATTTTGCAGCATTAACCACTTTTAGAATTTTGTTGCAGCGGTAAAACCCCATACTATAGCTGAGAATAAAGCAGATAATTATATATAAGCTTTTTTTACGCTAAATATTGTAGTATCGCTCTACATCGCGATAGAGTCCTAAGAATACTCGACAGTTCACAGCAAACCGAATCAATATGAGTATCGCAAACTATATTTTGTGAAATAAGTAACTCTAAGAATTTTTCTACTATCTCTATTTTTATGTACCGTACATAAAATCTATCTTTAACTTTACAAGTTTTGAATGTATACGAAACAGTACTGCTCCATAGTTTTATTGGTGTTTATTGATAACCGGTTTCCGGCGCACCACTACCTAAGTTTTGCCTGAGAGGAGTTCGCTATGTTGGATATGTGCTCCGAATATGAGGAAGAAAAAAATGTACTAGCACCATTGGCATATCTGTATTTGGCTTCAGGTTTAGTGTTTGGAAGATAATTTTTATAGATATTAAAAAGTAAAGGTCCGAGAATGCTGCCTTGAGGTACCCCAGAAGTGTTAATTGTTGGGCTAGTTGGTACTGTAGTTGGGACATATTCATAGACAATAGCGCAACAACTCTAGGACGAAGAAGAACACATAAGGAAGGGCGCGAAGGACGAACATAGCGCTCACACTCAACAGTTCATTCAGGGGCAAAACACGCAGCTTTTGTAGGCTCTAAGACCAGAGCAGGCGCAAAACCGTAAAAGTACACACACATGTGCTGAAACTTCAGCACAAAGGCCGCGAGATGAACGTTTTTTCTGCTTTACACAATGCAATCGAGGCATCGCTAACACAACGTGGCCCAGCATTCTTGACACAGTATGCTTCTATTGTCTCTCGTGTGGTTAGAAACATGCTTTTTCTCAAAATCTTCCCTCCCTGAAAGTTCAGTGTACAGCCATTACAAGTACGACAGTGCTCAACAAGATTATACCCGCATTGTTCTTGATGTCTTGGGCATGCTCCCTGAACCGGTCGTTGACACAACGTCCGGCCTGTGTAGGATTTTCCACATTACAGTTGGACTTCAAAGACAACGCCGGTGGCACATTTCAAAAATTCCTTCGCATGCCTCTTTTTACAGCCTACCTTTTCGATTCCACCAGTGATCTGTTGGCTCAGTTGGCCAAGCTTTCTTGGGGCTGATAAAACCACCGCCACGTTTTACCGTTAGCCACTTTTTTGAGGCCATGTCCGCTTTTGTGGATGTAAAGCAACACTTGCGGCCTTACCTTAATCTGCAGGGTTCTAGTAGGTTCCTGGTTTGCGCCAGGCTTTATCTTCGTTTAGTAGTGTTTAGAGACTGCTTTAACAACCAGCTGAGGGTAGCCAGCTGCATAAAGATTTTCCAGATGCCTTGCCAATCGTTTATTAAAATAACCCTGCATGCCATGCACACAGGAGTTGCTGAGAGCAGATTCCAGGCAGAAGTTAGCAATTGCCCTTTTTACTAATTTCTAATTCGGAGAATTATAGGGCGGAAGTTTCTTTTGTGCTCGAGGGGAATACGCCCAGCATACGCCGTCATTCAAGAACCTGATAGATCTAGGAATTGCAGGGAGCCTTAACGCGGAAGCTCGAAAGCCAACGTGAGACTTTTGCCGTGCTGCTCAAAAAGTTTCAGTACACTCAATCATGTATCCTCATTTGAAATGGCGCAAGATTTGCCTAGAACAATTAAAAAATCATGCATGTGCGGGACACCTTTAGAACACTGTCATTCTTAGAATGCTTAAAAATATCGTGTAAAGGGCTATCACTACTTGCTAAAGAGATATTACACAACACCGGCGAGACTAAAGATCCAATACATATATCTTTCTTTTCCAGATAAAACTCATTGCCAAAAACGATGAAAGTACAACAAAGATAAAATTCTAAAAGCGCTAAAAACTTTTCGACACTCATTACCGCGGTATACAGGAAAGAAACGGTTGGAAAGTATTGATCCATGAGGAAAGGAGCGCGAAAACAAGACGACGGACGAAGACAGAACACACAGCACGAGCGCCAATACCGACTCGCCCAACTTTCCATCCTTGTCAATTATATTTCTACTTCTTCGGGCGTCTTTCTACATGTCTCCCTAAATCCATGTGGGACCGTGTCCCTGATTGCTGCTACCGTCTGCAGAGCACGTTCCATTGCCTTTTGCATCCGCTCTGGTATCCTACCTGACGATGCCGGACGACTTTTTCTTCGGCTTCAGTCTCTCCTCAGGGCATTGCTGTAGGGTCTGCAAAATCATCAAGTCTGAATGCCACCGTTACGCACGCCTTCTGAGAGCGCTACTAGCCGTGCAACTGCAGCGTGCACTTTGCCCTAGTGCAGCTCACCGCCAACTACGTGAGCATCTGTCACTGCCTGACCGAACAACTGAAGTTCTTCGGCAAGTTCAGCTGAAGTTTCTTCGCTCCCGTTGCCCACCTAAGTGCTCCAGCAAAGTCGACAAAGTGTGCATCCCTCTCAGTGTATCGCTTCCCCAAGACATCATTCAGGTGTTCTCTCTCGGCCCCAAGTTTGTTACAGAGTCTCCGAAGTCTCCGCATGAACTGCTCTCCATGGTGCGACGCGTTTCCCGTGTCGCCGACAAAGAGGACTCCAGCCGTTGCACCGCCGACGGAGTCGACGTCCTGTCCTTCTGTGAGCCTCGACCTTCAAAAATTAATGTGAATCGCGTAGTGTCCATGCTAAATGAGCAGTCGTTTTGTGTCCTCCCCTCCGACAAAGAGGGAGGTTTTGCTGTTTTCAACCATGATTCCTTTAATGAGAAAGCCCACCTTGCTGTAACACAGGTTTTTAAGAGCCGTAAAAATGTTTGCGTTCAAAAGCTTAAGGCTCAAGCTAAAAAGCTCTGTGAAAATCTCAATCTTGATAAAGTGGCAAAAATCATTGGTAATAAAAAAAGAAACGGTAAAGTTATCATCAATACAGGCGTTGACTGCTGCAAACAATTCTGAACGCGAAACGGAGTAAAAAAAGCCTTCCATATCCTTAGAAAATCCGTAGCGTCTGGATTTTCCTTGACGAATCTTAAAACATTTCAGAACTTTTTGCAGGAATCTGCTGACAAAAGTCTGCCACGTGCCTCTTTAGTTCACAATTGCAGGAATCGAAACGTCAGGTTTATGTGCCGTGGCACTGAAAAAACTTGCAGCCCATCCCCTTCGCTTCCTCTGATCTGTCCAGCAAGCCGTAGTAGGTTTAGGGTCTTACAGAATTCAGCGAATTTTTCTTTAATCCAAGTGTCACGTTTTTTTACAGACACGAAGTTCTCCTCCCCCACTGCTTGCATCGCTGCTTCATTAAACAAAGTTTTAGGGAGGACCAAAAGCCACTTACTTTATTTGCTTGGAATAGACTGAGTACGTTATCGATAAATAACTTCACTATACCATCCAAACACCTTTTAGCTTTATCTTGTACCGTAGGCTTTACGATCTTCAACAGAAAATCTATCCGTTCTTAGTGGCTACCCTCTTGATTTTCCTGAAATTCCTTCATCGCAATACGACGAATCAGTCCTGAAAAGTCATGAGGAGGTAGACATAGTTCCAGTCCAAATTTGGGTCCCGTGTCGACGATGTTCGAAACGTGGGTAGAGGCAGAAGTTCCTGCGATCCCTACTAGTTCACGACTGCGGTCCTCCGCTTTTTTCGGTTTTCTTGTAGTAGCAAGAATCCATTTCAAGTTTCTGTTAAACAAAAGTTCTGTTAGCCTTCCAGCTTAACTTCCGAAGCAGCTGAACCGTTTTTCCGCTAGCCATTCTCTATTTGCAGTAAAACAGGCAGCGTGCAGTTACACCTTTTTCAATCGTTGGGTCGGAGATGTGGTCACCCATTTAAACATACTGCTGCCGATGCTCGAGTTAAGATTTTATGAGGTTCAAGCAATGGGTACGCACTTCTAACATTTCAAGTTTTTTTAGCAAATTAGGATATTGTTATTATTTATTTATCGATAATGTGAGACTATTCAGGCTCATAGAGGAGTAGGTCTCATGGAAAACAGTGCACGTTAAGAAAATCGCATGAAATACAAAACATGACAGTGATTATTTCCGGCTAAAAGTAAGAGGAAGCAAGCGCAACTAAAAGAGGAAAGTGCGAAGCAGATAATTCCAGGCGATGGTCAAGAACATTAAGAAAAAAATTCCAGTTCAATTAATAATGGGCAGTACAGAAACAAAAGCAAGCTTAAGAAGTAAATTAAAGTGGTCAGTAAAGTGAAATGCTTTCGGGAAGTCAGCACACCGGAGAAGTACAAAGACCTTACTTGCAAATTCTCATAAATAAAACTATTTTGGTTTAATAACGGTTGTTCTGGAGATCTGTGTTTTCTAATGCCAAACTGAGCTGGAGTTGGATGGTTATGTTAGTAAAAAAAATTTTAAAGGTGGTCATGAATAATTTTTTTTTTTCTGAACGCTTAGAAAATATAGGTAACACTAATACGGCGATAGTTCTTGAAGTCATTTGCATCAGCTTTCTTTGTTGACACTGTAACCTTAGAAACCTGTATTCTTTTTGGGAAAATAGCTGTTCATAAACAATGGCTAAATAAATGGGTAAGAATTAGAGAAATGATGTCAATAACGTATCGCAGCTAATGGCAGCCACAGCTCAGATCCGGTCACTTCCTGTTGACAGAGCGCTGCGGTGCACTTAACCGCAGCCAATGGCAGCCGATGGTGAGGTCCGGTCGCCAACAGCCGGATGTCCGACTCGCTTTTCAGAGACACTTGAAAGCCGTAGGCACATCTGGGCAACTATGAAAGAGGATCATGTGGAGGCAAAAATGACAATGAAAAATGTACAGCTTGTAGAATGCGGTCCCTGGTTCTAGTGTGTGAGTGCCTAAACCGAACCAACGCCTTGGACTGGGTGAAACACTGCGCTGTTGCTTAGGACCGTGCCGGATTCGCTCACTGAACTACGCAGTCGTGCTAACCGAATCTGTGCACAGCTTCCTAAAACGAGCGGTAATGCTGCCAAGCTGCACCATACTTTTCTTTGGCTGTTTTGTAGTTGTTTTTGTTTATCTCCGTTGGCACACCACTCATCGTTTCTTCGCTTTCTGTTTGCTGTGCAAGATGCGCCTAAAGAGCTGTGAAAAAATTATGAATACGCGTGAAAACAACAATAAATAATCGGGGATAGTTCTCCTTGCTTTATCCACAATGTCTTGAAAGTTACCTGCCATCCCGATATCCTGTACTTGTGACACCAACGTGCCTGCGCGTTGTTGATGATTTCAAAGTTCACTTCTTCCTGTTAGGCTATTTGCGCTTGTTTCATTTTTTTTAAAGTATTGCCGTTAAACTTTGATAATATTATTTACTTATGGACGCCGGCGCGAGACAATGCGTTTCTGCTTGTCAAGCGAGGCGGAGACAGATGACGGTGTAGCGACCGTATTCACTGTTGACAGGTTTATTGACTTCTAGACATTTCTCGGGATTTCAGGTGCTACACACAAAAAATTAGCAATCATTTTTAATGAGCGTGTTTGAGAGCAACGGGCGTTCTTCCCATTGGCGAACATCGAGTGCAGTTGTCGCTCTCGGCGCCTGGGAGCTGCTGTATTCTTTGAGATAATAGGTTGTCGCTGAAAAAAGTAGCTTTAAGTGCGACGACAGCCTGCTCCTTAGTTGCCAAAGACATCGGCCGTGTCTGTCGTCACAGCCATACAACATTTGTTCCATGAAAGCTATGCAGGAATCTCCAGTCCGAAAATTTGAAGACATAAGCAAGCAGACTTCTTGCCGCTGATTTAAAGTGTTTTCGAAGAGATCACAAACGTCGTTGCATTGTAGAAAAATGAAAGGTGACCGTGTGTTTCCTTTTGTAAGAGAGTGGTTTGACACGGCGTAGCATTGCACAAGGTTGTTAAAAATAAAAACCCACATCCTTATTTCATGTGTCGCGTGCAACAGCAAGATTCCTTTTTTTTATGAAATTCAAGACGGTATGCCGAACGGAAGATGATTGCAAGAGCATCAGTACTCAGCACATTGTTCATAATGTTTGATTAGTCTGCGGGTGTCAATTTTTTTTCATGTTATGTGTCATGTGCACGAATACAGCGGGGAGTTTCGCCCCGAAATCCTTTCGTAACAACCAGGTAATTTGTTCATGGCTGATCAATAAAGATATAGACAGCAGAGCATGTTCACCGTGATGTTGATGTCTCGTTTAAAGTGGTGTAAAACATTAATACACACTCACGCTTGGAGAACACGTTAATATAGTTGAGAGAAGCGCTTTCGTGCGTAAAGCCACCGCCTCCGAAAAAATGTCGCAACTGTGCATAACTATGAATTCTTTTTTCGCATTTCGTGTACCCATCAAACTTGTAAACGCCATATTCTTGGAATTTCATTTTCACATTGGCCAAAATGGAGGGATTGCTGTTAAGTTATTAGTGTTAATTAACCTAAAGATGTTTATATCAGTGCCGCTCGAGTTGGGTACGCTGCAGGCGCTAAGAACTATTGCAAACTACTTCAAGGATGTCGTCTTTGCTTTGAATAACAAGTGCAGTCCTTGTTGCATACCCACCACCGAAAGCAACTGACTTAACGGTGTCCTTGTGTGTGGCAACCAAAAATTTTATTCCCACCAATAACGATGAATATCAAAAATATGATCTCACATTATGTCCCTGATCCTTCTAGAGAAAATACCTAGCGTCTGTTCACACACATTACTAAATGTTCTCACGCAAATTATTGTACAGGTTGTGTTCATATTGATACCCGTTACTGTATCTAGAGACGTACACGTGACCATCCGCATCAAGTGTTTACTAAATATTTTTTATTATCATGAGAAAGCTTTGTCTTCACCCAGCCATAACAGTGCGACTTTTTATTAGCAGAGGACTTTTTTGTTCATCTGTGGAATATCCGTAAAAAGCTAACTGAAGCAAGTGAAAGTAGCAGTTGCATTGGCTGAATTCTTATCTTGAGGTCCGACGGGATTTAATGGTACCGTTGGCTGCAAGTAGAACAATGCTTTTAATGCCATTTACAAAGCGTGTGGTAAAATGTCGAGAAGTTGTATACTCTAGAAATACCGTTTATTGCATTAACCTCCAGTGGGCGTTATACGGTGATTGGCAACAGTTTAAGGGAAGCGGATTCGAGGGTAAATATATATTTTTGCTTTGCATCGTTTGCTGGTTACCTAGTATTTGGTCTAGCGGATGCAGCAGGCGTGTTGCCTCGTGCTTCTATGCATTTTACGCCCCCTGCTTAGTTTGGCCACACATAAATTACAATTTTTTTTTCTGAACCCACACCCGTCAATGTTTTGCCCATGATTATACATCAATGCAAGAAGAACTGTCAATAAAGTTTATGTAATTAGTTAGGTGAAAACTGCTGATACGCTTCAAATTACTCCTATAGTGGAGATTTGGTTAGTGACAGCATATACAAAACAAGAGCACATGCTGCCGGGCTACTTGGCGCTGCATGATGGGAAGAATTCGGTGCGAAAACTACACTGGGGACCTAAGACAGAGCGCTGGTGGATACCTTATGTGGCTTCTTGTGCCCCTCGTCTGGTTTTTGCTCCAACTTCTACCCATTAGATAGCGTACGATCCTGGATCTTTGTTAACTGGTTTTAGATTTGTGAGAGTTGAGAGGCGAAACGGCAGGAGGGGCGGTGGCAACCTTTGTATACAGCTCGCCAATTAAGGCCAGTCGTTGAGTAAATGGGAAATCTGGGCTTCTGATTTATATTTCCGAGCGGCTGCATACTTTAATGTGAAATATTTGTATTGATTACTAACTCTTCGTTTTCAAGGCATTCAATAACTCTACTTCAGTGGTTTTTTACGGTTTAAGTCGAGTTCAAAATTACTCAGGGTAGTAGAAATGAGTGCACCCTCTACCGAAACGATGAAATATATTGGTCATTGAAACTGTTATGAAATAAATCACATTCGCGGCTCGAAAATAGATGTAAAATTTTTTGTTTTAATATCACGCAGGAAAATAAATATATGTCACACGTGTAATAAGCGAAGAATTGAATATAAAATTATGATTTTTTTGCAACAATAATAGAGAAGATTTTTAAAAGTTTAGGTTCAGACTGTGGTTAGATGTTTAGAGGAAGTCCCCAATATGGAGTATGTTTGTAACAAGGGAGCAATTAATCATTGGCATGCACCCACGCGCAGCCATACGGCTACAAAACAAAGCTAACAGCTTTCCAAAGCTGCAAAGGAAAATCAGCTACAAAGGAAAGCTGTATGACTTTCTTTTGTAGCCGCATGGCTGCCGTCGGTCGATGCCAATGGGTAATTACTCCCTTGTTAAAGGTTCAGACTATGCACGATACATTAAAGTATATTATAAAAATATTTAATGCACTCTGGCGAGTACATTCCAAGAAAAGCAGACAAGAGCATAAAAATGAGTAAAAAGTATCGTTTTGAGATAAAAAAAAATTTGTTTTTAAGCTCACCACACTGGGGCATGCAAGCCGTTTCTTGCTTCCCTGGCAACTGTTGCAAAATCGTTCAACAGGATTCTTTTTTTCTCACCTTGTTTCTTTTTATTATATGCTGCTAAACACTGTAATTAAAAACACTACGTAGAAAGCCATTTTCGCAGACTACGTTGCGGAGCAATGCTAATTTTTTTGAAAACACCATTTTGTGGTTCCTATCCTTGATTATAAATTAAGCTACAGTATCAACACAGGCATTCCTAAGCCACTAGAGTTGCGTTGAAGCTGCGAAACGACTCCAGCTGGCTGATTCATTGGTATTGCGGGGCCTGCCTTAGATGCACTTGCTTAGCAGGCATGGCGATGACCAACTTGAAACACTGACTTTCTTGCTTTCAGAAAGGCATCTTGGGGGCTGTTTTTTTATGAGTCCAGCTTACGATTTGCCTCACTGAGACCACAGTTGTACCCACAGCATGATGACGCCCTCTCACGGCCCACTCCGCGATTTGGGTGTTCGTCCGTGCATAGCTTTGCTGCATGCCATCAGTGCATAAAAAAAAGACTATTATTGGCCTCAAACATGCCTCTTTTATTTTACGTAGCTGTTTGCAATGGCGGAAAATATTCAAGCGCCGACCAATCGTTAAAAAGATGACGTTTCTTCAGAACGTCATGACGTTTGCAATGCACTTGACTCAGAGCGTTTGACACAAAAAAAGGTATTTGGTATAATTTAATTTGATTTATTTCCACAAACAAGGAGGTAGAAAGTTGTGGTGGAAAACAAGAGAAAAAGCTGCGAAGAAGGCAGCTTGACTGGCCCTAAGTTGCGTATATAATTAAAGCAGCAGGGCAGGAGAGAAACTTGCTTAACAAAAACGAAAAAGAAGAAAGACCAAAGGCAAATTGCTATAAGAATTTTAAAATATGCAGAAATGCACGAAGCGAAGGTAACAAAGGAAAGAGAAAAAAGTACAACTACAATCGTACACAGTCATGAGCGCAAAAACACTTCATACTGATTTCTTGTGGAAGAAGTGAGCACATCAATATTACAGCTGGAAAGATCATTTACTAAATTGGGCAGACGCTGGCATAGCATTTGCTGACAATAAGTAGTACGTAGGAGATGAACACACCGAGTCTCGGGATCGCGAGCTCGAGTTGTGTGAGTGGCTGCGCGTTTTGTGAGATTAGGGGAGAGCTGAGAAGACCAATTTTTTTTACCTCTATTCTGTAAGCTGACAATAAGCGGCGGTTTATTAAGGCAGGCGATTTCAGGGTTCTAACCGCACTGAAAAGTGGAGCGGTATACGTAGTTAACCTCGCCCAACAGATTTTTTTTCTGAGAAGATTTAATGCTACGATTCAAATAACTAAATTATTCCATGACGTCTGCCAGTGGATAGACGGAGGTCGACAAGTTGAACTAAATTTTGTTGGCTTGTCTAAAGCTTTCGACGCTATTCCGCAATGTAAACCAATTAACAAGCTGAATTATTTTAAACACTGGCGTCCTCGTTAAATGAATAGCATGTGCGTTGTTTTGTAGAACGTTTTTGGTTCTGACAACTCGGCGACTTATCCCCCGAACACTACTGTTTGAAGAATTTTTTTCGAGCAAAACAATAACCCCGAAGAAAAAGAGAACCATTGGAAGTTGGTGCGTCAAAAGCACCAGGGCCTTATAAAACGCAGCGGAATGCTACGCTTGTCTGGTTGCATTGTCAAAACCTGTGCGACACTCATCGTCTGCGTCAGCTCTTCTTCAACCTCGGCGCGACACGCGTCCTCTGCACCGGCGCAAACCTTTCCAATTACATCGTGATTGATACCGAGAAAGCTTTGGCGCTAGTATCCTCATCAGCACTCATATCTGTTCACAGGCGTGAAAACTATTTATTTCCTTGCATATTCTGCCGCATTAACGTCCTTTATTTCTTCTGTATTCTCAGATGATAGTGTTCCCTCCAGCGTTCGTTTTAGGCCCACATCTTTACCTCAATAGTTTGCTACTAGGCGCCTGTCCTCAAAAATTCTTCCAAGCGTTGACGATCGCGTCATGTACCGCACTACTGACACAACTGTTCACGAGCTGCTCACACGCTCAAAGTGAGGGCCTGTACAGTTGTCACAAGAAATCTATAATAACGAATACCTTCTAGCAAACAGTTTCGGCATTCGTTTCTACTCGAACGCGCCTCTCCCCCTTTGTCGGGTTCATTTAAAGGTCAGCACTCATCAAGCCTCATCATAGAAGGCCTGAAATGGCTTAAAAAATTGCATTATACCCAACGCTTATAATCGATGAATATTTCTTCGAACTTTAACTTGCCTTTAATCTCTACAAGTTCCATGTCGCGAAATTGAAAACTGAAAATTGGTTTTTGGGGAAAGGAAATGGCGCAGTATCTGTCTCGCATATCGGCGGGCACCTGAACCGCGCCGTAAGAGAAGGGATAAAGGAGGGAGTGAAAGAAGAAAGGAAGAGGTGCCGTAGTGGAGGACTACGGAAGAGTTTCGACAACCTAGCGATCTTTAACGTGCACTGAAATCGTACAGCACACGGGCGCCTTAGCGTTTCGCCTCCATCGAAACGTAGCCGCCGCGGTCGAGTTCGAACCCGTGAACACCGGATCAGTAGCCGAGCGCCCTAACCACTCAGCAACCACGGCGGGTTCATGTCACGAACCTTTTTTCTTTTTATCCGCTTTCACTTTTGAATGCCGCATCTATCCAAAGCGTTAACCATTTTTGTCTATTTGTGCAATTTAATCCCGCATGCTTCAGCCTTGTTGAGTTTATAGCAGGAGTGAGAGAACAAAAACTGCAGGAATTTCGCACACAATAGCAGCACTAACACAAAATAACCAATAATTACAAGATGCAATGACAGCCAAAAACTTATATAGGGGTTATGAACAGACACAGCAGATTCCAGAGTTCAATGCCAAAAACAAAATTGTTTTATCTGTGTGCATCAGTCAGACAAAAAAAAGGAAAAAGGTCAGTCAGACATTAATCAGTCGGACAAAAAAAAAGGCTCCAAAAATGCACGAAAAAGAAAAAAAGGTAGAAAAAAGGTAGGAAAAAGGAAAAAGATATGAACCTTTTTCCTTTTTCTTTGTCTGGCTGATGCAGACAGATAAAACAATTTTGTTTTGGCCATTCAACTCTGGAATTCGCTGCTTCAGTCCTTATATAAATTCTAGGCGGTCATTGCATCTTGTTATTATTGGTTATTTTGTGTTAGTGCTGTTATTGTGCGGGAAATTCTTGCAGTTTTGTCTTCTCCCACTCCTTCTGTAAACTCAACAAGGGTGCAGCATATGTGATTAAATTGCACAAATAGACAAAAGGGTTTAAGGCTTTCGATAAATGCGGCATGCAAAAGCCAAAGCGAATGACCTCCGCTGTGAAACAATTTTATAATGGCCGAAAGAAATTGTTCTAAGGCATGGTATTAACAGAACAACAAAAAAGATTAAGCTCCTTCTTTTGATCGCCTTCTATTTAAGGCACTGCACCTAATCCAACACATGCATAGCGACACACCACTTTCTCCAGATTGAAGAACTTCAGCGTGCACAAAGCTGCTTCCGGAGAAAGAATACCTTTTCCCACCAGTGTACAGACCTGTTTCTTGGTGCGTATCGCTTAAATCTAAATGTTCAAAGAATGCTCACTTGACATTTTGGTTCGATATGCTCTAGAAAACCGCAGACAGTGCTCAATAAATGGGTATAACTGTAAGGTAAATGTATTGAACTCTAGACGGCTCTTATCAGAGACGCTATATAGATGATAAGAAATGCTATAACGCCATTCTAGGGTACCATGTAGGTCCTGAGCGATCTCGCAGCTTTGCTGCGTGTTTCACTGCTCTATGAAGTTCATTTTCTGCCGCTTATGCCTTTCGCATGAAAAATATTTTCAATTGAACATTTCATATAGTGGGCAAGGTTTAAAAGTACACACCGGTAAATATTTGGCAGGATGTCATGGAATTGTTTTTCAGCCTTTTCTGACTATTTTGAGCTATTCGTTAGGATTTAAGATTTTTGGGTGATAGCTTACTATTGAAGTGTGCGAAAGTGGTGTGAGTTGCAAAAAATGTGACTAAAACAATGATTTTGCCATGTCTCGGCAACACCTGGTGACGAGACAAGAGAAAGAAGAAACGTGTCTGTCTCCAGACACACCAGTTTTTTCTTCTTGACCGGTCGCTCTCCTAGTTACCGAAGATGCCGAGAACTCGCTCTGCAATGGAATACAGTGGAAGGCCCAATGCATCTTTTTTACACTTCTCCTTCAATATGTTTTGGCACTTGGATGGTTTTACGTCAGCTAGAGTGCTTTCTATTGTTCTAGCATTTGCGGTAATATTTTTACATTATGTGCATCTGTTAGGTCGCACATACGACACTATCATATAGAGACAGTTTGACTGACAGCTTATTATTGCAAACAGGGAGTAATTACTCACCGATATCCACCCGAGAACAGCCATACGGTTACAAAGGAAAGCTACACAGCTTTCTCAGAAACTTCGTAGTTAAAGAAAAAAATGAGTAATTAATTACTTCCTTATTACAAATGTTCTCCACATTGGGGGTTTCCCCTAAATATTTGACCAGCTTATTATTGTGTTCCCCACGCTAACTGTGGTAACTGTGATGGCGGTGATAAATATCGTCATGCGGTTAAACAGTGAAATAAATGATGGAAAGATGATGCGAAAAGAGGTGTTGGCGAACTGAATTGCTGAAAGGTGATTCCTTGTACCTTACTCGCACGATACAGGCACTGGTGGGAAAGCACACATCGAGCGTCTAGACTGTCCGATAGCCAGAACATTGTGCATGCATGCACAGTATGGGACAACAAATCACGAAAATGAATGTAAACATGGTTCTTGAGGGATCAAGTATAATTGATGCTGGAAACCTCTCCAACGAAAGAATTGCCTGCATTAAATACTCCACAAAAATATCATTTACCACTTGAAAGATAATGTAGAACACGCCGGGCAGCCAAACTGATCTATGAGGAGCCAGTAAGCGCCTCTATACCGCGAAGTGCAGCAAGAACTGACACAGAGCCACCGCGGTGGCTGAGTGGTTTTGTCGCTCGGCTGCTGGCCGGAATGACGCGGGTTCGATCCCGGTCTCGGCGGTCGAAATTCGATGGAGGCGAAATGCAGAGTGGCCTGCGTGCTGTGCAATGTCAGTGCACGTTAAAGAACCCCAGGTGCTCGAAATTCCCAGAGCCATTCACTACGGCGTCTATGATAGCCCGAGTGGCTTTGACACGTTAAACCCCCATAAATCAAGAACAGACACACGGAAGTATGGGAACAGCAAACATGCAATTAAGGATGACCGTCGAAAGAGAGCAAGAGTAAACGTGTTGTTTTCGTTGAATATTCTGCCCCTTTCATTCCTTCGTTAACGGCTACCTTTGCAGGCGTGGTCTAGGTGACCATCCAAACTAAGACGTACTGCCTGGAGGAATTTCGGAGCGCTTGACAGCGTCTTAAGGCCATGCCTCCGTTCTCTGCAAGCTAAGAAAATAGAAAGCGGAGGGCGTGACTACGCTTCCGCAATAATAACATGACATTTCTTCTGAATAATAAGAGTACAGGCATTAGTTTTCATGCCAAAGCTTTACTGGCCTAGCAGGAGCGAGCAAACTCGGCTCCGCCGAGAAACGTTACGTCAAACCCACGTGACATGTCACATCACAGCTACGCCGAGAGCCGGAACGGCCGCATCCCCTCCTCACGGCGCGGTTCTCATGTGCACCGATATACGTCAGACAGTTACTGCGCCTTTTCTTTTCCTCAAAGCCCAATTTTCAACTTCATGCAGCCCACATATCTCTCTCACGAGAGCCACGTACCTGAAAGGGCGATTGACGAGTCTACTGACACAAGGAGCCAGTTATGCGCCCCCTCCTTTCCTCAAAACCATCGGAGTCTAGAACGTTGTCAGTGCCAACGCCAATGAACACAATGAACGCCGACAGTTTTCGATTTGTATATCCTGGATTAACTCACATAAGTCACAAACCCGTGGCATGCCACAGCTACGCCGGCAGTCGGAGCGGCCGCATCCCCTCCTTACGGTGCGGTTCGGGTCTCCACTGAGTACGTGAGACAGTTACTGCGCCATTTCCTTTTTTGTAAACATACAGGGCACCTGGAAGGATGGAAAGAAGGGTGGTGCTTCAGCGCCAATCTGGAGCACAGGGTCATATTACCAAAACCAAAATCATTGGAAAGAAGCCATCTAATACTTTGAGCAGGCACCGAATGTTTTTGTCAAATCAAAACTTAAAAGCGACATCGAGGAACCCTACCTGCAACAAACTCGCAGCGGTGCTCAGAATCCGTACAAGAAAGCAAAAGTGCGACGAGAGGGCCACAAATGGTCATGCACGCTATTGTGTTTTTTGGTCACAATTTCTTCGCAGTGAAGTAGAAGGTATTGGCGCGACGCAACGCGATGGGTTCCAGGCTTGAGAAGCACGCCTGTGGGAGCTGTCGGTTCCTGCCATCTTTGTCCTCATAGCTTGTCCTCTTATCTGCAGACAGTATTTGAGATGAGATGTAACTAGAAAAAAACTTCGCGCTGTTGACGGCGAAAATTAAGACTTGAAATAAACTTTTCACCGTTCCGCCATAAACCGGAAATCTCCAGGAATAAATGACAAGTAAGAAAAGTGGCTAGCATTTGAGGAAATATACTAGAAAATTCACTTTGTTGACTTCAGTGATTAAGTTGCACAGAAATGTGGAAGATAAACCCCGCGTACATACATGGTTTCTTTAGGTTACAAGAACGTATTTGATAGAGCGAATTCATCCAAACTCATAGATTCAAAGCACAACCATGACCTGGAAAAGAGTATGTAAATGCTCTGTTACCTATAGAGTGTTCACAGCGACCATTGTCTTCCACAGAAAGAGTAATAAAACAATAATCAGCAAGGCAATTCACGCCACTTGACAGAATTTCCTGACGGCTTTTCGCGGCGATTTTAAAAGCGGTATTTAGAGGTTTTATTGGGAAGAGTTTGGGAGTAATTTTTATGCAGAACGTCTCAGTTCCCTCCGGTCTGCATGTGAGGCCGCCCCGTTAGGTAACTTAGGAGAATAATTATAGCGAATGATTGCCGACCTAAATTATAACAATAGGAGGAAGTGCAAATATTTTGTCCTTTCTTGAAGTGTGCCCTGCGTCGTGGATTTGTTTGTTATTTTTACAGGATACCGAAAAAGCCGTTGAAAAAATAAAAATGCAGCGTCATCTGGTGTACGCTGTCATCTTTCTCTTGTGCATGCACAGTCTGATGGAAAGGTATGTACTCGGAAGGTTGTGAACATGATTTCGTTGTCGCGAACATGCCGAGATCTGAAAGTTTTGATGTCTACTTTCTGGTCGTCGAGGTACTGAAGAATATGCTATACGCTGCTCCAAGTAACACTGTCTGCAGGTGGCCACATTCTACTAGACTGATGTTTGTATGTGTCGTTGGCACAGATAAATCATGACGCGAGCTCTCGCACGCGCTGTCAGGACAGTGTCATGAGCACATGTACTAACACGTCAGAGTAAACAATTTAAAGGGGAGCAAAAAGCCTTCAATGCATGTCGATATATCGCTTGAAAGACTGCTGACTCCCGTACACCTGCAGTGAGGAGTTAATAAATTGCATTATTAGAGAAAACACTTAATATGAATCTTCGCGCTGAGCTCTCAATATTTATCTCTCTGTTTACTTTAAAACCCAAATTCTCGTCATTACGTAGGTCAGCAACCAGCACGAGGACAAATGGTAGAGAAATACAATAGGCAAAGCAAAGTTAACGGCTGAACGCAACAGAAGAATCAAAAATGTCTTAAAACCGGTCAGTACAAAAAGCAAGCTCTGCTGCCGTATAACATAGCAAAAGAGACAACACACTATGAACAAAGCTAAAATGTGCCGGCCGAAACGTAACAGCATTCATCCCTCTCACAAAGATTAAGAACCATGACACGTTTTTTGTATTCCAAATTCTTATTGAAACTGATTTAAAAGAGAATGATTCACTTTGGATGAAGATACTTGTTGGTAAAGTGTTCCGCTGATTTCTTGCCGACGCTCGCGGCAAGTTGTCATATTTTACTGTGCGAGCAAAAATCAAGGGGACTTTTATGCTCATGGCCTAGGTGAGCTGAGCATTGAGGCAGGGAACATATGATTCAAGGAAATGACTAGATGCTATGGTATGAATACAGGGCAATGAATACAGGGCGAATTTTCAACGCGATGCAGCAGGCTGAAGATTCAAGATGTACGTCAGTGCTTCCACGCTGTGATGACCTAAAATCACAGAGTCAATTTGGCTGCTTTATTTTGTACTGTATCGAGAGCATTTATAAAATTTCCGCGCGAAGGCTGGCATATAATATAGCAGAATATATATACGCAGCCAAGCACTGACATTGTGAATTGACATACTCTACCAATAAAACCTTAGCACTGAGCACTGAATGCTAAAGTTAAACTTCTTCGGCGATGATGCGTTCCACACAACTTTTACGGCTGGTGTATGGTGGACACGGAGAGAAAGGTGGCGCCTGCTTTTGTGCGCGTTCGCATTAGTCCATAGAGTATATTTTCTTAAGTTTTTAACCAACCCAAAGTTCTGCAAAAAGTGCTCTCTGCAGGTCCGAGGCGTATAATATAATTCAAGCAAAAAGGGTTGCCTGGGTCATGATGCTCTTCCCTCTACCTGTCACCACTTTAGGCATCATGAAAAAACTGTGAAGAACGTAACACAGATAATAAAATTAGAAAGCATCATTATAACAATAAAAACATATACAAGAAAACCAGTTTTCCCGGAAGCGGCCCGGAAAAAGAAAGAAATGGTGCAGAAAGAGGAGGTGATTAACATTCCAAAAACCCCTATTAAATCTGAGCACATGTTCTTATTAATATAAACTATGCTGAGGAAAGCAGAAAGCAAGACCTGTCAAGTAACTCTTTTTTGAATGCGGTATACCTTGCCCTGTTTTCAAAGTCAGTGGTCTCCTTCCTTAACAACCGCATTATCTCGGGTGTGCACATAGCTTTGAAAATTTTGGCTGTGCTTTTAGAGATATCGATGCAAGTGCGCGGAAATGCTGGCTTGATAAGCAGTTCCATTTAGAATGGTCTGGTCTCAACATGTTGCTCGTTTCGTCCTAAGGTTAGTGAAAAAATTGGCTGCCCAGCTCAGCGTGAGCCGGCGGGCGAAGCGGCGGTAGCTGCTTAGTGCTGTCTCTTTCTACGCTTTCGATGCAGCGCGGTACTCTTGGCACGAACCTTGTCCGCGATGGTAGTTCATGAATTGGGAGGTTCGCCCTTCACGCGTTGCCGCCGAAGCCATTCTCGGAGCTGGGAGGTCTTCGTCGCCCGCCGTTTCTCTTTGTCTTTAACGTCGATCGGCTTGTCGCGCAGCGGCGAGCAAAACTAGGTCTTGTCGACGACGGGACTCACGAACACGAGCACGACGGCGTCCTTTTAATTTATTTTGTATTGGGTTCAAGTCTGAAAAATATATGCTTGTCCAGGTTCCCCCGTACTTTCATTTATATTTTTACTTTTTCTTGAAAAGGCTTTAAAGGGGTAATAAAAGGGCAGCTGCTGAACCACATGCGTGCGCTGGGTTTTCGGTTCATTTTGTTTCTCTGGCTGCGAGCAGACAGAACCTTGGAGGGAATCTCTCACTGAGCACTTGGCTTTCCAGCTGCAGCCGCTCCGAGGAAAGAGAATCTCACAACCGATTAGGCAGGCTCACGTTGCCGATGGTCTTCGTAGCATCGATAACGAGAGGTTTGCGGCATCGCTGCGTTTACCTTCCCCTGTTTCTCTCATCGCAGCCCCTAAACACGCTACATCATCTTTCTCTCACGGCCACTTCAATCGGTGACCTTGAACGGGCCTCATCCACGCGAAGGCTCAAGGCGGGCTCTGTGCAAAGGTTCAGGAAGCAAAAAAATGCTCTTTTGTAGCACCCGAATATACCCTGTCAGCTTACGCATATACGAAAGCAAGGCGTTTTAGACCGTTTCATTGAGAAATAACAGCCACCATTTTGATGTGTACCCTCGGCTATTTGGGCAAATTGCCACTTCTGACTTTACGAAGACCAGAAATTTGCTGCGTTTAAGCCTACAAGCATCGCGAAAGTACTCACTGGGTAGCCTGTGCTCTGAAATCAAAAGGAATGTATCTAATAATCATTCATGAAGTATTGAAAAAGTTTTCAGCCATTTTACTCACATATTTACGGAATCCTGCGCCAAAGAAAACGCCAACAAGGGTTTCTCGACATTTCGCAGTTCTGATGTGTAGGCGATATGTAGCCAAGGTAGCAAAACCGCATCTATCAAATTTATATGTTTTGCTGTATGCAGGGTGAAAGGCTGCGACCCAAAGAAGAGGGGGCATCAGAATAAGAAATTTCCATGCGTGGCAAAAGTAAGTTCCTGGCTTCTGTTCACTCACAGAGGCTTCAACGCTTATTCCGTGCTAAATGCCAACAATTCCACTACTGATATCAATGGTGGCTAGTGGTTGAATTTCACAAGCGCTTAATTGTTATGAAATATTGAAAAGAGCAGCGCAAGCTATCCCAAGATTCGTTCCGTGATGTGGTGCTTTGATAAATGGGACATTGAAGGCGAAACCTCGATGAATTTGTCCTCAACGGGCAACGCATAATTCGAGAATGATCTCTGTTTTGCTGATCACATTGCCTATGTCATTAACTCAGGAGAGGAACTACACCGCACGATTGAGGATCCAGACAGCAATGGTGGACTGTGGGTCTAAGGATTAATATAGAAAATCTGAAGTAGTTTCTATATTTTTGGAAGCGTGCATCTTATTACGATAGGCAGCGAAAGACTGAAAGTTCTCAGGGAATCGATCTATTTAGACCAGGTAGTAACCTTGAACCTAAAACAACAAAGTAAAATAAGTAGTACAGTAAGAATGGCCTCAAGTTCATTGGAAAGGCGCTCGCCAGTCATACATACCGGCAAATTTGAATGCTTAAAGAAAAAAGAATGACAACAGTAGTAACTTACTAGTACTCGCTTATGGGGCGGTAACTTGTAGGATAACGAAAGGGCTTGAAACTAAGTCGACGAGAGTGCTGAGAGCTCTGGAAAGGAAAATAATAGGTGTGATATTAAGAGAGAGAAAGAAAACAAAATAGGTCAGGGAAGAAATGTGAGTTAATAGTAAGTTAGTCAAAATAATGAATAAGAATGTGCACGGGTAGGACTTGTAATGTGAAGACGAGATCATCGTTTGTCTTTTAAGGTAACGAAGTGGTTTCCAAGTGAAGTCTAGAGTGGGCAAGGAAAAAGTCAGGCGGTCATATGAAATTGGGTTGTTAAGGAGATAAGGTACCCGAAGCTGGCCCAAAAAAGGGTCACTTCGTCGTATATTGGAAAGGTCTTAGCATTGTAGTGAACATAGTGAGTGTGATAATAATGACGAAGATGAGGGCAAGTTAGTTGTCCTCTAGTAGTGAATTAGCTGAAACTAGACAATTTGCTGAGCGGCTGTTTTGACAGAAGGGTTGTAAAGTTCAGAACTACTAAAGCGAAAACGCAGGTATCGCCTCTACTGGCTGTTTTAAAAGGAGCAGTGCGGTTTCTTAAGTTTACATTTTGTGCTCAATGTAACAGAAATGGATGGCCTCCATGTCACAATATCAGACACATTTTGCATCATTGGTGTTAAAACATTTCGTTACGCTCGGCAGAAAACAACAAAAATTAAACAGTGAGGGCTAATAAAGCAAAACCACATCATTCGATGTAATCACCGATGTACAATGTTTAACTTCATAGCGAAGAAATTTCAATTTTAACGATATTTTCTGAACTACGTAGAACAAACGTCTACCATGTGATGAAGGGCACATCGTTTCATTTCTGTCAGTGCACTGCGAAGGGACCCTGAGAACAACTGTATCCGGCTTTCGTTTCTAATAAAGATAATTTCTGATGATGATAGTGAATTTTTACGACGCAAAGGCATCTGCGGCCAAAGACAGCCATGGCACAAGACGGGGTTAAACAGCCATTTGCCAAGCATTTCATCCTCTTTTAGCCGATCACCAGGCCATGGGACGCTTGTACCCATTGCATCACCGGTGGGTACCCGGTGGCACTAAAGATAGAACCCTGCATCTCACGCATGCTAGGCGGATGGTCAACCACTAGGCCACCGCTGCGGTAAAAAAAAAATAATTTCTACCCTATCTCGCCATTCTGGCTTTGTTCCGCAGCAAAAGACGACTTTATATCCGCAGGGTAATTTAATCTAACAATTTATCCGTTCTAACAATTTTCATTTCCGTTTTTTTTCAATCACCTTTTTTAATCCAAATTCTAGTCTTCGCCACAAAATTGTCCACTTACTCCACTCGCTACCCATCTTTCCATTTCTATCAGTAATGCACCCTGCCCAATCCGCCGCCGTGGGTACGTTGCATTCAGCCAGAGGACATCATCATCATCATCATTATCATCATCAATTTTCCTGCCACGTGATTTTACCCCCTGACCTCCGTACCAAAAGGTACTCCGTACAAAAATAACTTTTGACTCAGTAGTATAGCGTGTGAAAGGAGTCGGGGTTCCTATTCGTGTATTTTTTTCATCTTTCTACGTAATAGAATCTTTGTTTTTACTACATGTACCACAATGGACAGTAGAACGCGGTGATCCATTGATACAGGGCAATTTCAATTGGCCCTTTATGTCCCTTTAATGCCTTAAAAGCCGCAGAGAGGAGGAAAAATATCTCATGCGACTGCGTGCAAACGTTTATTTGCCCATATACAGGCAATCACTCGAAAGTACGTGCCTGTTTAATCCGCTAGTTTCAAGAACAGGCTGTGGGCAGGGTTGTATCGCGGCACTAATTTCATTGACCTCGTCGCAAAGGTCATGCTCTTCATGGCTCATTTCGCGGCCCGTGGAGCTGCTGCCATTAGCTTCTCCTATTCTATGGACATCGCACTCGGTTTTCCTCGCCTTAGTCGGTGCTCTACTAGCCAGTGCGTTCAGTCGCTACTCCTGTTCATGCTGGGAAGCTCCCGTTGGTGGCATAAGCGACCCTTTATATCCGCGCAATTTGATGTCCCGGACGAATGGCTAGATGATCACGAAGACAACGATTTAAAGTGCGCAATACGTGAGGCAACCAACGAGAACAGGTAGCGCTCGACGCCGTGCAAATGACTGAGTAGCCTAAAGCTTCGGCAAAGTTGCTTCTTTTGGGCCTTTGGCGTTTCGAATTTGCAGAGTTGCTAACGCGGTGGCAGCTGCGTTCTGCTCCATAAAGTTCGCGCGAGAAGTTTTGCAATGTTCCAAACATTTTCGGCTTCACATTCTCCCCATGTCAGCCAAAGGCTGCGGAATAAGTTTGCCTATGAATTCCGTGAAATCATTAAAATACAGATCGATTGAGGGCCATCAGAACGCTATGAAAAATTGAATATCACGGGTGAATATGCAGAAACAAAGAAGCACAGGTTAGAGAAAAACGTGATCGGATAATAGCCCTGCTCAAATGAAAAGGAAATTATTGATTTGAGGAGATCCGTAATGCCGACTACAGACAGTCTTTGGCCTTTTGTAGAAGTGGGTTGATTCCAAGGCAAGAAAAAGTTAGAAGAGGCCTTCTGAGATTTTACAGCGGAGAACAAATTAAGGATAGGGCGGCTGTAGCTGGAGAGGATCAGAGATTAGGGGAGACCCCTGGAGAGTCCTTCGACCACCACTGCACGCAATCTGGGATGATGACGAATGCTGTACTCTGAGTTGACCCTTCCAAGAGGCGAAGTGGGAGATCCATAACTTTTGCCATCACCAGTGTTCGCACTCGACGACCACCCATCCCCGTGCATTTACGCTGCACACATATTTACGTAGTAATAGAAAAGTGCAGATTTTGATGGGGTGCCAATAGAGCGCAAGGCTCACCTACTTTATTACCCTTCTTTAAAATCCGATCTAGTTATCCTAGACTTATAGCTCGATTTGCGTCTGCTCCCCACCTACAAAATCTATTTTATGAAGCAAATAAGGTGATATCTTGACGTAAGTATGGTGAAATTTGTCGCATTTGCTGAACAGTGTGATTCCGACAAATCCCACAACAGAAATTTCAGCTAGTTATTGTGTCGTAACCTGTCTTAATTTGCAGGACTGCGTGGCGGGCGTATGCAAGGATGACGGATGCACTCGCTGCGTAGGCTCAAATCTATGGTGTCACGGATACTGCAGGTTGTGATAATGCACTGAAATAAATCAAAATAAGTGCGGCTCTAAAGGACGTCCGTGTTTTTTGTTTCATTGCGCTGCCTGTTTATTTTTGTCCATATCTGTGATGGTTTCAGTGGCACATCAACAACCCCGTCAAACGTGTAGTTTTAAAGCTCAAATAATAAAGCCCCGATACTCACCCTTACACCAGAGTTCTACGTAAATTAGTACTTGTAATTAATTACATTTTTATGTAATTTTTAATCAATTGATCACATTTTCAACAGATAGTGTTTGAGGTAATTCAGTTGCTGTTTTTCTGTAATCGATTGCCGGTAATGGTAATCGATTATTTCGTTGCAAAAAAAAAAAGACTACCGGGGCGAAGCGTCTGTAACGATGTGATTGCGTCAAATAGCTCGGCTGCACACGAAGGTGTACATAGCTGCCTGACGTGTTGTGCTTTCCGAGGTCTTCGATCTTTCTTGGTGTAGGCGGCGCCATCTGTGGATGCTTCTTTCAGTACGTTGTGCGAAACTAATTCGTTGTAATAAAAAAAAACCCAGCTTTTTCTTTGAACTGTTAGAAACAGCGCCAAGATGGTGTGGACGGTGAGAGGGAGTACTTACAAGACTTGCGCTGACTACCAATTGATTTATATAGCTTCAAAGGGATATATTTCATAGGTACAACCATCACCCGTGCAATACATCTATCACACGACGAACCGATAAATCTTGTTTCCCCGTACAGTCATTGCTTATTAACAGCCCACGCCACAGTTCCGTGCAGCAAAAATTAACAACAAATAAGGAATAAACAACAAATAAGCTGGGTTTATCAACGAACAGTTGCATATCTCTTAGCCAGGATTCGTGAAAAGAGAAGAAAGGAAAAGGCGCAAACACAGAACCAGTGCACACAGTTAAAGTCATTCGTAGCAAAGCAGTGTCAAAAATAAATAAAAAAGACGATCTCTCTCAAAGAGTCATCAAGACATTTGAGATTCGCAGAAAAGACAGCAGGAATCACCTTCCACAGAAAAGAAACCGCCTACACGTGTCCGTCTAGAAATCGCGGCTCTTTATCAAGGAGGGAAACCGAGGCTGTGCTAATACACTTCTCTCCCGCTTTAGAGATAAGAAGAGCTTGGATAATCTCTCTGTCCAGTTTGTCTGTGGTGTATGCAAGAAGCTTGGTTAAGTTCAAGATCTGTTTACAACAACACCTCTTGCAATGGTATGCCAAGCAACCACCGGATTTATTTTTTACGTTCAAGTTGTGTTCACTGGCCCTATGGTTGTAGCGGCTTCCCGTTTGTCCAATTTAAACACTACTGCAGATGAGGAGGATCTTATAGATACCTTTGTTCCCCGATTTCGTGTCCTTGGTGACGTGCTTCTCTGAGAAAAATTCGTGCTTTCTATCAGCAAGCATTGCGTAGACCTTGCCAAGCGTGTACAAGGCAGAAAAAAACAACGTTGCTGTTGTATCTATTTGCCATCTGCTTAATATTGTGCAGCAGCCTGTGGAAATACGGAATAACCTGGCTGTTTGCTTCATGCTTCGCCTTTCTGTCTCTGTTTTCGTTTTGTAGAGCAGGCTTCCACAGCGCTGGAAATGTTGCTCTTGGATAACCAGCACTAATTAAGCGAGCCACTTGATCATCGAAGCCTTGACTGAGAAGGTGCGGGCAGGATCTATTGAGAGCTGCCTGAAGATTAGTGCTAGCCACAGCCCATTTCATCAGCTTAGAGTGAGTGTTATCGACCAATTGGGCACTTTTTTTGAACTTAGCGTAGTATATCCGGTATACCAGTGACTCAAAGGGCTTGATGAAGACATCTAGAAACTGTATCGAGTTGTCAGTAGGAAACCCATAGGCGAACTTCAGTACAGGTGGCAATATGCTATAGACGCGTAGGATTTCAATATTGGTAGTCACAATGCTGGCTGGTTGCACCTCTCCTAAGAGTCGTCTACGCAGCGGCACGCCTGCCTGATATGTAGGCCAATAAAGTTTTCTTGAAATCTTTGATTCATCGCTGACTGGTATATTTAAAACAACACTGGAGCGACTGAGCAACCTATACATATTGCGCACCTCTGTACATAAAACTTATCACCAAAGATGAGCGCCATGGATTCTAGACTGAATCAAAGTACACCCATAGACTGTTTGGAATGAAGCGCGGCACTTCATAGAGGACGTAGAAACTGGTATCGAAGCATTGCGCAACACCAAGCTGGTGCGGAACGTCTTACCCTCTAGCGCTTACATCGAAAGTGTTCAGTGTAGTGGCTGATTTCATCACGAGGAAACGTTGCAGAATGAGCGACGGCAATTTTGAAAAACAACTCCTGTTGAAATTTAACAACCTGTAAAAAGTAACAAGCAAGCAGCACAAGTTTATTGTAGTTCGAGTGAGTTTGTGCAATGGCAATAAAGTTCGGAGAAGAGTAACGCAATAATAAACGATTACCGTTCAGTAAAGATTACGTTACTTTTTTGGGGCGGTAATTGACTACTTTAATGAGTTTCATTTTAGATGGAGTAATTGCAATTGTAATCTTTAACTTATTTTCTGTAGCCTGTACAAGAGTGCCCTAAACTCTCCCGTCCTGCTGTAGTTCTGGGTTTTACTCGGGGTCTGCGGATGACCGATAGGGTTTAGGAGGGTAAGCTCTCTTTTAATAGGAACAGGTGCAGCGCAAAAAAGGACTAAAGACGCGGATAGACACAGCACCTGTATCTGTCCGCTCCTTTAGTCCTGTCTTCTTTGAGGTGTATCTTTTCCTGCGAAATACAACGACTAGCCCAGACAAGTACCCTTTTTCTGTTTTAACAGTTGAGCATGAGAGGCTATGTCGAGAACAAAAAAATGAAAAGTGGTTTTCGAGGAAAGAAAGACTAAATGACTCACTTTACGGTGGACACCTCAGCCTCGTCTTGCGGGAGGGGAGGAAGGTGGGAGTCAACGAGAGAATTAAAGAGCCAAGAATTCAAAGCGTTGAGGACGGGACAAGTGAAAGGAGACACACACACCAGCGCTGGTGTGTGTGTGTCTCCTTTCACTTGTCCCGTCCTTAGCGCTTTGAATTCGTCCTGTGCTAACTCGCCCGGCTGGTTCCCTTCTTGGAGAGAAAGAGGTGCCGTAGTGGAGGGCTCATGAATAATATCGACCACCTGGAGATCTGTAACGTGCACTGACATCGCACAACACACGGGCGCCTTTTCCGTTGCGGTGTGACAGTGAAGTAGCACCGCGGAGGAAGGGTGCTCTACAGGAAAGGAGGAAAGTCGAAAAAAACAACAAAGATGGGCAAAGTGGAGAAGACGGAGCAAGACACGTGAGGCGTGGTGATGACAATCCTGTAAAAAAATTAAATAATCTCTGCTCGTTTGTTCTAATGACGGAAAAGAATAGTTATTGGCACTTTGCTTACCAGACAAGCAAGTAAGCTAACAATATCACATTATCTAGAATGGCAAAAAAGCCGGTAAGCCAACATCAATATATTCCTTCTTCGCACTGTGTTGGTGAAACGCGAAAGTACGCCAACACCAATAGAAGTGTTTGAATGGTAAGGAAGAATCCTTAGTTGTACAGCAGTTCATTGAAGACTCCAGTAAGCCAACACCAATAAGTGGCTTGAATCGCAAACAAGAATTGTATTGGTAGGGTTGGACGAACGCGCCCCGTAAGCAAGAGCAATAGCATCCAAAAAAGTGGCTTGTATGAGCAGCAAAATATTACAAATACGCGCCAGGAAGACAAATTATATGGTTATTCAGCCAGAAAGCTCTGTTCCGAGTGGACTCCTTTCGTGCTATAAGTAATCTTTTGTGTACCAAGAAGGCAGTCAGAAAAGAAGCACTGCTGATCGCACTCACGGCTAGATTTTCTACTTCATCAGAGCGATCCGGTGTCGTGTGCGGCGCGTTCGTGAAAACAGGCAGCCAAGCGCGAATCGTAATGAAATTTGTGAAAGTAGTTACCGGACGGATTGATGCATACATCGCTGAGTCACACGTATGGCCTTCAGGTTTACGCAGTGCATCGTTCGGCGGCTACTGAATGTGTTTAGCAAGAGTGCGAATAGCACTGTATGTTATCGTAGCACGCAGATCCAACGCGTCGCCAAATTTCCCATCCAAGCGGGTAAATCAACGTAAGCCGAAAATGTGTAACTGACTGTTCTCAATACTCGGCGCGCTTCCCTATGCATCCCGTTCTACGATTTAACATTTGTCAAGCATGCAATGAAAATCAACGCGTAAAAAACGAGCGCAGACGCACTCGTACGCGCTGATTCTGGAATACATATATATTCACCATTTGCTTCCTCCAGGTCTATCATGGACGTCCCGTTCACGCTTCGTGAGCTTCAGACTGCGCTCAGTGGCCTGCGGCGCCGGTGTTCATCAGGTCCCGACGGCATCACCAATCAAATGCTGAATAATCTGCCCTTGCAACTTAGAAAGGAGCTCTTCAACTTCATCAATCGAGTTTGGGAGACTGGCGATGTTCCTCCGTCATGGAAGGTGGCACATGTAGTTCCGGTACTGAAGCCTGGCAAAGACATGACAGACCTTGCCTCGTATCGCCCAGTGTCATTGACCTCCTGTGTAGCTAGGTTGATGGAGGAGCTGGTAAATGAACGCTTATCATGGTGGCTTGAGGACAGCAAGGCACTGCCATCATGTATGACAGGATTCCGCCGAGGTCTTAGTGCCCAAGATAGCGTCTTGGACTTGATCAGTCACATTGAACACCAGAGAGCTTTCGGCCTTTCCACCTTAGCCATTTTTCTTGATGTTGCGAAAGCTTACGACAGCGTGCTTCAGGCAGAGGCACCAACCAAACAATCAAGGCCAAGCGCACAATTAGAATTGTTTTCACTAATATTGGCTAATTACATGTAACGTGAAGTTCGGGTTGATGGCCGAATGACAAGCAGCGCTGTTAGCTATAATAGGAATTTAGATTAAAGGGTAATTATACCAACCTACGTATTTCCCTTGGATGTGATGCTTTTCGGCATCGACGCAATCCTTTTCTACAGCGCATCCAGATCTCTTAGATCACTCCAGCGAGCTCACTTAGGCGAATGTTACATTCGCAGGAAGCAGCTAAATTAGATGTTTGGGTATTGGAGTGTAAGTTTTAAGTGTGTAAGACTGCATGCATATATAAGCTAGGGTCGACGCACAAGTTACGCGAAGTTACCAGAAACACACGGTGGGATAAGAAAACAAAATATTATAATATGCCCACTAGTACCACGAAGTATACGTATGTACAGCAGTAAAATTCCGAGAACAGAACAAGAACCGTGCATCTTTCTCGTACAGTCATAGACAAAAGTTTGCGGGAAGCGGATTCGCGGAAAAAAATTTATTGCGGTGAGTTCAGGCGCAGCAGATCACTGAAATGCATAGAAACATTAATGGACGTGTGTATACTCCATCTGCTGCAAAAATACAATCTACCTGTCTAGCGCGACAGCGCAAAAATAAATCTTTTTCCGCAAATCTCCATCCCGCAAACTTTTGTCCATGACTGTACATCACGGCAGCTAATTGCTCGCGTGTGCATGTAGCAGCATGCTACCAAAGCCGAAAGGGAAGTGCCAGATTGATAGCCCTGAAATTTATAAATGATGCATATAAGCTTATGGCTACATGTACTATTTTCCAACTAACTATATAGAAAAGAAGGGCAGCATATTTATACCTTAAACTCAAGCATGTGCATACATACATGTGTACATTGTTTGGAATAAATATTTCTGTAGATTGATTGGATGTGAACAACACAGCACAAGGCAAACAGTCTTCCTACACGTTTCAACTAGGGTCCATAACTACCAGTACTACACAATGCTCGAAATACCTCAGTACAATGTGACATGAATTGCACTTCCGCCCAGCATTTTGTTTTCCTGCAGTGAATAAAAAGTTGACGGTGCTTCGCTGCTTTTGGGAAAAAAGCATAATAAAATTTATTCTGTAATAGAAAATTTAGTGCATTGCTGTATGCCTTTTAAGATTTAGGAAAATTCTGATATAACTTGGGACTGATTAGTTAATTGATTAAATGTAAGTACCATCAATGAGATAGTTTTTTTGAGGAATGCAGCATCATAATGGCTAGCAAAGCAGCATCAAGCCCTGTGCGACTCAAAACTACCTGCACTTTTAAAACAGCGAGAACATAAATTTCCTGAGTTGGAGCACATGCCAGAGTGCCCACACACTGGTATATTCCGTGATAATTACCGTACACAGTTTAATCCCTATATGAGCCTTTGCAACAGCAATTGTATGACAGTTGATACATGACAACAATGCCCCTCGCAAAAGCCAGTGTCCTGCCATATGCTGACTTGACAGTTACGGAACGACGGAGGTGAAGTAGAATATTCATTGGAGCATTAATAATCCGCCTACTGAATTTTGTGTATAACTTTAAACAATGCTTGAGTGGTACGTTTCATGGTTGTTACCCCTTTTTACAGCAATATTCGTATTGAAAACAAAGAATAAATGCTTGTGAGGTAGACTCGCACAATCATTTCAGCATGCAAATTGCTCTGAACTCTTAAAAATGTCAACAAACGTAGGAAATTGGCATCATGTGCCTACTGTACTCTTTAGTTCCTGTTTCTTTCCCCGTTTTTTGTACCATCTGTTCTGACTATATTGTTAAATAAATACATGAGAATGGTTGCACTCGATTTTACTAGCTTTCATCAAATCAAAAAGCTTCAATATGATAAAAGAAAAACGGCTTTGAACGCTTTAAGCAAAAAATCACAAGTATTTCTACACCACCAGACACTTATTTTCTTATAAAATAAAAATACCTTAAAATGAAATCGAGCCATAAAATACTTCAATCTTTCCTGGGCAAGAATGTCATCTGAAGTTGCAGCTTTCAAGCCCTACCACAGCAACATATCATGCACAGTACATACTCAGAAACATTTCATCTGCTTTTTGATGCCCCTTTGTACTTGATAGTCCTCCATGTGTGCATGCTGTGCTTTAATTAAGTATGCGCCGTTGGGATTTTCTAATCCGCACCATGAGCTAACCGCAATTCTGTACTATCTTAATCGTTAAAGTTCTAGTGAGTTTTCTTTCTGAAACCACAAAATCAATAAAGAAGAAGGACTCATAGCAACCAGTATATGTAATCACGCTGAATCTATTAATACAGAGTTTTGAATGAGTACTATCTTTTCGTCACACTGCAAGTGACATTAAACTGTCTAATCCCGTATCAGAAAAAGAAAAGTCATTTGAGTACACCTTTGTGATCAATAGTGGAAATTTGTACTGTACCACTGCAGTGAAATTTGATTACTCCTAAATTTAAGTTTGCGCCGGAATGGCCGGAAGCAATTCGATGGTGCTAGTAATCACTCGTTACTTTCGTTTTGACTACAATAAGGAGACAGTTAAACTGGCGACCTCCCCCCCCCCCCCCCCCCCCTGTGGTTTTCTGAACGTTCCTCATCATTATATGTTTTCCTACGTGTGTTAGTGCACAACAGCCACAATTGAGGAAATCGCACAGTGGGGACTCCCACAAGCCCCCGGTTTACTTTAGGTACACCTTGCGTTATTCTTCAAGCAGCAGAAACGGCAGTTCAAGTCGCGATTTGGCCCGGAAAAGCCTCTTTCGTTGTCTCTACATAATTTGTCGCTGCGCTTTCACTGATGACGTGCCGAACTCGCGATGTGAGTTTGAACGGAACTGTTGCCCTGTCGTTTTGATGTATGCCGCGAACGAATTGAAGAGTTCAGTGAAAAAAAAAAAAAACGTCGCCGCAAAGATACATAGCACAGACACCTATACGCGCAATATGGATCGATGATGGAAAGAAAAAGAAGAAACCGTGCGCCTTGTGTGATATACAGCGGAGTGACTGACGTAAGAGCGAGACTGGGTGCTACACGGCCTAGGGCTGCCAAGTTTAATGTGTCCAATATCACGGTGTACACGTACGCAAAAGAGAGGCGATACAGCTGCGCGCGGAGTTTTTGCAAGTAATTTCTATCAGTCTTGCTTTCCTAGTGTTCGTTTCGATGTAAAGGATGCGCTGGAAGACGTTATGAGTTGCCAAGACCGGCGAGTTGTACAGCAGACTTCTGCGCGAAAAGAAGTGCTCGGAGTTCGGCACACCTCAGGTGAGCCGATATAAGGCTCGATCGTTTCAGTACGACATTATTATTATTATTAATATTATTATTATTATTATTATTATTATTATTATTATTATTATTATTATTATTATTATTATTATTATTATTATTATTATTATTATTATTGAAACATACTGTTATTCCCACTTGGGACTGTTACAGGAGTTTTTTTTTATAGGTAAGAAAGATGCAAATTAAAAAGCAATAATGCAAAAGCCAGCAATCGGGCTTAAGAAGACAAGAAATCAAAGCATTCATAAGCGGAGACATTAAGTGCGGAGTGTTAGAAGACGGAAGATAGTGGCTAACTTAAGTTTTCAAAGCATGCGTTCAAACACATTTCAAAGCATTTCAAGGCACCAGGTACACATCGAGCAAGCAACAACATAAAACCAATACAGACTGAGGATGATAATTAAGTCTGGCTTGTTGACAGGGCTGATGAGGCTGCGAGCTCCACAAACTTCTGAAAAGTTATAGATTTATCAGGGTGTTCCTTTCCCTTACGGCTCGGGGATAGAAGGAAAAATAACGTGTTGTTAGCACAAGAGTATCCATTAATCGTAAATTCAAGCTTGTGACGAGTTTCTCTAGAACAATTTAAACTATTGTAAGTAGCAGGATCCATGCTGAATGCATTTTAAATTAATTTATATAAAAATTTCAGTCCATCGAGTGTTGCGCGACTTGATAATGTATCTAGGCCTGCGCGGGAAAGCAGCTCCGTGGGATAGTCAGTGCGCCGTTATCTGTGGTAGCCAGAGCGCACCGCTTTTTGTTCAACAGATTCGAGCGTGTGTTCATCTTTTCGCATATGCGGAACCCAGACGACATCTGCATATTTTCAGATTGGATGAATAATGACCTTATGCCAGAGTAACTTATTATTTGAAATTGCAAAGCGCAAGGCCCGTTTAAGAAAGTATAAACTGCTTATTGCTTTTCTGGTAATGTTTTGTAGTTGGGTTTTGGAGCTGAGATCATCATAAATAATTCTACCAAGCTATTTATTTTCAGTAACTGTTTTAAGAACACCGTTGCCAGCGCGATAAGGGAAGCTAAGTTCTGTTTTGTTATTTGTGACTGAGATCCCTACTGTTTTTTCTATATTGATCACCATTTGTCATGTATTGCACCCCTGCGCGACGTTGCTTAAAGCTGCGTTTAGCCTTACTTGGTCTTCTTGAGTGTTTATTTTGTGATGTAGCACGCAATCATCCACGGAGAGACGCAATTTTAAGCCCACGTGATATGTAAAGCCGTTTATGCATAAAATAAATAATAATGCTGCTAGCACTTAGCCCTGCGGGATGCAAAAAACGACCGGAACAATATCACAGGTATGGTCACGGTATTGCACATATTGTCGGCGTTCCTTTAAGTAGCTGGCTATCCACCTCGTAACGGGAACATCACAAAGTATCTTGCTTAGTTTGAAGTTCTGTTCAGCATGTGGCACATGATTAAAAGCCATCGAGTAATGGAGAAAAATTATATCAGTTTCACTTTCACCGTCCATTCCCTGCGCGAGGTCATGCAAAATTTCTTCCAGCTGGGTAACAGTGGACAATCCTGTTCTGAAGCCATGCTGGTTATGATGAATGATGTTGTTGTTCTCGTTATGTTCTTTAAGAAATTTTAGTAAAGTGTGCTGAGAATTTCGCAACAGGTGCATGTGAGGGATACAGGCCAGTAATTAGACGGGGACATTACGTCCCCTGATTTGTGAATGGGACTATTTTGGCTATCTTCCATTCAGCTGGCAGACAGCTGTCCTCAAGTTACTTAGAAAATGCGAGGTAGAGGTGGTCACTAATTGGTTCAGCATAACGGCTAAGAAAGCAGTTCGAAAATGCATCAGGAACTGAACTCATTTTTTCCTTCATGGTTCAACAGAGAAAGAATCCCAGGCACACTTATGACCAGAGCGCCTAAAAGTTATGTTGTATGATTAGTACGACACGCTAATGCTCCTAAAACATCATTGCCGGCTGTGAAAATCGACTGAAAGTAACTGTTAAACGAGTCAGTTTGCTGTTTTCCGTATGAATGCCAACTAGCAGTAACATTATTTCTGCTTGTGTACCTCTAGAACTTGTCCAGGGAAAGGAAGTTTTTAAGTGTAGTGCCACAAAGATGTTTCTAGCGTCGAGTACTTTGTTCTTAGAAGTATTTGTAGCTAGGCTTGTTGGTGCGTATTCGTGAAAGACATGAGAGCGCAAAATGGCAACATGGACGAGTAAGGGAACAAGACGAGCACTGCGAAATTATGTTTACATTTAATTCTAAGTTGGCTCCTTGCGTATTTCTTTGCTCTAACCTATTAATTTTTCATTTCATGTGAATTATTTCTCTTGCGATTCATAGATTGGGCTTGCTTGTGGCTTGTGATGCAGTGCATCACATGCTCTTTAAATTGTGCTCACAATTCGTCAACACTAGTGCCACTATGGGCATATACAGATAAAAAAAACATTGAATTCATGCATGAAGTAAGTCATAATAGCCTCATAATTTGCTCGGTTGAATGCGCGCACATATTTCGTCGGGCCCCACTGACGATCCAAGTTTAGCAAGTATAGCGTACGTAGTAGTGTTGCATGGTTAGAAACTCTGTTTGAGAGCATTGATGCTCAGCATATTGGTTGTTATTCATTTATTTGATTGCCCTCAGTGCCTGAGGCCATTACAGAGGACAGTGGGTTACATACGTTCGTTAAACACAAAAATACAGCAGTTAATAAACATATAAATCTAATTATACAAATGAAGTTCACAGAAGAAAAAGAAAAAGGTTGCATCAAAACCATAAAACAATTTAACAGCAAATAGCAAGAGTAGAAAAAAGAGAAGAAAAGCTCAGAGAGCAGATAAACATACAAGGCATAACGGCAATTATGCAAACGTGAAAAAACAACAACGAAAATTATGCTAAAAAAGCGCCTACACAACAAGGGTTTAAAAGGATCGGCTCCGTCGGGAGGTGAATTAAAAAACAGAAACAGAAATGATAATACTGAAATTTCGTATGTTTATGACAGCAGCAGGTTAGTTAATAGAGACATGAACGCAGGATTATCCGCAATTTTGACAATAGATCTTAGCAGCTGACTCCACTTTGCTCACGTTTTGTTCATCATCCTTGGCAGCCTGCCTTTATTGAGAACTCTTTGTCCTGTGTTTCGCGTTTCTTCTATCTTGTACTCGTTCCGCTGCGCTGCGTTAACCTGTTTCGCAGAAAGTATGAACCAACTAGCCCACACCAGAATCCTCTTTGTTTACAATCACGGAACTTTGTTTTCTCCTTTCGTACGAAGCGGGCAGCAGTACAGAAGATCCATTCTTCTGTGGCCGTTTTACCACGTTTCTTACGGAGGATCACGGTCCGCAACGAAATCCTGCAAGCCATACACCAGCTCCAACGCTTCAGTCGCAGCCCAATTGTTTGTAAAAACATGCATCATTCTTGGGCAAGCATTCTTGAACCGGTTTTTTAATAGTGGGTCTTCTGGCCCTCTGCTCTCAAAGCCATGCAGATGTCACCATCCGCCTGAAGACCCCCTCCCCGTGAGAATCTACGGCGCAGGACACGTGATCTATTCCCTCTGAGTGCGGTAACACATCTCCGCTGACTCCCCCACACTGAAAAAGGTGCGCATCGGATGATTAAGGTCAGAGCTACCCTCATGCCGGCCATGACCGGAAATTGGCCCGTCCCGGAAGGTCCAGCGGGGTTATCCTGAGAAGTTGAAGCAGGCAAATGCCAGCTGCTGTGAGTGTGGCCGCCACTGAAACAGGCGGGAAGCTGGCACCTGGCCACAGCTGTCTTCCTATACAGGACAGTGCTGAGCATTATGCTGCTTGGACGCATATATCACATCATCGCTCTTCTCTTGACCTCGTTAGAACTTTTTCTGTACATACAAACATCCCTCTTAGAGGCCCTGAGACAATAAAAAACAGTTAAAAACTTTAAAACACTACTTGATTCCGCAAACTGTGGTGTGAATCGATTCAACATAGCATTAGACAAAAATATTCCGTGTCAACGTTTGTGCCCGGTCTTGCTTTAAAATGTTGCCAAATATTAATTTATCGAAATGATCCGGCCCGTTGCTATTTTTTTTTTGTTTCCTGCAATTACCGGTCTCGATGGTCCCGTATTTATGAAGGCGAAATGCATAAGATGCCAGAGTGGTCTGCGGCTTCATGCCACGTGAAAGAATCCCAGGTGGTCAAAATTTAGCCGGTGTCCTCCACAACAGTGTTTTTCTCTCTCTTGCTTCTTTCATTGTATCTTCATTCCCTTTCCTTGCGGCTGAGTTAAGATGTCCAGCGAGAGGGAGACAGTTTTAAATCTTAGATTTCGCGTTGTGTGGATAAACCATGGCAAGACTATACATGACTTAATTTTTGGGATTTTTTTTCACAACCGAAGAGGCCTACCATCTCTGTGAGAGTAAGAAAAAATACGTGGCCCGATGGCACCTGCGAAATTTTACGGAGCTAAATCACACAGCCAAATAAGCTACAATATGCAGTCAGCTTCAATAAGAGAGCAAATGCTTCTCGCGGTGGCTCCCTTTCAGTGCTTGAATTTGCAGCACAAGTGTGTAACCTGTACGAATAACACATCTGGCACTGTATTCTTTCTTGAAGAATGATGCGATGGCTAACAAAAGAGAGAGAAAGAATAAACATTTAATTGTAAAAAGAAGACCGGAGCGGATTGTGGGTGGGGTCCGCAGTCCAAGACTCCAGTGGCTTCCGCCGACGCTTTGGCGATGGCGACTCGCTCCTCCTGGTCTTCCAGGGTGCCGCTGGCCAGCGTCACCTTCCTGTGCTCTAGCGCCACGTTTTGCGGCTTAGCTAAGCATGCCCATGTAATGTGCGTGAATGTGAGAATTTCGCCACACCAAGGACATGTATCTGCGTATAATGTTGGGTAAATGCGGTGTAGGTGGTGAAGATTGGGGAAAGTAAGTGTTTGGATGCATCTAAGGTGGTAGGAACCTCCGGGGAAAGTTTCTTATGTTGCGGGGGGTAGGGACGCCTATTTAGGGGGACGGTCTCTAAGCGGGTTGAAAAATGGGTTGAGAGGGGGTAGAGAGTAGAGTCAGTGTGCCCTGCTCGGTTGGAGTAATCTCGAGTTAGGGCATCTGCCGTAATATTGCCATCGATGCCTGCATGTCCTGGAACCCAAGTTATGACGTGATAATACTGGAGATGGCCGCCCAGTACGCGGAGTGCCGTGCGCCGGACACGTCCACTCGTATAGGCCCTACAGTCGGCTTGGGAGTCTGTAAAAATGCGAGTGCCGTGGTGTTGCGTGTCGCTCATATTGATGGTAATGGCTATTACAATGGCTTTTGTGGATTCGGTGCCGTGAAGGACGCTCCAAGAAAATGGGTGTTGGCGTGATTGACAGCAGCGCGAGCATATCTGTGGGGCTGTGCACAGGAAGCCACATCCACATACATAGCCGAGGTATCTTGGCCGTATTGCTTATGGAGACTGCGAAGACGGGCCTGACGGCGCGGGGCATGTGACTCGTGGTTCATATGGCGAGGGTTGGGGTCCATGTAAAGGCGTGAGCGGATAGCATTTGGGAGAACTCCGGTCAGGGCCATGGTCGTGGTATCTTGCAGGTCGCCTATCCTTGAAAGGATGGCCCTACCTGCCGAGGTGGCCAGGAGGCGAGTCTGTTGTAAGTTTAGAACAGCCTCCTGGATTTTCGCAAGCGTGTTGCGAATCCCAAGTGCAATCAGTCTAGTGGTGGATGTACACATGGGAAGCACCAGAGCTGTTTTAAAGAGGGTACGGATAAGGATATCGATCCTACTCTCGGCGGTGCGATCGATATTGTAGTATCGGAGACAATCGTAGATTCGACTCATGGCCAGGGCCGTGACGAGGCGGATGGTGTCATCCTCGCGCATACCCTAGCGATGTCCAGCGATGCGTCATACCATACGTGCGATAGTGAGCACAGACGGGCGTAGAATGACAATGGTGTGGGTGGGCTTGCCGTCATGCAGGAACCAGAGGCGAAGCACTCGGATGAGTGATTTTTCTTCTATAGGGTGGTTGTAAAATTTGAGCATGATTGGGCTGGGCCGGGGAAATGATAGCGGGGACCATAAATACGGATGATTTCCGATTTGTCCGGTGCACACTGCATACCGCTGGTCTGAACAAAATGCTCGACTACACCGATGGCTGTTTTTAAGGCTTGCTCTTTGGCGGCGAGGGGTCCTCAGGTTGACCAGATGGTGATGTCATCCGCATAGATGGTATATCCGATGGGTTCATGGTTATATTGAATAGTAGTGGTTATAGGACGGCACGTTGTGGAGTGCCCTTGTCAGTTGTTTGGAAGGGAGACGATCTAGTAGATCCGATACCTATCGTGGCTGTGCGGGCAGTGAGGAAGGGGCACATACTTTGGAAGATGCGATATCCACAGTGTATCTGATTTAGACCCTCTAGGAGTGCAGAATGGGAAATGTTGTCGAAGGCGCTCATAATCTCAAGTGTTAGAACAAGTTGCTCTCCGCCAGGAGGTATTCCCGTGAGGACCTCGTATCTTATAAGAAGAAAGGCGTCTTGAGTAGAAAGACATGATCGAAAGCCAAGCTTTAAAGGGGGAAAGAGATCATTCAGCAAGGAAAGAGATCATGATCTTCAAAATAGTTTTGCAGGCGTGTCTGGATGACTCGCTCGTATAGCTTGCCCAAGCAGGAGGTAAGCGATATGGGCCTGAGAGCAGAGAGGGGGGGCTTGTTGGGCGGGGAGATGAGTATAACTTCTGCGTGTTTCCATTGAGGGGGTATTTTGCCTTGGGTCCACTTTTCATCATTCATGTAGCAGGTAAGTGCTTGAAGGGAATCATTGGAGAGGTTTCGCAGTATTGCGTTAGTGATTTTGCCAGCACCTGGGGCACTAGAGCGGCTACAAACGCCTTCAGCTGCGAAGAAATCTTCATAAGTAATTGGCGCGTCGAGTTCCGGGTTGGTGTGGCCGGTGTAAATGGAAGATGAGGTAAGTGGCAGTCGAGCGCCGAAATATTTGGAGCGGAGGGTGTCCAGAAGCTCTTGGTCAGTGCCAGTGAATTGATGGGCGACTTCTTGGAAGGTTCTGTTGGTAGATGCCTTTGTTGTTTCAGGATGTAGAAGGTTGCGCAGTATGGCCCATGTTTTGGAAGTACTCAGGGTGCCACGGAGGGAGTGGCAAAGTTAATGCCAGTTTTGGGCGGAGAGTTTCGTTGGCGTCGTCGTTGTCGGCGCCATCTCTTCAGCAGGCCATGACGGGCCTTCCAAGGGCAGACGAGATGGGGGTCGACTGCGGGGTTGTCAATGGTCTGTTGGAGGGCTTGCGTGCGCGATTGATGGGTGTCACAGAGGGCCTGGGTCCATGCCGCGATATCAGTAATAGAGCTAGAATGTGGAGCAGCAGATTTGTAGGCTTCCCAATTGGTGATGTTGATGATATCGAGGGGCATCCGGTGCTGTGGGGACAGTATGCTGATTGAGAGTATGTAAAGGGTTTCCTCTAGGAAGCGACCATTACATTACGACATTACATTAAAATTACATTACATTACCACTACATTAGTCAGGTAGTGCGGGTGACATTCTTAGTGAAAGTGATATGCGGAGAGGTGTCACGGGAGAGACTATTACCTAGCCTTGTGGGGACTGAGACCTTGGTTATCAAGGTAAGGTGTGCGGCGTCCACGGCATCCAGGAGAGTGGTCCCCTTGGCTGCATCGACCCGGTAAGCCCAGGCGGTGTGGGGAGCATTAAAGTCGTCAAGTACCATGAGCCGGTTACCTTGCATGGCTATGCAGTGGCATTCCGAAAGCAGGGGGCCAAACGGAGCGTGTTTTTGTTGAGGGGTACTGTACACATTGAGGATGAACGTACTTTGCTTGCGGACCTTTCGGGGAAAAATTTCGATGAATTGATGACCGATGTCGGACGAGATGACGGCATGTGCTGTCGCAGCTATCATTTTCGAATCCAGGATGGCTACCCGTAATGTGAGATGAGTCTGAAGCGTGTAATAGCCTCGTATGCGGATGGGCCCTTTGCCCACTGAAGACAAATGTCGTCTGGAGGGACTGGGGCGGAATGTATATATTGGAGAAGGGATGTTGCTTTAGGACGAAAAGAACGGCTGCTCCACTGCCAGATTTCAAGGTGGTGGAGTGGCGGTGTCGATGCGTTATTGGGCGCCATGATGGCTGCCTAGTGCCGGGATGTTATACCGATTCACCGAATCACTGAAATCCGACGGCAGACAAATGCGGCGTTGGTGGGGCCCACAAAGGAGGTCGGCAGATGGGATTCGTTTAAGCGGTGAGCGGTTCATGCAAGTTGTGAGGGAGGTGTACATCTCCTGCATCTGCCGCTTGAGTTGTTGTTCCATAGTAACCAGCTGCTGCTGGATTTGTTGCTGGAAGGTGGCCATTTGCTGGTTGGTGCATTTGGTGTTGGTTTTGTGCGAGTTGCTGCGGCACGGTCAGCAAGATATCGTTCTTCATACGGTCCAAGTATTCTAACGGGGCAGGAGTGGAGGGTGCGGATGTTTGGGGGGTAAAAAAAGACGAACAGCCTTCAGAGCATCATCGAAGCTCAGTCTAGTAGGGCGTGAGAAAGCGCTAAAGTAAAACCTAGAGCGGCGAAAGAATTTCACGTGAATAAACAAAGTGCAGGGATTTGGGATGCTTACCAGAAAAATTGGAGGGGACACTTAAGCTCCACTTTAATAGTATGACGCGATAGCGCAATCAGTTAATTTCTATATTTGCAGAATGTCATTTTCTGCGTGGCAATACTGATGCCTGTTTTGGCGCGGTGGTGCCGTGGTTAAGCGATGCTCCACTTCCCTGCGGTGGCAGGCTCTCCCAGCGGTCGGCCTTGTGTAGCCCACGTTGCTCTTTCCGAACGCCCAGTCCTTAATTTAACCGCCAACTGCATGGAAGGCAGTTTTTTTGATAACGTTGTTTATTACATCAGGACATAAGGGGAGCTTGAAAGGTAGAAAGAGAAAGTACAGTGGGTAGGGTTTTAAATGAAGGAGAAAAGGTGGACCGATCTAATGAAGGCTAGGCGAGAGCGGTGATGTGATCCCTGCATACAACCAATATATGAGGACGGGTTGCCCGGCGGGAGACCCGCTGCTGCCAGGTGGCAAATCCTTTTTGGCTTCAGCGCCGGGCAAACCTGCAACAAGTGGTGAATATGAGCCTCAGTATTTTGCGATTTGCAGACACGACGCCCTGGGCGGGGATATAAGTGGCGGAAGTGAGGCCACGCCCGAGTTACGGCAGGAGTGAGGGCAACCCCGACCCGGACCTTCCGGAGCACAACCTGCTCTCTACGGGTAAGACCACGGGGGAGGGTTACCGCACACGGAGGGACGACAGCACGTGTGGGGCGCCGGAGGTGTTTCTTTTGATGAGAAGGACGATAGCATCACCCATGCTGAGGAATTGAGGCAATGGTGTGGGTAGGGTCGCCAAGCGGGTTGCAGAATCTGCAGAGCTTTGTGAATTCAGCGGGTCACGTGGGACCCGCTCAATTCGATTGGCTTGCGGGATTTGAGCCGCCGGACGATGTATATTCTGGCAGATTTATGGGCTACGGCTGACGCGTCGGAGTAGACGTGTTGCTTGAAGGGCTTCGGTGCGGATGACAATAGGAAGCAAGGTAACTGTGGGTACAGAGTGAAGCGCGTCTTGTATAGCAACCAGGTCTGCCTAGAAGAAGGGGCTCCCGTGAATGCCGGCGAGAGCTGCGCCTGCTCCTGTTTCCAGCAAAGGGCGAGTCACGTGGTTAGTCACGTGGCCACAGTTTCCAAGGCAGCGGTCGGAGCAGCGGTCGGCACGGCGGCGGTGAGTGATATGGTATGTCACATGGCTGCCACACCTCCACCGCTCCTCAACAAGTTGAAGGTGAAATTTCGGTGCCTATGACGTTAGCTTGACTAGGCCAGTAAAGCTTTGGCTTTAGAAAAAAACCAGCAGCTGTGGGATATGCATCGGCGTCAGCGCGAAGCTAATGACTGTATTGCGGTGCTGGAAACACGAATGTAAAAGACCTGCTTTGCAATTACGACAAATAAGGGAACCTTAGCGATAAAAGGATATTGTGTTCTCTCTGTCGAGGCTAGAGTAATAAAGCTGGAGACAAGAGTAAGATCTATTTTAGTGTTCCGTGAAAGGAATGCTGTGCCTGTCGCCTCGAGCTATGAGCCTCAAAAGCTCCTTGGTGATCACGCAGTAGTAGAACGGTACGTACACAAAAAAATATATACGAATGAAATATTCGCATCGAACACAAATCTGTACAGAAGGGCGGCTTCACTACCACTTAAAGGAATCGTAAATGAAGGAAAACGTATCTTACATTGTTGTTAACTGCTCTAATGGCTATATGTTTACTGTCAGGTGGTGGTGGCGGTAGTCCGGCTGCAGCAATGAGCTGAATACTTCAAAAGGAACTCAGTGAACACTCTTGTGTCCCCAGAAAAAAACAACCCGATGACAGCGTTAACAGCAAGCTTCACGCGATGTAGGAAGGAATCATCGGCACTATTCGTCGCGCTCAAGTTAAAGTTAACGCGGAACTCATGTCCGGCAGTTTCGGACACAAATTTTGCGCCTATGTCGCATTTGTCAGACCCAAAATAGAGTATGCCCATTCCATATTCGGTCCTCATCAAGTTAACCTAACCAATTTGCTCGAATGTGTTCAGAATCATGCGGAGAGATTAATATTTTCTAATTGCTCTTTTCACACCAGCGTCACTGAATTGAAGTCCCAACTTGATCTCCGCCCCTTAGCTTCCAGCCGTAAACTAGCACTCCTTTGCCTAAATCACACATTTTTTCATACCTTGCCCCCGGACAACACCTCCATCCGCCTAGCGCATCGCTTATCCCGCCACAGCCACCCAAAAGCCGTTTATCCCGAGCGCGCCCATACTACAACATTCCAGAAATCATTTTTGTTACGGACTGTCCAGGAATGGAACGACCTTCCCGCCCACGTCGCCTTGTTGACAGGCCATCATGAATTCAAGACCGTCATAAAAAATCTCCTGCAAACACCTTAATTGCCGTATTCCACGCCCACCCCTCATGTAATACCCCGTAATGGGGCCATTGAGGTATCAGTAAGTAAATAAATAAATAAATAAATAAAAGCTTGAAAATTGTAAGATACCTTTACGGTAATATTGAAGGTAATGATGGTCCATTCTTCTGATATGTTGAAAATCTTTCTCTTAAAGTGTTTCCATCGGTCGCATCGAAGTGATAGGACTCAAAAACAAAAACGTTAACAGGAAAAAAATGCATGACTGCCGTCAGGTGACCTGCAGCTATGTTGATTGTTATAGTGAAATCTTACACTATATGAAAAAATGGCGTTCATAAATGGTTTCTCATGCAAAAATGCTTTTGTCCAGAACTGCTGGGAATAAGTGTGAAGACGAAGACGTCGATTGGAGCCTTCTCGAGCCTCCTAGGTCTAGGAATCCTGCAGAGCCGTCTTTCGGCATTGCTTAATCATCAGCTCAGCCACTAATCTTAACTAAGCAGGCCATGCAGTGACCATTAACGCCCCAATCGTTTCTCGCTGCTGCCGGAAGACACACCCCACTCACCATCCGAAAGGTTTGGATTATGAGGGATTAATGTTCCAAAGCGACGCAGGCTACGACGGAAACCGTAGTGAGGGCTCCGGAAATTCCGACCACCTGGGGTTCTTAAACGTGCACTGATATCGCACAGTACACGAGCCTCTAGCTCTTGGCCTCCATCGAAATTCGACCGCCGCGGCCGGGATCCAACCCGCGTCCTTCGGGTCAGTAGCCGAGGGCATAACCACTGAGCCACCACGGCGGCAATGCTTAGTTCACAATATGGGGTCGTACTCTACAGGGCAAATTTGAAGGAAGACGATGGTTCGCAAAACGAAAAATTAGAGCGCACTTAAAACGTTTCAGTTTCATGGCTTTAGGAAAACTTTATTGATTAGATCTAATGAATGCGTCCTTCGTTGAGCTCGTCATGAGGCGAAAGTGTATGCTAGTTTCTTTTTTTATTTTGCTTTTCTTTTGTAAAATGTTAATTTTTTGTAAAAATCTATTCAGCAAGTTAGTTTTAGGCTACTTAAATCACTGGTGCAGTATATGATAAGAGGTGGAAAGACTAGTTTTGAAATTCGCTGTGTCCTATTGTAACTACGCGTTCGGTATTAGTTTACGTTAGCGCTAACGCCAACTAATATTGAGCGCGTGGCAGACAATAAAGACCGCTATAGAGGCTCTAGCATAGGTGGAATTAACATGTTAAGTGTTTGCAATATTCACGCTGTGCTATGTTTGGGATGGCGATCCACGTCCGAGCAGCTGTTTACAACAAGCCATCGAACAAATCCCTGGCTTGACCATTCTTAATAGCAAGGAAATTGAACTACGGAGGATTCAGAAAAAATATAATGTCCCTCCTCAACACATGGCGCTAAGTAACGCACAAGCCGACATAAATGTCGTCCGGGGAATGCAAGTTCAGCTTTCATTTGCGGGTTACGATGTCTACCCTCAGCCAAGCATTACGGAATGGCGCCGCAGCACCCCCCAACTAAATCACTCCAATCCCTGTTATGATAAGTATGAGGAATCCCAAAGTACTCATTAGAACCATTCGGATTGGATCGATGGATCAATTTCTGTTCTTTTGCACACTTTGTATAAGCATTTTGCACACTTTGCTTTGAAGTCATCACTCCCATCAGCTGCTTCCTTCCTTCGTTAATGAGCGTTGAAGCTGCTGTTTTTTGTCGTTACTTGTTTTGATTTAATCTGTAATTATTTATTTGTTGTGTGCCATTGTGTTTTGTTTTACAGTTTGTTCTTTTCCGACCCTGCTAAAATTCCGAAATTGTGCCATTGCAGTATTTTTAAACAAATGAATAAACAAAAGTTTTACATTCCTGCTGAACAATTACTATTAGCGTTTTTGTTGCAATCCAGACTCATTATCTTGTCCAAGGCCTGCACGAACTATTTGCATGGAAAATAAAATTGTTGAGTAGCAGTACCGAGTGGTGCTTGAAAGAGTTAAAAAACTACATGCTTAAGCAGGTTCTTGCCTGCATAAAATTATGGTGGAGTTATTTGTTGATTTTTATCGCGTGTAGGTAATACGAGGACAATGAAATGAAGAAAGAACGCACGAAATGGAATGCGTCCGGAATAAAGAACACTGTCTTCGGTGTAGTAGCAGAAAGATATACCGCTAAGCTGCAAAATATTCTCCCTCACCTTAGCACCTTTGTATTTACAATTATTAAATTTTGTTTTTTATGATAGAACCATTTGCAAACGAGCCATAAGGCGACAGACATATCGACTGACAGCAAAAAGATATTTCCGGGCGCATTCAATTTTGAGGGTATTGACGGCAGAACAGGCGATTAAAAGTTAATGCTAGACACAACAAAACACCTTTTTTCTCTTCATGCTACAAACATTCGTACTAACTTCACAGTGATGCTTCAGCATTAAACGTTGTACGAAGTCTTTCAAAATATTAATACATGTGTAAAGTTTTTCTTTGTACTCTGATTATAGCGCGTGTTGCTTGCTCGTCTTGTGATGTGACATTGTTTGAAATTGTTGTTTGTGGAAAACATACGCGTATACCCCCCCCCCCCCCCCCATACACTTCTTGAAGCTGTTGGGGCTACGGAAACATGGCGGGTTTATCAGGGCCACATGTGTGATGCTGAATACCGCTGTTTCAGGCGCTTAGCAACAACATTGCGTAAGTATAATTGGGGGTACCTTTAACAACGAAAAATAGCATTCGATCATTAGTAAATTTCCATGCAGCGCTACGGTTCTAACTGCTCTGTTGTTATTCAACTGGTGTTAAATGCTTATGCCCCCTAAAAATGAACTGTCAACTTTATTAAGACGCAGAAAACAAGATTTTTTAAAGCAAAAGACTGCCGGAACAACTATGCTAATGGCACTAAAACACTAGGTAATAGAAATAGACACACCGTGCTGCTGAAGATAATTTCGCAGCACTGGAAAGAACGCTAGGAGAGATCTTGGATTATCCAGTCCCTCAGGTTCAATTACGTCTGATTTTACGCAAGGTAGTGTTTAAAGAAACGTGAGATATGCAGAGACATTTCCACAAAATATTATTTCGAATAGAATCTGGCTACAGGATTGTACAGCAGCAGAATTAAATTTCAAAAGGAACTTGCTGCGTAAAAGGGTGCGATACTTTTCAACGCTATATCAGGGTTATCTGCAGGATATTCTTGGTTATATGAGGTAATTTTTGTGAGGAGGCGGCTGCTGCATTATAGCACGGAAAAGTTGTAAAACGACACGGCATGTTTTGATTGATGTGTCCGCATCGCAATAAGGGAGTAATTACTCATGACATCTTTCCTTTGCAGCTGTATGGCTGCAATTGAATGTATGAAATTTAGTCATTTTTCCCTTCTTACAAATCTACACCACCTTGGGCGATTCCCCTAAACATTTGACCAATGGGTCAGTATCCATTCACATGCATATACAAAGGCACAACTAACCTGAAGAGCTGCCTACAGAGACTAGACTTTCACTGATAGCTCACCTGGCGTAAACATCTTCAGAAGTCAAACAATCAACTGCGATCAAGTGATCTGAAGACTTTAAGGACGATTACGATACTTCATGATGCGAAATTTGAATTGTCTCAGGCTCTGTAGGTTCATTGTTTTTCTTTGCTATGCCGTCAGCACGTCTGGCGACGATATTCGTTCGATAGTAGTATTTGTCGATGAAGATGATGTGCAGTGCACAGCGCGAAAGAATGTGTATTTTAGTTAGATAGCAGTGTTAGTAGAAGAAGACGAGGAGGATTGCAGTTTCACACCAGGCATGGTCGGCTGCGGCAATATCCTAGTCTTCTTAGTCTACAGGAATGCTTCTTATCTACCAAGAAGTGAAGCAGCTTGTAATGTAATCTATGGCGTGGCGGTGAATTCATGCCCATATTATTTCTCAGTAGTTTTGCTGACAGGGCTCCTCATGGCATCGAACAGACGACAAAGCATCTGGTTTCTGATTGAATTGTGTTATCTTTGGGGAGAGAAACGCTGTGCCCCTCTTTTGCATCTTTGTTAGTGATCAAAATCCTCGGTTGAAGCAAAAAGAACCCTCTGTCACGAGGCGTTGTCAAACTTGGCACAGTAGATTTGATATAAACTTTAGAATCGCTAGCTTGCATCAATATTACTGAATTTTCAAGAACGTTACACTAACTACACAGTAATTCTGCGTAACCACCCATCGGAAGGACTTAAAGCCATTTCCCTCGACCTTAATTACGAAACATGACTTATTAACCAATGCAAAACCGGGAGAGCTAGCTAGAGGACATTTGAAAATGTCATAATTATAAAATAAAAGTGGACACAAATACTTTTGTCATGAAGATAATGGTCGTACGCAATCTTCTAACACAAAATTGGTTTCGTGGATGCAGGGTGAGGTGTTTGAAGCATATGCCCTCCCCAGGTTTTCTGCTTAAGATATCCGTGCTTCAAGTTAACTGCGTAAGTTATAAAAGTGAACACACACACACACACACACACACACACACACACACACACACACACACACACACACACACACACACACACACACACACACACACACACACACACACACACACACACACACACACACACACACACACACACACACACACACACACACGCACACACGCACGCACACACACACACACACACACACACGCACACACGCACGCACGCACGCACACGCACACGCACACGCACACACACACACACACACACACACACACACACACACACACACACACACACACACACACACACACACACACACACACACACACACACACACACACACACACACACACACACTGCTGCAGTCATCAAATATAGGTGCAGAACTGCAGAGCGAGCTAATGTGGGAAGAGGCAAGCACTGTAACACCTCAGAATTTACGCAGGGCATAGAAGTTTCCTGGCGGAGAACGGACCGGTATTCATCGCCTGAACGAACATTAGGGCTTCGTGGTACTACAGAAAATCAGTGGCCATGGGATATGCTTTTGCGTTAGGCTATACTAATCGTTCAATCGACCAATAAATTTAATATATAGAAGTATAAAACACCAAGTTTACATTGGCAAGGAGCGGGGCACCGTTGGAATGAAATTCAATCCTTACAGATTATTCAGTTTTTATTTTGTATTTATAACGAGTTTCTGTACACTTCGTCTTTTCCGTGCGTTCTTTCGTTTATTCGCCTAGAAATAACTATAGAATAGATGGCGTACGACACGTAATATATACCGACGACATATGTGGGTCGAGGAGGGCTCGCTCGGTGAGAAAGAGGGAAAGTTACCGGAAGCAGCCACATGCGTAGAGAACTTCGTCAGATATAGAGGCCCTGCCTGCTCAACAGAAAAATCAGAACTCTTAAGAATCTGGAGAAGCAGACAAAATCACAAAGTACCGGAGGAGGAGGAACTCAGGATAAACGTCTATCTAGAAGGACAGCCAAATCCGAAAAAAACGGTCATTAGAATGCTTGGAACGAGGATCCAATCGAACCAAAGATGCACACACACCCTAAATTTAATCAAAGCCTCGGCGGTGCAAGTGGCCGGCATGATAACCAGGTTCTCCAGAAGGAGGCACTTCATGCGGGAAGATGACACTCTAAAACTCGTCAGAAGCCTCGCAGTAAGCAGAATAACATATAACATCCCATACTAAAACTGCGCTGAGGGAGAAATATCAAGCGGACACAATAATAAGGAAAACATATAAGATCGCGCTCCACCTATCGTAAGCAACCTCAACGCAGAAACTCCTAGCCCTGGGTTTGCATAACACCTTGGAAGAGCTGAGAGAAGCCCAACTTGCGGCGCAGCTACAAAAGCTAAAACAAACGAAAAAGCGGGGATAGCGGTCCTAAATAGGTGCGGCTACGAAGCTGTGCTACAAGAAACAAGAAGAACAGAACGGATACATGAAGAATATCGCAACCCACCCAGGATAGCACCCCTATATCGAAAAACATAGATCCGAACCTGCATAAAGGACGCAGGGAAGCTAGAGCAAAATATGTTCAACAAATCCCAGCCGAAAACGAAAACACACTGTACACAGACGCGGCTGCGTACAGGAGAGATACTCGAGCAACCAGAAACAGGATGGTAGCAACGGCAATAAACTCTGCATACAGGGAAATAGCCAACGCAGCATTCAGGGACTGTGCGGCCGAGGAAGCCGAAGTGGCTGCCATCGCACTGGCGGCGGCGGAGGGCTACCGCACCCGAAGGTCTCTAACAATATTAACAGACTCGCAAGCAGCATGCTGAAATTACATGAATGGCAAAATAGGAAGGAGAGCACTCCAAATCCTTAAGTCAGTCAAAATGCCGCAAACCGAAGAAAAACAACTGCAACAGGTAATCATGTGGGTACCAGGACACACCGGGATCGCCGGGAACGTAGAGGCAGATAGGACTGCTCGAGAGCACACAAACCGAGCCTCCACTCAAACTGACTTCGACAATCCAAGAGCAGACCCGGTACCCCTGAGCTACTCAGACATCTAAACTATCACAGGGGAACTCTACTCAAATATCTGCCACCGCATAAAAGCCTACACCAACAAGAAGCAGTTGGAAGGAGGCTGCGGCAAACGGGGACGTTCCCCAGGCTAAATACCTTAAGTAAAATCTACCCAACGCAATACAGTAGGAAATGTCCGTCGTGTGGAGAAAAACCCACGTTAATGCTCATAACGTGGGTCTGTCAGAAAAACAAGGATCTAGCTGCAATAAATAAAAACCAGAGTGCGGAACAGTGGGAGTGGATGCTCTCCAGCGAGGAACTGGCCATCCAGCGCGGATTGGTGCGGAGAGCCTACCTGGCGGCATACCTCAGTGGAGCCCTGGACCAGGGGCCCAATCCTGTTAAGACGGACTTAAGGAACTCATCGGAAGATGAAGAAGCCAGCCCAAGACCGCTAATAACACATCTTACTAAATGTCAATAAAGTTTTTCCTCCTCCTCCTGTAACATGTACATCTAGTGAAAGTGCTGAATTATTGTACTTTTTTTTACGCTACTCGCTCGTGGCCCCAGGACAGTTACGGACTAAGGAACTTATTCTGTTTATCTATATGGACAGCTTTCTTGATGTGGAGTGACAACACTTCATTTGATTTAATCTCACTTTATGGTACACCCCGGGGAGAGTAAAGTTGTATGCTACAGGCACTTCACGACTCGAAAGACTATGTGAATATTCTGAGAAGTGTTATTATCAAGAAGCATTAACAACACAGTAAATACCACTCATCGAAGTCATCTTGAATTCCCTTCCTCTTTGGAACGCAATGACGGATCGTTTAGGCCAATTGGGAAAGCGTCTGTTTAATGTTATGAATAGTAGAAGCCCCAGTATGCTTCCTTGAGAAATACTTGAGCGTAATAAAACTTTTGAGCATGAGCAGTTCTCTAATTCAACATTCTTAAATCCTGTCTACAAAAGCTTCTCGTCCTCCTGAAAGTGTGGAATCTTAAATTAATGCAACAAGCGACAGTTCAGTACCCAATCGAATCCTTTCTTACTATCAATGAAGTAGCATATTCAAATATGTGAGTCTCGTCCGAATGTTTACTCCGGAATCGGTAGTAGAGTAGAATGATCCCACCATGTAATCATGGTGAGTCAAAACTTTATTGAAGATAACGTGTTCCAAAATCTTTTAAAGGCACTTCTTTTAAGACAGGCTACAAGTTCATAATAAATGATGACCCAAACTTTTATACACAAAAAAAAAGAGAAGCCAGGGGCGTCATGGCCTAGTGGGCGGCATTGCTGACCAACGCTAGGCGGGTGATAGGGTGGAAAATTTTGTGCCTTTTCAACAACACAATATTATGACGCGCTAAATTAAGCTCATAGCTTTCATTGTTGACTTTTAATTTATCATATGAAAGCTTAGTCCGTAAGCCAATCTTTCCAATCTCTTCCAATCTCTTTCAGAAATTTTAAACGCTATTTCTAGCTCTCGAACTTTAAGAAAGCAGGTACCTGCTTTGATTCTCGCTGTATAGTGCGAAATGAATGTCGCCTCGTTTTTCTGCCAATATGCCAAGCAAACAAATGTGCCCCACGAAATGTATTTTGCAACACGGCGCTGAAGCCACACGTGCAGCATCATAATAATAACGACAAGTTGACGCGGCTCTGCGGAAAGCCAGAAGAGACTGGAAGTGAATAAATGTGCCACGAACGACTTGATGCAGCATTTCAATTAAACAACACGCAATGCCACACCAGGTGATTTTTTGGATTGTGTTCGCGCGAAGATTCTCTAAGCAGCACTTTTTGAAAACGCAATTTTTGTGTTGAAATAACATTTCCTCGGCAGCCAGTGAAAAAATCAGTTCAAATTTATTGTGCGAAATTTTTCTACATGATTGGTCCATACATTACACGGAAACAATCAAATCTGTACAAATTTCTTTACTCTGAAACAAAAGCGGCTTTGAATGTTCGACAAGAGCTAAGCGCCAGTGCATCAGTGCATAAAAATATGGTTTGAAGTAAGGATAAAACAATCATTATTATTTCAGATTTAGGGTACTGAAATTTGGAAAAATGCGACAAGTTGAACTGCTTTAGTTGACAAGGTGGTTTAATAGTGTTTTTCAGGAAAAGCAAAAACTTCAGACCTATTTTCTTTTAACGTTAGGACGCACTGATGTGTGCTATTCAAACTTATGGGCACAATTTACAGGTATGGTTTCAAGCGCTGTACAGAACATCCGTTTCTCTCATTGAATGGAAGCAGAAATAATAGCAAAACAAATCGAGTCCTATACTATCCCACCATCACTTCTTAGCCTCGATCATCTTAGGGTGTTTAAGTCTATACTGACTTCGCACAGTACCCGGGCATAGTGACGAGTGCTTGGGAAAGGGGAGGTTTTACTGAAAGCATACTGCGTGTAAATGTATAATTAGTATAAGCTAGTGAAAAGGCCCGCGGATTAACAGTTAGGCTGTCCGCCATGATGAATTTACGTCTACTTTAGAAAACTTAGTGGAAGTATATCTTCCTGCCGACTGTTGTAAAGAAGCACTGATTTACAGAGGCAGAAAGTATATGCGAGTAACATCATGCCGACGGCCATCTTGCAGAGGAAGGCACCAAAGTTTTATCAGCGTTTTTCGTATCTTACACTATAACGACGAAATATTTGTGAAGGGCGTAACATTGGGGATTTCATAGCCGCTGAAAACAAGCCACAACCATTAGGTTTTATATCTGCGCAAAATGTGTTGAAGCACTCTATGGGAATACATGAATAGAACATATGTATGAGATCACCGCGTGTTTTCTCTAGGTTTTGTCATTCATTTTCGGAATAGCGCATGAACAGCTACTGCAAAGTTTTAGGTAACGTTCCTTTCTTTGCATTGTTTTTCTCGAGAAAGTGCTTTCAAACTGCTCTTTTACGCTTATATGGCTCCTAGAATTAAGAAAACCATATGAATTTCTTTTCAGGAAAAAGTAATTTTATAACAAGTGGGGTTAATTCTAACAATCATAAGTTATGATTTTTGAAAAATTGATAGTAGAAAATGGGTTTTGGGGGAATGGAAATGACGCAGCATCTGTCTTGAATCTCAGCGGACACCTGAACCGTGCCGTAAGGGAAGGAATAAAGGAGGGAGTGAAAGAACAAAGGAAGAAAGAGGCGCCGTAGTGGAAGGCTCCGGAATAATTTGGACCACCTGGGAATCTTCAACGTGCACTGATATCGTACAGCACATGGCCGCCTTAGCGTTTCGCCACCATTCAAACGGGGGCGCCGCAGTCGGGTTCGAGCACGGGAACTCCGGGTTTCCTTTAGCTTGTTTCGGAACAAGGTAACACATTGCTCTGCTGTGTGGTTTAGGCGAAAAAGAGGGCAGTCGGGTTCGAGCACGGGAACTCCGGGTTTCCTTTAGCTTGTTTCGGAACTAGGTAACACATTGCTCTGCTGTGTGGTTTAGGCGAAAAAGACAGCCTCATTGCAAACAATATATGCATAGTGCCCACGGCTTACGCCATATTGCTGCGAATCTTAGTAGTGTTTGTTCCTTCTTCAAATCTGCCGCCACGCCACTTTATCGCTTTGTTTGCAACGCAAGACGCGACTAGATTTATCTCGGTTGATCGCAGCCAGGCAGACGCTGATTCTACGTTGCTCCGAAATGTTCTGGTAACTTTGCACGCTTTATCTAGAAAGTTCGCAATCAGCTTTAAATTGAGCACGGCCGACAGCGGCGAGCATTCTGTTCGACGACCGCTGAGCACGCTTGTAACTTCGCCGCCATCGAGTGATCCAGTCCATTTTGGGCGCAAGTCGGCCCAATAAACAGTTTTCTTTTAGAAGACATTTTTTCCGCCTTCATCGCTCCTTCGACTGCCGTCACCACTATGTGACATCTGATGGAGGTGCCGGGCAGATTTCCGTGTTCCGGACGCCCCCTCAAGTCGGGAGGCCAGTCCTCAGCGCTTCGGACACGAGGACGAGCCAGCAGCTCAGCAAGCCAGCCGACGTCTCCAGGAAGAGGAGCCTGAGTTCGGGACCCTGCTGGACCGCACGAGACAGCGAAAAGACGCTACTACGAGCACCGCAACCTCGCCGAAGATGCCGACACCGATCATACTGCAGCAGCCGCGGGTGCCGCCAACTTTCAATGGATCCCTAGGCGAAGACCCTTAAGAATGGTTGGATCAATTTGAGCGCGTGGCATCATTCAACAAGTGGGATGATGCGGCAAAAATTGGGCACATAATTTTCTCAATGGAAGGCTCCGATTTTACGTGGTACGAAAACCACGACTCGTCCCTAACGACATGGGAGCTATTCAAGAGGGGACTATTGAAGGTATTCACCAGTGTCGTGACGAAAGAAAGAACCGAACGACTCCTCGACTCCAGGATCCAGATTCCGAATGAGCCTGTCCATTGTTACGTCGAAGAGATGAAGCGCCTATTTCGGCGCGCCGACTCCGAGATGACCGAGGAAAAAAAAGTTCAGTTTTTAATGCGTGGCGTAAAACAAGAACTCTTTGGCAGCCTCGTCCGCCAGCCGCGAAAAACAGTCGAGGAATTCATGCATGAACCCTGCACGATTGAGAAGACCCTCGACGTCCGAGCTTGGCAGTACAATCGCCCTTCCTCTGCCCCAGCGACAACTTGCGAGAAGTTATCCGCGAAATTGTCCGAGAGGAGCTACGCCGATTACTGCCATCCTCCCCACCGCCGCAAGCAGCGACTCTGATGGAGGTGGTACAGGAAGAAGCGCAACAGGCACATGGCACCCCGATGGCCACAGAACCCCAGGCCATGACCTACACCGCTGCAGTAAGGACTCCTCAGCCGCAACGACAACCCCTGCGTCCTCCCCGAGATGAGCCACCTTTTCCACAACGCTGCCTCCCAGCCCCCGCCCGCCCAGCCTATGACCGACGCTCAAGCCCCCGGAAATGCGACGTCTGGAGGACTTCCGACAACCGACCGTTGTGCTTTCATTGCGGTGAGGCCGGGCATATTCTTCGTCACTGCCCGTATCGACGTATCGGTCTTCGAGGATTTGCCGTTGACGCCCCACGACCACGCTTCGGCCAACGACCGCAGGAAATCGACGAGTACCTGCGTCGAAAAGAGTACACGCCGAACCGATTTTCGCGCTCACCATCACCGACAACCTCGCGCTTTGCGTCGCCACGCCGCAGCTACGCAGCCGCGGTACGAGGAAGGTCTCAAAGCCCCCGTAGGGGAAACTAAAGACAGCAACCTCTGGAGGTGAGGTTGCTCACGAGCGAAACGCCAAAGATCCTCCACTGACCACGCCCCATGAAGACGCTGTACCCTCTACGCCGCATGAATAACCTATACACGCTGCACCGACGCCGCACAAAATGACAACCCCGACCACGACGCAAACTGCCTTCAAAACGACGACGCCACCCAGAAAAGCTTCGACCACACGCCCCACCCTCGACTCGCATACGCGACGAAGCCGTGATCCGACGCCGAGAATGACATGCAATGCAAGAGCCAGGACCTCCGACTTAGAAGGGACTATCGACGGCCGGAAAGTTACCGCTCTATTCGACACAGGAGCCGATTGCTCGGTGATGAATGGAACATTCGCTGCGCAGCTGAGAAAAGTCACAACGGCTTCGGACGGCCCACAAATTCCAACCTCAGGGGGCCACCTCATTACGCCACCAGGATGAAGCACAGCGCGAGTGACTGTCAAATGGCATACCTACCCTGCGACCTTTGTTGTGCTACCGCAATGCTCCCGAGAAGTGATCTTGAATATGGATTTCCTTAATGACCATCAGACGATCATCGACCTGCGATCCAAGCTGATCACGCTTTCGACGGACGAAGCCATCGCTTCGATGAAAACTCTGGAAAATTACGTTGCCCTGAGTGTCCTGGAGGAAGAAGTGAGCGTCCCACCCCGTTCAAGCGTCATCGTGACCGTAGGCGCCTCAACAGCCATTAACTCTGAAGCCATCATCGAGGCAAACATGCAGTTGCTTCTAGACCGAGGAATCAGCATCGCAAGAGGTATCACACATTTAAGCAATCACCAAGCCGAAGTACTGCTCACTAACGTCTGCGGAGAATACCGGCACATTAACAGAGGAACGACGATTGCTTTCTTCGATGAAATATCCGACGTACGAGACTCCTTCGCCCACTCCGACCCATCTGCTGAAGATTCGCCTGACCAAAATAACTCGCCCACTTTCGACATCAACCCAGCCCTGCACCGGAACAGACAAGACCAGATCCGCAATCTGCTTCGAAGCGACAGCGAGTGTTTTTCGTCATCGCCGAATGTCCGACGAACGCCATATGACAAGCATCGCATTATAACCGACCGACACACCCGACCTCTCCGTCAAAGCCCCTACCGTGTGTCTCCGCGAGAACGACAAGCCATCCGGGACCAAGTCGAAGAAATGCCTCGAGGCGACGTTATCCAGCCTAAAAACAGCCCATGGGCGGCACCGGTTGTTCTAGTGAGAAAGACGGCGCAATTCGATTCTTCGTTGATTACCGCCGCTTGAATAACTTAAAAATGAAGGACGTCTACCCCCTCCCCCGCATCGACGACACACTGGACCGGCTCTGCATTGCCAAGTATTTCTCACCGATGGACATCAAGAGCGGCTACTGGCAAATTGAGGTCGACGAAAAAGATCGCGAGAAGACAGCATTCATCACTCCGGATGGGCTGTTTGAGTTCAAGGTGATGCCATTTGGTCTCTGTTCCGCACTAGCGACGTTTCATCGAGTAATGGACACAGTGCTGGCAGGCCTGAAGTAGCAAATTTGTCTTGTATGTTTAGATGACGTCGTTGTCTTCGCCTCGAACTTTGAAGAGCACCTCCAAAGACTTCGAACAGTACTAGACGCCATCAAGCCGTCTGGCCTAAGCTTGAAAGCAGAGAAGTGCCGCTTCGCCTACTTAGAGCTGCTTTTTCTAGACAACACCGTTAGCAAGGAGGGAGTACAACCAGACCCGCTGAAAACAGCTGCTATTGAACATTTTGCACCGCCGGCCGACAAGAAAGCAATGCGCAGATTCCTCGGACTGTGCGCATATTACGGACGATTTGTGAAAAACTTTTCGCGCATCACCGAGCCCCTGACCCAACTGACGAAGGCAGACGTGCCATTTAAATGGCAAGCGCCGCAAGCAGGAGCCTTCAAAAAATTTTAGCATCGTTTAGTCTCCACTGATCCTCGCGCATTTTGATGAAAACGCCGATACTGAAGTGCATACCGACGCAAGCAGCGTGGGCCCATGTAGGCGCCGTCCTCGTTCAAAAAGTGGACTGGAGAAAGTCACCGCATACTATAGCCGTTCTCTTTCCAAGGCCGAGGCTAACAATTCGACAACTGAGGAATGCCTTGCCATCATCTGGGCTACGTCGAAATTCCGCCCATACATGTGCGGACGACCGCTCAAGGTGGTCAGCGATCACCACTCGCTGTGCTCGCTTGCCAATTTGAAGGACCCCTCAGGCCGCCTTACTCAATGGAGTCTGCGTCACCAGGAGTTTGACGTCACCGTCGTTTACAAGTCCAGACGCAATCACTCTGACGCCAATTGCCTCTCACGAGCCCCTGTAGATACACCACCGCCGCACGACGATGAGGACGCCTTCCTGGGACCCATCAGCCCCAGCTCATTTGCTCAGCAGCAACGCTCGGGCACGGACGTAAAGCGCCTCATCGAGTACCTGGAAGGCAAGGTTTCTTCACTCCCCGCTTCATTCAAGCGAGGACTGCCTTCCTTCTGTGTACAGAATGATGTCCTTGTGAAGAAGACCTTTGCAGCGAACAAAACAGCCTACCTGCTTGTTGCACCTGCTTGTCTCCGCAGAGAAGTTCTGCACGCTTCACACGACGAGCCGACTACTGGACATCCTTGGTTTACTCGCACCCTCCGCCGCATTAATTACAAGTAATACTGGCCCCGACTGCCTGCCGAAGTCGATAATTATGTGAAAACCTGCCGAGATTGTCAGCGACGAAAGACCCCTCCCACACGACCAGCAGGATTTATGAACCTCATTGAACCTCTCTCAAGGCCCTTTCAGTTTATTGGCATGGACTTGCTTGCACCTTTTCCAAAGTGAACGTCTGGAAGTAAGTGGATCGTCATAGCGACCGACTACCTGACGCGCTACACCGAGGCGAAAGCCCTACCGAACGGAACAGCAGCAGAAGTCGCTAAATTTTTCGCGGAGTGCATTCGTCTACGACACGGCGCCCCCGATGTGCTCGTCACGGACAGATGAACAGCTTTCACGGCCGAACTAACGCAAGCCATTCTGCGTTACAGCCAAGCCAGCCGCCGGAGGAGAACTGCATGCCATCCGCATACCAACGGACTGACCGAGCGCCTGAACAAAACCATCGCCGATATGCTCGCCATGTATTTCGATGCCGAACACAAAACCTGGGACGTCATCCTGCCTTACGTCGTCTTCGCCTACAACACCGCAGTGCAGGAGACCACCCAGATGACGCCTTTTAGGCTCGTCCATGGCAGGGATGCCACGACCACGCTAGACGCCATGCTCCCCAACGTTACAGAAGAAGAGAACGTCGACGTTGCCGCCTACCTTCAACGCGCAGAAGAAGCTCGAAGGCTTGCCCGATTACGGATCAAAGAACAGCAGCGGACCAAAGCCAGACGCTATAACCTACGAAGACGCAACGCAGAACACAAGCCAGGAGACCAAGTCTGGGTTTGGACACCCATTCGCCGACGTGGATTGAGTGACAAGCTTTAGCGCCTCTATTTCGACCCTTACAAGGTTCTTCGCCGTCTAGGTGAACTGGACTGTGAAGTCATCCCTGACGAAATGACTGCATCCCAGCGACGCCGCGTACGACCAGAAGTTTTCCATGTCATCCGTCTGAAGGCGTATTATGCGCGCTAAAGGACGCTACATTTCCACACTCTGTGTTTATTTTCGCATGTACCATTTTATCTGTTGCTAGTCGCATTATTTGTTTTAATGCATCGCGTCGAAGCTTCTTTGAGAGGGGAGTAATGCCGCGAATCATTGCAGTGTTTGTTCCTTCTTCAAATCTGCCATCACGCCACTTTATCGCTTTGTTTGCAACGCTAGACGCGACTAGATTTATCGACTGATCGCAGCCAGGCAAAGCTCATTCGGCGTTGTTCCGGAATGTTCTAGTAACTTTCCACGCTTTATGTCGAAAGTTCGCTATCAGCTTTAAATTGAGCACGGATGACAGCGCCGGGCATTCTGTTCGACGACCGCTGACCACGCTTGTCACTTCGCCGCCGCCGAGTGATTCAGTCCATTGAGGGTGCAAGTCAGCCCGAAAAGTTTTCTTTCAGAACACCTTTTGTCCGTCTTCATCGCTCCTTCGGCTGCCATCACCATTACGTGACAATATGCACATGTACTCATGGCATTTAAAGGGGTTCTGAAAGGGGCTCTACTAAAGTTGCGGTATGCCTGGGATATTAAAGCACACCGCTTCACGAATATTGTCCAGGTTGTATTTTTTAATGCACTTTGTAGTGAGAGTTATCCGTAGTCAAAATTTGAATTTCAGTGTCTGCGCCTTTCCCTCTCCTCTCGTCACTTCTTCTCTTGGCTACGTGGGGGGAATGTGCTCGTTTTTTGCCACCCATATCGCGGGGGCACAGCTTGGAGCGGGGATCGGGAGAGGGTATGTAGGGGGGGGGGGGATGTCCGCTTGCGTCGCGCGCTGGTGGTCCTCGGCGTCTAGGAAGGCAGGTCCCCCGCAGCAGCAGCAGCCACAAGAGGGGAGGGGAGGATGAACGGCACGCGCTGGGAGTGGCGCGCGTGCGTCGGGGGCTTGCAGAAGGCGAGCAGCCCATGACCCCGGACCAGCCGAAAGGCTCGGCGGAGTTGGGCGAGGAGTGCAGCTCAGCCGGGGCTGGCTGCAGGAGGCCACCATGCGGCGGCCGGTGAGGACCGCGGAGAAACTGCTACAGGGTAGCAGCGCGGCGGGGTGCGCTGAATGTCACCGTTTCCGGCCGCGCGCAGGAGCTGTGTAACAGCCGGGGCGTCAGCGGGCTGGCGAACAAGGACCGGCGGCCGTGTCCAGGATCACGGGATGCGGGCCTGGCCGTACCGCTGGGGGCTGCGGCAGGACAGCATGAGGGGGGAAACGCTGAAGACCGCCATGGAAGACGGCGCGGCGGTGCCCCGCACGCACCTGTGCGCGCGGGGAGGGCGGAGGGCAGCAGGGAAGACGCGCTCTCGACCAGGGTAGCACAGCAGGCGTCTAGATGGTGAACAAGCTGCCGCCAACATCGTCAGCTGCGCCGGCTGATGGGGGATTTCAGGAACATAGGCCGTCGCCGCTGCAGTTGACGACGACGGCCCGAAGAGGCTTTCCCGGTGGGCGAGGGTTACCCGGCCGCCGGGTAAGTAGGACTACGTGGAGTAGGGCGAGGGGCGTCTACGCGGGCGACGGGTCGGCGGGGCGGCCTAGTAGCCCCTCGGGAGGGGCACCGGAGGGCGCTGGGCGCGCTCGGTGCTCCTGGCGAACGTCCAAAGGGCGGGCAGGAGGGTGCACCGGGCGCGGCTGAGGCGATACTGCGTCGTCGATGAGAACGAACGCGTCCCGGGAGGAGAGGCAGGAGGCATCCGCTCTCCTCGAAGGTCCAGACGAAAGGGTCGTCACTACTTGCAGATAGGAAGGTCGGCGCTCCTCTCCGCCGGCCCCAAGCTTCCTGGCCCGCCGGAGCTACGCGGCTTATTGGCCGCAGCATTGGTAGCTGCCTGACGTCTGAAACAATCTAACCAATAGCCATCTCTCAATAGGTATACGTAGATGCCAGCGACGGAGAAGAGTGCGAACGTGAAAAAGTACCCGGAAAGGGCTCGCCAACTTTCGCGCGTGATTATGGGTTCTCTGCTGCTTGTAGAAGTGTATTGTTTGGCTGGGGTGTTCATGAAAATACAATGCAGTGATTGAGCAGTTGATGGCCGCTTCTCGGAAGGTGTTTCCGAGCTCCTTCAGAGTGCTCCGTATGACATTCGTGAGTTTCAAATGATTTATTGTAAGTAGAACGAGAATGCTGCAGATAAACGGTCGAGGCGTTTCTGTTTGAAGAATGTCCTTAAGAGCCAGAAAGTATTATTCAGCGGCGTTTTTTTTAGTACTTGGAGCAGAGCCTGTTCTTGCGATCGCCAATTTAAGGCGCACACACAGCCTGCCAGGCACGTCTTTGGAATCGAGATTGTGCAGGTACAGAAGCGTCGGCGTGGGTAAGGCGGCACTCGCAAACGAAACTGCACTTCTTCTGTTCATACCCAAGCAGAATGTTAGTACGCTGCTGCTTGATATGAAGTTTATAATTACACTGGTAAACTTTTGAAAACGTGAAGGCTAAAAAGGCTGTTGCCGTTTTTTTTATTCAGGTCTCGTGCCTTAATAACTTGCCTGAAAAAAAGAAATTGCCTATTCGCGGCAGCTTGTGATAGTCATTCTACCTGCCCCTGAAATTGTTCAAAAAATTTCTTGTAAGCCAGGCTTACCGTAATTGGAAGTGAACGTATTTTCATCGCTTCATAGCTTCTGAAAATATTTTGTTGGCTGCAATGAATGCTTGGCACGAGACTATTCTTTAGAAGGAAGGTGAATGTCTGAGAGAGGATGTTGGCATTTGCACAGGTTATATTTCAGGGAAAGGAGGTAAGGGCTACCCTGTTTTAAACGCGTTAGCTCTTAGTCATCACGTTTCGAGATTTCATGAGGTTTGTATGCCCTGAGATAAAAGCAATTTTTTCAAGTAAATAAAAATTTCACTATAACACCAGATCTGCAGATCACGCGACGGCCGTGTTGAATTTTTTTTTCTATTTACGTTTTTGCTGTCTTCAAAAGCGCTCCGCATTGGTTTTCAATGGGAGTCTTAACTGTTCGATGCGACCGATGGAAGCACTTTAAAAGAAAATTTTTTCTATAAATCAGATGAATGGACCATCTTGCAATTTTTCAATTTTCAAAATTTTGTCCCAAAATACCCTTATATGCTTTACGGTGTCTGTATCAAAGCTTTATACACCAGCCACCCATCGCCTAATGAAACGGGAACATATATCCGACAGTTATGAATCACTTGCAGCAGGAACATTTATAAGGGCAGAAATTAGAGTTATATTCTAACGCCACTACAGCAGAAAATCTCAGCTTTTACTTTACACGTTATTAGAAGGTTTGAGTTGGGGAGGGGTGGAGTGCAGTCCCTGGACAGAAAATGACATGTGGTGGTAAGGTCATGGAACTCATTTTCCTGAATGAAAGCCCGCGGCTGACTCACACATGGACTTAATGGAGAATTGTGTGGAGGCGTTTCTCCTGTACTAACTATAGCCCGGCTATTCCTGGCGATGACGATTAAGCGCTTGTATGCTTGCACAAAATAGACACGACAGGCCATTTTATCGAGAACCTGGACAAGAACGCTTTTTGGGACCACGTGAATTCTTCTAGCAGCCTATTTTGTGAATCTGCTAACGTACGTTATAATAAAGGGCTCTCAGTTGGCGGTCATGGTGAAGTACGTACCCGTGCGCTGTACAGCACCTTTATCACAAATGCAAAACTTGCGCACCAAGGAAGGTAAAAACATTTTCTCTTAAACATTATTGAAACACCGTTCGACCCCCTGCTGAGGCCCCGACCACCTTCGCTAGGCTGTTGGACAATCTTTTCGAACTTTATTTAGGCCTGCAGCAGCTGCATTTTGATAGACTTCAAAGTTTGAAAAGCCTGTATGCTGATATTTTGGGGCACTTTGAAGAACGCTATTAGACATAAATTCTTCAGGAAGTGTTTTTTACTGGGCACCTTCTAGTTTACGGTGATGCTTCTGTACGTAATGTCACCCAGCCCGACCTGCTAATTAGACAGTCAGCGAGTCCTTCACTAAATATTCAATCAACAAAAATAATTAAATAAGATCTCTTAGCTATAAATCGAACTGGAACTAGATTGTAAGTTTTGTTTTAATTTAGTGGTGTGGGGAAAAAACGTTACAGCCTTTTCGATAAAGTTAGGGTTGATGGGGTCAAAGCGGCCCGACGAAGGAACTGGCAGTTCGAATGAAGTGAGTTTGAATTCACCAGACGCCACCTAATACTATGTCACCAGCCATGTTGTATGTAATTTAAGAGGAACTGCCGTCAGGCCTTGCTTATATCGGGGCTGCCAACCTATTCAGGTTTCCCTTTGCGAGAACGCAATATGTACTCTTTAATTTCATACACAATGGAAACGTTTTTATCTTTTCCCGCATATCATCTCATGACTTAGTCGAGCGGCGTCACTACAAATCAAGAATTGAGTTGCGTCTAGTGGTGCTTCATAGCGACTTCAAAATCAGCCCATAGAGCGAGATTCATAAAAAGTCTGCAGAGAGACTCGCACTGTCTGGTCTATTCTTCTCTTTGGATTCATCCAAACAAAACAGGTACCAATTGGAGATCGACTCATACCAAGTACAATCAGTGTGAACAAGCGACGTGAACGCTTTCAAAAATTTTAAGAACCTTATGAATTCCACTAGGCGCGAACCCGCCTCAGGCCTCGTCTTTGCGTTGTTTTTCTCGTGTTTAAGCGTTGGCGATTTTGCACCCACCTCCGGTGTTTCCTCGCTCCATGTAGGACCAGCCAGCGAACACTCGGCAGCGCAGAGCACTTTCATTGTGTTAACGCTGTGTTAAGCTTCAACTGAATCCAGCCTCGTATATTTCTTTTTCTCGTTTCAGCATACAAAAACGCGCCGGAGCCTTTGAAGAGATCCGAAATGCAGCGCAGTCTAGTGTACGCAATCATGTTCCTTCTGTGTATGGGAAGCCTTCTGGAAAGGTACATAGCTTGGGGACTCCAGACATTCATAGCTCTGCTCCAGTTGAATAGAAAAATTTGTTCCTGCTTTTTAAAGCAGTGTTCTTTAAGGAACGCGTTGCGCATGCGACCATATTTTCTCGATGGATTGCTTTTCATGTTTTGTGAGCACGGGGAAATAATGTCGCGAGTATTGGCACTGGTTCAGAAGTGTGAAAACTGATCTTCTCAGTCACTGTCTAAGGAAATCAATCATGTGTAAAAGATGCTTCCTGCACGTTATAGACTAAGTGCAAGTTTTGGTATAATAAAGAATTTTTTCAGGATGGTGAAGAAAAAAACAAAATGCCTGGCTGCTAGCTACCTTCCTCTGAACCAGCACGCAGCGTTCAGCAACCGTAAAATGGTGCAGAACAATCTATTGAAAGATTTCAAAAATAGCTATCTGTGAAAAATCGCAAAACCAAGCATAAACGTATATCACGACTGATTAGCGTCATGTGAGAGGCACTGCTGCAAAATGTGATAATTAGGCGTCCACTGCTCACATTGGTAGGTGATTTTAAAGTTGAATATCTGTATTAACAGTGAGCAAATTTTGTCTGTATTGTTAGCTCTGCTGTGGAAACCATACTGGATCACCTGAACACAATATTTTTTAGCGTGTCATGAGAATGCCGCGGCCGCTTACTTCAGATACTTGGACTTCTGAATAAGTGGCGCGCTGCTTGAGAGATGTTCATCCGGTTTCGTCCGGTAGATGTTCATCGTAACCTGTGTGGAATAATAATACTCTGAAGATGAAAGAAAAGTGTTTTGTATGCTTTATGAAATAAATTATGTTCGCTTTTTGTGGCTGATTACCGCCTGCTATTCAAAGTCAGCCATTCAACTTAACGTAATAATAATCTTGGCCCTAATAATTTTCGGCTAAGGCACATCCGAAACTTTAGACATTCTTCGCTGATAAAGCTGTATAAGTATGCTTCTCAATCTTGGCTAAGGATGCTGCAAGGATGTTTCTTTGGATTGAATTATCAAAAACAGAAGAATATTTTCAGCGATGCTCACACAGCAATTTGAGAAATATTATGGAAAATACCATTTTAAGGGCGTTTAGACTTAGTTCAGGTCTTTTTGTAGGAGTCAACGATAAGTGACATCAATTCTAATATTTTTTGTATTCAGGGTGAATGGCTGCGACACACACT